>NC_083423.1:19287467-20573300 GCF_020745735.1 Hemiscyllium ocellatum | reverse complement strand
CTGGGATAAAGAATTCTAAAGCTTCTCAGCACTTTGAATGAAGAAATTTCTTCTCATCTCAATCCTAAATGTTTAGCTGTTTCCCTGTAATTGTGCCTCCTTGCTCGAGATTCCCAGCCAATGGAAACAAACTTTCAGTATCCATCCTGTCAACTTCATCATGATCTTGAGTATTTCTAAGCGATCACCTCTCATTCTTCTAAACGTCAGCAAATATAGTCCCAATTTACTTTGCCTTTTAACCTAAGGCAACCCTGTCCTCTGGGGCAAAAAGTGAGGTCTGCAGATGCTGGAGATCAGATCTGAAAATGTGTTGCTGGTTAAAGCACAGCAGGTCAGGCAGCATCCAAGGAACAGGAAATTCGATGTTTCGGGCCAGAGCCCTTCATCAGGAAATGATGAAGGGCTCTGGCCCGAAATGTCGAATTTCCTGTTCCTTGGATGCTGCCTGACCTGCTGTGCTTTAACCAGCAACACATTTTCAGCTCTGTCCTCTTGGGCACCAATCTACTGAAGCTTAACTATACTGCCTCCAATACAAATATATTTGTCTTTAAATATTGAGACCAAATTTGTACATTTTATTATAGATATGGTTTACCAGAGACACATCCTAGGTGTAGCTGCAAAGATAATGGATGTGGTGGCTATGATTTTCCAAAGACTCTGGAACAGTCCCAGCAATGGAAGTTGACAATGTACCACATTATGGAGAAAGGCTGGATAGGCTGGAACTTTTTTACTGGAGCATAAGAGGTTGAGAGATGACCTTATAGAGGTTTATAAAATCATGAGGGGTATAGATAGGGTTAATGGAGGTGTCCTTTCCCCACGATGTGGGATTTCAAGACTAGGGGACATATTTTTAAATTGAGGGGGAGGGATTTAAAAAATACATGGCAGGCAAATATTTTACACAGAGGATGGTTCACATCTGGAATGAGGAAGCAGTGGATGTGGGCACAGTTACATTTAGGGACTTTTAGATAAGTACAAGAATAGGAAAGGTTTGGAGAGATATGGGCCAAGAGCAGGCAGGTGGGACAAGCTTAGTTTGGGATTATGTTTGACATAGACTGGTTGGGCTGAAGAGTCTGTTTCTGTGCTATATGACTCTATAAAGAAGTGAGAGAGGAAGCAGGGACTACAGGAGAGTCAGCCTGACACTAGTTATTGGGAAGTGCTGAAATCTATTGTTAAGAATACCTTAGTAATTCACTTAGAAAACAAAAGTATGATTAAAACAAAACAACACTATTTAATGAAAAGGAAATCCTGTTTGGCAAATTTAATACAATTTTCTTGAGAATGTAACTTCTAGGGTAGATAAAGGGGAAGCTGCATATGTAGTATACTTGGATTTCCAGAAGACATTCGATAAGGCGCTATATAAAGGTCATCAAGTTGGAGGTGACATAGTAGCCTGGTTATTGGATTGGTTAATGGATAGAAAGCAGAGAATAGGAATAAATAAGACATTTTCAAATTGTTTCATATATTTACCATCTATATTAATGGCTTAGTTGGAGATACAAATCATGATATCCAAATTTGCTGAGGATGCAAATTAGGTATGGGAATGTGAACTATAAGGTAGGCAAAAGAGGCTGCACATAGTTAAGTAAAGTTAAGTAAGTGGGCACAAGGTGATAATGGTATATCATATGGAGTATCATATTATCACTTTGGTCATAAAAATAGAAAAACAGAATATTTTTAAAAGATGTTAAACTTCTAAATGTTGACATTCTAAGAGACTTGGATGTATTCATACAAGGACCAGAAATCATTAGCATGCAGTCACTGCAAGCAATTAAAAAAAACATGTTGGTTTTTACAGCAAGGAGATTGGAGTAAAGAAATCTTGTTATAATTATATAGGGTTATGATGAGACCACATCTGAAGCCTAACTCTATATTTAATCCGTGCTGTACTTGCCTGGGACATTGTAATAGAAATGTTACTCCCTAGTTAATCCGTACTCTAACCTTGTCTTGGCTCTGTTTGAACCTCAATGAAAGTGTTTAACCTACAATTAATTTTGCTATTTAGATTTATATACTCACCTGTGCAAAATGCAGATGTTGTCAGTAATAACGATTACAAATAGAATGTTTGAGGACACTTGACTTATGTTCCCAATTAACTAACTTAGTAGAACATAACAAATCAAGTTATGGATAACAACCATTGTGATATCATCTCCAACACTATTCATCACAATGAATGGCATAGGTCATCATCTGTTACTAGCTCTGGCACTCCCATTTACAGGATATTATAAAATAATACAAGGGAAAGTGTGGCATTCTGGTAATGTCACTGGACTAGTAATTCAGAGAACCAGAATAATGTTGTGCTGATATGGATTTGAAGTCCATCTTGGAAGATGGTGAAATTTGAATTCAATTCATGAATTTAGAATTAAAGCCTGGTCTACCAGTGACCATATAATTGTTGCTGATTGTTCTAAACGGCCACGTGGTTTACTCATGTCCTTTAGAGAAGGAAATCTGCCAACCTTACCTGGTCAGGACTACATATGTTCTGTAGGCACCAAGCAATTTTATAAACTCATCTGCCCTCTGAAATGGTCCAGCAAGCCACTGAGTTCAGTGGAACTAGGAATAGGCCCAGTGACACCAACTGTCCTCGAATGAATAAAAATATACACCACTTCTGTAAACACATCATCTAACATACGATGTGGTGCTGGATATATATTATGTTCAAAGTTTGTGAGAATTATGTAATAACACATGTTGTTCTACAAGATGTAGTAGTTTTTAATAAGTTGGTGTAACTGAATGTAACAGTCTGTAATAACCCCCAATACTATATTGATGTAACCAATGTTCCAAATGGTGGCCATTGTATTCATTTGCCATCTGTTGTTCTTTCTATCTCTACTATTCAGGTTATTAGAACTGGCATAGTTTAAGCCTTCAGATTTATCTTGACATGTGCTCTGGGTTGAGAGAAGACTTGCAGCTGACCACTGTGCTGTTGGTGTCTTTCTCTTCCCGGAGCTCCGGTATTTCCTTGTGCAATAAACTCTGTCATTGAAACCCGATTCTGACTCCGAGGCTGGTGTTTTTCCCCACAACAATTGGCGCTGTGAGCAGGGTTCTTACTACTGGTGCCCTGGTGAAAGGCCACGATTGAGGGGCCGGGATAAGAACCAATTTGTACCTGCAAATGGGAAGAGTCAGACTGGGCCAAAGACACAGTTTAAAAGTTATACCAATTGTAATGTCTAATTTGCTACACACACACACACACACACACACACACACACACACACACACACGACTCTGTCGGGGCGAACAATGCAGAGTCCAGTTAGAGTTTAAGTTAAAAGTTGAATGCTGTCTGTACTTGTAATTTCCAATGTGGTGAGGAAGAGGAGCTGATCATACTGACCAAGAGCCAAACCTCAGTGGAGCGCACATTACCAGGGTGGGGAGCGTGGACACTGTGAGTAACCGTGATATCCTGTCAGTTCATAGTAGAACGACAGAGCTTGAATAGTGGTGGTGACCAGGAGGATAAGGGGTCCCACCAGTAGAGAGTACACCGAGCTAGAGGTAGGTTTCTGGGCCTATCGGGAGGGGTTGGGTCAGTAGAGTCCCGGTAGAGAGCACACCCTATTGAGCCAGTATTTCCAGCAGACCGATAGATATCGACTAGTAGTGGTGGCCAGGAGGGTAGAGAAGTCCCACTGGTAGAAAGCACGCCTTGCTAGGAGGCTGCTACGGCCGTACGGACAGTGCTGGGACAGTATTATTGGCCGGGTGTAGAGAAGTCCTACTGGTTAGGAACCCTTTACTGTTGGTGGTAATTAGGGGTACACAATCTGCTAAATGGCAGATCAAAGTTTCAGGGGGTAACCGTAGGTTCCCTTGTTGAGAAATACAAGGCAGACAGATAAGACTTGACAGAGCAAATGAAGAAAAGTGGTTGGGATCCAGCACCCAGACATTAGCACAACAGAGAGTGTGGGTAGGTAAACAGAAACGGAATCAAACTAAAAAGTTAGGGGTAATGTTAGTGTACCAATTAGCAGGTCTAATTGAACAAGTGAGTGCCTCCATAAGTAGGTGGAAAAAGGACCAGAAACAAGTTAAAGAGCTGGAGGATAGGATACAAAAGTTGGAGTAGAAGTTAAACATAGTAGAGTGGCGCAGCGGGAGCTCGCTAGGCCCATAACCCAGCGGTCGATGGATCAAAATCATCTTCTGCTATTGCTCAATGTCATTGGACGGCATGGTGGCACTGCTGGCTCACAGCACCAGAGACCCGGGTTCAATTCCCGCCTCAGGCGACTGACTGTGTGGAGTTTGCACATTCTCCCCGTGTCTGCGTGGGTTTCCTCCGGGTGCTCTGGTTTCCTCCCACAGTCCAAAAATGTGCAGGTTAGGTGAATTGGCCATACTAAATTGCCCGTAGTGTTAGGTGAAGGGGTAAATGTAGGGGAATGGGTCTCGGTGGGTTGCACTTCAGCAGGTCGGTGTGGACTTGTTGGGCCGAAGGGCCTGTTTCCACACTGTAAATAATCTAAAGAAGAGTGCATAAAAAAATCTGATGTGGATTTGCTTCCGCCTTACAAGACCATCCAGCAGGGACCAACTGCTTCCTCTGTGGGACAAACCGTGAAAGAGTATAAACTTAATGCCAGTTACTAGAGGAGGAACAGATTTACAACCCAAAGCGAGTTATAAACCCTTCACCCCAGGGGAGAGGCAGCAAATTATGGTCTGCCTGGGCAAATTACAGCCCTGGAGCACAAACACCAGGTTCTGGGAAAAGCTGGATAGTGTATGGGTAGGGCACCAACTACACCTGAGGGACTTATACCAGCTGGTCTGGGCACCTTGCCCAGCAGACATGTGGAGACAGGTAGCTGGCAGACCCGATGCCACAGCGGCCCGAGACTTTAGAAGAGGATGGTGGACACATGCCATCACCCTCACAGCTGAGATAGATGCCCAGCAGGCGCACTTCACCAACTTTTAAGAGGAAATCCAAAGGGTGCCAGGAAATGCACCCACGAACTGGAGCAAGATCACGACCACTGAGCAACTTAAAGGGAAAGGAGCCTCTGAGTATGGGGACTGATTATTTAGGATCTATCAGTAATGCTCAGGGCAAGCAAACCCAGATCGGGGGAACCGTGCATTCATTCAAGCTTTTAGAGGTGGGCTCTCTAGTGCCCACTAAGCCATCCTGAAAATGGGAGTAATAATGTCCCAGGATTATGATGACCTAGTTGAGTGGGCTAGTGGGGTGCATGATGCAGAGGCTCCTGTGATAAAGGCAAGACCTGACAAAGCAGACGACCGGAATGGAGGCAAGAGTAGAATAAAACGATCCTGCCACAACTGTGGCCTACAGAGACACTTTGCTAGAGAATGTAGGGTCCCACGAGCAGGGAATAAAGCAGGGAACAATGTAAAATACTGCAGCCTCTGCAACAGAACAGGACATATGGAAGCAGCGTGCTGAGAAGAGCATGTGGCACCCCCAAACTCCACCCAGAACACCGTGGAACTGCAGGAGTCCCAAGGTCAGCAGAGCTGATAACCAGCTGCCCCCATTCATGAGGGTAAGGGAGAGGGGAGAATTTACATGCCCGCAGTAATAGGAGGGAGGAAATTGAAATGTTGGTAGACATAGGAGCAGCCGTATCCATCCCAAACTTACCCTTACCCCCACACAAATAAAACGATTCGCAGTAGGAGGGGAAAAAATACACCAACTTACCTAAGCAAAACTACCCTCGTAGAAATACACAATATGTATATCTCTCCATTAAATTCTATATATGCCAAAATAGTGAGGGGACTATATTGGGCAATGATCTCATGAAAGAATATAATGCTCTAATTGATTGTGCAAAAGGCAAATTGATTTGGCCCAAACAGGACAGTTAGAAGACTGAGATTGGGAAACTTACAAATCACCTTGAAACTATTAAAGTGGCTAATAGGGACTGGAACCCCGAAAAGGGGGGATTCAAAGCCATCAGCACCTCTGAACCTGGAGCTTAGACAGAAACAAAGTTAGATACAGGTCTAGTTAACATAGACCCGATAAGGGTCCCGGATTGGAGCACAAGCCCCACCGGCAATACCCAGTAAAACCCGAAGCAGATAAAGCAGTTGTGGAGATAGTGCAAGGACTAGTGAAACAGGGAATCCTGAAAGAAACTGCAAGTACAACTAATTCCCCAAATTTGCCAGTACTAAAGCCTGATGCGAGTGACATGCTCACCATTGATTATACAGGACTAAATAAGGTCACAAATTGCACCCCATTGTAGCAGATCCCTCCACCATTTTAAATGGCTTGGCCCACAAAAACACAATTTTTGCTGATTTAGACATAGCCAATGGCTTCTAGCCAATGTCGTTACACCCTGAGTCCCAGAACAAATTGTTTTTTTACAGTAAGGGGCAGACAGTAGACGTGGACTCACCTGCCACAAAGATTCCACAACAACCCCACTATTTTGTACAGGGTGATGAGTGACATCCTAAAGAGAATAGATTTACCAGAGGATAGCACTGCCATCCAATATGTAGGTGATATCCTAATTGCCTCAGAGTCCAAGTCAGGACACCAGGAAGCTTTATGGTTAGTATTACAGGAATTGGCAACCGCAGGGTTAAAAGTCAGCCTCACAAAGGCACAGATTGGCACAACACAAGTCTTACAGCTGGGACACCTTATATCCCAGGGACGCAAAATAATGCCCAATGACCGCAAGAAGGAAATCCAACAGATGCCACGACCTGCCACTGTCAGGGCAGTCAGGAAGGTCTTGGGCCTATTCAGCCACAGTTGGAGCTTTATACCCGAGTTCACAAAATTGGTTGAAACGATCCAGAGGTTAACTAAAGGAGGCAAGCCAGTCTTGGAACCTGTAACCTGGGGGCCAGATCAGAAGGAGGCATACAGTCAGCTTAAAATCTGACTCAAATTGGCCCCCAGGCTAAGGCTGCCAGATCCCAGCAAGGATTTTCACATCCACCATAATAATGTGGGAGAATTTTACTCCACAGTGGTCACCCAAGACCACAGTAGCAGGAGAAAGCCTGTAGGGTACTACTCAACTACAGAAGGGCCAGGAGTCACCGGGTTGCCCAGGTGCATAGCAGCCTTAGACTGTGCTGCTTGGGCCATTAGGGTTAGCGAGCCCATAGAAATAACAGAGAATGTCATCTTCCACACTAAACACAGATGGTGAAGATGCTAAACACAGGGAAACTGAGGGCCATCTCCAATATGAGAAGGGCAAAGTGGAAAGCAGTTCTTTTACCCCCAAGTTGGTCCGTGGTAATAGTCAGGGATGTGGTGAAAACCCAGCTGAGGGAATTCTCGACACAGGGGGATCATTCAGCTGTGGGGATATAGATGGGGATGAAAATGGAGGGAGAGTAAAGGATACCCCCCTAGACACAACCGAGGAGACCCTCTTCATGGACAGGTCACAAAAATATGTAGCAGATGGGCTGTGGTAAATGATAAGCTAGAAACAGTTATGTCCGGAAGGATTGATGGATGTCAGTCCGCACAGGTAGCAGAATGGGTAGCATTCGCCAAAGCACTGGAACTAGCAAAAGGAATTATCGTGAATATATACATATTACGGACAGTCAATGTGTCTTTGGCGTAGTCCATGACTACATGGTGGCATGGGGTAAAAGAGGGTTCACCACCATGCGGGGATCCCCTATCAGACATCAGTTAGATTTCAGGCACTATTGCGGGCCAGTGAACAGCTAAAAGAGGCTGCAGTAATAAAAATAAAAACCCATCAAAAGGAGCCAGTAAAAGAGAGCCCAGGTTGACTAAAATTCAGAGGAAACCAGGCAGCAGATCAAGTAGCTCAGAAAGCCTTAGAGGAAGAAGCCATTGATGAGGCTGCAATAGCCACTATTGAATTAGCAAAAGACGCTATCCAAATTCAGCACCTACAGGAGGAAACCCTGCAGGAAAAGAGAGAAATGGGAACTGCAGGGGGCATTCAAAGGGAAGGATGGTGTCTGGAGACAAGCAGACAAATTGGTAGCACCAGTGTGAATACAGAACACATTGCTTGAACTGCACCACGGGCTCTTCCATACAGATAGAGAGGCCATGATAGCAAGCCTAGGGAGAGAGTGGTGGGGGAAGGAATGGGAAGAGATGTGGCCAAGTACTGCCACAGGTGCATGATTTGTGCACAACATAACCCAGGGAGAACCATAAAAGTTAGGATGGGACACCAGCCAGACCTAGGGGACCCTGGGAACACCTTCATACAGATTTTACAGGGCCACTACCACCCTCGTGAGGGAAAACATACTGCCTGGTCATCATCGACCAATTCATTCAGTGGGTAGAGGCATTCCCGACCAAAAGCTGCACTGCGACCACTGTATTAGCGGAGGGGATAATCCTGAGGCGGGGTAGTACCTCTCCAGATCAACTCCGACCATGGGACGTATTTTACAGGCAAGGTCATGAAGACTGTCTGCCAATTACTCGGCATTAGACAAAAATTTCACATTCTTATCATCCCCAGAGCTCAGGGATGGTAGAGAGAATGAATAGAACACTTCAAAATACTTTAGCGAAGGCTATGCCAGCCTTAGGCAGAACATGGGCTGAAGTGCTGCCAGCCATACTAATGAAACCATGAATCAGGCAACCGGGCTAACACCGTATGAATTAATGACCAGGCAAACAATGCAATTGCCAGAGACAAGAATCACAGGTGGCACCAATGTGGATCCACTAAAAGATAAAATGCTGCGGTATGTGTTAGAATTAAGCGCCCAATTGAAAGGGATGTGGAAATCTGTAATTGATAAACAGGACAAAAAGGACAAGGCAAGGGAACTCGAAACCTCCCCTGAGGTCCCAGCAGCAGGAAGCTGTGTCCTGGTTCGAGCACTGCCCGACAAACCAGGCTTTGCCCCAAAATGGCATGGGCCATACGACGTGGTAATAAGTGGGGACACCTGGGCCTGGACAGATATTAAAGGAAAAGGCACATGGAAGCACTAGACCCAACTAAAACTGTTTAAAGACTCCTGTGACCAAACTAATGTCATTGACCATTCCCCAGGTGCAGACAGGAACAGCGGACAAGATGGTCATCCCGGGGGAGTACCGAAAACACAACAGAACAAACCACACAGGAGCACGACTGCACCTCCTGACGAAAACAAAGATTTTGACTGATAATTTTATTTAACTGCAAAAACATATACACATGTATGTATTTTACTTTGTTTAAGTGTTGCAACTGTTGGGAACATGTCAGGATTTGAAGATAACCTCTTCTATAAAACCCACCTAAGCTTGCATGGGAACCAAACTGTCTGCTTACCCACTGGTGGGATCAGTACAATCCCTATTTGTGGCCACCCTGGTGTGGACCCCTCACGACCTGTAGACAGTAGACACCTTGGGAGTGTCATATAAGGGGCAGTTAGGAAAATACAAATGGGGACTCCAGGGTAGATGTGTGCAGCTGGGCAGGACCATTGGCCCCATGGAGCTGAGTCCCCCAGCCTAGAGAAGTGAAGACCCATTTAAAACCCAGTAACTACCCACTCTGTTTCACAGGACAGGGATGGGGATGCATTTATGCCCTGGTTTCCAAAAATGGCTCATGTGTCCAGACACAACGCACTTATCAGCACTGTACAGTCACCAGGGGATAGTTTACCTGCACCTGCAGTGAGCAGGCGTGCTTGAACGTTACCGTGGGCAGACAATTCATATGTGGTCAGTGCAATGGCACCCATGTCAGCTCTGCCATTTGGACATACCCGTTCAAGGCTTACCAGCTGGGGGAACACCTGGGGGATCAAGTGTGACATGGGTGGACAGACAGACGGAAGGGCAGGACAATGTATGTTACTGAGTGGTGATAGGATTTGTTTTTCTATTTAAGGGGATTTATGCGTCAGACACCCCAGACTTCCCAAACCCGTTTGCGGTAGGGACAATTGCACCCCCTTACTGTACCATGCCCCAGCGGGGGACATGTCCGGAGAAGGATAGTGACCCCCTTTATCAGCCAGGAGTTCTGTGCTGACTGGCAGATCCGAGCCACTTTGGGGTCATCATTGGAATATGGATTCTTGAGATCTCTATCTTTGGGGCACGCAGCAGAGGTTGTCAGTGCTAAAACCCGAAATGACCTTGTATGTGGCCTGACTATCTTAGGCAATTATACCTCAAAAGATCTGGAAGCAATTAATATACAGTTTACTGAACTCAGACTCTCCACAGCAGACACATTACGCGGTAGATTATCAATTAGCACAGCAAGAGGGAGTTTGTACAATTATTGGTGACAATTGTATTGCCAATGTAATTGATGACTCATATAACATTACAAAAGCCATCAAGAATATCGAGACCAGCTAGATAATTACAGACAGGGAGCCACAATTACAGACAGCTGGCTAAATCAGTTGCTCGGTAAATCTTGGTGACCCTATTTGGCATGTAAGTTTGCTTTCCTCATTGCACTCATGCTGGTATTCTGTGAGGGCCTTAGGTGTTTAAAGCTCTGCTGTAAGGTGCTACTGATGAGAACTGTGCCACTGTGGGCGGCACGGTGGCACAGTGGTTAGCACTGCTGTCTCACAGCGCCAGAGACCCGGGTTCGTTTCCCGACTCAGGCGACTGACTGTGTGGAGTTTGCACGTTCTCCCCGTGTCTGCGTGGGTTTCCTCCGGGTGCTCCGGTTTCCTCCCACAGTCCAAAGATGTGCGGGTCAGGTGAATTGGCCATGCTAAATTGACCGTAGTGTTAGGTAAGGGGTAAATGTAGGGGTATGGGTGGGTTACGCTTCGGTGGGTCGGTGTGGACTTGTTGGGCCGAAGGGCCTGTTTCCACACTGTAATGGAATGTAAACTGTGCCAGCAGTGAGTGTCACGACTGAAGAGCCCCCAATGAAATTGGCACTCCATGATACGCCTTGGAAGGGGGAGCTCCTGGAGATGACCTCTACATGTAAATTGGGTGTTCTGCGGGAGATCCCCGAAGTTGCCTCCTAGACCACAAAGGGGGGAGATGACACAGGGCAGGGTGACACTCGGCACATGGACACACAAGATGGCCACTGAGCCAAAAGTTGGCCACTTGACACACAAGATGGCCACCAGACCATGATATGCAGAGCGAACACAAAACACTGACTGGGACCACCAGGATGCCAGTACAATGCACTCACAACCTAGTTGATCAGTTTAAGGTGGGTGGGGGAGAGAATACACGAGTAGCTTATACAGCCCGCAGAAGTGTCTGGGTACAGCCAACACCCCTTATAGAAATGCTAACAGTTTGCTACAGTCTCAATACAAAGTGCTAATAGCTGAAGATGTGTTGCTGCAAAAGCGCAGCAGGTCAGGCAGCATCCAAGGAGCAGGAGAATTGATGTTTTGGGCATAAGCCCTTCTTCAGGAATGAGGAAGTTGTGCCAAGCGGGCTAAGATAAAAGGTAGGGAGGAGGGACTTGGGGGAGGGGCATTGGAAATGCGATAGGTGGAAGGAGGTCAAAGTGAGGGTGATAGGCCAGAGTGGGGTTGGGGGCAGAGAGGTCAGGAAGAAGTTTGCAAGTTAGGAAGGTGGTGCTGAGTTCGAGGGTTGGGACTGAAACAAGATGTGGGGAGGGGAAATGATGAAACTGGAGAAATCTGAGTTCATCCCTTATGGTTGGAGGGTTCCTAGGCGGAAGATGAGGCACTCTTCCTCCAGCCGTCGTGTTACTATGGTCTGGCGATGGAGGAGTCCAAGGACCTGCATGTCCTTGGTGGAGTGGGAGGGGGAGTTGAAGTGTTGAGCCATGGGGTGGTTGGGTTGGTTGGTCCAGGTGTCCTAGAGGTGTTCTCTGAAACGTTCCGCAAGTAGGCGGCCTGTCTCCCCAATGTAGAGGAGGCCACATCGGGTGCAGCAGATGCAGTAAATGATGTGTGGAGAGGTGCAGGTGAATTTGTGGCAGATATGGAAGGATCCCTTGGGGCCTTGAAGGGAAGTGAGGGAGGAGGTGTGGGCGCAAGTTTTGCATTTCTTGCGGTTGCAGGGGAAGGTGCCAGGAGTGGAAGTCGGGTTGGTGGGGGGTGTGGACCTGACGAGGGAGTCACGGAGGGAGTGGTCTTTCGGAATGCTGATAGGGGAGGGGAGGGAAATATATCACTGGTGGTGGGGTCCGTTTGGAGTTGGTGGAATTGATGTCGGATGATACGATGTATATGGAGGTTGGTGGGGTGGTAGGTGAGGACCAGTGGGGTTCTGTCCTGGTGGCAATTGGAAGGGCGGGGCTCAAGGGCGGAGGAGCGGGAAGTGGGGGAGATGCGGTGGAGAGCATCGTCGATCACGTCTGGAGGGAAATTGCGGTCTTTGAAGAAGGAGGCCATCTGGGTTGTTTGGTATTGGAACTGGTCCGCCTGGGAGCAGATGCAGTGGAGACGAAGGAATTGGGAATATGGGATGGCATTTTTACAGGAGGCAGGGGAGATGTTCTCTGAAACATTCTGCAACGGTCCACACCCCGCACCAACCCAACCTCCACTCCTGGCACCTTCCCCTGCAAACGCAAGAAATGCAAAACTTGTGCCCACACCTCCCCCCTTACTTCCCTCCAAGGCCCAAAGGGATCCTTCCATATCCACCACAAATTTACCTGCACCTCCACACACATCACTTACTGCATCCGCTGCACCCGATGTGGCCTCCTCTATATTGGGGAGACAGGCTGCCTACTTGCATAACGTGTCAGAGAACACCTCTGGGACACCTGGACCAACCAATCCAACCACCCTCAACACTTCAACCCCCCCCTCCCACTCCACCAAGGACATGCAGGTCCTTGGACTCCTCCATCGCCAGACCATAGCAACATGGCACCTGGAGGAAGAGCGCCTCATCTTCCGCTTAGGAACCCTCCAGCCACAAGGGATGAACTCAGATTTCTCCAGTTTCCACATTTCCCCTCCCCCCACCTTGTCTCAGTCCCAACCCTTGAACTCAGCACCAACTTCCTAACGTGCAATCTTCTTCCTGATCTCTCAACCCCCACCCCCACTCCGGCCTATCACCCTCACCTTAACCTCCTTCCACCTATCGCATTTCCAATGCCCCTCCCCCAAGTCCCTCCTCCCTACCTTTTATCTTAGCCCGCTTGGCACCTTCCTCATTCCTGAAGAAGGGCTTATGCCCAAAATGTCGATTCTCCTGCTTCTTGGATGCTGCCTGACCTTCTGCGCTTTTCCAGCAACACATTTTCAGCTCTGATCTCCAGCATCTGCAGTCCTCACTTTCTCCACAAAGTGCTAATAGCCAGGGCTGCAGTAAAGCAATTAGCACCCATTACTACAGTAATGGACTTGATAATGTCTGCGCTGGAACTGACAATGACCATGCTGAAATTAACAAAGACTGCGCTGGAACTGACAATGACGGCGCTAAAACTATCAATGATTCTGCAACGTTTACAGTAAACAAAAACAATAACCTCATTACTGACCTATTATATTACAAAAATGTATAAAAATATCTTGATGTGCTCTGGGTTGAGAGAAGACTCACAGCTGACCATTGTGCTGTTGGTGTCTTTCCCTCCCTGGAGATCTGGTATTTCCTTGCGCAATAAACTCTGTCGTTGAACCCTGATTCTGACTCCGAGGCTGGTGGTTTTCCCCACAACAACTCTATGACTCAAGTAAGCGTACAAGTATGCAGATGTTAAGAAGGCTGATGGAATGCAACCTTTTATTGCAAATGAAAATGAACATAAAAGTAAGGATATTATGCATCAGTTATACACATCATTGATGAGACCTTTTCTGAAATACTGTGCGCAGCTTTGATTTGAAGGATGTAAATGCATTAAAGATGGTACAGAGGAGTTTTGCTAAATTGATTCCTGGAGGAGGTTACTATTACGAGGTAAGACTATATAGACTGAGCTTGTTTTCACTGGAGAGTAGAAAATGAGGAGTAATTTGATTGAAGTTTCTAAGATCCTGAATGGTCTTGACAAGATGGATGTGGAAATGATGTTTACCCCTGTGAGTGAGCCCAAAATAAAGGAATACTACTTTTAAAAAGAACTAGTGGTTGAACTTTTAGGACAGAGTTATAAATCACAAAACACCAGGCTATAGTCCAGCAGGTTAATTTGGAGGTACTAGCTTTTGGAGCGCTGCTCATTCATCAGGCACAAGATCATAGTGTCATGTAACTGATACGATATATTAAACAAATCTAGATTGCTGTTAAGTCTTTCATCTTTTAGAATGGGTTGCAGGTTTTGATCCATTAATATGTAGGTTTGTTCATCCCTGTAACTCTGCATTTCCCATAAATGATCTGCACATCCCAAGCCACTTTACGCAATTTAGCAAGGCTAATCCACCTAATCATCTTATCTTTGGACTGTGGGTGGAAACCAGAGCAGCCAGAGGCAACCCACACAGACATGGGGAAGAACGTGCAAGCTCCACATAGACAGTTGCCCATGGTGGGATTGAACCTGGGTCCTTAGTGTTGTGAGGCAGCAATGCTAACAACTGAGCTACCATGGCACCTGTATGTCTTACACTCACTTGCAATGGAAGATCTCATATACCTTGATCTCCCTCTGGTAAGAAATTTCACCCAATATTTAAAGCCAAACAGCCTTCTTAAGTTCAGTAAATGTTACAGAACCACAGTAATGTCATGAGTTTCACTCCCTTCCTTCTTTGATAGAAGTATTTTCAGTATATGCCATGGGCTCATGTGATGATATCACCCATTAGGAAAGTGAGAGCTTGATGTGATGTAAAATCAAAACCAGCATTTTGCATTCTGCCATTTTAACAAGAGGCAAAAATATAGACAATCATATCCCCATCTGGCATTGCACTGTTTCATTGTGCCATAAATTCTACTGGAGGTCTATACTGAGCACAACTCACACATGAAACTACATAACGAAACTTAATAGATTCAGCAATTAACATTCCATATAACACTTTAAAATTAGCTACATGATCTAATATCACGGCAATCCAAATGGTGAGGAAAGAAGAGGCCCTTTGTGTTTCTTGTTGTCATATTTACACTAAACAAACCAATACTTTTGACAAATTGTAAATGTTGTCTCCAACACCTTAACTGTAGCGCAGTTTAAAAATTGGCAGCTTGCCATCTGAGGTTAGGATTGTGCAAATGCCAGATTTCAATATGTTCTTTCCATTTTCCCCACACAGCAGTTTTGAAAGTTTTTTTTTCTTAAAAAACACAAAACATATTCTCTCAAAGCTTCTGGATGGAAAGTACATAACATCTTAATTGAAAGGTGATTCCCAAGATATGCACCATAAACTACTCATTAGCTTGCCTAGTTAATTGGAGACAAAGTCTTCTTGTTGCGTTGATAACCTTTCTGATCTCTTCTTTTGAACAGAAAGCTAAATCAGAGAAAGAATTAGGGCTGGACAGGGGCCCCTAATGTTGAGGAGCGAATGGTGCAACATTTGACTTTCTAGCACCATTATTCAGTGCTGAGGATACTATTTTAACTCTAGAATATTATCTGTGTCTTATAATGCAAGAGGCATTATCACATAGATAAGGAGCAATCACCAGAGGAATACAAACTAAACACATTATCCCGGTCAATACTCTGAAAGTCCATCCCTAACAGCCCCACATCACATGAACTGCAGCAACTTAAGGAGGAAGCTGACTACCACCTTCTCAAGGTAACTAGGAATTGGCAAGAAAACCTGATTGTGCCAGTGATGCCCACATCTTGTAAATGATTTTAAGACATTAATAAGCTTGGAGTACAATGGCTCTCAGGGGACAGCAGTCTTACAGATATCTGATGTCTGCCATCCACTTTGAAATCTGCCACTTGCTGCAGCCATGACTGTAATTTCAGAGCAGGATATTAAAATGTCTGTCATGGGAACTGGTCATTGCTGCTTGTGCCAACATTTGTTGCCCATTGGTAATGGATGAGTATGGCTTTGTTAGTGGCTGTCAGCATGACCGTGGCCATGGGCTTTTATGTGTCTAGGCCCTGCCGAGCTGGAGCAGGTGATATTAGCAACACGTCCCAGTTCACCATCCGCTGTTACACTGAGGCTCTGTATTCTGAGAAAGCTGAATATATCTCAGTTTCTCATTCTAGAGGGAGGTAGAAAACTCTGTGAGGATTACAGGTTTCATTATGGTTACAAATGGCTGAATCTTATATATGTTGTCTCAGTGCCAGTTTCATAAAGTTTCACGAAGAGTTTCTCTCTGCCAAGCCTATCAACTCAAACTCGGCTCATTAATAATTAACCCCATCCCTGTGGTGACACTCTCATCCAATGCTAGCCAGATCCTCCAACCTACCATAGCCAGCAGTACATGCCACTGTGCCGATATCCCACAATTCCTAATATAGCAACCTTGGCAGAGCCTCCATCTTTAAAAGGCCATAATGCACCCAGCCAAATACTGGCTCTCTACCTCTGATACCGTACACACTCCCAACCAAGGTTCACGCTTTACCACTTTCACTATTGCATGTAACGTCTTCCCTCACTCATCCTAATCCTCTTCCCACCCACAATAAATAATCCCGCATGCCCTCTGTGCTGCCTATTCACTGACTCAGGACACCTCACCACCTTCTCCCCCCCACCACCGTATCAGCACTAACAGCTGTCCACACACCTTTGTCTCACTCAATCCCTCCCTTCCCATTATTAGAGGAAAAAACTGCTCACAATCGGATGAGGGCCAGGATGGGAGTTGGGGTCTCCTACATCCATTCCTCACTCCTAATGAGGAAATGACCCTGGCACTGGCCGGAGAGGGTCAGAACTCATCCTGAGAAGATGCCAAGACATCGGTGTCATGCCAACCGGGTAAGAAGCCATGTTTGTTACAGTGCAATTCTCACTCCAAGCACAATGTCATTTAATTTTTACTGAACACAATCTCTTACTGGTTCCAGTTGTATGTTCAGGATCACAGAGGGTAAGAACTCAGTGCCACATCACATTCCTCCAGCACAGTTGTGTTTCCTCTGCAGTGTCTGGGTCTGTGTGGAATGGGGTTGTCCACTGAAGGGCCTCACAAAACAACATTACCTCAGCTGCTCTGGATAAGGCCTCAGCCATTTTCAATTCCATTGTGCATGTGCAATTTACAGGACAATGGAAAATAACATTGGCCACTCCTCAGATAGTTACTTCCAGGTGTGTAGGTGAAGCCCCCAAGCACCAACATCCCCTTCCAGATAGACCTCTCCATCAACACCATAAGCATTGCACCTCCATGAGACCCCACCCAAATGTTTTGGTTTCCATTTGTCCACTTTTGCCCACATCCAAAGCATGCAGTCAACATGCCAGGTATAGCAATACACTGCTTCTTGCAGAAGCCAGGGTGCTGCTCACTATTGATGAACCCCCCTCCCACATGACTCCTTGCCCACATGCTTGATCATCTGCTCCCTTTAAAAATATTGTATTACCCTCCTTCACCT
Source organism: Hemiscyllium ocellatum (assembly GCF_020745735.1). NCBI lineage: Eukaryota > Metazoa > Chordata > Chondrichthyes > Orectolobiformes > Hemiscylliidae > Hemiscyllium > Hemiscyllium ocellatum. The sequence continues at coordinate 20,555,760 of NC_083423.1, read as the reverse complement.
CTCTGCATCCTCTACATTTCAGCTGTCAGCCCAACTTCCTAAGACTATATTCCCCAGTCTCCCTGACCCTGAGAACAGTTCCCCTCACTTTCCACCCTGATTTTCAGTAAACAAACTACTGGGCGGACTGTTGCTTAGCCCTTTGTGCAATTTTGCTGGCCAGCCTGAAAACAGGAAGTGGCCAGACCCCTGACTGGTGCCTACAGACATCCTGCAACTCTCCAGACTGGCTGCACTGGACCCACAGGATGTCTGTGACCCATTACCTCCTCTGGAGGAACTGTCTCCTGACCTTGACAGTGCTAATTGGATGGAGAAAGTGAGGTCTGCAGATGCTGGAGATCAGAGCTGAAAATGTGTTGCTGGAAAAGTGCAGCAGGTCAGGCAGCATCCAAGGACGTTTCGGGCATAAGACTGCTTCCTGATGAAGGGCTTATGCCCGAAATGTCGAATCTCCTGTTCCTTGAATGCTGCCTGACCTGCTGCGCTTTTCCAGCAACACATTTTCAGCTCTGTGCTAATTGGATGCCTGGCAATGCCAAGCCCTGGACTGGTTGGCAAGGTTGGAATCCAGGGAGAGCTAGCTGCTTGGATATAAAATTGGCTTGAAATAGGAGAGAGAGGATGGTGGTGCCTTCTTAACCACCCTATCTATATGTGATGCAAACTTCAAAGAATTACCTACCTGAACCCCCTACGTCTCTCTGTTCTGTAGCATTTCCCAAGGCCCTACTTTTACTTATATAAGTCTTGCCATTGTTTGTTTTACCAAAATGCAATACCTTGCAAAACTAGTGGGCATAGGTTTAAGGTGAGTGGGGAAAGATTTAAAAGGGACCTAAAGGACAACGTTTTTTTGCACTGGGTGATTTATGTATGGATTGAGCTGCCAGAAGAGGTGGTGGAGGTGGGTACAAAAGACATTTGGATGGGTCCAAGAATAAAAACAATTTTGAGGGATACGCTGCCAAAAGATTAGTGTTAGGATATCTGATCAGCATGGATGAGTTGGAACAAAAAATATGTTTCTGTGCTCTATGACTGATGTTGAAGTCTGACCTTGACTTACTATGCAGGGATCCCGACTGACAGGAGCCTTTCTGGACCTCAGTGAGATCTAATCCCCTTAAACATTGAGGCACGGCTGTTTGTTGCAGTAGCACATGCTATGAGATTAACAAAACAATGTGCTGTACTGAAGACTGCTGATCAGCAAAACAAATATATGCTTTTGTGTATCCATTAAAAAGCAATTCAAGGCAGTAGTACTGTAAACCTTTAACCTCTGCCAAGGTCTATGGGCTAAAAGGCAAGGAAAACAAGGCAAAGCACTGATGCTAAGTATGCAGCGATGCTATAAATGAGCAAGTGCTAAGTGAGTAGCCCTAAGGTGCAACTTGGTCCATTCCATGGGCTAGGTGCCTGTCCCTGAGTACAAAGTGTCCTTGAAGCAGCACTTCAATGACAATGCTCCAGATTTCAGCACTGAAGTGCAACAGTGTACTGTAGGTGGGTTTGAGGCATTCTAATGCTGCACAGAGAAGCTGGTGCATATCAAATCTGTGGATGTCAAAGGCATGTAGCCTTGGATCATACCCTGAAACATTGGTGCTGGCAGTCCAAGGTGACAGTCCAGTGGAGCAAATGCCAAACAGGGGTCACATGTTACCTGCTCTGAGTTTCATATCTGGATTTCTTGGCATCTGGTTTCTATCCATTCATGGTAAATAGGAAATGGCATATCATTGAGGTAAGCTTTGCAGTCAAAGAGACGCTAACACCTATCTCACCACTCCCAGAATTATGGCTTCACATTCAGAACTTCGTTGGAAATTGCAACTAGTATCTCCTGACATCAAGAAAAACCTTTCTGAACTTGTCACGCGATTGTCTCAAATTTTTCACCATAGCCCAAGTTGTTCTGGGCCCGACAAGTTTCTGCTCAAGCTGTCATTGACTGTATGCACAGTGTTTTGCAAGTGCCACACGTCAGCATGGAATTGAAGTCGCGCCTTCATCAGAAGCAATCACAAGTTGTAATCCCTCCATCTGTTTTCAGGGGCTATCAAATGTTGCTCCCACTCTGTTTCAATTACTTGAGATTATCCACGGCAGAAGAGTAGCAGCTTTGCTATTTTTATATTATTACAAAAGAGAAGTTTTATTGATTAAACAAAATGATTGTAAAACAAGCTATTATCATGTTATAAACAATCCATACTATTACTGAATGGTAATTTAGACTGTCACTGGAGAAATGGGAGAACTGTGTCTGACATATAAACGTCAATCCAGACAGTGAATGGGTGCAGCTTTGTTTATTCATGTCATGTGAGCAATCTATGATATAGGTACTTGCACAGAGCTGCTCAGACAAGAGGTTCAGGTATTTGACCCAGCAACAGTGAATAAAGATCCAAATTGGTTCCTCCAAGGTGGTGGTGGTTCTTATGAAGTTCATGGATTAAGAAGATGCAGTTGAATGAGGCATCACAAGTTAATTTAGTGCATCTTGCAGACTGCGTAGTTTGGGAAGATATTCTTCTTACCCAGGGGCTCAGTTTCTGCTGTTGTAGAATTAGACATTGGGAAAAAAAGATATGACCTTCAGCCAATTTATGGAACCGACCAATTACACTGAACTGAAGAAAACTTACTTAAGAGTTGAATCGTGAGCAACAGATAAGAGGGAAGGATTACTCACTGAACAACTGAAGAGAAACATTGTTTATTCAGGATAATGATTAATTGGCTTCAGCTCCTTTGAATGTGAAGCAATGACAGACTTACTTAATAAAATGCAGCTCAGACAAAATTCATGCAGCTAAGCTATGTCATTAAAGCATGCAGCAAATACACAGATATAATTACATTGTAATGTTCCTCCCTTTTTTTCTCACTATCCTCACCCTGCATCCCAAATTTCCTTCCATGGTCTTACCATCTTTAGTTCCATTGCATTGTGCAGGTGATAGTAATCTAATGCATTCTACATCTCTCATGAGATGTACACCACTGAAACTGAGAATCTTCCTGGTTGTTAACCTAGAATTCAGAATCAGTTAGAGCAATGAAATCATAATGAACAAAAATCCTTCTTTCTCTGAGCCAATCTTCAGCAACAATCCGAGGGGTACAGAAAAACAGTCCGACCCATATCCCAGGATGTTAACTGCCTCAGTTCTATAGCCATCTAACTCTAGTAACTTTCTATCCACTTTCTCTCACCTTCTGCCAAACACTACAAATACCACCTTATATTTGACAGTAATTGGTCAAACTTATGGTTTAAAACAGAATTTTTTTTTTATTTTCATTTGCTCTTGCCTCCATGCAAGGATATCTTCACCATTGTTGTTGTTTTCACCACCCCCTTGTTGAAGAGGTAATGTGAGCGTTTTTCTCTGATGATCGTTTTCAGTTTCTGCGACAATGCAGTGAAATGCGATGACACATCCTCTTCACAGCTCTGAAATAATAAGGCAAATCAATATCATCCATCACGGAGCTTTCAGATAAGAAGACAATAAAGACTTAAATTGAAGATCAAAAGGTAAAGGATGAAGGATATTTTAAAAATTGTTCATGGGAAGTGGGCTTCATTGGCTAATTGCCCAGATGGCAATTAACAGTCTACCACAGTGCTGTGGCTCTGAGTCACATGTAGGCCAGACCAGGTAAAGATAGCAGATTTCCTTCCTTGAAGACTATTAGCCAACCAGATGTATGTTTATGACAATCAACAGTGGACTAATTGTCAATATTAGGCCAGATTTTTATTTCAAAATTTTACTGATTTCAAATTTCAATATCTGTCCTAATAAGATTCAAAACCTACATCACCAGAACTTTACACTAGGTGTAGTGGACAGCAAAGAGAGTTACTTCAGATTACAACAGGATCTGGATCAGATGGGACAATGGGCTGAGAAGTGGCAGATGGAGTTTAATTCAGATAAATGGGAGGTGCTGCATTTTGGGAAAGCAAATCTTACCAGGAACTATACAATTAATGGTAAGGTCCTAGGGAGTGTTGCTGAACAAAGAGACCTTGGAGTGCAGGTTCATAGCTCATTGAAAATGGAGTCGCAGGTAGATAGGATAGTGAAGAAGGCATTTGGTATGCTTTCCTTTATTGGTCAGAGTATTGAGTACAGGAGTTGGGAGGTCATGTTGTGGCTGTACAGGACATTGGTTAGGCCACTGTTGGAATATTGTATACAATTCTGGTCTCCTTCCTATCGGAAAGATGTTGTGAAACTTGAAAGGGTTCAGAAAAGATTTACAAGGATGTTGCCAAGTTGGAGGATCTGAGCTACAGGGAGAGGCTGAACAAGCTGGAGTTGTTTTCCCTGGAGCGTCGGAAGCTGAGGGGTGACCTTATAGAGGTTTACAAAATTATGAGGGACATGGATAGGATAAATAGGCAAAGTCTTTTCCCAGGGGTCCAGGAGTCCAGAACTAGAGGGCATAGGTTTAGGGTGAGAGAGGAAAGATATAAAAGAGACCTAAGGGGCAACTTTTTCACACAGAGGGTGGTACTTGTACAGAATGAGCTGCCAGAGGATGTGGTGGAGGCTGGTACAATTGCAACATTTAAGAGGCATTTGGATGGATATATGAATAGGAAGGGTTTGGAGGGATATGGGCCGGGTGCTGGCAGGTGGTACTAGATTGGGTTGGGATATCTGGTCGGCATGGACAGGGTCTATTTCCATGCTGTACATCTCTATGACTCTAGGTTACCAGGCCAATGTTGGTACTGTTATGTCACAAGTTCCAGGATCATAGGAATTGTAAAAAAAACACGTGAAAAATAAAGGGGCATTGGAAAAAAACCAGATGATAGATCGTGTTGAAGAAAGGCAATTGAAGAGTTAAGGGCCACAGTGAAGATAATGGCCTCTAGGTATGGGTTAATGTATGAGAGTTGGAATAGGCCATTTGGCCCTTTAAGCCCACTTCACAATTCAATATGATCTTGACTGAATATTCAGCTCAATATCTTATTCTTGCTTTCTCACCATATCCTTTGATTCCATTAATCCTAAATTGTGTATATGATGCAAGGCACTATGATAGTCAAAACAATAGGAGGGAAAGCAAGTTAGATCAGGAAATTGGATTGTAGAGTTAGGCAAATGAGGGAATTTCATGGTTCTGAGGACCTAGGCAAAACAGTTTAGAATAGAAGATAATGTAATGATTTTTGATTTTAACACAATGATGAGGAAGGGAGGAAGTTCCATATGAGGTAGGATAATTGGAGTTTAAAAATTGTTGCTCTAAAGAAACATGAAGTCGAAGCTTTTCATTTTGACTTCATCAGGACTGATACATAAGAAAGCAAATTTGGAAAAAGAACACCAATTAAATCATTTCAGCTGAGAATTGCTTGGACCATGAATGGCATGGAGATGCAGCAGGAATCGGTAACTATTAATTGCAATTAACTGGAAAACCTTGAACATATAACCATACAAACAAGGAATAAGAGAATTCCACCAAACACTTCAAGCCTGCTCTACCATTCAATCACATTATGGCTGATCTGATTTTAACCTCAACTTGACATTACTGCATACTATCAATAAGCTTTCATCCCATTAGCAATCAAAACTCTATCAACCTATGCTTTAGAAGGGAATTCCAAAGACTCTCAACACTCTGAGAAGAAAAGATTTTCTCTCAACTGTCTGAGAAGCCAAGATTGGCATACAGACAGACTCTAACCTCACACCTTTAATAATGCATTATCTGAGCTCAGATGTCACCTTTTTTTTCATAAAACCTCAAGTTATCTCAAGAATGTGACTTAGAAGTTCTGAGATTTATCTACTAATGAACCAAAACCTGCAGCCCATTCTAAAAGATGAAAGACTTAACAGCAATTTAGGTTTGTTCCATATATCATTTGGATTACACGATACAGTAATCGTTTGCTATAAATTCTGTGTCTTATGGTCCTGCTCCACAGCTACCTGATGAAGGAGCAGCACTCCAAAAGCTAGTGCTTCCAAATAAACCTGTTGGACTATAACCTGGTGTTGTGTGATTATTAACTTTGTCCATCCCAGTCCAACACTGGCTCCTCTATATCATGGCTAACTAGGCAACTGTTTATTTGTAAATTATGATTCCTAGTTCTAGATTCTCCCACAAGAGGAAACATCCTTTTGAATCCACCTGGTCAAGTCCTCTCAGGATTGTACATGTTTCAGTTGAATAATTTCTGGCTGTACGAACTCTAGAGGACACTGGCCTAGCCTGTCCAGCCTTTCCTCATTAAGCAACACAGTACTCCAGGTGCGGTCTCACCTATAATCTGTGTAACTGAAACTTAATCTCCCAACAGTTGCATTTGATGGATTTTATCCTAGTGTCTTAAAAGAAGTGCGAGTGAGATTACTGCTGCTTTGATTTTAATTTCCAAAACTTAGTAGATTTGGAGAAGGTTCCTTTATGCGGGAAAATAGCTAATGCAACTCTTTTATTCAAAAAGGTAGGGAGGCGGAAAGCAAGAAACTACAGGCCAGTTAACTTAACATCTATAATGTGGAAATTGTTAGAAGCTATTAATAAAAACGTTAGTAAAGGGCATTTGGATAAGTTTAAAGTAATCAGGCAAAGCCAACAAGGTTTTATCAAAGAGAAATCATGTTTAACTAATTTATTGGAATTCTTTGAAGAAGTAACTTGGTGTATCACAGGGGTCAAAATTGGGGCCTCAACTCTTCACAATTTATATAAATGATTCAGATGAAGGATTGAAGGTATGATCACTATATATGCTAACGACACAAAAATAGAGAAGAAAATGAGTGTGAATAGGACATAAGGAAGCATGAAAGATAGATTTAGTAAATGAGCTAAGATCTGGCAAGAGGAGGATTATGTGGGAAAGTGCCAAATTATCCATTTTGGTAGAAAGAATAAAACTGAAGCATATTATCTAAATGGTGAGAATTGCACGGTTCTGAGATGCAGAGAGATTTGAGTGTCCTACTGCATGAATCACAGAAGGTTAGTCTGCAGGTACAGCAAGTCATTGAATGTTATGTTTGATTCAATTTTTCTACTTTATTTCCCTACAACAAATGTTAAATTAGAGTGTCCTGCTTTCTGTCTCCCTCATAGAAAAATACAGAAACACAGAAGATAGGAGCAGGACTAGGCCATTCAACCCCTCGAGCTTGATCTGCCATTCAATATGATCATGGTTGATCATCAAGTTCACTACCCTATTCTTGCCCTCCCCCCATATCCCTTGATCCCTTTAGCCACAAGGACTATATCTACCTCCTTCTTGAAAACACAATATCTTGACCTCAACCACATTCTGTGGTAACAAATTCCATTGGCTCACCACTCTCTAGTTGAAGGAATCGCTCCTCATCTCAGTCCTAAAATACTTCCCCCTTACACTTGGACTATGACTCCTTGGTTCTGGACTCGCCCACCATTGGAAACCCACTTCCTCTGTCTAACCGGTTTAGTTCTGTTAGAATTTTACAGGTTTCTATGAGATTCCCCCTCATTCTTCTAAACTCCAATGAATATAATGCTAATTAACTCAATCTCTCCTCACATTGGTAATCCTGCCATCCCAGGAATCAATCTGGTAAAGGTTCCTCCCTTTTTCAATAAATGAGCTACATTAGCTATTTTACAATCTAAAGAAAGTTTCCCCAAACTGAATAAGTTTTAGTAAACTAAAACCAATGTTTGAACTATTTCACTAGCTAGTTCTTCTGAGTTCCTCAGACCATTAAAATACATTATCATCTGGAGACCGGTCAATGCACAGTTCCAACAATTTGCTCAATATTACTTCCCTTGTCATTGTGATTTTCTTGAGTTCCTCCCTCCCTTTCAATTCCTGATTTACATCTACTTCTGGGATGTTATTTGTTTCTTCTCCAGTGAAAACTAACACAAAATATCTGTTCAATTCATCTGCCATCTCTTTATCCACCATTACTAATTCCCTCGGTCATTTTCTTTAGGATCAACACTTACTTTGTTCAGTCTTTTTAAAAAATATTTGAAGAAACTTTTCCAATATGTTTTTATATTTTTAGATATCTTACTCCAATTTTTATTCCTTATTAATCTTTTCATTGCCCTTTTTTAAATATTCTGTCCAATCTTCTGACCTGCCATCTATCTTTGTGTAATTATGTCTTTCTTTGAATTTGATACGATCTTTGACATTTTTAGTTAACTATGTATAGTAAGTCTGTCCTTTAGAAATTTTCTTATTTGCAGGAATACATCTGATCTATGTTTTCTGGAATATCCACTTCAACATTTGCTGCTACAACTCTATTGACCTATTTCCTTGACCTAAATTTTCAGTTTATTTTTACTTGCTCTGCTTTCAGGCCCTCATCATTGCTCTTGTTTATGTTCAAATTAGTAGTCTTAGACCCACTCCTCTTCTGTAAACACTTTGTTAAATTCAATCATGATATGGTCACTGCGACCCTGTGGCTCTTTCACTATGGGGTTAGTAATTCATCCTATCTCAATGGTCAAAACTGTGACGAGTATAGCCTATTCTCTGGTAGGCACCAGTACATGCTGGTCTAGGAAACTAGCCTGAAAACATTTGATGAATTCTTCATTTAGACTTCTTTGCTCCAAATTTGATTTTTCTGGTCTAAATGTAGGCTTAAATCCACCATGATAATTGCTGTAACCTTTTGACAAGCTCCTATTATTTATTCCTTGATACCCTGTCCTACCATATGGTTACTGTTAGGGAGCCTATAGCAACTCATACAAGTGATCTCTTGCTTTTATTATTCCTCATCTCTACCCAGACTGCTTTTATATTTTGGTTTCCTGAATATAAGTTATTCCTCCCTATTGTGATAATACAATCTTTAATTAACAGAGACACTCCTCCACCTTTTCCTGCTGCCTTCCTTCCTAAATGTCATAATATTCAGGTCCCTTCAATATTCAGGTCCCAATCCACGATAAGTAAGTATTATCTTATCTCAGAAATGGCAATTAGATCATACTTATTTATCTCAATTTGTCCTACAAGTTCTTTTGTTTTGTTTTGAGTTCTGTATGCTTTTAAATACAATGCTTTAAGTTTTGTCCTATTATTACTTTTGTAACTTCCAGTCTTAGCTCCTGATTTCTTTTAGATCTGCTTTCTCTGATCCTTTTGGTCATCATCTGTTTATGGCTTTACACATTAATTCCTTCCTCTATTGCCTTTTCTCTCCTCACCGTGTCGGGCGGCACGGTGGCACAGTGGTTAGCACTGCTGCCTCACAGCACCAGAGACCTGGGTTCAATTCCCGACTCAGGCGACTGACTGTGTGGAGTTTGCACGTTCTCCCCGTGTCTGCGTGGGTTTCCTCCGGGTGCTCCGGTTTCCTCCCACAGTCACAAAGATGTGCGGGTCAGGTGAATTGGCCATGCTAAATTGCCCGTAGTGTTAGGTAAGGGGTAAATGTAAGGGTATGGGTGGGTTGCGCTTCGGCGGGTCGGTGTGGACTTGTTGGGCCGAAGGGCCTGTTTCCACACTGTAAGTCTAATCTAAAAAAAATCTAATCCATATAAACTTATGTTCCTTTTTCAAGTTTGTTTTCTTGCATGTCGGTCCTGATGAGTACAACATGAAAATCTTCGACATTCTGTCTCTTTTTATCAATGAATAAGTTCTGTATTAGCAGGCAGCTATTTAGAAAAATGTATTTAAGGAAGGTCAAAACCAAGCCATCATTGTGCAAGCATCAGACAAATTAACGATTTGTCCTTCATTGTAGCCAGATGAATGAGGCTCCTTATTTATAAAAAATAACTTGCCTAATACCCGTTTCATTACCATTATTATGGCAAAGAATGGCTAATTTGTCCACTAAAAGGACACACAAACAGGAAGGAGATAAAGTACCAGAATACCTATTTTAATCATGAGTTGGAGATGCCTGTATACAAAGCACACTAGCTTTCGGAGCGATGCTCCTTCATCAGGTAATTGTCACAATCACAATAATTGCTTCAATTAAACCTGTTGGACTATAACCTGGTGTTGTGTGACTTTTAACTTTATTTTAATCATGTTGGCTTCAGGGTAACTGTGAGCCAGGACCAGTGGGAATTCTCCTACTCTTTGAAATAATGCCCTGGAGGCTTTACAGTCCAGCTGAGTGGCCAGGCAGGATTGCATCCAAAAGATGATAATACTGACAATGCAACATTCCTTTAGCTTGGCACCAAGGTGTGAGTCTAGTTTATGTGCTCAAGCTTATTGAATGACCCTACCTGAGTCAGTGCTAGGATCAGTCGGTGAATTATGGAATCTTCCAATGTGGAGGACAGGCCGGTGAGTTTACTGATACAATCCAAGATGCAAGTGATTGTTCCTTCCTGACACTGGAAGATGAAGGAACAAAGAAAGAATGTTGAGGATCATCTTATGAATCAGGATTGGATTAGGTGTCCATTTTTACAATGCAAGCAAAAAAACAGACAAGACCATAAAGAACCCTAACCACATGAGAATTCCTGCTGTTCTTCAACTGTATTCAAGAATTCCTACATGGCTTTAAATGCAACCTCTGTATCTCTCATGTCTAGAAAGGCACAACAAACAGATTGTTGTGTTAAGGGCAAGGTCTGTCAATAGTGGGGATCTCCAAGCCTCCATCTATTGGCATGGCCAGTCAGTGCTACTCATGGGACCTATCCTCCAGGTTCAATGGTCAAGTGGCACTTTTCAAGGGCGGAGGATGAATTTGCCCCCAGAAGATCTGGAAAAAATTCAGTCTTGGGGGCAACTTAATAGGAGAAAATTTGCCCCTTAACAATGAACCGTCAGAATCTCTGAGGCTTTTTAGCTCCTGTACTTAATGCTGATAGGTTCAATAGTAAAACTATGTTTGTAGATTTGCGAGAGAAATGGCATGTATGTGGAATAGTAGTGACACAGTATATGGTGACAATGAGATACCAGGGGCCACATGAGTGCCAGGAGTGGACAAGTGTGAATTGCTGAGCTGATGGGATCAGGAGTTGCCATTCCACTGTTGTGATGGGAGGGGCTTGGTGGGCTGGGGATTTGGAAGATACAAAGCTGAAGAGAGAAACAAAGGGACAAAAAGAAACAGAGAGAGACAGACAAATAGTGGTCAGTATGTCAGTGAGATAGAAAGAGAGCATGGGAGACTACAAGGAGGAGGGAGAGTTGCTGCAAGGGACAGGGAAAGAGAGGGAGGTCACAAGGGTGGAGAGAAGGAAGCTGCAAAGGAGAAAGTTTCAAACCTGATGCCAAAGCAATACTCAGTTAATCAGGAGTCAGGTAAACTTAAATCACAAAGGTATTGAATGTAGAATCTCTAGCTTAAGGCTTCATATGCTCAGGAGCTAAGATATAGGAAAATGATGTAATGGATGCTGTTGTAACATACAGAATGTCAGTTGTTAAAATTCAAACTGAAATCAAGATGCAGTAAAAAGGATGGCAACTACATAGTTAAAATCTTACAGCTTTCTTCACATACACCAGAAACGTATTAACTGTGACCTTATCAGACTGTGGAAAGTGTGTTTGGATATGTTTGGGGTGATGGCCTTTTGTCCATGAAAGTTTATGTCAGCAATTTTGAAAAAAATATGTTCCCGGCTTATGACTGTTTTTGTGCCAATTTAAATATGGTGGAGTCTAAGAAATTAATGCTTTATTTGCATGGCATGGCTTTAACTTTAACAGAAGGCTCATAATTATCAAGGATATTGATGAGAATTTTTCTAATTCTGCTTTTGAGAATCCAAATATACCATACATCAACACAAATATGTAAGGTATTATTACATTGTGACTGCGTCACCTCATAGAGGAGTGAAAATGAAAAACAGTTTCTGAGCACAAAGATATAGCCCTGAAAGTCAAGAAGTAACTCCCTAAAGTATCTCAAGGAAGGCCCTTTGAAAAGCAAAGGCACATTATCATACACACGGTTACAGATATAGTAACACATAAACATGCATGACAAACACACACTACCACCCAAGCACCAGGCAATTATTTTCTCCAACAAGAAACAATCTAATCAACACTGCTTGGCATTCAATGGCATTACCATCACTGAATCCCCTACTATCAACATTATTGGGGGGCCAGAAACTGAACTGAACTGGCCATATAAATACTATGGCTACAAGAGCAGGTCAGAGGCTAAGAATCCTGCAGCAAGTAACTTAACTTCTGTCTCCTCAATGCCTTTGCAGCAACCCTACCACCTGCAAATTCCCCTCCAAGACATTCAACATCCTGGTTTGGAAATATATTGCTGTTCCTTCAGTGTCACTTTAGTCAAAATCCTGGAACTCCCTCCCTAACAGCGCTGTGTGTGTCCCTGCTCTCCAACGACAGGAAAGTTTCCAATGACAAAAGACCGAGAACCAAGGATGGAGGTAAGTCTGGGATTCTCTAGTAGGGCAAGAGAGGTGGGCACCTTGCGGGTCCGATTGCTACGGCCAGGGGAGGAGATGATACACACTGGGGAAGAGGGAGATCTTGCATTTACTTCCAGTTGGGAAAAAGGGCCTGTGATGGAGTCAGTTCCCACCCATTACAGCCTGAAGTCCATAACCTTTCAAGCATCAACACAATCCCCTGTACCCCTACCCAATCCTCATATCAAACCGCCTTCCATTGTCTTAAAAACTGTGACCAAGTAAGCTGCAGCCCCTAAGTCATCAATTAAGAGCCTTAACTGGGGCATACTAAGATGTAACATGGACAAGCAGTATGTAACAAGAATAAATCCGGCAGAATCTTGTCTCTCTCTGCTGGGGGACTATAATATTCTGCCCAATGTAAGTATATATACACATATAATTTGAAATTGTGTTTTTGGCCATTTTCATCTATGTACCTTTGTATAAATATATATATTTTTTATTGTTTACAACAAAGGGAATCTGTCACTGTTAGAAATGCAGGTTGGTTGATGGGGTCAAACAGAACATTTTTTTCCGTAATCAAATCACCCATGTAACTTTTTTTTCTTTTATCTTCCACAACTAAATCAATGTGCTTCCACATAAATTACCAATTGACATACCAAGCCCATCAGGGGCAGCGCAATGATACCAAAACGTGAAGGAAAGATGGGGGAGAGAGGAAGGGAACTAAACCGAACTGGAGTTAGAGTGCTGCCCACCTCTCTCTAGAGGGATCTTGCTCAAACAGAACAGCTCCAAGCTGATTGACAGCAGATGCTCTTTGGACTTTGTATTCTCCCCTGACAGACTGTGTTTTTAAAGTTGCTCTTTTAATTAGTAATATGGTTGATTTAGTAGTGTTAAAAAAACACATTCAGAAGTGTGGAATTGCATCTCTGGGCAGAAAGACAGGGACATAAAACAGGTTCTGCTTTTCTGACAAGATGATTCCCACTAAAAAAGATGGAGAGAAGTTCTGCTATCAACATTGTGCATATGAAGGAATATATAATAAACTTCCCCAAGCGTTCTCTTGGCATATGTTTTATGGAGATCTTTAAATTTGCAATGAAGAAAATGGGTACTCCTGATGTCTGCATTGATGCTCATTTGAACAAGGCTGTTTGGGTTAAAGGTGATAGGAATGTCTCATGTTGTATTCATTTCTGTTTATCCAGAAAGCACAATGATGATGGGAATCCTTCTGAAAAACTTGACATGTTGGTAACCCATGTTTCTGTCACATCTTACAAAGGTTTGCAAACCGTCAATGTTGATCAAAACTATAGGGTAAATGATTTTTAAAAATAAAGCGCAAAAAAGTGAGAAATAAAGAGGGGGCTCTCGGCATGATGTACAATGTTAACCCAAGTCCGCAGTAGGAGTTTAAAAAATGTGAGGGGTGAGGGGACTCTTGTGGTGCAGTGGCAATCTTCCTGTCTTTGGACTAGGAGGTCCAAGTTCAAGTCCCATGTATTCTGGAGGTGTATAATAACACATCTGAAAATGTTAAATTTTGAAAAACAAGGGGTGTTCAGGTGGGCAGTGCTTGTATTTGCTGCTTGGTTAATGAGTTAATTGGATGATTTGATGGCGGGTTTTTCAAAATTGAAAGAAAAGCTAAATTCTTTGGATGTTTAATTTCATTGGTCCTGAGTATTAAAAATATTTTTATAAAGCCATAAAATTAGTGGGGTTTGGCTTCTGAACAGGGAAAGGATCCAGAAGGGAAAGGTGGAAACTGGTGTTTGTGCTAAGCTGAAGATTTACAACAAAATCCTTTTAATCTCTGAAAAGCTTTTGCTGCTGAATTCAACATATGAATGTCAGTCTGTTATACAATTCACACTGATGTTCGCAATGACACAGGCATTATGGTACTATATGACCTCATTATATTTCATTGATAAACTTTCACTATCTTCAGACTATTCTGCTTTGTTGATGTGAAGGTAAAGGTTGAAGTCATGCTGTACATGAATACTATTTGAAAAGAACACTTACCTTTTCCAGATCCCCCAGACTCCCTTTAACTGTGGGCTTAGACAGCAGTGTCACTACATCTTCTGAGCTCAGTACTGGTTCCTGCAGATAAGAATAAGGCCCATGATCAGTTGTTTCAGAGTCATAATCACCCTGTTTGATTTCACTCTCAACAACCCAATCTCCAATTTTCACACAACTCTCCAGAAAATACAAACTGTTGTCAGGTCTACAATTCGCGTTATAGAGGGACCAGTTTCTGCTTATGGACTTGATTCTGTTCACATTCTAAACAGGATTTCCCAGAGAGTGATGCTATGACATGGCAGATTACTCCTCGCAAAGCCACAGGCTCTGAGGTCAATCAGAACTTCCTATACCCCCTCAGTGATCTCCAAATGAAGATACAAAATAATATTGATATTTAATATACCACAACAGGGAAGGTTCACATATAGAGACTGAGGCAGGTTAGGATGGTGTGCTGCTCATACTATTGGACTAGTTACCCAGAGGCCTGCACTTAAAAAGCCAAAAAACTGAGCTTGAGTTCCATAATGCCAGTTGAGAATTCCAGTTCTGTTTCGAAAACCAGGAATATAAAGGTGGGATCAGTAGAAGTGGCCTGGCCAACAGGTTCACAAATGCACTTAGAGGAAAGAAACCTACCATACTTACTGGCACATACGTGAGTCATGGTATTATGAGACTATTCCTATGGCAACATAATATTGTTGACTGTTAAGTGACTTCTGAAGTGACCTAGCAAACCACTTGGTGCATCGGCTCACCAAATACATTTTAGGATAACTGGGGAAGTGTAATCAATGCCAGCCTTGCCAGCAGTGCCACATCAGAGAATGAATAAAAGTCATTGAAAGTTCCTTCTAGGCCATCAATCTTAAAATTGGGACAAATGCACAGAGCATTGGTTGTGGGAGCTTGTAACTTGGATCCAATGTAGCCCCATGGTTCATTGCATCAGTCTTGCTGGTCAATGACCTATTTTCTGTTCAGATAGAATGATCAACCTTGAGGTGTTCCAGCCAGCTCCACATCAGCATGCTGAGAATCCTGGGATCATCTTCTGCAGTCAGGCGGCCCCAGGCCCCCTCGTTCTCATTTAGCTCCACCTTTAGAAAAGTGAGAAAGACAGGGCTCATTAAAGCTTCAATAAAAATACATTAAGGGGCGATGCAGGGAATTAAAATGAGATGAACAGATAGATCAAGGGAAAGTTAAGGAGAATCACACAGAAAGATCTGGAGAGCGATACAAGACAGTAAAGAGGCAATAATGGAGAACCTGACATCCAGGGAGAAACAAACACATAGAAAGTGAGAGAGAGCGAAATTCTAGAGTGAGTGAGAGAAATTGTGAGATTTAGGCAAAGAGAGAGATGGAGGACAATCTCAAAAGCAATAAGGGATGGACATCAAATGATTGACAGTGACATGTGCACTCATGAATAATTTCTAAAAATTGAGAACAATAGAAATATTGAAACAGACAGAGATAGAGGAAGGAGACAAGAGAAAAAAAAAGGTAAAGATAAAGATACAAAGAGGGTAGAAATAAAGGAAGTGTAAGACCAAGGAATTGAAAACACGAGTTAAAGAGCGACACGACAGAAAAAACATGTCAGGCATATAGATAGAAAGGCACTTACAGTGAGACTGATGGAGATAGAAGTAAACAGAGTGAGAGACAGGAAGACAGTTAAAGAGCGACTCATCAGGAGAGACACAGAGAGAACAGGATGAGTGAGAGACAGGATGGGAAAATAGAGTCAGAGACTGTGAGACAGAAACAGGAAGAGATGGATAAAGAATTATAGCAATGGAGACAGTGAGATACTGATAGATCAATAGAAACAGAAGGAATATAAAAGACAGCCAGAAAAAAGAGACAGTGTCAGCAACACAGAGAGGGTAAGACTGTGTAAGACAGAAAGAAAAAGGCATCACACAATTGATGCACACCACAATTGTTTAAAATCCATTCAAGGGATTCCAGTTTGTAACTTAGGATGTTGTAAAATATTTTACAGCCAATTAAATACTTTTGAAATGTAGTATTGTGCTAATGTAGTATTGTGTCAATGTATGCAAATTCCAAAAATAACAATGAGATAGATAGACAGATAACTTGCTCTTAGATATTAATTAAGGAATACACGTATGGCAGGCAAACATGGACATTTGTTCAAAGTAGTAGCATGGGGCCTGTTCCACCCACCTGAGAGGCCAAATAAGCTTTTGATTTAATGTCTTATTCAAATAAGAGTGCCTAAGTGTCTAAATGCCTATGACAATGACATTTCCCCTCAATATAACACTGCAAGCGTATGGACAGATTTTGTGCTCAAGTCTGTTGTTGAAACCTGATCTGCATACATTCCTGATGAAAGACTTATGCCCAAAATTTTAACTCTCTTGCTCCTTGGATGCTGCCTGACCTGCTGTGCTTTTCTCAGTGCCACACTTTTCAACTCCCATAAAATTCAGGGGCAAGAGTGCCAAATTCTAATAGTGACTGAATTCCAAAGTACTTCTTTGGCTATAAAGTCATTTGGAAAGTCCTGAGGTTGTGAGAGTGCTACATAAATGCAAGTCTTGCTGAAAGCTGAGAGTCATAGAGTCATAGGAATGTACAGCATGGAAACAGACCCTTCGGTTCAACCTGTCCATGCTGACCAGATATCCCAACACAATCTTGTCCCACCTGCCAGCACCCGGCCCATATCCCTCCAAACCCTTCCTATTCATATACCCATCCAAATGCCTCTTAAATGTTGCAATTGTACCAGCCTCCACCACATCCTCTGGCAGCTCATTCCATACACGTACCACCCTCTACGTGAAAAAGTTGCCCCTTAGGTCTCTTTTATATCTTTTCCCCTCTCATCCTAAACCAATGCCGTTTAACCCCAACCCCAGTGAAAAGATTTTGTCTATTTATCCTATCCATGCCCCTCATAATTTTGTAAACCTCTATAAGGTCACCCTCAGCCTCCGACACTCCAGGGAAATCAGCCTCAGCCTGAGACAGCACAAAATATGCAAGAAGAAATACCTGATAAAGGAAAAGCAACAATCATGGGTGAATTTAATTTACTTATAAACAACAAAACAAGATAGATGGTGATAGTTTAGATGAGGAATTCACAGAATGCATTTGAAACACTTTCTTAAAGCAATACATTTTGGAACTGACCCAGAGAGCATGTTATGGACTTATATTGTGTTCAGCAAAAGTGAGGACTGCAGATGCTGGAGTTTAGATCAGAGCGGTGCTGGAAAAGCACAGCAGGTCAGGTAGCATCCGAGCAGGAAAATTGACATTTTTGGCAAAAGCCCTTCATCAGAAACGTAATATAAATAGGCAAAATTTTTTTCTCTGGGGTTGGGGAGTCCAGAACTAGAGGGCATAGGTTTAGACTGAGAGGGGAAAGATATTAAAGAGACCTAAGGGGCAACTCTTTCACGCAGAAGGTGGTACGTGTATGGAATGAGCTGCCAGAGGAAGTGGTAGAGGCTGGTACAATTGCAACATTTAAGAGGCATTTGGATGGGTATATGAATAGGAAGGGCTTGGAGGGATATGGGCCAGGTGCTGGCAGGTGGGACAAGATTGGGTTCGGATATCTGGTCGGCATGGACAGGTTGGACAGAAGGGTCTGTTCCCGTGCTGTACATCTCTATGACTCTATGACTCACTCTGATCCAAACCACTTATATTGTGTTAAACCAAGGATCAATTAATGACCTCAGAGTTAAGGTTCCCCCTAGGTTGCAGTGACCACAAAATGATTGCATTTTACATCCAATTTTAACAAGGTAGATTTGGTGCAAGACTAGCGTTTTAAACCTAAATAAGGGCTGCCTTGCGGGCACAGGGGTTGAGCTAGCCAAAGTGAAATGGTATATTAAAGCAGGAGGTAGATCAGTACGGACACGCTGGCATATATTTAAGGGAATATTTTAGAATACACAGAATGAATATATTCCCACTATAAAGAAAAAAAATTAAGGGGAGGATCCACCATCTGTGATTAACCTATAAGTCAGAAAAAGTGTCAAACGTAAGGAACAGATATAATACTGCAGTGATCAGTGACAGGTCATATGATAGTTCAGAATACAATATATAGTAGAAAATGGGTAAAAGGACTATCATGTGGAAGAAATTAGAATATGAGAAGTAGCCAGATAGGAATATAAAAATGGACAGCAAGAGTTTCTACAAGTAATTAAAAAGGAAAAGAGTAAATAAAGTGAGTATTGGTCCACCAGAGAGTGCGAATGGAGAGTTGACGGTGGATTATAAGGAAAAGGTGGACTAAGCAAACAAATATTTTGCTTCTCCTTTCACTGTAGAGAAAACACAAAACATTTTAGTGGAAGGGAGAGAGAAACATAGTGGAATTATAATAATGAGTTGAATAGTACTCAGCAAATCAATGGAGCTGTGAACCTCACCCAGGGCCTTAAAAGAGGTTGCTACTAAGGAGGTAAATGCATTGGTGTTAATTTTCCAAATTTCCATTGACGCAGGAAAGATTCCAGCAGACTGGAAAGTAGCAAATATAACCTCTTTGCCCAAGAAGGGAGTAAGGCAGAAAACAGGTAATTCTAGGCCAGCAAGCTTAACATCTATAGTGATGAAGCTGTTAGGCTCAATCATTAAAGAGATGATAACCCAAGATCATCAGGAAGAGTCAAGCCAGTTTTGTCAAAGGTAGATCATGTTTAATAAATTTATTGGATTTCTCTGAAGGAGTAACCTGCACTGTGTGTAAAGGTACTATGCTTGGAATTCCATTAGTCATGCAATAAGGTCTCACATCAAAACTTATTGCAGAAAATAAAAGCTTATGGCTTTGAGTGAAACATATTGCTGTGGATAGAGATTTAGATTCGCTGGCAGAGAACAGAGACTCTGATGATGAGAACAAAAACATTCTCAGACAACACAAAAAATTGGAAGCAAATAAGTTGTAGGTGGATACAGATTGATTGAGATTGTAAAAATCTGGCTGATGAGGAAATATGCAAAATTATTTAACTTGGCAGAAAGAAATATAAAGCAGAGTATTAGTTAAACACAGAATGACCCCTGAGGTACAGAGAGATTTCAGTGTTTGATGCATGGATCACAAAAAGTTAATATGCAGGTACAGCACATAATGAAAAAGACTAATGGCATGTTATAATTTATTCGGAGAGGAATTGAGCATAAAACTAAGGATTAGATTAGATTAGACTTACAGTGTGGAAACAGGCCCTTCGGCCCAACAAGTCCACACCGACCCGCCGAAGCGAAACCCACCCATACCCTTACATTTACCCCTTACCTAACACTACGGGCAATTTAGCATGGCCAATTCACCTGACCCGCACATCTTTGGACTGTGGGAGGAAACCGGAGCACCCGGAGGAAACCCACGCTGACACGGGGAGAACGTGCAAACTCCACACAGTCAGTCGCCTGAGTCGGGAATTGAACCCGGGTCTCAGGCGCTGTGAGGCAGCAGTGCTAACCACTGTGCCACCGTGCCGCCCACAAATGGTATACTTCAATTATGGCATTAGTGACACCACATCTCAAATACTATGTGTAGTTTTGGTCTCCTTATGTAAGAAAGGATGCAAATTTATTGAAGTAGCATAGAGGAGTTCTACTGGAAATGAGTGTGTTGTTTCATGTGGATAGGTTGGATAGGCTTGTTTCGATTGGAGTTTAAAGGAGAGAGGAGTGAGTTGACTGAAATGTATAAGAATCTGAATCAAAAGCAAATTGCTGGAGACACCCAGCAGGTCTAGTAGCACCTGTGGAGACAAAACAGTGTCAGTATTTTGAGTCCTTCTTCAGAAATGAAAGCACCTAGGAGAAAGTAGTATTTATGCTAACAACTGGGGGATGGGTCAGGGGGGAGTGGAGGAGAGTCGGCAGGCAGGTGAAGATGCAGCCCAGAGAGAGAGAGAGAGAGAGAGAGAGAGAAAGAGACAGAGAAGCATTAGGCAGGTAAAGGATTTGTTGTGAGTAAGCTAGGGAAGAAGAAAAGCTGCATAGGTGATAATGGGGGCTATGGTGGGTGAAAATTGGCCATGTGCTGAAAGCTAATCATGCCATACAGGACCTGGGGAGTGGGGCGGGGTAGTAGACATGAAAGGATCATGATTGAACTTGATATTGAATCCTGAAGGCTACAAAGACTCCAAGCAGAAGATGAGATGCTGTTTCTCTCTATAACACTGCTGCAAGCATAAGTTAAATGTCAGCATGGGAGCATTGTGGTGTGTTGAAGTGGCATGCAATTGCATTTTTATAGACAGAATATAGGTGTTCTCCAAAGTAGCAACACGAGTGATTAAGAAAGAAAGACGAGTGATTAAGAAAGAAAAGCTTGAGTTTATTTAAAACATGTTGTAACTTCAATTTAAGATCTGACCAGTGTACTGTTAGAAAGAAGTTATCTAATCATTTATCACATTGCCATTTGCAGAACCTTGCTGTTGACAAATTGGTTGCTGCATTTCCTACATAGTACCATAAGATATTTTACATCTATGTGACAGGGCAGGAGGGCTTAACGTGCTGTTTCATTTGATAAATAGCGCTTCTGACTGTGTAGTTTTCTCTCAGTACTGTACTGGAAGGGTGTGGGTAGGTTTTGAGTTCAATCGTGTGGTGTGGGGCTTGACCCACAACCTTCTGACTTAGACACACGTGCCAAAAACGTGATAGTCATCAATAAATCCAGTAGGGAAGTTAGAAGAAAATTATTTACCAGGAAGTAACTTGAATGTCAAACTTGCTGCCAAATGGAATAATTGGGGAAAATAACATAGACACATTTATGCTAGATAGGCCTGTAAGGAATTAAGGCATGTTGATTGGCTAAATGAAGCAGAATGGGAGGCCGCTCCAGACGAGCGCTGCTATACTTGTTGGACCGAACAACCTGTTTCTGTGCTATAAATAATAGAAGACTATTCAGCCCATCAAGTCCACACTGACCCTCTGAACAGCAATCCACCCAAACTATAATTCTGTATTTCCCACTAATCCACCTAGCCCACACTTCCCTGGACACTGTGGGCAATTTAGCATGGTCAATCCAATCCAATCTTTGGACTATGGGAGGAGAGAGACACAGGGAGAGTGTACAAACTTCACACAGTGACCTGGTGCTGGAATCGAACCCAGATCCCAGGCACTGTGAGGTAACAGTGCTAATCACTGAGTCACCGTGCAATACTTTGCAAATGGTTCAAAGAGGTTGGATAAGGAAAGAATTTTTGTTCTGAATCCTATTTGTTTAATTATTTTCAAACAGATCAAACCAAAACTGATTATATTCCCATGCTTCTAACAGGACTGGAATTAGTCCTGTCAGAAGGAAATGGAAGCCTTTTAAGGAATCCTTCCATCACAGGTGTACCTACTATGTAGCTCACAAAAAGGATGTGAGGCACAATTGGATGCAAAGGTTAGAGTGGGTGGGTGAACAGGTATATGGAAATTATTAGGCATAAGAGAACCCTGGTCCATCTTCTTCCATCTTGATAACTGCATGCTACAATGCTGATGGTGTTGCTCATACCCTTGGTACCAAACAACCATTTCATTCAAGAATTCAATCTAACTTTGACTTTCAATGACTCAGCAGTCCCACAACATTAAGCATGTATGTGACTCATTACCTTCCAGAGACGGACTTTCATTAACAATTCGTTGTCCATTGGTGGGTACTCTGACATTGCCCTGGCAACCTCGTCCAGGAGAGGCCCATGTTTATCCATTTTTCTGCCTGATCCTTTTACTGATTGGCTCCAATGGATATTGCTCTGCAGAATAAAACAAAATAAGAGTAAAGTGACAGACTCTTGATATTGTTCTTGGTTTGTGACCAGAGAGAGAATAGGACCCCTCAAAGATCAGCAAGACGGCCTTTGCGTGGAACCGCAGAAAATAGGGAGATACTAGACAAGTATTTTACATCAGTATTTACTGTGGAAAAGGACATGGAAAATATACAATGCAGGGAAATAGATGGAAACATCTTGAAAAATGTGGAGGAAGTGCTGGGTGTCTTGAAATGCATAAAGATGGATAAATCCCCAGGACCGGATCAGGTGTACCCTAGAACTTTGTGGGAAGCTAGGGAAGTGATTGCCTGGCCTCTTGCTGAGATATTTGTATCATTGATAGTCACAGGTGAGGTGCTAGAAGACAGAGGGTGTGGTGGAGGGTTGTTTTTCAGACTGGAGGCCTATGACCAGTGGAATGCCACAAGGATTGGTGCTGGTCCTCTACATTTCGCCATTTACATGAATGATTTGGATGCGAGCATAAGAGGTATAGTTAGTAAGTTTGCAGGTGACACCAAAATTGGAGGTGTAATGAACAGTGAAGACGGTTACCTCAGACTACAACAGGATCTTGATCAGATGGGCTAATGGGCTGAGGAGTGGCAGATGGAGTTTAATTCAGATAAATTTTGGAATTTATTTTGGAAAGTAATTTTGGAAAAGCAAATCTTAGCAGGACTTATACACTTAATGGTAAGGTCCTAGGGAGTGTTGCTGAACAAAGAGACCTTGGAATGCAGGTTCAGAGCTCCTTGAAAGTGGAGTCGCAGGTAGATAGGCTTCTGAAGAAGGCATTTGGCATGCTTTCCTTTATTGGTCAGAGTATTGAGTACAGGAGTTGGGAGGTCATGTTGCAGCTGTACAGGACATTGGTTAGGCCACTCTTGGAATATTGCATGCAATTCTGGTCTCCTTCCAATTGGAAAGATGTTGTGAACTTGAAAGGGCTCAGAAAAGATTTACAAGGGTGTTGCCATGGTTGGAGGATTTGAGTTATAGGGAGAGGCTGAACAGGCTGGGGCTGTTTTCCCTGGAGCATTGGAGGTGGAGAGGTGATCTTACAGAGGTTTACAAAATTATATGGGGCATGGATAGGGCAAATAGTCCAGAACTAGAGGGTATAGATCTAGGGTGAAAGGGAAATGATATAAAAGAGACCTGAAAGGCAACCTTTTCACACAGAGGGTGGTACGTGCATGGAATGAGCTGCCAGAGGAAGTGATGGAGGCTGGTACAACTGCAACATTTAAAAGGTATTTGGATGGGTTTATGAATAGGAAGGGTTTGGAGGGATATGGGCCATGTGCTGGCAGGTGGGACTAGAGCGAGTTGGGATGTCTAGTCAGCATAGACGGGTTGGACCAAAGGATCTGTCTCCATGCTTTAAATCTCTATGACGCTATGACTCTAAGCATCCAGATCCCTCAC
Organism: Hemiscyllium ocellatum; assembly: GCF_020745735.1. Lineage (NCBI taxonomy): Eukaryota > Metazoa > Chordata > Chondrichthyes > Orectolobiformes > Hemiscylliidae > Hemiscyllium > Hemiscyllium ocellatum. Next base: position 20,532,001 of record NC_083423.1, on the reverse strand, counting down.
CGGTGTCAACGCTTTGGGATGGGTTGCCATCCATTTACCCTTCTCCCAGCCCAGCCCAGCCCAGCCCAGCCCCCCCCCCCCCCCCCCCCCCCCTCACATTCTCAGTGAATCATTCCCAGGCGGCAGCTATACATTCTGAGTACAACAGTTGGGAAATCCAAATTCACACACAAATTAAAAACAGGGGCTATTGGACAGTAATTTTCCTGCCAAGGTGTCATCAACACCACTCCCAAATGAAATCAGTGTCTGTCAGAGTCAGAATGTTGTTGGTTCAGGTTCCACTCCAGAGTCCTGAGCACATAATCCAGGCAGTGATCCAAGCAGTACTGAGGGAGCATTGCACTATTGGAAATGATATCTTTTCGGCAACGTGTGAGAGTAGGCTATTAACGCACTGAGCCTGTTCCACCATACAATAATATCATGACTGCTCTGATTGTAACATCAAATCTACATTCCTACCTACCCTTGATGATGTTCTAACCCCTTAGTTACTAAGAATCCATCTACCTCTGCCTTAAATATATTCAAAGACTCTGCTTCCACTGCCTTGCCAAGAAGAGAGTTCCAAAGAATCTGAATCCTCTGAGAAAAAAAGTCCACCTCATCTCTGTACTAAATGGGCAACCCCTCATTTTTCAACAGTGGCCTTTAATTCTAGATTTCCCCTTAAAAGGAAACATCCACTCTCTTTATACCAACTGAGTCAAGAGCTCTTAGGATCTTAAATGTGTCTATCAAATCTAGTCATGTCTTACTCCTCTGAACTCCTTCATTTCTGGTTTTGTATATCCAACCTTTTCTCATAAGAAGGGAAACTTACCAGCCATTCCAGATCATAGTCTGGTAAACTTTCTCTGAACTGCTTCCAATACATTTACGTTCTGTTGACAAATTGGTTGTTGCCTTTGCTACATGGCATCAGAAAATAGTTCACATCTATGTGGGAGGTCAGACAGGCTTAGCTTACTGTTTTATTTGATAAATAGTATTTCTGACTTCTCTCAGTACTGTACCGGAAGTGAGTGAGTAGATTTTGAGTTCAAGCGTGTGGTGTGGAACTTGAACCCACAACCGTCTGACATGGACACGAGTGCCAAAAATATCATAGTCATCAATAAATCCACTGCAGAACTTAGAAGAAATATTTTCAGCAGAAAATGGTTAGAATTAGGACTTGTTGCCATATGCAGCAACTGTCAAGTCAAATAAGTGACCACTTTCTCTTCGTAATACTTCAAATGCAGTCTCACCCATACAACTGCAACATAACCTCTCAACTTAAGCAGTCTACCTGATGTAAACAACCCTAAAGTGAAAATAGGATAGAGCAGGCAGAATTTGTACCTGGTGTGGTATTGATGTGCATTGCTACACCTTAATTTGACACCAGTCCATACCTTCCTTGAGGCTGTCGATAAAAGGCCGGTGTTGGTCAGTAAAGAGTTCCCTTGCCTAGTCAGCTTGAATCCTGCAGCGTGGTCAGTCTGCACTGGGTTCCTGTCTCTGACAAAGTTCTCCTTGCCCTCACAGCTGAAAGAACGTTTCACCGGATTGGCTGGCCCGCGGAAGACAAGTTCCAAAGCTGTGACTCGAAATTGACCCATTAACAAAGGTTGCTGTGCACTGGTGTCCTTAAAGGAGAATTTAACCACAGATTTAGTCACTTAATACGTTTGGGTTGGTGGCACTGGAAGCATTAAATTATATGCAGCCTACATCTATTCTCCTCCATGTCAATGTTAAAATGAACAAACAGAAAGTTACATAACAATCTAGTTTGTAAAAGTGACCACTATGCCCCTTTACCAAAGTAAAGAATCAGAAAGTTTTTTTACTTTTTACTTAAACTACACCATTTTGGAAATGTCAAGTGTTTGACAGACACAGAATGAGAAATTTGTCTTGCAACATTATCCTGTCTCAGCTCATGTACATTTTATTTGATCACAGTTTCTATCCACATAGAAACACATAATGTTTCTCAAAAGCTTACCTACACTTCACCCAGTCATGTATTCTACCTTAATTTCCTTCATCAACTCATATAATGCATATGTTCTTGAGCCATACTTTAATCTCTATACTATAGCAGATTCTGTATATGACAAAATTGTCAGAGTAAAGGCCCCCCCCAAAAAAACCTCTGATGAACCCTCCTTGTTACTTTCTTTAGATCCTGGATTACAGTCAGCTCTTGACGGGGTTACCTGTGTTTGATGTGTGCGAGTGATTCCAGGGAGGTTGGAGTCACTGAGGGTCCGCAATAGTCTTGGCATCATTCTGAGTTGAGCCTTTGTGCCCCAAGCAGGCAGAGAAGCCTGATCAAATAAGCCGGCTGCAGAGGTAGGGGGCCGCAGTGCATTGTCAGGGTCTTCTGGCTCCTGGTTTGCCAGGAGAAATTCTGGTGAGTTAATGAAGGAAGTGATGGTTTCTCTGATGTGCATGGTCAGTGTGCGGTCAATCACTTCCTTTTGTACCTCCAACTGTACCATGGAAGAGTCGTCCTTGTCAAATGCGACCTGCAGAAGCCTCTTGCAAATGAAGTCCACTATTTTGGGCACATGTTTGAGATGCCGGGCCTCATATCCATGCAGCAGATGCCGCTGGCGGTGGAGGTACTGCTCCAAGGTGATAGGATGGGCGTACAAACTCACGTCTGTGAACATCGTCCTGTGAGAGTCTACAAACTGGGCAAAGTCATAAACCAAATTAATTTGAGTGCGTGTCTGGATGGAGCAAGGACGTTTGATCCGAACAAAGTGTATGGCTTCACTGGGGCTGACCCGTGTGGCATAAACCAGGTAACAGGCGATCAGGACTCCTATCAGACAGCAAGGAAATAAATGGCAAATTGCTCTTACTTTGGATTTATTTTCATACTCAATGAGGGTAATTTTTTTTTAAAAATCACATTGAAATAACACCTTTAACTTAGTAAATTACCTCCATGTGCTTCACAGGAAATATGATCAGACAAGGTAATTGTATTGAGACATTCAGATGACCAGAAATCTGGTCAAAGAGATGGATTGGAAGGAGATTTTTGAAGGAGAGGTAGAGGGTTAGGGAAGTTATTTCAGAATTTAAGGCCAGGGCAGCTGAAAACACAACCAGCAATACCAAAGAAATGAACACTGGAGTTGAAAAATGAAATTATTTTCATGACTTTGAACCCACTGAAAGCTTTCCTTTTCTGTCCACAAATGCTGAACGACCAAAGCACTGCCAGGAATGTCCTTTTCAGAAGTCTGCCTGATGTCGACAGAAAAATAGTTGTCAAGTATTGGACTGAAACTGCTCCAAATTCATCCACACAACATTCTTATTCACTTCTTTGAAAATCCTCCATTTGTTAAATTATAACTTGTTTTCAGCAAATGTTCAGTAAGGGTATCCCAAATTGAAGATAAATGGTCAATCTATATAAAACTTCAGTATGATCATAATTGGAGTCTATTATGCTCTACACATTAGAGAGGAAATTGAAACAATAAATAGAATAGATCACAGATTCAAGATTATGCTGCCTGGTGTAAAGAAATGGATAACGCCTTGAAAGAACTGGGGCTCGTCCTTTTGAATCAAGTTGTGTATGATGTGATTGATGGATATGTTTAGTGTTATGAAGGAATGTGATACGGTAGATATAAACAGACTATTTCCAGTGATTGAAGATATCTTGAATGAGGATACATAGATTTAAGATTAAATGTAGGAGATTTACCACAGAGAGCAGGTGGATTCTTTTTATACAGGACATTAGTTATTGAAGCAGAGACCATATCAATATTTAAGAACAGATTAATTCTGCTGGTTGAAGAAGGATGAGATAAAATTATATGAGAACATAGGGTTTTCATGTGGAGGATATACACAAATGAAGACTGGATCATGAATTCTAAGTGAAGACAAAGAATTGTGGATAGTGGAGATCTGAAACCAAATAGAAATTGCTGGCGAAACTCAGCAAGTCTGGCAGCACCTGTAGGGAAAAAGCAGAGTTAATATTTTGAGTCTGGTAACTGTTATTCATCAAGTTCTAATGCTGCCAGACTGCTGAGTTTCGCCAGCAATTTCTATTTTTATATCATGGATTCTAAGATTTTGCTCAGGTCTAACATTCGAGCCATCTAGTTTACCCTCTCTTTTCTTGAAAAAAATGTGACCAGAACTCTGACTTCTTTTCACATTTACAACCACCAGGTTCCATCAACTTAGCCTCCTGAAATTCTTTACATTTCTTCAGAACTAATTCAAGCTACACATGTTAAGATGGAACAGACAGAAACTTGGCATTAAATGTTTGCTCATGACCAGATTATAAACCCTAAAAGTTAATTTACTGTTACTTTCAGTACCCATAGAAATAAAACATAGTGTGAGCCACATCGTCACACAGATGGTAGTGGTTCAGAAAGGAGATCACATTCTGAGAACAAGTAGGATTGAGGAATAAATGCTGATCTTGCCATATCTAAGAGGAAGGAAAGAATGGGGTGTTAAATAATATCAGTGAATCCGTTGCCGTCTGTTATAAGGAGAAAGTGAATCTGTTTCCATTTTTGACAACACAGTATAAGTAATCAATCAATTTACTCAATTAGATTCAAGTCAGGGGATTTGTTAGCACAGTTGACTGGTTGGTTTGTGATGCAGAGGAATGCCAACAGCATGGGTTCAATTCCCTCACTAGCTGTGGTTACTATGAAGGACTCTCCTTCTCAAACCCTCCCTTTGTCTAAGGCTTGCTGACCCTCAGGTTAAACCACCACCAGTTGTCTCTCGCTAATGAGAGAGTGGCCCTATGCTCTGGCAAGACCATACCTTTTACTTTAGACTATATTATTAAAGAGAAAATAAGGTCTTTCATTTATTTACTTATTTCACAATCTCAGGATCTTCTAAAATATAGCCAATGAACTACTTTTATTTTTATTGCCATTGTAATGCCAGCTCCTACAAACATCATTAAGATAATAACCAGATCACATTTTTAGAGTTATATTTGTTGGAGGACAAACAGTGGCCAGGATACCAAAGAGAAATCTCCTGTTCATCTACAAACATCCACCTAAGATGTTTCAGTTTAATGTCCCATCTGAAAGGTGCCATCTCTAACGGTGCACCACTCTCCCTCAACATGGCACTGGAATATCAACCCAGATATTGTGGTCAAATCTCTGGAGTGAGACTTGAACAGCTACCCAGCAACTTGGAAGCAAGTATAGTACCAACTGATCAATATCTGACATGAAGAGTAGGGATTCATTTATAACCTCGCAAATCTGTTCCAATTCAGCTGCATGGTAGCTGACCTGCAGCTACCAGACTTTGCTTCATCTCCCTCAACGTCCTCACACAAAAATCTGTCCATCTCAGCATGTGAACCAATTAAGCATGGTCACCAACCCTGCCACCACCACTACCCCATTTCCTCCATCTACAGCCATTTAGTTGTGCAATGGGATCAGTTTCTAACGCAAGATTCCATTCTATCTGCACATTTCAAAAGCTAATTGACCTGCTGTCTGTCCTCAGCGACCTTTATAGAGGGATTGGTCTCCAGACAGACCTGTTCTCCCGAGCCCTGCGTGACAATGCACAGCCACTTTCCCTTCCTGTATGGCAAACGATGTCACCTTCACTGCGTCCAACACACGAACCAGCGATGAGACTCCAAAATCCGTCATTCCAAAGTTAAAGAAGTATACTGCAAATGAGAAAAGATGGATGGGAATTATGGAAGACTGCAAAACAAAATTTCCCCCTCCCTACTCTGATATCAAGCTGTGAGGATACCTGCCTCAATATAATCGTTTGAGTATCCTTGAACCTGTCAGTTAACCATGGCCTGTGAGTCTGCACCACAGTAACTAACCACAGCAAGACACACAAATCAGCTGCTATCTCTCATTCTCCATCAAAAACAGAATCATACTCTGCTGCTCATACTCATCCTGCATCAATTTAACATATACACAAATTTACTGACTCTCAAACACATGTTTAGACTCACACACATGCCTACGTGTCTTCAACCGACATCAGCAAAACTTGGATTATAAGAGTGCTTACCTCATTGCTACTTGTGGGATCTTAATGTTTATCATCTTTAGAGACTAGGTCAAATTAATTAACACTCTGAAATGTCTCTGACAAATTTGATGAAATTCCACCTGTCTGTCTTTTCCTCATTTTTTTTATTACACTCTTTCTCATTTTCCCTTTTTTCCCTCATTTTCACTATATTTACTATTTAAAGGCTAAACTATGGAGTCCATAATTGGATAGGCTGTAGGGCCAATAGGGTCCGGTTGCACATCCGGAATCATTTAATCTGGGAGGATATGAGTCTGTTAAACCACTGAATTAATACAATATTCTGCACGCTCATTAAAAAATTAATAAATATAATAATAATTTATAAGTCATGCATTCTTGGTAATCAACCAACCCCAACCTGAGTCCCTGTCTCCCAGACACTGGGAATGTGATAGCTAGCTTTGTGTATTCAATTCCTCAGACACGGACACTAACTGCTGAGCCAACTGTAAATAGAAATGGTGATCTTTAATTACAGGAAGAGAGATTACACACTGTCAGCTCATAAATGAAGCCCATGGGGTCTTTCCACTGTCCAATTGTGAGGAGAGAGAGGAGACATTCAGCCCAGATGAATCATGCTTTTTTCTGACTTCATCAAAACAAATTACTACTGGGAAATAAATACTTCACATTTCCAGGTGTCCAGTGACCCATCAAACACTCCGCGGACTGATACAGGATGTGCTGATTCAGAACAAAATCCATGTTTACACTGTTCGATTGAACGCACCCAGGGCATATTGTCTTGGAAATTCAATGATGTTGTGTCGTTTTACAAAGACACTAATCGCAGGCAACATGCCTGCACTCTGCCAGTACCATATTGTTATACTGGCAGTAAGCACTTGTCAATTCTGAACAAGACTGTTCAAAGCCGTTATTACCATCTCCGGTTGTCCTCAATTAAAACAGTGGGCCTGCTAAGTTCAGAAAACATAGCTAACACACAACATAACAGGGCAAGCTTTACTAGAAACCTCACCAAGTGCAGCATTGTTCAATTTCAAGTGGGCTTTTCCCTGTGCCATTCTGCTCATTCTCATGTCTACACCATTGAATCTTGCTCTTACCCTTATCTACCAGTGGACTAGCTATAACAAGTTTCCATTAAACTTAAACACAGACTTAAGATTCTGTAAGAAAGATTCTCAGTTTAATCCTAATTGTGTTTACACAATGCCTTTCACATCCTCAGGATGTCTGAAAATGACAATAAATGAATTACCATTGAGCAATAATCATTGTTGTAATATAGAGAAACGCTGTAGCCAATGTGTGTATAACAGTGAGATAGATGGCTAGTTAGTTAGATTGTTTCAGTGATATTGGCTGACAATGAATGTTGGCCAGGATGATGGGACTTACTATTATGCTCCATGAAGATCTCTGGTAAATACGAAAATCCACTCTTTAATTCCAAGGGGTCCCCACAATGATCATGTTCACCAGGTATTTGTAGGTTTATCACAGACTTAATGTTTAACCTGTGGGAAGAAGGGATGTATCTTCAGTTCTTATCATCATGACTGTGATGTATTCTTATCATCAGTTAGGTCTTCATTTGTCTCTCTAATCCCCTTCTACTTTGAGTAGCTCATCTTGTTCTACTCCTTTCACCGTTTATTTAAAATATTTGTTCTCTACTAACTACCTGTCAATTTTCTCAATTGGAAACCTTTTCTTTTCCCCTCAGCCGCTGCACCGAGTTCTCATTGGCAGTGTGTCAACCATCATTTCAAATCACCATGCTTTCTCTCTGCTCAGAGCTCCTGCCAATGCTTCTTTAATGTTATTGGGCACACTCCCAATGTTCCATCCTTTTTGATGTAAGTACAGCATCATCTGATTGGCTTCTCACTCTGGAGCTCCCCAAGTGTATTCTCAGCCCATCCTCTTTCTCAGCCTTATGCTGTACCTTATTGATGTCATCTAAAACCATAGCATGAGTTTCCATATTCAGGCTGATGACGTCCAGTTCTACCTCAGTATGAACTCTCGGTAGCCTGTTGTTTCAAAATTGTCAGATTTCTTGTTCAATATCCAGTATTGGAGAAACAGAAACTTCCTTCAACCAAATACAGGAAAGTCTGGGGAAAACATCCTCAATTCCCGCACAAAAACTGCTCCGTAACCAACGCCCCCCATTCTTCTTCCAAAAAACTGTTTGTGACTGAACCAGACAATTCACAATACACTGGTGTCAAATTTGTCACAATGATACAAAAATACAGATCGTTGATCTTCGAATTCCGTGATCTTATTTCACACTTCGGACATTTTAAAAAGGAACCAAAACACTGATGTTATATACCATGGACATTTAAAGGACTCTAAATTATATGGTCTTTCACATGTTCCTTTGTACTGGAGAGAGACTCAGGCTGTCTGAAGGTTATATATATGTTTGACATAGGGACTTCATTATTTTTCTCAGCGCTAGAAGATAATAAATTTATTGCTTCTTTAATTTGAGAAAACCTTGTAATTGGCTCCTCATCAATTACAATAAAAACAGTATTACCTTTCAATGGAAGAAAACTCTAGTTGTGTCGTAAGAAGAACTTAAACCTTTGTTGCGATGGACCAAGAAGGTTGGATAAAAAGCTGAGCTAGTCCACTCCTCTTATCTGGTCATAACAAATTTGACTCTGAAACAAATGGCCAGCAACATATCCATGGATCATCACTAAGTTCGCCCATTCCATGTCCATACCATTGCTGGAATCTGCCCCATGCCTGCACATATACTGCTGAAGCCTTTATTCGTACCTTTGTTATGCTTGAGATTTGATCATTCCCATCTATCCCTGAGCAGACTCACACATTGAACCATCCAAACGTAAGTCATTCAGAACTCTGCTGCACTTGTCCTTATTCACACTGTGTCCTGTTCCTCATCACATCTCTCCTCACTGGCTTCATTTGCTCCTGGTTAAGCAGCACATTATTTAAAAGTCTTCATCCTTGATTTCAAATTCCTCATTTTCTCACTCCTCCCTATTTCAAACTGACTCCAGTCCTACAATCCTTTGTGATATCTGCTTTCATCAAACTCTGGCTCCGTTAGCTGAGGAGTTGAGGCAAACAACTGGTTTACTACTGATACCAGAGAGTTATCAACAATTTACACAGTGCTTTCCATGAACAAAATTTACTCTGATGCATTCTCTAAAGACTGTATTTCTAATGAGGCCACTGTCAACAACGAGCTGTGTTAGGCAGGATCAGCCAGATGGAGAAAGTGAGGTCTGCAGATGCTGGAGATCAGAGCTGAAAATGTGTTGCTGGAAAAGCGCAGCAGGTCAGGCAGCATCCAAGGAACAGGAAATTCGACGTTTCGTGCGAAACGTCAAATTTCCTGTTCCTTGGATGCTGCCTGACCTGCTGTGCTTTTCCAGCAACACATTTTCAGGATCAGCCAGATACCATGATTGTTCCTACTTTATCTCTTACCCTTTGAACTGTTCGATGATATTGAACTTCTTAATAAGTTGTGTGGATGGCCTTGCCATTGCCAAGATGTCATCAGTGACCCTGGAAAAGAAGACAGTAGAGACAAGGAAAGACATGTCAATCCCATCTTTCTTTTATTATTATCCATTTACAAGTTTTCAAAGTCAAGGCTTGAATTTATCATCTGCCACTAGTTTTCCCTTGAGAAAGTGTTGGTTAACCAGTTCATACATTACAGTAATGAATGCACTACAAAATGCTTCAGTGGCTGTAATATGCTTTGAGACATCTTGTTATTACAAAAGCACTGTGCAAATGTAAGTCTTTCTTTCCTTATCTTGAGCCTCCATGGTTCATTTCGTGTTTGAACACCCAAAGTTCTGACAGGTAGGGACGTCCAGGCTTTTGATTCAGCAGTGAGGGAAAGGGGTTATATTTCCCAGTCAGGGTGGTTCCAGTCATCCTGTGGAGAGGTTTCTACAGGGTGCAAGGGATGGCAAGGCAGCTGTGGCCAACAAGTAGGTTTAAAGGCATTATCTTGCAGCAGCATCACCTACTTCCACTATTAGGACTGCCATTGTCTGAAGGTTGCAGACACTGGATCTATCATCTTTACTTAGATGATAGATCCAGTGGTAACCTTCTATTAGTGATCTCTGAGGTGAATGCCCTCGCAGCATGTGTGGGATCAAGACCAGCAAATGGATTGATGCATAATTAATTTTAAATATGTAAAAGAGGACAGGAATAGCTCTGTTCTGTGCTGTATCTTTCTATGATTTGATGAATATGTTGATGTGGGATTATAATTCTAACTCTTCTTTCTATCTTTACTTTTGATGATTCCTTCCAGTGTCTATAATTTTTTTTTTGCTACATACAAAGTATTCTCCCTCAAACTAATTTGTGCAGTATTTCTCTGGGAAATGTAACCAAACATGGTTTCTTTTATCTGACTTTACTTCTTACTCCCAGCTGCCATGATACTTGACTTGCGACCCCTGTAGATGCGTGCACATTCATGTGGATATGTGACCTACCATGCTGAGAACACACCCCTGATTGCTTGTTGCTGCAGGCTCCATTCATCAGGTCCCTCATAGCGACATTCCTTTCCTCCACACACCAACGAGCAGATGAGATGTGGGGGTACTGCCTTGATGAGATGCTCTCGAGTCTGGGAATAGGAGGGCCGTGGGTTTGGGATTTGCAGGGTCATGCCAGGGTGAGAAAGCAAGGGCTGGAACAGTTCTGAAACAGAATGAGCAAGTTAACGAGAAGACTTCAAACCAAAGACAGACATGTACACAGCAAAAGCAATATGCAGAGAGTTTAACATTGTTAGATACCAAAACACAAAGCAACATATTTAGGATATCCTCTTAGACAATGGAAAAGATGGGAAGAGGAGGGGAGACAATTAAGGGATGAGGGATTGGGGAGCAGGTGACTGAGGGAGGGAAGGAGTAGGTGAGAGGGGAATGGAAGGAAGGCATAAAAAAGAAACAAAAGTTAAGGTTCACAAGAAGTGTTAACTTCACTATACAAGATGAAAATGCAAATTAAATTGGAACAGAAACTAACTATTCAGCCTCTCAAGCCTCCTCCACTATTTAATAAGGTCATGGCTGATCTGTTTGTGTTTTGAATTCCACATTCTTATCTACTCCCAATAACGCTTGATTCCCCTAACAATATTCTATTCATCTCTGTCTTAAAAATATTCAATAATCCTGTCTCCACGATCTTCTGAGACACAGAATTCCAAAGTTGCACATCCTCTGGGGCAAACAGTTTGTACTCATCTCTGTCCTGAAAGGCTGATCCCTAATTTTAAGATCGTGCTCCTTATTTCTGGACTCTGTCATAAGCAGAAACAGATGGAAGTGGGTACTGCAGATGCTGGAGATTAGAGTCAAGATTAGAGTGGCGCTGGAAAAGCACAGTAAGTCAGGTAGCAACCGAGGAGCAGGAAATTCCTGATGAAGAACTTTTACCCAAAACGTTGATTTACATGCTCCTTGGATGCTGCCTGACCTGCTGTGCTTTTCTAGCACTACTCTAACCTTGACCATAAATAGAAACATCTTTTCCATGTCTTTTTAGCTGAGACCGTTCAAGAATCTTATAAACTTCAATCAAGTCACTGCACTTTCTTTTAAACTTCAGTGGCAATAAGTCCAGCCAATCCAAAAGGTGTACTCATTGTAGTGGAACACCATACAAGGTAAAAGCAGAAGTAGGCCATTCAGCCCATCAAGCCTGTTCTGCTAATAAATGAGATCATAGCTGATCTAATAATCTTTAATTCCACTTTCTTACCAAGCCCGTATAATCCTTGATTCCCATACTGATTAAAAATCTTGAATATACTTAACAAAGCAGCCTTGGCAGCCCTCTGCAGGAAAGAGTTTCGCAGCTTCACTACCTTCTGAGAGAAGAAATTCCTCCTTCATCTTAAAACACATGGTTCTTTATTCTGAGACCATGTCCTCTGGTCCTAGACTGTCCTACAAGGGGAAACAACTTTCTGCATCTACTCCGTCAATTCCCCATAGGATCTTATTTCAGGAAAATTGCTTTTCATTCTTCTAAATTCCAATTACAAACAGGGCCAACTTACTCCTCATGAGAACATCTCTCCATGCCTGGTATTATCCTAGTAAACCATCTCCAAACTGCCCCCAAAACCTGTGTGTCATTCCCTGGATAAGGGAACCATAACTGTTCACACTAGTCCCATTGTAGTCTGACTAATGCATTGTATAGTTTCAGTTAAACCCTTCTGATATTTAGACTCCATAAAGGCCATTTGTCTACTCTATTACCTGTTGAACTTGGATGCTGGTATTTTGTGATCAATAACCAACAATTCACAAATCCTTCTGTTCCATAGTTTTCTGCCATGCTTTTTCCATTTAAATAATAATGTAGGCAACACAGCCAATTTAAGAAGATAATCTGTTTTAGTGATGTTTGTTGGATAAATATTGGCCAAAATACTAACAGAATTCCTCTACGCTTCAAAATAGTGCCATGAAATTTTATATGGGTTCACCTGAGATGACATTCTATGAATACAGCTGTCCCTCAGCTTAACAGCTCATCCAAAAGATAGCATTTCTAACAATTATGTAACAAAACAAAAAATCACTCTCATAAATCGACTATTGGCTGTTGGACTAGTCCTGGAATAGCTTGGAACGTGAATAATTCTGGTACTGCATGGTGTGAGGAGCTCAAAATAAAATAATGCAGACTGATCTGACTGTTTGGAGATCTAGCATTGAGAACTATGGAGCAAACGTAGCCCAAATTTGATCAAAAAATAAAGCACTGCAAATGCTGGAAATCTGAAACAAACATAGAAAGCTGAAGAAACTGAGCAGGTCCGGCAGCATCTGTGGAGAGAGAAACAGAGTCAATGTTTTGGGTCGAGCGACCGTTCTTCAAAAAGGTTCTACACAATCCAATATCCTAGCAGCTCCTTTGGGAAAGTGCTCAGATGAGTCTTCATTCACCATCATCCATGGATGGACACAAAGGTCATGGTCCTCCTGATACTATGGCTGTGAAACCCAAGTGATTTATATATACCATCTTACTGGAAGATCCTACTCATTAAATGGATGGATGGCTGCACAAACATGAGCACCTTCCAGGAAGCAGATGCCCTGAGCACAAAGGTGACAATGTTCATACGGCAAGCAGGCAGGACAGGACATGACATTAACTGCCGAATGCTCATCTACTGAAGAGGGCCCTCTACTCCCAATACATGTACCGTCAAAAATGACAGGGGTGGCCAAGCGGAAACATTTTAAACATGGGGGTCAGTGCTCTACCCCCATAATAACTTGAATGGTGGTAGAAATTTATTTCATAAGTAAATGCATATGAAGCACTTTTTTTTAAACATTGTATGCAATGAGTTTCCTAATAATATTAGCACATGGGCCTAAACAATGTCATCACCCACTATCTCTGGAGATAGTCACTAAATTTTATTGAGAACACTGATTTATACAGTGAGAGACAAAGCTTTTCTATGGCTCTGGTGAGGCACAGCACCTTGGAGAGATTCCAATCACTGTTAATATCCATGATGCATTCTGTATCTCTAAACACAATGTGCTGTATAATCATTTGACAACACCAGCTGTGTCTTAAATTATAGATAAAGTTTGATGTCTATACAAGAACAACAGAAAACAATTGCTACCATGTTAATTAATTTCTTTAGAAAAACGCAGAGTCAACATCTGGTCATGACAGGATTGAGAATAATAAACATCATCAAATGCTCCACGTTTTGGAACTGCTGGGGCTTTGGAGATAAAGAGTTTTGTAAGGGAATAGGGCCCAAGGATGAGAAAGTAGCATGGAAGGACAGTGAGAGATACAGCATTCAGTCTGATTCACCTTGAATCTATTTTCAGAACACCCCTTTAGGAAAATTGTTCTTTGAGTCATAGAGTCATAAAGATGTACAGCACGGAAACAAACCCTTCGGTCCAACTCATCCATACCGACCAGATATCCCAACCTAATCTTGTCCCGTTTGCCAGCACTTGGCCCATATCCCTCCAAACCCTTCCTATTCATACCCATCTGGATGGCTCTTAAATGTTGCAATTGTACCAGCCTCCACCACTTCCTCTGGTAGTTCATTCCATACACGCACCATCCTCTATGTGAAAAAGGTGCCCTTTAGCTCCCTTTTAAATCTTGCCCCTCTCACCCAAAACCTATGCCTTCCAGTTCTGGACTCCTCCACCCCAGGGAAAAGACTTTATCTATTTATCTTATCCATGTCCTTCATGGCTTCATAAACCTCTATAAGGTCATCCCTCAGCTTCCAATGGTCCAGGGAAAACAGCCCCAGCCTATTCAGCCTCTCCCTATAGCTCAATTACTCCAAACCTGGCAACATCCTTGTAAATCTTTTCTGAACCCTTTTAAGTTTCACAACATCCTTCCGATAGGATGGAGACCAGAACTGCAGGCAATATTCCAAAAATGGTCTAACCAATGTCCTGCACAGCTGCAACATGACCTCCCAACTCCTGTACTCAATACTCTGACCAGTAAAGCATACCAAATGTCTTCTTTGCTATGCTACCTACTTGTGACTCTACCTTCAAGGAACTATGAACCTGCACTCCAAGGTCTTTTTGTTCAGCACACTCCCTCGGACCTTACCATTAAATGTATAAGTACTGCTTTCTCAAAATGCAGCACCTCGCATTTGATGATGATTAGATCGCCTACAGTGTGAAAACAGGCCCTTCGGCCCAACAAGTCCACACCGACCCTCCGAAGAGTAGCCCACCCAGTCCCATTTCCCTCTGACTAATGCACCTAACACTACAGGCAATTTAGCATGGCCAATTCACCTGACCTGTACATCTTTGGACTGTGGGAGGAAACCGGAGCACCCGCAGGAAACCCACGCAGACACAGGAAGAACGTGCAAATTCCACACAGACAGTCGCCCAAGGGCCAGAATTGAACCTGCAGGCCTGGTGCTATGAGGCAGCAGTGCTACCCACTAAACCACTGACATTTTTACTACTGAGTGAGTCCAGGGAAGGTTCACCAGACTGATTCCTGGGATGAGAGGACTGACATTTGAGGAAAGACTGGATTGACTGAGCTTGTACTCACTTGAATTTAGAAGAAGTTGGGTGGGGGGGGGGGGGGTGCGATCTCAGAAACATATAAAATCCTGATGGGACTGGACAGGTTAAATGTGGGAAGAATGTTCCCGATGTCAGGGAAGTCCAGAACTAGTGGTCATAGTCTAAGGATAAGAGGTAAGCCATCCAGGACTGAGTTAAGGAAGAATTTCTTCATTCAGAGAACTGTGAACCTGTGGAATTCTTTCCCACAGGAGCTGTTGGGGCCAGTTCATTAGATATATTCAAGAGGGAGCTGAACGTGGCCCTTGCAGCTAAAGGCTTCGAGTGGTATGGGGAGCAAGTGGGAATGGGATACTGAGATTGCACAATCAGCCATTATCATATTAAATGGTGGTGCAGGCTCATAGGGCTAAATGGCCTACTCCTGCACATATCTTCTATGTTTCTATACTAAATATACTATAGAGAAGACTACGCTGCCAATGCAGTTGTAAATATGGCGGTAGCACTGATATCACATCGAATAAAAATAGATAAACGGGAGTTAGCTAAATCGTTGGCAAGACTGAAACTGGAAAAGTAATCTGGTCAGAGATTGCTGAGGAAAGAAACTCCAGAGGCAGTACCTACAATATTTCAATCCTCTTTCGATTTGGAATGGGTGCCAAGGAAAAGGAAGATTGCAAATGCTGCATTTCTGCTTAAAAACGGTTTGGCAAATACAGCCAGCTACTTACAGGCAGGTCAATCTAATATCGGGAGTGGGGAAACTTGTATAGAGACAATAATCCAGTGAAAAGTTAATTCTCAATTGGGTGAATATAGGTTAATAAATTAAAGTTGGCACAGATTTGCTGAAAGCAAAATGTGACTGAATCACTTGATTGAGCTGTTTAATGAAATAGCAAAGAGGGTTGATTATTGCCTTGATGCTTCATATACAGATATTTAAAAGCATATGACAAATGTATCACAAGATAGACTTGTTAACACCATTAAAGTCCATGAGATTAAACAGGCAGAGGCAGTGTGCATATAAAATTGGCTAAGAGATGGAAAGCAGAGTAATTCTGCCTAATTTCTTTCAGAGGGAAATATATGGTTGTATTTCCAGAGGCCAGCATAAGAATTGCTGTACTTTTTAATATGTATTGATGACTTGGACTTGGATGTATAAGGCATAATTTCTAAATTTGCAGATGGTACATAATTTGGAAATATGAGAAATTGTAATGTAGGTTTTCAATGACTTTATTTGCACTGTATCTCATTCATTTATATTTTATGTGCTCACTGGCCTACAGTGGCTCCTAATTAAACAATGTCTCAATTATAAAATGCTTGTCCTTATTTTTAAAAGACTTCAAATCCTTACTTCTCCCTATCAATATAATCTGCTACTCCTACAACCTTCCAAGATCTTCGCAATCCTGCAAGTCTGGCATCTTAAGCACTCTGTTCTAATGACACCACAGTCAATTGCAGTATTTTCAGCCGCCAAAGCACTATGCTCTGGAACTTCCCGATCTCTCTTTCCTCCTCTAGTAAATGTAGTCACCATAGTCCTACTCCACCATACAGCTGCTCTCTCATTAGAGAGACATGACTGGTGGTGGTTTAATCTGAGGGTCACCACAACTCAGGTGAGGGAAGAGGTTGAGAAGGAGAATCCTTCAAGGTAACCTCAGCTAGTGCAGGAATTGAACCCATGTTTCTGGATGAGCAAACCAGCCATCCAGCCATGTGAGCTAACCGACCCCAAAACTTATAATCATTGAGGGGGCTCCTGGGTGCTCCTTAAAACAATCTCTTTACTCAGATTTTTAGTGATATGTTCTACATTTTATAAAACACCTATGAAATTCCTTGGGATCTTTTGTTACATTAAAGCTGGGATGTGAATACAAGTTGTCAATGAAGTAAGGGAATTCAGCAGGTCATAGGCTGATGAAATGGTCAGATACATGTCAGATTAAATTCAATGCTGAGCAGTGTGAAGTGATGCATTTTGAAAGGAAAAAATGAGCAGAGGCAAAAATAAACAAAATGCACAAATTTAAAGGAGGTGCAGAAACAGCAAAACTTTGAAGGTGACAGACAAGTTGACAAGACTTATAAAAAATTGGATCAGTCACTTTATAAATAAACGCTAGAGAGTTGATTGCAAGAGGATAATAACTTAAGGGAATAGGCAGAAGAGCTGAGACGGAGTTAAGGAAAAGCTTTTTACACAATAGGTTTGTATAATTGAATATGAAGGAATACCTCAACTAGAAAAAAGTAGAAAATGATTCAATACCTTTCAAAATTGATTTTGAAAAGATGCAAGTAATAAGTAATGTCACAATAGTTCCAGAGGACTATTGGGCTACTCTCTCATCAGAGGGGATCTCTGGTGGTCCTATAACCTAAGGGTCACCACGTCTCAGGTGAGGGGTGGGGGGTGAGGTTACCAGAAGAGATGTAGCACTATAAGGAAAGAATAGGGAGTGGCTCTAATTGAATATCACCTTCAACGATCCAGCACTTTCCTAGTGGGCTCACCAGCTTTTTTCTGTACTTTAAGATTCTGTTATTTCATGTGAAGTACATTTACTGTGTTGTGTGTACTATGTTTCCTACTAAAATGAGTACAGCTCTAAGAGTCTTTATGGTTAGTTAATGGTTTCTGTCAAACAATAGTGGATAATCATAAGTAAAGCTAGTGCTACTAGTTATAGTAGATGGATGGGGAATCACTAATTAGAATTAGTAAATGGGCAGGGATCGTGAGTTAAGAGTACCTGACACTGGTGTCACAAGTTAGGATGCATAGAACTAGAATCACTAGTTACAACGAGTGGGAATGAGAGTTACCATTGACAGTCTATGAAACTAGGAGTCAATAGAATCCCTTTTGCTAGGATTATTAGTTAAGGTTCTGGGATGGAGTATAATATTTAAATTCTGTGGGTCATTAGCCAGAGTCCGTGAATCTTGGGTTATTAGTTAGAACCTGTCTAGTTAGAAAGATGAGTTTAGAGTTTGCTGATTACTGGTTGAATACTTAGTTTGCAGACAACTGGAGGTCTGGGCAATTTTAGCTTGGCAGGCTGAGAGACAGTCAGTTTCATTTCCCTCTCAGTATATAATAGTTTACAGTTGCTTGCTAGTTTGAGTCAAAAGGACATACCAAAACAAAGATTGATCTAGTCCAATAAATAAGCCCTGCCTGCAGTGCCCAATTGCATAGAGACAATCACACTCACCCGCTCAGCTTGCAGGCTTCCTAGGTGCGCACTCCTTATTTCAAAATATTCACAAATGTACAATTGAAGTCCTAGCCTGAAGCAGTGGTACAACACCAGCAATAAGCAATTCACGTCTTCAGTCTTCGGTAAGCACACTATCTATCCACCAATATCAGGTAACCATGGTGCCTTAGGTTTATCAGTTATTTGCACCTGATTCCATCTGCAAACATATTATCTCTGCAGGGTCCTAGTGTACATCATGTTCCAAGATTGTAGTCTGTTCCACTTAAAAGGCGCGATGCATAATGTTGATACTTGCTTCCAAGTGAAATTTAAGTCTCATTGCCAACTGACAGGTGCAGGGAACTCTGAACAACCTCCCCTCATCAAGGCAATCTCCACCCCATTTCCACATACTGCGATCTAATCCTCCAATAGATTATCAAGTGCTCTCATTGGTTGAATAAAGGGAATGGATAAAGCAGGTGAGGAAAATTGGAACGGGGATAACAGAAGTAAGGATAAGGGGAGTGAGAACGAGCTGAGTGAAGATGCATGGTTTTTACGTTGTAACTGTGACTTCAGTAAAGTACTTTAGTCGCTGTGAAACATTTTGCAATATTCTGAGGATGTAAAAGGCTTTCATTAAATGCAAGTCTTTTTTATCATGACACTGAGAATAATGGAACTGGGGACAAAGTGGAAAAATGCACAATTAGGATAACTTGATTGAAAATCTAGGAATTGTGGATTAAAAAATTGGAAATTTAAGGAATGGTTAATGGAAAAAGGAGTGAGAATAATCAAAATTTCACTTTCGTTGAATCATCAAATGAACTGAATCATCAAATGGAGGATGTTGGCACTGATAACTGGAGACATGGACTGTTGACTGTGACGTCTGGGGGTGTCGCTTCCAAAAAGTATTCAAAAGGCAAGCAGAAACAAAATGATCAACTGGCCAAGAAGACGGCCCAGAGAAAACAATTGTCAGTGAATTGTGAACATCAGTAATCCAATATCTTCCTCTGTAGCAGGGACTGCCATGCTAGAGTGTGGTTCCTCAGCCACACCAGGTGAGGGTAACACAGAGGTTACAACCAAGTGCGAGCCTTTGTCTCCCCATGCAACCATTGACTTAACCACCCTTTAATGGGGAGGCGATGGCTTAGTGGTAATTATTGCTGGACTGTTAATCCAGAGACCCAAGTAATGTTCTGGGGACCTGGGTTCAAACCCTGCTATGGCAGTTGATAGAATTTTAATGAATTAAAAATCTGTAATTAAGAGACTAACAGTGCTCACAAAACAATTGTTCACTAAGACCTTCCTTCAGGGAAGAAAACTGCCATCCTCACTTGGTCTGGCCTACATGTGACTCCAGACCCACAGCAATATGGTTTTCTCTTAGCTGTTCTCTGGGCAATAAATGCCAGTTAAGCCAGGGATCCCCACATCCAATGAATAAAAATAAAGCAACCTGCAAAATTACCCATTTGCCAAGAAATGGAAGAGGTCACTCACAGTGCTATCTAGCAGCACTTGTAAACTTACTCACTGCTGCTCAGTACCATCACCATCACCCAGCTCCTGACTCCATTATAACATTGGTCCAAACATGGACTAAAGAACTGAGCTCCAAAGGTGAAGTAGAAGTGACTGCCCTTGACATCAAGACAGTATTCAACGGAGTATGGCATAAAGTAGCAACAAAACTGAATCGGGCAAGTATTACTGTTTGGAGTCATACCTAAAGGAATAGTGTTGGGGTTGTTGGATGTCAATCATCTCAGCTCCAGGACATATCTGCAAAGGTTCCTCAAAATAATGTCCTAGTCTATTTTTAGCACGTCATCAATGATCTTGCTAACAGTGACCATCACCAACAAGTGAGAATCTAATCTCATAATGGTAATTGCTCAAGGATGTTGGGTGAATCCAATCAGCCTACTGCCACCCCATCAGTCTACTCACAATCATTAAATCCCTGACTAAGAACAGTCTGACCATGACCAGAAACTGAAGTGTAACAGCCATATGTGTATAATAGCAGGTCAAACACTAGGAATTCTGCAGTGAGTAACTCAACTTAGTTGTCCAGCAGAGGGAAACAATCTATAATGTACAAGTCTGAAGTATGATGAAACACTTCACATTTGCCTGGATGAGTGCAGCTCAACAAGACTCAAGAAGTTTGACACCATCCTGTAAAAAGTTGCCATTTGTTTTATATAAAGCAGTGTGTACCATCTACAAGATGCGCTCCAGTAACTTACCAAGTCTCCTTTGACAGTGCCTTCCAAACCCACAACCTCTATGACGTAGAAGGACAAGGGCAGTAGGAGCTTGGGAACACTACTACCTGCAATTTTCCATCTAAGTTATGCAGTATTCCGACTTGGAACTGTATTGCCATTCCAATATTGTCACAAGGTCAAAATACTGGAGCTCCCTTCACAGCTACAGTCTAGGCATCCTTACACCATGAGGACTGCACTGGTTCAAATAGTCAGCTCAGCTCAGGACAGGACAGTTAGGGGTGGGGAAAATGACTACATTCCGTGGTAAAAATAAAATAGGTAGACTCGGACACAGAAGGCATGGAAATAGACACATATACGCAGAGGGTAGACTGACATGAAAACACACAGAACAGAAACACCGATGGCATGCAGATAGATAATATACAAAGACATGCAAAAACTTAAAAAACACACATAACACAGACATATTGCCGCTTTAGAGACAGCATTGAACAGGCAGAGGACACACGGACAAACACAAAACTTTTCAGATAGTGAAATGATAAGTGAGTTAGCAGGAATTCATTTTCCATGTGAGACCTTTTCATTATTTTTCTGCCACCCTACAAAATAGAAAATAAACATGGAACCAAGTGCCAAGAATTGGATCAATATTGCTTTATCAATTTTGTCAGATGAAGTGATCTTCTCCCCAAAATTTCCTTCCCTTCTGTTCTTTGTCCTTTGCCTCCTTACAATGATGGGGTACAGGGTTAAAATGGAGAGGATCTGTGCCATTCCTTCATGACGGACATTGGTCCTTGCACCATCTTTGGTCATATTCGTGGCAGCAGTGTCGGAGGTGAAACAGGAGTAGTCTGACTGGACAAAGTTTAGCCATCCTGAGCCCAAAGTGCTTCAGCATAAGCTTAAATAATGTTCAAAATCCTCATTCATACTTTAGCCATCATCAGTCAATCAAAGGAAAGCACTTAGGTAGAAATGAAGAGGTGGGGTCCTCCTGCAGATCAAACACAATGCATTTCCACTTTAAGAAGCAGTGAACTGACCTAATTTGAAGATAATATGCCTAAGGATTAGCTTCAGCTAAAACACACTGAGTCAGCTGGGAGACTGATCAGATGTCCTTCTGACGTTGATATCAGTCAGATCATTGTCAAGAGATCTTCACGTGGGCACACAGATCCCTTCCTCAAACAGACATACAAATCCACATGGACACGGAAATTCAAGCAGATAGTAGTATATACAAATGCAATCTTTCAGTCACAGAACTGACAGTACAGAGTAGTTGTTATGGGGTCTTTAACTTTCCAAATATTGACTGGAAATACTATAGATCGCATACTTTAGATGGGTCAGTTTTTGTCCAATGTGTGGAGGAGGGTTTCCTGACACAGTATGCAGGCAAGCCGACAAGGGGCGAGGCCACATTGGATTTGGTACTGAGTAATGAACCTGGCCAGGTGTTAGATTTGGAGGTAAGTGAGCACTTTGGTGATCATGACCAGAACTCTGTTATATTTACTTTAGCAATGGAAAGGGATAGGTATATAACGCAGGGCAAGAATTATTGCTGGGGGAAAGGCAGTTATGTTGCGATTAGGCAAGACTTAGGATGGATAGGATGGGGAAGGAAACTGCAGGGGATGGGCACAATTGAAATGTGGAGCTTATTCAAGGAACAGCTACTGCATGTCCTTGATAAGTATGTATCTGTCAGGCAGGGAGGAAGCGGTCGAGCAAAGGGGCCATGGTTTACGAAAGAAATTGAATCTCTTGTCAAAAAGAAGAAGGCAGCTTATGTTGGGATGAGGCGTGAAGGCTCAGTTCGGGTACTTGAGTGACAAGTTAGCTAGGAAAGATCTATTAAGAGAGCTAAGAAGAGCCAGGAGGGGAAATGAGATGTCATGGGTAGATAGGATCAAGGAAAACCCTAAAACTTTCTATAGGTATATCAGGAATAAAAGAATGACTAGAGAAAAATTAGGGTCAATCAAGGATATTAGTGGGAATTTTTGCATGGAGTCCAAGGAGATAGGGGAAGCACAAAATGAATATTTTCCATCAGAAAAAGACAATGTTGTTGAGAAGAATAGAGATACAACAAGGAGGTGTGAGCAATTCTGGAAAGTGTAAAAATAGATAAGTCTCCTGGGCCGGATGGGGTTTATCCTAGGATTCTCTAGGAAGCTAGGGAGGAGATTGCAGAGCCTTTGACTTTGATCTTTATGTCATCATTGTCTACTGAAATAGTGCCAGAAAACTGGAGGATGGCAAATATTGTCCCCTTGTTCAAGAAAGGAAGTAGAGACAACCCTGGTAATTATAGACCAGTGGGCCTTATTTCAGTTGTGAGTAAAGTGTTGGAAAAGGTCATAAGAGACAGGATTTATAATCACCTATAGAATAATAAGTTGTTTAGGGATAGTCAATACCATTTTGTGAAGGGTAGGTCGTGACTCACAAACTTACTGAGTTCTTTGAGATGGTGACCAAAGATATGGATGAGGGTAAAACACTTGATGTGGTGTATGTGGATTTCAGTAAGTTGTTTGATAAGGTTCCCCAAGTTAGGCTATTGCACAAAATACAGAGGCATGGGATTGCATGTGATTTAGTGGTTTGGATCAGAAATTGGTGAGCTGAAAGAAGACAGAGGATGGTGGTTAATGGGAAATGTTCATCCTGGAGTTCAGTTACTAGTGGTGTACCGCAAGGATCTCTTTAGGGGCCACTGCTGTTTGTCATTTTTATAAATGATGGGTTAGTAATTTGCAGATGACATCAAGGTCGTTGGAGTTGTGGATAATGCTGAAGGATTTGCAGGTTACAGAGGGACGCAGATAAGCTGCAGAGCTGGGCTGAGAGTTGGTTAATGAAGTTTAATGTGGAAAAGTGTGAGGTGAGAAGCAACAGGAATAAAGAGTACTGAGCTAATGGTAAGATTCTTGGTAATGTAGATGAGCAGAGAGGTTTCATTGTCCACGTACATGGATCCCTGAAAGCTGCCATCCAGGTTGATAGGGTTGTTAAGAACGCATACAGTGTGTTAGCTTTTATTGAAAGAGGGATTGAGTTTTGGAGCCACGAGGTCATGCTGCAGCTGTACAAAACTCTTGTGTGGCCACACTTAGAATATTGTGTACAGTTCTGGTCACCGCATTATAGAAATGATGTGGAAGCTTTGGATAGGGTTCACAGGAGATTTACTAGGATGTTGCCTAGTATGGAGGGAAGGTCTTATGAGAAAAAGCTGAGGTACTTGAGACTGTTTTCATTAGAGAGAAGACGACTTAATTGACACATATAAGATAATCAAAGGGTTAGATAGGGTGGACAGTGAGAACCTTTATCCTTGGATGGTGATGGCTTGCAAGAAGGGACGGAGCTTTAAATTGAGGGGTGATTGATATAGGACAGATGTCAGAGGTAGTTTCTTTACTAAGAAAGTAGTAAGGGCATGGAACGCACTGTCTGCAATAGTAGTAGACTTACCAACTTTAAGGGCATTTAAATGGTCATTGGATAAACATATGGATAAAAATGGAATAGTGTAGGATAGATAGGCTTCAGATTGGTTCCACAGGTCAGCACAACATAGAGGGCCAAAGGGCCTTTACTGCACTGTAATGTTCTATAGTCTCAGATACAGAATGCGACACCTACACAAATACACTCATACATCCTTTTTTTAAAACACAGATATTGCCCTGATTTAGGGTGTCATTTTCATCAAGCATCTGGTAATCTGTTCCAATATTTCTCATGTCATTCAAGCCAAAAATAATTTAATAACAGGTTCTGTGAAACACAATGTGGCATTTTATCGTATTAAAAATGCTATATAAGTACAAGTTAAAGCCGGTCACCCTCTTGATAATTGTGGACTGAATATTCCCAAGATTTCTTGGAATGTTGACATTTTAACTCTGGCAAAGGGTCACTCAAAGCAAAATGTTAATTATTTTTCACACCGCAGATGCTGCCAAACTTGCTAAGTTTTGTAAGTTGCATACAAATTTTCAGTATGAGCATGTCTGAAATAATCTCTCCTTGGTTGTAAGCAGTAACTCATTCACTTTACATCATACTCCTTCCCTGCTAACACATAGCAGAGAGACAGCTTGAGTACAACACAAAGGTTGGTTGGCATTCTTGGTGGATTCTGAAACCCTCACTTGCACTATTCAATCTTGTATCATGAACCTGAGCTCCTCAATAACACTTAAGCCTTGGCCCAACTAGATTATTTGAGATGCTGAATAACTTCAGTAGAAGGTGGAACTTTTAGTGCAGTCATTTCCTTTTGAACATGTTCACTTAACAAATAATTAAACTTCTTAGAGAGAAACAAAGCTTACTAAATTATTTGTTCTTTATGC
Organism: Hemiscyllium ocellatum; assembly: GCF_020745735.1. Classification (NCBI taxonomy): domain Eukaryota; kingdom Metazoa; phylum Chordata; class Chondrichthyes; order Orectolobiformes; family Hemiscylliidae; genus Hemiscyllium; species Hemiscyllium ocellatum. The sequence goes on along the minus strand of NC_083423.1, from coordinate 20,506,913 downwards.
CTTTAGACTTTGAAATCCCAAAGAGAGAAATACACTTCTTGAAAAATCAGTTCTGTTTGTGAAAGAGTTTAAGATGCTCATGACTCCCTGTAACATCATATTTTAAGAGTATTTTATTTTAGAGATGAGTGTGTGTTGCTGGAAAAGCACAGCAGGTCAAACAGCGTCCCAGGAACAACTAAAACATCAGAAGTTTGGACCTTGAAAAACAATAATATTAGTCATGCCAATGTTGTTTTTTAAAGCAGTGAGGGAGACAATTTGAGAATGAACAGCACCAAGACTCTCTTGAATTAAGGAAAGACTGTGTGTTAACAATCCTCTGGGTGGCTGAGTTGCCATGTGTTAAAAAGCTGGAAGTGCCAGGGCAGCAGATAAAATAAACCTATAGCCAGCAAATGAAAAGCAGCTCTCTCTCTTCACATGAGAAAGAAAAAAAACAAAAGTCTAAAAGAATGAATTCCTTCAAGAAAGACCTAAGTCCACCAAACCAGTTATCAAAATAAAAACAACCACTGCTTTATAGACAATAATGTGGCATCAATGTTATAAAAAAAAATCAAAAGGTAATTTAACATGCCATCGAAATATAGACTTCTGATTTTCAGGACTTTGGATATGCTATTTTCCTTGTCCCCCTACAAATTAAGCCATCTGTCATAATCATGAATGAGCATGTAGACTTTTCGGACATAGTTTAAGTTGCGTAGTGGTAAAGTAGAAAGCCTTTATTTTCTCTGCCTTTTTTTGTGTTATGAAACCTGGTACAAATTGCTTATGTCCTGAATGACAGTTGGTCAGATTGATGACTGTTACTGTATTTGGTTAAGCCCAGCTATAGTGTCAAATTTCGAGCAGCACAATTTAGGAAAGATTTCAAGGCTGAGTACCAATAGTGCATGAAGAGTTAAGAGTCTGGGATTGTTCTCCTTACAAAAAAAGGTGGTTAACAGATTCAATAATGATTTTCAAAAAGAAACTGATTTAATACTTGGAAGACAAAGATTTTGCAGAGTTAATAAGAAAGAATGAGGAAAATGGAAATAATTGGAAAGATCATCCAAAGCACTGGTCAGAAATCCATTCTAGAAATCCATTTATCTTCTATTTGCTTCAATGTAAACTTGACTTCAAGATAACTAGGTCAGAGATTGTGTTCAAGCATTTCAAGACTTGAGCTGACTCACAGTTATGAGAAGGAATTTTCAAACAGGGAAATCAATCGATTACCAAATTTTAAACACATCACTCAAAAATTTAGATTGCAACTTGTACTGCCCCTCCTGTTAAGTTTTCAGATGCCTCCATTTCAATCCACATGTTTGCAGTTGACATGGAGAAGTTATTCATACAGGAGATCATCAGTGAAAATGTGCTAATCTATACTGAGAAGTTAGGAAAAGGCATCAGACTTTAATATTGCAAGGGAAAACTTCGCAGGCTCTACACAGGGATAACAATTTACTGGCAAGCTCCCACAAACAATAACCAGATAACCTCTTCTTAATTATGACAAATATTGTTCAGGACACCCAGAAAACCCATACAAGCTTCTTCAGAACAGTCCGTGAAATCTTCCACATCCACCTCAGAGGCAAGGTAAAACATCAGTTTAACATTTGATCCAAATAATGGAAGCTCAAAATACAACATTCCCTTAGTACTGCACTGGAAACAGCTGCTTAATCCCCAGCCTCCAGAGTGCAATCTGATCCTTAAACAGCCAACTTGTGTCAAACACAGGAGTATAAATTCCCATGTGGTTGAAGATGCCCTCCAGCTCATCTCATCCACATCCTGCACCTCTACCCTCGAACTCCACCCCTCCATCTGCAACAAGGACAGAATCCACCCCTCCACCTTATCTTCCTCCCCACCCACCTCTGCATAAAATGGCATCATCCACCAACATTTCTGCTACTTCCAAACAGAACCCACTACAAGGGATTTATTTCCCTCCCACCCCTACCTGCTTTCTGCAAAGACTGTTCCCTTCTTGATTACCTAGTCAGGTCCATACACCTCTCTTCCACCCCCCCACCCCCAACCCCCCAAACAACCCACCCTCCCCTCCTAGCACCTCCCCCAGCCAGTGCAGGAAATGCAAAACCTGCACCCACACCACCCCCCTCACCTCCATCCAAGACCCCAAAAGGAATCTTCCACATCATCAAAGCTTCACCTGCACTTGCACACGTCATTTACTGTATCCATTGCTCCTGATGCGGTCTCCTCTACATTGGGGAGACCAGACGCCTTCCCACAGAGCACTTTAGGGAACATCTCCGCGACATCCGCACCAATCAACCACATCGCCCTGTGGTCGAACATTTCAACTCTCCCATTCTGCCAAGGACATGCAGGTTCATGGCCTCCTTCACCACCATTCCCTCACCACCCGACACCTGGGGGGGGGGGAAGAACACTTCATCTTCCACCTCGGGACCCTTCAGCCTCATGGCATCAATGTGGACTTCACCAGTTTCCTCATTTCCCCTCCCCCCACCTTACCCCAGTTTCAAACTTCGAGCTCAGCACCATCATGACCTGTCCCACCTTTCAATCTTCCTTCCCACTTATCTACTCCACTCTCCTCTCCAACTTATCACCTTCACCCCCACTTCCATCCACCTTGCACTCTCAGCTATTCTCTCCCCAGTCCCATCCCCCTCCCATTTATCTCTTCACTCCCAAGGCTCCTAGCTTCATTCCTGATGAAGGGCTTTTGCCCGAAATTTTCCTGCTCCTCGAATGCTGCCTGACCTGCTGTTCTTTTCCAGGATCGCTTTAATCTAGACTCTAATCTCCAGCATCTGCAGTACCCACTTCTGCCCTGCCATTTAACTTTTCCTGGCTACAATCAATTCTGAAGGGTCACATCATCTCTGCTTTTTTTGTCCACAGATACTGGCTAGACGTGCTGCGTTTTTCCAGCAATTTGTTTTTGTTTGGATTTCCAGCATCTGCAGTTCTATTCTTAACAAAAGAAAAAAATCTGAACAGCTCTTTCATAGAAGCAGAGATGAGCTGAATAACTTCCTTCTATCCTATAGGATTCTACTGTAACATTAGAGCAAAGTAATCACACTAGCAGAATCAATGATGCCAGATAAGTGCTCAGTACACCAGGACACTGCTAGCAATTACAGCCAACCTAGCTCATTGCTGGAACATTATCAGATGATCCCTTAGAAGAGCACAGGATTTTACTCAGCCACACCTATTTGTCCACAGCTAACCTTGCATACCAATTGCATGGTGGGATGTAATAGTTCAACTTTATTACAGTGCGCTGTGAAGGCTTGAGTTAGAAAAAGGATCTAAGCCTTACTCTTACCAACCTGAACATAATCAAAGAAGTGTGTCGCTGGAAAAGCACAGCAGGTCAGGCAGTATCAGAGGAGCAAAAGTCTGGCCATAAGTCATTCATCAGGAATGTGCACACTCTTGATGAAGGGCTTATGCCGAAACATCGACTTTCCTGCTCCTCTGATGCTGCCTGATCTGCCATGCTTTTCCAGTGCCACACTTATCAATTCGGATCTTCAGCATCTGCAGTCCTCACTTTCTCCAACCTAGACATAGACCTCGATTGCATGTCAATGACAATGGAAACAGCTACGTGAGTTTTACTCATTTGGTTTTGAACTGGTGCCAGTCTTTGCTCAACCAATGACATATAATACAAAATGAACACAAATGTAAAGTTATTTCTGAAGTGGCAATATATTTCGTTTTAATTTTTAATATTTCAATTGTCTTTCTTATCACCATAAACCAGAGTTCTCAACTGGCATTTTAACATGGGACTTCACTTCCTTCATCTGCCATTCTTGGGTCCTTGCCATACTCACTGACCTCCTGCTACACCGACAGCTCAAATTTAAAATTATCATTCTTGAAATCAATGGCCTCAAATTTCTTTCTAAAATATGCCAGCTCTATAACTCCCCAATATATTGGTACTGCAACTCTGCCAATTTCACATCCCAGATTTTAATTGCTCCATCTCCAGCTGTAAATGTCCAAGATCAAGAATCGTTCCTTAAACCTCTCCACCTTTTTCCTTCCCTAAGCTCAACATTAACATTGTGAACTCTCCTTATAACTCATGTGGCTTGATATATCAAGTAGTGCTCCTGTGAAATGCCTTCAGATTTTACATTTACATAATTCCTTTGGCATCACAATATAGCAGCGAAGAGGACATTTTGATTGACTAATGAAAAAATAACAAATTAAAGGCATTGCTGGTGACAGCAAAAGGTGACTGGAGTTCAGATTGGTCAATTCTTCTCTGTACACAGCTTAGTCTCCAATTCATAGGGTAACAGCCACAGAAAGTATAAGTGGCACAAGTAAATAAAAATCACATTTTTCATCCTGAGGTTTAATATTAGGAAATGTCCCAACAATCCCCAGCAGACACAATAAAGCTCTCTCTACACTCTCCAGACACTACCAGGACAAGTACTGCACACGTCAGATTAAGAATAAACTCCCTCTGGATAGTCCTTCTAGAGTGCCACTATCATTTTGCAATATTTTTCCTGAATGAACTACCTATAATTGCTGTGGGAATTTATGCAGACTGAACCATACCATCAGCACATGGAAAGACAAAACAGGTAATTACGTTTCTGGTGTATAACTCTTCATTGTCTCTGCAAATCTGGCTTTAGTTTCTGGTTTCCAGAGTTTGTTTCCTGTTTAGAGTTGTATTAGCAATTTTCTACTATGCATTCATTAATGGAACTCAGTACAACCCAAAGTGACTGTATAAAAATGATTCTCACAACTCTGGGACCAGTTGGATTTACTGAAGGGCTATGAGAAACAACAAAATTCCTTAAAACCAAATTGCTTTATTAAATTTCATTCTTTACAGGCATCATTGTCAGATTTCGCAACAAGTTTCACTCAACAGGAAGTGGCAGAAGCATTTCTAATCCACATTTAGCTCTGCTGAGTATACACTTGCGGTAACAAACTTAAAAGGATCTCAACTTTCATCTGTAGACATGGAACTGGATTTGGATTGCTTAGTGGAGCAAGGGGTTGAAGTGGAAAACAGCTTTCATATGCTGAAATTGGAAAGAGGTGAACTTTATTCAGAACAGTTATTTTTATAGGAATTTCCCATACCTCAAACAGAACTGGGACATTACCCATGAGATACTGTTTAGAGCCATCCCAGGATAAGTTCACACTTCCTTTGGTGATGAGAGCAGTTCCAAAGCAGTGTCCACAACTCTCCCTGATCCAAGGAAGTGGGACTTCAATAGGGTCAGCCTGCCCTGGGCATTTGAACAGCAAAAACTGCCTCCCAGCGTATTCTAGACCCTAACACAACATTCTCACTTTCTCCCATAGGTCAGGGAGCTAGTTGAAAAAGGAGAAAAAAAATTAAATCGCTTCCATCCATTGCAGAACTGTATCAAATGTCATGTATGCAACATTGGGAATGTAATCATGTAAACTAGGATCTCACTGCTTCCATTTCTTAGTGACACTTTTTTTGGGAACGGAGAAAGAATCTGATTTCTTCGCAACCCCCTCCATACATTTTAAACAAAAATACGAATACTTCTGGCGACAAAAAAGGAAGTTGCAGTTCAAGTCTGTTCAGTGAAACTCAGTGAAATCTTGCTATAAATAGCTATATATCAGGCTCATTTCCTGGCCATGGGAAAAGACAGAGTAAATAACATTGAGAACTCGCGCATTTTCTCTGGGTGCAGTGGTGATATTGCTGCTTTTCCTCTTGCTACATTCTTCACGGCTCCAAGTAACAAAAATCCAAAATCAAAGATAAAGGAATTGTGCATCACAAGCCAGGAGGCATGGAGCGGGGCTGTTGCCTCTGCGTGAGGGACATAGGAAGGTGGTCAGGGACGCCTGAGAGGTTTAACGGCCAATGGGGAGGGAACGTTGGGAGCCACAGCCTGGTGGGCAACACCTCCTTCTTCAGTAAAGCCGCTTCTCGTAACTAAAAGAAAACAAAATACATAATAGTGCTGCAGTCTTGAAAATGAGGAAATGTCAATCATCCATCAAATTCCCCTCTTCCACAATCCATGCAACAATTACCTCAGCCTTCCGTCAACTGCTAAATAATTAGTCAAAGAAACTGGTCATATCTTTCATTGGTGATGATGGGATTTTTAGTGCATGCAAATTGATTGTTGCGTCAACCTGAATAACAGTAACCGCACTTTTGAAAAATAATTCACTAACCATGAAGAACTTTGAAATGATTTGGCAAAACTTGTTGTATGAATGTAAGCTCTTTCCTTCTACTTTTGTAGTAGTGCCCAAAGCTGAGACAATGCTGGAAAGATTGCTAACTTCCAAGCTCAGTGATGTACATGCGCCTACTATCACAATTTACTCACCTTAAACATGCTCCTCCTGCTGTTTCATGAGTCATATAGCTCAGTAGTTTGTAAGGCAATAAAGAAGGGGACGCTGGACATTTCTCCAAGTCAAGTGGACATAAAGATTACAGCATTGAACCCTCAAGTGCCTATGCTGAAAAGCTCACAATCCCAGTCAATAATCAGGATGCTAAAAGCTATCAGCATTTGACAGAACAAGGTAAACCAAAGTAGTGTGAACTAAAACAGTGCTGAACACAGTAATCTATCAGGCACTGAAGTTGACTGTTGAACTATTGCATTAACTAACTCAGCATAGACAGAGGGCCAGGCCAGAGTCAACACTGAAGAGGAGTCATCTGAACTCGAAAACTTAACCTTGCTCTTTCGCTATGGATGCTGCCTGACCTGCTGTGATTTCCAGCATCTGCAGTAATTTGCTCCTGATAAGCCAGAGTCTGACTGCTCAATGTAACTTAACACTAAGGGTGTCATTGCTGGAATTCACATCCTATCTCTTCAATCTACAAAGCAGACCCCAAATTCCAGGTGTGTACTTCCAGAGTATCAAGCCTCAAGCCAGAGACTCAAATTGCTAAAGTCATCATGCATTGATTCACTGGACAGAGGAGATTTTCAGTGACACCTACTTGCAAACATATCGCAGGAGATGTAGGAGGGCATGTTTTAATTGGCAAACATGGCTAACTATTAAATCAATATTTGGGTTTACTTACATGGCACAAAAGTGTACCTGACATGTGAATGCATGAGTGAAGGAAAGAAAGACAAAGTGTGGATAAAACAGCCATCAAGGCAAAACACAGCACTAGCTAAACATGTACCTGAAAGCTACAGAATACCAAGCTGGTACAGCACATGCCCAACAGAACATCTTTCACATCATAATCAAGGCCACTGGTTTACAGGTTTCATGGATGAGTAAAGAATGGGGAGCCTGATGTATGAACATTAGTCAAGAAAAATAAATCAAAGAATCCCACATAACAGAAGATTGCAATAATTTTGACTCCCCATAAGCCAGTGCCCTTGCTTTGCCCACACACTAATGGTTGGATTCCAGGCACTGTACATGCACTATAGCAAGTCTCTAGAAGCACCATATTGAAAGATGCAGGGTAACTGAATAACTTTCAACACTGTTAGCCATTCAGCAATAGTGTGAGGGTTCTGCCACACACCAGGATGGGTGAATCCAAGCACCATTCAAAATGCTTCTCTTCATCTGAGCAATCCGTGGATGCAGAATAACGCAAGTTAAGGATCACTTCCTTTCCATGGAGTTGAGGGAAATATTCAGATTTGACCCCATTCTCAGTAAGACTAGCCTTTTCCAAATTTGCTGACAAGCAGTAAATTCTTGCTTGGGTAAATGAGGTTCCATGAAGACAGCTTGGAAGCAATTGCACATCACGCATTTGTAGCAATTATCAGCAACTTAAAAGGTAGTTTCTGTGAAGCTGAGCATATACCAAAATTCCAGAAACTAAGGGAGTCATGAAGCAATTGATATAAAATTAGACAAGTTAATGCTTATTTAGATGTCAAGTATGGTTCAGTGATAGAACACTTGTCTCTGCATCAGCAGGTCATGGGTTCAAATTCCACTTCAGGAACAGAAACAGAAACAAAAATATCAGAGTTGACATTTCAATGCCATTCTGAGAAGGACTGTTCACTTAGTTTTAATTTGGATGAAATAAACCCCAACCTGCATTCTCAGATGTCACTAATTAAAAAGGGAAGAGCAGTTAGCACTGATGTTCGAGCCAATATTTATCCTCTAAGCAATACTATCAAATACATATTGGTCATTACATTGCTGTCTGCAGGACCTGGTTGTGCTCACACTGACTGTCACATTTTCCACATTGCAACAGTGACTACAAATCAATAGGCACTTATCCAGTAGATGACAGAGCCCAGTCAAATTGAAAAGGAGGATTTCAGCCAAATGTGCAACTAAAGCTGAACACAAAAGGGGACAAACTTCCAACAGGATGATGAAGAGTAATCTCTTCCATGGGTAAGGACCTGTGACATGACAGGAAGGGTGAAGGTTCAGATAAGCTGAGATGATAGAGATAAAGAGCAAGCTGCTATTGCTGCTGATTTAGATCAGTGCCAAATAGGCTAAACAGCTACATGTGAAACAACAAGGATGAAGGAGTAGATTGTAGCTAGCTGAAGTAGTTTTAAAATTCCCTAAAAACTGTCTTCCTTGTCTCACCCAAACTGAATTCTGTGGCCCACCATAGTCTCACTGAACAATGTAGACTTAGCATCTTACGGAGGGCAAGTGTGGAGGTATTGGACTTCAGACAGTGAGCAATCAAGGGGATGGACCGCAGCTAATCCATCACTACAAGCAAAAATGAAAATCTAAGTGGGAGATATGGAAACACATGTTGGGAGACTTACGAATGCAGACCATGCACACCTCCTTCTACCTGAGCGGAGATGGTTCTTTTTTCAAACTTCAATTCACCCGAGTACATCATTGACCTGAAAAATAGTAGGGAGGAGGAGAAAGTCAGTAAGAAAGCAAGGGGCTGGAGAAGTCAGGAAAAGGTGCGCCAGAAAGCAAATCAACACAACAGGAAAGGAAGGTAACTTATTTACTGTTTATTCTGCAAGCATTTTCACTGCCCAAATTAAAAGAGCAATAAAACTGCATAATTATCTAAAATGTACAAGTTTTCTCTGGTTTCCCTCACAACAATCTTCTGTCTCACTTCCATGAATTATTTATTATTTAGCACACAGTCCACAGACAGGAAAATGCCAGTTGGTCCATAAGCTTGAGAAAGATGGCTAGTATATAATTAACAAAAATATCAGCCCTCTTCCACAGTTACATCTTAAGGATCCTCGAGTATATGGAAAATACTAGAAGAGTCCACAACAATAAAGATAGTAATAGTAAAGTCACCAAATTCCCACCAGACCAAAGGGCTGCTCTCTCATGACAGAGAGACGACTAGTTTAATTGAAGGGTCACCGCATCTCAGGTGAGGGGAGAAGTCAAGGACGGTCTTTCATGGCAACCTTAGCCAGTGCAGGAATTGAAACCACACTTATGGCATCACTCTACATTACAAACCAGCCATTCAGCCAATTTAGCTGACCAACCACCAAGCGACCCCATGACAATAAGGGAAAATACACTCTTGAGAATTAGCTGGACTATAACCACAGCACAAAAATAAACTGCTGTCGCTGGTTCAGTGTTCCAATCTACAAAAACAATTACCCCTTATCCGTCTTCTATCTTACAGAGAAAACAACAATGTTGAGATTAGATAACATATGAAAAGGAACCACAGCTACTAGTTCTCACCTTAGGATGGAAAGACTCTTGGCTCCGATGTCCTGGCAACCATGCTGAATCCCTGCAATCAGGTAAGGTGCAAATTTCTGGATTGAACCCTTGTCTTGAATTGATCCTGACACTCCCTGGGCCACTTTCACTTTATCACCTTCACTAAACACAATGCATAGCAGAATTAGCAAAGAAAAGAATCCACAAACTGGCTCATGTAAAGCTGAGCATAACCTAATTGTCCACTATAACTAGTCAGTGCTGAGAACAGCTTACATTATATAGTCCAAATAATCACCCTTTATACAAATATGCAGTGCTCAAGGAACATATTTAATGAAGTTAGGCACAAGTTCTGTTTGTATCATATGATTATTACATGATGTTACCAAGGCAGTTACAAGATAGTCTGCAAGATCTTCAGGATTGGGAGTCAAACATAGCATGTTACAGGGGGTCACCACAGGTTAAAAAAAAAGGATAAGGAGCAGCCTTTGTGATTAAAAGATGAAAATGTGTCAATAAGGGGCGGCAAGGGAGCTCAGTGGTTAGCACTGCTGCGTCACAGCACCAGGGTCCCAGGTTAGATTCCAGCCTTGGGTGACTGACTGTGTGGAGTTTGCACATTCTCCCAGTGTCTGCGTGGGTTTCCTCCAGGTACTCCATTTCCTCCCACAATCCAAGGATGTGGGGTCAGGTGAATTGGCCATGCTAAACTGCCCATAGTGTTAGGTACATTAGTCAGAGGGAAGTGGGTCTATGTGGGTTACTCTTTGGAGGGTCAGTGTGGACTGGTTGGGCCGAAGTGCCTGTTTCCACACTTTAGGGAATCTAATCTAATCTAACTAGTGGTAAGCAGACAGACAGACTAACAGAAATGCATTCAACTTCATTAAAACTTTTCTTTTTTAGTATATTCAGTCATGGAATGTAGGTTCATTGGCCAGGCCAACATCTATTACTGATCTCCAATTGCCCAGTTGAATCCACCCATTTCTGTGGATTCGGAGTCACGTATAGTCCAGGCCATATTAGGACAGCACTTTCCCTTTCTAAAAGACTTTATAGTTTACTAGATGGGCTTTTCTGACTTTTAGCAATTGCTTCATAGTCATCATTAGACTCCTAATTCCAGATATTTAATCAATTCAAATTCCACCATCTGCTATGGCAGGATTCGAACCAGGGTCGCCAGAACACTTCCAGCTCTTCTGGATTAACAGACTAGCAATACCACCACTGGGCCATCCCCTCCTCTAAATTGTGAGCAGGCCCCGGTAGCAGCTCAAATTAGCAGATTTTATAAATACAGAGATTTGCAAACTTCACTTTTATTAAATCGAGATCAGAATTGAGTGAGTCTGGAAATGTTTCCTGCAACAGTTCATCCCAGAAATAACAACCAGCACATTATACAAAAGCAAAATAATGTGGAACATATAAATCTGAACAAAAAAATTGAAAAACACTGATAATAATCAAATCAGGATACATCTGTGGATCAGAACAGTTAACAGGCAACAGTGCAATGTGCTGAATGAATGAATGCTGACCCAGCTCCCAGGTGAGTGCAGGCCTCACTCCTTGGCCTGTGATTTACATTCACCCAGCTGATTGTAGGAACAGAAAATAGCAGGAGTAGGCCACTCTGCCTTTTGAGCTTACGCGATCATTCAAAAGGATCATGGCTGATCATATAATGTTCCTGCTTTCTCCCCATACCCTCCGATCCCTTTAGCCCCATGAACTATATTGAACTTCTCTTGAAAATATTCAATGTTTTGGTTTTGATTGCCTTCGGTGGCAGAAACTTCCACAGGCTCGGCACTGGGTTAATGCTCCCACACAGGGTCCAGTGCTGCCTCCATTCTCAAGATGATACCTGGCACCATTCATAGTTTTAATTTCATTTTTGGGTTTTAAGTCTGTCATTTAACATATACAATATAGAAATATGCTTCAATTTTCAAACAAGTTTCTAAACAGCAGTAAGAATGACATACCATGCATCCTCATCACAGTATGCAGGGGCTACCTGCTCTCAGCATTTAAATGATAACACTGGTGACAGAACTAGCAGCTCAAGGTCTTACCTGAAGTAACGTTTCTGACTGTTTGTGTTTTTCTCCATTGCATCCAAGGATCCCATGCCACGGTATTTCTTCAACCTAACGCCATCTGAGAAGAAGTACTCACCCGGGGCCTCTGTGGTTGCAGCTAGTAATGAACCCATCATCACTAAGGCCGGGGGAGAGATGGAGAGATAGAAACAGAGAAAAAGTGAGAGTGAGACAAAATAGCCAAGCGAAACATACAGAATTAGACAGAAGAAGTGAAAAGGGGAAAAAAAGTGTTAATTTATTGAGGTTAATGGCAATTTGCTGCTTTCCTGTTGAGTTGATTAAACTCAGTTTCCCACCCTAAATGCATATTATGCAGTGGGTAATCACACAGCATAGGTTAAATACAGAAAATATTAAGTACAGAGTAAAGCTTCCTCCACAATCTAGGATAGAGCTGGAATATAAAGCAGACACCCAGCTTCACAGTTCATTGTGGTAAGCAAGGGAGAATTATTTTCTGACCGTCATAAATCTATGAAATTCTCTTCCCTAGAGAGTAGTGGAAGCAGGGAAATGGATTACTTTTACAGGGAGAAGTAAATAGATTCTTGACTAAGAGAGCCAAAGGATATCATGGTTAGCAGGAAAATGAGTTAAAGCCATATGCAGAGCAGCTACAATCTTATCAAATGGCACAGCAAACTTGATGGACCCAATATCCCACCCACTCCTAATCTGTTTATTCATAAGTCGTTCACGGACCTTCTTATCACAATGATTGAAATCATTCAAATGGTTGTTCCTGCCACTTCCCTCTTAGCCCACCAAGCCAAACCTCAAACTTACATCTTTCTTACAGCTTATCTTGTATTGTCTCCAAGATCACCTTGACCACAATATTACACAATCTTACCCCACCCCCACTCCCAAATCCCTGGTTACAGCCAAACTGCTAACCAGCCAAACGTCTTTTCCTGATCAGGCGAAAGTGAGAACTGCAGATGCTGGAGATCAGAGTCAAGTCTAGAGTGGTGCTGGAAAAGCACAGCAGGTCTGGCAGCATCCGAGGAGCAGGAAAAATCGAGCAGGAGCCCTTCTTTTCCTGATTCCCATGTTAGTCCTGTTAACAGTTCCTTCTCCTCTGTTCCCAGCCTTTAAAATCCATTATACCTTATCCCAAAAACCCACCCTAGACTCCTCTGTACTTGCATTGCTGACTTTGACCACCTTTCTCTCTTCCAAATCCCTGAACTTAGTTTTACTTCCCAAAGTATGTGCCAATGTTTCTAGCAACTCAGTGTTTGAACCTCTCAAACTCGTCATAGGCCCGAACAGCCTTAAAATTTACAATGCATATGGACGTTTTAAATTCTCACCCTCGTTTAAATGACTCCATCACACTGCAATCGGATCCCCCCAACAAGTGCCCTGCCTCAGAATCCTGCATTTTTTATTATGCAATTGGTGTCTTTAGCTGCCAAGCACTCAGCATTTAAAAATTTCCCCTAAGCCCTGCTACTCATCTTCAAAACCATGAAAACTGCTCCTTTGACCAAACTCTTGATTAGCCCTCCCATCTCTATTTTGACACCATCTAATGTGAAACTTTTGATAATGGTCACGTGCAAAAAGGTTACTCAAACATTCTTGCTGCTATCTAGCCAAAATATGTTAGCAGGCAGATACCCGTTGAAGCGCCTAAAGCCAGAGCTTTCACCACATGTCCAACTGTCTGAATTCCACCATCAGCAATGACTGGCACCCCAAATCGGCGAGCATACTCTGCCACTTTGTATACTGCGGTCCCCTGAGGTCTGCCACATGCCATAACTGTAAGAGAAATGAGTTGTACAGATGATTAGATTAGATTCCCTATAGTGTGGAAACAGGCCCTTCGGCCCAACAAGTCCACACCAACCTCCAAAGAGTAATCCACCCAGACTCATTTACCTCTGACTAATGCACCTAACACTATGGTGGCAATTTAGTATGGCCAATTCACCTGAACTGCACATCTTTGGACTTTGGGAGGAAACCAGAGCACCCAAAGGAAATCCACACACACGGGGAGAATGTGCAATTCCACACAGATGGACAATCACCCGAGGCTGAAATCGAACCTGGGATCTTGGTGCTAACCACTGAGCCACCCAGTTAATGAAGTAGCTCAGTTTCTCCACTTCTTGTGACAGTCTTCAGTTGTCACAGGAATGCTGATATTTGTCACAGGATTGAGCTCCAAAATATAAAGGAACCTCAATTATTCAAATGACACGGGTGGGGATTATTTTGTTAATTGAGTTCGGATAATCGAACTCTGGATAACAGTTTAGCCAAGTATTGGGACATTGCGATCTTGGCGGATAATCCAATATTCGGATAATCAAATGCTGGATAATCCATGTTCCTCTGTCCACAAAACTAGTGAATAACTGTCTTCCATTTAAAGAGGGTTGCATGACAAGAGATTTCTCACCTTCCAAATCCTCACCTAAGAGTCATGAGTCATGACTGCACAGAAATAATTATCCAATTTTGTTTTTTCAAAATCATTTCTGCTTCCACCACTCATCGAAAGCAAAAAGGTCTGGATCATTATCACTTGCTGCTTAGAGGAGTGATGAATAGCTATTTCATTAGAGGAGAAGAGAAGAGGTGAACTCAAACTGTGCAAAGAATATTTTGGACAGCTGATTCAAGCCAAGTCTTAATGAAATATCATATGTTAAATGCACTAATTAAATGCTACCTGCTGATGAAACAGCCTGAAGCTTAATACGATCAACACCACAACTAAGTTGATCAGTGCCCAAGAGTGAGCTCAGCACCCAGCTCTCAAACTGGGTTGCACTGTGTATGATTCACAGGATGGACTGGAGCAATGCATCAGGGTTACTTCTACATAAAAGGGAAGGAGATAATCACCACCGTCAAACAGAAAAAGAGCAACCATTTCATGGGAACTCTAAGTCACCCTCTCTTCTGAAAAAACACAATGTTTGCCTACGTTTTAAACAGTACTTCAAAAGCACTAAATTTGCTGTGAAGGATTTTGACATGGAGGGCATAAAAGGCATTGTAGAATTATCACTGCTTTGTCTTTTTTTCTATTGATAGTATCAAAGAATTCTGTGACATCAATAGATTCAAATTCACGTAATACTAGATACTTAAGCAAAAGCAATGTGTTAACAAAATGATGGCTCAATGGTCACCAGAACATCAAGGACAATGCTCGTTATCTGGCAATTGTTGCTGAGACACTCCTGGCTCAGAGTGTCAGAGGTACTCAGAATTCTCAGTCACATGCAATGCTGATCAAGACCATTCGAAGGATAGCAGCCAATTTCCTAATTACAACAGTGGCCATAAAACAACAATCGTCTATTGGCCATAAAACAACTACACGGTTTCCCAGTTTGCATTACATCCCACGTCAGCTAATGCACACCAGACCAAGGGATCGGTCACATTTAAATCACAATCAATCAATCCCGTGCTGTCTGTTCATCTTAAACTTTTGCCAAGGACATCTACGCAAGTCAGTAGGTTTTTTTGCATTTTTAATTAATTCTCAATTGCCTCAGTTCAGCAGTTTCTTTTTCTATTATTAGCTTGTGTGTGTCAATTTTAAAATGCTTGATCTCTGTTGACTGGGCCCATTAGTGCAGCCAGAGCCTGATGAGAAGTCAGCTAAGAGCGTGTTGGTGTCAAATCACACATAGCCTTGGAGCTCACTCCGCTAAAAGGCTGATGCTGTTGGAGATTAATTGGAGCATTCAAGACAGATGTTGACAAGATTTTTGTTGGGGTAGGAAAATGTTGAGGAAAGGTGGTAAACGAAGCAGAGATACAGATCAGCTGTGATGGAAACTAGTGGCAAATACACTCAAGCAGCGAACTGGTAGCTTTCTGTTTGTATGAAGGCATCAGGATTTCTTTCCTTCCAAAATCAACATCATTCAGTGTTGTGAGCTGGAGCCACCAGGGATCAGATCCATAAACCACTATTACACATTGGAACCTTACATCCAGTACTGGCACGTTCATAAAACCAAATCTAAACTTGTATTTGGATTCCAGTCAGAGGTGAATGACTTATCTATAATCTGCTCCATGCACTTTAATCTTCTGGCTATTACCTCCAAACCCCTGACCCACCTTCCTGAGTGATGCAGATTGAGCCACAGCCCATGCCGACCCGTAAAGCGTCCACTCCCGCATCAATCAGATTCTTGGCTTGTGCTGCAGTCACCACTGTTAAAAGAAGCAGGGGATTAAAATCTATGAATAAGATAACACAATCTAAGGTCTTGGATTTTTCATATTCCAAGCGAACATGTATATTGTGACCTCTTTGGTGACAGGTTGGGGAATGGATGATTTTTGTTTTCTTTCATTCATTAAATGTGAACATTGCTGGCTATACCAGCATTTGCTGCCCATTCCCAGTTGCCCACAGAGCAATCAGGAGTCTCTCTCATTGCTGCAAGGTCTGGAGTTACATGTAGGCCATAAGTCACATGAAGGACAGATCAGGGGAGGATGGCAGATTTTCATCCCTAAAGAGGACATAAGTAACCAAATGGGTTTTTTGTAACAATTGACAGTGGCTACATGTTTGCTATTAGGCTGGCATTTCATTCCAGAGTTTCACTGAAGTCAAACTTCATCTGCCATGGTGGAATTCAAACCCAGATCCTCAGATGTTTCGCTGCTTCTCTACAGCAAATGTCAGAAGTCAGAAAAATGAGAATTTTCGCTAATTTTTCTCATTTGAACACAAAAAGAAGATTCAGCCTATCAACTCCATTTGGTCACTTTATGTCAACCCAACCATTTAACCTCCGCCCACAGCCACAATACAATGGTTCAAACTCATGACTGACAATCGGACAAAGATGAGGGAGAAAGAGACAGAATGGAAAGGAATAAAACAAGGCCAGTGTGAATTATTACTTACCATTTCCACCAACAACCTGCAACTCTGGGTACTTCTGTTTAATGTAACGGATCATATTTATCTGGAAGACAGAGTTTCCTTGGGATGAATCCTGAAAACAAATAGAACAAAGGACAATTACAAAATCCATTTGAGTCAAATATTCTCCTTTCACCCTGCTTCACAAAGTTTAATTTCTGTCCATCTGAGAAAGACGATACAGCCAGATTTCTAATCATCAAATTAACAACAGTATTTTAGATCTATCCTGCAGCAGAGAGTCAACCTGGAGTGGGATTTGAATTTATGAACGCCCGGTTCAAATGCTAGAGTGCTAAACATTGAACTGAAGAGTTACTGTCAATGCAATTGAATGCAACTCAAGTCCAGACTTAAGATATAGTCACAGCCAACCACTGAGGCACTGCTGCCAAAATCTCTCAATCCCAATTCCTATTCGATTCTTACCAACACAACAACATCCACCCCAGCCTGCATCAAGAGGTCTAGCCGGTATTTATCATCCTCTCGTGTTCCAATAGCTGCACCACAGAGCAGCTGCTTCCTCGAGTCTTTCGAGGCCAGCGGGTAATCGCGGTTCTTCTTTAGGTCTGTCCGTGCAATTATGGAGACCAGCTCATCCATGTCATTAACAATCAGCAACTTCCCTGAATAGAAAAGGGAGAACATCAAAAAATGTGTTAAGTTCTGTAGGCAGAGCAGTTATATGGTCACATCTAGGTTGAAACAGTTATTTAGTCACTGAAGACAGTGATCATACTCAACTCATGGATCCCTTCATTTACTACTACCCAACATCCCCACTTCCTCAAACTCCACTGCTTATACTGTTCCCCATGGCCCTATGCCCATACCACATTTCATGATGCTGTACCTTTTTTGCTGCGTTGTAAAATTTCATTGGCTTCCTTGAGTGTTACACCAGCTGGAGCAACAACCAGATCTTCCCGCTTTGTCATCACCTTTACAAGAAAAGACAGAAGAGTGAATGCACCCCTTGTAGAGACAAGCACCACAACAGTTTTTATCATGGTAACAGTCACTGTGTATGGGACAGACTAAACGTGGTGTTACTTTACTCCAGATAACATTATCCTTCTGTAACATTCCTAGTTTGGAAATAACATACAATGTACTTTTCATACCTCATTCAGGGCCGTGTCATAATCCTTCTCTGATAGGAAGTCAATATCCCGCGAGGTGACAATCCCCATTAGCTTGCTTCCCATCTTTCCTGTTTCTGTGACTGGGATTCCTGAGAAGCCATGCCGTAATTTTGCTTCGAATACGTCACCAACTGTGTGGTGGAGGCTCATCACCACTGGGTCAGTGATGAAGCCCTGCTCGAACTTCTGAAAAAACGCAAGGCGCACAATTACGAATTGCACACAGACCAAGGGAAAGCAGGTTGGTCTCACCTGAATCAAGTCTCACTGTGATTGTGGAAAAAGGAATACATTCAGTAGGAGGTGGAATTTGAGAGTGGGTATTGGTGGCTAAAGATTTGATCTTCAATACACACCCTTGCCATTACAATACTTCAGTCACTGAAGTATCAGGGAATTTGAAGCTTTCCCACTCTCACACGAGCTGGATTTTAAAGAATAAAATTAAATCTCAGTAGAGTAAAATTTTTTTTTACTAGTTGTGGGTGCTCAGTGATATGGATCCCAGGTTAGTGGATAGACTTTGGATAACTGAACAACACAAAGTCACTGCACAGCAGGAGAGGTTCAAGGGTGAACAGCTTTTTTATCTGGTAAAATCATGTTAAAAAGAGATCTTAAATTGAAAGTCTAGAACAGATTTAGACTGACAAATGAGGAAAAAAAAAAGAAACATCAAATAGATGAGGCGTTGCAAAGGGAGAGGAGGGGAAAATGGGAAAGGGGGAGGGGGGAAACGGTCAAGACCAAAGACAGGGAGAGATGGGAGGGAAAGAAGAGAGTGGAAAAGAACGAAGAGGAGGAAAAAAAGTGAGAGGCAGGGGAGGAGAAATTGCAGGCAAGAGCAATATTCTTTTTTTTTTCTGAATCTCAAACCAGTTGCAACAAACTGAAACATGAGAGTGTAACCCACCTTAACTTTCCGAACCTCATTAGCTTGAAACTCTGGGGTACAGTTATGGTGGATGAAGCCAATTCCACCCATTAACTACAGAGAGAAGGATATAAAAAGTAAGAATATCACCACATTTCATGTTCCACAGGTTTTCACAATTCAAAGAACCCTAAAATAATGTAAACTGTTTACCTGCTCGAAATAAATACTGTGGCTATAAGAATAGGTCAGAGGCTAGCAATTCTACAACAAATCAGCCTGCTTAATTGGTACCACATTCAACATCTTCAACATTCACTTCCTCCAGTACAGGAAGTGGTAGCAGCATGAACCACCTATAAGATGCAATATACTAAATTACCAAGGTTCCTTCGATAACACCTTCCAAACCTATGAGTTGAAAGGACAAGAGATACATGGGTTTACCAAAATCTGCAAGTCCCTCTCCAAGGCACACAGTGCTGCTTTGGCTCTACATTGTCAGTTGCTTGAAATCCTGGAACATTCTCCCTAAAAGCACAGCGGACGTACCCATGCTACATGGACTGCAGTGGTTCAAGAAAGTGTGTCATCATCACTTCTCATGGATAATAAGTAATGGGCAATAAGTGTTAGGCTAACATTGTGAAATATGAAGTATTATTGTGAAATATATTTCACATTGTAGTTTAAATGTTAGCTTGAGAGTTATCCATTGATCCCACTTCCACATGCATTCCCCTCAGCACTGTAACTCTCTTCAAATGTTATTGAACTGTTTTAACCACATTTCCAGGCAGTGCATTTCAGATCATAATTTGTTACAGAGCTAGTGTGTAAAAGTGTTTCCTTGCACTCTTTTGCCCAGTCATCTTGAATTAGGGCTGTCTATCAGCAATATGGCGCATCAGAATCTGCATGATGAAAACGACAGGCCAGTTTTCATGTAACACTCACCCCCATAGCAATCGCCATGCTAGATTCTGTCACGGTGTCCATAGGAGAGGAGACAAGAGGAGTCTTCAGGGTAATTTTCTTGGTCAGAGCTGAAGTCAGGTCCTGGTGGCAGGAAATTAAAATGCTTCTGATCAGATAAATCAGCTTCGTTTGTTCCATAATTCCTTCTATGCTACACGAAGTCTAGCTAAAATCCCAAATTCTGAGACTAGACCTAGGGAGTGAGTTAATAGCTAGAATCTATTTGAGGGATTTATATACAGAATGGTGTACATCTTGCAAGCCAGATGCTTAATCAAAGAACTAGTTTCAAGAAGCTCACTCTGAAACTGCCTTACCACATATCAAAGTTGATGATAAAAACAGCATTGCACAAACTGTATCAAGACTTCTCGCCCCTCAATGCTCTGTCAGTGCAAGGACCTTGCCAAACATGAAAAAGCTGGCTTCACTGCCTTTTTAGTTGGAAGAGTTTCAGGAAAGGAGTTCCCCAAAAATATAGGATGGTTCCAATTGTGCAGCGCGAAAGATGATTATCAGATTCCATCAACATCCCACTGATCATTTTAGGGAATCTCCGGGTATCCACATTTCAGATTACAATATTATGACACCACAAGGGAAAAGGTGACATCCCATAGCGAAGGGAGTCCTAAGGGGAGGCAAGTTTTAGAGTTAGACAGGGCGGGGGGAGGGGGGGGCAGAATGTGCAAAAGAACAGAAAATAGGATGATAGAATAAGAGGAAGCATGCACATAACAGAAAGTTTGGACAGATTTCCTGTAGCCTGGTTTGAAGAGTTCACTGACCTAAGATAATTCATAAATCTGTCCTGTTTTCCATGCCTGTCTGCAAATGTAGGAATTTCACAACTCACCACTTCATCAGCAGCGAAGTCAATAAAACCAGGAAGAATCAGGAAGTCACTGAATAGAGAAAATAGGAAGAAAAATAAAATTACCGGATTAGGCCAGTCAGACATCACTAGCAGGAAGCATTATAGAGATAGTTTGGTTTAGAAGTTAGCATCTGCCTCCAGTAACACACAGGCATACTCCACCTTCCAGATGGGTCGAGTATGGTTCAATAGGTACCAGTTACCCTCCCTATAATCATTCAATGGCCATATTTCATGTCTGACTCTAGAGTGTCATTGGGCAATTCAGAAGGGGAGATGTAGCACAGCCACCCAACATTTTCCCTTTTTTGCAGTATCCATATAAAGCAAGTTCAGGTGGTCGGGCGGAGAAATTCTATTTTTAACCCACAAAGGCCAAAATAACATTTAGTCCCTCCACCTTAATTGAATTCCTAGCTTGAATTTCAGCTATTAATGCAGGTAAAAGACAAGACTCTGTAGTAGTCTACATCCTTAGACTGTAACAGGGTTGAGTTTGGGAGAAGGGGGAATGGGATAAAAAAAAACAGAAGCAAACATAGTATGGAATGCTAGCTATTTACAGATATTGATGATTAATCATTTAAACAGCTCCATAATAAAGTGATCCAAAGTGTTTAACAGCAGCATAAGGCAAAAGATGATGCAAAACCATATAAGAAAATATTACAGGTGACAAAAAAACTTTATCAAGAGGATTTTAATAACAAACACCTTAAAGGAAGAGGAGAGATAACTGGAGATGGTTTAAGAGGGGAAACTCCAGGAATTAGAGTTTTATTAACATACAGTATGACCACATGTGGAGAGTGATGAAAGTCAGATGTACAAGAGACCATTAGAAGAGGATTGCAGATATCCAAGGGTTGTTGGGCTGGAGGAGATCACAAACAAAAACAGGGAAGAGAAATGATGTAGAGAAATGGGAAAACAAGGTTGAAATTTTTAAAAATCAGTATATAGGCAATATGAGTCATCTTCACATTCAAGTAACTTATGTAACAAAGTAACTCAGCAAAGAATGAAATAAAAAGTAATACTTGGAAAGAATGCACTGGAACTCCATTCTGAAGTATGCAACACCAGTCAGATCAGTGGATGTCAATTTTACATGTTTTTTTTCCTGAGAAGGTGGAAATCATGAAGAAATGGTACACATTTAAGCTAGTAGCTATATCTGATCTCACCCAAATAAGGACCAGTTTCCCTGTTACCTTATTACATTAACACCTATTTATCACGCCAAGCACAATATTACACAAATGAGTAGGCTGGGTTTGAATCCTACTCCAAGACTTCAGCAGGTATTCTAAGCCAATTTCTTTTAGTATAAAATTTCTCATGGATGGATATGAATAGGTCCTATCACCATAGCACTTGGACAGATGTTCAACACTTACCAGTTAAAGCAAAAAAAACCATTCAATTATACAAGTCACTATTCCAAACTGGCTCATTTAACATCAATTAATGACATGAGAATGAAATATAGCAGTGCAATATAACCATTTAATGTTGGTGTTTCTCTCTAACAGCATTTATCACAGACTTCCTATTGTGACCTGCAGTTTGTACTTGATCACATCCTCAGTACATTGGATTCCACTTTCACTCCTGAAGACACTCTTTGCCTCTTCCTCCTTTAGTACCTGTCGTCATCCTCCATTCTTACTTTTAAAGTCCTGAAGTTCACTTCTCTTTCTAACCAACCTGTCCAATGATGCTCTGAACTTGGACCCAGGCTGTCAGTTCTTAACTTAGCCCTGAGCCTGTTCTGAAGCTACTCCCCATTCTGTACTGAAGACTTGGGTCCATCTAGTGGCAAAGGTAAGCTAGAGCAGGTAATCCAACCTAGATTATACCTGGTCTGACCAATAGATGGAGCCTGTAATTTGTGTTCATACATTAATGTCGTGTACTTTTTACAAAAAGATATTTATTGATACATTTTAGTGTACAAATTATAGCAGCTAGGATTACATTGCACTTCACACATGGTAGTGTTTCAACTAGTGCACTGGACATTTTTTACCCAAAAAAACAAAGGAGGCCAAGTCTGGCTTTAACATTGTTTCATATGGGAACCTAGGGTTGAATTAAGTTTTTCCACTTAAAATGATGGTTTTCAGGAATGTACCCACGACTTTAATTTTCCTTTATCATCACTTGTGGAACCTCTCTGTGCACAGACATTTTTTTTTGCCTATGGTGTATAAGGCATGGAAAACAGGAAATCAGGTGTTATAAGCAGTCCTTATATACAACTCATTTATTCGTCCTCAACTTCTTTCAGTTGGTCATATTATCATGAAAAAGGCCTAAAGATTACATCAAGAAATCGACAAATTAAGTAATCAGATGCCAATGTAAATTTCCTCATTGAGTTATTTATCTGCTTAAACAAAAATTTAGTTTCTATGCTGTCAGGCTCAACTAAGCTGAAAACACAGCAGAGATAACTATTTTGTATACTGTCTCTCAGTTTATTTTTTTTTAAATCACAAATCAATAGCTGAAAAAATTGTTTCAATTCACAAGATTAGTTTATAAAGCCAACTTTTTAAACAGTTTAAAAAACTATATTTTATTACAAGATTTGTTCTAAAACAAAGCATTATTTCAGTTTTAACTGAAGGTACTTCAAAACCAATAACCTTTTACAGCATCAAGTAATATAACTTAGGTTTTACTTGACTTTTTCTTTTGTGTTAGTTTAGGCCTTCACGAAACGCTGATCAGGACTCCAAATGCGGTCACAAGCTTCGAAACAGCAATGGCTGTCACAGAACTCAGTCCACAGCCACCTCCTCTCTCTCTTGTGCGTTCTCTCCCTTGCCACCTTCTCCCATAGCTCTTTCTCCTATCACCCCTCCATCCTCTGCCCTGAGCTTTCTGATGATAAACAATTACTCAAAAGCCTCAAAATGAGGTCACAACAGAAAAGAAATTTAGAAAATACTGTCCTAGATAGAGTAATGCCTTTATTCTATTTAAGTTTTTACCTTCATGAAATGTTGAAATGGAGTTTTAATATAACATACATTCAAATAATGTTTAATCATGACTTCGGAATATCCCAAAATATTTTAATCAGATACTTTGAATGTGTCATCATTATTGCAATGTCAGAAACACAGCAGCCAATTTGCATATGTACATAGCAAGACCCACAATAGCTATGCAATAATAAATAGGTAATCTATTTTTAGTCAAAATTTATCTCTCAGTCAACATCACTATGATACTGGGAGATTATTAACATCGACCCAAGGGACAGGCAAGGTCTCATCTGCTTTCCCTCAGTACCACACTAGATTGTCAGCCTAGGTTGCGCACTCAAGTCTTGAAAGGTGACTTGATCTGAAGTTCTCGTGACTCAGCATGCTATTTACTGAGCCATGGTTGTGATGTCTTGCTTTAACATATACAGATTCATAAACTCTTATGGCATTGCTGTCACATCATCTCCTAACAGATTGAAATTCACAACTACAGCAGTCAGCACACAAACTAGACACAAACACAAGTTTTTCAACTCAAGGCCACCTCTGCAGCCAAAATAAAAGATTATTTCTGTGGCTTGTGTTTTTAATGCTTTATGTTAATAGAACTAACAAACGGTCCCACATCCTTACACTTTATGGGAACTTCAGTGACTGGTAACATCTGTCCATAACAGAAAACATGTTACCAGAAACACTCCACTTTTTAAAAAAAAACTGAAATGCAGCTGCCAACTGTTGAAATGGATTTCCCATGAGTTCTTTTAAAGATGAATGGCTAACCTTTTTTGCAACTGACCAGAGCAGTGGGTGAAGACACTGGACTTTGAATACAGAAGATGGCATGCAATTTTAAAATAATCTGATGATAGTCACTGTCAGCTGCAGGTTCTTTGGGACTGCCTTAATACAGCAAATTTGCCATAAATGCAGATACCTGTTGAGGTACACTGGATACAGTCACTCCCGTAAGCCTCATCTTAAAGAACTCACAGTACGAAAACAGTGGTTCTGACTGGTCAGTATAATGTTAATGCTTCAGGCTGCAATGTATGGGCTTCTCTCATCTTATTTTCTCTTCTTACATTGCCCATTCTATACTTGCACTGGGAATGTTTGTTGGAGCAGTGTAGAGAATATTTTACTTTGTATCTAATCTGTATTGTACCTGCCCAGCAGTTGTCTGATGAAGTGACGCAAAGGAAATAAGGATGATCAACATATGAATCACAAAGGATGTCATTGTTGATTGTGGCAAGTCAGTCTCCAACCTGTCACATGGGCACATATAGAGTCAGATGTACAGAATGGAAACAGACCATTCAGTCCAACCTGTCCACGCCGACCAGATATCCTAACCAAATCTAGTCCCACCTGCCAGTACCCAGCCCATATCCCTCCGAACCCTTCCTATTCCTATGCCCATCCAAATGTCTCTTAAATGTTGCAATTGTACCAGCCTCCACCACTTCCTCTGGCAGCTCATTCCATACATGTACCACCCTCTGCGTGAAAAGGTTGCCCCTTAGGTCTCTTTTATATCTTTCCCCTCTCACCCTAAACCAAGTTCTGGACTCCCCGACACCAGGAAAAAGACTGTCTATTTATCCTACCCATGTCCCTCATTATTTTGTAAACCTTTATAAGGTCACCCTTCAGCCTCTGACGCTCCAGGGAAAACAGCCCCAGTCTGATCAGCCTCTCCCTGTAGCTCAAATCCTCCAACCCTGGCAACATCCTTGTAAATCTTTCTGAACCCTTTAAAAGTTTCACAACATCTTTCCGATAGGAAGGAGACCAGAATTGCACGCAATATTCCAACAGAGGCCTAACCAATGTCCTGTACAGCTGCAACATGACCTCCCAACTCCTGTACTCAATACTCCAACCAAGAAAGGAAAGCATACCAAACGCCTTCTTCACTATCCTATCTACCTGCAACTCTAGCTATGAACCTGCACTCCAAGGTCTCTTTGTTCAGTAACAGTCTCTAGAACCTTACCATTAAGGTGTATAAGTCCTGCTAAGATTTGCTTTCTCAAAATGCAGCACCTCACATTTATCCAAATTAAACTCCATCTGCCACTTCTCAGCCCATTGGCCCGTCTGGTCAAGATCCTGTTGTAATCAGAGGTAATCCTCTTCACTGTCCACGACACCTCCAATTTTGGTGTCATCAGCAAACTTACTAACGATAACTCTTATGCTGGCATCCAAATCATTTATGTAAATCACAAGAAGTAGTGGACCCAGCACCGATCCTTGTGGCACTCCAATGGTCACAGGCCTCCAGTCTGAAAAACAACCCTCCACCACCACCCTCTGTCTTCTACCTTTGAGCCATTTCTGTATCCAAATGGTTAGTTCTCCCTGTATTCCATGAGATCCAACCTTGCTAATCAGTCTTCCATGCAGAACCTTGTCGAACGCCTTACTGTAGTCTATATAGATCACATCTACCGCTCTGCCCTCTTTGTTACTTCAAAAAACTCAAGTTTGTGAGACAGGATTTCCCATGCACAAAACCACATTGACTATCCCAAATTAGTCCTTGCCTTTCCAAATACATGTACATCCTGTCCCTCAGGATTCCCTCCAACAACATGCCCACCACCACCATTAGGCTCACTGGTCTACAGTTCCCTGGCATGCCTTTACCACCCTTCATAAACAATGTCACCACGTTTGCCAACCTCCAGTCTTCTAGCACCTCACCTGTGACTATCGATGATACAAATATCTCAGCAAGAGGCCCAGCAATCACTTCTCTAGCTTCCCACAGAGTTCTCAGGTACACCTGATCAGGTCCTGGGGATTTATCCACCTTTAACCGTTTCAAGACATCCAGCACTTCCTCCTCTGTAATATGGACATTTTGCAAGATGTCACCATCTATTTCCCTACAGTCTATATCTTCTATATCCTTTTCCACAGTAAATACTGATGCAAAATATTCATTTAGTATCTCCCCCATTTTCTGTGGCTCCACACAAAGGCCGCCTTGCTGATCGTTCTGCGCATGTTGAAAGGATTGCTTTGGGGACTATACCAGATGAGGTAGTTAGCAATGTCAGCTAGCATGGGATGTAGTAATAGTTGCTGTGATTGAGGGTGGGGTGGGGAAGAATCCCACTACCAACATCATCAAATATAAGTGGACATTACCAGCTGCACCTCTGGACCTGCTTTGCCCAGGGGAAAAAGATGAAGGGAATTGAAATTGAAGGTTTGAATTTTTGATAGAAAGTTGAAAGAAAACCTTTCCATTTCAAATCCCGAGAAAGTTTATTTAGTGTAATAGTTTTAAATTCAATTTAAAAGGAGGATCCAGAAATAAGACAAAACACATTTATGTTGCCAATGTCAAATCCTTCAAAATACTGTCAAAGAACTACTCACCCACAGACACAATAACATCAAAGTTGGAAATTTTGTCATTTTTCCTACCAGGCAAGTATTTAATTTGAGTAAAATTCAATACCAACATCTAAATAACCCAAAGAAGCTTCTGTTTCAAGCCTGATACTGTTATCAGAGATCAGCGCATTCTTTTTTTTAAAAAACTATATGATGATGATCCCAAAGGTGGAGGCAGATTCTGTTGTAACGTTCAAAAGGAAATTATGGTCTTTGCTTAAAATTAGGAAGCTGCAGACCTCTTAAGGAAGAACAGGGGAGTGGGACTATTTGGATAGCTCGTTTATCTGTCTTTATTTTCTCTTATATTTTTTGCTTTTTGAGAATCTAGACATGGTGTCACCAAAACACAAATTGAAAGGAAGATTCCCTGAATAAGAGGCTGACTGGCTTCCATAGGACAGCTCCCTCATTGGGAAACTACTTCCACTTCAGGAGAAACAGCAAAAAAAAAGAGTTGGGGTAAATACTTCATCTTAATGGGCTCGTTTAATACCCTGAAGAAGGGCTTATGCCCGAAACGTCGAATTTCCTGTTCCTTGGATGCTGCCTGACCTGCTGCGCTTTTCCAGCAACACATCTTCAGCTCTGATCTCCAGCATCTGCAGACCTCACTTTCTCCTTGTAATACCCAAACTCAACTCAAAAATGAAGAACTTTATAAAATGGTCAGACATTTCAGTCAGTCAAAAAATTTCTATTCACTGATGTAAGGCACATATTTGCCCTCCATCGCTTTAGTAAGACATGGAAAATAGGTGCATGGGAGCACTATCAGCCCCTGTAAATTGGCCACATAGCAATTATTATTTCAACAAATCAAAATTCAGGAACTTCCTCTCTAATGGCACTGGGCAGGCATCTTAACCGGAGGCTACAATAGTTCAAATTGCCACTTGAAGGACAGTTAGGGATGGACAATAATGCTGATTTTACCAATAATGCTCATAGCCCACATCATAAGTTTAAAAACCCTGAGCTGTGGATGGGTGAACATCACCTGCATCTATAATTTATCTTTGGTAATGGAGAATACTGTACAAAGTTGTGATAGAAATCTTGGCCCTATTATCAGAATTCAAAAGCATGAACTATGTCCTGTCTTTGGCAGCTTAAAGAAAACCTATAAAATCACTCCTCTAGGGCTAGCATGAAGAGCCCCTGGTGGAATCTGTACAGAAGGAAAACAAAACTGGTTTGGAATAGGAAAAGTTAATAACGGCCCTTTCAAGATTGAGACATCTTGGGATTTAAGACATAAAATTCTGTTCAGTTAGAAACAAAATGTGCCATGTTTTCATAACTTATGAGAAACAGCTGTTAACATTAAGCCGCATCACACTACAAACTGTTGATCCAATTGGTAGGCTAGTTATACCCAGAACAATTGTAATGCAGACAAGAGACAGGTATGAACAGAAAAGGACGGAAGATCCCATCATAGAAGTAACTTTACCAAGAACTCATCAGATGCTTTGCGCTCTCTCTCTTCAGAGTCAGAAGATTTTGCATTCCATTCCTGCTCAAGGGATTTCAGCAAAAATAACATCTGAGCTGACATACTAGAGCCATACCGCACAGAAAGAGACCCTGTGATCCAACTTGCCAATGCCAACCAAGTTTCCCCAAACTAAACTAGTCCCATTTGCCTGTGTTTGACCCATATCCCTTTAAACCTTTCCTACTCATGCATCTATTCAAAATGATTTTTAAGCATTGCAGATACAGTTACACTGACCACTTTCTCTGGCAGCTCATTGCACGTATGAACCACCATGTGCATGAAAAAGTTTCTCCTCAGGCCCCTTTTTAATCTTGTCTCTTTCACCTTAACATACATATTTTGAAACTCCTCCAGTCCCATCAACATTCTTGCAAGTGTTTTCCGAACCCTCTCCAGCTTATTAATATCCTTCCTATATCAGGGCGACCAGGAGTGTACACAGTATTCCAAGAGTGGCCTCAACGACATCCTGTACAACTGCAACATGCCGTCCCAACTCCTATATTCAGTGGTCTGAGCAATGAAGACAAGTGTGCCATAAGTCTTCTTTACCACCCGGTCTACCTGACTTTCAAAAACACAATTTACCTGAACCTTTAGGCCTCTCCATTTAACAGCTCTCCCCAGGACCCCACCATTAATTGTATAAGTCCTACCCTTGTTCATCTTACCAAATGCAATATCTCACATTTATCCAAGTTAAACTCAAACTGCCACTCCTCAGCCCATTGACCCAATTGATCAAGATTCCTTTGTAATCTTAGATAATCTTCTTCACTGTCCACTAGACTACTAATTTTACTAATACTAAGTGAGTGTTGTATAAATTGAGGTGCTCTCTTTCAAGTAACACATTAGACAAGGCCTAATTTGCTCCAGATCAAACATCAGATAATGCTACGCCCTGACCAATACTTATCCCTCAGTCACAATCATTAAATACTGGTCAAAATCCTGGAACTCACTCCAAACAACATTGTGAGGGTACCTATACTCAAGGTGGCAGCTCACCACCACCCTCATGGATAACTAATAATAGGCAAAAAATGCTGCATTTCACACATTGCCATCAACGCAATGCACACCACAGATAATTACCTCTCCCCAGGTCATCTTTCTCTCTGCCAGTTTCCTACTCCCATAGGTCATCAACCCCACTCCATTCTATTGTCACTGTAGGGTTGTGATAATTTTCAAGCCACAAAATGGGATCATGAAACAGCACATTAAGGGGACGAACAGGAGAATATTAAGAGCATAACAGACAAAACTCTGCTATCTATTGGGGACTGAGGTAGTTGAGGGAATTTGAGAATTTACCATCACATTTATGACTTTAATAAAATGCTCTCATGTGAAACTATTTGATTAAAATTCACTGCTCAATTTGCAAAACAATTTTTGAACTGATGTCCAACTACCCCCACCTCTTCTGATTTAAGCCTCTTCATTAAACCACATCCCATGCTGGCCCCTTTGCATGTGCCCCATCTTTGATCCTTGCGACCAACCTATGAAACCAAATTGTCCTCTCAAAGCATTCAGCTGATACTAATTATTTCATTAAATTATGCTCAACAAATTAGGAGCATTTCATTTGATTAACAAGGATAATTTCTCAGCATTAGACATGCTATTCAAACTTTTATTTTTAAGAAGTTAAACAATTACCGGTCTCAATATAGAATACTGACTATACATAACAGCTTGAATTAATAAGCAGCACTCCTGGGCATAAGGTTATGGGTTCAAACCCTAAACTAGAATGTTGCTTTAAGTAAAAAAGAGTAACTAAACCCAAGCACTTCTAGTGGGTTTTGCTTTCCCCTTCTCTCCCAGTACTTGGAAGGTTCTGACACATGGACGCTACTTGTAATGCTTAGCATTGCTGACTATGAAACTGGAAGCTCTCAAATTTGTACAACCATGGCCACTGAAAGAGCAATCATTTATTACTAATTAATTAACAAGTACTTGCGTGATTGGAGAGAGGATGTATATCAGGAGGAAATCATAAATTCACTATTCCAAGTTATTAATGTATGAGACTTCACACAGCACGTGTTCAAATACATTAGCTGACCATTTCATCAATTTGCTACACCAATAGAAAGCAATGCTCAACACAGATTGGAGGGGTAGCACAGGAAACCACGGGACTAAAGATTCACAAACCTCACTTGAGTGCATTATCACATTTCAACAATTCAGACTGAATCTAAAAGTTGGGCTCCAACTGAAAACTAAGATCTTGATGGAAGGCCCAACATGGGTGGATGGGGGTGGATGGGGGTGGAGTGGATGGGGGTGGAGTGGATGGGTGGGGGGTGGAGTGGATGGGTGGGGGGTGGAGTGGATGGATGGGTGGGGGGGGGGGTGGATGGATGGGTGGGGGGGGGGGTGGATGGATGGGTGGGGGGGGGGGTGGATGGATGGGTGGGGGGGGGGGGGTGGATGGATGGGTGGGGGGGGGGGGTGGATGGATGGGTGGGGGGGGGGGTGGATGGATGGGTGGGGGGGGGGGGTGGATGGATGGGTGGGGGGGGGGTGGATGGATGGGTGGGGGGGGGGGTGGATGGATGGGTGGGGGGGGGTGGATGGGTGGGGGGGGGGTGGATGGGTGGGGGGGGGTGGATGGGGGGGGATGGGGGTGGAGGGGATGGGGGTGGATGGGGATGGGGGTGGATGGGGTGGGGTGGGGGGGATGGGGTGGGGGGGGGGGGGGGGGGGGGGGGGGGGTGGGGGGGGGGGGGTGGGGGGGGGGGGGGGTGGGGGGGGGGGGGGGGGGGGTGGGGGGGAGGGGATGGGGGGGGGGTGGGGTGGGGGGGGGGGGTGGATGGGGGTGGGTGGAGTGGATGGGGGGGGGTGGAGTGGATGGGGGGGGGTGGATGGGTGGGGGGGGTGGATGGGTGGGGGGGGTGGATGGGTGGGGGGGGTGGATGGGTGGGGGGGGTGGATGGGGGTGGGGGTGGATGGGGGTGGAGTGGATGGGGGGGGATGGGGGTGGATGGGGGTGGATGGGTGGGGGGGGTGGATGGGGGGGGGGGGGGTGGGGGGGGGATGGGTGGGGGGGGGGTGGATGGGGGTGGGGTGGATGGGGGTGGGGTGGATGGGGGTGGGGTGGGGTGGGGTGGGGGGGGTGGAGTGGATGGGTGGGGGGGGGTGGGGGGGGGGGGGTGGGGGGGGGGTGGGTGGGGGTGGGGTGGATGGGGGTGGGGTGGGGTGGGGTGGGGGGGTGGAGTGGATGGGGTGGGGGGGGGGAGAGGTGGGGGGGGGGAGAGGGAGGGGGGGAGAGGGAGGGGGGAGGGAGGGGGAGGGGGAGGATGGGGGGGTGGATGGAGGGGGGTGGATGGGGGGGGTGGATGGGGGAGAGGGGGTGGATGGGGGAGAGGGGGGGGAGAGAGGGGGGGGGGGGGGGGGGGGGGGAGGGGGGGGGGGGGGGGAGAGGGGGGGGAGAGGGGGGGGGGAGGGGGGGGGGGGGGGGGGAGGGGGAGGATAGGGATGGAGGGGGGTGGATGGAGGGGGGGAGGGGGTGGATGGAGGGGGGGATGGAGGGGAGGGGGTGGATGGAGTGGGGGGTGGATGGAGTGGGGGTGGAGGGGGGGGGGGGGGGGGGGGGGGGGGAGGGGGGGGTGGGAGGGGGGGGGGTTGGGGGGGGGGGGGAGGGGGTGGATGGAGTGGGCGCGGGGAGGGGAGTGGGAAAGGAATGGTGGGGTGGGTTAGGAGAGGGCGTTTTTGGGGAAGGGTGGGGCTTGAGGCGGGATAGGATAGGGAGGGGCGTCAGTGGGGTAGACGGACAGTATCTGGGTAATGGTGTGCTGTGTTGCTGGGAATGCCCCAAGCTGTTCGGACCGCGTTTTACCGTTAACTTTCCCAGAGTGGGGCAGAAAGAAGCGGATTGCTGACGGTTACCCAGCCTCAGCCCCGGGTGCCCCCGTGACACCGCACATGGCGGGGTCGGGAACGTGAGCAACGTGTCCGCAGGGAGGCTGTCAAGGCTCTTGACTTACTTGTAGGTGAGTCCGTCGGAGGAGGCGAACAGTATCTGCGCGGTGAGACCGTCCTCGGGCACATAGCCGGTACCGCCGCTGATGAGGTAGTCGGCCATGCTGCAGAGACACAGAGAGAGAGAAGGGGAACAGGCCGTCAGAATGAGGGAGAGCGCGAGTGAAACCCGCGGGCCCACACGGGGCGGGGCCTGCCTGCCGGCTCGGGCACGCCTGGGCTCGCGACCCCGGCCCGCGTGCGCGTGCACGGATACCCCAGCCCCCTGTTCACCGCGTGGCTACGGCCCAAAGTGCGCACGCGCAGGTCACAAAGACCGCGCCGTTTGAGTCGCGACGTTAACTGTCACTGTGAGTGCGCTCAACCCCAGCGGAGAGGAGCTTGTCCTTGGCCAGAATGGTTAAGTAGCAGCGGCTTCGTTTTATTGGTGTTTGTCATGAAGTTCAGATCATTTTTGGGTTCGCCGAATTATTAAAGACGGGGCAGGGTAAGAGAATGGGAAGGAGGCCATTTGGCCCATCGTGTTTGCGCCTTGTTCTCTCTTTTTTTACTTAGTGTGGAAACAGGCCCTTCGGCCCAACAAGTCCGCACCGACCCGCCACCCACCCATTCCCCTACATTTACCCCTTTACCTAACTCTATGGGCAATTTAGCATGTCCAATCCACCTGACCCGCACATCTTTGGACTGTGGGAGGAAACTCCGCTCAGTCACCCACAGCTGGAATTGAACCTGGGACCCTAGTGTTGTGAGGGTGCTGCCCATAAATCTCAGCCTGCTCTTGCGACAGAAGAGTCTCAACTTCTTCAATTCATTCTTCTAACTTTTGTATGAAGCTTTTCATACCTGGAACCATTCTA
This sequence comes from Hemiscyllium ocellatum, assembly GCF_020745735.1. Taxonomy (NCBI): domain Eukaryota; kingdom Metazoa; phylum Chordata; class Chondrichthyes; order Orectolobiformes; family Hemiscylliidae; genus Hemiscyllium; species Hemiscyllium ocellatum. The sequence goes on along the minus strand of NC_083423.1, from coordinate 20,473,484 downwards.
GAAAATTGCTTTGACACTTCAGTTGCATTTTCTCAATAACGTGGAGCCCACAGCTGTACACAGTACTCCAGCTAAGGTCTAACAAGTACCTTATACATGTTTAACTTCCTATTCTTATCCTCTATACTACTATTGATAAAGCTGAGAATACTGTATGCTTTACTTCACTTGTACTGCTACCTTCAGTTGATCTATGCACATGTACTCAGGTCCCTTTGCTCCTGTACCCCTTTAGGCTTGTAATCCCTACTTTACATTGTTTTTCAGTGTTCTTCTGACCAAAGTGCATCTCCTCACACTTTTCTGTATTAAATCTCATCCTCAATGTCCTTTTGGAGTTCCACACTCCTCACAGTTTACAATTCTCCCACGTTTAATGGTATCTGCAGACTTAGAAATTGTTCCCTACATACCAAGATCATGATCATTAATATGTATCAAGAATAGCAAAGGTCCCAATATGGAACGTTGGAAAATTCCACCACAGCATCAGCTGAAAATTATCCATTGTCCAGACAAAGAGGACTAAATCCTGTCTTTGAATAATGCGACAGGCATTTTTATATTCTTCTCAGAGGGCAAATAGAATCCTCACTAACATTCAGCAATGCAACACTCCCTCGATAACGTCAGCCGGGATCATAATCTGTAATTGCCAGAATGGGATATAAGCCCAAAATTTTCAAGTGTCTGAGTCAAAATTGCAACCTTCTGGACCACAGAAAATGCCAAACGGAAGTGCTTTATGTCCACAGTCGTTTCTCAAATGCTTGACCCAGCAGATCGATTGTTTTGCAGGGCTATCAGGAAAGAGAAGGGAAGGCTTCAAAGGGCCACAGTCAAAATAAGTTTGATTCTACGATGTCACTGTTGTTTCTCAGAGGTTTGACAAGGTTAGATCACATGGAATAAAGGGAGACCTAGCTATTTGGATACAAAATTGGCGAGAAGGTAGGAGACAGAGAGTGGTAGTGGAGGGTTGCTTTTCGGGCTGGAGGCCTGTGACCAGATTGGTGCTGTATCCACTGCTTTTTGTTATTTATATAAATGATTTGGATCTGAACATAGGAGGAATGGTGAGTTTTTGAGAAGATTTATAGCTCAGGCTAAGGCTCTGGATGTAGGTTTGCTTGCTGAGCTGAAAGGTTCTTTTCAGATGTTTCGTCACCATACTAGGTAAAATCTTCAGTGAGCCTCCAGATGAAGCACTGCTAGTGAAGCCAGCTTTCTATTTATATGTTTGAGTTTCCTTGGGTTGATGATGTCATTGCCTGCGGTGATGTAATTTCCTGTTTTTTTCTCGGGGGTGGCAAATAGGATCCAAGTCAATGTGTTTATTGATAGAGTTCCAATTGGAATTCCCGTGTGTGCCTCTGTGTGGCTTGTCCTAAAATGGATGCGTTGTCCCAGTTGAAGTGGTATCCTTCCTCATCCATATGTAAGGATACTAGTGAGAAAGGATCATGTCTTTTTGTGGCTAGTTGATGTTCATGTATCCTGGTGGCTAGTTTTCTGCCTGTTTATCCAACATAGTGTTTGTTACAGTTCTTGCAAGATATATTTTAAATGACATTAATTTTGTTTGTAGTCTGTACAGGGTCTTTCAAGTTCATGAGCTGCTGTTTTAGTGTACTGGTGGGTTTGTGGGCTACACAAGGGGTCTGAGTAGTGTGGCAGTCATTTCCAAAATGTCTTTGTAGGGGAAAGTGGCAAGGGTTTCTGGATGCGTTTTGTATGCTTATTTGGGTTTGTTGCTGTGAAATTGGTGGACTGCGTTCATTGGGTACCCATTCTTTTTGCATACACTGTATAGGTGATTTTCCTCTGTGCTGCAGTGTGTGTTAGCTTGTTGAAATAATGTTCTAATGCAGCTTTGTTTGTGGGTGTTGGGATAATTGCTTCTGTAGTTCAATATTTGGTCCATATGTGGTGTTTTCCTGTAGACGCTGGTTTGAAGTTCCCCATTGGCTGTTCGCTCTACTGCAACATTTAGGAATAGCAATTTGTTGTTGTTTTCCTTCTCTTTAGTGAGGAAACTCAAACATATAAGTGGGCTACACTACCAGTGCTTCACCTGGAGGCTCACTGAAGATATTACCTATAATGGTGGTGAAACATCTGAAAATGAACCTTCCAGCTCAGTGAGCAAACTTACATCCATAGGAGGAATGTTTAGTAAATAAGATGACACTAAAATTGGTGGTGCAGTAGGGAAAGCAAAGTAGTTACCTCAGAGTATAATGGCAACTTGATTAGATGAGCCGAAGAGTGGTAGATGGAGTTTAATCTAGATAAATGTGAGGTGCTACATTTTCTAGGGAATTCGGGGCAGGATTTAGGATATCTGGTTGACATGGATAATTTGGACCGAAGGGTCTGTTTCCATGTTGTACATCTCTATGGTCTTAGTCTGTGGTCTTAGATTAAACCATAATACTCTGACCACAGCTTGCTGCAGTGACTCATAAGCAAATATGTGGTAACATGTTCAAAATCTGAAGTTAAAAAATAGAAGCATTGGAAATTTTCCAGCAGATTTGGCAACACCTGTGAACAGAGAAACAGTTAACATTTCAACTTGATATCTCATTGAAACTGGAAAATGTTAGGTCAAAGGTTTTAAAAATGTATAGGAACAGACAAATAATAATACCAGAGCAGGTCTGTAGTAAAATATAGGATAAGAGATCAAAAGACAATAAGGTTGATAGTGTAAATCAAAAGGGATGGTAATGCAACAAATAAAGAAGGCAAAGATGTGTTTAGAGGAGATGCAACTGGAAAAGCAAAATCATTATCAACAACATGGAGGATAACCAGATGGTTGTAGAGGTTGGGTTGTTAAGTACATTCAAGGCTGAGATAGACAAGTATTTAATCAGTAAGCAAATGAAGTGTTGGGATAAAGTAGGAAAGTGCAGTTGAAGATTATCAGATCAGTTATGATCTTATTGAATGACACAGCAGATTCAATGGGCCAAATGGCCTCCTTCTGCTCCTATGTATTGTGGTCTAAGTGCCATCCAAAAATAAAAAAGAACAAAAGGGAGCAGAGATCATAATCAGAAACTGTTGAATTTAACATTGAATCTAGAGATTGTAAAGTGCCTACGAGAAAGGTGTGGTTCTATTTGTCAAATTTACATTGAACTTCATTAAAACATATTGGATGTGAAGGAAAAAGAGTTCAGAGTGGGGCTGAATTTGAGAATTAAAAAGGCATACTCAAGGGCTGCTCTTGAAAAGTGAGTGGAGCTATCCCCAATGTAGGAGAGGCTGCAGTAGGAGGAACAAAGGTTCCTACAATGTTTACTCTACTTTCCACAGATGCTGTCAGACCCGCTTGATACACTAATTTTGAATAATGTAGATAATTACAACACTTACAAGCTACTTGGCCTAACCAGGCCTTGCTGTGTGTAGTGTGTGCACTATAATTGGTTTCTTCAGAATATGGCAGACAAACTAACTGTCCTTAAAAGGAGCAGCACTGAAGGCTGATTTCAAAAGGCACAGCTGAGGGAACATTGCAATATCAGAAATGCTATTGACACACTCTGGTGGATGTAAAATCCTATCGCACAGCTTAGAAGAGCAGGTGTTCTCTATGATGCCCAGGGCAACACTTAGCCCTCAACGAACATTACTAAAAACAGATTGTCTTGCCACTTTTCATTACTGTACTCAGGATCTTGCAGAACACATTCACTGTCTTGTTTCCTACATGACAGAAGTGACCATACTTCTAAAGTACTCCATTAGCTGTCCAGTGCTTTGGAACATGGTGAGGTTGTGAGAGAACCAATAATTTTTTGTAATCTATTTGTATTGTTTTCACTACAGAATTATGATTTTTAAGATTACTGATAAATGCCCATTTCTTGGAAAGTTTCACAAATGTTGGTTACTGATCCATTTCTCATTACCTTGTCTCTACTTCCTCAGAAGGCTAAGGAAATTTGGCATATCCACATTGACTTACCAATTTTTATAGATGCACCACAGAAACCATTCTATCCTGATGCATCACCTCTTGGTATGGCATCTGCCCTGCCCAAGACCACAAGAAATTAGGGAGTTGTGAACACAGCACAGTCCACCACATAAACCGTTGACTCTGTCTATACTTCCCACTGCCTTAGAGCAGGCAACATAATCAAAAATCCCTCCCACCTGGTTAAACTCTCTTCCATCGGGCCGAAGGTACAAAAGTTTGAAATTTTGAATGGGCTTCTCATATATTAGAGTTGATCTTTCTCTGCACCTTCTCTGTGGCTGTAACACTATGTTCTGCATTCTGTTTTGTTACCCTGATGTACTTATGTAAGGTATGATTTGCCTGGATATGACAATGGCAAACAATGCTTTTCGCTGTATCTCAGTACATGTGACAATAATAAATCAAATCAAATCTCACACAAGGATTTGTTAATATGCACATTGCAAAATGTTGGTTTTAACTAACGGAGCTGATATCATCTGATGCCAAGTTGCACACACTGAGGAAGGGGCTGTTACTGTTGCTTCCAGCCTAATGAACCAAACCCAAATAAATGAGATAGAAAGAGAAGGACAAGTACAGTCATATGTACTTCAAGAGAGAATAAAAGAGAGCCAGGTTAGTTGTAAAGAGACACAAAGGTCAAATAGAAAAACATAGAAACAAAGTAAGACAGATAGGAGAGACAGGGTTAGAAATACATGCAGAAAGTTAAACATTGAAAAAAAAAGCAAATGCAAAAATAGATGGGTGTAGGAAGAAACAGTCAGAAACATGAAGAGAGATGGAAACATGGCAAAAAGTGAATGCCGAGAGGTAGCTGGAAGGTGATCAGGCAATAAATAGAGGAACAGATAAAAAGTATTTAAAGACAGATGGACAGTCAGGTTGTTGGAAAGCAAGTCAAGAAGGCAGCTGCTGCCCTGTTTGTCCTAATACAAGATCCAATATGTTGTCATCCTCCTAATATTTTATCATGTACACAAACTAAGGAGCTGTAACTAACTCCACAGAAACTAAAATAAAATAGTGGACGCTCAAGAGACTGGTGGCCAGGCTATCAATAAAATCACTGTGAATCAGCAATAGGCAAGAATCAGACAATTTCAAATATGCTTTCAAAGTGGCAAATGTCAAAAGAAGAGGCACACTAATCATGTTCTATTGCTCATTAACTCTTTGCTGAGATGAAGTGGAGCATTTAAAGTAATAATGATAAGTTTGCAAAAACATACGTGAAAAATATAGTCACAAAAATGAAGGAACAGGACAAATAAAATAGTAATACGTGTGCTTTGTTAAAAGGATCCCAAAGTATTTAAGGTACAATGTATTACATTGTATAATCATGTTCATTACAGATGAGGAAGATCATCTGGCCCATCTTATCGCCAGGATCTTATGATTCTTCCTAACAATACAGCATCCAATTTTGGCTTGAATAATTCCAAGAATTATAACTACTACTCTATTCCTCAGCTTTAGTTGAGGTCTGGGACTCCAAACACTGGCAAATAAACGAGTTATTCCATCATTCTTGTGTCAAAGAAAGACAAGTAAACTTGTCAAAGACAAAAGATGAAAAAGGAAGAGAGAGAAAGAAGAGAAGTGAAGGAAATAATTACTTACATCTATAAAATGGCTTTCATGACCTTGAGGTATCACAAAACATTTTGTAGTAAATTAAGTATTGTTTAAAAGTGTAGTCATTGTTGTAATGTAGGAAACATGGCTGTCAATTTATACAACTAAGGTCATAGCAATGTGTTAATGTCCAGATAATCTGACGCTGATTGACAGAAAAAATAAATGAAATATTTTTAAAGTGCGATGTTTTGTTGAAAGGTACATTTTGACAACAATTTGGTTAAGATTGAGGAAAATAAAGTAATGTTGATAGGTGTAACTTCCTGCTAGGTACCAGTTGGCGTTACTCCACAGAGAGGTCAACACTTTAGGCCCTTAATTTCTTAATCTACAAATATGACCTGGATACTGGAATTAACTATACAGTCATCATGTTAACTGATAATAAAAACAAAAAGCAGATGAGTCAGGCATGCATTAAAGGATTTACAAAGTGATTTAGCTATGGAGAGCAAATGAGACAAATTAAATTCAAATTAAATTGTTTGATAAAAAATATTGCATATAAGCATTGGTGATCCACTAAGCCTGCCTCATACTTAGTAATTTCATGTAAAAAAAACTAACTTGTGTTCAAAATATTTAAGATAAAAATATACAATAGATTGACTTGAATTAGTGCAAGGTGACACAGAATGAACCAGGGCTACGACATGCAACACAACACGTTCAATGTTCAGACAATGCAGTGAATATTAAATACTTGGTGGGGTTCTTGTGGTGCTGCAGTAGTGTACTTCTGTCTGGTTTCACCTCACACCTGCCCTGAAGGTTTGTCAAATACGTTCAAACAGGTTAGTTTTAAAAAGGAACTTAAATGTTTTTCACAATCCAAAGTGAAAGAACAACACATCAGCACATGTAGTCTTTACAATGAACCTGAATGTTAAAAAAATCAACAATTATGAAATAAAAGACCACAAAGAATGAATGGAACTGGAAGAGCTTTATAGATTAGAATTCATCTCAATCCTTTATTAAAAATGCATTTGGCTGATTTGCATTTTACTGAACTAACAAATAACTCTATGCTGACAGTGAGCTATTACAGGAAAGGGCCACACCTGAGTAACAATTTATTTGGAGAATTTTGAGTCAGTAAAAGTATAATGATGCAAAATACAATTAAAACAGATGATGTTCATTTCCTATTGACAACATTCAGTTTTGCAACTTCGGTCCTTGCAATTGTGAGAAGAGGAATCATTATACCATTGCACCAACCTTCATTAAGTGGTGAAACAGTTTTCCAATCTTACCCCCTCTTCCAAAACTAAAGCTACAATTGATCATGAGAATCCCTGCTCTAAATGTGACCTGCTACCCTCAATCATATTTCAATTTGGTTTGATTTGCGTTTTAGTTTGGAGAGTTGAATTCAACTACAGCCAAAGAGGTACACTAAAAACATCATTTTCCCAGGACTCAGCTGGGAGAGCCAAACCAGAATGATAATCTCTGTTAGAGTTAGTTGATAGAAACACACTAAACCCAGAGTTTATCCAGGACAGAATTCAGAAGACCAGAGCTAAAAGCAGAATTCTTCAAGTGTGTTTCTGGAATTGCAAAAAAGGAGTCAACAATTGCTACCAGTTAGGTTTAGCATTTGAACACAAGCTTTACACAAAACCATGGTTTTCAATTCAATTGCAACTCCACATCTGCTATTTTTTGCTTACTTGACATTGGTGTCATTTGCTACAGTGAAAAATTCCATAGCAACAGACATTCTATAGCAATACACGTTAGTAACAGGAACAGTAACTATTAATCATGAAAGTGTGAGGGGAGTCACATCTGTTTCTGAGATGAATCAGTGACATTTACCATCACCTGGATGACCATCATCCTTGTCTTTTGCGTAAGGTAACTGACTAAATCTCATGAAAAATTCAATAGTAATATTTAACTTGAGGAAGTAATGATTAGATGACATCAAGTTTGTGCATTAATGAAGAAGGCAAGACTGAGGCAGGGAAAGAGTTTGACAGTTCTCAGGCCCTGAGAATGAAAAAGGTTAGAAGTAGGAGATTATTGTAATGCATTGAGGATGGAGGTAATGACACAGGATATTGAACTTGGAGCAGCAAGAGAAATAATTATAGGACTACACTGATCAATAATAGTGATGTAACATGTACCTCTAACAAGAATTGCCTCAAACACAGGAGGTATGGTTAGTAAGTTTGCAGAAGACACCAAACTTGGTGGTATAGTGAACAGCAAAGATTACCTCAGAGTACAATGGGATCTTGATCAGATAGGCTAATGAGGTGAGGAATGGCAGATGGACTTTAGATAAATGGAAGGTGCTGTATTTTAAAGACAAATTAGGGCAGGACTTATACACTTAATGGTAAGATCCTGTGCATTGCTGAATAAAGAGACCTTGGAGTGCAGGTTCATTGTTCCTTGAAAGTGGAATCCCAGGTAGATAGGATAGGGAAGAAGGCATTTGGTATGCTTGCCTTTATTGGTAAGTGCGTTAAGTATAGGAATTGGGAGGTCATGTTGCTGCTGTACAGGACATCAGTTAAGCCAATATTGGAATACTGCATGCAATTCTGTCTCCCTGCTATAGGAAGATTGTTGTGAAACTTGAAAGAGTTCAGAAAAGACTTGCATGTTGTCAGGGTTTGAGCTATTGGGAGAGGCTGAATAGATTGGGGCTACTTTACCTAAAGAATCAGAGGCTGTGGGGTGACTATAAAATCATAGAGGGCAAAGATAGAGTAAATAGACAAGGTCTTTTCCCCAGGGTGGGGAGTCCAAAACTACAGGGCATAGGTTTATGGTGAGAGGGCAAAGATTAAAAAGGGACCCAAGGGGTAACTTTTTCATGCAGACGGTGGTGTGTTTGGAATGAGCTGTCAGAGGAAGTGGTGGAGTCTGGTACAATTACAACATTCAAAAGGCATCTGGATGTGTTTATGAATAGGAAGTGTTCAGAAGGCTATGGGCCAAATGCTGGCAAATGGGACTAGATTTATTTAGAATATCTAGTCAGCATGGATGAGTTGGACCAAAGAGTCTGTTTCTATGCTATATATCTCTGTGACTCTAAGTGAATGATAGCAGTCTCTTGAATGCTGCTATGAAACTATTTGTCCTATTTACAATTAACATCAACTAAGCATACAAAGGATAAATTTCAGCCTCCAAGTCATAGCTCCAAAATCTGCCTATGACTTCCCTGTATAGTGATGTGATCTGAATGTGTACTTGTATTCCCCTCCCCAACACACACACACACACACACACACACACACACACACACACACACACACACAGTGGCAGGGCATGCTATTAGGAAGGGAGTTACAGGATTTTGATCCAATGATAATTACACGGTTTCATGTCAGGATGATTGTAGCTTGGACAAAACTTTCAGTTTGTGGTGTTTTCATGCATTTGCTAACCTTGTCCTTCCAGATGTTCGAGGTTGCAGTTTGGAAGATGCTGACAAAGGAGCATTGATCTGTTGCTACAGTGTATCTTGTATATGATATACACTGTTGTACATGCATTTAGCTCAAGTCTACACCACATCATGGGGTAGGTTTGCTGCCATCATCCCCTTTGAATGTAGGAATCTACAGGGACTCCTTCATCTAGAGGTAAAGGTAAACTAATTCTTTGTCAAACTAAATGAGGCTCTTGTTCTGAACATAGTTTCTTACAAGTTAGTTACTAGATATAAGTTACATTGTTATGATATCCATTACTACAGAGACTATGAGACTGTATACTATACGACTAGTATATAGATCTTACCTCTTCAATATCAGAAACTATTCTACCTAAAAATCCATTTGACATCATGATAGTGAGTGGTACTTAAGGCACTCCTCAGTATTCAGACTTTCAGACACCAATGTCTTATACAACACACACTGCTACCCCTATGCATTAGGGGATGAATGTTGAAGGTGGTGGGCAGACTGCCAATCAAGTGAACTACTTTGCCTGTACCTGTGATTCTGCCACAGTATGTCTGTGACTGTATCATGGCTGTCACGTGCATCTGTGGTTAACACTGTTGCCTCACAGGAGCCTGGGTTCAACTCCACCCTTGGGTGACTGTCAGTGTGGAGTTTGCACACTCTCCCAGTATCTGCATGGGTTCCCTCCAGGTGCTCCAGTTTCCACAGTCCAAAGATGTGCAAGTAAGATGGATTGGCCATGGAAAATTGTCTACAGCATCAAGGGATATGTAGATTAGGTGGATTAGCCATGGAAAAGCTGATTTACAGTGATAGGGTTTGGGTGGGTCTGTGGGTATGCTCTTTGGAGGGTCTATGTTGATGCGATGGGCCAAATGGTCTGTTTCCACATTGTAGGAATTCTGTGATTCCCATAGACAGAGATAGTAGATGGGTTTGCTCCGCACTGTTGTACTACAATGGATAATTGTATGGAGATCAAGCACATGAGATTTAGAAGACAGCAAGTGAAGAGAGACTTCTCCATATGGCAGGACATGAAAAGCGATATTTGCAATGGAACTCTGTCCATGTGTGTCAATGGCTTAGAGTTTTGTATAATCCTAGTTTTACAGGTGACACTACATTATGGAGTATCTTACATTGGGCAAATCATAGTTGATCTATATCTCAACTCCATTTACCCACCTTAGTTCTATGCCCCCCAAAAATCAATTGATCCTAATTTTTAAAGCTTCATTGAATCTCAGCATGTCCATATGGTATGAGTTCACTCCAAGATCCAGCAAATGTATTTTCTGCACAAGGTTGCGAACCAAACCATCCCTGTTTCCTGACTGTTTAAGTGTCAAATTGTGGAATTCCCTCCCAAACAACAATGTGGGTGTACCTATATTGTATGGACATACTGAGATTTAATGAAGCTTTCAAAATTAGGATCAATTGATTTTTGGGGGATACATGCTCAGAGCAGATGTGCTGGGCCAAAGGGCCTGTTACTGTGCTGTACTGTTCTATGTTCTGTCGAGCAAAGGTGGATAAATGGAGTTGAGATACAAATCAACCATGAATTAATTCAATGGTGGGACACAGTATAGGCTCAGTGGTCTCTTCCTGTTCTCACATCTATGTGTAAGAAAGGTTCTGTGATCAGTATTCTACTAAATAATTCCACTTAAGTGCTGCTTTTCCCTAACTGGTTGGAAGCTGGGATTACTCCAACACCCACTGAATTCCTTTGGGATTGTTATCTTAGAGGAGAGCACCTAATTACCTAACCTTATTTTGGTAAATATCCAACTAACAGACAGCCCAGGAAAAGAGATCAAGCAGCAGGAATACTGAAAGCTGTGTGCAAATGGGTGTTGGTTGCAAATTGCCCCAAGTAATGAGCAGCTCTACTTTAATCTACAGAGATAATGGAATATTTCAGGCCATCATCGCCTCTTCAGGAAATGAGACAACAATTGTAGTGCAGTTTCCAAGCAACTCCTGGACATGGCTCATGCTTAGCTGGGCAACTTCATGCCATTAGTGTGTTTGTTTTACATTCTGAAATGGTCTGAAGATTGCAAGACCCCTAAGTTATAAACTGCTCCAAATTGTTAATTCCATTGACTTCCATGGTAAGTAAAAGTCAGGAAAGATGTAAAATAGACAATAATTAAACCAAACAAAATTAGCTTTTCTTTCAAGGCATTTGTAATCAATCTCAGCCAGGTCCCTACATGATCTTACAGAGGGAAAACTTCATATTTGTTATTTTGTTGTCAAATCAGTTTGTAATTACTGATTTGATAAAACTTCCTGGAAATACTTCCTGCAACATTAATTATATTTACACAATGATTTGACATCCAAATTTCACTCTAGTCCCACCCATTTCTGAAAGAATTTAGCAGAGATTCTTGGAAAGTGACTCTCATCTCCCACCTTATCTGAAGGACAACTAAAGGGCATTCATCAGGCTGGAGCCCTCAATAACCAGCTGTCTCCAGAGAGATTCTGATTACAAATGAACCACCTAGTGTGGTACTCAGCATAGAGGCCTCAAGTTCAATTTTCATTCTGACCTGCAATTGCCGATATCAGACAATTGAGGTGTTGATACCAACCTTTGCATTCCTGTTTTTCAGAGCAGGTTCATTAGGCCCAGCTAATGAACATCCCAATGACCGACACAAACAAATGGGGACACGACAGCCTAGTGGTATTATCACTGGAATCTTAATTCAAAAACCCAGGTAATGTTCTTGGGACCAGGGTTCAAATCCCACCTTGGTGGATGGTAGAGTTTGAACTTGATATAAAAATCTGGAATTAAGAATGCGTTGATGATTGTCAAAAAGTCCATCTGGTTCATTAATGTCCTTTTGGGAAGGAAAGTGCCATCCTTACATTCTACATGTGACTACATCCAGGCAATGTAGTTGATGTTTAACGTCCCTAAGGGCAATTAGGGATGGATAAGAAATGCTGGCCTAGCCAGCGATGCCCTCATCCTGTGAATGAATGAATAATTTTTAAAAACTCAACTTGTATTAAGGCTAGTTACTACGGTGACATATTTTCTTGGGAATGAGGATAACTTTCTTCCACAGCAATGCTGTGGATCCTGTGGTGATGAAACAATTCAATGTTAGATTGGCACATCCCATCATAGGCCAGGCAGTGGTGTTTGATCAGGTGGGATACGCCTTCCTCTGTTTACCCTTGGCCTCCACCTGGGCCTGTCAGAGATGCTTGAGATGGCCAGTGGATGTTTCTACTCCAGTTCAGTATTAGGGATGTAGACAATATACTACAAGCAATGCAGCTGTTTAATCATAGAGACCCCCAGTACTCAAGATGTTGGCCTCAGACAGAACATTGATATTGTATACCTCTCCTGCCACTGGATTTGCAAGATTTTGTAAAGGTACCACTGGTGACCACATGGGTTTGAGGTATCTGCTGCATATTGTCCATGTCTCCGACACACATAGAAGGACAGGTGACCACTGCGAGCTTGCAAACCATGAGTTTAGTGTCAGGTTTAAGACCTTTGTCATCAAACTTTCAATTTCTCAGATGGTCAAAGGCTGTGCTGCACACTGGAGCAATGTTAAAGTTTCATTGTTGACATCTGCCCTCACTGAGAAGAGGTTGCCAAGATATGGGAATTAATCCACATTGTTCAGTGGCTTGCTGTGGATCTTGATAGTCAACTGTCAGTATTGTGTGGCAGTAGTAGGCTGGTGAGGACCCTTGTCCATTCTCTGCTCTGCCTCTGCGAGTGCAGTGATAATAGGTTGGTGTTTAGCGTCTGAATGTTTACACACAGAAGCATCATCTGCAAACTGCAACTTGAAAGCAGAGTTTGGAGTGGTCTTGTTTCTGGACTGGAGACAACAATTTGAACAGTTTCCTAACTCCAGTGGGAAGCTTCTTAGACTTGGGATATTGTTGTGGCAAAGAAGGTGGAGAGGAGGATCAGTGCAATAACACAGCCATGTTTGACCGCAGTTATTTTGTTGTATAATACCAGGTCTAATATAAAATACCCTCTGATTGGCTCTAGAACATGCTGTTCTAAGAAACTATTCTGAAAATAATTCTATGACATGCTCATCTGGGCATTTCATTTTCTCTTCTGATTTTTCCAATTTGTAAGTAGTTTAAAATTCCCCATAATATTCATTCTACCTATCTGACAACCCAGAGGGAAAAACACCAGTTTAAAATGTAATATTTGGAAATGAATGTATCAGTCAGTAGAACCCCATTTAGAAGTTTAAAGGTAAGTTGGACTGATATGTGTCATTCATACGTTTTACTTGTAAGTTTTTTTTTCTGGAAAGCTACCACTATTTCATCTTTGACAATTTAATTACCTCATAATGCTGACACAGGGATTGCCCTACCACTTTCTGGTGTGGGGTCCCTTTATCAAACTCAATTAGATTGAGGACTGAACATAGGAAAGCTTGCTAAGTGCCATTTCTGCCCTTGCTACTGATGTCTTGTCCTGTCTCCCACAACTCCCACCTTGTAAAACTCAACTCCTCTGCATATTACTTACCTGTGACCTGAGCTGATCTCAGAGTCATGCCCTTTCGGCAGCAACTATGGCCTCTAAAGCAGTGTTGATGAACACGAGAGCTACATTGGCTCCAGTTCACTGGCAACTCTTGCTCAGCAGGACCTTTTCCCTCAAGGACCTGATTCCAGTGAAAGGCCCCCTTATTATACCATCACTGCCTGATTGGCTTGAGGTTCATTGGGCCTTTGGTACCTAAATCTCAGGATCATACAAATTACTTTGTAATCATGTGTTACTGAAGCACTAAATATAAAAGACAGAGAAATGCCTGCTGACAATGCTTCTGTGCTGTGACTTCAAATAGCAAGACAGGCATTTAGGCACCTACTTACATACATGAGCAGTTATTGAACAAAAGCTCAATAACAGCTCTCTTAATTAATAAATATTGGATGCAGTTATTACTGCATAATATGAGAATTTATACTTTTAGGTAACTTGTTAATTTAGTGCATACTGCCTACATAGTAACAAAGTCAGATTCTCACAATATAGGAAATCTAATTTTACAATAGCAATTACTTTATTTTCTCACATACACTGGGAACTTACATTGCTGTACTTTACAAAAAGTCCACCACTGACTAATTATTAAGAGAGGGGTTGTATTTATTGCAACAATGTTTATTTATAATAACATAAAGTAATCTTAAAACAGAGCAAATAATAGCAGATAAGTAGATTTGAACTGATATTTAAATCACTGTCCTTCAAGACTCAATAATCTCTCAATCTTTTTCCTTTCTCTTTGACAGAGACAGTTACATTCTGGGAGATGAAGGGAGATTGTCCCTAAACGAGTGGACTTTGCTGAACTGATGGCACCAGCAGTAAAGCTACAAGCACCTCATGTAATACAGGCTGGGAGGGTTCTGTTCCACATTTGTGTTGAATTATCTGATAATGGTGAGGTCATGTGTGCAATCCAATTGGCATTAGTGACCTTGGAGTTAAAGAATGCTGACACTTGTGTCCCCTTCCACCAAACCCCCTCCAAATGGTACTTAATTTTTGTCAATACCTCAAGTTCTTTAAGCTCTTATTCAGATTCTATTGATATTATGAATTGTATTTTGTAAAACGTTTAGAGCCTCCACCCTTCCTCCCCCTCACCCTACCTTACCTTTCAGGTGCATAGCCAGCTTGAATTCTGGTGGCAGTATATCGCTGTGCTGCTGTCTCATGTCCATGCCCATGGTGGGACACACTTGGATGTCCCACCCCGGGGGAGAACTGATCGCCTCGAGGCTGAGTTGGGTCCATTTCTCCCACAATTGTCCGATAATCAATCCGGTAAAAGTCATGCTCTGAGTCACTAAATCCACCGTAACACTGTCTGTCCATTTCCCTGCTCTCAGGAAAATAACTTCCAGAACCTTCCAAGTGTTGAAGTGTACAGTTCACCGGGGAAGGCAGATGGTGTTGAGAGAATCAAACTGAATACTGCCGAGACATCCTACCACCGTAAGCTCACCATTCAGGATCAACAAAACGCCAAGAGATATCCTTGAAACAGTTCAGCAAATTTAAGTTTTCTTCACACTGCCCTAGGGTCCATATAAAACAGCAACAACTTCTAAATTGGTACAATTATTTTAAAAATCTCTTAGAAAAATAGATGCTTTCTAAATGAAATGTAGTAAAATATTTGAATATACATTATTTTGATTGTAAATTTATGACAATGGATGATTACTCTCTCTCTCTCCTTTCCCTTTCTCTCGTCTCTTCTGTTCTCAGCTGGTGTACATTAGAGAGTATTTTTGTTCTGTAGCCCAGCCCTACAGCTCTAGATTAGCCTTATTCTGACAGTGCCAGACGTCACATTGTTAAAGAGGATTGGACACTCAAGCGAAACAATGTTGTTCCTGCAAGTCCCGCCCATTTGACAAACACACAAACACAAACTCATGTCAACTATTCCCTTTAGTGCTTCTACTCGTACCCCTGGGAGCAATGTAGCTACATGTGAGTGTGCAATGAACAGCAGTATAATAGCTGAACAGAGAAAACTCGGAGATTCCTTACAGATTGGGACAATCTAATACTTCTCCCCTTTTTTCATCTTGCTATTTATGACCCATGCTAAAATCTTGTGTTTCAAAGATTTAGTTAAATGCAGTCTGTATGAAAGCCTACACATCTTACAAGTAGGTGTGAGAAGTGAAAATATAGCTCTATATCAGTTGATTACATTTCAGAACAGGTGTACGTCTTCCTTTCCATTGTCATGTCATATAGATTGTGTGCTACAATGTGGCTGGAATTATCAGTGTTTGTTATGACCTGACTTGCCGATTATATTGAGCTTAGCTAAACTCCCTTATCTTATCTAAGAAAACTCTCTTCCTTATCTAGGGAAAAAAAGCTACTGCAGTTGGAGGTGTTCCAAAGGTGATTCACTAGCCTGATCCCGGATATGGAGGGACTATTTTATGAGGAAACGTTGAGTAAGTTGGGCCGATATTCATTGCAGTTTGGAAGAATGAGAGGAAACATTGTTCAAACATACAAGATTCTTAGGGACCTTAACAGGGTAGATATTGCAAGGTTGTGTTCCCTGGTTGGAGAGTCTACAACGTAAAGAGAGGCTAGAAAAACTCAGGTTGTTTTCCCTGGAGCAGCAGATGCTAAGTGGAGACTTGATAGAAGTAAGTAAAATTATGAGATACTTAAATAGGGTTGACGGTTCAGGATCTTCTTCCGTGAATTGAAATGTCTAATACTAGAGGGCATGGCTTTAAGGTGAGAGAGGCAAAGATAAAAGGAGATATAAGGGGCAAGTTATAGTAGTAGTAGGAGCCTTGAATATGCTGCCGGGGTGATAGTGGAAGCAAATGTGATAGGGGCATTGAAGAGACTTTTAGGTATGCACATGAATATACAAGGAATGGAAGGATATGGACCAAGGGCAGACAGAGAGATTAGTTTAATTTGGCATCATGTTTGGCACAACATTGTAGGCCGAAGGGCCCCTTCCTGTGCTGTACTGTTCTATGCTATAAAAGAGGACATAATCTCAGAATAAGGTTTTGCCAATTTAAGACAGGAATGAGGAGAAATTTCTTTTCTCACAGGGAAGTGAATTTATGGAATTCTCAACTTGTAGTGGCTGCGTCGTTGAGTTAAGTACATTCAAAGCTGAGATAGATTTGTAATTAATAATGGAATCAAGGGTAATGGGGAAAAGGCAGGAAAGTGGAGTTAAGGATTATCAAATCAGCCATGATCTCATTGAATGGTGGAGCAGACTAGATGGATTGAATGGCCTACCTCTGTTACTGTGTCCGTCTTATGGCCTCTCTGATGGACTCTTGGAGTATACTCACTTGGGACTTTTGTTCCAGTACACTAACTTGGTGTACCTCTGCCCATACACTGACGCAATGTTACTCCACAAGTTCACTCACTCAGTGTTATTCTTCCAGGATATCAACTCGAGTGTAACCTCAGTGTTACTCCTCCAAGTGCACTGAATCAATTTTAACTCCCCAATACATTGGCCCAGTTTACTCTTCCAGGACACTCATTCGGTGTTAATCCTCCAATATGCTGATGCAATATTAATCCTCGAGTACATTGACTCAGTGTGCAGGCTCTTCCAGGTCCACCTAGAGTTTTTAGAATGGCAGCCAAGGAGGTCAAATGGCTGGGAGGCAATAATTCAGTTTCCCAATGGTTCAACTAAATTCTCAGATTCTTCCAGGTGGGCTGACATTTCCTGACCTTCAGGGTCAGGAATGTCTTTTGCATTCCTCAGCATGCAGTGAATGATCATTAACAGTCCAGTCCACTGGAATTGCTTTTACAGACACAATCATGTTGGCCAAAAACAAGAAACTTGTGTTTTTGCCATCCACAGTTTTCTAGCAGGGGAGGGTGCAGGTGAATTACTCAAAAGAAAAATTTACAAGCAACGTCTTTCTCCAAAATGAGTTTCAAAACAAAAGCCTCTCATAGAATGCAAATGGAAGGGAACCATTTATTTGAACATGTATAAACAACCAACTGAGGCAATTGAAACAGAAAGTGGAAAATACTATTGTGCCGGCACTTTTAAGGAAAGTATTCATTGCAGAGTACAGATGAACCAAATCCAACAACTCCAAACACAAACATCCCAACCATGTCCTGCCATTTTTTAATCTTTGATGAGCAAGGCACCTAAACATCACCAGTAGTGTTGACGGTGCGAGAGGTTTCTCATTCAGCTGTAGAGAAACATTCACAGGCTTTTTATATGCAAGTCGGCAATCTGGAAATGAAACCATTATACAGGCTGTAGATTCCTAGATTGTAGGATTTATCAAGGGCGATAATGAAGGACACCAAGAGTCAGATTGTGTTCATTGCTACACTATTGAAAGATCAAGGTTGCAAATATCTTGCACATAGTGACATCAGAAAAGGAAAAATCAGTTATGGACAGGGCCAGTCTGATCATTTAGGCAAACACTGCTGCCTCACGCGCCGGGTTCGATTCCTGTCTCCTGTGTGGAGTTTGCACATTCTCCCCGTGTCTGCTTTGGTTTCCTCCCATAGTCCAAAAATGGCAGGTCAGGTGAATTGGCCATGCTAAATTGCCCATAGTGTTAGGTGCATTAGTCAGGGGGAATGGGTCTGGGTGGGTTACTCTTTGGAGGGTCGATGTGGACTTGTTGGGCTGAAGGGCCTGTTTCATAATGTAGGGAATCTCATCTAATCAAACTACATTGTTGATTAGAGCTGAAAATGTGTTGCTGGAAAAGCGCAGCAGGTCAGGCAGCATCCAAGGAGCAGGAGAGTTGACGTTTCGGGCATGAGCCCTTCTTCAGGAATCAACAATTCTAGATTATTGATTAGTCCACTAGACTTTAATGTGTTTACAATTTGCCTGAAGAGATTTTTTTTCTATTTAAAAAGGTATACTATTATGTTGCCTCTTTTAAATAAAATTATCAAATACTGTACTTGTGAAAGTTGAACAGATAAAAGGACCGGCAAAGCGAAATGATGCCTTCTGCAAATACCTTTGATTTGACAAACACCAAATTAGAAGCAGTGCACATCAACACAAAGGCAGCTCACCTCAAGATAGAGTTATCCACTTGACTGGATGGATGCAGTTCCAATAACACTCAAGAAGCTTGACATCATCCGGGACAAGCCCAGTTGCTTGGCACCACATTCAACAGCATCCACTCCCTCCATCACAAATGCTCAGTAGCAGCAGTGTGTGCTATCTACGAAATGCAGAAATTCACCAAAGATCCTAAGGTAGTACTTTCCAAATCCATGACTATTTCTGTCTAGAAGGACATGGTCAGCAAATTCATAGGAACACCATCACTTGCAAACTCCACTCTAAGACATCCACCATCCTAACTTGGAAATATATCGCCATACTTGCATTGTTGCTTGGTCAAAAATGGAATTCCCTCCTTCACGGCATCCTGGGTCAAATGACAGCACATGGACTGCAGCAGTTCAAGAAAACAACTCACCACCACCTTCTCAAGGGCAGCTAGGGACAGGAAATAAATACTGGCCAGCCAACGACACCCACATTTCACAAGTGAATTTTAAAAAATCAAAATGAAGGCAAAAGTTAAAAATCTCACAACGCTAGGTTATAGTCCCAACAGATTTATTTGAAAGCACTAGCTTTTGAAACACTGCTTCTTCATCAGGTGGTCCACCCTAGTCTAACACCGGCTCCTCCAAATCAAAATGAAGACAACTTACTTCATGATAGTGGTAGTTCAGAGCATCAAATGTACTGGTTGTACTAGAGCACTTCTATAAGATATACAAAACAGGTCAGACCAGTGTGTGGTATTTGCAAGTTTTACTGGGTTTTTTTTTCCCTTCTGGGCCAAAAATAGAATGGAGAAGACAAATTGCAGTGGCATGTCCAAGTCAAAAAGATAACAAAACTACGTAAAGAACTGTGGATGCTGGAAATCAGAAACAAAAACAGAAATTGTCGGAAAAACTTAATAGGTTGGGCAGCATCTGTGGAGTTAAAGCAGAGTTAATGTTTGGGTCCAGTGACCCTTCTTCAAAACTGATTATAGCCAGGGAAAGATTGGTTTATTTGCTGAAGATGGGAGTGTGGGATGGGGTGGGGTAACCAATGGATGCGGATGAAAGCCTGAGAGAGAGAGAGAAAGAGAGACGAACACAGTTGGGTGGACAAAGGAATAAGTACAGGTCAGCCTGGGAGAATCAATATTATGAATGTGGACCATTAGTGGCTGACAATAGACTATTTAAGGCAGCAGCCCATGTGATGACAAGACCTGATGTGTGGGGGTTGAGTAAGGACATGGACAAAACATGCTCAGGCCCTAAAATTGTTGAACTCGTTATTAAGTCCAGAAGGCTGCAGGATTCCCAAGTGCGCTGACTTCACTCCAGCATTGCAGGAAAGCCGGAATCAGAGATGTTGGCCAAGGAACACAGTGGTGTGTTGAAGTGGCAGGCAACTGGAAGCTCAAGTTCATTTTTACGGAAGAATATACGTGTTCCACTAAGTAGTCGCCCAGTCGAGGAGAGCACATTAATGGAGCAGTGAACACAGTAGACGAGATTAAGTGAAGTGCAGATAAATCGCTGCTTGACCTTCAGAAGGTGTTTCTGAAGCCTTGGATAATGAGGAGGGAAGAAGTAAACAGGCTGGTGTTACACCTTCTCCAATTGTATGGAAAGGCACAGTGGCTGTGAAGAGGTGTTGGGAATGGAGGAGGAGTAGACCAAGGTGTGCAAGAGGGAACAGTCCCTGCGAAAGGCTGACAAGGGAAGGCAGTGGAATATGGTGGTGGCATCTGCAAGACATGGCAGCTAATGATGCTTTGAATGTAGATGCTGATGGATGGTAGGTGTGGATGACGGACTTCATGTTGTTGTGGGAGGCAAGAGAACAGCTGAGGGTCATATGGTTAGTGATACTGTCAGATATTGTTTGCAGGCAAATAGTTTCTCTAAACTGATATCACACGTTTGTGCTTTTTTAAAGTTCAACATGCATTGGGAATCTTTCTGCCCACATAACATTTATTTAAACAAGACAGGAGAGTTGAATTGTTGCCTTCAAGTCTCTTTTTGTTACGAGGTTGGAATTTCTATGATGTACTAATTGAAATTTCTGATGATACTATCCTAACAGGATCATCTGGTAATACAGTATGTGCAAGCTCTTCTGCTTCTCTCGCCTTTGCAAGTTCAAATTTGTAGTTTCACTCATTTTGTGGTATGATATCTCATTTGAGGTCAATCTTATTAGTAAGAAACTTCAGGTAAAGGACTCCAACATTCATTCCACTGTGCAACAGCTCAACCAGATTGAGAAGTTTCTGCAGAAATGCAGGAGTGATTAAACATTTGGAAATAAATAGTATATATTTGGGAGATTGCTGAGGAATTTGAGCTACCAACAGACTTCGAACTAAAACAAACACATATTTGGAGAATGAGGCAATAGCTTACATTTGAGGGAAAAGATAAATCAGTTCAGGTTCCAAAACAAAAATTCAAACTAAACTTTTATTTTTCAGTCCTAGATTCTGGAATCCACTTGGTTAAAGAAGAATTCGAGCAGATACAGTAACTTGCTTCAATGTTTAATTTCCTCAACAATGTGTACGATTTATTAAAGACTTCAAAACAGATATTAGAACATTGCTTGAAGCTAGTATTGACAATTCAATATGGAAATTCAAAATGCAGTGATTTGTGCATGAAAGCTTTTTTATGATGATTTTTTTAGATTAGATTTACAGTGTGGAAACAGGCCCTTCGGCCCAACAAGTCCACACCGACCCGCCGAAGCGAAACCCACCCGTACCCCTACATTTACCCCTTACCTAACACTATGGGCAATTTAGCATGGCCAATTCACCTGACCCGCACATCTTTGGACTGTGGGAGGAAACCGGAGCACCCGGAGGAAACCCACGCTGACACAGGGAGAACGTGCAAACTCCACACAGCCAGTCGCCTGAGTCGGGAATTGAACCCGGGTCTCAGGCGCTGTGAGGCAGCAGTGCTAACCACTGTGCCACCGTGCCGCCCACTACCGTCCAAGACATCTTACACCTCAAGATGTGATGAAGTTCACTTTTAAATACACTCACAGACAACATTCCCAACACCTTCGCTGCTCTTTGAATTATCCTGACCTTTCCAGTTTCTGTTGGTAGTGGGGAGTATAGCTTTTCAAATTTAAAATTGATAAAGATAAACCTTTGATCTTCCAAGCTGCAGAAGAGATGTCTTAGACAGATAGGTTAGTAAATACCTTCAGTACTTTGTCTCAAACAAGTTATTGCCTAATTTGTGAAGCAAAAGCATGAAAAACAAAATTCTAAATACTATGTTGTAAGTGTGTGAAGATTACGGAAAAGTAGGGGGGGAAATCAATAACAGTATTTATTTTATGTTTACATTGTTAATTTTGAATGCCCAGTACACAAAGGCAAAATTTCATGACAGACTCGCATTTACCACCCCCTGAGAAAAGAACAGGAAATGACATCACCATAGAAAATGATGCAATCACAGGAAATGACATCACCAATCCTAGGAAACTCAAACATATAAATAGAAAGCGAGCTACACCACCAGTGCTTCATTTGGATGCTCACTGAATATGTTACCTAGTATGGTGATGAAACATCTGAAAACGGACCTTCCAACTCAGCGAGCAGACCTTCATCCAGACTTTTATTTTTTCTCTATATTGAATGTGGCAGGTAGTGCATCAAGTTATAGTCCACCTAAAGTGCCTAAAACCGTTGGGTAGGGTCTTGGTCATGCATCATGGAGGATGCAGATCTCCACGTTGAGTGGACTGTGTGCCTGGCAAGGGCCTGATGTCCATGTACTATGAGTAACAAACAAAATGTGAGCCCACTGTTCTGATATGATACTGCCCCCACCCCATCCCATGCATCATTTCCAGGGCGGTTCCATTGGTGACAAGTGATACCCCAGAAGATATAGATAATGGTCCCAGTATGCAAACATCAGACTGATACCAAACAGTTCTACAATGCTACCCATAATCTCACTAGGGCCATCAGTGAACAAACAATTGGTCTTCCAAAGATGTACTTCTGTTGCCTGAACTACTCAGGAGCAGTACTGCAATACTTGCTCAACAGGGACATTAGATTAGTGATTGTTTGCTTCACTTAAAACAACCTAGATCAATGACCGATGAGGGAGAGATTGACTGAAAGAAGAGAGAGATGGATTTGTCACCTCTCTTTTCAGAGAAAGAAGAAGGAAATCTGATAGTATTAATGCAGAGACATTCCTGGCCTCGAGAGAATGCTTAGTTTATAATTTAAAACATTAAGCTACATTATGCTGGCATAAGTTGTAACTTAACTTGTTCCCTTTGCACCAATGCCCAGAGCATCAATGTGGAGTTGTGCATGATTACATGGAGTTGCGCGTGTAGGACTGAAATTTTGTTTGCTAGAAACATTCATCTATCACTGAGATAGAAAGGTTGAACTATGCTGATTGACTTCCAAAATCCAACCATCTACTTTAAATTGCTGCTTTCCTCCCAGAGGACAGCCATGAATGACAGCCTCAAAAACTATAATGTTCTTTAATCTTTCTTTTCCTACCAGCATGTCTAAGGGTGCACAGAGCTGAGCTTAAGGAAGCCTGCTGACAGCTTTTCACGCCTTATCTGAGGAGAATTTAACTGGCATCATCTGGTGGCCTGGAACCAAGAGGGCTAGGCAAAAGTGAGGACTGCAGATGCTGGAAACCAGAGTTTAGATTAGGGTGGTGCTGGAAAAGCACAGCAGGTCAGGCAGCATCCGAGGAGCAGGAAAATTGATGTTTTGGGCAAAAGCTGAAGGGCTTTCCTGATGAAGGGTTTTTGCCAGAAACGTCGATTTTCCTGCTCCTCGGATGCTGCCTGACTTATTGTGCTTTTCCAGCACCACTGTAATCTGGAACCAAGAGGGTTCTGGCGTGGTAAGGATTTCCTGTATTTGTGTAGACACACCCTCCTCAGCCTCACTTGATGGGTCCCTGGGAGGGCAGGGTGGCGTGTCAGGGTGCCTCTGGAATGCCATGAGATGATAATCGCTGGGTGCCTGGTTGTCTCACGTGATCCCTGTCAGTGTACAAAGGTGCTTCCCTCATCCTCTGAGGGGATGGAGTACCTCAAAGGTTAACAATGCTCCTTGGCTTCCCCTTGTTAAATCAATGCAAGAGGTAAGGATTTTGTGATAACTAACGTCCTTCAAATGTGTGGGTGTTTGTTTAATGTTATTGTCCTTAACAGCCTCACTTTGCACAAATATGGATCCCCTTCCATGAGAGATAAAGGGCAGCAATTTAGGGTGGCTCAGTGGTTAGCACTGCTGCCTCACAGGGCCAGGGTCCCAGATTCGATTGTAGCCTCAGGCGACATCTGTGTGGAGTTTATACATTATTCCCATTCCACTTTCTCTGCATGGGTTTCCTCCCACAGCCCAAAGACTTTAATTTATGTAAATGTGAGGTGCTGCATTTTGGGAAAGCAAATCTTAGCAGGACTTATACACTTAATGGTAAGGTCCTAGGGAGTGTTGCTGAACAAAGAGTGAAAGTAGAGTCGCAGGTAGATAGAATAGTGAAGAAGGCATTTGGTATGCTTTCCTTTTTTTGGTCAGAGTATTGAGTACAAGAGTTGGGAGGTCATGTTGCAGCTGTACGGGACATTGGTTAGGCCACTTTTGGAATATTGCATGCAATTCTGGTCTCCTTCCAATCGGAAAGATGTTGTGAAACTTGACAGGGTTCAGTAAGGATTTACAAGGATGTTGCTAGGGTTGGAGAATTTGAGCTACAGGAAAGAGGTTGAATAGGCTGGGGCTGTTTTTTCTGGAGCATCGGAGGCTGAGGAGTGACCTTATTAGAGGTTTACAAAAACATGAGGGGCTTGGATAGGCTAAATAGACACCCCTTTTTCCTGGGGTGGGGGAGTCCAGAACTAGAGGGCATAAGTTTAGGGTGAGAGGGGAAAGATATAAAAGAGACCTATGGGATAACTTTTTCATGCAGAGGGTGGTGCATATGTGGAATGGGCTGCCAGAGGAAGTGGGGAACCTTATCAAATGCCTTACCGAAATCCATATACACCACATTAAGCCCTTTACCCTCATCCACCTGTTTGGTCACCTTCTCAAAGATTTCAATAAGGTTTGTGAGGCACAACCTACTCTTCACAAAATCGTGTTGACTATCCCTAATCAACTTATTCCTCTCTAGATGATTATAAATCCTATCTCTTATAACCTTTCCATAACACTTTATCCAAGCAAAGTAAGGCTCACTGGTCTATCAATACCAGGATTGTCTCTACTCACCTTCTTGAGCAAGGGGACAACATTTGCCATCCTCCAGTCTTCTGGCACTATCCCTGTAGATATTGATGACATAAAGATTAAAGCCAAAGGCTCTGCAGTCTCCTCCCTGGCTTCCCAGAGAATCCTACGATAAATCCAATCTGGATATGGTAGCAGCCATTTTAATTTCCATTGTGCATTTGTGATATGTCTGAGAATTGTAGGACAAAGAAGAAATAACTGGGAGTGAGACACTTTGAATAGCTCTGCCAAAGAGCTAATACAGGCATGGAAGGCCAACAATCTCCTTCTTGCTTACAATTCTATGATTCTATCCCTTCAACACCTCAATGTAATTCAGCTATCCAATCCAATCCCAAATGTTAACATAGCTGCTGCCCCAACCACGGACCACCCTCTGCATGAAAATGATGCCCCTTAGGTCCCAGTTAAATCTTTCCCCTCCCGCTTTAAACCTATGCCCTCTAGTTTTGGGGAAAATACCTTGACTATTCACCCTATCTATGCCTCTCATGATTTTATAAACCTCCATAAGGTCATCTCTCAGCCTTTGATTCTCCACAGCCCCAGCCTATTCAGCCTCTCCCTACAGCTCAAACTCTCTAACTCTGGCAACATCCTTGGAAATCTTTTCTGAACCCTTTCAAGTTCACAACATCCTCCCTATAGGAGGGAGATCAGAATTGCATGCACTATTCCAAAAGTGGCCTAACCAATGTCCTGTATAGCCACAATATGTCCTCCCAACTCCTACTCTCACTACACTGACCAATAAAGGCAAGCATACCAAACGCCTTCTTCACTATTCTGTCAACCTGGGAGTACACTTTCAAAGAACTATGAACCCAAACTCCAGGGTTTATGTGTTCTGCACTACTCCCCAGGACCCTACCATTCAGTGTTTAAGTCCTGCCCTTTCCAAAATGCAGCACTTCACATTTATTTAAATTAAACTATATCTTCCACTCCTTGGCCCATTGGTCTATTCTAATTTTGGCCACATTGTACTCTGAGGTAATATTCTTCACTGTCCATTTTTGGTGCCATCTGCAAATTTACTAACCATGCCTCCTATGTTCACATCCAAATCATTTACATAAATGATGAAAAGCAGTGGACCCAGCAATAACCTTGTGGGAGTCCACTGGTCAAAAGCCTCCAGTCTGAAAAGCACTCTCCATCACCACCTTCTGTCTTCAAACCAGTTCTGTATCCAAATGGTTAGTTCTCACTGTATTCAATGTGATCTAATCTTGCTAACCAGTCTCCCATGCGGAATCTTGTCAAGTGCCTTGAAGTCCATATAGATTTGTCCACCACTCTGCCCTCATCAATCCGCTTTGTGACTTCTTCAAAAAACTCACTGATTTCCCATGCACAAAGCCATGTTGACTAGACCTAAGCAGTCCTTGTCTTTCCAAATACATGTAAATCCTGTTCTTCAGGATTCCCTCCAATAACTTGCCAACCACTGATGTCAGGCTCATTGGTCTATAGTTCCCTGGTTTTTCCTTACCACCTTTGTTAAACAGTGGCACCATATTAGCCAACCTCCAATTCTCCGGCACCTCACCTGTGGCTATCAATGATACAAATATCTCAGAAAGGGGTCCAGCAATTGCTTCCCTAGCTTCCCATAGAGTTCTAGGGTACATCTGATAGTTTGATAGATACATATGAGCAAAAAGAAAGTTATGCAAAGACAGGAATGTGGAGTTAAGTAGTAGATCAGCCATGATCTCATTGAATGTTGGAACAGGTTTGAGGGGCTAAATGGCCTCCTCCTAATCCTATATTTTACATTTAAACATTTTTGTTGCAGGATTGTCACTGGATCAAAATCTTTGAAATGCCTACTTAACGGCATGCTGGAAGTACCTCAACCACATGGACTCAAGAAAGCAGCTGATCACCAACGTCTCAGGGACCAACTACAGATGGGCAGTAATGACTATTAGTGGTGCCCACATCTCAAGAATGAATTAAAAATCACTTGCCTATAACAGAATATATTTCAAGTTCCTTATGCCTCTGATATTGAACTTTATACACAAACTCAGAAGTCTTTACAGTAGGAACAGAGGCATGGCACTCATCCACAAATTCTATCAACAGATACATCGAACTAGACCCTATATACCGACCACTGCAGCGGACAGCAACTGACAACCGGAAGCGGCAGATTCAAGCCAGTATAAATGCCGGAGGAATCAGCACAGAAGCGCTTCACAGGAGGCTCCCAAGCACTGAAGATGCCACCTAGAAAGGGGGCGAAACGTTTGCAACAAAAACTCCCAGCTCGGCGAACAGAACCACAACAACGAGCACCCGAGCTACAAATCTTCTCACAAACTTTGAGTAGGAACAGATCATATCCATTCAGGTTTAACAGTTGAGTGGAAACCTCCCAGTACTGGTTGAAAGGAGTGAACAAATATATAAAAAGTAGAAATTCCAAATTTGACTCCCTGAGGTACAAAAACAAAATCCAACAGCTCATATAAAAAAAATTGATGACAGCATTTTTGCATAGTGAATGTCAATAAACTATTTGACTTCAGGATCATAAACCAAGCTTAGTCCTTTTTTCAGGTGACCTCCATAAACCTTACATTTCTCTTAAGGGCAACAAAGCTAGCTGATCATTTTGCCTCTACCATTGCCTAGCAGGACTGTGGCCAATTTAGATCCTTTCAATACCCCCTTGTAATCTTCATCCCAGTTTTGAATCCCGAGCATAGAAATCTTGCAATCACAGCATATTTTATAAAACAATTTGAGTTAAGGATAAAGACTTAGTACATTTACTAATTAATTGAATGCCCAAAGTTAAATATAAATAAGTACAAAAATTGCAATCTTCAGATATTTTTATCGTGCGTTTTTTATGTATGTAAGAGCTCCTCTGCTACCTTCTTGACTGCCACTTATAACCTGCTGCTGCTCTCTCCCATCTCCCCCACTCTTGCTTGTTTTTTCCATCTCTCTTGGCTTGCTGCCCTAGTGACAGGTTTGTCATTGGGGGATGTTCTACAATAACTGCTCCTGGCTTATTAAACAGCTCCTTGATAGTTTCATCTGCAGGTGACTGATTGCTGCTGAGTGTGGCAGGGGATTAACTGTAACAAGCCTCTTACTGATTGAAGTATCCTGTGTTTGTAAAGAAATGGAGATGGAATATCTGAAAGCAGTCCCATGTGTATACACGTTAGTGCACATGTGCCTCCTGTGTACCTGCACCAACATCTGTCTGTGGGTTTATCAATACATGTGTGAATCTGTTAATATGAAAATTAGTTTAAGAATGTTTCTGTGGTTATCTGAATGTGAGCATCTGTATATTTGAATTAAATGGTGTCTGTGTATGTTTGTGTATCAGTTTGTGGGTATAAGATGAGTGTATGAATGTCTGTATATACGTGAGGGAGTGTGGTTGTTCATCATCCTTATGGATGTATAGGTGTGTCCAGGAGTGTGTTGATGTGGTATGAGTTTATTTACTGAAGTATGATTGTGTGTGGAATAGTATGTACAGATTTATCAGTGTGTTGTGAGTGTCTTATAGATGTCTTACTGAATGGCGCAACAAATCTTTAAGGACAAATGGCTAGCCTCTGTGTCTGTTTCTTATAATGTGGAGGCACTGGTGTTCGACTGGGGTGTACAAAGTTAAAAATCACACAACAGGTTATAGTCCAACAGGTTTATTTGGAAGCTCTAGCTTTCAGAGCACCTCAACCACCTGATGAAGAAGCAACACTTCAAAAGTTAGTGCTTCCAAATAAACCTGTTGGACTATAACCTGGAGTTGTGTTATTTTTAACTCTGTTCCTGCGAGATTCTGTGGGTATATGCATTATTATGATCCCACAGGTAGACCAAAATAGCCAAATGTACTAAATGACCTACATGTGAAGAAATTACAAACACGATTCCACTTTTTGTAATTTGTCCTTTAACATGAATCAAAGCCAATGCGAATTACACATGAAGTAGTAAACAAAATAGTACTTCACTTTAAGTAGCTGATACAACAAAAATAATCCCTGAATAAATGTGGCACTACATTTTTAAAATTCCATTCAGGGAACGAGTGCTTCGCTGGCTGGTTGAAACGTTTTATTCTCCCTAATTGTCCTTGAGGAGGTGATGATGAGCTGCCTTCTGGAATCATCACAGTCCAATTGGTGTAAGAACACCCATAGTGCTGTTTGGGAAGGAGTTCCAGAGTTTTGACCCAGTGACACCAAAGGAATGGCAATGTATTTGCGAGTCAGGATTGAGAGTGTGTTGGAGAAGAAACTGCAGGTGATGGTGGTGTTCCTACGTATCTGCTGCCCCTATCCTTTTAGATAATAGTGTGTGTAACTTGTCTAAGGAGCCTTGGTGAATTTCTGTGCTGCAAATGTGTTGCTGGTCAAAGCACAGCAGGTTAGGCAGCATCTCAGGAATAGAGAATTCGACGTTTCGAGCATAAGCCCTTCCGAAACGTCGAATTCTCTATTCCTGAGATGCTGCCTAACCTGCTGTGCTTTGACCAGCAACACATTTGCAGCTGTGATCTCCAGCATCTGCAGACCTCATTTTTTACTCGAAGAATTTCTGTGCTGCATTGTGTAGATAGTACACGTGGCTGGGGGGAGTACAGAGAGTCAGTGATGGAGCGAGTGGTGCCAGTCAAAGGCTGGAAAGGACATGGGATTGGTCTCAGGACTAGGAGAAATACATCGGTGGGACACAGAGCTGGGAGAGGTACAGAGGGTAGGACACAGGGCTAGGAGGGGTATACAGAGAGTGGGACACAGAACTGGGGGAGGTACAATCAGTAGGACACACGGCTGGGAAGGGTACAGAGAGTTCAACTCAGGCCTTGGAGGGGTACAGATGGTACAACACAGAACTGGGAAGGACACAGGATTAAGATACAGGACTGGGTCAATACATAGGGTGGGACACAGAACTGGGGGAGGTACAGAGGATGGGACAAAGGGGAGGGCGGATATAGAGGGTGGGACACAAAGGAGGGGTACAGAGGGTGGGACACAGAACTGGGGGAGGTACAGAGGGTGGGACATAGGGGAGGGAGGAGTACAGAGGATGGGACACGGGAGGGGTGCAAAGGGTGGGACACAGAACTGGGGGAGGTACAGAGGGTGGGACATAGGGGAGGGAGAAATACAGAGGGTGGGACAGAACTGGGGGAGGTACAGAGGGTGGGACACAGGGGAAGGATACAGAGGGTGGGACACAGGGCTGGGAGGGATACACGTTGATGGACAAAGCTAAGAGAGATATGGAGATAAGGACAGAGCTGAGAGAGGTACATTGGGTGAGACATAGAGTTGAACAGGGTACAGGAGCTGGAGAGGTTATTTAGGCAAAATGGTGTTCACAGCTCAAATAGATAAACAGGAAATCAAATGAGTCATTGGCAGGTGATAATGTAAACATGATGAAAAGGCAAGTCAGAACATATATCCTCACCAACAAAGCCATTTTTTTTTACTTCAGGGACTACTGCTGTTTTTATCCAAATTATTTTTAAGTGTCCATTTCCAATATATGTCAGGTTTAGAAGTGACTAGTCAACATGCCAAAGAAAATATGCTAATTCCATTTAGAGGAGTTAGAAGGACAGCTAAACAGGATTCCAAGCATCAGGGAATTCTACTCTGATTAATTAAAGCAAGCTTCATTTTCTTTGGAAGAGATAAACCTACAATTTGACCCATGGAAGATTTTGTAATTCTAAAGGGAACTGACAAAGCAGATCCCTGCAAAATTACTCCTTCTGCTACAGGGTTCAAATCTAAGGGGACAGGAAAGAAAAGGAAAAAGGTGGGAGTAAACAGTAACCATGGGGGAGCTTTTTCAATCAAAAGGGAATCATGTTACGGCATTAAATCCATCAGAAGGATACTGAAGCAGTCTGTGTGAATGGGATCAGGAACCAGTTAGATAGTGGAGAAAGAAATGCTGAGAGAGACTGAGGAGATGGATTAGTAAATTGAGAAAAGTGGTAGATAGGCTTGAGTGATTGGAAGGAGGGGGTAGACAGAGTTGTTTATTGAGGATGGGGGGGAGGTAAATGGGATCTAGTGATGGGGAGGAGGGTGTAAATGGGATCGAGTGTAGGGGAGCGGAGGGTAGATGGGATCGAGTGATGGGGAGGAGGCAGTAAATGGGATTGAGTGATGAGGAGGAGGGTGTAGACAGGGTTGCGCGATGGGAAGGAGGGCTTAGATGGAATGGAGTGATGGGGAGGAGGAGGGGTAGACAGGATCGAGTGATGGGGAGGAGGGGTGGGTGGGATCAAGTGAAAGGGTGTAGATGGGATTGAATGATGGGAAAGAAAGTGTAGATGGGATCTAGCTTTGGGGAGAATGGGGTAGATGGAATTGAGTGATGGGGAAGGGGGTGTAGATGAGATCGAGTAATGGAGAGGAGGGTGTAGATGGGGTTGAGTGATGGGGAGGAGGGTGTACATGAGATTGTGTGATGGGGAGTAGGGTGTAGATGGGATTGAGTGATGGGAAAGATGTAGATGGGGAGGAGGGAATAGATGGGGTTGAGTGATGGGGAGGAGGGGTAGATGGAATTGAGTAATGGGGGAAAATGGGGGAAAGTGGGATTGCATGATGGGGAGGAGGGTGTAGATGGAGTTGAGTGATGGATGATGGGATCGAGTAAATGGGGAGGAGGGGGTAGGTGGAGATGAGTAATGGGAGGAGGGGGTAGATGGGATGGAATGATGGGAGGAAGGGGTAGATGGGATCAAGTGATGGGGAGGAAGGAGAAGATGGGATTGAGTGATGTGGAGGAGGGGGTGGATGGGGTTGAGTGATGAGGAGGAAGGGGTAGATGGGATCGAGTGATGGGAGGAGGGGGTAGATGGGATCAAGTGATGGGGTGGAGATGGTAGAGGGGATTGAGTGATGGGGAGGAGGATGTAGATGGGATCGACTAATAAGGAGGGGGAAGATGGGATCGAGTGATAACAAGGAGGGTGTAGATGGGATCGAGGTGATGGGGAGGAGGGGGTGGATGGGATTGAGTGATGGGGAGGAGGGAGTAAATGGGGTTGAGCGATGGGGAGGAGAGGGTAGATGGAGTTGAGTGATGGGAGGAGGGGTGAATGGGGTTGAGTGATGGGAGGAGGGGGTGGATGGGGTTGAGTGATGGGGAGGAAAGGGTGGGTGGGGTTGAGTGATGGGGAGGAGGGGTAGATGGGGTTGAGTGATGGGAGGAGGGAGTAGATGGGGTTGAGTGATGGGGAGGAGAGAGTAGATGGGATTGAGTGATGGGGGGATGGGGAAGATGGGATTGTGTGATGGGGAGGAGGGGTAGATGGCATTGAGTGATGGGGTGGGGGAAGATGAGATCACATGATGGGGAGAAGGAGGTAGATGGCATCAAGTGATGGGGAGGAGGGGGTAGATGGGATCCAGTGATGGGGAGGGGTAAAATGGGATTGAGTGATGGGGAGGAGAGAGTAGATGGGATTGAGTGATGGGGGGATGGGGAAGATGGGATTGAGTGATGGGGAGGAGGGGTAGATGGGGTTGAGTGATGGGAGGAGGGAGTAGATGGGGTTGAGTGATGGGGAGGAGAGAGTAGATGGGATTGAGTGATGGGGGGATGGGGAAGATGGGATTGTGTGATGGAGAGGAGGGGGTAGATGGCATTGAGTGATGGGGAGGAGGATGTAGATGGGATCGACTAATGAGGAGAGGGAAGATGGGATCGAGTGATAACGAGGAGGGTGTAGATGGGATCGAGGTGATGGGGAGGAGGGGGTGGATGGGATTGAGTGATGGGGAGGAGGGAGTAAATGGGGTTGAGCGATGGGGAGGAGAGGGTAGATGGAGTTGAGTGATGGGAGGAGGGGGTGAATGGGGTTGAGTGATGGGAGGAGGGGATGGATGGGGTTGAGTGATGGGGAGGAAAGGGTGGATGGGGTTGAGTGATGGGAGGAGGGAGTAGATGGGGTTGAGTGATGGGGAGGAGAGAGTAGATGGGATTGAGTGATGGGGGATGGGGAAGATGGGATTGTGTGATGGGGAGGAGGGGTAGATGGCATTGAGTGGTGGGGAGGAGTAAGGTGGGATTGAGTGATGGGGAGGAGGGTGTAGATGGGATTGAGTGATGAGGAGGAGGGAGTAGATGGGGTTGAGTGATGGGGAGGAGGGGGTAGATGGGGTTGTGATGGGAGGAGGGAGTAGATGGGGTTGAGTGATTGGAGGAGAGGGTAGATGGGATCGAGTGATAGGGGGATGGGGAAGATGGGATCATGTGATGGGGAGGAGGGGTAGATGGCATTGAGTGATGGGGAGGGGGAAGATGAGATCACATGATGGGGAGAAGGAGGTAGATGGCATCAAGTGATGGGGAGGAGGGGGTAGATGGGATCCAGTGATGGGGAGGGGTAAGATGGGATTGAGTGATGGGGAGGAGCGGGTAGATGGGGTTGAGTGATGGGGAGGAGGGGGTAGATGGGGTTGAGTGATGTGGAGGATGGGGTAGATAGGGTTGTGATGGGGAGGAGGGAGTAGCTGGGGTTAAGTGATGGGGAGGAGGGGGTAGATGGGGTTGAGTAATGGGGGAGGATGTAAATGGGATTGAGTGATGGGGAGGAGGGGTTAGATGGGTTGAGTGTTGGGGAGGAGGGGGTAGATGGGTTGAGTGTTGGGGAGGAGGGGGTAGATAGGTTGAGTGTTGGGGAGGAGAAGGTAGATGGGATTGAGTGTTGGGGAGGATAGGTAGATGGGTTGAATATTGGGGAGGAGGGGGTAGATGAGTTGAGTGTTGGAGAGGAGGGGGTAGATGGGTTGACTGATGGGGAGGAGGTGTTAGATGGGTTGAGTGTTGGGGAGGAGGGGGTAGATGGGTTGAGTTATGGGGAGGAGGGATAGATGGGATTGAGTGTTGGGAGGAGGGGTTAGATGGGTTGAGTAATGGGGGAGGATGTAGATGGGATTGAGTGATGGGGAGGAGGGGTTAGATGGGTTGAGTGTTGGGGAGGAGGGGTTAGATGGGTTGAGTGATGGGGAGGAGGGGGTAGATGGGTTGAGTGATGGGGAGGAGGGTGTAGATGGGGTTGAGTGTTGGGGAGGAGGGGGTAGATGGGTTGAGTGATGGGGAGGAGGGGGTAGATGGGGTTGAGTGTTGGGGAGGAGGGGGTAGATGGGTTGAGTGATGGGGAGGAGGAGGTAGATGGGTTGAGTGTTGGGAGGAGGGGGTAGATGGGTTGAGTGATGGGGAGGAGGGGTTAGATGGGTTGAGTTATGGGGAGGAGGTGTTAGATGGGTTGAGTGTTGGGGAGGAGGGGGTAGATGGGATTGACATTCATCAACATGCTGGAGGCCAAATGGATCAAATGGTCTTTCCTTTTTTTAACCAAATTTGGACCCTTACAGTATATCAGATTCTCTTGTCCTTAAACATTTTTTTCAACTAGTTACCACCTCCCTATTAAAACCCCTACCTCTGAGAAAATTGCATCTTTCAAAGCTAGAGTTTACCATAAATCTGAACAAAGAGGAATGCAATAAAGAGAGACTATTCTCGAATTGTAAGCCTGAAAGAAAGCCAATCTTCTTCCATCATGTTTGTACTAGCTCTCTGAAGGCACCAATGATAGTCTTTCCATCCAACAGGTTCCCACCGTTCCCCTAATGGTCTCTGCCTGATATTCCCTGTCAATTCAAAGACCAGCCAGCTGCTTGAATCATGCCTACATCCTGCAGGGCTTAGCATCTGGAAGCAGGGAAGGAAAGTCAAGCATTACTGTGGGCCTGGGAAATGTTCTATACAAACCCAGATCTCAGGATTTTCAGTGCAGAACCTGAATAAGGGGAAACACTGTTTAGGGCTTCCAATGAAATGAAATGGCTGGCTCAGCCAAAGGCCTGGAACCTACTGTTTTCAGGTAAACTGTACAGCCCTGAGACAGGTAGAAGGCAAAACGCTTCCGAAACACTTGCATCAACTCTTCCACTTAATTTCCATACTATTTCCATGTTTACATCCATCAAGAAACTCGGTGACATAAAGGGTGTGAGATTGGCATTAGGAATGTTCAAGTCATTATTTTTCTGCTTTGTACTTTGGAAAGAAGGCATGCATTTCAGGTTTTCCATTGGCCATGCATCACGGCAGATAAATCCTCAAAATTCTGAATACATTTTGTCAGTTATGGTAGTTATTCAAATTAATTAGTCATAGTGGCAGGAGGCAAGTCTAAAGTCAAAGAACGTACTTTTGACAAAGTTTATATTTAGCTCCCAATGTGCATGAAGATGTAAAACAGGCACAGCACACAGTTATGGAACAAGATAGTAGCTTCATGCATTTTTACAGCAAACACTACTAACTTGATTGATTGATTGTCATTTGTTTTAGTTATTTAATAGATTAACAACCAAAAGTGTTTGATTAACCTCTGATATATAACTCATTTTATTGTGTCACTTATTCTATGTAAGCACAGGATTCCACCCTGTAATTCAGTTTTTATATGTAGTTCCGTAAACCCTCTTGAAGCCCCTTGATTAGATTCTATGTTATAAATCCCATTCAAGTGTTTGATATTCTATATATAAAATCTGTGGATAAATTCTAACCAAAAACTCACCTCCAGATATCAGCTATTTTTATACCAAAATACCTGAAGCATCCATTAGATTCTGTCTTGTAACTCATTCCTCAATATCTGTCATTATGTATATAAGCCACTGAACTGAATTGTAACACTCTTCTAGATATCTGCTGCTTTCTAAATAACCTTCCCCAAAGTCTCTACTGGATTTCAGTCTCCAATCACACCTTGATATCAGTTATTCTCCACTGAACCTCTCAGATTCCAATCTGTAACTCAATCATGATATTTATTGTTCTATATATAAACACACCCCAACCCCTCAATTATATTTTATTTAAAGCCTGAATGTGGGCAGCAAAATTTCAATTATTTAGAATAACAGCATTTTAAATAATATTAATTTGATTGCTTCGTCATTAATAGCTCACAATGATTTATTGACATTACATTTCCCCTTATAAATTTTTAACATAGTCTTTGTAACATGTTCACAGATGAGTTCCCATTATAAAAGTGTGAGATGATGAAGTAAATATATTCAAGACGTTTCCATTAATGCAAGACCTTTCATAGTATAAATAGCAAAATATGTTGTGCTGGCCAAAGTGAGGCATTCCACTGAGAGCAAATTAATCATTTTCATTTCAGATACTCTGAATGTTAGCCTCAAGTACTTCAGGTCAAGTTAAACAGAGAGTAATATCCACTCTTACTGCCCAAAGATGAGTCTGTACTCCCAACATCTGAAGTAATTTTACGAATACATTACCATGTCATTCAGTGACAAAACTATTGGAAGTTCAGTTAAGACTTTCCTTTGCTGGAGTTTTTTGTAGAAGTAACAAAGCGGGTTGATGAGGGCAGAACAGTGGATGTGATCTATGTGGACTTCAGTAAGCCGATCAACAAAGTTCCTCATGGTAGACTGGTTAGCGCGATTAGATCACATGGGATAGAGGGAGAACTATTTAGATACAGAGCTGGCTGAAAGGTAGAAGACAGAGGATGGTGGTGCTGGGGGGTGGTTACTTTTCAGACAGAAGGCTTGTGACCTGTGGAGGGCCATAAGGATTGGTGCTGGGTCCATTACTTTTCATCATTTATATAAATGATTTGGATGTGATCAGAAGAGGTATAGTTACTAAGTTTACAGATGACACCAAAATTGGAGGTGTAGTGGACAGCGAAGAAGGTAACCTCAGATTACAAGGTGTACTTAATCAGATGGGCCAATGGGCTGAGGAGTGGCAGATGGAGTTTAATTTAGATAAATGCGAGGTGCTGCATTTTAGAAAGGCAAATCAGGCCAGGACTAATACACTTAATGGTAAGGTCCTGGGGAGTGTTGCTGAACAAAGAGACCTTGGAGTGCAGATTCATAGTTCCTTGAAAGTGGAGCGCCAGGTAGATAGGATAGAAGGCATTTGGTATGCTTGCCTTTATTGGTCAGTGCATTGAGTTTATGAGTTGAGAGGTCATGTTGTGGCAGTTGATGACATTGGTCAGGCCACTATTGGAATAATATGTGCAATTATGCTGTTATAGGAAGCATGTTTTGAAACTTGAAAGGGGTCAGAAAAGATTTACAAGGATGTTGCCAGAGTTGGAGAGTTTTAGCTATAGGGAGAGACTGATTAGATTGGGGCTATTTTCCCTGGAGCTTTGGAAGCTGAGGGATGACCTCATAGAGGTTTATAAAATCATGAGGGACATGGATAGGATAAATAGACAAGGTCTTTTCCCAAGTAGGTTTAGGGTGAGAGAGGCAAGATTTAAAAGGGACCTAAGGGGCAACTTTTTCATGCAGAGGGTGGTGTGTGTGTGGAATGAGCTACCAGAAGAAGTGGTGAAGGCTGGTACAATTACAAAATTTAAAAGGCATCTGGTGGGTATATGATTAGGAAGGGTTTAGAAGGATGTGGGCAAGGTGCTGGCAAATGGGGCTAGATTAATTTATGTTATCTGGTTGGCATGGACGAGTTGGACGAAATGGTCTGTTTCCGTGCTGTACATCTCTATAACTCTATGAATGCTTACAATTAACTCACAAAGGAAACTCTAATCCATCAATCTAATACGAGGTAATAACAAAAAGTATGTATCAGTGGGTCTTTTTCAGATTGGCAGGATGTGATGAGTGCAGTCCTGCAGGGGTCTGTACTGTGGCCTCAACTTCTCGCAAATTTGCAATTTCTATTATACTTAGATGAAGGAAATGATGGCATGGTATCTAATTTGCAGATGACACAAAGATATGGAGGTCAGTATATTGTGAAGGGGACTTCATGAGAATGCAGACCGATATCGATAGGTTGAGTGAGTGGGCAAAAATCTTGCAGATGGAATACAATATTAACTGTTTACTTTGACAGAAAGTAGACTATTACTTAAATAGAGAATGAATACAGAATTCTAAGATGCAGAGGGATCTAAGTGTTCTATTGTATGAATTACAAAAAGTTAGTGTGCAGGTACAGAAAAGAATTAAGAAGGCTTGAGAAGAATTGAACATAAAAGTAAGGATGCTATGCTTCTGTTATAAACCTCTCCTTGCTACAATCCAAAATCCCCACCTGCTTTAAGAAGACCACCATCATCACAGTGCTATATAAAACACCTGCAATGTGCGTCATCACCTACTGCCCAGTAGCTCTGATCCCCATAATCGTGAAATGTTTCAAGAGGCTGGTCCTGGCCCGCATCGCCTTCTAGTCTGTCTCAATCCCCTGCAACTTGCCTACCGGTGAAACACGTCATGATGTGAAGGTGCTGGTATTGGATGGGGTGGACAAACTCAGAAATCACACAACACCAATTTATAGTCCAACAAGTCTATTTGAAATCAAAAACTTTCAGAGCACTGCTCCTTCATCAGGTGAAGTGCTCTGAAAGCTTGTGATTTCAAATAAACCTGCTGGACTGTAACCTGCTGTTGAGTGAAACAAGTCCACAGCAGACACCATTTCCGTAGTCCTACACTCATCCCTGGAACATCTGCATAACAAGGATACCTACGTCAGGCTCCTATTCATGAACTAAAGTTCCACCTTCGACACCATAACCTCCTCCTGACTAATCTCCAAGCTCTGAGACCTAGGTCTTGGCTCCACCCTCTGCAACTGGTTCCTCAGCTTCCTGACCCACAGACAACAATCAGTGTAGATAGGCAACAGCACCACCTCCATGATAATCCTCAACACTGGCGTCCTGCAAGGATGCATTCTCAGCCCCCTATTGTACTCCCTATACACCCATGACTGTGTGGCCAAGTTCTGTACACCACCATGGTAGGCCAGATATCAAGCAACAATAAGTCAGAATACAGGAAGGAGGTG
The DNA here is from genome assembly GCF_020745735.1 of Hemiscyllium ocellatum. NCBI lineage: Eukaryota > Metazoa > Chordata > Chondrichthyes > Orectolobiformes > Hemiscylliidae > Hemiscyllium > Hemiscyllium ocellatum. Next base: position 20,434,520 of record NC_083423.1, on the reverse strand, counting down.
AAGTGCTTGGTGTCATGGTGCAATGATAATAATGTCTCCCTCTCAATGTTGGTAAAACAAAAGAACTGATCATTGACTTCAGGAAGAAAGGAGGACACACCCTTATTAATCTCAATGGAGCTGAGGGAGAGAAGGTCACAGCATCAAGTTCCTAGTAGTAATAATAACCAACAATCTGGCCTGGACCCCCGATGTATTTGCAACAGTGAAGGTGTCACAAAATTGCCTCTTCTTCCTCAGGTGGCTTAGGAAATTCGCCTTGTCCATAAGGATACTCACCAATTTTTAGAGATGCACCATAGAAAGTAATCTATTTGGGTGCATAAAGGCCTGGTACAGCAACTGCTCTGCCCAAGACTGTAAGAAACTACAGAAAGTTGTATGCACAGCCCAGACCATCATGGAAGCCAACCTCCCATCCATGGACTCCATTTGCACTTCTCGTTGCCACAGAAACCAGTTAACATCATCAAAGACTCCTCCCATCCCGGTAATGCTCTCTTCCAAGCTCTTCTGTCAGGCAGAAGATACAAATGCTAGAACACATGCACAAACAGGTTCAAGAACAGCTTCTTCCTTGCCATTATTAGACTGCTGAATGGATCTCTCTATCTTCAAACAATGTTGATCTTGCTAATGTTGATCTTGCCTTGTGAACTTCCTGTGCAGCCATTATCTTGTATGCCTCGCTCTGTCTAAGCTTTGTATGATCTGTACGTCTTGCTATGATCTGCATGTACTACTCTCAAAACATAACTTTTTACTCTACTTAGGTACATGTAAGTACAATAAATCAAATCAAATGAGACATCATCATGAATACCATGTGTAGTTTTACTCTCTTTATTTAAGGAAGGGCGTTAAAGTGATGTACGCATTATTACCGAGAATCAGTGTTTTACTTTATGAGGAAAAGTTAGAGTGGTAGAGACCTACAGCACGGAGACAGGCTATTCGGCCCAAACTGGTCAATGCCAACCAAAATGCCCATCCACACTAACCCTACTTCTCCGCACTTGGCCCATATCCTTCTAATGTTGGACTGAGCTGGTTTCCACAGTTTGGAAAAGTGAGGCAGGACTTGGTTGAAGTGTATAAATTAATGGTCTCGACAAGATGGATGTGGAAATGATGTTTCTTCTTTTGAATGAGCCCAGACCTAAGAGACACAATAATAATATTAGGTGTTACTCTTCCAGGACAAAAAATATGGAGTACTATTTTGACTAAGGAATCACATGACTTTAGAACACTGTGCCTCAGAAAATGGTTGGGAGGATCATGAGTATTTTTACGTTGTAGGGAAATAGATTTTTATTAAGGAAGGAAATCAAAGGTTTTCAGAAATAGGTGGAATGTGGAATTCGAAACACAAGCAGATCTGTGATGAACTTATTGAGTAACAATGCAGGCTCAAGGAACCAAATGGTCTATTTCTGCTCCTAATTCATATATTCATAAGACACACAATCCATCCAGCTTATTCTCTGCACCCTGAGCTAGTTTAAAACCCAGGTCCCAGAAGTAAAAAGATAGTATCAAACCTTTGCAGTACTCACTTCAACTATGGGCCCTCAGCTACATTTGGTCTGACTGAGTTGTTTTACAAATAGAGCTCCATTGTTTTTAAAAATAATGAGTGGAATTGTCTGCTGTTTCTGGGAACAAAAATGTCAGCAGAACTTAATTGTGCTGGAGACCAAACATTGGTTGTTTAATGACAGGACAAAACTTTGCAGTGAAGTTTTTGGATTGTTAAAGGCAGGTCAAGTCTTCTGACAGCAAACATTGGGAAGCACTTTTGTGTACATTTCATGCCATATTTGCTCAATGAAATGTTATCTCTGTGGAATGAAGTTTCCCTTCCTAATTAAGCTCTCAGCAAGAAAGCAATACATGACTTCAGATTCCCACGTAAGTGGTGTGCAGCAGGCAGGATAATGTACTTGCTGGGGTTTGAGTGACGAGCCGCCGATTTTTTTTGGAGTCCATTTGTCTACACATCACAATTGTGATTGTCTAAGTTGTACGGGGTATGGGGCAGGGGGAGCTTGGACTGTCATGGACACAGATTAAGGATGCAAGTCTGACTGACTAAGGGCAGAAGTCTGTCCAGGGAAGGGTGGAAAGTCCAGCTTTCACATTGAGAGACCGACTGATGATCCTGCTTGCAGGGAATGAATGCTTGTCCACTTGACTTTAAACATGGCCATGCCACCTTTGACTCCAAAAGGCGGAAGTGGACCAGGGCATCAATGTCCTGCCTAGCCCACTATAAGATGCACTGTGCTTCTTGTGCACATATATGTAGTTGTGTAAGCAGAGAGATGGTCACGTGCACACCCACTTCCAAACCTCTACTTCAGTATTAAAGATTCCACCCAGTCTTTCAAACACAGTCAAGTATGCTTTCTCAGAGGCTATTCGAACTGAAATTTAAGAGATCAATGGGTGACTTGATCAAAGTGTTTAAAATATTCAAATGATTTAATATGGTAAATGCAGAGGAACTATTTCCTTTTGTAGAGAAGAAAAAGAATTGGACATAATCCTAAAATTAGAGTTAGGCAGTTCAGGAGCAAAATCAGGAAGCACCTTTTCAGACACAGGTGTGGAAATCTGCCACACTCCTCTTCCGAAGACTGGGAATAATGAGGTTAGTTTAAAATGTAAAGATTGAGATCACTACATTTTTGCTGGTGAAGGTATCAAGGGAAATAGAGCAAAGGCAACAACAGGCAGTTTAGTTACAGATCACTCAGGAATCTAACAAGATGGAGAAACCAACGTAAACGGGTATTAGGCTTCCTCCTGTTCTTATATTAAAAGCAGAAAGTAACTGAGAACAAATCAACCTTAAAAAGTCATAATGCTTTTTGTATTTGTTTGTTGAATGTGAATGCATCAAGGCTAGCATTTATTTTTCATCCCTAGCAAGGCAGCTGTTTATGAAATGTGACCCACGGTCCTCAAAGGGTTCGTATTCACATATGCATCAGGAGCTTGAAGCTGCAGGGTGTGCTCTATACCACATTTCCTATGTCTGTTCAGCTCTCCTGAGTTCTCCTGTGATTATAATTCTAATCATTTCACAGTGACTGTCCCAGTTATTACTGGAACATTGGTTAATATTATCCTCTTAGAAAGATGCTCGTAAGCTGTCAAGGCAGATGGTCTCACACGAGAGACTGCTACAACTCTCATTTGCAAAGTAATTATGAGCCTCTTATTTCTGTTCCTTAGAATTTCCTCTATATTAACATGCACGAGTACAGGCCTCTCAGGTGTTAACAGTTGCTTGGCACACTGCTGCCCCCAAATGGTAAGAATTGCAAACAGTTCAAACAAACTCAATCTGCCTTGGGTTTGTGTTAGTGTGTGTTTTTGTGCGTAAGTCTTAACTCACAGCTTTCCTATGCTGCATGAAAGTACCATTTGATCTTTGTAAAGCACTTATGTAATGGATTTGAAAGGAAAATTAAACATTATCTGTCATTCATTAATACCTCTGCTTTTTAGCTTTTTATTCCTAATTAAGAATTGTAAGTGAAGGCCCAAAGTGCAGGAATATTCACCACTTGCTGAGACTGGTGCAATGCAAACAACATGCAATAAGCTTCAAACAATTAAAGGAGAGAGTAGCTGACTTCAGCTCCAACCTGTGGAACTCAATATTCACCCCCTTCATATTGCAGTTTGTATGATCTACGTAACGCATTTCAGTAATGCACAAATGTTATTTCAACAGTTCACTACCCCTCTGCCCTCACTAGACCATGACCTGACTACTGAACATAAAAGGTATTGCTTCCAGCTTGTCACTGGCTTCACCTCCTCAGGAGATCTTCCCTCCCCAGTTTCCCATTCCTTGTTCCAGATCCCACTTGGAACTCTTCAATGACTCTTTTTTCTGTTACACCAGTGACTGCATTCGCACCACTTTTCATTCCTATTCCTATCCAGAACTGGAAAAACAAAATCAGTTTGCTTCCAATTTCCAACCTTCAATTCCTCCTCCTCCTTCCTGGACTTTTCTGTCTCTATTTCTGAGTCCACTAGTATTCATTACAAACCACTGATTCCCACAGCTACCTCATGTGCAATTCTACAGGCCGTTTCCTGTGAGAACTCCATTCTACTGTCTGTGTTTCTCAATCTCTGTCAAATCTGTTCAGATGATGCCACTATCCACAATGGTGCTTAAGACACATTTTACTTTTCCCTCAACTGGGGATTACTCCCCATTAAGTTGAACCAGGCCCTCAACTGTGTCCAATGTACTTCACATACATCTGCTCTCCTCAATTTCCCTCCATTAAATTTTCAAGTCTAATATGACTTGTTTGTGGAGTTTGCACATTTTCCCCGTGTCTGCATGGGCTTCCTCTGGGTGCTCCAGTTTCCTCCCACAGTCCAAAGATGTGCAGGTGAGGGGAATTGGCCAATCTAAATTGCCTGTAGTGTTCAGGGATGTGTAGGTTAGGTGCATTATTCAGGGGAAATGTCGAGTAACAGGGTTGGGGAATGGATCTGGGTGGGATACTCTTTGGAGGGTCAGTGTGGACTTACTGGGCCAAATGGTGTGTTTCCACACTGTAGGGATTCTATGATTCAGAATTTCATACACTGACATTTCTTCATCATTCAATGAAGGACCATTATCAACACCAGAACTGCAGCAGTTTAAAGAGAATAAATTTATTGTATCGACCAGCACAAATCCGGTGCATCTTGACCCACACTGTGGACCTGGGTCTTACCTGTGAACCAGGGTCGACTCTGTGGGCTCAACCAAACCTTTTGCCTTTATCTCTCCTGAGTGTCTTTCCCCGACCAATCCTTTGGCCTAGACCTAGACTGCAGGTATTGATAGATCCTGTGAACCTTAGTCCTTTATTTATCATTTTAAATGGACAGTCAGAAGCCTGATCAGAGAGCAGTTTTTGTATTAATCGCAATTTTCCACTAGATGGCCCAAAACTCACATTTCAGAGGCATTCAAATATTTTCTGCAAGAATCATTGATTAACAGGACAAAGATATTTGCTTTCAAGCTCCTCTCACTTCTCCTCTATGTTCCTCAACCCATCTCTCCACATCCCTCAGTCAACTCTCCTCACCCCCCAGCCCACCTCTCCACCCACCTCCCTCTCCCCTTGCCCTGTCCTCAACCCACCTCCCCTACCCTTCATCTCTCCCTACCCAACCCATCACTTTCCCCCTTCAACTTGCATTCCCCCACCATATTCCTCAATCTAACTCTCCCCATACCCTCCAACTGATCACCCATTTTTTCCCTCTACACACTTAAAATAGCCTCAGTGCCTTTCAATTAATGAAGAAAAAAAATCAGAATCGCTTTCCACAGATGGGCTCTCGATCTTGTCATGAGCTGTAAAGGGATGTCAGGCAAGGACAAGGCTGAGCTGAGATTTGATGCTGTGTACATATCAAATATGGAATGGGGATTAAAAGAGAAATCAGATTGAGAGAAACTGGATGTCCAGACAAGCATCATGAGAAATCAGGGAGAGTGGAAGTTCCGATAATATAAGTAAAAATATCTTTTTGTTAAAGAGAAGGGAAGTGTTCTGGATGATGAAATGTCTGGAAATGAACCTTCCAGCTCAGCGAGAAAACCTATATCCAGAACCTCAATCAGAGCTACACATCTTCTCAAAACTCGCTAAGAAGGGAAATGTGGAACACCTAATGCAGGTTGTTAAAGTACTGAGAGATTGGATAACCTTGGTTATAGGTTAAGGTCCTCGATAAAGTCATTAATCCTTATGTTAAATGAAAATGTGCAAATGAGCAGGATACATATCCTGTTGAAAACCAGACTAAGGGTGTAGTACAGATGGAGATGAACACTGAAACAACATCCTGCAAGTCAATGAGGGACCATCTTCAGCACCAGGACTGCAGCAGTTTAAAGAGAGGTCCCTCCAATGGGGTAACCTTTATTTATGGGGAATCGATATTGAGCTTACCAGCACTGTCCAAATCCTGAAAGTTGATTGGCTAACATACACATGAAATTGGAAGTCAAGCCACATTCTGACTCCCATGCACCAAACTACATTGGCACAATTCTGAAGAAGGGTCACTGGGCACAAAACATTGACTTTTTTTTTCTCTCGATAGATGGTGCCAGATTTGCCTGAGGTTCTGCATCAAATTCTGTTTTTGTTTCATACCACCATCTGGTCACATCGGCTTTCAATCTTCATCGAACTAGACAACACCTGTCATCAAGAATGAGAATTGAAACAATGTAGGGTCAAACAGCAGAGCTGCTTATAGAGGCTGGGAAGAATAATCCAGAATCTTCCTTCAGAAGATAAACATTCAAGGCTAATTTCTTAACTTTTTTAACCCATGATTGTGTATCACTTTACTTGTGGGAGCATCTCAGCCTTGACTGCAATTCCTCTGCCTCCAAGCTATTCTGAGATTTCAGTTTACACTTGAGGACAGTGTGAACACAGGAAATGGTATCACCGATTTGGAAATCTATTAAAACGACAACAAAGATTAACATTCTCCACTTCATCAAATCCTCTTATGGCCACGTCAGCTGAGGTTAAAGTTAGTCATATTATTGAAGCAGCATCAATCTCAAGCTCTCTTCCAAAAACACAGATACCCCATTAAATATTGGTGAGAGGGGAGGGTAGGAGAGCTGGTAAAACAGTGAGAAGGCATTTCAGGACAGTTCCCCCACACTCACTCACTGTCGTGCCCTATCAGGTGCATTGACTGCTTACAGCATGGAGGTGGGCAGCTGATTTGCATAATTAAGGCTCTAATTAAAAGCCATTTTAGCAAGCTGCTGACTTTAATCCAATGGTGGAACGGCTCCTTTTCGAGTCAGAGAGATGTACAGCACAGAAACAGAACCTTCATTCCAACTCATCCATGCCAGACAGATATCCGAAACTGATCTAATCCCATTTGCCAGCAGTGGGCTCATATCCCTCTAAACCCTTCCTATTCAAGTACCCAGCCACTTGCCTTTTAAACGTTGTAATTGTACCAGCCTCCACCACTTCCTCTGACAGCTCATTCCATACACAAACCACTCCCTGCATGAAAATGTTGCCCCTTAGGTCCTTTTTAAATCTTACCCCTCTCACCTTAAACCTATGCCCTCTAGTTTTGGGGAAAAGACCTTCACTATTCACACTATCCATGCCCCTCATGATTTTATAAACTTCTATAGGGTCACCCCTCAGCCTCCGATGCTCCAGGGAAAACAGCCCCAGCCTATTCAACCACTCCACATAGCTCAAATCCTCCAACCGTGGTAACATCCTTGTAAATCTTTTCTGAATGCTTTCAAATTTTTCAACATCCTTCCTGCAGCTGGGAGACCAGAATAGCAGGCAGTATTCCAAAACTGGCCCAACCAATATACCTTACAGCTGCAACAAGACCTCACAACGCCTTCACTCAATGCTCTGACCAATAAAGACAAGCACGCTAAATGTCTTCTTCACTATCCTGTCGACCTGCGACTCCACCTTTGTTGTTTGGAGAAACATCAACCTCCTGAAGGTGGCAGCTCAGTGGGGACAGTGGTGCTGCAGAATCCATGATCCAAAGAAGGAAGGGCATTTCCACAGTCCCAATGATATCTTCAACCTCCAATTGGTGTGACCTACTGCCCATTCCTAATGAAAGGTTTACGCCCGAAATGTTGACTCTCCTGCTCCTCTGATGCTGCCTGACCTGCTGTACTTTTCCAGCACCACACATTTTGACTCTGACTCTCCAGCATCTACAGTCCTCACTTTCTCCTGGCCTACAGCCTTACCCACCTGGAGTTAAAGTTACACCTATCTGTCTCACCTCAGCTCACGTCCTGAGGTCACTGGCCTGCTTTGGCAGTACCTACCTTTTCTGATGACACTGCAGATGCTTTAGACTTGCTCACTTTCTGATTGGGCTAGTGACCAATTTCCTTGAATGAATGTGGACCTGCATATGTCAATACAAGAGAATGCCTGAAGTAAAACATATGAACTTGGGCAGCACGGTGACATTGGGCAGCACAGTGGCACATGGTTAGCACTGCTGCCTCACAGCGCCAGAGACCCAGGTTCACATTCTTCCCGTGTCTGCGTGCAGGTTAGGTGAATTGGCCATGCTAAATTGTCGCAGTGTTAGGTGAAGGGGTAAATGTAGGGGAATGGGTCTGGGTGGGTTTCACTTCGGCAGGTCAGTGTGGACTTGTTGGGCCGAAGGGCCTGTTTCCACACTGTAAGTAACCTAATCTAAAACTAGGGACATTGCTGGCACACATGCTTTTAAAAATCCAAAGCCCAATTAAAACTCAGCCTATTGGCAGTGACCCTTTAAATCACTCCTATTGGTTCTATACATCAACCATCTCAATCCGATACATGATTCCCGGTGATCCTAAATATCACACACAACAGTCCTACACATACTCAGAATAATCCTATACATCCTTCCCAATGATCCTATGCCCTATCACTTCTTATTAACGTATGCCATTGCCAACAACCATATCCAATATCTCCCAGTGATCCTTTACAAGTCCCAGGTGACAATGTGAACAGACTGTACAAAGTTAAATCACACAACACCAGGTTATAGTCCAACGGGTTTAATTGGAGACACTGGCGTTCGGAGACCTGCTCATTCATTGATGAAGGAACAGCGCTCCGAAAGCTAGTGTTACCAAATAAACCTGTTGGACTATAACCTGGTGTTGTGTGATTTATAACTTTGTACACTCCAGTCCAACACCGGCATCAAGACTGTACAAAAGCAGATCTAACATCATAGAAACTGTTTTTAAACATTCAGAAACAATGGAGAAGACTTCCAGCAGTATAAATGCAGAGTAATCAATACGATTAGCTCAAGCCCCGAGCACACATGTGATAACACACCTCCCCCCTTCTTGTAGAATCACAGGACCCCCTCGCCCTTCTTTGAAAACCTTTGTTTGCAAAGCCTGCGGGGCTGTGGGAGCTGAGCCTGTTTAAATCTCTCTGTACAAGCACAGACTCACTGCCTGCAATCTTATCCTTCATTAAATTCCCTCTAAGCCCGCTCCTTGGGTAGGATTTCTCCTCCGAGCTCCGGACACGTGATGGTCTTAATGCAATTGGTCAAGGAAATAACCTTAATCATCGAATACCCACGGATGGAATCAGTGCGAGAATAAACCATTCACACTTTTAAACATAAACATGTTAAATAATCATTAAAATCTCGGACCATCACTTACTTCTACTGAATCTAATTAAAAGCAGAAGGAACAGGAATCCCCGAAGCCAGAATGTCAGGGTAAGAGAATATTTGTGTGTATGGATTTAATGTTAAAGAACATAACTGTATAAACCTATTCATTATTTTTGTCTGAAGATTAACGTGAAAGCTACAGGCATTATTGATTTCGCTTCAATTGAAGTTAGCTTTGATACGTTGGTACCTGTATCTTGGAAATTTCAAAACTCCCATCCACTCACAATGGTGATTCTATCCTTGTCATTTCTTGTCTATATTTGCCAGAGGAAACAACTAAAAAATATACAGAAAGTGCAGGAAACCCATGAAGGTGTCAATATTTACAGGGGATCTCAGATGTATTTATAAGGTCTTGGCGGGGGGGGGGGGGGGGGAACAGTCTCAGGAGCATGTCAGTGTTTACGGGAGGGGGCCACACCAGTCTGTCTGTATTTTCGTGGGCTCCCAGGAGTATGTCAATATTTACAAGGGGCCTGAGGATTATGGCTGTATTTAGAGACCCCAGATGCATGACAGTATTTGCACGGGGTCTCGGACGTATATAAATATTTACGGGGGGGTGTCTCAAGATAATGTCAGTATTTGCAGAAGTTCCTAGGAGTATATCAGTATTAACATGGAGATCCTAGAAGTATGTCAATGTTTACAGGAAATCCCAGGAGTATGTCAGTATTTACATGGAACCTCCAGAGAATGTCAGCATTTACAGGGTATGTCAGGTGACAAGGGGTGTCATGAGCATGTCTGCACTTGTACAGGGTCCTAGGTATGAGTATTCACAGGAAATCCAGGGATTGTTTGATTATTCACAGGGAATCCTAGGATTGTATTTGTTATCACAGGGAATCCCAGGATCATGTGAGTATTCACAGATAATTCTGGGATTGTATTAGTTATCATAGGGAATGTCGAGATTGTGAGAGTATTCACAGGCAATCTGGCAGCTGACTGTATATATTATGCAAGGTGGTGCTCTGCTCAATGGAAGAAGCCATACGTTGCCCAAGAGGCATTTCTGTAAACAGGAGTCTGCACTCATGTCCCATTGTTTGGATTTTCTTTCTGACTCTAATACAGAGTCAGCAGCTGCGCCTTACTGAGCAGGAGAATAGTGAAGTTTTAAGGGAACAGGTTTCTGCCATATGGAGAGAATTTTAGTACTCACTCCAGTATATGTCAAATCAGATGGTTGGTATATGCAGCATATTCTTTCATGGAGAAATGCATAGGCATTACATAGAAATAGGCCATTTAACTGCTCCAGTCCATGTTGGCATTCTCCTCCACAACTTGAAAATCTATGACCTAGCAGCTACTGAAACGGAGTTATCCACCACCCTGACCACTTTCCCTGACTATCCAGCCTACCTGTTCAGCTTGACAGCCCACACACACTGTCCATTCTGACCATCCACGTTAACTACCCCCTCTGACTGCCCACACTCACTGCTCATACTTACTGAAATTCCACAAACACTGCCCACTCTGACTGACTGCCCAATTCCACACCCAATGTGGAACCAGCTGTGTAAGATATTGGACGTATGGAGGTTTGAAATGAGACTTGCAGTGTGCCATTATACAGTCAGTTACGTTTTTTACTCATTTGTTGAATATGGGCGTTGCTAGCTGGTCAGCATTTATTGCCCATCCCTAATTGCCCTTGAGAAGCTGGTGGTGAGCTGCCTTCTTGAACTGTTGCATTCCACCTGCTGTGGGTTGACCCATTAGGGATTGAATTCCAAGATTTTGACCCAGAGGCAGTGAAGGAACGGCAATTCAATTCCAGGTCAAGATGGTGAATGGCTTAGAGGGGAACTTGAAGATCATGGTGTTCCCATATATCTGCTGACCGTGTCCTTCTAGATGGAAGTAGTCGTGGGTTTGGAAGGTGCTATCTGAGGGCGAATTTCTGCAGTGAATCTTGTAGATAACATTCACTGCTACTACTGAGTGTCAGTGATGTGGAGTGGATGCTTGTGAATATATTGCCAATGAAGTGGGCTGCTTTGTCCTGGATAGTGTCGAGCTTCTTGAGAATTGTTGGAGCTGCACTCATCCAGTCAAATGGAGAATATTCCATCACACTCATGATTTATGCTGTGTAGATGGTGAACAGGCTTTGGGAAGTCAGGAGGTGAGTTACTCACTGCAGTATCGCTAGCCTCTGACCAGCTGTTGTAGCTACTGTGTTTCTGAGTCGAGCTGAGTTTCTGTCAGTGATAACCCCCAGGATGTTGATAGTGGGGGATTCAGTGATGCTAACATCAATGAATGTGAAAGGGCAATGGTTAGATTGTCTCGTATTAGTGATGGTCATAGCCTGGCATTTGTGTGACACAAATTGTTTCTTATTGCTGGAGTGTTGGAGAGAGATTATCTCTATATATAGTTCAAAGACATGCAGGTTACATGGATTGGCCATGCTAAATTACCTCATAGTATCTAGGGATGTGCAGGTTGGGTGGATTAGCCATTGGAAATGCAGGATTATGGGCATTGGCTAGGAGCTGAATCTGGATGGGATGCCCTTCAGAGGGGAGATTTGAGGGCTGAATGGCCCCTTTCCACACAATAGAGATTCTATATAAGCTGTATAACAGGTTAGCCATGTCAAAAAAAATTGTAAATTAGTAAAGCGAAAACAAACTTGGTGTTTGTACAGGGGATCGGAAGCTAACATTCTGTTTGCAGGCCTCTGAGCAAGAACAAAACCTCAGATTTAAAAACACATCACTTCAAATTCTTTCTTAACAGATTAAAGGGTTCACACTCAACTTTGGCAACAATTCTGTGAAGCAAGTAAGGAGGGATCATGGACAGTTACACTATGTTAAAGGCTCACACGCTGATTGTAAGCTTGCTACTCACCAGGTTTATACCGGTCTCCATGGAAGGTAACAGCTATTTTTTTGTTTCCTCAAGAGTTTCCTTCATAAGACCAGAAAAAAAGAACTAAAGAAGCCATATGTATGTAATTGCCTTTCATAAATTCAGGACATCCCAAAGGATCTTGTAGACAACTAAGTGCCTTTTGAAATTATTCATTTATAATGTAGAACAAGCAGGTTATAATTTGTGCACAGGAAGATTCCACCAACAGCAATATGATAATGACAATGACCAAATTATTTGTTTTAAGTGATACTCTATTTCAAATAATAACACAATTTTTCCTGGGAAGGCAGATCCACCCATTTGAAAATCAGGTCCTCTGCTGTTTCAACCTCTCTCTTAGTACTGCATTGCATGGCCCTGCCTTCATTCCTCATATGCTAATGTCTCCAGGATGTCTGTCTGCTCTCTCAGGTGAATGTAAAAGATTCAACAGCACTATTTCAAAAATGAGCAAAGAGGTTTATGAAATCTGTGCAGAAATTGGTCATTACAATTTCCCAAATAAAAAGTTATTTCATTGCAACTAAGTATCACACAGTCTGTAAAATACTGCTGCAGTAGTGAGGTTGTGAGAGGTGCAATATTAAGCTAATTAGCCTGGAGTCACCGTGCTTTTGATACGTTTCCTGTTTAGGTAAAGGTGTTTTATTTCACATTGGCTGTTGTTCCAATCTTCAGGCACATATCCCAAATCTAAAGGTTCCTAGAATATTACTACCAGTACCTATACTATCTCTGTATCTACTTATTTTTAAATCCCCAGGATGCTACCTATCAGGTCTACGGAACCTATTGGCCTTTAGCCCCATTAGTTTCCCCAGCACTTTTCTCTCAGATAGTTATTTTGTTAACTTCCTCTCCCACTTTGCCCTTTGTTTATTGAGTATTTTTAGACTGCAATTAGAATCTTCTCCTGTGAAGACTGATGCAAAGTATGTTTTGAACTCCTGTGCCATTCCCTGGTTCTCCATTATTATTTACTTAATCTCATGCTGCAAGGGCCCTAAGTTCACTTTCGCCTTTCTTTTGTTTTACAAACTTAAATAAGTTCTTGCTGTCTATTTTAATTTTACTTGTTGGTTAACCTTAAAGTTTATTTTCTGTCTTTTTGTTTAGTCATCTTTTGTTGGTTTTTAAAACTTTGTAAATCCTCTGGACTAATATTTGCCTCATCATCTGATTTTTCTTTCAATTTTGTTCTATCCTTAACTTCATTAGTTTACTGTGATTGGGGTTTTATCCCCTTCCTAGAATCCTTCTTCGAAATTGGTATATATTTTTGTTGTGGGTCATGAACTATTTTCTTAAACATCTGTTGTTATTCCTTAAACATGTTTTGCTAAACTCCTTTCTCAGTCTATTTCAGGTAACTCTGCCTTCAGTCCTTCATAACAACCCTTATTTAAGTTTAGCACAGTTGTAACCCAACCAAGTTCATTATTTTCCAACTGAATGGTAAATTCTACCACGTTATGGTCACTGTTTTCTTAGGGGATATATTACTCTCAGGTCATTTATCAAACCTGTCTCGTTATACATTGCCAGATCTCAAAAAGCCTGATGCCTGAATGACATGTAGCTCTAAGAATTCATCCTCATGGCTACCTCTGCCAATTTGATACTTCCAATCTATGCAAAGATTAAAAGTCACCCATACAAAAAAACTCTAAAGAATGGCAGATAGCGACAAACGTGGAAACAGACATGGAAACAGACCCTGCAGTCCAACTCGTCCATGCCGACCAGATATCCTAACCTAGTCTAGTCCCATTTGCCAGCACTTGGTTCATATCCCTGTAAACCCTTCCTATTCATTTACCCATCCAGATGCCTTTTAACTATTGTAATTGTATCAGAAAAAAGAACAGAAATTGCTGGGAAAATGCAGCATCTGTGTGCCTAAAGCAGTTAACATCTTGGGTCCCATTCTGAAGAAGGGTCACAGGACCCTTTATTTTCTATCATTTTTCCCTTTTGACACTGTTGTTTTACAATATTTGTTTACTCTGTCCTTACCTGACCCACTCTGGTTCTAGTTGACCAAATAGCCGTCCATCAATGCTACCATATCCTTTTGCTTTGCAAGTTTGCGTTTCCTCTCTGTCAAACTTTCCTGAACCCTCTAATTAGTATATTCAATATACCAGGATACTGGTCCCAGGATGGTTCAAATGAAGCCCATACAAAAGGAACAGCTACCTTCTACCCAAAACTGCTGCCAGCGCTCATGGGCAAACACCCAGCCACACACACACCAATTTTTGAGCTATGCATTTAAGCCATGCTCTTTCAATTAGCTTCTCTTTCAACAGTGAAACTTGAAAGGGTTCAGAAAAGATTTACAAGGATGTTGCCAGGGTTGGAGGATTTGAGCTATATGGAGAGGCTGAACAGGCTGGGGCTGTTTTCCCTGGAGCGTTGGAGGCTGAGGGGTGACCTTATAGAGATTTACAAAACTATGAGGGGCAGAAATAGGGTAAATAGGCAAAGTCTTTTCCCTGGGGTGGGGGAGTCCAGAACTAGAGGCATTGGTTTAGGGCGAGAGGGGAAAGATATAGAAGAGACCTAAGTGGCAGCTTTTTCACGCAGAGGGTGGTACGTGTAAGGAATGAGCTGACAGAGGATGTGGTGGAGGCTGGTACAATTGCAACATTTAAGAGGCATTTGGATGGGTATATGAATAGGAAGGGTTTGGAGGGATATGGGCCGGGTGCTGGCAGGTGGGACTAGATTGGGTTGGGATATCTGGTTGGACCAAAGGGTCTATTTCCATGCTGTACATTTCTATGACTCTATGGCTCTATGTGAACCTTTTCTCTAATCCTAATGAATGTCATTGGTAACAACGTGAATGACAACTGGATTCCTCCCCTCCCAGTCCAAGTTTCTCTCCAGTCCTGAGGAGAAGCCCTTAACCCTGGCACCAAGCAGACAATGCAGCCTTGGGACTTGTGCTCATGGCTGCACAGGACATTACCTCAGCCCCTAATTGTACTGTCCCCTATGACTACTGCATTCCTATTTCCTCCCCTATGCCTTGGTCAGTTTGCTTACTCTCCCTGCTGTCCCCACTCTTGTTCATGCAGCTTGTATGAACCTCATAATTGTTGAAAAATTGCAGAGGCCAAAGTTCTCGAAATGCCACTCCCCACCCTCCATGGAGTCACTATATCTACCTCACCCACAGTCACACCCTTGTGTCCTCAAACACAAACCACATTTGAATTTAAATGATTTAGTATGAGGGGTGTGGCTACCTCAAACAGTAAAATGTCCGGGTACCTTTCCCTCGCCCTGATGTGATGCGATGTCTGCTTGCAGACTCTCCCTCAATTCCGATCTAAAGTTCCTCAAGCTGTAGATACCAGCTACAGATGTGTTCTCTCTGGATCACCTTCCAGCAGCTCCCATATGCAGCAGTAGCAACAACCTCTCTCATCATGACTATACGTATTTTACTTCATTTAATTCATTAATCATTGTAGAAACCTTGCTCCCTTACAGTTTACTACAATTAATTTTCTTATATAAAAACACCAGAGCCAATCTTACAGTGGAAAGAGAAGTAAAAAATTAAAGACCCAATACAAATTGAATATCTTAATTTGGCTTAAAAGATTTAAAGTATTCATCAATCTTACTCACCAATCAACTGCCATTCCTTCACCCATATCTTGTTGTGCTTCGCAATGTTAATCCACTGCTAGTCAGCCTCTCAAACTGTGCTTCATATCCTCTCGATCTGGAGACTTTATTTCTTGCAGTGAACCTAGACTTCAAGCACATCTTTCTTCCCTTACATTGAATTTCCACTTTGAACCAAATCTCCAAATATGCTCACTCAGCCTTTATCTCAATAAGACAAAGTCTCCCTCTCACTGACAATGCACCCTCAATGACCGTGCAGTGTAAAACAAAGTCCTTTCTAATATGGAGCTGCACTAAATCACTTTGTAGATATAGTAATCAGTCCCTCAGTTACACAAGGGATTTCACCTGCTTGAATGATATCTGCCACAAGACTCCATCTCCTCCAAGACTTCAAGTTCCCTGGCCCTCAACACCTCATCTTCACCATGGACATTCAGTCCCTTGACACCTCCATCTGACACCAGGGCCTCCAAGCCCTCTGTTTCTTCCTCTCCCAATGTCTCCACCAATACCCTTCCAACTGACACTCTCATTCGTTTGGCTGAACTGATCCTTACCCTCAACAATTTTTCCTTCGAATCCTCCCACTTCCTCCAGATTAATGGGGTAGCCATGGGCACCCACAAGGGCCCCAGCTTTGCCTGTCTCTTTGTGTGTAATGTGGAACAGTCCATCTTCCGTAGTTACACTGGCATCATTCCCCACCTCTTCCTCTGCTACATTGATGACTGCATTGGGGTCACCTCATGCTCCCATGAGGAGATTGAACAATACATTCCATCCCAACCCTAAATTCACCTGGATCATCTCTGACACTTCCCTCCCCTTCCTGCACCTCTTTATCCCCATCAACGGTGACCTACTCAACACTGATATTTTCTTCAAACCCACTGACTCCCACAGCTACCTGGATTACACCTCCTCCCACTCTGCCTCCTGCAAAAATGCTATCCCTTACTCCTAATTCCTCCACCTCTGCTGCATCAGCTCCCAGGAGGACCAGTTCCATCACAGAACACACCAGATGGCCTCCTTCTTTAAAGACTGCAATTTCTCCTCCCACGTGGTTGATGATGCCCTCCAACGCATCTCATCCATGTCCTGCACCACTGCCCTCGAACCCCACCTGTCCAACCGCAACAAGGACAGAATCCCCCTGGTCCTCACCTTCCACCCCACCAACCTTCCATATACATTGCATCATCCTCCGCCATTTCCACCACCTACAAACAGACCCCACTACCAGAAATATATTTCCCACCACATCCATCCTCTTTCCATACAGACCGTTCCCTCTGCAACAACCTGGTCAGGTCCACACCCCCAACAACCCACCCTTCCCTCCTGGCACCTGCCCCTGCCAATTCAGGAATTGCAAAACCTGCACCCACACCCCACCCCTCACCTCCATCCAAGGCCCCAAAGGAACCTTCCACATCCATCAAAGTTTCAGCTGCACTTCCACATGTAATTTACTGTATCCATTCCTCCCAATGCAGTCTCCTCTACGTTGGGGAGACAAGACACCTACACGCAGACCGCTTCAGAGAACATCTCCGGGACATGCAGACCAATCAACCCCACTGTCCCGTGGCTAAACATTTCAACTCCCCCTCCCACTGCGCCAAGGACATGCAGGTCCTGGGCCTCCTCCATCGCCACTCCCTTACCACCCGATGCCTGGAGGAAGAACACCTTGTCTTCCGCCTCGGGACCCTTCAACCCCATGGCATCAATGTCATCTTCACCATTCCTCATTTTCCCTATGCCCACCTTACCCCAGTTCCAATCTTCCATCTCAGCACCACCCTCATGACCTGTCCCACCTGTCTATCTTCCTTCCCACCTTTCAGCTCCACTCTCCTCTCTATCATTTTAACCCCCACCTCCATCCAGCTATTGCACTCTCAGCTACCTTCCCCCCAGCCCCACTCCCTCTCATTTATCTCTCCACCCCCTGAGGCTCCCAGCCTCATTCCTGATGAAGGGCTTTTGCCTGAAATGTCGATTTTCCTGATCCTCAGATGCTGCCTGTCCTGAACTGCTGCGCTTTTCCAACACCACTCTAATCTTGACTCTGATCTCCAGCATCTGCAGTCCTCACTTTCGCCTGATATCTGCCATAATCAACTGCAAAGAAGGAAGCATATGTCACATACAGTGCATTTAAAACAGTGGGCCAATCAAAAGTGCATAGTGTGTAGAAGGTGCTTAAATAAAGAAATTAAGAGGACAAAGCGGGGCCACAAAATATGGCAGAGAGGATTAAGGAAAATCCCAAGGCATTTTAAGAGGATTACCGTGGAAAGACTGGAGCAATCTGTGCATGGAGCCAGAGGATGTGGATGAGGTGTAAAATGACTAGTTCTCAGTATTGACAGAGAAGAAAGACATTGCAGCTAGGGATTTCATTGTTGGGATTTTGAGATTTTGGAATATGTTAAGATTAATAAGGAGGAAGTATGAGATGTGTTGGTGGGCACAAGTGCATAAACCCCCAGGGTTTGATGAGATATTACCCAGGCTATTATGGGAGTCAAGGAAGGAGATTGCTGGGGCCCTGGTGGAGATACTTACTAATTTATTGGCCACCGGTGAAATGCTAGGTGACTGGAGGATAGCTAATCAGCAGAAGGGCAACAGGGATAGGCCAGGTAATTATAGATCTGTTAGTCTGATGTCAGTGGTAGGGGAATTATTGGAAAAAGTTCTAAGGGACAGGATTAATCATTACACAGAAAGGCAGGGATTGATCAGGGATAGTCAGCATGGATTTGTTAGAGGGACATCCCACCTGACTAACTTAATTGAGAGTTTTGAAAAAGTGACTAAATGTATTTGATGTTGTTTTCATGGATTTCAGTATGACCTTTGACAAGGTCTCACTTGGAAGGTTAGTCCAAAAGGTAAGAGCCCATGGGATCCCAGGCTAGTTGGCACATTGGATTCAAACTTGGCTTGCAAACAGGAGGCAAAGGGTGATAGTAGAGGATGTTTTTGTGATTGGAAATCTGTGACCAGTGGTGTATCACAGGGGTCAGTGCTGGGACCCTTGTCGTCTGTTATGTACATTAATGACATGGATGTGAATGTAGATGGTACAATTAGTAAGCTTGCAGATGACACAAAAAATGTTCTGAATAGTGAGGATATGGCCTCAGGCTGCAGACTGAGGTATACAAAATTGTGAGAGGCATAGCCTTGGTGGATTGTGAGAATGTTTCTCCACGGCAGACATGTCTAAGGCTAGAGGGTATAAGTTTGAGGTGAAGAGTAAGTGGTTTAGAGGAGATCTGAGGAAAAATACTTTTCACCCAAAGGGTGATAGAAATATGGAATGTGCTGCCTGAGAGAATCGTGGAGGGAGGTGCTCTTGCAAGATTTAAAAACCATTTGGATGAGCACTGAAAATGACAGGGCAGTGGATGGACCAAGTGCAGGTATATAGGATTAGTGTAGTTTGGTGTTTACTGGTTGGCATAGACATGTTAGGCCAAGGGTTTGTTTCTATGCTGCATGAGTCTATGACTCTATGACATTCTTCTGAATCTTTCCATGGTCAAAGTGTGTTCAGTGGTATGTATGAAACTCTCTTCCCATTGCTGCAAGTTTAAATCTTCAGCAAAATGACTTCAGACCAACTCCTCCTCTCCCTGGACCACAAAGAACCCTTTTAAAAAGTTGAGATCTACAAACGTAAACCCGTTCTTCTCCTTGATGTGCTTTCCCAGATATTTGATAATGGAATAAATGATTTCCATTAGCTGAGAGGATTGCAGCATGCAGTTTGTTACACCTCACTGGAATAGCACAATAGAAATCCAGCTTCACTATTTCCAGAGTCATTAAAACAGTTGAAGATTTTATTAAGTATGCACAGCTCCTCAATTTACCTGACTTCTAGACCCAAGTTGATAGAAAGCATGAACTGAGTTTCCGTACAGGACAAGAATCATAATTTATGACGAGTAATTAGAGCTGAAAATGTGTTGCTGGTCAAAGCACAGCAGGTCAGGCAGCAGCCAAGGAACAGGAAATTCGACGTTTCGGGCCAGAGCCCTTCATCAGGAATGAGGAGCCCTGATGAAGGGCTCTGGCCCGAAACGTCGAATTTCCTGTTCCTTGGATGCTGCCTGACCTACTGTGCTTTGACCAGCAACACATTTTCAGCTCTGATCTCCAGCATCTGCAGACCTCACTTTTTATACGACGAGTAATTAGAGCCTTTATACAGGTAAAGTTATAAGCTGTCAGCATATAATGCTATTAATTAAATTCTAATGCCCCATACACCCCCCCCCCCCCCCTTTACACACTCTCAGACAGATAAACAAGGAATGTAGGATGTGGCAGAGATAAACCTGGAAGTACAGTTCAATGGTCTTTATTCCTAGATTTTGTTGCTGAGATGATCGTTGTGTTTTACTCCTGGACAGCGCATTGCTTCAGTAGGCTTTCTCCAAATGCTTCCACTTACAAGTGAGGCACAAGGTGGAGGGTTCATTTATAAAAAATGAACTTATACGGCATCAATGTGGACTTCACCAGTTTCCTAATATCCACTTCCCCCACCTTAACCCAGTCCCAACCTTCCAGCTCGGCACTACCCTCATGACCTGTATTCCTGTCCATCTTCCTTCCCACCTATCCAATCCATCCTCCTCTCCGACCTATAATCGTTACCCCCATCTCCATGTATCTATCGCACTCTCAGCTATCTTCCCCCAGCCCTACCCCCCCTCCCATTTAACTCTACACCCCCTCGGCTCACAAGCCTCATTCCTGATGAAGGGCTCTTGCCCACAACGTCAATTCTCCTGTTCCTTGGATGCTGCCTGACTGGCTGTACTTTTCCAGCACCACACTTTCAACACTTGTAAAAAAAGTCTGATTTATCAGTTAAAAGTCACAGCTTACAGCAACTGTTGCAAGAAAGATAAAACTGTTCTTCTTCAGGTTTAAGTTAGTTATAGCTCCAGAGAACAGTGAGACTGTTCCTGGAGTGGGAAAGAATTGAATACTTCTCTTTCCCATTGTAACATGTTCCCAGTTCCAAGCTGATGCAACCTGAGAACCAATCACAGTTATTAGCAGGTGAAAGGTCTCTGTCATTGATATCTGGTCTGTGGCCCATAGACCAATTTAACTTTGTGCTGTCAACCAGAACTGCATCTGTACGTTCCCTCAGCTCCAAACTGTCTGCAATTCAAACATCAATTGCTGATTATTCCAACCGTTGTTGCTTGCCATGGTTATTGGTTACTTCCTCTCAAAATATACAGCTGGTTTGAAAATGGCTCTTTTCTCATTTCAATTCAGAGTTTTAAAAAAAAATAAAATAAAAAGATTTTATCTTTACAGCTTAGTAACAAGCATAACCAGCTTGCCCTGTGCAGTGCCCCTAAGAATTGGACTGGGTCTTCTACAATTACAAAGGCAGGAATTGGCTGATTATCACATTATCCAAATTACCAGCCAGTTTTTAGCCAGTAGTCTGTTTAGAATCATTGGTTTTATATGGCCTTCAGGTCTACTAACAATATGGCTGAATCATATATTGTGAATTATAAATCATTTAGCTCTGCATTGTTTCCATTTGCACTAGGTAACCGGTGTTCAGGAGGGCATGACCTGTATGTTGATATTAAAGAGAACAGTCCAAATGGCACAGTCATTGCAAAGCTCACCATAAATGGCAACCTTTCCAGCCATGAAATCAGCTTGAATCTGACAGGAACAGATATGGAGTGGTTTCGATTGGAGGAGGAAGTTGTCAAGCTGAATGTGTTGCCTGCCAGACAGTTGGATCGAGAGGTACAGAGATAGGAGAGTCCGGAAGTCCTGCGATAGTAGAGCTAGACTTCGAATGAGTGAATGCTGTCTTCTGAGTTGCATTATCTCCAGGTTCCTCTCCAAGTTGCATAGCAACTTGACATGGAAACATATTGCTGTTTCTTCATGTTCAGGATGCGAGAATTTCCATGTAACAGCACAACCCTCACCACACATGATGCAGTGGCTCAAGAAGGTAGCTCACAAGGACAGGCTTGGTGAGGCAATATATGCTGGCATCACCAGCAATGCTCACATTCTGTGAATGAATAAATGTTTTTTAATACATAAACAATGCTAATTAGTTCCAAGCACAATTTCAAGTCAGTGTTAGGCATCTCCATTAGGCCCATGTGTTATGGACTGAAAAACAACCTGTGAACAATTTGTAATTAGCTCCAGTCCTTAGAAGCAGAGATGAAAGCATTGCGACTTTTAAGTGTGAATGTTATTCTTACTGTATAACGTTGTGTATGTTCCATTTTATCAACAGCTACTATCCACCCCACTTCTCTTTGCGACGATAACATGTACTGATGTTGCAACTTCAGATCAGGTATATGGATCTCTCATTATTTTAAAATTATTCTTATTCTCATTATTCTTAGTCTATCTAAACATTTTCTGATAGATACCTTTGGATTGAAATATGATAAATAGCATTAACATCTTTAATTATGAAACACATAGCTAATTGATATATTACATTACCTACAGTGTGGAAACAGGCCCTTCAGCCCAACCAGTCCACACTGACCCTCCAAAGAGTAACCCAACCAGACCTATTTCCCATGCACCTAACACTATAGGCAATTTAGCACGGTCAATTCACCTGACCTACACATCTTTGGACTGTGGGAGGGAACCGGAACACTCGGAGAAAACCCCCACGCAGACACGGGGAGAATGTGCAAACTCCACACAGACAGTCGCCTGAGGCTGGAATTGAACTGCTGTGAGGCAGCAGTGTTAACATTGACCCACCATGCCGCCCTCATCACTATGCGCAGAAACATCCACGCCAATAGAGGTGTCCATCCTTTCTAGGTTGTTCTGCACATGCACATAAATCCATCTTTATTCCTAACCCATGAAAGTTGTACTGGCACATCCTGTACTGTGTGCTCCTGGGTTATGCTGTTGTCTTTCTTTGTGTAACTTATTGGTGAGGAACAGTGGAGCCTCTACAAGCTGTTACTGATTTCTGAATGTTAATTGGATCATTTGAGAGGTGGAGAGGGTTACTGAGAGGTGTTACAGGGAGGTAGTCACACCTTGAGTGCAAGAAAAAGGCAGATGGGTTACAATGAGGCAACGGAAAGGGAACCGACAGACAGTGCACAGAATCCCCATACCATTTTGGATGCTGTTGTGGGGATGACTTACCAAGGGTAAGCCATGGGGTACAGGTCTGTGGCACAGAGTCTGTCCCTGTTGCTCAGAAGGGAAGGGGAAGATGAACAAAGCATTAGACATTGGGGACTCCATAGTTAGGGGGACAGATAGGAGATTCTGTGGGAACAAGACAGAGTCACGGTTGGTGTGTTGCCTCCCAGGTGCCAGTGTTTATGATGTCTTTGACCATGTTTTCGGGATCCTTGAGGGGGAGGGGGAGCACCCCCAAGTTGTGGTCCACATAGGTATTAATGACATAAATAGGAAAAGGGATGGGGAGTTAAGGCAGAAATTCAAGGAGCTAGAGTGGAAACCTAGTGCTCGAACAAACTGTTGTTATCTCTGGTTTGTTGTCCATGCCACGTGCTAGCAAGGAAAAGAATATGGAGAGAGAGGATTTGAACACGTAGCTACAGGAATGGTGCAGGAGGGAGGGTTTCAGATACATGGATAATTGGGGCTCATTCTGAGGTGGGTGTGACCTCTACAAACAGGATAGTATACACCTGAACCAGAGGGGTAGCAATATGCTGGGGGTGAAATTTGCTAATACTTTTCAGGAGGGTTTAGGTGATTTGAAGTGTGTCTATTTCAATGCCAGGAGCATCCAGAACAAGGTGGGTGAATTTGTAGCATGGGTTGGTACCTGGGACTTCGATATTGCAGCCATTTTGAAGACATGGATAGAACAGGTACAGGAATGGTTGTTGCATTTTCTGGGATTTAGATGTTTCAGTAAGAACAGAGAAGATGGTAAACGAGGGGGAGGTGTGGCATTGTTAGTCAAGGACAGTATTACGGTGGCAGAAAGAATATTTGAGAACTTGTCTATTGAGGTTAGAAATAGCAAAGGAGAGGTCACCCTGTTGGGAGTTTTCTGCTGGTCTCTGAATAGTTCCAGAGATGTAGAGGAAAGGATAGCAAAGATAATTCTGGATAGGAGCAAGAGTAACAGGGTAGTTGTTATGGGGTTCTTCAACCTTCTAAATATTAACTGGAAATACTATAGTTCGAGTACTTTAGATGGATCAGTTTTTGTCCAATGTGTGAAGGATGGCTTCCTGACACAGCATGTAGACAAGGCAACAAGAGGTGAGGCCACATTGGATTTGGTGCTGGATAATGAACCTGGTGTTAGATTGGAGGTAGGTAAGTACTTTGGTGGTAGTCACCACAATTCAGTTATGTTTACTTCAACGATGGACAGAGTTATTGCAGGAGAAAGGCAATTATAATGTAATTGGGTAAGATTTAGGATGCATTGGATGGGAAAGGAAATTGCAGGGGATGTGGACAATTGAAATGTGAAGCTTGAATAAGGAAAAATTACTGTGTGTCCTTGATAAGTATGTACCTGTCAGCCAGGGAGGAAGTGATAGAGCGAGGGAGCCGTGGTTTACTAAACAAGTTGAATCTCTTGTCAAGAGGAAGAAGGCAGCTTATGTTAGGATGAGATGTGAAGGCTCAGCTAGGGTGCTTGAGAGTTACAAGTTAGTTAGAAAAAACCTAAAGAGATATCAAAGAAGAGCCAGGAGGGGACATGAGAAGTTGGTAGATAGGATCAAGGAAAACCTTAAGCTTTTTATAGGTATATCAGGGAAAAAGAATGACTAGAGAAAGATTAGGGCCAATCATGATAAGTTGTGCATGGAATAAGAGAAGATAGGAGAAAGACGATGTTGTCGAGGAGAATACTGAGATACAGGCTACTAGAGTGGGCGGCATGGTGGCACAGTGGTTAGCACTGCTGTCTCACAGCGCCTGAGACCTGGGTTCAATTCCCGACTCAGGCGACTGACTGTGTGGAATTTGCACGTTCTCCCCGTGTCTGCGTGGGTTTCCTCCGGGTGCTCCGGCTTCCTCCAGAGTCCAAAGTTGTGGCAATTCAGGTGAATTGGCCATGCTAAATTGCCCGTAGTGTTAGGTAAGGGGTAAATGTAGGGGTATGGGTGGGTTGCGCTTCGGCGGGTTGGTGTGGACTTGTTGGGCCGAAGGGCCTGTTTCCACACTGTAAGTAATCTAATCTAATCTAATCTAGACTAGACAGGATTGAGGTTCACAAGAAGGAGGGCAATTCTGAAAAGTGTGAAAATAGATGTCTCCTGGGTGGGATTTTCTGGGAAGTCAAGGAGGAGATTGCAGAGTCTTTGGCTTTGATCTTAAAGTCATCATTGTCTACAGGAATAGTGCCAGAAGACTGGAAGATAGCAAATGCTGTCCCCTGGTTCAAGAAGGGGAGTAGAGACAACCCTGGTAATTTAGACCAGTGAGTCTTACTTCAGTTGTGGGTAATGTGTTGGAAAAGGTTATAAGAGATAGGATTTATCATCATCAAGAAAGGAATACGTTGATTAAGGATAGTCAATATGGTTTTGTGAAGGGTAGGTCGTGCTTCACAAACCTTTGAGATGGTGACCAAACAGGTCATACAGTCATAGAGATGTACAGCACAGAAACAGACCCTTTAGTCCAACTTGTCCATGCTGACCAGATATTCCAAATCAATCTAATACCATTTGCCAGCATTTGGCCCATATCCCTCTCAACTCAACTCATTTGTGTACTCATCCAGATGCCTTTTAAATGTTGCAATTGTACCAGTCTCCACCACTTTCTTTGGTGCTCATTTCACACACACACCACCCTCTGCATTAAAAAGTTGCCCCTTTGGTCCCTTTTATATCTTTCCCCTCTCACCTTAAACCTACAAGGCAACGAGCCAGGACAGGTGTCAGACCTCGCGGTGGGAGAGCACTTTGGAGAAAGTGATCACAACTGCCTCACAGTTAGCATAGTTGAAAAATGTGGTGCTGGAAAAACATAGCAGACCAGGCAGCATCCGAGGAGCAGGAGAATCGACGTTTCGGGCATGAGCCCTTCTTCAGGAATGAAGCTGGTGTGCCAAGCGGACTGAGATAAAAGGTAGGGGGGAGGGAATTTGGGGCAGGGGCGGTGGAAGGAGGTGAGGGTGATAGGCTGGAGAAGGGGTGGGGGCGGAGAGGTCGGGAAGAAGATTGCAGATAAGAGGGCGGTGCTGAATCCGAGGGTTGGGACTAAGATGGGGGGAGGGGAAATGAGAAAGCTGGAGAAATCTACATTCATCCCTTGTGGTTGGAGGGTTCCTAGGCGGAAGACGAGGCGCTCTTCCTCCAGGCGTCGTGTAGCCAGGGTCTGGCGATGGAGGAGGCCAAGGACTTGCATGTCATTGGCGGAGTGGGAGGGGGAGTTAAAGTGTTCAGCCACAGGGCAGTTGGGTTGGTTGGTGCGGCATTTAGCGTAGCCTTGGAGAGTGAAAGGAGCAGTTACCAAGGGAAGATATTTAATTGGGGAAAAGGAAATTGTGACGCTATCAGAGTTGGGAAGTACAGACTGGGAGCAATTGTTCCACAGAAAGGCCACAGCAGACATGTGGAGACTATTTAAGGAGCAGTTGTTGCGAGTGATGCACGAATTTATTCCTCTGAGACAGGTAAGAAGGGGTAAGATTAACGAGCCTTGGATGACGAGAACAGAGAATCTTCTCGTCAAAAGGAAGAAGGCAGCTTGGGTAAGGTGGAGGAAGCAAGAACCTAGCACAGCTTTAGAGGATTACAGGCTTGTTAGAAAGGAGCTCAGAAATGGACCGAGGAGAGCCAGGAGGGGGCATGAAAAAAGCTTGGTAAGAGGAATTAGGGAGAACCCAAAGGCATTTTATTCATACGTGAGGAATAAGAGAATGATCAGGGAGAAGGTAGGGCCGATCAGGGATAGCAGAGGGAACTTGTGCGTGGAGCCTGAGCAGATAGGAGAAGCCCTAAATGAGTTTTTTGCTTTGGTTTTCACCAAGGAAAGGGAACTTTGTTGTAAATGAAAACTTAGAGGAGCTGGGATACAGACTTGATCAGATCAAGATTGATGAAGTTGATGTGCCGGAAATTTTGGAAAACATTAAGATTGATAAGTCCCCATGGCCAGACCAGATTTATTCTAGGCTACTCTGATGAAGTGAGAAAGTAGGTTGCTAAGCTGCTGGCAAAGATCTTTGCCTCCTTACTCTCCACGGGAGTTGTACCAGAGGATTGGACGGAGGCGAATGTTGTTCCTCTTTTCAAGAATGGTAATAGGGAAATCCCTGGCAATTACAGACCAGTCAGTCTCACATCCGTGGTCAGCAAAGCTTTGGAAAAAATTCTGAGGGATAGGACTTATGACTATTTGGCAAAGCATAGTGTGATTAAAGGCAGTCAGCATGGCTTTGTGAGGGGCAGGTCATGCCTCAAAAATCTTATTGAGTTCTTTGAGGACGTGTCAAGATAGGTTGATGACGGTCGAGCAGTGGATATGGTGTATATGGACTTCAGCAAGGCATTTGATAAGGTTCCCCATGGGATGCTCATTCATAAAGTCATGATGTATGGGATACAGGGAGATTTGTCTATCTGGATTCAGAATTGGTTGGCTGACAGAAGGCAGAGAGTGGTTGTAGATGAAAAGTATTCTGCCTGGAGGTCAGTGTTGAGTGGGGTCCCACAGGGCTCTGTTCTTGGGCCACTGCCCTTTGTAGCTTTTATAAATGACTTGGATGAGGAGGTTGAGGGGTGGGTTAGTAAATTTGCAGATGACACAAAGGTTGGAGGTGTTGTCGATAGTATAGAGGGCTACTGCAGGCCACAGCATGATATAGACAGGATGCAAAGCTGGGCTGAGAAATGGCAGATGGAGTTCAACCTTGATAAATGTGAAGTGATGCATTTTGGAAGGTCGAACTCAAATGCTGAATATAGGATTAAAAACAGGATTCTTGGCAGTATAGAGGAACAGAGTGATTCCTCAAAGTTGCCACCCAAGTGGATAGGGTTGTTAAGAAAGCATATGGTGTTTTGGCTTTCATTAACATGGGGATCGAGTTTAAGAGCTGTGAGGTTTTGCTGCAGCTCTACAAGTCCCTGGTGAGACTACACTTGGAATATTGTGTCCAGTTCTGGTCACCCTACTATAGGAAAGATACAGAGGGTTTGGAGAGGGTGCAGAAAAGGTTTACCAGGATGTTGCCTGGACTGGAGGGCTTGCCTTATGAAGAAAGGTTGAATAAGCTTGGACTTTTCTCTCTATAGAGGAGGAGGAAGAGAGGAGACTTGATCAAGGTGTACAAAATAATGAGTGGAATAGATAGAGTCAATAGCCAGAGACTTTCCCCCGGGGCAGGATTGACTGGTACAAGGAGTCAGAGTTTGAAGATATTAGGAGGAAGGTATAAAGGAGATGTCAGAGGTAGGTTCTTTATGCAGAGAGTTGTGAATGCATGGAATGCATCGAGTGAATGAGTTGAGGCGTGCGTACGTTAAGTTACTATATTTTACATTAGGATTAAACCTCAGCACAACATCGTGGGCAAAAGGGCCTGTTCTGTGCTGTACTTTTCTATGTTCTATATACAGATGTGCGCTTTTCTGACAACAGCCTGTCCTTAAATCACTCCAATAGTAAGTGGCGCCACTGTGAAGCATAATACATCCAGGGTGTTATCTCAGGCACAGTCTGCTGCCTCCTGCTGCAGGCTCACCTGCATTATTGTCTCAAACCCCACTACAATTCATCACCTCCTGGGACTGTCAGGCTAATGACTTGTCCCATTGCCTTTCCTGAGATTTATTGTGTTGCTTTAAGAAGGGTGAGAGGGGAAAGATTTAAAAGAGACCTAAGGGGAAACTTTTTCACACAGAGGGTGGTACATGTATGGATTGAGCTGCCAGAGTAAGTGGTGGAAGCTAGTACGATTGTAACATTTAAAAGACATTTGAATGGGATTATGAATAGGAAGGGTTTGGAGGGATTTGGGCTGGATGCTGACAGGTGGGACTAGATTGGGTTGGGATATCTGGTCGGCATGGACAAGTTGGACCAAAGGGTCTGTTGCCATGCTGTACATCTCTATGACTCTATGCCCTAGGCTTTGGACTCACCTACCCCAGGGAAAAAACCATGTCTATTTGCATTATCCATGCTCCCTATGATTTTATAAACTCCATAAAGTCACCCCTCAGCCTCCTGTATTCCAGGGAAAACAATCCCAGTATATTCAGCCTCTCCTTATAGCTCAAACCTCCAACTCTGACAACATCCTTGTAAATCTTTTCTGAACCCTTTCAAGTTTAACAATATCCTTCCTGTAATAGGAAGACCAGAATTGAATGCAGTATTCCAATAGAGGCCTAACCAATGTCCTGTATAGCGACATGATCTCCCGACTCCTCTACTAATGCTCTGACCAATAAAGGCAAGCATACCAAACACCTTCTTCACTATCCTGTCTACCTGCCACTCCACTTTCAAGGAACTATGAACCTGAACCTCTAGGTCTCTTTGTTTGGCAACACTCCACAGGATCTTACTCTTAAGTGTATTAGTCCTGCACTATATATAGAATCTTTGTGATATGGAAACACACCATTCAGTCCAACAGGTCACCCTAACTGTCTGAAGAGTATCCCACCCAGATTCATCCCCCTACTTTGCACATCCCTGAACCCTATAGGTAAGTTAACCAATAATATGGACAATCCACCTATTTTGCACATCTTTGGACTAAGAGAAGAAACTGGAACACCCAGAGGAAACCCATGCAGACACTGGGAGAACGTGAAAACTCCACACTGACAGTCACCTGAGGACAGAATTGAGCCTGGTGCCATGAGGCAGCAGTGCTAACCATTGAGCCACTGTGCTGCCCAGATTTGCCTTTCCAAAATGCTGCACCTCAAACGTATCTAAATTAAACTTCATCTGCCACTCCTCGGCCCACCAGCCCCTCTGATAAAGGTCCTGTTATATTCTGACATAACCTTCTACATTTGTCCATTTGAACTCCATCTGCCATTTCTCTGCCCAACTCTCCAATCTATCCATATTCTTCTGTTTTCTCTAACAGTCACCTTCACTATCTGTTACTCCACCAATCTTAGTGTCATTTGCAAACTTGCTAATGAGGCAAAGTACACCTTCCTCCAAATAATTTACGTATATCACAAACAACGTTGGTCCCAGCACAGATCCCTGTGGAACACGACTGGTCACAGGTCTCCACTTTGAGAAGCTCTCTTTCACTACTACTCTCTGGCTCCTGTTGCCCAACCAGTTCTCTACCCATCTAGTTAGAACATCCTGGACCCCATGTGACTTCACCTTCTTCATCAGCCTACCATGGGGAACTTTAGCAAATGCCTTACTAAAGTCCATGTATATGATATCTACATCTCTTCCCTCATCAATCAACTGAGATGAGTGGTTCCCATGGGGATTTTACCTTGCATATCGATTGGGATAAGCAGACTACTATATTTCAGAGCTGAAAATATGTTGCTGGAAAAGCGCAGCAGGTCAGGCAGCATCCAAGGAACAGGAGATTCGACGTTTCAGGCATAAGCCCTTCTTCAGGAATCTTATGCCCGAAACCTCAAATCTCCTGTTCCTTGGATGCTGCCTGACCTGCTGCGCTTTTCCAGCAACACATTTTCAGCTCTGATCTCCAGCATCTGCAGTCCTCACTTTCTCCTCCTACTATATTTCAGAACAAATAGAGTGCTTTTTAAAGTAACTAAGGTTGTTTTATGCAAACAATCTTATAATAAAGGGAATGCTATGCTAGGTCTAGTAATGAATCAGATTAGTGAAGTGGATGAGGGTAAAGTGGTTGATGTGGTGTATATGGATTTCAGCAAGGCGTTTGATAAGGTTCCCCACGGTAGGCTATTGCACAAAATATGGAGGCATGGGATTGAGGGTGATTTAGCAATTTGGATCAGAAATTGGCTAGCTGAAAGAAGACAGAGGTTGATGGTTGATGGGAAAAGCTCATCCTAGAATTCAGTTACTAGTGGTGTACCACAAGGATCTGTTTTGGGGCCACCAGTGTTTGTCATTTTCATAAATGACCTAGATGAGAGTGTAGATGGTTGGGTTAGTAAATTTTGCAGATGACACTAAGGTCAGTAGAATTGTGGTTAGTACTGATTATGATAGGTGCAGGTTACCGAGGGACACCGATAAGCTGCAGAGCTGGGCTGAGAAGTGGCAAATGGAGTTTAATCTGGAAGGCGTGAGGTGAATCACTTTGGAAGGAGCAAAAGGAATACAGAGTAGTGGACTAATGGTAAGATTCTTGGTAGCGTAGATGAGCAGAGAGAAATTGGTGTCCATGTACATAGATCCCTGAAAGTTGCCACCCAGGTTGATAGCGCTGTTAAGAAGGCATACAGTGTATTAGCTTTTATTGGTAGAGGGATTAAGTGTTGGAGCCACAAGGTTATGCTGCAACTGTACAAAACTCTGGTGCGGCCGCACTTGGAGTATTGTGCACAGTTCTGGTCACCGCATTATCAGAAGGATTAGATTAGACTAGATTACTTACAGTGTGGAAACAGGCCCTTTGGCCCAACAAGTCCACACTGACCCTCTGAAGCGCACCCACCCAGACCCATCCCTAACACTACAGGCAATTTAGCATGGCCAATTCACCTAACCGGCACATTTTTGGTCTGTGGGAGGAAACCGGAGCACCCGGAGGAAACCCACGCAGACACGGGGAGAACGTGCAAACTCCACACAGACAGTCGCTTGAGGCGGGAATTGAACCCGGGTCTCTGGCGCTGTGAGGCAGCAGTGCTAACCACTGTGCCACCGTGCCACCCACATGTGGATGTGAATGCTTTGGAAAGAGTTCAGAGGAGATTTACCAGGATGTTGCCTGGTATAGAGGGAAGGTCTTATGAGGAAAGACTGAGGGACTTGAGGCCATTTTCTTCGAGAGAAGGTTGAGAGGTGACTTAATTGAGACATATAAGATAACTAGAAGGTTAGGGTGGACAGCAAGAGCCTTTTCCCTTGGATGGTGATGGCTAGCATGAGGGGATATAGCTTTAAATTGAGGGGTGTTAGATAAAGGACAGATGTTAGAGGTAGTTTCTTTATTCAAAGAGTAGTCGGGGCTTGGAATGCCCTGCTTGCAACAGGAGTAGACTCGGCAACTTTAAGGGCATGTAACTGATCATTGGATAAACATATGGATGAAAATAGAATAGTGTGGGATAGATAGGCTTCAGATTGGTTCCACAGGTTGGCACAACATCGAGGGCTGAAGGGCCTGTACTGTGCTGTAATGTTCTATGTCGTAGTGAGCCCTTTAGCTCTGCTAGTAGTTTTCAAACTTTGTTCCATGCTGGTCAGTTTTTCTGCAGCTGATGTGTGAAGCCTATGAGGTGGTGCCTATCTCCGAGAAATGGCTTATCAGCATTTGT
Source organism: Hemiscyllium ocellatum (assembly GCF_020745735.1). Lineage (NCBI taxonomy): Eukaryota > Metazoa > Chordata > Chondrichthyes > Orectolobiformes > Hemiscylliidae > Hemiscyllium > Hemiscyllium ocellatum. The sequence continues at coordinate 20,402,187 of NC_083423.1, read as the reverse complement.
CTAAGGGTGGGTAACCAGGAGCTAAAATATAATGGCATGGCACACATTAAACTGAAACTCAAACATGTTTCGTATCATCTACAATGTGAGGTATTACCAACCCAAAGGTACATCCTGAAGTAAGCTGCAACAGTCATGTTTTAATGCTTTCAAGGCTTTTTAAAAAAAAACTTCAGTTTAAAAGGTCAGAATGGTCTGGGTTGAAGCAATTACATAAAGTTACATCTCCAGCATGGAAAGATCTAATAGATTTATGCCAATGTTTATGCTTAACATGATTTCTCTTTCGCCTTACTTCACCTGATCTTCTTTATATTAATCTGGTCTTCCCTTTAATGCATCTATACTAATCAGCTCAACATCCTTGTGTAGCATATTACAACCACGTTTTAGGTAAAGAAGTTTCTTGGTAATTTCCTGTTATATTTATTGGTAATTACTTTGTATTTATGGCCTCTAGTTTTGGTCTCCCACTACCCACTTCCTCACCAGAAATATTTTCTCTTATCCATGTTCTGAGAGTAATGTATCTGCTTGTTATTTTCAACACTTTGCCCACCATGTCTGAGACTTGCCCTTCCCCAGCATGAACTTACCTATGCTACCCATGACTAGGTTCTGGATCTTACTTAGGGCAATAGACAAAGCATGCTCCTCCTCTGACCTACCTAAACTCTCCCCAACTCTGTGTCCCTTTCTGTCTAATCGTGAATGCAGTCAAGTAAGCATCTGCATTTATCTATCCAACATCCAGGCTCTAACCACTCCCTGCATCAGCACCAGCTCTAACAAGGTATTTGATGGTAGGGATTGTGTTATAGAGATATGAATGTAAGTTTGTTTAAGAAATCAAAAATATTCTTGATTAGATCGGGTAGAGAGTAATTGGCAAAAGATCTGGGGCAAAGATGAGGGACCTACAAAGGTGGGTTTAGTTCTGGAATTCACTGCCTGCAAGGATGCTCGATGTAAATTCAATGATAACTTTCAGAACGAATGGAACAAACACTTGGAACAGAAACAATGGCAGGAATTAGGGGAAAGAGCAAAAACGTAGTGTTAATGATCCAAGTCTTTCAAAGAGCCAGTACAGGCTTGGTGAGTCAAATGGCCTCATACTGTGCTCTATGTTCAATATAGTCAGTTCTGCTATAACATGGTAGTTCCATTCTCATGCAACCCCATGTTATAAGAAAATCACATAATAGCGGCATCATTTCAATTAATGGAGTCAGAATTGTGTTATAACCAATATATGCTTTAAAATTTGTGTTATAGAGAGTGTCCCCATTTCATCAATTGTGCTATAATGAAATTGCATTAATGAAACATGCGTTATAGCTGAATGACATTTTATCACAAGTTAATATTTCTATGAACATTTTTCTTCTGTTCCTACCAAATTATAAATTTGCCATCTACAATATTCCATCTCCATTTTGTTAAAGTTTAAACTCATTACTCCAATCTATCAAGCTCCTCAATAATTTGCCTGAAGAAGGGCTAATGCCCGAAATGTCGATTCTCCTGCTTCTTGGATGCTGCCTGACCTGCTGCGCTTTTCCAGCAACACATTTTCAGCTCTGATCTCCAGCATCTGCAGTCCTCACTTTCTCCCCCAATAATCTGGCCAACTTCCCTTCCTCTGATCCTTAGGCTTTTAAAATCTAAGCTAACTGTTGACTTCTGCTCTTTCTCATCTTCTCCTCAATTTTTTAATCAACTTTGGAGCAGTTTGTCTTGTGCCTTATGGGCCTTGTGAGGATTACAGATACTTTAGTTAAACTGAAAAATGGAAATTTGAAACTGCTTTGTTGCAGACAATGAATGAGATTTGTTTCTTACAACTTGAAGAAAAAGTGGAGCAGTATGGTCACTTATTTATGATACAAGGTCATGCAATTTTTTTCAAAAAACTGGATCTCATAATTTTATGAGACTTCCAAGTTCTTCTGCTCGGCAACAGAATTTGGATTGGTTGTAATTAGCAGTTGGTCACAGAACTGAGAAGAGAGACACCTGTTGGACTAAGACCTCCAAAAGGTCTGCAAGCAAGCAAGATATTTTCGGTCTCTCTTTCTCTCCCTCTGTGTGAAAAGAAAGAAAACTATTAACTCAAACCACATCCAACTGACCAGGTATTGAATTGAGGATCACAGTGATTGAGAGCAATGTGATATCATCGTCAAAGCTTAAGAAAGTTCTCTTTTCAATTTGGAATCTTGGTCTACAGACTTTGATCTGTTCTCCGACATTATCCTCCATTATATTCCTGAAAATCTGTTTGCCTTGACTACCTAGTCCATCCCATTTGTGAATGAATGTGTGCATGCTTAGATTTAAAGAGGGTGTGGTTTAACTTTGCATATTAGTAATAAAGGATTAATTTTTGCCCAGTTCATGGATAAGTTTGTTATGATAAATAAGTTCTGTTTTCCTGTTCATTGATGGAACTCAGTTAAGGTTTCTTTCATCTCAGACAGTGTTCAAATGGTATTAACCATTGTAGTGAGTAAGTTGGTCACATTTCACATTTGTGAGTACTTGTGGAATGATAAGTCTTGATTTCCAGTGCACTCTTCCATCAGGGTCGGGGTAATCTTAATTCACTGAAGAGAAAGTTGCAGCACAGAAGGATGCTAATCAGCCCATTGAATGTGAATTCTCTCAAAGTACTCTGCTTAATCCCATGTCCCTCAGTTTGTCTGTAACCCTGTTAGTATCTTCATCCTCTATTAGTCATCCAAGTCTCTTTTAAAATTATCTATGAAATCAAATTCCATCATGTTTGCAGAGAGAACGTTCAGATTCCAATAACTCATCGTGGCAACTTCATAGGAAAGAAATAAAACATTGGAGAAAGATGGATAGAAAGCAAGATGTAGATTTGATTGATTGAGTTCCTGCCTTTCGCTCAAATGCTGATGTTTCTCCACCTGTAACTTCAACAATAAATGTATGTTTTTGTCCATTTGCAGATCCACTACAGACTAATGGTGCAGGTACTTGATGAAAATGACAATCCACCAATGTTCCTTAAAGAAAGTGTTCAGCAAGTCAACATCAGTGAGGTGAGAGACTGACTTATGTCTCAAACATTAAAGAAGAACTTGCATTTATAAAGCACCCTTTGCAATCTCAGGATGTTCCGAAGTCTTTTACAAACATTATAGTATTCCCTTGCAGTGTAATCACTGCAATAGCCACTCTCTGGACTGAAAGATCCCACAGGAAACTTTTACATCTACCTTTAGAGACTAGATAAGTCTATGCTGGGGCTTGAGCACTTAATCCAGCTAGGTGCTCTGTAAAGACAATGTCTAATTAATTTTCTGTATCTTAAGTTGTGGACTGAAATGAGAAAAAAAACTGTTTTAAAAACCAAGGATTGTAAAAGGATTATTGCAGCTTTTAAAAGCAAAGAGCATGATACTCATTGCAAGCACTGTTAACAAAGCTACTTAAAGTCATAGAATCATAGAGATGTACAGCATGGAAACAGACCTTTGGTCCAACTTGTCCATGCTGACCAGATATCCCAATCCAATCTAGTCCCACCTGCCAGCACCTGGCCCATATCCTTCCAAACCCTTCTTATTCATATACCCATCCAGATGCCTTTTAAATGTTGCAATTGTACCAGCCTCTACCACTTCCTCTGGCAGCTCATTCCATACATGTACCACCCTCTGCGTGAAAAAGCTGCCCCTTAGGCCTCTCTTATATCTTTCCCCTCTCACCCTAAAACTATGCCCTCTAGTTCTGGACTCCCCCACCCCAGGGAAAATACTTTGTCTATTTATCCTATCCATTCCCCTCATGATTTTATAAACTTCTATAAGGTCACCCCTCAGCTCCAGGGAAATCAGTCCCAGCCTGTTCAGCCTTTCCTTATAGCTCAAATCCTCCAATCCTGGTAACATCCTTGCAAATCTTTTTGGAACCCTTTCAAGTTTCACAACATTTTTCCGATAGGAAGGAGACCAGAATTGCACGCAATATTGCAATAGTGGCCTAACCAATGTCCTGTACAGCCGTAACATGACCTCTCAATTCCTGGACTCAATACTCTGACCAATAAAGGAAAGCATACCAAACTCCTTCTTCACTATGCTCGCTACCTGTGACTTTACTTTCAAGGAGCTATGAACCCGCACTTTTTGTTCAGTAACACTCCCTAGGACCTTACCATTAAGTGTATAAGTCCTGCTAAGATTTGCTTTCCCAAAATGCAGCACCTCGCATTATCTGAATTAAACTCTATCTGCCACTTCTCAGCGGATTGGCCCATCTGGTCAAGATCCTGTTGTAATATGCGGTAACCTTCTTCGCTGTCCACTACACCTTCAATTTTGGTGTCATCTGCAAGCTGATTAACTATATCTCTTATGCTCACATCCAAATCATTTATATAAATGATGAAAAGTAATGGACCCAGCACTGATCCTTGTGGCATCCACTGGTCACAACCCTCCAGTCTGAAAAACAACCCTCTACCACCACCCTCGGTCTTCTACCTTTGAGCCAGTTCTGTATCCAAATGGCTAGTTCTCCCTGTATTCCATGAGATCTAACCTTGCTCATCAGTCTCCCATGGGGAACTTTGTCGAATGCCTTACTGAAGTCCATATAGATCACATCTACCGCTCTGCCGTCATCAATCCTCTTTGTTACTTGTCCAAACAATAACTGTAATATAGTTTGCAAGTGAGTAGGAGCTGAGGGGTATGTTCATCTGGAGATTCAGCTGACAACAAGTAGCTGAATGGTCTGTGAACTAGTGACTGGTTATTACTGACAAAAGCTTTCTGCCTTCAACAACTATGTGAAGTAGCTGAACAACTTGGAGCTGTGAACAGCCTTCAGATCTTCACCAGCTCAGACATTCCTGCTGTTTTCTGCAATAACAGCAACATCAAACCTTAAGAAAACTGGGGAATTTTTCCTTTAGAAGTTGCTGTATGCTGTGGATTTTAATGAATACGTCAAAAAACTTTTAGAAGTATGAAACAGACATCCTGTATCTCCTCTAAACCAGTGAAGGCATCCAGAGCAGAAAGACTGAGAAACAACATTCTGATTAATAAAAACCATCTGAGCAGATCCTATAAATAGAAACCACTGAATTATTTTCTACTTTTCCGTCCATCTATATGGCTCAGTGGTTAGCACTGCTGCCTCACAGTAATATGAGTTCAGTTTTACCCTTGAGCAACTGTCTGTGTAGTTTGGACATTCTCCCTGTGTCTGTGTGGTTTTCCTCCTGGTGCTCTGTTTTGCTCCCACAATCCAAAAATGTGCAGGTTAGGTGGATTGGCCATATTAAATTGCCCCATTATGTCCAGGGATGTGCAGGTTAGGTGGATTGGCCATGTTAAATTGCCCCATTATGTCCAGGGATGTGCAGGTTAGGTGGATTGGCCATGTTAAATTGCCCCATTATATCCAGGGATGTGCAGGTTAGGTGGATTGGCCATGTTAAATTGCCCCATTATGTCCAGTGATGTGCAGGTAGGTGGATTGGCCATGTTAAATTGCCCCATTATGTCCAGGGATGTGCAGGTTAGGTGGATTGGCCATGTTAAATTGCCCCATTATGTCCAGGGATGTGCAGGTTAGGTGGGTTAGCCATGGAAAATGCAGGGTTACATGGATAGGATGGGTCTGAGTGAGAAGGAGGCTCTTTGGAGGGTCAATATGAGCTGAATGGTCTGTTTCCACACTGTAGGGATTCTATAATAAGCAGTAATTCTTGATAAAGTTCAGTAACCTGGTTAGTTTCCTGGCTTTCTGTCAACTTACGTCTGAATGTCAGGCAAATTAAGGAATCCTATACTTTATAACAAATCTTTAACTTTTGTGATTTCACCAGAATTGTGGAATTTGACTTCCAGCACATTACTCCACTGGGGAGTAATTCTGAGAGAGGGCTGAAACAGTGCTGTAAAGTGCTGACTTTCAATTGAAGGTTGAGAGTGTGGTGCTGGAAAAGCATAGCTAGTCTTGGAGCATCCAAAGAGCAGGAGAATTGACGTTTTAGGCATAAGCCCTTCATAAGCTTATGCCTGAAACGTAGATTCTCCTGCTCCTGAGATGCCAGAACAGCTGCGTTTTTCTAGCACCACACTCTCAACTCTGATTTCCAGTCCTCACTTTCACTTTTCAAATGAAGGTGTTAAATCAAGGCCCCATCTGACCTCTTCGATGGTTGCAAAAAATCCTGTGGCGTCATCCAGAAGTAGAACAGGGGAATTCTCCTGGCCAATATTTTTCTTCATCTACCATCATTAAATCAGATATGATTATTATTTCATTACTGTTTGTGAGAATGTGTTGTGCTCAGGTTGGCTGCTTTATTGCAATGGAAAATACCTTTCAAAAAGAAATTAATTGTAAAGTGCTGTAGGATATCCTGGTGTCATGAATGGTGCTCTGTAAATTCAAGTACATTATTTTTTTCTCCTTCAAGAATCCCTTCAAGCCAAATACCATTTGGCCTCTGACATTTTTTGGATTTTAAACCACCCAACTTTCAGAAGCATCTTTAAATTGTTTTTATTTTTCCTTCCCCCACACTCACAGTTAACCCAAGTTGGCAATGTGGTCTTCACACTGCAGGCGAATGACAGGGATGGAGATGACCTCATCTACGTCATTGATGGAGCAACGGTAGGTGAAAGCTTAAGAGTTGCAATTGAAACAATGGTCCTGTTGAGGAGTCGGGCAAGTATCTTTTTCAGGAGAAAGTGAGGACTGCAGATGCTGGAGATCAGAGTTGAAAAGTGTGATGCTGGAAAAGCACAGCAGGTCAAACAGCATCCAAGGAGCAGGAGGATCGACATTGCCCGAAACATTGACTCTCCTGCTCCTTGGATGCTGCCTGACTTGCTGTGCTTTTCCAGTGCCACACTTTTCGATCCCAAATATCTCTTTCAAATAGGAGACAACATAGAATCTTTCCTGTACCTTACGAGATCACTTGCTCATTGTGTGGGTGTGATTTGCCCTGATCTCTCTCCAAAGGGGTGTGAGCTTGGGCAAAATATTCTTGAGTTTTGTTTTAGTTTCCAGGGAAGAAATGTAATAGCAATCAGCCCTCTGTACCTTCTGTGGGTTTTTATGTTGGTGCCTGTTGTTTAATTTCACGAGGCCTAGCAATGTTGAAAGCTTGTTTTTTGTAAACAAAAATCATATAACTAGCATAAATTTGGGCATCAGAAAATACTATGTCATAACCCATCTGCCCACCTGCATGTAGTCAGGCTAGTCTGTATGATTTAGTTAGTATATTACACAATATATTGCAATCTGTGGCAATCAGTTCCTTAAATTGTGAGGAGTTCTTAGTCTTGGTTGCAGAAGGAGGCAGAAAGTTGTGACAAGTTGGATTAGAGAGGTGGCATTGAGAATGATGATCTGGTTGACCCTGGGGTATGTATCAATGGCAATGGAAGAGATGTACGGACTGGCTGTACTCCCTACATTTCATTGATATGCTATTAAAGTGGGGGCAGGGAGCAATGTATGAGTAGGAGTTGGATCTCATTGCTTTGGAGTGTAAAATGTGGGCACAGGGTCAGTTTTCAAGATCAATGTTCCATGCCCAAAAAAATAGCTAAAAGATGTTTCACCCATTATCAGAATACAGCTGTTTTTCAGGTGTCCTAAGTAAGCAATAATCCCTCTCTGCTGGAGTTGGACTTCATGCAGTAGGAGCTAAACCTGCTTCCTTCAATATTTGACAGCACATGTTGACTGGGAAGATATTTGTCAGCAACAGTAGATTCCATGGTAGCACTCCAAATAGTAGGACTGATTGCCCCAATCCTTTGCTGCTCCTTGCCAAACCCCAACTGCCTCCAACTCCTATCACTCTCCTCAATCCCAGGGTCCATCCTCAAGCCACTGCTGACAAGTTGCCTGAAACTCATCTTTTGAAGATGGCTGATATGCCTGTGGAACCATCAGCTGCTCACCTAACTTTCCTGCTCTCATTTTCCCTACCTGTTTCCCAATCCTGAAACCACCAGCTGGAATTTAAATTCATCATGGGGATTCTAGTTGAATCCTAGCCAAAGCCAATGGCCACTGGCCATTGAGTAGGACAGTGACAAGGTGGAAACATGACGAACAGTAATTAGAGGAATCAATAAACATTGTTAGGTGATTCCCATTCCTAATACTATAGGGAACAAAATGGACTGAGAGAGGGAATGACTCCATACTCTAAGACCCTGGGAGAACAGGTGCAGGATTTGGAGATGTTGTATTGAGTCTTTGCTTCAAAATAAAAGAAACAAGAGAACATTCATTGGCGCGGGGGAGTGGGGCTGGGAAATGTAAGCAAGAGTTAGTAGCAGCTCAAGACGGGAAAGAGCAGAAACTGAAAGGATTAATGGTCATAGTAAAATCAAACAGACAGAGGCTAAAATGTTGCAATAGATAGAGAAAGCAAGACAGACAGAAAATAGAGGTCGGGAGAGGAGAAAAGTGTATATCTGATGAGAAGCTTCTCACCTGCTGATGGATGGGTGAAGTCTATTGTTCTTTTCAAACTCTGTCCTTTTGTTGTAGAGTGATGCAGAATTCTTCATAATCAACTTACCGAGCAGTGGAAAGGTCCAGTTGGCCAAGCAACTGGACTTTGAGGTGAAAAAGGAATTGGAGCTGATGGTTTATGCCATGGTATGAATCTAATTTTTGCATCGAGCTTTTTCATTTGATGAGACATTGTCTGCAGTTTCTTAACAAACAGCAAGTACAATTAAGGTGCATCAGACGGTGGAGCTGATATCCAGGATAATACTGAGATTCTGGGGATAATTTCTTCACTGAGACTGAGATAGTTGGGTTATATCCATATTGATACTAAGACAGTGAGTGTGTATCTGCAGTGATTTTGTGCAAATGGTGATAATATCTGTAATGGATAACATTGAGTATATTTGGTATCTGCTGTAATATTGAAATTGTGAGGATGGTATCTGCAGGGCTATTTCAATATTGTGAGTAATATCCCTGTTACTACTGAGACAGAAGAGATGATATTTGCAGTGACAGTAAGATAATAGCAGTGATATCCACAATGATACGGAGATCATGAGGGGTGATATTTCTGATGAAATGGGTCCCTTGGAAAGTGATTTGAGACTTTCCCCCCCCTCTGGATGGTTTATGAGGGAACAGCTGATTTGAGGCAGATTAAAAGCTAAGATTTTATGTAAACTAGCTTTTGTTCTGAACAATAGACTAAGGCCATTCAAATTCCAGCCTCTTTGTAAAGGACAGGAAAGTAGCACGATAAATCAAAAAATCGAAAGTCCTGTTAATACAAGAAGGAAATCTACAATAGGGGTAGACCAAGAATGCTTTGCAATAGGAGGTGATATAGGAATCTAAATTTCAACACAATAAGAATGCAAACAGAATGAATACTTGACCTTGGATATGATGGATGCAGAAAATTGAAGGAATCCATGACAGGAGTACTGTTTTTAAAAAAAAAGACAATGACAAGAACGTGAGAGAGTGAAAGAAAGAAAAATGAGCAAGGAATGAACGAGAAGGGAGAATAGAAAAAGGAGAGAGAGAGAGAACAAAAACAGAAAACTGAAGAGGAACAGTTGAGAATTGGAAGGGGGGAAAGATCATTCAGGTTATCATTAGAGTTTTTAATTTCATCATTAATTATAAATTGCCTGGAATATTCTTGGAATATTTCCAGCTTCACAACCATAATTTCACCAGATATACAGTAAAGGAGCAGGAACTGTTGTGAGGAAATTTCAGATCCCTTTTTAATGTCCAGGTAACATTGTTGCTATGGCTTTCCACCATGTCCTTCCCTGGTAAACCAAGTTAATCTCAGTACTTCAGCATTTCCTGCACCAATCTAACAGTGCCTATTCATAGGAAGTGAATACCAAAGAGAGATACAACACAACAGCGAAAATTAACATCAACGTGTTAGATGGGGATGACCAGTACCCAAGATTCCTTCCCTGCAATTTCCTGTCACATGGAGCATCCAGGATTTGTGTCAACCCAATCTACACAGGAAATGTCACAGAGTCAAAGCTACTGGTAAGAGGCAGTCTTTTTTCAAGAAAGCATTCAATAATATGTGGCATATTGCATAGAGTAGGAGTTCATAATCCTGGGGTGACATATTAATATGGACTGAGGATTAGTTAACATACAGAAGACAAACAGCCAAGATTAATAGGTCTTTTTCAAGTTGGAAACTTATAACTAATGAAGTGCCACGTGGATCAGTGCTTAAAGCCACAGTTATTTACTAACAATATTAATAACTTGAAGGAGATAGCAAAGTGTAATGTATCCAAAATTGTAGATGATAGAAAAATAGGAGAGAGGGCCTGTTGTGAAGATGATGTAAGCAATATGCAAAGGAACATTAAATAGGTTGAGTGAGTGGGCAAAAGCTTGGCAGATGGAGTTTAATGTAGGAAAGATGTGCAGGTCAGATGAATTGGCCATGCTAAATTGCCCATAGTGTTCAGGGATGTGTAGTTTAGGTGCATTAGTCAGGGGTAAATATAGAGTATAAGGGTAGAGGAATGGGTTTGTGTGGGATACTCTTCGGAGGACTGGTGTGGTCTTGTTGGGCTGAAGGGCCCATTTCCACACTCTGGGAATTCTATGAAAGAGTGAACTCACATGCTGTGGCAAGAAGAATCAAAATGCAAGTTGTTATTAAAATAGAGAGAGACTGCAAAAAGGTTCAGCGCAGAGGGATCTGGGTATTCTTAAATATGAAACCCAAAAGATTAGCAAGCAGGTACAGCAAGTAATAAATCAAATTTTGGGCTTTATTGCAAGGGTTGGAGTTTAAAAATAGGGAAATCTTGCTACAACTGAACAGTGTTGGTGAGGCTTGTCCTAGTGTACTGTTTACAATAGGGAAGGATGGAGGAGGTTCAATAGAGATTCAGTTGGATGATGCCTGGGATGAAGGGGTTGACTTACCAAAAGTGGCTAAACAGGTTAGACCCTTATTCATTACAGTTTATAAAAATGAAGGGTGACCTTATTGAAACATACAAAATTCCCAAATTTTGCTCATTTCAGTTTCTTTTCTATTACAGTTTCACGCTCTCCAGCTCTCTCCGGGCTCCGTATTAGCAGAGGATGGAGACATAGGACTTCGGACACCTGTTATATACTCAATCCTTGAAGGTCTGAACTCTAAAAGATAAACAAATCAATTCAAGTTGCTTGTTCTTTAAGAAAAAACTCACGTAGCTTGAAGTAAAACAGCTAATAAAAATCCCACCATTTGGTAGGATGGGCTAGATAAGAGAGGGTATTATAACTGAAAGACTTATACTGAGAGTAGGGATGTAATAGAGAATGCAGTAATCTGGGAGAGAGCTGTCAGTGTCAGAGAGGGCTGGAGGGGTGGAGGCAGGAGTCAGTGGAATTGGGAGGGCAAAGAGAGAGCTGGGGTTGGGTCATTAGCAGGGGGATCTGGTATGGGGTTGGTAGGAGAATTAGACAGGGGTTTGTGGGATAGCTCCAGTGTGGGCATCACTGGGAGTTTGAGTGAAGATTAACAGGAGACTTGAGATTGGGATCAACAGGAGAATGGCACTGTTGTCTCACTGTTATCTCATTTGCAGGTGGTGATAATGGCAGATTTGAAATCAACAATATTACTGGAGCGCTAATGATGAGGTGGCCAGTCCGGAGCTACATACAAAATCCATCATTCTCTCTTACAGTCATGGTAAAGAAAATAGAGTCAGCCATGATTCACAATTAAAAAAAAACTAGTGTGACAATGATTGAACTGGCCAATCTGCAACCACCCAAAAGTGAGATACTGGATATTATCTGCTGCTGAATAACTCAGATGTAGCTTTCCCTCCTTCAGCTGTACAGTTAGGAATGGATCAAAGTAGTGGGTAATGATGCTGGATAGATTAATAACCCCTTTCCATTCCTCCTTCCTGCACAGTCCAGCTTGTCCCGAGGGCTTTGCTAGATTTGGCTCCATTGGCAATGTAGGCTCTTTTTTACATTAATCAACCAACCCTTCTTCACGTGTGAGTTTAGGCAATGATCATTGACAGATATTGCACCATAATTCTATACTACACTCAAGGCTGGTCAAACATGAAAGTCACAGTTGACTCTCAGAAGTCACTGGGCAGAATCACAAACAGGAACCTTGCCTGGGCACCCTGCCATTACTTGGCTAAGATTTCTCACTTTGAAAAGCAAATAAACTATGTTAAACCTACACTGAATCTTGATTTGATCATATTCAAAGTGCTGCATATAGTTTTTGTCTCCAAATTAAGAAGTGATTTACATGGATAATAACAGAATTGCGTGCGTATAATTGTTAGGATAGCATGAGCAGGCTGGGATTGCTTTCTATAGAAAAGAGAAGCCTATCTACCTGATAAGAGGTAATAACAGTTGCAAAGTGGTTTGATAGAGTAGACATAGGGAGACATAAGGTGTACATCAATTTGGATGGGTGCAGGGGCACATAAATATGTTAAGTGCCCACTCCATCTCCTTCCCTCATGCCAATCAGATTGTCCAGCAACTCTCAAGGGTGGGTATTTCAGTCCATTAAGTTGTTTAGCTGTCCATTACCATGCTCTTACTTCTTTTGGGACTGACTTTCGTTCCAGGAGTGAACAGCAAATAAAAAGGACAGTGTCTTTATGACACTGGGGTGAGCACAGCTGGGTTATTCTGATGTTCTTTTCTCCAGGCCTCTCAAGTGGATGACTCTAGTAAATACACAGTGACCAAGGTGTTGATTCGTGTCTTGGTCCAGAATCGTCATCGGCCACGGTTTAACAAGATCGAGTATAAAGGATTTGTTCAGGAGCAACCCAACCCCTTTGCCCTGGTAGTGACTTATGGAAATAAACCCTTATTAGTGAAAGCAGTGGACCAAGATTTTAAAAACGTGAGTTAAATCATGTTTATTTTTCATATACCCTCCCTCATCCCCTTATCTTTCCATTGCTGGGGATAATGAAGAGAAATTAAACTACAGTGATCTCTACTTGCTCGGGTGGATATAAACAATCTGACACACTATTTGAAGATAGGGGAAGAGTTGTCTCAGTTTTTTTCCTGACATTTATCTCAAGGAAGCTGAAATATCAAAAGTGAGGACGTGAATGCTTCAGTTGTACAGAGACTGGAACAGGCCTCATCTCTAATGGATTCGTATGAAGAGGCTATTTGATCCTTCATGCCTTTGGTAGCTCTTTGAAAGAGCTTAGTCACATCCTCCCTCCTCCATAACCCTACAAGCTTTATCCTTGTTATGAAATATGATGTTCAGTTTTGGGCTTCACATCTCAAGAAAAATATATTATATTTAAGGGGAATGGATAGAGGTACAGAGCAGAAATCCAGAACGATACCAGGACTTCTACATTTAGCTTATGTTCTCTTGAGTTCAGATGTTTGGGTTCTCTGGTCCAATTGTGTTTTAAACAACAAAAGGATGGGAGGGAGTGAGATGGAGATATGAGGTTTTACTCAGTTGACTAAAAAACTCGCATTTAGTTCAGATAACACCGATTTTGTGGGGTTAGATTCCTACTGCAGCTGAGTTAGATTTAGGCCTACCTCCTCACCCTGTCCCCTACCAGTATCACAGAGTAAGCTATGATTCAGTGATTCTCAAATTATCAAGGATGCCTTTTGAAGGAGAGGAAGAGAGCAAATACAGATAGACTATTAGCTCTGATTATTACAAAAATATATTATTTCTTTCAGTTGAAAGATTAGACAAAAGATGAGAGATTTCAGATATAATGGGAGACTAGAGATTCTGGGGCTCTTTTCTTTAGAATCAAGAAGCTTAATGAGATCTAAGAGGTTTGATGAAGGAAATCATTGGTAGGCGATAGGCAAATTAACAACCTTCAAAAGAAGGAAAGTGGAGTTTTATGTCATTAGCTTCCTGAGAAAACAATTGAAAAATAATCCATTTTAAAAGTGGAAGCAGATAGATATTTTACTTCACCATGGACCTATTACCCTGATCTTATTGATATTAGACCCCCAAGGAGACTTAACAGGGTGGAGGTTGAGAGGACATTTTCCTGAATGGGAGGGACAAGGGTAAGGGAACACCATATAAATTTTAATGAGTATCCTATATAAGGTATAGGCAAGAATTCACTTCTCTCATTGGGTTATACTCTATGAATTTGCTTCTGCACAGGCCAGTTGAAGAAGAGACATTGAATATTTTTAAGGTTGAGTTAGACAGACCCTTAATTCGTGAGGAAGTCCAAATGTAATAGACAGGAAAGTAGATTTGAGATGACAATCAGACAATCATGATCTTGCCAGGTGGCTGAACAGGATCAAGGAGCTGAATGTCCTACCCCTGCTTCTAATTCATATGTGCTTTTAACTTGTTCCAAAGTCAACATGATTTACTGAAGACCTTTAATCTCATCAAGTGATCAAAGAAGTTCACAGATCAGGATACATTCCCTCTTTGGCTAAATGAGCTTGGTAATTGTATTGCAACTGTACAAGGCAACAGTGAGACTGCATCGGGAATATTGTACACAATTTTGGTCCCCTTACTTAAGGACGGATGTAAAATAACTTCAAGAAGGCCGTTATCCTGTCAGCAAGTCAACCTTTATTATATATGCACTATACATGACACTGACCCAGCTAATTCAGAGCTGGCTCCTACAGTGAACAGAACCCCTGACATTCGTATTTATATCTGTCAGCCAAGACTCTCTGATTGGACCAGGTTACCAGCCCTCATGCAGGGAATTCATATTTCATGAGTTATACCAGGCTTACCTCATTCCAAACACTCCAGGGTCTAGTTGTATTGGAGTTCAGAGGAAGTTCACTAGGTTGATTCCATAGATGAGAGGTTTGTTTTGAGATTGAGCAGTTTAGGCCAATACTGTCTGGAGTTTAGAAGAATCAGAGGAAATCAAATTAAGGTACGTACTTTATAATCTAAAAGGGCTTGATAGTATATAGGTAGAAAGGATGTTTCTCTTGTGGGGCAATCTGGGACAGGAGGTTGTGGTTTTAGGGTAAGCAGGGGCAAATGCAAAACAAAAATGGAGACAAATAACTTTTGTCAATAGGTTGTGAACCTATGAAATTCACTACCACACAGTGTGGTGGATGCTGGCTCATTGAGTACATTTCATGAGGAGATAGATGGGCAGATTTTTAACCCTTAGACTGTAAAGTTAAGGAGAGCAGGCAAGAAAGTAGAGTTAAGACCAAGATGAGATTGGCCATTGTTATATTAAATAGCAGAGCAGGCTTAAGAAGCTGAATTGCCTACTCCTGCTGCTATTTCTTATGTTATAATGGAATATAACTAAAAAGTGTATAAATGCAGCAGTGGAAAAGATCAAATGTACAAGATTAATATAATTGCCTCCACCTAACTTTGTCCCATTGTGTTACCCTAGGGCAGAAACCCGAAACTTACCTACACCCTGACAAATCAGTCCAACCACACACAGCTATACCAGGTCACTCAGGAAGGGCTTCTACTTGCTCGAACTAATCGATTGCATGCACATGAAAAGTACATGCTGCAGGTAAGGGTAGAGACTGGCAGAATATTCAAAGATGGGGTAACAAGATTTAGGAGAAAATAAGATTTTGTCCATTCCGTAGCACAAGACCTGCCTGCCTCTGATTGGCCATCAGCTCTCAGTAGGATTCCAGTGCCTTGATCCAAAGGAAGGCTCACCAATGACCTCACCACTGCATGATTGGTGTGACTGGGTAGGCCTTCCTGTAAAGGGTAATGTAGATCTCTCGTTGGCTCGCTAGCAGAGACTCCCAATGCCTCAGCAAGTTTCCATTTCCATGTAACTATTGAATTTGTCATAAAAACACAGATAGTTCCCTGATGCCCTTCAGAGAAGCTAACCTGCCATCTGTTTATTGCCTTGCCCATATGTGAATATGTTGACTTTAAATCGCTCTCTGAAGAAGCCTAGCAATCCACTTTCAAATTTTTACTTGTGATTCAAGAAGAAGGCTAACTATTCTGTTGCTAGTTTAACATTTTCTTCTAAGAATCTCTGTAATTACCATCATTACTCTGACTGACTTGGCACTATCATCAGCTTTTACAGAATGGTCCTATGTGCCAACAGGTTTTTGTGTGGAGTATTCCTTCTTTGTTCCCTCTTTATGCCTCAAGTGCTGTCCTGAGTTATTATATCACTGATTCACTGTCAGCAGAATGAATTTTCACAATATATGTTATCAAATGCTTTTCATATTTCATTCCAAAAGAGAAACTAAAATTTGACCTATGTGCACAGATTGTTGGAATAGATAATGAATCAGGCGACATGGTCAGCACCAAGGTCAATGTTGAGGTTCTGCACTCAAGTCAGCCAGGTAAGCCATTCAACAAAACTATCAATCTCTCTTCCACGATTACACCAAAATAGCATTATCTGGTAATCATCCCACAAAATTAAGTGCAAAGGGTGTACCAAGCTTGGGAGAAACAGGCACCTCTGGAACTATGTGCTGAAAGCTCTCAATTACTGAAGCATTCCTCATCTCATATCTAGGTCTGCTACACACTGTTTGGTTCATTTTTATGTGATTAGTCAACAACTCAATTTTTGTTTTCCCATGTGACTAGCAGGATGGTAGAAGGCAAACTAGATGGACCTCGGTAATGTCTCTTGCAGATAATAATGTTCCCATGCGTGTGCTGCCTTTGTCCTTCCAGCTGGTAGAGGCTATGTGTTTGGAAGGTGCTGTCAAAAAAACACCTTTATGAGTTAATGCAGTGTACCTTGCAAATGACAGCCTGGTAGATATCAACTTTAAAAGGCCATGCTCATAACTTGAAAGAAATGCTTGGATTTAAAGCTGACTTGCAACAATTCGTTTGGTAGGAGTACCCAGCCATTACTATCCACATCTCTTGGGAAGCCCTGCAGCATGGTTTGTGCCAGGCCTGAGCCCCCACACTGGTAATGGAAGGCCAAAGGCCACCAGAGACTTTGGTTATTTAATATCAGATCAGAGTTCTCTAATCTGACCGACAGCAAATCCTGCAGTGTTTTAGCTCAGTTGGCTGCATGGTCGGTTTGTGATGTACACTGATGCTAACAATGCAGGTTAATGCATTGGCTGAAATTACTATGAAGTCCCGTCTTAATCTCACCCCTCACTTGAAGTGTGGTGAGACTCCAGTTAAACTCAGCACCAATTATCTCTCTCTAAAGGAGCAGCCCTCTGGGTTTGTCTTCATTTTCCTCAATATTTATATTTATACACTAAATCTTCTTTGGAAAACTGAGAACTGTGGACCAGCAGTTACTGATTTTTCATCCTCCAATTACAAAAGTGTCTGTTTGACAGTGTGGTGGCTGAGCTTAAAACTGGACTGAATCATAAGTGTACTCTAATGATAGTGGGGACTGTATGAAAGTTAACTAAATCTTGCACAGAAATTTTTAAAAAATGGATATTTCCCCCTGGAAGGTCCATTGCTCTCAGACCGCTAAATTCATCCTTTATCAACTTATGTGATGCAATGACATGTTTCATCTGTTATTTTGTAGTTCCATCCGGACTTCCCAAAGAAAGCAGGATGCACAGCTCTAAAGAAGTGGGATTATTGGGAGGAATCATTGCCATATTATTCCTTCTCCTTGTTGTTGCATTTATCTTACTTGTATATAACTTAAGGCGTCGACAGAAGCAACATAGACAAACGGGCACAGTTGCAGTAGAACGAAATACCAATGTGGTAAGATACTGTGGTCTCAACCTCTCTGTGTATGTAAAAAGATATATCTAAACAAGGCATTTGGTGCTGTAATTTATTATGTTCTTAAAATGAGAAAACTAAGGCAAAGTAAATATATAATGAAGAAATATTATTACAAGCAAACTAAGAATTCATCAAGCCTGTCCTGCACTGTATGAATCAGAAAATGACCAGACTCTTATATAGAATCCCTACAGCATGGAAACAGGCCATTCAGCCCAACAGGTCCACAATGACTCTCTGTAGAGCATCCCACCTTGACTCACCCACCAACCTATCCCTCTAATCCTGTATTTCCCCTGGCTAATCCACCTGACCTACACATCCCTGGACATTGGGTAATTTAGAATGACCTGCACATTTTTGAACTATAGGAGGAAACCCATACAAATGCAAGGAGAATGTGTAACTCCACACAGATAGTCACCTGAAGCTGGAATTGAACCTAGGTTCCTAGGTGCTGTGAGGCAGCAGTGCTATCCACTGAGCTACTGTGCTACTCCTGACCCTTTTCCCCTACCTTGATGCCTGAGGCAAAAACAAAAGAAAAATCAAGCTCCAGGAAGGAAACAATACTCCTTAAAATTCTTTTTCAAGTCACTCCGGCGATCAGAACAAGTGCAGGAAATTATAGGCAAAGTCCTATCTAATGAATAATGCTGACCTTTTACGGGCCTGTAAAGTGTAAAATGGAGGGAGGTCAAGTTCTTCAGTCAACTCAATATCTCAGCATTGAGCAAACCTCTTGTACCAGGGAGAATGGGTTTAGTGAACATTTGTGTCCCCTCTAATGTCTGTAGAATCCTTTCATAAGCAGACAACAAAACTGAACACAGGACTCCAGGTGTGGTCTCAAAAAAGCCATATACCATAGCAGCAACATTTCCTTGCACTAGACTACAAACCCCTTGCAATAAAAACTATCACATTGCTTTCTCTTAAAATTACTTGTTGTATTTGCAGGTTAACTTTTTAAGATTTGTGTACATGAGTAACCAAATCCCTCTGAATCTCACCTCTGAATGTATGCAAAATTTCACTTATTGCATTATGTTCGAGTTAGCATCTTTGTTGTCCACTTACCCAATTTACATTCCTATGTACAGTCTTCTTTGTATATGTTCTTTGCAGCTTTGTACCATTTGCAAAATGGATAGCTTTATCTTGTGAAGAAGACCAGAACCCTACAGACCAAAGTATAGTATAGTTATCAATAAATCTAGGATGGAATCAGGAAGAAATTTGTTTATCCAGAGAATGGTTAGATTGGATTACGCTTCCAGGAGGCGTATCTGAGGGGAGTCATAAGAAATTTGTTCAGATTGAACTGGAGTGCTGTGTCCAAATTTGGGCACAGTACTTTAGGAAAGAGTTTAGAGAAGGTACAGAATGTAGAAAATATTTATGAGAATGGATCCAGCCATAAGAGACTGCAGGTAAGTGCATTGATTGAAGAAACTAAGGTTATTCTCTTAAGGGAAGGGAAGGTTGAGGCATATGATGAAGTTATTCAAACACCCAAAAGATCTAGGCAGAGTAGCTAGAAAGAAACTGTTCCTCTTGATCCATGGGCCAAAAACCAGAGGATATCAATTTAAGGTCATTGGCAAAAGAAAAAGGTGATTTAAGAAACCATATTTTTTTAACAGCATAAATAATTAGGATTGGAATGCACTGTCTAAAGTGCAGTGGAGCCAGATTGAGTTGAGGTGTTCAGATGGAAATTGGATGAGCACCTGAAGAGAGAGTATTTGCAGGGTTATGGGGAAAGGGTAGAGGAATGGGACGTCTGAGTAATTCATGGAAAGAGCCAACATAGCATGGATAGGCTGAATGGCCTTCTTCTGAGTGCTAGCCATCTTATGATTTTATTCTGTTAGTAGCATATATATGTATAAAAATCAGCAATGTAAGTCCATGAGTGACAACCTAAATTTTCAGACAACACAAATTTTGACAAACCTAAGCTGTCAGTATAGTTCTTCACAGACTCAGGATTATTTATCAAACATTCTCCAATAGCTGAATCATATCTAATTTCGGAACTGTATTGTATCTTTTACAAGCAGGTTGAATCGGTACCTTGTTTGTTGCAAAACTTTGAAGCGATTTGCTGTTTGTTAGCTAATTTAGGGCTGTCTGTCAAACTCTTCAAGTGAGGCACACCTAATTGTACTAAAAGCTACAAAGGACCGTGTTCATTGCACACAGAAAGAACGTGCACTCACACCACAGCTGTATTAACTCAGCAAAATAGGTGACAGTCAATGACAGGTTCATTTTGAAAGGCAAAGACTTGACCAATCAATGTCACCTTCCTGGTTTAAAATCTGAAGAAAGCTTAGCAATTAACTGGCAGGCATCATTAAGCGGTGTGTTATCCATTGCAACAGCATTCTCCTCTCATATAGTATAAATATTGTTTTCCCTTTACTTAGGTATTTTCTTGAATGCAAGACCAAAGGCTTTGACTATCTTTTTTTCACCAATACTCAAGTTCTGTATTACTAAGGACCACTTGAATGTATCTTTTGATAAATAGACAATGGCTTATTTACATATGACAAGCACCTAACACCCACTTCAGACATGAGCCTGGCATTTCATACCTTTGCCAATATCATAGAATCCATTTGGGGTGGAAGGAGGCCATTCAGCCTGTCAAATCCATACTGACCTACTGAAGAACAACACCCCCCCTCCCCCCTAGACTTAACCTCCTATCCTGCCTTGATATAGGATCCTTATTTGTCCAAATTGTCATGGTCCCACTGAATTTCTAGATCAGGTTTTCTTAAAAAAAAGTAGTTCCATGGATTTTTGTAATTTTCTTTTAGTCTTATTTCCTGTTGTATTGTGACTTTCCTTATTTAAGATCCCAGTATGTGAGGGAACTTGAATAACCTTATAGAGATTTACAAAATTATGAGGGGCATGGATAGGATAAATAGACAAAGTCTTTTCCCTTGGATAGGGGAGTTCAAAACTAGAGGGCATAGGTTTAGGGTGAGAGGGGAAAGATATAAAAGAGACCTAAGGGGCAACTTTTTCACGCAGAGGGTGGTACGTGTTTGGAATGAGCTGCCACAGGATGTGGTGGAGGCTGATACATTTGCAACATTTAAGAGGCATTTGGATGGGTATATGAATAGAAAGGGTTTGGAGGGATATGGGCCAGGTCTGGCAGGTGGAACTAGATTGGGTTGGGATATCTGATCAACATAGACGGGTTGGACCGAAGGGTCTGTTTCCATGCTGTACATCTCTATGACTCTAAGTCTGACTTATTTGGAAACAACAATTTAAAAAACACTTGCAGAGTTGAATGAGAATGATTTAAAGTTGTGAGTGTCTCTTCATTGCATGGGAACAGAGTATAAAATTATCAATTCATAAAAGGCCACTTGGTAAGGAAGGGCAGATGAACATCACTAACCCACAAGAACATGGTAACTGATATAAAATGGATAATATTGGCCTATAGCTTCCCTAGGAGTTGAAAATCTTTTCTCTTGCGAAGGAAATTATTAACGCAGCATCCAATAATGTAACATAAACCTTTCAAGTTAACCAACGCTCGGTGGGCCCACATAGTAAATATAGACAAATGCAATCACTGAACACCAATTTGCATTAAAAATTGGTGAATTATACTTCCTTTGGCACCAACTCTGTGCTGGCAATGTGCAGAACAGACCTTTGTGGAGTATGGTAACCTTAAGGCTAGAAGGTCTGTAAAGGAGACAGGTCACTTATTCTAACTTGTTCGAGAGGAGTTGGAAAAAACACATTTGTTGTCTGCATGTATCTATTCAAATCTTTGTCAAAAATGTATTTAAAGTGCTGAACTGTCTCTGAGGGAAAAACAAACTGACTCATTTTCTCTCTCTTCTTGCCTCATTTTCTTTTTATTCACCACCTGCTGTTCTCAGAGGTTAAAGTGGTTCCAGCTGGTGAGTGTGTGGGATTGTTGTGCATTCTTGTTTCTGTCTTTCAGTGGGTTCCAATTTAGAAAAGACGAACCAATAAGTTGGGTGGCTGTGTACCTAACTCACCAAATCCAGTGGAGCTATGAGTTTGAAAGTGAAGCCTGCCCTGAAATTCAGGCTCCACTGAGTTTGTTGAATTTCAACTGTTCATTTCTCAGTTGAGTCAATGGTTAGACACAATAGAACACAACTCGGAATCAAATCCATTTATATTGTAAAGGATTCTTGAACTGAGTTCTGTGAAAAATTGAACCAAATTAAGAGAAAAAGACAACATTGCAAGGTGTTGAAAGTTTGGAAAGGACTACAAATAGAAGTGGCTGAGTCCAATCACATCAATAATTTTAAGGGGAATTGCATAAGTATTTGATGAGAAATTCAATGGAAAATTATGTACTATTTATGACACTAGGGTTAGTCTGTAGGATCAGAATTATCTTTTCTGATCTGGAGTGTGAAAAGCCCATTTATTCCTTTGTCTTGCTCTGTCCATTTAATTGTATATTAAACTGATACCACTTCCCAAGACTACTATTCCACAATTTTCTCATTTATGGATTAAAATATTCCCTGTAACCTCAATTATTTACAATCTATATCATTGATTTGGATGAATAGATTGAATGTGTATTGGTGACAACACAACTCTTCATTGTGAAGAGGACATAACCTATCTAAATCCCTTTGTGTAAATGAACAAAAAAGAAATTAACAGATGGAGTAAAATGAGGGAAAATGTGAACTTGTCTACATTGCTAACCACATTATTTGAAGTAGTCTGAGACTGCAGAACTCTGCTCAACAGCAGGATCAGGGGTGTCCTAGTGCACATTTTGTAAGTAGTATGAAAGTGCAGCAAGTGATTAAGATGATAAATTGAATGTTGTTGTTAATTGCAAAGGGAATTCAATATAAAATAATAAGTTTTGCTAGAACTATGTAAGTCTTTGGTGACTACATCTGAAGTGTCTTGCACTGTTTTGGTCCCCATATTTAAGAAAGAAAATGAGTGTATTAGAAGGAGTAGGTGAGGACTGCAGGTGCTGGAGACCAGAGTTGAAAAATGTGGTGATGGAAAAACACAGCAGGCCAGGCAGCATCCGAGGAGAAGGAGAATCGACGTTACGGGCATAAGCCCTTCTTCAGGAATCTTTTATGAGAAGGAGTGCAAAGAATGTTAATTCAGCTGATTCCAAGGATGAAGGGCTTCTTATGAGGGAAAATAGACAGTTTTTATATGCCTGTCTAAAAGTTTAGAAGATTGCATATACATTCCTGAGGTGAAAAACCAGTAGATGCTGAAGGGAGAGATCTATAGGAGAGATTAGAACTGATTTAACCATAAGGATCCTCTCATTTAAGACAGAAATGAGGAGATCATTTTTCTCTCAAACTGATGTTACTTAATGGAAGACACCTACCCCAAAAGTAGAGAAAGCATGGTCTACCTGGACTACACCTCCTTCCACCCTGCCCCCTGCAAAAACGCCATCCCATATTCCCAATTCCTTCGTCTCCGCCGCATCTGCTCCCAGGAGGACCAGTTCCAACACCGCACAGCCCAGATGGCCTCCTTCTTCAAGGACCGCAGATTCCCCCCAGACGTGATCAACGATGCCCTCCACCGCATCTCCTCCACTTCCCGCTCCTCCGCCCTTGAGCCCCGCTCCTCCAACCGCCACCAAGACAGAACCCCACTGGTTCTCACCTACCACCCCACCAACCTCCGCATACAACGTATCATCCGCCGCCATTTCCGCCACCTCCAAACGGACCCCACCACCAGGGATATATTTCCCTCCCCTCCCCTATCAGCGTTCCGCAAGGACCACTCCCTCCGTGACTCCCTCGTCAGATCCACACCCCCCACCAACCCAACCTCCACTCCCGGCACCTTCCCCTGCAACCGCAGGAAATGTAAAACTTGCGCCCACACCTCCACACTCACTTCCCTCCAAGGCCCCAAGGGATCCTTCCATATCCGCCACAAGTTCACCTGTACCTCCACACACATCATCTATTGCATCCGCTGCACCCGATGTGGCCTCCTCTATATTGGTGAGACAGGCCGCTTACTTGCGGAACGCTTCAGAGAACACCTCCGGGCCGCCCGGACCAACCAACCCAATCACCCCGTGGCTCAACACTTTAACTCTCCCTCCCACTCCACCGAGGACATGCAGGTCCTTGGACTCCTCCACCGGCAGAACATAACAACACGACAGCTGGAGAAGGAGCGCCTCATCTTCCGCCTGGGAACCCTCCAACCACAAGGTATGAATTCAGATTTCTCCAGTTTCCTCATTTCCCCTCCCCCCACCTTGTCTCAGTCGGTTCCCTCAACTCAGCACCGCCCTCCTAACCTGCAATCTTCTTCCTGACCTCTCCGCCCCCACCCCACTCCAGCCTATCACCCTCACCTTGACCTCCTTCCACCTATCCCACCTCCATCGCCCCTCCCCCAAGTCCCTCCTCCCTACCTTTTATCTTAGCCTGCTTGGCTACTCTCTTATTCCTGATGAAGGGCTTATGCTCGAAACGTCGAATTCTCTATTCCTGAGATGCTGCCTGGCCAGCTGTGCTTTAACCAGCAACACATTTTCAGCTGTGATCTCCAGCATCTGCAGACCTCATTTTTTACTCGAAGATTCTAACCTACTGCGAATCCTCTTACAAGGATGCCTTCCTTGAAGAAGCTCTCTTCCTCCCTCTACAAGGATTTCAGTGAGTCCCTCTCTCACTGCACCCCCCAGGTCATCTCTGCACAGAATATTTTTAAGCCTACATTAGACAGATTCTTGTAGGTTGACAGGAAAGTAGAATCGAGACCAACTTCCTATTTGATTGCTATTTGATCTCTGCCAAAGCAAACATCTTGAATAGTCCAATTTTGTAAATTAATAGATTTTTGCTTCAAACCCCTCCAAATGTTTCCAATAATGGAATGGAAAATCATACATTGCATGTGATTGTTTGATTTATGGTCCGAACAAATGGGGCTCTGTGCAATGAGATATTTACACTCAAACATCAACTTGGGGGTCTTGTAACACAGTTTTAGTTTCCCTCCCTCTGAACCAAGAGGCCTGGGTTCAAGTTCCACCTGTTCTCGCAGTCTGCGATAATATCTTTTGAATAGGTTGATTAGAAAACATTTAAAACACTAACTTGTGCTAATATTGCACTTAATGTAATAAAACAACCTAAGGGCTTCACAGCAACATTATGAATCAAGACCTAATACCAAGTACACATAGTGATTGTATGGCAATTATGACCGCACACTGTATGTTCACTGAATGGTCCATGAATTACAAATTTATACAGCTCATTTACAGATCCTTTTATTTTGTGTGTTCAAATTTTAAAATAACCAACATCACTGCTTTTTGCACAAGATAAATGTTTGGTTTATTACATAATTGCTTCAAATTATTAACAAAAAGTAATAAAGTTATTAACTAAAATACAGATGTGAAGACTTAAAGTGAGCAGGGATAAAAGTTAGTTATAAAGTTGTAAATAAGATCTGTCTCTAAGATCATTGCAGATCCATTATTTGTTTGAAGATCCTCTTTCTGAAGCGAAGGGGTTGAAAACTTGTAAAACAGAATCCAGTAGCTGTGATGGCTTCTGTTATTGAATACTTGGAGATTAGCTCCACGAATGGACTTTGCAGAAAAGGTCTCAGACTGAGCAAAGACTCCTTTGTTTTTCTTTTTTTTTGTGGGATGTGGGTATTGCTGGAAAGGCCATCATTTGCTGTCCATCTTCGATTACCCTTCAACTGAGTATCTTGCTCGGGCCAATTCAGGGAAAGTTAAGTAAACCACGTTACTGTAGGTCTGGAATCCCATTTAGACCAGATGAGATAAGGACAGTTGATCTCCTTTCCAAAAGGACATTAGTCAACCAGGTGGGTTTGTACAACAATCAACAGTACTTACATGGTCACCATTAGACTAGTTATTAAAAGCAGATTTTATTAACTTCAAATTTCACCATCTTCCATGATGGGATTCAATAATATGACCTCAGGACATTAGCCTGGGTCTCTGGATTACTAGTCCAATGACATTACCATTACGCCACTGCCTCCCTTGAAAAGCACAGCAGGTTGTGGGCCTGGTTCAATACAGCAGTCATCTAGCTGCAACAAAAACAGAAAATGCTGGAAAAGCTCAGGGCTGGCAGCAACTGTGGAGAGAACTCAGAGTTAACTTTACAGGTCTCATGACCCTTCCTTCAAACTGGCCTCAATCAGTTTCTTCAGCAATTTTTGTTTTTGTTTCTGATGTCCAGCATTTACGCGGTTCTTTCAGGTTTTCTTTAGTCATTTAGCTGGATTGTCTTCCTCTGCCACTCAGCTAAGAGGAAGTGAATGCTTCAGGCTGTAACAAAGAAAAAGTTGCTTACAGCCTATCTTTTACACCTCAAAACCGAAATAGACTGCTATCCCAAAACTGGCAAATTATGCTTCTACATTAGATGTTGGCTTCCCTAAGGCTGGGCCAATCTATATCCACTCTCTTTTAGTCAAAGCAATTATTCAATTACATTAACCATTAGCTTGGATGGTCCCATAGTCAGGTTATGATGAGCAAGGAAGTGATATTTACACCTCTGGGACAGAACTGTTCTTATGTCAGGGAGAAATCATGAGTTTTTTTTGAAATCCAATGAGTATTTCCAAGGATAAACCATTGTCAAGGTGGTTCTGTTAATCCTTGGAAGTATTCATTGGATTTCAAAACATCTCAGGATTTCTCCCTGACATAAGTACAGTGCTGTTCCGGAACCAGTTAAAATGCCCAAGAGTGGTCATATGATTTCTGGGAGCATGCTAGGTTGTGTGTGTTTTAAAGGCAGATTGGCTTTCTTTAAAAAATATACAAAATGTCATGATGGGGAGATAACTAACTCCCTGATAGAAGAGACTTTAAGGAGCATTTTAATGGAGGAAAAAGAGATAAAGAATTGGAGAGGTTGAGGAAAGAGATTCTAGAGCTTAGGGCATAGGTTGATGAAAACATGGTCATCGATAGTGAGACGAATTAAAAAGGAAATACTCCAGATGCCAGAACGGACAACTGCAGATATCATAAAGAATGATGCACTGGAACAGATGCAAGGAGCAAGTCCATGAAGTGACTTAGAAACAGATGAAAATATCAAAATCAAGGTCTTGCTGAACTGGCTAGCAAGTTGATAGGAGAACAGGATATGAAGAAAGTTGAGACGTGGGGAACGGTGTTTTGGATGATGACATTTTTCTTGTTTTGAGGGTAAAGGAATATTACAGTGAAATGTAGGGGATGCTATACTTGGCAGCTAGCACTTGCTAGATTTGCTCTGGGAGGTTTAGATATGGCAGCGTATATGTGCTCTTTCTAAACTGGTGGAGGTTATATAAATGAATGCTTTGGGATCTTTATTCTGACTATAAATTGCCTGTAGATGAAATTAAAATAAATTCCCAAGCACAAAAACCTACAGAAAAATAAAACTCTCAACTGATATAGTTTTCTTTTAACGTTTCTTCTTTGTTTTTTTTCTATATAATTCAGATTAACACCAGCAAACCAGAACAATCCTGCAGGAATCTAGCCTATATAAATGAAGCCTTCAGTAGTTGCAATGAGGAGTCAAACAATGGTGGTGCCACCTACAATCAGGCAAACATTTCGCATGAACTGCTTGATGCTGCACCAATTCAAGAACAAGAGTGTACTATCAAACCCATCTTGACGAATGGAAAACTTACTTCCTGCAAGTTCATATGTGTTAAAGCTGATGTAATGGCAGAAGAAATTAGCACTGATGCTGGACACCAATATACAGAATGTAACAATGAGGAGCAGAGAGTAAATAGTAATTGCCCGATAGGAGTAAACTTTCAATTACCAAGTATGTCTGGCTTGGAGGAAAGGCCACAATGGGAAAGTAAGAAGGAGCCATTGGAAGTCATAAAGAAAACTCTGCAAGAAGCAGCAGGGCAG
Source organism: Hemiscyllium ocellatum (assembly GCF_020745735.1). NCBI lineage: Eukaryota > Metazoa > Chordata > Chondrichthyes > Orectolobiformes > Hemiscylliidae > Hemiscyllium > Hemiscyllium ocellatum. The sequence continues at coordinate 20,374,390 of NC_083423.1, read as the reverse complement.
GCAGGAACTGTGCCAGAAGAAATAAAGGGCTCCGTGTCAACAGAAAAGCAAGACCTTAAAGCATATATGACAGAAGAACAAGAATATTCAATATCTTCAACAGGTCTTGCAGACCTCATGACTGCAAGAGGAAAAAAGCAATCGGTATCTGAAGCAATACAAGAATATCCAGCAACCACATCAAGAGAACAAGGGCACATAATATATTCCAAGAAAAGAGCAAGTGTAGTGGATATAATGGCAGGAGATGCAATATCAGAAGGTACAGTGAGGGCAAAAAACCTAGTAGCCCTCGAGCAGCCAGCAGCAGAAGAGCATCCATTAGTTGAAACACAACCTGTGATAGAAGTAACAGTGGAGCATCCAGTGGAAGTACCGTATCGAGCATCCACAGACCATCCAGTAAAAATAGAAAATACAGTGGCAACAATGTCTCTGGCATCCTCAGAGTATCCAGTGGTAGTACAGCATCCAGTGGAAATGGAGGATCTAGGGGTTACAAGGCTGCAAGTGACAAAGAAAATGACAACAGAATATCCAGCAGCCACAGAGTATTCAGTATCAGAAGACATTGTTTTCTATTGTCCAATGACAGGAGTGACCATAGAGGTCTTGGAAGGAGCAGAGGAGATGGAAGACACAGCAACAATAAAAGAAATTGTAGAAACTTCAGTGGTGGTCACAAAGTGTCCAGTGGCAGAAGATGGTATAGAGCAACTCATGACAGAAGGACTGGCTATTGAGGGACAGTCAATCACACAGTTGGATGCAGAAGATCCATCAGCAGAGGGATCAACCATAAAGGGGCCAGAGGGAGAAACACCTACTGAGGGTCAACTGGAAGGCAACGGAAGCCTGTCAGCAGCAGGAACAGATTTAGAGCTCTCGGAGGTAGTTAGCATTGACTCAGCAGCAAAAGAAACAAGTCTGGAAACTACAAGGCATCCTGAACCTGATATGGTCAGAGATTGTTCAGTGGTTCCAATGGGTTCAACAGACACTGATTACTCAGCAGCTGTTGAAAGAGGAGACAGTTCTGTAACTTTAGGGGAAAACACCACAAATATGGTGATGCTTTAGGAAACACAGGATGAAAGAACTGTAACTGTCCACATCTCCGTCTAGCCCTGCTGCCCAAATTGCTGATACATTGAGCAAAATATGCAAAGCCCTAACCATGTGCAGTGTGAAGATCCCTTGCCTTCACCTTTCAGATTGCAGATTTAATATCAATTTCTTCCAGACCCTCTTCTTCCTTTAACCTGTATTCTTGCAGCTTTAGTGCTGTTAAAAGGTTATGAAAAGGTTTGATTTTCTGCAGGATAAAAAAAATTAAATAAAAAAAATCAATAAAAGCTAGGGTTATGATTAGAACTGATATAACCTAGGTCACCTTCTGAAAGACAAAATTTGTAATTTATTCCTGCTGTAGTCACTGCTGTTAAGGACAGCATTTATTGCACACCCATGGTTGGCCTTGAGAAAGTGGCTATCTTCTTGAGTTGCAGTTTGTGCAGGGAAGGTAGTCCCACAGTGTCATCTTTGCAAGGAATTTCAGAATTAAAAGCCAGTTACAAAAACAATGACTTATTTCCATTTCAGCATGACACGTAACTTGAAAATAAGTCTGGATGTGGTGCTGTTGCCGTGCATTTGCTGCCCTATTCAAAGCCTCGGACACTTAGCAAATTCTTCGCCACAACGGTTTAAAACTCAAAGTTGCTGCAGCTGATATTAACAAATACTTAATGTATATCATTAATAAAATTGGTTGAAATTGTTCAGATATTAGTTTATTCTCTGATGAAAAAGACATAAATAGTACATTTATTTCAAATACAACAGGAATACTCTATGAACATATTGTGTGTTCTGTTACAAATTGTACTAACAGAAATGTCTTAGCTTTAATATGAAGCCTTTCCTGGTCTTCTGATCTTCTTTCGCCCTCTGCAAAATCCTAACTTTATTTGTAGATCATGGATAGATACAATGTTAGCAAATCATTAATTCCTTTCAGTTAATTAAGTTTAATCAGTCAAATATGACTCAGTCATTTGCAACTGAATCAAAAATGTTGAATAAATAACTGTTATAAAAAGACACGTCACCGAATTGGTCTAATTTAATGTGACAAAACTCTGCTGTAATAATGCCTTTTACTGTGTGGATTGGTAAAGATAATGATGAACACTGTCCTTTCAATACCAAATTTGTAACATTCACACCAAACACTAAAATTTGCAGCATGCTTTTAAAAGCCGTGATAGGATGTGGCTACTATCTTTTGTGTCATGTAAGAATGTGTTCCATAACAGAGATATCCTTCTCTCTTATTTCAGATGTGTGCTACAAATAGAAGCTGGTTCATTTAGCAGCTCCAATAACTCACTTGGGAAACTGATTCACTAAGAAAAATGCCTAATATTCTCCAAATAGGTGGTCTGTGTGTTCTACCACACAAACTACTTGTATCTTCAATGAAAGTCCAGTGCACCCTTGACCCCTGAATCAGGAACCAATGCTTTATTGGTATCCTGAATGAGAAACCTGTGTTCTACGGAACCCCTGAATGTAAGAACCAATTCAATAAGATGAAGTGCAGATGTTATAGATTCTTGACCAGATATCCTAACCCAATCTAGTCCCACCTGCCAGCACCCGGCCCATATCCCTCCAAACCCTTCCTATCCATATACCCATCCAAATGCCTTTTAAATGTTGCAATTGTACCAGCCTCCACCATTTCCTCTGGCAGCTCATTCCACACACATACCATCTTCTGCATGAAAAAGTTGTCCCTTAGGTCCCCTTTATATCTTTCCCCTCTCACCCTAAACCTATGCCCTCTAGTTCTGGACTCCCCAACCCCAGGGAAAAGACTTTGTCTATTTATCCTATCCATGCCCCTCAAAATTTTGTAAACCTCGATAAGGTCACTCCTCAGCCTCTGATGCTCCAGGGAAAACAGCCCCAGCCTGCTCAGCCTCTCCCTAGAGCTCAAATCATCCAACCCTGGCAACATGCTTGTAAATCTTTTCTGAACCCTTTCACATTTCACAATATCTTTCTGATAGGAAGGAGACCAGAATTGCACGCAATATTCCTCTCCAGCCGCAACATGACATCCCAACTCCTGACCAATAAAAGAAAGCATACCAAACACCTTCTTCACTATCCTATCTACCTGCGACTCCACTTTCAAGGAGCTGTGAACCTGCACTTCAAGGTCTCATTGTTCAGCAACACTCTCTAGGACCTTACCATAAAGTGTATAAGTCCTGCTAAGTTTTGCTTTCCCAAAATGCAGCACTTCGCATTTATCTGAATTAAACTCCATCTGCCACTTCTTAGCCCATTGGCCCATCTGATCAAGGTCCTATTGTAATCGGAGGTAATCCTCTTTGCTGTCCACTACACCTCCAATTTTGGTGTCATCTGCAAACTTACTAACTGTACCTCTTATGCTTGCTTCCAAATCATTTATGTAAATTACAAAAAGTAGAGGACCCGGCACCGATTCTTGTGGCATTCCACTGGTCACAGGCCTCCAGTCTGAAAAACAACCCTCCAGCACCACCCTCTGTCTTCTACCTTTGAGCCAGTTCTGTATCCAAGTGGCTAGTTCTCCTTTTATTCCGTGAGATCTAACCTTGCTAACCAGTCTTCATGGGGAACTTTGTCGAACACCTTACTGAAGTCAATATAGATCATATCTACCGCTTTGCCCTCATCAATCCTCTTTGTTACTTCTTCAAAAAAACTCAATCAAGTTTGATAGACATGATTTCCCACGCACAAAGCTATATTGACTATCTCTAATCAGTCCTTGCCTTTCCAAATACATGTACATTTTGTCCCTCGGGATTCCCTCCAACAACTTGCCCACCACTGACATCAAGCTCACTGGTCTATAGTTCCCTGGCTTGTCCTTACCGCCCTTCTTAAACAGTGGCACCACGTTAGCCAACCTCCAGTCTTCCAGTACCTCACCTATGACTATTGATGATACAAATATCTCAGCAAGAGGCCCAGCAATCACTTCTCTAGCTTCCCACAGAGTTCTCGGGTACACCTGATCAGGTCCTGGGGATTTATTCACTTTTATGTGTTTCAAGATATCCAGCATTTCCTCCTCTGTAATATGGACATTTTGCAAGGTGTCACCATCTATTTCGCTACTTTCTATATCTGTTCATATCCTTTTCCACAGTAAATACTGATGCAAAATACTCATTTAGTATCTCCACCATTTTCTGTCCTTTGAGGGGCCCTATTCTCTCCCTAGTTACCCTTTTGTCCTTAATGTATTTGTAAAAACCCTTTGGATTCTCCTTAACTCTATTTGCCAAAGCTATTTCGTGTCCCCTTTTTGCCCTTCTGATTTCCCCCTTAAATATACTCCTACTGCCTTGATACTCTTCTAAGGATTCACTCAATCTATCCTGTTGATACCTGACATATGCTTCCTTTTTAACCAAACCCTCAATTTCTTTAGTCATTCAGCTTTCCCTATACATACCAGTTTTTCCTTTCACCCTAACAGGAATATACTTTCTCTAGATTCTCGTTATCTCATTTCTGAAGGCTTCCCATTTTCCAGCCGTCCCTTTACCTGCAAACATCTGCCCCCATTCAGCTTTTGACAGTTCTTGCCTAATACTGTCAAAATTGGCCTTTCTCCAATTTAGAACTTCAACTTTTAGTTCTGGTCTTTCCTTTTCCATCACTATTTTAAATCTAATAATTGCTCAGTTCCATTTTCTTACCTACTCCCCAAATCCCTTGACTCCTGAACAATCAAAAATCAATCAATTCAAAAGATCAACCCCTTAACCTGAGGCATTACCTCAATGTTCTAAATTACCCAACCACAAGAAACAACTCCTCAGCGTTAAGGATGTCAGGCCCCTTCAGCAGCTTAGATCTGTTTCAATGAGACCACCTCCCTTTCTTCTAAACCCGAGTGAATATCAACCCAATTTATTCATCTTCTTATCATCACACAATAACCCCCTCAACCAAACACAGTTCTTCACTTGTGACCTCATTAAAATCTTACACAAGTGTATCAAGACTTCCTTTGTTTTGTACTCCAGTCCCCTCTTTACGTATATATACACACATGTGAGACATGGCATTGCTTGCTGGCCAGCAATTTTTGCCCATCCCTAGCTGTCCTTGAGAAGGTGTTGATCTGCCTCACTGTAAGTTGACCCACATGCCCTTGGAAGGGAATTCCAAGATTTGCCCCAGCGACAGTGTAAGAATAGTGATATATTTCCAAGTCACAATGGTAAATGTCTTGCAGAGGAATTTGCAGGTGGTGGTGCTCCATGTATCTGCTGCTTTTATCCTTCTAGATGGTAGTGGTCATGGGCTTGGAAGGTGCTAAGGATCTTTGGTGAATTCTGCAGTCCATCCTGTGTATAGTAGACACACTGTTTCTACTGAATGGCAGTGGTGAAAGGAGTGGATGTTCGTGAATGTGGTGCCAATCAAGTGGGCTGCTTTATTCTGGATAGTGTCAAGCTTTTTCATTGTTTTTGGAGCTGCGAAATCTTCCATCACATTCCTGACTTGTGCCTTGTAGATAGTGAACAGGATTTGGGGAGTCAGAAGGTAAGTTACTTGCTGCAGTATTTTTAGTCCCTGACCTGCTCTTGTAGCCACTGTGATTATGTGGAGAGTCCATTTGAGTTTCTGGTCAATGGTAACGCCAGGATGTTGGTAATGAGGGATTTATTGATTGTAACACCATTAAATGAAAAGGAGAGGTGGTTAGATTGTCTCTCATTGATGATGGTCATAGCCTGGCATTTGTGTGGTGTAAATGTTACTTGCCACTTGTCAGCCCAAATCTGGCTATTGTCCAGATCTTGTTGCATCAGTATTTGAGGAGTTGTGAATGGTACTGAACAATGTGCAATCATTGGGAAAATCCTCATTTCTAACCTTTGATGAGGGAAGGTCTTGGATAAAGCAGCTGAACAGGATTGGTCTAGGACACTAATCTGAGGAACCCCTGCAGACATGTCCTGGAGCTGAGATGACTGACCTCCAACAACCACAACCATCTTCCTATGTGTTTGGTATGATTCTAAGCAGTAGAGATTTTGACCCGATACCTATTGATTCCAGTTTTGATGTCAACTCGGTCAAATGTGGCCTTGATGTCAAGGACTATCACTCTCACCTCACCTTTGGAATTCATCTCTTTTGTTCATGCTTGAATGAGGTCAGGAACTGAGTGGCACTGTTGGAACTCAAACTGGGTGTCAATGAACAGGTTATTGCTGTTCATTGCTTGATAGCACTGGGAGAAATTGAGGACTGCAGTTGCTGGAGATCAGAATTGAGAAGGCATTCCTGGAAAAGTACAGCAGGTCAGGCAGCATCCAAGGAACAGGACAATTGATGTTTTGGGCATAAGCCCTTGATAGCACTGTTAATTGTACCTTCTATCACTTTACTGATGATTGAGAGTAGACTAATGGGGTGATAATTGGCCAGATTGGATTTGTCCTGCCTTATATGTACAAGACATACCTGACCAATTTTCTACATCTTCAGGTATGTTCCCATGTTGTAATTGTATTGGAAGAGCTTGGCTGCAAAAAAGCCATGTTCTGGCACTCAAGTCTTCAGTACTATTGCTGGAACGTTGTCCATAGGCTTTACAGTATCCACTGCCTCCAACCAAATCTTGAAATCACATGGAATGAACCGAATTAGCTGAAGATTGGTATGGGTGTTACTGGGAACAATTAGAGGAGGCGGAGATGGATCACCCACTTGGCATTTCTAGCTGAAGGTTGCTGCAAATGCTTCAACCTCCTCTTTTCTCTGCTGAATCTTTGAATGAGAGACTACTGTTCCACTGCTGCATATACTACTCCTCTGAATGGGAGTCCAATGTTCTACAATAAAGCTAAAATGCCAAATGCCTTTCTAATTACTTGCTGTAGCTGTGTAAAATTAAAAACATGCTAACATTAGAACTTACTTATATAAGGAATAATCTCTTGAAACATTAATATTTAAAATTTTCACATGTTAAAAATATTTTGTTTTTCTGTTCTTATAATCAACCTTATGACTAGCCTCATTGTTCCTACATTAACCTCTATTTATCAACTGGTTGTCTAAATATTTAACCTGTCTGTAATGCTTTGAAATTGTATATGTCCTCCTTATAGATTACATTCCACAACTTTACATTATATTGTCACAAACCTAGAGTAATCCATGCCATTAAATGAAGGTTGTAACAAGCTGAGAACCCAAACATTGATCCATGCTACACACCTCACATTAGCCTGCCAACTTGAAAAATGTTTTGTTTAAGCATTCTCTATTTCCCGATCTCTAACAAATCCTTTATCCATTCAAATAAATGATTCCTCAACTCCATGAATGCATATGTTGAGCTTTTGCACAGCACCTTATCCAATTTCTCTTGGAAATCCATGTATACTCAAATGCACTAATTCCCCTTCCTCTACTCTACTCAAAACATTAACATATTTGTCAAACACTTTCATAAAACAATGCTGACCCTATCTGATATATTACAATTGTCTGAGTCAATTCTTAAGACATTCTTATATTGATTCAGCAGGGAAACCCATGATCTACTCATTCACTGAATGGCAGTTCAGTGTTCTGTAGAATTCTAAAATAGGAATCTAGTGTTCCAATGCTGTACCTCTAGTCCTCTGAATGGGAGTTCACTGGAACTACCATGACCTGAACAGGAGGACAGTGCATTGGAACTACACATCCTCTGAAAGGCAAATTAATACTCTACTCCTGAAACTAATGATCCCCTAAATAGAGGTCCAACTGTTAAACAGAAGTACTCAATTTTTATTTCCCATTGGTTTATTAAACACGATCAGATTAACATATAACAAATCTTGAATATCACACAAACCTTGCATCATCTCAGACGATGTAAGGCTCATGGTCTGAAGGTCTACTATGGTGTTCTCTTCGCAAATATGGAATCCATTTAATTTGAAATAAAAACAGAAAATGCTGGAAATACTCCAGAGAGGGGAAAAAAAAGCATCAGTGCAGTTCATGTTTTAGGTTGATAATCTTTCATTAATTCTATTCCTCTCTCCACAGATGCTGCCTAGCCTGCTGAATAGTTCAGCATTTTCTGCTTTTATTTCTAATTGATCATTCTTTTGGAGTGCAATCTTTCATGAATGCAAGTAAAGGCTCACTTACATTACTGCAGTGACTGCATATCCACATAAAAGGTCATGTGTATGAGATGTTCCTAAAATAACAGTTTTTCACAGTCTTTAGACAATACAACATAAATAGAGTTAGCACAGTTTCAATTTTAATGGCACAATATATACATTTTCCTTAAAAATCACAACAGTAAAATTAGCTATGATGTTCTAGTGTACCACTTACTTGATCATTCTTCATGTGCACTAAGACTTTCAAACCCAAGCACTTTTGCATGTTGGGACAGATCAGAAAGCCAAATTTTCAATCATGGAAAATGGCACCAGGAATTTAGGGTAGGATCCAATAATGCTGAGATTCCACACCATTTTATATTCATGCTTTAAAGTTTGGTGTAGGGAATTGTGAGCAATCTCCTCATGAAAAGACCATGTCTGGAGGAATTTCTGGAATACAGTGGAAATTTCAGCCTTTCCATTTGCTTTGGAGTCAACAATATTTGCATCCATTGAGATTATCTGGCCAATTGAAATCTGTAAAAAGGCCAAAAATCTTTACCATAGACAGATAACCAAAACAATCTCTGATTTTCCTTGACAGGCTAGCTCCTTCACATGGAGCAGAAGACAAGAAGGACAAGTACTAATTTATTTCATTGCCATTCCTTCTTTTTGCCATTAGAGTCTTACTGCACCAATCTGACATTCAAGCTGTCAATTGGAAAAGGTGCATCAGTGTGATACCTTCATTCTGAATATGCAAATAGCCTCCTTTTCTTGGTCTGGGGAGCATAGGGGATTTCACTCTACTGTGCCTGTGATGGTGGAGGAGATCACCAGAAACCTCAGGATCTTGACTTGCACAGGCAGGCTGCACCAACATGTAGTGTTTCCCAGCTAAATTCAATCCTGTCCTTGCCAATTCCACATAAATGAATACACACAGATATTTTCCATTGGATGGCCGTTAAGAATGGGAATCCAGTATAAACTGATGATTGCAATAACCCATTAGCATTCTGGCCAAGATCAGCTAATTCAACATAAATTAGAAACTAAACATGTAACCTAACTGTTCTCAATGGTTCAGTGTCAATTTAAAGGGTGAATTTATTTTATGAGTCACCAGGAAACCCACAATCTTGATTCCAGAGCTTTGTGCAACTAATCACATCCTTGAGGAATGACAATAACAGTTCTACACATAAAACAGCAGATCACTTTCACTTAATTGCACTTGCAATATTTCATTTAAAGGATAATGTATGCCTAAACACTGGTCAACCCTTGTATTACAGGATGATTGGGCACAGATTCTCAACTAGCTTTTCAGAAGACAGCATGAGCGTAAAACTTGATAAGTCTTATTTAAGACAATGTAAGTGCAGACACTCGATGAGTTGTATTTAAGGCAGTACAAGTGCAAGAAATGATCAAGACTCATCAATATAACACTCAAAAGGCCTTGTAAAAGAAATAGTGGAAGCACATACAGTCAGTACCTTGTAAAAGAAAGAATAAGTATATACAGTGACAAAGCTTGAACTATGGAGCACTGATTGTAGCACTAAAGTTTTGTGTAATAATAGGATGGATGAAATAGCACAGACTTCAAATGTCCAACTCCTATTTGGTAGACTGCATAATTCATACAACTGGGTCTGAACCAATAGCTACTAAGAACTGCCTATGGCTTGACTAGCAACAGTTACCAATTGCTGGTAACAATCCAGCACAGGGATTCACTTTCAGCCATCCTTCACTCTCATCTTCAAGACTTTTCATATTCATCCTAGAACAAGTGACTTGTTTGGCTAGACATCCTGAAATTGGGATGGAGTTCGATTCAAGTTCACTTCTACAAGTCTGAAGGCATGCAACACAGCAGCTATTTGCATTAACAGTCTCCTGAAGATATCAATTAAAGGGTTCAAGAGGTTTCTGATTCCAATGAAAATGTTCAGCAGGAAAATCATGATGGGTTGCAGTAGACTGTTGAACAACGATACCAGGAGTGGCTTCAGAAGATGATCTCCAATTACTGTTAAGAGTCCAACCAATAGGACATGGAAGACTGACCGACATAAGAAAATTATCAACTCAATTATAAACAAAATGAAAGTGTTCACCATTATCCTTACTACTGCAAACAGACTTCTCCAACACTGCCGAATTGCATCATCAGACCTATAAAGAGTAATACAGCAAGCTGTAAGCAACTTGTTTATATCCAAATAATACTTATTGCATTCATATATCAAAAAGAACAGGGAAGAAAACGTAGGATTCTAGCAATCTCTCACTGTGCTTTAGGGGTAAGCCTTCAGAGATGGTGTAAACGTATGATTTTAGCAGTTTATCATGTTCATAGTAAGGGTTACAGCAACCCTCCATTGGAGAATTCCCAAGAAAATTCCAGGAATGATACAGAGTACTGCATTACAAGGACAAATCACCTGCTCCCAGCTTCTGATCTACAATCTGAAACTGATAAATTGGTTCCAATCAAACCAGAAAACAATCTTTAATTGGAGAAGACTCAGTGGAAAAGAAAATGCAGAAAAAAAGACTTTCAACAGGAAGACAGTTTTTATATAGTTTTGTGAGTTAATATGAGCAGGATTTCACACATCATTTCCTGATAAAACCACAATACTCCAGCTTCAAATGTATGCAGGAACACCACTTATGATCTAATAGGTAAAACACGTTGGCAAAAACCAAATCAAGGTGTAAGCTATTGGGAGAGCTAGTTCAAATCTTGGTTAAGAGGTAAGGTTTAAAGAAAACCTGATAGGTGGGAAGAGGGATTTGGGAATGAAAACCCACAGCTGAGAACTTTCATGGCTGATGTCACATTTGACAATAGGGAGGCAAACGGAAATAAAACACCAGGGGCCAGAGGAATGCAAAGTTCCCAGTGAGTTACTGAAGTAAATGAATTTATAAGGGGTGAGGAGTTCAAAGTTATGAAGGAAATATGATCACATTTTGAGAATTTTCATTGGGATGCTTTAGCCAACCAGGTGCAAATGCTAAAATACAAGTGACTGGAGATTAAAGTAGAGCTATCTGTAGTTGCTAGGCAGAGACTAGATGCAGGAGATATTAAGGAGTGGAAGTAAGCAGGCTTTCTTACAGAGGGGATATGGAGCCAAAATTTCAGTTCAGGATTAAATAGAATTCCAAAACTGCAAACACAGTAAGCTTCAACCTGAGACTGTAATTTTGGATGGAATCAATGACTAAAGTTTGGAGTTTGTGACAGAGTTGAAAAATGATAACTTTTGCATTCCCAATATTAACTGGGAAACATACTTCACTGTGCCAGGTTACTATTGTATCTAATAAAAACTTGTTCCTTACCAGTCTGCCAAGTTATTAATGCAATTTTCAGTATATTCACTCTTGGTTTCATAGAAGTACTGATGTCCAAAGTCAAAGTGATACACTTGCCTGAGCAATCAAAAATAGAAGAGGAGGAAGTTATATAAAGGAAGGATGTACACTAGGTTTTCCTGAGCATGAGTTACTCTAATAATAACATATCATGGGGGGTTATAACTCTTGGGCATCAATGGATTATCATTGAGTCCACAGAATGCTCAACTCCTGTTTAGGGCCTAAACATTCCAGCCTTGCAGAGGCATGATGGGAAGCTGTGGGAAATAGGAAACTTGGGAGGAGATGCATTGGAATGGTGCACCTTTGCATTCCCAGCTCTGGCAATTTTCCAGGGTGGGCTGTGTTCTCAAATGGATTCTTTTATTTCTGCTTTTATGACTTATTTGGGAAAGTGCGCTACCACTCAAACCTCACTACTCCCAGGATCGCCACAAACTTTAATGATTTAATCAAAGCATGCAAAGTCCCAATTTACCCCTCTGATGGAATCAAGTTAACAGAAAGCACTGACCAGGTTCCTGTACTTAACAGGAACTACTATTACAATTAAGTAAATTCTAATCTAAAGTAAACAGCTGTGAACTATCAACACATGACTCTATGGATGAATCTTCTCATGCACTGATAGTAGCCCTACTCTGAGCAAGGAATTAGCTAATGGGCAGAAAACAGTAAGTTGGGATAAGGGGTTATTTTTCAGGTTAGTGATCTGTGCCCAGTGGGGTTCCACAGGGATAAGTGCTGGGACTGCAAATGAGAAAGGAACCAAATGTACTGTAGCCAAATTAGCAGATGACATAAAAATAGCTGAAAAGCCAGAGTGCGAGGAGGGTACAAACAGTTTACAGAGAGATACTGATAGATTAAGCAAGCGGGCAAACAGATTGGCAAATGGAGTATAATGTGGGAAAATATGAAGTTGTTGATTTGGAAGTGAGAGCAAAAGAACAGAGTATAATTTAAAAGGAGAAAAAAACTGCAGAAAGCTGCAACTCAAAGGAATTTGGGGCTACCTGTGCACCAGACACAGATGCAGCAGGTAATCAGGCAAGTTCATGGAATATTGGCCCTTAATTTCAAGGGGTTGGAATGTACGAGTCAGGAAGTCTTACTGCACAAGTGGCTAATGCGACCACATCTGGAGTACTGTGAGCAGTTTTGATCTCTTTACTTAAGGAAAGGTATCATTTCATTGGAGGCAGTTCAGAGAAGGTTCAAGAGGATGATCTCTGATATGGAGGATTGTCTTATTAGCAAAGACTAATCAGGTTAGCTTTTTACCTTCTGGAATTTAGAAAAATGAGAGGTGATCTCATTGGAACATATACGATCCCTAATGGGATTCACAGGGTAAATGCTCTAGGATTTAGGACCAGAAGGTAGAGTCTCAGAAAATTTAAAGGTTGCGATGAAGCGGAATTTCTTCTCTCAGAGACTGGAAAGTATTTGGAACTCCTTGCCACACAAAGCTGTGGAGGCAAAGTACTTGTGTTTATTTCACGCTGAGATAAATTCTTGATCAGTCAGGAATCAAAGGTTATGGGGAAAATGAAGAAAGTCAGATCAGCCATGATCTTACTGAGTGGCACAGCAGGCTCGAAGGCTGTCAGCCTACTCCTGTCCTTCTCACAGACTTATGGTCCAAGATACTGGTATCAGGAGCCTATAGGACCCTAACAGTAACTAGTTGGTGAAATAGAGAATAAATCAGAGAAAAATAAGAGCATGTAACTTAAGCAGTAATCCATCATGGATGACTGATACCTTCATGTAGACTGGGATCACCAGATTGGCAATGAAAGAATTCATAATGTGTATTTGGACCAGTTTCTGAGAACAATATGTTGTGGGTCCAAACAGTGATCTAGCTATTTTGGATCTGGCATTTTGTTATGAGGCAGGTTTAATAAATTATATCAAAGTAAAGCATCTCTTCGGAAACAGTGACCGTAACATAATAAATTTAACATTCAGTTTGAGAGGGCGAGCTTGAGTTGGAAATAACGGTGTTAAGCTTAAATAAGGGCAATTGCAAAGGAATAGCAATCTACGAAAGGAGTTTATTAGTAAAGAAGGTTGAGGAACAATGGCAGACATTTAAGAAAATAGATTATGACTCACAGAAAAGATATATTCCAGTGAGGATGAAGACTTCTAGGAAGAGGAAAAATCAAACATGGTTAACCAGGGAAGTTAAGGATGGCATCAGAGTGAAAGAAAAGAAAACATACAATGTGGAAAAGATTAGTGATATATTAGAGGTTTGGCAAAGTTTTTAAACTAACAAAAGACTGCTAAAAATGGAGATAATAACTTTGATGGTAAACTTGGAAGTAATATCAAGATAAACAGCAAGAGCTTATTTAAATATCTAAAAAGGAAGAGAGAAACCAAAATGAACATAATAGGTCCTTTAGGGTGGGAAGCAGGAAATCGTAAAACATTTGAATAAATACTTTGCAGCAGTCTTCATAGTAGAAGGCACTAATACCATTCCAAAATTACTAAATACTCAAGAGGCAAAAGGTGGAAAGGAAAAAATACAATAACTAAATTGATGAAAAGTGTTACGGAAACTAATGGAGCTAAAGACCGATAATACCCGTGGACCTGATGGGATGCATCTAGGATATTAAAGGTAGCTGCTGCAAAAATAGTGAATGCACTGCTTAACATCTCTCAAGAATCCTTAGATTCTGTATAAGTTTCAGAGGATTGGAAACTTACCAACATGACCACATTTATTTGAAAAGAGGAGACAAAAAGCAGGCAACTATATGCCAATCAGGTTATCATTTGTTCTTGGGAAACCATTAGAGTCTATTATAAAAGATGTAATAGCAGAGCATTTAGAAATGCGTAATATGATCAAGCTGAGCCAGCACTGACTCATGAGGATAAATGATGCCTGACAAATTTGTCAAAATTCTTTGAGGAGGCAATAAGAAGGGGAGCAGTGAATGTTATATATTTGGATTTACAAAAAGCATTTGATAAAGTACTACACATGAAGCTACTCACTCAGAGATCATGGTGTTGTAAGTAGCATATTATCATGGATAGGGAATTGCCTAACTAATAAAAAATAGAAAGTTGGGGTAAGAGTGGCTTTTTCAGGATGGCACGCTGTAACTAGTTGTATGCCCAAGTAATTAGAGCTGGGGCTACACTTATTTAAAATATTTGTTAATAACTTGAATGTATAAAGTGAATGCACTATAGCCAAGTTTACAGATGACACAAAAATAGATGTGAAAGTAAGTGATGAGGATGACACAAAGAGTCTGCATGAGGATACAGACAGTTTAAGTGAGTGGGCAAAGTCTTGGCAGATTTATATTTCATATGGGGAAATGTAAGGTTATGCACTATGGCAGGAAGAATAGAGGAGCTGAATATTATTTAAATAAAGAAAGATTGCAGAAAACTACAGAACAGAGCAATGTGGGACTCCTTGTCTGTGAGTCACATTCAGGTTCAACTGATAACAGGGAACAATTGGCCTTTATCCAAAAGAAATAGACTATACAAGTAGGGAGGTTTGCTGAAGCTATACAAAGCACTCAGTCAAACCATAGTTGAAATACTGGTGAACAATTTTGGGCCCTTTTCCTAAGGAAAGATATGCAAGCATTGGAGGCAGTCCAGAATGTTCACTAGGCTGATAACAGGTGCAAAGGGATGGTCTTATGTGGAGATGCTGAGTACATTGGGACTTTACTCATTCGAATACAGAGAATGAAAGGAGACAATAGACAATAGGTGCAGGAGTAGGCCATTCTGCCCTTCGAGCCTGCACCACCATTCAATATGATCATGGCTGATCATCCTTAATCAGTATCCTGTTCCTGCCTTATCTCCATAACCTTTGATTCCACTATCCTCGAGAGCTCTATCCAACTCTTTCTTAAATGAATCCAGAGACTGGGCCTCCACTGCTCTCTGGGACAGAGCATTCCACACAGCCAGCACTCTCTGGGTGAAGAAGTTTCTCCTCATCTCTGTCCTAAATGGTCTACCCCTTATTTTTAAGCTGTGTCCTCTGGTTCGGAAAAAACCTTCTTGAAAAAAGCGAGATTCTGACAGGACTTGACAGGGTAGATAAGGAAAGGTTGTTTCCACTTTGTGGGGAAATCTAGGTCCAAATGGCATAATCTCATAAGAAGGAGTGACCCAATTAAGACAGAATTGAGGAGAAATGTATCTTCTCAGAGGGTTATGAATCCGTGAAATTCTTTACCACAGAGGCCTATTGAGGCTAGTACACTCAAAACTGAGACAAATTGTTAATCAGCAAGGGAATCAAGGGTTACAGGAAAAACACAGGCAAGTAGAGTTGAGCATTATCAGATCAATCATGATGTCATTGCATGGTAGAGCAGAATCGATGGGCTGAATGGTCCACTTCTGCTCCTATGTCTTATGGTCACAATTCCAACATTCAAAATGGTGCAGCAGGATCATACTGGATTCAAAGTGATGTGGGCTATGATGAAATGAGTGGGAGAATTGGGTGACAAGTACAGCCAGGCTCATTTCAACACTGGAAGCAACTCGTGCCATCTTTTTGCTTTTCACAAGCAGCGTGCCAAGATACTCACCTATTGTACTCTATGCTACTTTCTCCCACCCCCACCCTCCTCTCACTTATCTCTCCACCCTTCAGGCTCTCTGCCTGTATTCCTGATGAAGGGCTTTCGCCAGAAACGTCGATTTTACTGCTCTTCGGATGCTATGAACTGCTGTGCTCTTCCAGCACCACTAATCCAGACTCAGGGATATGTGCCTCGTTCAAGGATTGAACTAGGCTGCATCTCTGGGTAAAAACAATGACTGCAGATGCTGGAAACCAGACTCTGGATTAGTGGTGCTGAGAGCCTGCATCTCTGAGTTTCTTGCTTGCTGTAATAGCACTCACTCAGTCTTGCCTTACCTTGATGCTCATAGCATCACTGCCTTCCATTGAATTGCCTTGCCTTTTAATGCTTTGCCACCTCAGCCAGAGACTCATACTAATGTTGTTTACAATGACGTTTTTCACAAGACAAAACTAGAAAGCTTGTCGCAGTTGTGAGTTCTCAATCAAATTGTTATTTATAGAATTTTACAGTACAAAAGGAAGCCATTCAGCCATTGTGTCTGTACTGGCTCCTGAAAGAGCTACCTAGCTAGTCCCACTCTCTAATCCTATTTTTGGAACTCTCAAATTTCAATCACTTTCAAATATATATTAAGATCTCTTTTGAAATCTCCTATAGAATTCACCTCCACCACTCTTCTAGGTACAGTATTCCAAATTTGAACAAAACTCATACCACACAAATGCCAGGTATGACCATCACCAATAAGAGACAATCTAACCACCACCCCTTGACATTCAATGGTGTTATCATCACTGAATTTCCCACTATCAACATCCTGGGGGTTACCATTGACCAGAAGTTCAACTGGACTTGCTACATAATCACAGTGGCTACAAGAACAGGTTAGAGGCAAAGAATACTTCAGCGAGTAACCCACCTCCTGACTCCCCACAACCTACCCATTATCTACAGGAGTCAGGAATGCAATGGAATCCTCCCCACCTGCCAATGGGTGAAGCTCCAACAACACTCAAGAAGCTTGACTCCATCCAGGACAAAGCAGCCTGCTTGATTAGCACCACATCCACAAATATCCATTCCCTCCATCACCGACACTCAGTAGCAGCAGTATGTACTATCTACAAGATGCATTGGTGAATTTCTCCAAAGAACCTCAGACTGCACCTTCGAAACCCACAACCACTTCCATCCAGAAGGACTAGAGCAGCAGATATATAGGAACACCACTACCTGCAAGTTCCCCATCAAGCCATTCACCAACCTGACTTGGAAATATTTTGCCATTCCTTCACTGTCACAAGTTTGAAACTCTGGAAGTCTCTCCCTAATGGTATTGTCAGTCAATCTAAGCAGGTGAACTGTAGTGGTTCAAGAAGGCAGCTCACCACCACCTTCTCAAGGACAACTAGGCACAGGCATTAAATGCTGGCCAGCCAGCTACACCCATGTATAATGAATGAATTAAAAATCTTTCTCCTTATGTCTTTCCAAGCACTTATTGAAAATCTAGAAATTGTGATCCCTAGTTACTGACATACAAACTAGTTTAAACAGAATGTCCTTCCTTACCCTTACTCAAGTTGGTTTAGCTCAGTCAGCTGGATGTTGTTTGTAAAGCATTGCTAACAACATGAGTTCAATTCTTGCATTGGCTGAGGTTATCATGAAGGACTCTCTTTCTCAACCTCCCCTCTCGCCTGAGGTGTGATGGCCCTCAGGTTAAATCACCACCACTCACCACTCGCCTCCTTCTCTAATTCCCTGTGGTCTAACTACTGTATGGTTACTTTGCTTGACTGAACTTTGGTCACCTCTTAATCTTCTCCGTTCCAAGGACAATATTTGTCATTTATATAAATAATTTGGATGCGAGCATAAGAGGTACATTTAGTAAGTTTGCAGATGACACCAAAATTGGAGATGTAGTGGACAGCGAAGAGGGTTACCTCAGATTACAACAGGATCTTGACCAGATGGGCCAATGGGCTGAGAAGTGGCAGATGGAGTTTAAGTCAGATAAATGCGAGTTGCTGCATTTTGGGAAAGCAAATCTTAGCAGGACTTATACACTTAATGGTAAGGGCCGAGGGAGTGTTGCTGAACAAAGAGATCTTGGAGTGCAGGTTCATAGCTCCATGAAAGAGGAGCCACAGGTAGTTAGGATAGTGAAGTCGGCGTTTGATATGCTTTCCTTTATTGGTCAGAATGTTGAGTACAGGAGTTGAGAGGTCATGTTGCGGCTGTACAGGACATTGGTGAGGCCACTGTTGGAATATTGTGTGCAATTCTGGTCTCCTTCCTGTCGGAAAGATATTGTGAACTTGAAAGAGTTCAGAAAAGATTTACAAGGATGTTGCCAGGTTGGAGGATTTGAGCTATAGGGAGAGGCTGAACAGGCTGGGGCTGTTTTCCCTGGAGAGTCAGAAGCTGAGGGGTGATCTTATAGAGGTTTACCAAATTATGAGGGGTATGGATTGGATAAATAGGCAAAGTCTTTTCCCTGGGATCAGGGAGTTCAGAACTAGAGGGCATAGGTTTAGGGTGAGGGGGTAAAGATATAAAAGAGACCTAAGGGGCAACTTTTTCATGCAGAGGGTGGTACTTGTATGGAATGAGCTGCCAGAGGATGTGATGGAGGCTGGCACAATTGCAACATTTAAGAGGAATTTGGATGGGTATATGAATAGGAAGGGTTTGGAGGGATATGGGTCAGGTGCTGGCAGATGGGACTAGATTGGGTTGGGATATCTGGTCGGCGTGGACAGGTTAGACCGAAGGATCTGCTTCCATGCTGTACATCTCTATGACTGCATGACTCTAAGCCCAATCTCCAGCATCTTTTCTTGTATCTAAAATTTTTTATTCCTGCCATCATTCTAGCAAATGTTCTTTGATCTCTCTCCAGGGCTTTAACATCCTTCCTTAAATAAGGTGCCCAGAACTGACTACAATATTACAAACAGGGTCTAACCAATGATTTCTAGAGGTGTAGCATCACTTCCTTGTTTTTATACTCTGTGCCAAGGATTTATAAGGCTTCTAACTGTTCCAACTTACCTGGCCACTTTCAGAGAATCATGCATGTGAAATCCTCTGCTCCTGTACTCCTCTCAAAGTTGTGCCATTGAACCTGTACTGACTCTCCATGTTTCTTCTATCAAAGTGTATTAACTCACATTTCTCTGCATTAAACTTCCTTTGCGAGGTGTTTGCCTTTTTGGACAACTCGTCAATGTCTGCCTGAAATCACTTAGTATCACTTAATTCACTATTCGCTCTAGCTTAGTATCATCTGCAAATCATTTTGCCCTCAATATCCATTACCAAATTGTTATAGATCAGAAAAAGCAAGGCTCCCAACACCGATCCCTGGGGAACACCACTTGTAACTCATTTCCAGTGGGAGAAATGCCCATCTATACCAACCCTCTGTTTCCTATCTTTTAGCCAATTTCTCATCCAAGCTGCTAAGGATCCATGAATCCCAAATATTTCTAATTTGCTAACCAGCCCGCCATGTGGCACTTTATCAAATACTTTCGGAAAGTCTGATGTATAAAAGCCACTGCACTATTCTCATCTACTACCTATGTCACCTCGTCAAAGAACTCAATTAAATTTGTCAGAAATGACCAGCCCTTGACAAAGACATGTTGACTGTCTAATATTAACTTATTTTTAACTTATAACTCAAGGAAGATAGCCTTTGCTCAGGGAACTCTGATACAGTAGGTCAAGGGCAGTTCCTGATACCAGGCCAGGCCCTGCTCAGAGTTGTCAGAGTCTAGATCCTCTCCTCATCAGACAAGAGGAGCCAAATAATGGGCAGCACACCACTTGTCTTCACTTTGCCTTAGATGGGTTTTTTCCTCCTGGAATGAGAGGCAGGTATTACGGGAGATGAAACTGCACAGCACAACTATTACTGTTAGTGTAGGTGGGGAGATGAACCGAGCGAGTTAATATGCAGCACAAGCTGGATTACTGGCATCAGAGGTTAGGATAGGTGTGAGCAAGTGGGGAAAATGCTGCAAGCAATAGTGAGAAAGGTACAGCATGAACCTTGGTGGGAGGTGGGACCAGTAGCAGAGATAGAGTGAGAATGAGGTTTGGAGATAAGGTGGTGGAGAAGGCATGGTCTAGTGATGTGCCCTCCACTACTGATCCTCTTGGAGGACAATCGCCCATGTCTGCACCAGCTGAACCTCCAAGACCTTGCAAAGGACTTTTAAAGATAGCATGGGCACAAGAGATACCACTGAATTCCATGATATTCACTAAGCAACGAGTTGCTCTGGAAATGATGCATGGTAAGGTGAGGTTGAGATTGGATATGAGAGATGCCATATTGTCATGGTTGGTAATTAACAAAATGGGTTTCGTAAGGTACTGAAAGAGAATTCACTAGGTCTCGGTAACAAACTCTCCAAAAAATTCAACGCAAGTAGGACTTTGCCAAAAAACGTATGATTCCTTGTCATAACTTGCAGAATTGAGGTTTGTTTCAAAATTTGAACCCTGGGAGGACTGCATTAGTGAAACGGCCATCTTTCAAATGAGATGCTATGGCACTATCTATCCATTCACGTATCGTGCAGGTATTCAAAAAACGCCTTGGAGTTCTCCCCGAACCAATAAACATTCTTCCCTTAACAAACAATGTTAAATCATACTTATTAGATATATAAACCATGTGCTTCACAAAAAATGGCTGCCTATGTTTGCTTATACAACAGTCATGAAAATGAACAATTTATTTGTTATTGTTTTATTTGAAAAATGAATGATTGCTTGCCTTTGTTCTATTTAATTATGTTTGGGAAAACTCCACGATGCTCCAAGACTCAAATTTTATATTACATTTCAGACGAAATAAATTTGAAGGTTTTTCCTTTAATTGTTTAGGCATGACAGACTAATATTCATATTCTGCCAAGATTTTCTGGGTAGCATTGGCAAACCAGGTACAACCTCATGAAATGGTAACCTCAATAATCAAAATATGTAAATTAAGACAATCGAAAAATAGCTCAAGATTTCTAGTCAGAGCTGTCACTATTTTCTTTGGCAGCTTGCCTCTGTGTAGGATTGTCCTTAGGAAGCAAGAATGTTGATATATTACCTTGGAAACAAATAGACTTTGTAGTTTCTGTAGATAATTGTTTTGCATTTTGTCATTGCTGGTAGGCACCACATCCAGTACTCATGTCTGTTAATTCCCACCTTTACATTCCATATTTTATAGAACATGATCTCTTTCTCAAAAAGGACTCCACACACAATGTGCAAATTCTAGGGCTAGATGAAACCGTATTTGGTAACTATAACTCTGACACCTTTGTTGCAATACCAAAAACTTGCCCACAGAAACCCAATCCTATCTGCTGAAAATGACATCCCCACTGAAGATTGTTTTTGAGTTGACCCCAAGTTTAAATGGCCTAGAATATCTTGACAAGCTTTGCCAACTGTTACAATGTTGTAATTACAGTGCTGTTCTGAATTTAGTTTGGCAGGAAATTTGCAATAATCTGATTTACAACAGGTTTACAATAAAATATTAGAGCATGCAAAATTTCTTAACTGTTCACACAGATTCTAAGATATATTTGCAGAAACATTCTCTGCTCACTTAAAACTTTCTATTGCAAAAGAACAGCATGTACAATATTTCCTCACTTATACAAATACTGTATTAGTTTAAACCACTTCAAGTATATGGGCAGACATGGCCAAGGGTTACCTGATTTAATGAAAAGATATATATCAAAATTCCTTAGTGGCTTCCTTCCTTTAAAAAAAGTTTACCGAGACCTTATGACAAAATGTCAGGAAGCCCAGTTGGACAACTGAGAGATCAAAATTAAATTTAGCCGAGTTTCACTCTGTCTTTCTCTACAACTTCTGCGGTTCTAGCTCGATCTCTAAACGGTCCTGTACTGTGCAAGAGTCAGAATACACTTGTGGAGTACAAGAGCCGTAAAATTATCCTGAACTTGTATAGGTATGAGTTGGAACTCAGGGCAAAACGCAGAAGACATTTATGAGAATGCTTCTGAGAGTGAGAAACTTTAGTTATGGAGCTAGATTGGAGTATTTGGGACTTTTGTTCTTGGAGAGGGGAAGGCCTCCTTCTACATCATAATTCTTCATGAATCGGAATTGCATTCCCAACACATTTCCTGATTGATGATGTAAACGTTGAAGTAATTGCTGCATAACTGTGATTGAGGAAATTTGCTGTTATCCAAAATAAAGTCATGAAACTGTGAAAAAATAAAAGATCAAGACATAGACGAGGCACTAGTTTAAGACGATGACAAAAGAAGAAACAATGACATAAAGAAAAGCTTCTTTACATAGCAAATGGTTAGGATCTAGAATGCACTGCCTGCAAAAAGTGCAGGCATAATCATTTGAGGCTTTCACCATAAGATTGGATGATTGTTGGAAGGAAAATAAAGAATGTATAGGGCTAAAAGGAAACGGAGGCAAGAGTGGGACTAGGTGTGCTGCTTTTGCAGGGAGTTGATATGGACACAATGGATTGAACAACCTACTTCTGTGCTGTATCCATTTCATGATTCTATGATAAAAATTACCAAATAACTGGCTGTAGTTCAGTTCCATAAAAATATTGCTTTGTGCTTAGGGTAGCATCACTATGAAATCTTCATATTCTTATCTCAAATCAGTTGACCACTAATCTTTGTTTGGCTAAGTAAGAGGCAGTTTGAAAAGTACCTAGTTACTTTCCTTAATGCAAACATGCAGCATACAATACTAGTATCTACACACCTGTTGTCTTTATAACTAGCCACATCTTTCAAAATTCGAACAACTACATTTTCCTCAGAAGTTACTCCTACATTTACAGGATCGCTGGATTCCTCAGTAAAACCAGGGCTTGTTTGTCCAAGCTGTGAAAGACAGAAGAATGTCTTAAAACAAGTTCACAAATTTACAATCAAGATTCAGTATTATGAGAAGGTGATACTGACACTGCAATTTTCAATCCTAACTACAACAGTAACTACGGTAATTATGCATTGTCA
Organism: Hemiscyllium ocellatum; assembly: GCF_020745735.1. NCBI lineage: Eukaryota > Metazoa > Chordata > Chondrichthyes > Orectolobiformes > Hemiscylliidae > Hemiscyllium > Hemiscyllium ocellatum. The sequence goes on along the minus strand of NC_083423.1, from coordinate 20,351,119 downwards.
GCCACTAAGGCACTTACATCCCAATTTCTTTAAATGGTTGACCTGATTAAGTTTCTGCCTAAGGTGAAAGTAATCCAAACCAAACAGGACAGTCAAAGATAAGATTGATGGTTTGTAGCTCATCTTGATGAATTTAGTGGTAAGGGTATGAGAACTGGTGTTAACGTATCATGCTAATTATGGGAAAAAAAATGAACTGCAAGTACTAGCAGTGAATTCTATTGTCAAGTGTGTGACAGAGGATAACTGAATCTTCAAGAGAAAGGGAAAGAAATTTGTTGGTACAGGAGTCGTATAGTGTCACAGCAACACTTAAGTGACATACTGTTGTTTGCCCATGGTAGTGATGAGGTCTAATGATAGGATACACTTGACTTATTTTGAAATAAATGAAAACATCATAAAAAATTTTTTAAAAGTGTTTTTCTAGCAAGCATATTTTATTATCTTATTGTTTTCAATTGACACCAAAATATTATGCCTTCTAATTCAGAAAGGAGATGTGCAAGCAAGGAAATTATGTATGTGTAGATTAACTAGCTTCATAAATTGAAATTGGTCAGTAGGCTCATTTTACATATTACAAATGCAAAAGTCAAGGTTGCAGTTAATACAGTAAAATTTAGTGTTACCCCCGTACACATCAATTTTACATATTATAATTCATTATCTCAAAATAACACCATTATTGTCCTTTCCACAATTGGTAAGAAATCTATTGCTGCCAGCATTTCACCCTTCCACTCTAAATGTCTACAGAGACAGAAATATATTATTGAACTGTTGAGCATTTCTCACAGAAATGCACTTATAGAATCTAGGCATTGCTGGCTAGACCTGTTTCATTGCCCACCCTAATTCTCTTGGAGAAGGCAGTGGTGAGCTGTAGTCTTTTAGGTATATTTCTTGAAGCCCTTTAGGTAATTTTCCAAGTCAGGATGGTGTGAGGCATGGAAGGTAACTTGCAAGTGGTAGTGTTCTCTCCTGGTTGACACATGTTGCAGTTTTTGAAGGTGTTGTTGGAGAAGCCTTAGTGAAAGACCGGAGTGCATCTTGTGGATGGTATACATTGCTGCCACAATGCATCAGTAGTGAATGGAATGAATGCGGTAGGTGAGTGCCAATCAAGCTCTGGATGGTGTCAAGCTTCTTGAGTTGTTAGAGCTGCACCTATTCAAGCAACTGAATATTATTCTATCACACTCCTGACTTGTGTCTTCTCAAGTGCGTATATGCATTGACAAGATAGGAATTTTTAGGTTTATGACCTCCACTTCTAGCCACAATGTTAATATAGCTTGACCAAATCAGATTCTAGTCAATGCTAATTTCAAGGATGCTGATAGTGGGAAATTCAGAGTATGTAATTGCTATCGAATGTCCTGTGGCTAAAGATGGTTGCAAATCAGCATCATCTTTTGCACTGGTGTGACGGATTCTCCCTTTATTGAAGATAGGATATTTGTGGAGCCTTTTTGACCTGTTAATTATTTATTTGTCCACCTTACTACCGGTGAAATATTTTGACCAGTTTATTACTCATAAAATACATTTACCCAGGTGCTTATATTTTATGAGATAAACAAAGATTATAGCACCAAATGAGGTAAAGCCAGGTCACTAAGTGCACCCATCCCCCTTCCAAGATAAGACTGCGCCATGGTGCCAAGGAACCTGGCTGAAACTGGGGAATACAGAAACATAATGTCTCTCCCTGTTGGTCTAGCTGGGTACCTCTAAATGGGTTCGGGATCATAACGGCTCTCCAGCAACACATTTTCAGCTCTGATCTCCAGCATCTGCAGACCTCACTTTTTACTCCCATTATTAAGGTCAAGCATGCAAGACAGATCTGAACTGGTCCTTGTTGGCTTTTAACCTGCAGCAGTCAGACCTGATCCATTAGTTGTGGGATAACTTAGCCCTGTCAACTGCATTCTGCTTCTGCAGTTTTGCATCCAAGTAATCCTGTGCTGTAACTTCAGCAGGGTGACATCTCATTTTTATGAATACCTGGTGATGTTCATGCCATGCCCTGCTGCACCCTTCACTGAATCACCAGCTTGATGGTAATGTCAGAGTGGAGGACATGACCAAGAGATGGATGTTCAGTCTTAAGTTGTTAGATCTGTTCAAAATCTATCCCAATTAAGATAATTGTGCTGCACAACATAATGGAGGATATCCTCAATGTGAAGATTGCACTTATCTCTGCAAAGATCATGCAATTCTCACTCCTACCAAGACAGTCATGGACAGATTAGATTAGATTACTTACAGTGTAGAAACAGGCCCTTCGGCCCAACAAGTCCACACCGACCTGCCGAAGCGCAACCCACCCATACCCCTACATTTACCCCTTACCTAACACTACGAGCAATTTAGCATGGCCAATTCACCTGACCCGCACATCTTTGTGACTGTGGGAGGAAACCGGAGCACCCGGAGGAAACCCACGCAGACACGGGGAGAACGTGCAAACTCCACACAGTCAGTCGCTTGAGTTGGGAATTGAACCCGGGTATCAGGCGCTGTGAGACAGCAGTGCTAACCACTGTGCCACCGTGCCGCCCACGTATGTGTGTCGGGTAGAAGTCAAATTGAATTTACCCAGCTACCTGCTACAGACCAAGTCTCGTAGCTATGTCCAGTTCAGTCCATAGTGGTGCTACTGAACCACTTGATGATGAACATTGAAGTCCCCCATAATTAGAACATTCTGTGCCCTTGCTGTCCCAAATTAGAGATCAATATGGAAGAGTACTGATTCATCAGTCGAGGGAAAGGTGTAGTTTGGTAATCAATACAGGTTTCCTAGCCCATGTTAACCTGATGCCATGTGAATTAATCGTAACTAGGTAATGTTAGAAACGTGACAAGTTTTAAGCAACTGAAGGGAGCAGCATGGTCAAAAAACAAAAGAGAAGGTCTGGGAAAACCAGAGGGATTTAATGACAAAATTCCATCTCTAGTACTGAAAATCTGTATTCAGAACTAGCTATGCCCTGAGCCAAGCTTTTTCAGTATAGGTACAAACTGGCATCTACATAGAAATGTGGATGATTGCTTAGGTATGTATCATCCACAAAAAAGCAAGTTAAATCCAACCCGACCAATTAACACCCTGCCAGTTGACATCTCAATCAGCAGTAAAGTCAGGGGTCATCAATAGTGATACCAAGAGGCACTTGAAAAGAATAACCTGCTCACTGATGTTTAGTTTGGATTCCGACGGCACTATGTAGGTCCCAAACTCATTACAGCCTTCTATCAAACATGGACATAAGAGCTGAATTCAAGAACTGGAGTAAAACTGGCTGTCCTTAACAGCAACGCAGTATTTAAAAGATTATGGCACCATAGAGAGTTAATATAACTGGAGTCAAGGGGAATCAGGAGGAAAGCTCTCCACTGGTTAGAGTCATTCCTAATACATAAGGTGGTTGTGGTTGTGGTTGTTGGGAGTCAATCATTTCAGTCCAAAGACACAAGTGCAGGATTATTCCGGCTTGTATCTTAGGTCAAACCATCTTCAGCTGCTCCATCCACTACCATCCTTCCAACACAAGATTAGAAATGGAGACATTCGCTGTTTGTGGTGTGACTTTCTGCACCATTTGTGACTCATTACATATACAATCAGTCCACAACCACATGCAGTTAAACCTGGACAAATTCCAGGCTTGGGATAGCAAGTGGCAAATATGACATAAGTCGCACAAGTACCAGGCAATGACAATCTCCAATAAAACTTAATCTGACCATCACCCCTTGATGTTCAATGCATTACAATAAATGAATCACAATTATCAACATCCTAGGAGTTAGTAGTGATCAGAGATTGAACTGGATCAGCCATGAAAATACAGTGTCTAAAATAACGTCAAGGTTAAAATTCTGTACGAACTAATTCACCTCCTGACTCCCTAGATCCTGTCAATTATCAGCAGGGCATAGGTCATGAGTGTGATGAAATAACCAACATTTGCCTAGTTGGCAAGCTCCAACAAGAAGCTTGACACCATTCAGGACAAATATGTCTGCTTAACTAGCACCCCATCAATCACCATCAACATTCAACCCCTTCACCGCTGATGCATTATACCATCTACAAAATACACTGCAGTAACTCACTGAGCCTCCTTGGGGACCTTCCAAACCTGTAACTTCTACATGTAATTCAATTCCAAAGCAGATTTGCTGATTCTTTTCAAGACAAACTGTGAATAGCACATTTTATGTTAGACACCAATTTTTCAATTACCTCAACAATCTGGAGGTGAAGCATAATTTTACCAGGCTCTCTAAGTCATGTTTGGCAGTACAGGCTTGAAACAATTAGGAAAAAAGACTTTAGACAGGGATGCTGAACTGTTCTCATCTCTTCCCACCTTTCCCAGAGATATCTTCTCTGCAAATAAGAGCAACCTGCCTGGCAGCAATAGAAAGCCCATTGAGCTTGTTAATGAAGTAAATCATCTAGTACTTTGAGGTCTGTGGAATATTACTGGTAATACAGTGTCTACAGCTCAACAACTCACAGGAGACAAGATAAAATGGAAGCTTGATGCACCAAGACAATAATGTGCCTGTGGTCACGTACATGCAGAAGTTTACAATATCATGGTTATTAGCTGGACATGGGTGTCAATGAAAGCGCTAGTAGTGAAAATGCAGATGTTATTTCTTCTAACTGTTTAGTGCCTTCATTTCCTCCTGCTCCTTCTCATCCCATGCACCTCAATGTAGATACAATGAATGCTGCTGTCGTGGTAGTCATGCACTCTGAATCTTCGTCCTGCCTCCTCAACCATCCACCACCTATTCAGATTGTGATCCTACACTATTAAACAGATGCCCCGGAGAAGATTGCATCGGCAGTCCTGCTGCTTTTTGATGCAATTTGCAACTCAAAATGGTTTTCACTATGCACAAAGGGAAAAAAAACCTAAGATGGAAACATTTATCTTGAGTTAAAATCCAGACAGATTGATTGGGTGATTGTTTCTGTGATCATCTTAAACGTTCCATTATGAAATGTATTTTGAGCCATCTCAGTCTAATACCAAAAGGGTTTTACACCACAGGTAACCTACATTTAGGACTAAATGTACAATTTGGATCAAAAAGAGCACAGGATGGATGCTGTCAGAAATGGGAAAAAAAAATTAGCTACTAGTGAACTTAACATAAAAAGTACTATTTGTTCAGCCTTACTTAGAAGCACTAGGCAATGGCAAAAATCACCAACACTGGTGCAACAGGAACCAGTGGATTGAGGCAAATGACAATTTCAGAGCAGAGGACATTTACTCTGCAATTTACCATGCTTTACTTAACGTATGTGTTTCCAATATTGACTAGAATCCCTGAAATGAGAAGTGCTTAATTTTTCAACACTACATCTATCAACTTGATACGCATGATAAACAAGTTTCTACAAATGATAGTGTCGTACCTCTGTCACATTCTCTTCTCTCTCAGACTGAGTCGTATTTGTCGCCTTTCTTTCTTTCTCCCATTGCCCAACAAGTAGTTGGCTAGACACAGAGTTTTGTTTGCTGAGCATGTGGCCGGAAGTTTGGCTTGACTGGTGGTGGATTCTGAGGCTACGCAAGTTCTTCTTTAAAGTTTCTAAACATTTTGTTTTAAAATTGAGAAACTAAGTCAACAATCAGCTGTCATGAAACATTCTTTAATTCAACTAACTTTTGGTTAACAAGCATAAACCTCCTAAAATAAATCATTATCTTTTGGTGACTGACAAACATGGACATTTTCTGACTTATCCACCACCAAAACTCTTTCCCTACCTTCCACTGGATGTACCTTCTCCTAATCAAGGAAACACAAAATATGTTCCTTTAAATACAAATAAATGCAGAATCCTCTGATAGCTTCATAAATAAATACCAATGGGCCTCACACTTCTTATGGTTCAAGCTTGATCACAGCTGCAACAAATGCATTTGACCTCAGTTTCCCTGGTTAATTAAAGTCAAAAAAATTCAAACCTAAGTGTTCCTGCTTTTTGTGACTCATTTGAGTCTTGCTGGAAAAGTGCTTGCTTGGGACTGTCAGGTGGGAACAGTTGGAAGCTCTCCATGCTCCCATGGCATAGTGATATCTACTGTTTACATGAAGGTTTCTTAGGTAATGAACAGGAGGATAACAGATGACTGTAAATCATGCCATAGCATAAGTCTACAAGAGGAGAGGGCTGAAAATTGGAAGGGAGAGATAGAAATGTTTACTTGTGTGACTTTATTTGTCAGATCAAAATTAAAATATCAACTCCCCTCCACAAAAACAGGTGTTAATAGATTTCAATCTTCATACAGGTGGCTTTTTTCACATTTGAGCTGGAACCTGAGGTCTGTACTTTACCATAGGCTTCAAGACCCTAACAACAGAAGGTATTGGGTCCCATATCCACATTTGACAGTAGGTCCATCAGGAGACAAGGATATTACAGAAAAAAGCTTGGGATTGAGAGGGTGTCTTAACCAGGAGGAGATCTGTCAGGCAAGCAATAAAATGAAAAATCAGACATGTCAAGCAGGCAGGTGTGGCTGGACAGTTCATTGGCACCATAAGTAGAGCCTTTCCTGCCTCATTCTTGGGGCTTGGAGTCTTTAGATCTACTGCGCCTGCAGATTGTCACAAGTAAGTCATCTATGTGAAACAGGAGGGGACCAATGTGAAATAACTCCAGCACCAATATCCTGTCACCATGTTACTATTTACATATGGAGAATCCTTGACACTGATCCACCTCTCAGAGTCAAGATGATGTTTAACACTTTTTTTTTGTAATGGTAATCGGGCTTATGTTTTCTCCACATCACACATGGATGTGTGTGCAATGACACAAATACACCACATTGTGCAAAAAATCTTTGTTCAATATTTTTACCATCAGAAAAACACCCATGTGGCCAGAGAGCCAGTAAGAAGTAAAGCCTGACACTCTGTTCTTATGTCAGCCAGGGCTATTGGGGCTGTTAATCTGATCCAATCAGGGAACTCATTCTATGAGGTCCACCTGGCTGGCCTCGTTACAATCACTACAAATGTGTTGAAGCTAAATATGATACATTAAGGAAGGTTGGAAAGTTGTCAAGAGGAAATGGAAAGTCTGCAAAGGGGAATATGCAGGTTAAAGGAGTGGGCAAAAAAATTGCCAAATGGAGTATAATGTGGGAAAAGACAAACTTGTCCATTTTAGCAAGAAGAATTTTTCTATTTAAATAGAAAATTTAATCTTTTCTTCAGTGGCAATTGAGGTGGGAGGAGAGATAGCAAGGACCAGATGCCCAATGTGGAGGGAGAAGGTACATTTAAAGTATATAAACTTACCTCAGGGTTTCAGCTGTCTTCATTTTCTCAGCAGCAGTTGAAGTGGGAGGAACAACAGTGAGGACCAGAGGCCCGAAGGGAAGGTAAATTTAAAGTATATAAACTTCCCCCATGTATAGGCAGAGCACACAGGATTGCTGGGTAAGTGAGGCTTTATATTTGGGCGGGTGCTTTACCTGAAACACTACTCGGGTAGTGTCTCCCACCCGTCCTCCTCCTTTAACCAAAAAAAAGGTTCTGTGTGTCGGATTGATAAGTGGACTAGTTTTTTTGAAAAATTTTCATTAACCTTATTGGCAATTTGAAATTGTGGGAATGGAAGTTAGGGCAGTTAAATGTTCTTCCTGCAGAATGAGAGAAGTAAGGGTCACCAACAGTGTCCCTGCTGATTGAATCTGTGGGAAGTGCACCCAACTTCAGCTCCTCAAAAACTGCACTAGGGAACTGGAGCTAGAGCTGGATGAACTTCAGATCATTCAGGAGGTGGAGCAGGTTATTGAGAGGAGTTACAGGGACGTAGTCACACCTCCGGTACAAAAAGAAAGTAGATGGGTTACTGTCAGGGGACGGAAAGGAAACCAGCAGGTAGTGCAGGGATCTCCTGTGGCCATTACCCTCAACAAGCATGCCATTTTGAATACTGTTGGGGAGGGAGCAGTGAACAACTTACCGGAGGTAAGCAATGGGGCACAAATCTTTGGCCCAGAGTCTCTCCCTGTTGCTCAGAAGGGAAGGGGGAAAGATAAGCACAGCACTAGTCATTGGGGACTCCATAGTTAGGGGGACAGATAAGCGGTTCTGTGGGAACGAAAGTGTCATGGTTTATGTTGCCTCCCAGGTGCCAGGGTTCGTGATGTCTCTAATTGTGTTTTCGGGATCCTTGAGGAGGAGTTGGGCAGCCCCAAGTCGTGGTCCACATAGATACTAACGACATAAGTAGAAAGAAAGGTGGGGATTTAATGCAGTATTTCAGGGAGCTAGGGTGGAAGCTTAAAGTTAGAACAAACAGAGTTGTTATATCTGGTTTATTGTCTGTGCCATGTGCTAGTGAGACGAAGAATAGGGAGAAAGAGTTGAGCACGTGGCTACAGGGATAGTGCAGGAAGGAGGGTTTTGGATTCCTGGGATAATTGGGGCTCTTTCTGGGGTAGGTAGAACTTTTACAAACAGGATGGTCTTCACCTGAACTCGAGGGCTACCAATATCCTGGGGCAGAAATTTGCTAATGCTCCCTGGGTGGGTTTAAGCTAATTCAGCAGGGGGATGGGGATCCAAATTGTTGTATGAGTACACAGGAGGTTGAGTAGCGAGGTCCGAAATAAGGTTTCAAGGTTGCAAGAGGGCACCGGCAAGCAAGAGGTTGATTTGAAGTGTATCTCCTTCAACACCATGAGCATCTAAAATAAGGTGGGTGAACTTGCAGCATGGGTTGGTACCTGGGATTTTGATGTAGTGGCCATATAGGAGACCTGGATAGAGCAGGGACAAGAATGGTTGTTGCAGGTTCATGGATTTAAATGTTTCGTTAAGAACAGAGAAGATGGTAAAAGGGGGGTAAAATGTTGGAAAAGATTATAAGAGCTAGGATTTATAAACATCTAGAAAGGAATAAACTGATGAGGGATAGTCAAAACAGTTTTGTGAAGGGTTGAGTTCTTTGAGAAGGTGACCAAACAGGTAGATGAGGGTAAAGCAGTTGATGTGGTGTATATGGATTTCAGTAAGGTGTTTGAGACAGTTCCCCACAGTAGGCGATTGCACAAAATACAGAGGCATGGAATTGAGGGTGATTTAGCAGTTTGGATCAGAAATTGGCTAGCTGAAAGAAGACAGAGGTTGGTGGTTGTCGGAAAATGTTCATCCTGGAGTTCAGTTACTAGTGGTGTACCATTAGGATCTATTTTGTTTGTCATTTTTATAAACTACCTGGATGAAAGCGTAGAAGGATGGGTTAGCAAATTTGCCGATGACACTAAGGTCGGTAGAGTTGTGGTTAGTGCTGAAAGATATTGTAGGTTACAGAAGGACATAGATAAGCTGCAGAGCTGGGCTGAGAGGTGGCAAATTGAGTTTAGTGGGGAAAAGTGAGGTGATTCACTTTGGAAAGAGCAACAGGAATGCAGAGTACTGGTCTAATGGTAAGATTCTTAGTAGTGCAGATGAGCAAAGGAATCTGTGTCCATGTGCATAGATCCCTGAAAGTTGCCACCCAGGTTGATAGGGTTCTTAAGAAGCCATACACTGTTAGCTTTTATTGATAGAGGGATGGGGTTTCAGAGCCACAAGGTCATGCTGTAGCTGTACAAACTCTGGAATGGCCGCGTTTGGAGTATTGCGTACAGTTCTGGTCACTGCATTATAGGAAGAATGTGAAAGCTTTGGGAAGGGTGCAGAGGAGACTTATTAGGGTGTTGCCTGGTATGGAGGGAAGGTCTTATGAGGAAAGATGGACTGTCTTGAGGCTTTTTTTTTATTAGAGAGAAGATGATTGAGAGGTGCCTGAATCAAGTTGTATAAGACAGAGGGTGGACAGTGAAAGCCTTTTTCTTCGGATGGCTATGGTTAGCATAACGATCCATAGCTTTAAATTGAGGGGTGATAGATATAGGACAGATGTAAGAGGTAGTTTCTATACTCAAAAGTAGTAGGGGCAAGGAACGGGCTGCCTGCAACAGTAATGGACTCTCCAACTTTAAGGGCATTTAAATGGTCATTGGATAGACATAGGGATGAAAATGGAATAGTGCAGGTTAGATGGGCTTCAGATTGGTTTCACAGGTCAGTGCAACATCAAGGGCTGAAGGGTCTGTACTACACTGTAATGTTCTATGTTCTAAATGAAAAGAGATTGCAAGACTTGGTGATAGAGGCATCTAGTAATCCTGCCAATGAAGTACAAAGTTAGTATACAGGTACAGCAATTAATTCTGAAGGCAAATAGTGTGTTTTTTTTTTAACAAGAGAACCTCAATATAGAGAGAATTTTACTGCAGCTGTACAGGCAATGGAGAGGCCACATCTGGAATACGGAGTACAGTTTTGCTTTTCTCATTTGAAAAGCACAGATGATGGAGCTTTCCCATTTCATTTGAAGTTTTTCCAGTGAGTGAGATTCATAGTGACTAGTCCACCATGCCTCAGAGCGAATTTTCTCATGCAATGCTCCCCTCTTTTTCTCATTAATTTTTTCTAAAGACCAATTGCATAATTAGTCATGGGACATGGGCATCACTGGCTGGGCTGGAATTTATTGCTCATCCCTGGTTGCCCTTGAGAAAATGGCGGTGAGCTGCCTGCTTGAACCGCTGCAGTCTTATGCTATATGTAGACTCGTAACACTATGAAGAAAGCAGTTCCAGTATTTTGACCAAGGGATAGAGAAGGAATGACAATGCAAGTCCAAAAAGGATTGCGAGTGCTTTGAAGAGGATCTTGCAGGTGATGATGTTCTCACATATCTGTTGCCTTTGTCCTCCTTGATGGAAGTGGTCATGGCTTTGGAAGGAACTGTCCAAGGATCCTTAGTGAATTTCTGCAGTGCATCTGATAGTACATACTACAGCTACTGAGCATCAATTGTGGAGAGTGGATGTTTGCGGATGTGGTGTCAATCTAGCAGGCTCCTGTTGTTGCAGCTGCAGTCATCTGAGGATATATTCCTTCATATTGTGCACTTGTGCGTCAGCAGGGAAGTTACTTGCTGCAATATTCCTAGCCTCTGCTCAGCTCTTCTGTACACATATGGCTAATTCAGTACAGTTTTTGGTCAATGGTAATGCCCAGGATGTTGATAGTGATGGATTTAGTGATAGTAAGATCATTGAATGACATGGAGATGGTTAGATGGTCTCTTACTGGAGATGGTCATTCTTTGGTATTTGCATGGCATGCTTTTGGGTACTTCATAGGAACTGCATAGCCAGAGGTGGAAATGCTCATCACTACCAGCACCTTCCTCTTTTCACACCCTTGGAAGCACAGTTGAAGGCCAACTACGAACCACTTCAGAAGCATGTAAGCCAGTAATTGGGCCTCACAGTTGGCTGCTTTTACCCAACACATGACCCAGGGGAAAGGAAAATCACTTCCTCCTTCACAGACAGGCAGCTCGAGATGCAGGTGGAGGCGTGATACAGAAGACACCAGTCTTTTATCCAACTGACTGCCATAGGAGGCCATGCCATCAGACGCACAAAGATTGTTGCCCAGGTCAGAGCTGTGCCCCAAGTGAAGAGAGAATCCCAGCATCACAGAAAGAGCAAAAACAGAAATTGCTTGAGAAACTCAGCCACTCTCGCAGCATCTATGGAGGGAAAGCAGAATAAATGCTTTGAGTCCAGCGACTCTTCATCAGATGATCTGGGTCTCTCAATCCAGGAGTAGGGACCTACCAATGCACCACAAGAGAGCTCCATCACTAATATGAACTTATTTTTCTATACAATTTGTTTCGAGATATTAGTACACACAGGTGAGACTTGAACTCAGGCTTTTGTTCCAGAGGCAGGGACATGGCCACTGCACCACAACAGAATCCATCTCTAATGTCAAATGTAGGTATTTAAAGTGGGACCATCTAAAGATATCAAACATATAATCAAAGGGTAGCAAGACATTTATTCGACAACACAAAGGTTGAGGAATTTAAAATAGGGTTCACATGTACTTTGCATAAAAGAGAGACTTCTTGCCTTGTAGCTCAGGAAATCTGAAACAATTAAATGTAGTCAAATCCAGCTCATTCATCCTTGAAACAGCTTCTGATTAGATTAACTCCGACATCGTAGTCACTGCTATGCATGCTGCCTTGGTTAACCCTCCTGATCAATGTCCTGAACCTCAGTCTCATCTTCCTCTTCAGAAGATTGCTGTTAACCCATTTTATTTGCAACCAGAGCATCATCCTTTTGTCTGCTCTAGTTATGAAGGGTACAGAATTCAGGTTACCCTTTGTGGGTTGTGCTATAAAGTACTGCAAGAACAGTCAAGACATCAAAGCCTCATCTTGAGGAGACCTGTGGTTGAAGTGTAACTAATGTTACACCTTTGTTCTGAGTTTCGTAAAATGCAATACTTGAAGGAGAAACCCTTCGTTTCTCATTAGCCATCTCTGCATGAGCTAGCAATTATGGAAAAGATGCAGGAACCTCGAGAAAGTAAGAGTTGTGACTCCCCCAGGCATGGGAAGGGGTATATGAAGGGGTTTTCTCTCTGGAGGAAATGGCATCAAGAAAAATCCTGGATTCATTAATACTTTGAAGACTGGACATCAAATAGATCCTTCCTTGTTCCTTAAACAAGCTGCTGACATAAAACCTGTGAGCAGCTGTGACTTTGACAACCACAGAGATGACATTGCCACTCAGTTGTTGAGTGAAAGTCTTCCTCCAGGAGATGACTTAGTTCAGAGATTATAGGACAGGGAATATCCTTTCCACAGTTAAAGAAAATGAGTGAGGCACGTAGATTGTGGTATAATCATTCTCCTTCATGGACTTTCACCTACAGTAATTGATAAAGTTGTAATTGCTGTCTCTTTTTATGTTGTCTTGGAGACACCAAAATCACAGCCTCCAGAAATGGCATTCTCCATGTGAGATTTGTCAGTAGGTAATCTGTGGGAAATGTTAGGAAGGCAATACCTTGTAACTCAAGGAACACCTTAACCCCCATATTATAATAATGAAGTGTCATATCATACCCTCACAAAGTGTGGCATGGAGGCTTCTCAAATTCATTGTCATGACTCCTTCAGGACCTTAGAGTTATTATTGGACACTCTCATATGTTGTACAACAAAATTTTCATCTTCTAGAATTCTGCCAGTCAGCCATCGTGATAGTTTCTTCTCCACATCACAAGCCAAGCCTAGCATATTTGAGAGAGAAGCTAGCAGCTATGAAGCCTGTTTTCTAGTGCTTGCTTTAGAATGTGATTAGGAAATGGGAACTTTATGTGCATTTTTAAGTGCCTTATTTTCATTATATTTGCTTAGCTAGAATAGCAATTAGTGCAGGCAATGTAACATTCATGATTGCATGAGGCTGTAGGTTTAAATATGCATTCTTGGACAATGCTGATAAAGTGCACATTGAAGTCAGATGACTGGCTTTAATGAATCAGAGGAGACGTAATTACTACAATTGCTCAGAGGTGCAGTCTGATTTCCAGGAGTTTTTTTCCCAAAAAAGGTTAAAAACAAGTAATTTAGTCCACCCACTTTAAATGAAGGGGCAGCCATTGTGTGTAGTTATGGCTCAAATAATTTTCAATCAAAATGGCAAAGTTAAATTTTATATCAGTGTAAATCACTTGCAGATTCCAAGTGATGCACAATTCTATCCCATCCTTCATATTTCCTTTTTTGTTCCTGCCCCGGGCCCCAACAATTTTGCAGTTTCTTTGTTTACTGAGTCTCTTTACATACCAATAACATCCAAACTTTACCCTCCAAGCACTGACTTTGAAAATTCCTATGCCCTTGGTAATGATCTACTCTCCCAATGTTACTATTCCTTTTTTTAAAAATTCATTCATGGAATGTGGGTATCATTGGCTGGGCCAGCAATTCTCCCCCACCCAGAGGACATTGCTGAGGTGTGGAGTCTCAGACAGCCATCATTAGACACTTCAAATTCCACAATCTGTCATGATGGGATTCAATTCTAGGTCCCTGGATTAAATTGGCTTGTGATAACACCACCAGGCCATTCCCTTTCCTTTGAACCATTCCTTCCAGAGCTCCCAGTCTTTTCCTTTCCATTATGAGCTTCCACCTACTATCTACAATTTACTCCAGTTATCACCAGGCCCTCAGCAACACAGTACAATAAAGTCCATCCTCAGACTGGAGTTGCCCTCTTTTACCAAGACACTCAGGAATGCTCTCTGACCATTACTGATCAAACTATTTGACTGTGGCCTACATCCTAGACAGACTTGATAGAACAGCTCTGGTTGTAGCCTGATCTCTGGTCTGTTGTCTCAGGCTACCCAATGTACTAATATCTATAGTCTGTGGACTGCTTGCACAAAATCTCAGATTGACAGCGGTTCAAACCCCAGAATGAAAGACACAGATCTTCTGGTAGGAGTGGGGCCTGACTGACCACAACCAATCCCCTGGGCTGGAATAGGATAGGCTCCTTATTTGACAGTGCTGGTATCCAGAGTCTGACAGCAAATCCCTTCACGCAAGGACTAATCCCCTTTACCTCCATGCAGGGCCATTTTTTTTGAGGTACATGCGAAGCATGTAGCAATATAGTGAACTGCTGGCACGTGTTGCAGGTCTGACACTGGAGTGCCATTGTATCCACCCCCTATCTGACGGGCACTGACTGTTCACTCCTCCCCACTGTCTTAAGATTCCTATCTACACTAAAAAGCAATGCAAGCCATAGAGGCTGGCAGTCTGAAACGGAGCAATAAAGACCCTGTGCACTAAGAAATGAATGTCACTTACATAGGCTGATGACTTGTAAATCAGTGCTGAGATCAATCAGTCCTAAGAAAGAAATCTGAAAGTAGCATAAGCTGGTAGCCTTCAAATAAGCAGTAAAATGAGTGAGTGCTAAGAAGCAAGCTGAGAGCCACAGAATATACATGTCCATGTGAGTGAAAAAAATAAGCTATGTTCATGAAATAAGTGTCTCCCAGTGCATAACATGAAAAGACATGCAAGTCATAGGTATCCTTGAGCTCTAAAGTAAAGTTTTGAAGGGCTAAAGTGGTATCTGAGTTGGTCCAAAGACAGGCTTAATGATGCAATTAGGTTGGTGGTTTGCTAATAATGACTTGCATGGATAAGGTGGTTGCTGTCTGCAGTGGCTGTAATAAATGTATATTTCCTATAGGAGTCGCCAAGTAGCAACAGAAGGCAGGACGTGCCCTTCCCTAAGGGATCAGTTCTGACCATTATACCTATAGATATCAACTCAAATGAGAATAGATTGGAATTCACATTGTCAAGTACTTTGCTGGTATGACTCAGGCTGACAGAACCCATTAATTAACTATTTTGATGATATGCAAGTGGTATAGATTTGTGCTGGTTAAAGATTATACATTATAGTTACCAACTTACTGAAAACGTCACAACTGGTAGATAGGTGTCAAGCATGTAAGGGTTTAAGGCTTTAACCCCAATGTAGTTTAAAGCTTTCAGGAATTTTCCAGCACCAGGCACTGGATTTTGATCAAGGACAGCAATCCTTGCTGCTGCTTTCATCTTACACTATGTGAGTTGGCCATGCTAAATTGTCCAGTGTTAGGCGAAGTGGTAAACGTAGGAGAATGGGTCTGGGTGGGTTGCGCTTCAGCAGGTCGGTGTGGATTTGTTGGGCCGAAGAGCCTGTTTCCACACTAAGCAATCTAATCTAATCTAAAACAGAAATCAATTGAAGTGTCCATATTTTGAAACCTGTAGCATACAAATAGTTGTAACACCAATAACAAAAAGGAAACACGTTGGAAGTCCTTAGTTAGCAATGTTTATTCATGATTACTAGTCATTTTCTAAGCATACCTATGTGAACAATACAAGGTTTTGAAACTCTTGATCCATTAAGTAAAGCAACTGAATGGTCTATTATCGATCTTCCAGCTCAACTATGACTATTAAAACAATAAATAAAAGGTCTAATGAAGAGGCTAGATAAGGATGGTGATGGAGCTAAACAAATAAGATTTATCATGTTATGCCTGAAGACCCAATCCAGAGCCTATTATATCTTACCTTCAGTCTGTCCTTTCCTTGTTTTTTGTTCTTCTATGTAGTCTCTTATGCCTTCACCATTCTTCTTCTGATTATCGTTATGAACTCCTTCGTAAGTGGAGAATATTGACTGTGTTTCACTGGATGAATCACTCCATCCAGAATAGCCTACAATTAGAAAGAATGCATTGCTCTAATGGTTCTTTGCTAAGGAAAGATAAACAACAATTTGTATTTACATACGGCATTTGTAAAAAAATCCAAAAGGACCTTCAGATACCACTTTTTTGCAGACAACTCTACAAGTTCATAAATCAACAGAAATTCTTAAAAATTAAGAAATTTGGTTTGGAAGTTGCTCATTTTTCCATTCATACATAGTTTTGTAAATCAGTTATCAACCCTAACTAATAATTTATTTAATCTCTCACAGATGTGTGTTCTTTACAAATGTACATTACTGCATCTGAAAACAGTTTACAGAACACTAAGAAACCTACTAGCTATCTATTGTACACTCTGACTGACATACCAATTTGAAAAAAACAGTTTGGAAAAAAGTGAATGAAGGTGTCAACATCTTCAAATTGGTTAAGATACATTTTTGCTAACTCACCATTTTGCTAATTTCTCTCTTCCCATTGAACTACAATGAGTTCAGTGATGCCCTTGAGGGAAGACAACCAAGCCAATCTTACATGTGATTCTAAGTCAGAGTCCCACACTCTACACATAACTCTGGACAACTAGGTATGGGAAATAAATACTAACAAAAATATTTTAATCCTTCTAATACAATGTATTTTTTGACAAAATTTTACGTCATTAAGCAATGTGTTCAAACTGTTGAAGGAAGAGGACAAATAAAATCAGAAAGGAGCAATTCTTCAAATTGTTTGTTTTTCACAGGCCACTTAGTGGAAGCATTTTGTACTGACGTTATTGTTATTTCTTAAAAAAAAATTTCCCTTCATTGATTTCATGTTTAATATTAGATATTACCAGGAGTGATATTTTTCATTATGCAAATTTCAAAAAGGCAAGGAACACCCAAAAATGCCAACATAAGTAATATGTAACATTTACATAAACCTTCAATGTCATTTTTAGCTGAAATTGGTTACAATTTCAGTCAACCTCTCAATGTTTCAATCTCAGAATTTCCATTCTTGGTTTCAAATCGATTCATAATGCACTTGTGTCACAAGGTTGTCAAGGGATCCCATCCTAATGGGTCCAAGGCCCTAAACTCTCCCCACAATGTTCAACCCTCCATTGTCTCTCAACATCTAGAGTCTACCATGCTACATCCTTACTGACCATCACTCCCCTTCCTCACCATCCTCAAACACCTACAAAGTTCTGATCACTGCAGTTCACTTCCTCATTGGAATAGAGCACATTTGTAGCTAACATTCAACAAGCATGATCAGTGCATGTAGAGTTGATGGCCTCAGATCAGCTGGCAGTTCTCTGAGCAAAAGCACTTCCTGTTCTGAGGAGCAGAAGTCCCACCGCCAACCAACGATCAGTAAATGACTGTAGGGGAGCTGTTCTTCCCCTGGACAGGCTATTGCTAGCTTGGTTTTACACAGGAGATCAATTAGGGACCACAGTGTCCTGTATAAATTACCCAAAGACGTTAGTCTGTGTCAGAGTTTCCATGAACCACAAGGCATTTCCTACATCAATCCTGTTAATGAGAATAAATGGGAGTCAGAATATGTAAATTACTCAACTCCAAAACTGTCAGTATGAACAAATACTGCTTTCCAGTTAGTAGCTTCCAATTTCTTTTTACATATATTCTTGGTTGTGGCTCTCACCACCTGGGCAAGCATTTATTGCCCATTCCTATTTATCGCTAGAAAGGTGATAGCAAGCTATCTTCTTGAGCCACTGCAGATGTACAATTCCATTGGGGAGGAGTAGGGACAGGGAGGGGAATTCCAGGATTTTGACCAAGCAACACTGAAAGCATGGTGCTATTTCCAAGTCAGGAAGGTCAACGGTTTGAAGAAAAACTTCCAGATGACAATCTTCCCATATATCTGCTACCCAGCATTGAAATTTTTCGGATACCAAGAATGTATCTTGCTAAGGCTCATCATTTAAATGGAGGCAGACTCCTGGTAGCAGGGTAGGGTCCATACAGACCTCCTCACCATTGACTCAGTAGTAAACCAGGTTACATTAGCTATACCTACAGGATATCTCTGTTCACCCTCATTGCCTGAGGATGTGCATGGCGTGTTTCTTAAACTTTATGATGCTGCAAAGTGTCCCCATTTGATGTACCCTCTCAGTTTCATGCCTACCTCAACAGTTGCTACCTTTCAGCTGAACTGCTAGACAGACATCAGTGCATCTTCCTCCTTCCAAGTTCACGATTTGGACACAGCTCCTGGAGGCAGTTTCTTAATTGGCTGTTTCCCGCCACAGTCTCTTTTGGTATTCTATCTGGAAGTGACACTGCGAATATTGTAACCCTACTGGGATAATCCAGTTCAACGTCCTTGAGAGGAGCATGGTTTTGCTTGTATAGAAAATATGGTTCAGGATAAACTGCCATATAACGTTCTTTAAAATTAAGCATTTCTGCATTCATACTACCCTGCAAGGCATTCATTAAAAGATAAATGGGAAAGATGACACTACAAATGGATGAGGCAATGATAACCCAAGTCAATGTGTTTGTTGATAGAGTTCTGGTTGGAATGCCATGCTTCTAGGAATTCTCATGTGTGTCTCCGTTTGGATTGTCCTAGGATGGGTGTATTGTCCCAGGCGAGGTGATGTCCTTCCTCATCCGCATGTAAGGATACTAGTGAGGATGGGTCATGTCTTTTGTGGCTAGTTGATGTTTATGTATCGTGATGGCTAGTTTCTGCTGCCTGGGACAACACATCCATCCTAAGACAAGCCAAATAGAGTTACGCACGAGAATTCCTAGAAGCATGGCATTCCAATTAACTTGGATCCTATTTACCACCCCCTGAGAAAAAGAACAGGAAATGACATCACCATAGGAAATGGCATCACTACAGTAAATGGCATCATCAACTCAAGGTAAATCAAACATATAAATAGAAAGCAGCTACAACCGCCAGTGCTTGATCCAGAGGATCATTGAAGATGTTACCTAGTATGGTGACAAAACGTCTGAAAACAAATCTTCAGGCTCAACGAGCAAATCTATATCCAGAACCTCAACTTGAGCTACAAATCTTCTCAAAACTCGCTTGTCTTACTCCAATTAAGAACTTTAATGAAAGGCCTATCCTTTTCCATAATTATTTTAAAACTAGTAATCACTAGTCCCAGTAATCTACTAACACTTCAATTACTTGCCCTGTCTTAATTCCCGAAAGATGATCAAGTTTTGCTCCTTCTCTAGTAATTATCAATATGTAAATATTAAAATTTCTTGAACATACTTTAAAAATATTTTTATTGAAACATTTTTCTTTACAAAATTAGAAAGTTACAAAAACAGAAAAATAGAACTTCGTAACATTAAAAACAGTAAACAACTATATTACTCTACAAAAGACATTAAAACTACGCTTATTAAAATCGATAAATAAATCAAGCCGCTCAGCGCAATAGGACCATAGTTCTCAACCTTCAAGAACATCACTTATTAAACTCAGATTTGTTTGAATTTCTTCCTCTCAGCAAAATGGCAGACAGATCTGCTTCCAGGTAATTCAAAAAGGGTTGCCACATCTTGTAAAAGGTGTCCATTTTCTGGTGCACCATATTTGTAAGAAAGTCTAAAGGAATGTGTTCCATAATTAAGTTACACCACCCTGACACACCCAGGTGTTTCTCAGACACCCAGCACATCAGAATGTTCTTCCTCACACAAAGTCTAAGGGAAGTAAATTCAGCAGACTCAGGAGCAAAAAGACCGGGTCCACCTTGACTTCAGACACCATTACCACCCCCCCCACCCCGCCATTACTCCTGCCACAGCGCTTCAATATGCACTGAGCCTGTGGCAGGACCACAAACAATGACTGAGGATACCTGTTTTTATTTTACATTTGGAGCATATCAAAGATGCTCCCTGCTTAAATTTTGTAAGATGATCTGGGACCAGATAGGTCCTATGAAAAATCTTTAACTGATTAGCATAGATTTTATTAGATATTGAAATCCTCTTCGCATTCTCACAAATGTCCTCCCATGTTTCTGAAGTGATCTCAACTCCTAATTCTCTCTCTCTCAGACCTCATGTAGACACTTGATGTCACCAGAAGTCTTGTGGCAACACTACGGGCAATTTTGCATGGCTAGTTCACATTACCTGCAAATGTTTAGACTGTGGGAGGAAACCGGAGCACTCAGAGGAAACCCACGCAGACATGGGGAGAACGTGCAAACTCCACACAGACAGTTGCCTGAGGCGGGAACTGAACCCGGATCTCTGGTGCTATGAGGCAGCAGTGCTAACCACTGTGCCACCGTGCCACCCCACTAATAAGAACACCCTGCCACCCCACTAATAATAAGTAAAACAACTGTAATTTCACAATTCATTGCCCTTTATATATAAATAAACTTTACCAGAAAAGCAAGTAGCAAATGATGTAAAACAGATGTAAAATCAAAGCAAACCAAAGAGAATTTCATGGAAAAATAGAGAAAAGTTGAAGGAAATGAGAAGGCAGGTGAATAGATTTGAGATTAGAGGTTAATCAAGTTCCAGATTTTTGGGATTTTCCTACGCTTAGTCTTTTGGCGATCATTTGCTCAGTGGTTAGATGACTCGGAGTGTAGTGCAGAACAATGCCAATAGTGCAGATTCATCACTATGGCTGCTGCAGATCTTAGAGGTCATTCTACTTGCTTTATCCCTTGTTTTATGCAGGAGTGAAATTCTTCTAGCTGTATAAACATTTATTTCTTTCCAATGAAGATGTCCACAGGTACTTGTGAACTGTGGCTATTTACCAACTCATCTAAACAATCTTGAGGTCAATTACCTCAGTTTGAGAGATGGCTCAGTTCAGTGTAATGCTAACAACTTGGATTTGTTTCCTTTCAGACTGACAGACTCGGTATCTGCCTCCTTGCAATGCCTCTGAAAGTGGAAGGCACTGGCAAGCTAGCAGTGACAAGAACTCCAAGAAAAAATGTTCAAGATGAAGCATCAGCAAACTATGATCAAAGGACCTGCCTTTGGAGAGAACACATATTATTGCATGTACACACAGTTACACGTTCCCTTTAACAACGCTGCACAGTACAGCAGCAGTTTAAAGTTGCTTGACTTTGTACTTACTTGGCTGGGTCACTTGATCCAACATTGCAGCTTTTTTTTGGGAGGTTGAAGATTGGTAAGGAATCGGCAAACCTTCATTACGATTCCTCACCTTCAATTTACTGGGTACTGGCAAATATTTGTCTTTGGGTTCTGCATCTGGACAAGTGAAAATGACAATTTATCAATTTAAAATTATAAACACAATAGTTTAAACATTTTTTTCTAATGAACAAACTTGAATTTATATAACACACCTTTTACAGGACATTCCAATCAGTTCACAATAGTGAAATGTTGTTTGTTGTCACGTTGTAGCATAAGAAACTTGACAACCCATTATGCACAGCCAGGTCCCACAGGAGGTAATGGTGTTAATGACTAAATCACTGTCCTTTGGTTAGTAGGAATAAATATTGGTGAATACCCCAGTTCTTCTTCAAAATAGCACTTTTGATTCTCTGATTGAGTTTACAATCTGAAAGGTGGTACTTCTAATAATGTACCTCAGAGATCATGTTTAGATCTTATTTGAAAGATAACATTTAACAGCTCAACACTTCCTCAGAACATTTTTTTTAAATTGATGAATATGTATTACTGACTGAACCAACATCAACTACCCATTCCTAGATGCCTTCGTTATGGTGGTGCTGATGAGGTGTCATTCTGAACTACTACACTCTCAATGTAGTCAGTAAATCCAAACCCAAACCCAAACCCAACTATTCATTGTGGGGACGTTTCTTGTCCTGATGACTTTGAAAACTGTTATTAAATCCCTTCATATAGCCCTTTTCTTCTCCAGGGAAAAGACTCCGACTTCTCCAATCTTCATCAGTGAAGGTTTCCATTACTGAAACTATGCTCTTAAACCTCTTCTCCACTCTCTGCAATTCATTCACAACCTTATCAGAGGGCCAGAACTGATTCCAATACTCTAGCTGAGGTCTAACCAGCAAGTCATACAGGTTCAACATAACCTCCTTGCTCTTGTGTATTCCAATCTAACAAAGCCTGGGATACTGTATGCTTTATCAACTACTGTATACCTCCTGCAATGCTGATATAGAATGTAGCACCTTCCTTAAAGTGTGTACTGCATTCCACCCTAGCCAGCAGCATACCAAAAAGATAAGTTGCACTGGAAAACCTCAGCACTGCAGAAGTTTCCGATCTCCAAGGCTAGTTTTCATGTCTGCAACTTTTGAGACACAAGAACAGTTCACCTAGAGTATGATGAACTCCCTCGCCAGCACAGGACCAAATGCAGCAATGTTAGAGCTCAGAAAAAGCTCTGAACACTTACAAAAGCGAACTCCACCAGCAGATTCAAGCACCTCAATGGGTCAAGCACAGTTAGATTTGGTGTCAGGCTGACCTTCTCCAGTGGTCTCTAGCATCACAGATACCAGTCTTCAGCCAATTCAGTTCATTTCACGTGATATCAAGAAACTGTTGGAGGCACTGGAAACCGCAAAGGCTAGCGGCCCTAATGACATTCCAGCAATAGTACTTAAGTCTTGTGTTTCAGAACCAACTGATCCCCTAGTAAAACTGTTCCAGTATCGCTACAATTCTAGCATCTACCTAACAATGTGGAAAATTGCCCAGGCATGTTCTGTGCACAAAAAAAGTCAAATTCAACCCAGTGAGTTAGCGCCCATTCAGTCCACTTTCAATCATTACTAAAGTGATGGATGACGTAACCGACAGAGCTATAAAGGAGAATTTATTCAGTAACAAACTGCTCAGGCCACACAGCTGACTGGTCAGCAATGTCCATGTGCCATTAGTAAATAAAAATTATTGGTGGTGTCCCAAAGTATTAATTAACCCAAATTTCTAGATTAGCAATTTGATAGACTTACCATTATTCTACTACACGATAGAAAGTGTGGAACTCAAAGCAGTCAACCTGCACTTGTAGCCAGAATATTTGTGTGATTGGTCCAGTTCAGCTTCTGGTTAATGGCAACCCCCAGACGTTGATAGTTGATATTTATTCCCATTATAAATCCCAAGAGAAGATGGTTTGGTTTTCTTTTTTGGAGTTAGTCATTCCCTGCCACTTATATGGCACAAATGCGATTGTACAAAACCTTCCTGATGGATGTGTTGATAGTGACCTGGATGGAAATTATTATGCCCTGGATTTGGGGGAATCCAGTGAGAAAGCAAACTCCACTGTTTTGTGCCTGAGGCTAGAACTGTCTAGAATTGATGCCCATCTGACAAATGGGGTAGCAGTTATCTGCAAGATGTAGTAATGTGTCAGATATCACCAGGAACCTCAGCTGATCCTTGGAAGGAGCCAGAAGTGAAGTCATTCGGGACCAAACTGACATTCGTAGCTGCAGACAAGCAACAGGGCAGAGTCACAGTCTTCTGTAGCACTAGTTATGGCTCTTGACAAGGTTGATCCATGTTCAGGAGTAGATTCTATGCTGAAAACGTGGTCTGTGTTGTCCTACTCCTTGGCACTCCCCTCTGCCTTCCTCATGCCAGAGTGGTGCCAGGAGAATGATGATCCCCCTGTACAACAGAGGATTTACCATCCTCTCTCCCCACTATCAGGGTTGAGCTGTTGACACCTCTATGCCAATGGCAGAGACCCCTCTTCCTCATTCAGCCTTTCATGGGACCCACTTAATTCTTTGGGATTCTCTGGCACCTCATTGCGTTCACTTCTATTCTCCTGATCTGACCCAAACAATGTATGCAGTCTGTCTACCATCAAAATAAGAGTATTGACTTTAACAATGTTACTTGGCATTGTGAATGGATCAGCTGGAATCTGAAGGCCACTCTAAGCTCACCACTTTTGAGAAACCAGCGCACTGACTGGTGTCAATACTTTCATCTGGCCAGTTTGAAATTTCAACTCATGATAGCAACTTGTTAATTTAATTGAGGAGTTGGAAGAGACAAAAAGCCTAAAATAAATAATAATAAAAATCTCAAGACTGTAACTGATGAATACGCACACTTTGGAAAAATAAAATATATATTTTGTTTTACAAATTTAACGTCAAATCTGAATGATCAATTACTTTTGTTTTCGAGACTGTTTCATTTGCTGTATTTTTTTCAAAATTTTACATTTACTTAATGTTTCCAACATTCACAATTTATAATAACAAAATCTCTCTTGCCTTTCAAAGTCTCTTTCAAATCTTTGTATGGAGTGTGTGAATCTTTGCTCAAAGTCTGTGACTTCAATATCTGAAGACTTGATAAATTCATGGAACATGGCCTGAGAGCAACAGTAAAAACAAACAAAAAACAGAAGCAGTGAACATCACAAATGCATTTTTTTCTTACAGTCAATGAACATTTTTTGCCAAGAAATGGAAGAGGATGGGAAATGAAGCATGATTTGGTAAATATAATTGATGATAAGCAGAAGTATGTTTCTCCCCCCACAGGCAGAAAAGGAAACCTGAGAGCAAGGTTAATTATTATTGGAATACCGTCCCAAAACAAATGTATTCTTACTATTAAATCTTGGTGAATATAATAACAGAATATGATAAAAAAAAGGTTAGATTTGTTAGTGCCACCATGCATCAGTAGATAAATACACTGTGTATCTGATTTTTACAAACCAGGACATTCTTCAATCAATTTCTAGTCCATGATAAACTAACCGTTTCAGCAAGGCAGCACTTATTGTACTAAGAGTAGCCCGAGAACATGCAGTGGTGATTTAACATTGATCACGTGTTTGGAGGTTGGGGGGCATAACTAGCTCCTATCAGTGACCTTTGCGTACATGTAAAATGAGCATTCTGACAAACTTAAGAACAGCCATCAATCACCATAGTCAATGCAGAAAGTAGCCAGCTTCTTCACAAATTGAAGGGGCAAAATAAAAGCATTAAAAATTAACTGTCTTAATATTTCTGCATGCTACAGTTTAATTTATTGATACTATGGAATGAACTTCTAGCACAGGGCATTTTCTTGCAGGAAACCTATACCGATTATTTACTGAGGCTGTTACAACTTTCCTTTACACAATTGCTTTAGAGACAAAAATGTTAGTTCTTATCTCTAACTCTTCAAAATCCAACTGCTGGCCGCATTAATATTGGGCTCAATGTTTAGATTAGATTACTTACAGTGTGGAAACAGGCCCTTCGGTCCAACAAGTCCACACTGACCCGCCAAAGCGCAACCCACCCATACCCCTACATTTACCCCTTACCTAACACTACGGGCAATTTAGCATGGCCAATTCACCTGACCCGCACATCTTTGGACTGTGGGAGGAAACCGGAGCACCCGGAGGAAACCCATGCAGACACGGGGAGAACGTGCAAACTCCACACAGTCAGTTGCCGGAGTCGGGAATTGAACCCGGGTCTCAGGCGCTGTGAGGCAGCAGTGCTAACCACTGTGCCACCGTGCCGCCCATATTAGTGTTCCCTATTAGAACACTTCACTAGTGTTCTAGATCATTGCAATCTTACTTCTTTTTGAAGGTTTGATATTTGACAAGAAAAAGGTTGACATGAGAGTCAACAGGATCACCATGTGAATGGAGAGCTCCTTTCAGCTTATAGCTAGTGTGAATTAGGCATGGGCTAAATACAAACTAAAACCCATTGCATTGCACCAGTCAATTAGTTTCAGGTCATTAATAGCTAGGACAGAGGAACTTTACCAGTCCATACATCTCTCAAGCCTGTTCTGCCATTCAACCAGGTTGTGACTGGTTTGCATCCTCATTGCATCTAGTTTCTTTGGTTGTAGCAGGAATTAGAAGTAGGGTAGAGCTGTAGTACCTATGAAACCAGTCAGGAATCGATCAGAAATGACTTGATTGGCATGAGCTTATTCTTGACCTCAGAATAACACCTGCTTGTCACTTAAACATGTTTCACAACTGACATCAGTATTATTTCAGCTGAGAGATAAACAGAACGTCCTGCAAACCAGAACTGTATACCAAAGTCCCCAAGATTAAAGGATAGTAATACAACCCATAATTGTCCAACTTGCAGCTCAAAATTATAGAAGCATTTACCCAGAAATCCATCCTTTGAAGTTTGAGAAATTTATTGGTAGATTCACTTTGGTTTCTTTGACCTGTTGTACTAGTCGTTTGGAAAGGGCCACAAATCTAGAATCAGAGACAGCATCAGCAACTACAGCTATATGTACATTAGTTGTAATGGATTCAAATTTGATTTATTCAATGTCAAGGTTCCACGATTTACATCAAGAGTCCTCAAGACAAAGGTTTGGGCAATCTGTTCTAAGAAATTGCACCATTCAATTTCACTTCCATCATTGCTACAGATAACAATATATCCAAATGCTATGATGTGTTGTGTCATGTAATTTCATAAATCACAAATCCAAGTACACCAACAAAAGCTATGTTTGATTAGTTCCACAAGATGTGATGCATCAAGGTAAAACTAAATATTGCCTGCTTTAAACCATAATTCTCCATTACCACTTTCTCCAGAATAATTCTTGCAAGGTTTCACAAAAACATGTCCTAGAATCAATGATAATCAAAATGCAGAGTAGAAGTTTACACTTTGCTCATGCATGCTGGGTTTTCCTAATGCTTTTCAGGCTGTTGGGTCCAGTAAGTATACAAATATGTTCAATGTGGTACTAAACAGTGTCCTTGGTACAGTTCCAGGTTCAATCTCACTATTTGTGGAGTTAGTGACATTGGACAGCAAAATGCACAATATTATTTGCCTCAATCCTTCTGGGATGGGGAAGAAATAATTTTGATTCCTGACCACTGTTTAGTGAATTCTGATGTAAAATTTGTAACAGATAAGGACAGGATTGAGTCCAGCTGTGATGCCATCTCAGTTGTTTATTCAATGAGAACCAAGAACATAAAGAAATAGGGATAGGCCATTCCCTGCACTGAAATCTTCCCCATCATTCAGTATAATCATGGCTAATTAGGGTCAATTCCATTCATCAATCCATTCCCTATATCCTTTGATTCCCTGAGTGCTCAACACTCAGAGATTGTATGCACTATTTGTAAACTATAAGTTACAAACTACATAAATAACAGTTCCTATGCACTGCCACCTGTTTGTTATTCTAAGTAGTCCAAATTTAATTCATTTGTTTAGTAGAATTGGTTTTAAATGTTTGAGTCTGGTGATGGTGCTCTCGCAGGTTGGCTTTTTCTCCAAAATCTGATGGTTGGAATGCTTTGCTGCCTAACTTGACTTTGAAATCTCCTCAGCAGATTCGGCTTATTTACTCTGTTGCTTTAGACACAACTTTCCTTCAGCAGCATTAGCTGCGTTTGACAATGCAATCTTTTCATTTTTCACCTTTGGGGTCCTGCAGTCAGATGCTCCCTGTCTCGTACTATTTGTCAGTTTATCTGTCCACTCACCAACAAAACACTAAATTTCTTCTGAAATACTTAAGGTTATTACTCCAAACTTTTTATATGTCTCTGCTAACTTGAGTGGCTTTGGCATCACATCTATTGTGGAATTCAAAATTCACACGCTTGGGAAGATGTTTCAAAAATCTGAAAAACTTATGAAGCTAGCTGTCACACAACTACTGTGCCATAAACCCACAGGTACTAAGATCGAGCCAAAAAAAGATTTTTCCTTGCTCACAAATGAAGCATGTGATATATAAATGAATTTCAATGACGATTTAATGCCTGTTATGCAGGCCATACATCCCAAAGACTTGCAGACCATATCAAACAACAAATCCCATCGATCATTCACAACAGGCAGCATGCTGATTGTGCTCAATCAGCCTATGCTTGTGAGTCTCAAAAAATATATCCACCTTATATGTGCTCCGGCTTTTGGAAATCATTTTCTAAATAATATGGATTGCACTAGTAGTTACACCAGAAATCAATTTAAGATTATCAGTCAGGCTTACTGTGTGTTGCATGCAAAAGGGAACTGTACGTAAATAGAGATTTTGTTCATAAAGGTAAGGCTTGAGAGTCAGCTAATTGCTGCTGCATCCCCATGGCAACATTCTAACTGCTCAGAATTGACCTGCCTGGTCTGGAATCAAGATTGACAGTTAACTGTTCTGGATTAGAGTTGTGCTGGAAAAGCACAGCAGGTCAGGCAGCATCCAAGGAGCAGGAAAATCGACGTTTCAGGCAAAAGCCCTTCATTAGGAATAGAGGCAGGGAGCCTGCAGAGTGGACAGATAAATGAGAGGGGGGTGGGGGTTGAAGGGAGCCTCCTCATCACTGCTCCCTCACCACCCGACACCTGGAGGAGGAACGCCTCATCTTCCGCCTTGGAACACTTCAACCCCTTGGCATCAATGTGGATTTCACTAGTTTCCTCATTTCCCCTTTCCCCACCTCACCCCAGCTTGACACCGCCCTCATGACCTGTCCTTCCTACCCGCCTACCTTCCTTTCCACCTACCCGCTCCACCTTCCTCTCTGACCTATCACCTCCATCCCACCCCCATTCATCTATTGTACTCTATGCTACTTTCTCCCGACCCCACCCCCCTCATTTATCTCTCCATTCTGCAGGCTCCCTGCCTCTATTCCTGATGAAGGGCTTTGCCCGAAACATCAATCTTTCTGCTCCTCAGATGCTGCCTGACCTGCTGTGCTGTTCCAGCACCGCTGTAATCTAGACTCTGGTTTCCAGTATCTGCAATCCTTGTTTTTACCTAGTTAACTGTTCTTGCTGCTTCCTTATGTCAATGATGGCCTAACCAATCAGCAACCTCTTCTCATGCTCTTTAAAATAGTGTGCTTTTTCTCAGCTCTTCTTGTGTACTATAATTCTAATGAGAGCGAGATAAAAGGCTTTAATATCCTGTCTCACTTTAGTAATGTTTAAATATCTAGAATTCCAGATCTTCAGTTCTGCCATAGCACTGAATGAGCATTGTTCTGTTACAGAACCTCAAAACTATCTTTAACTTTTGGATCACCATCTGACGTAATTTTACACAGGTCTGCAAAGCTTGTAATGTTACCAGAACCTTTATTTTGCACTTCATTAATTTGATGCTCTCATTCTGTTGTCTTCATTGCAATAGTTTATAAATCATTTTCTCTTTTAGACTGGATGTTATCAATCTGTTCTAAGGTGCAAAGCAAATCATCTAATTCTTCTTCTGACATCTCTCCAGTACCCAAGCTTGACTTGTCTGAATCATGGCCAGTATTTCTGTAGCAATCGCTTCCATCGTCTTTATAGGTTTATTAAACACCCAAGTGCAATTAAAATAGATTTCTTCATGCTGAACATACTTTATTTTCTTTTATTTGATTTTGCAACACTTACAATTTGTCCTCCAGCTTTCAACTTTCGGCTGACCCTTCTGTTGACATCAGCTGCTTTTCTCCACATTGTCACACCTTAGGTCTAAGCTGCTTCTCCACATTGTGGAAAAACTTTTCCTGTTCTTCAAATTATGTGCTGCAGCTCTTGATTTACAACCTCATAGCTTCTGCACTGGTTTATATATATTTTTGAGAACAGATTATCTTATATTAGCAAATGTACTCTCATAGTAGGACTTCTTGAGCCTAAGGTGATTCCATCTTTAATAAGATCATCTTTAATGTGCCCTATTCCAAAGGTTTCTGCAAGCTGTCTTAATGGAGTCACTGAATGGCTCTTTTTCACCTTGTGCTCTTCTACTGAAGATGTGCTGTCCACAAATCATGCTCACTTTGGGTTCAAAGCATGAACCCAAAGGCTTTCAAAATGTTTGCAGTTTTTTTTTCCCCCTTTCTTCTACATAGAAATTTAGGGTATATTTAGTTTCTCACCAATAGTGATACAAATGTGTCTATTTTTAGCTGCTCTGACTTGTTAATTAAATATATCGCATTCCTAAAATTCTTCCAATACCTATGGCAAAAATGCTAGTTCTGTTTCATATCATCTTTCATTTCAACTGACATGCAGGCCTAGAGTGGAAAAGTTTGAGCGAATATACCAGTTTTGGCTTTGTTCATTTCCACATTTTTTTTTTCAGTTTTTGTGATTTTATACAGCTTTTACATCCCTGAACGTTCCTATGGTCCTCTTTCAGAAGCTATGTTTCTGTACAGATCTTCAACATTCAAACTAATGTTCCACTCCTAAAACTACAGTCTGTGCTCATAGGAATACTATACTGCATCATCACTGGAGTGCTTAAAATAACTACCTGTAATATGTGCAGCTTATGGTAGAGATCACATGACAGGGAGGCAGGACCTTCGTACATAATCACATTCAAATCAAAACAACATCAAGAATAGCAATATCAACAGAATGAACACCAAAAGGGGTCAACAGATCTAAGAAATGGAAGAAGGCAAAATAGGAAGAAATGTTTAACATATGTTCCTTACACGGCATTGCACTGACTTATACCTTACCAGTCCACCTAAATAGGTCACAACATGCTTACCTCTTCTCCTCATTAACATCCTTAAGTTTAGAAAGCCCCTCTTCTTCACTATCCCAGGGGCTTGAGTCAACAATATTTTCCTAAAAGCAATCGATGATAAGAATGCTGTGAATAATCCCACAGTTCTGAGTCTTTTAGAGAGTTAAAACCACGAGTTAATCAATTTTGCAAAGGAAACCAACATTCTCCATCAGTTAAAACTCATATCATTTTAAAAATAAGACTTTTAATCGCCACACAGATTTCACAATACATTAAGGATAGCAGGGGAGATTTTTAAAAAATTTCCCCAAGACAAAAGAATGACAGTTCCTCACAAACCCAGCTGTGCCTTGCTTAACATGTTGGGTTATCAACCTAAAGCATTGGCTCCATTTCTCTCCACAGGTGCTGTGCAACCTGCTAAATATTTCCAGCATTTTGTTTTTAATCCCAGTTCAGCTTTTCTGATAATTAGTATAAATCTGTTAAAGCTTAGTTTAGACTGTATTGTTTAGTCAAAATTATTAATTGACAAATATAATATTTATAAGACCCACTGTTTCTTTTCAGATTAAGCTTGGTGCTATTTTAGCCATCAAATTTCAACAGATGAAATCAGATATAACATAACTATAACAAGTAATGTTGCCTCAAATTTATCCAATAAAATTATCTTATTTTTACATTTCATTATAGACCATACACCCACTTTGCTCCATATAACACAGGGTAACTTTCCAATAACGTGGTGAAGCCCCATACTCTGACGTATATTAATATGGCAACTTTCCAAAACTTATGAGAATCATTGGCCTGATTGAGGCTGCAAACAGGATTCTGGTGCCAATTTGGAGCTGGGAATGGAGGAACAGGTGTCAAATTTATTGATAGCAGCTGACATGCTGGTTTATTACCAAGTTTCTGACTCCCAGTTAGTTCCCTGGAGGCGACATCAAGCACAAAACAGCTACTTATCCAGATGCCTGTTAAATTCATTAGCGAGTAAAATCCAGGCCCATAATCAAATGCTGACTGGAACCATGTTTATAGTCAGCAAACAGGTTTAGAGATGGCTTCCTCACAGCAAATAGGGACGATCACTTTGAGGACCATTAGCTGGACAGTTAGCATGCTCTTTGGCCACTAATGAGCCAATCCTCCCAAATCCCATAAATATTCCAGACAAAATGCAGACCCCACATCTGATCCAGGTTCAAGTCTGACCTCATTCATAAAACCCTGCCTTGCAAGTTTGGAATCAAATTAGGATAGTGATAAGCTGCCAGTGAATATTAACTATGTAACAGGTTCAAATTAAATTCAGCACAATCTGCAACCTCATGGCCTGGCATACCCTCCTCTCAACCATTACAATCAAGCCAGGGGATCAACCCTGTTTCAATCGAGTGTGCAAGAGGGCATTCCAGGAACAGCACCAGGCATATCTGAAGATGAGGTGTCAACCTGGTGAAGCTACCAATCAGGACTACTTGCACATCAAATGGCATAAGCAGCGAGTAATAGACAGAGCTCATCAATCCCATACCAACGGAACAGATCTAAGCTTTGCAGTCCTGCTACATCCAGTCATGAATGTTGGTGGACAATTAAACAACTCATTGGAGAGGGAAGCTCCACAAATATTCCCATCCTCAATGATGGAAGAGCCCAGCACATCAGTGCAAAATTTAAGGCTGCAGCATTTGCAGCAATTGTCAGCCAGAAGTTGCTGAGTGGATGATTCATCTTGACCTCCCCCAATGGTCCCCAACTTTAGAAATACCAATCTTCAGCCAATTCAATTCATTCCACATGATATAAAGCAACAGTTGGAGACACTGGATACTGCAAAGACTATGGGCCCTGACAAAATATCAGCAAGTTACATTCACACTGTGTAAATGCCAGACTATGATCACCAACAATAAGAGGTAATCTAACCACCACTCCTTGACATTTAATGCTGTTCTCATCACCGAATCCCCCACTATCAACATTCTTGAGGTTACCTTTGACCAGAAACTCAACTGGGGAATCACCACACAAACATAGTGGCTACCAGAGCAGGTCAGAGGCAGCAAGTAACTCAGCTCCTGACTCCCAAATGTCTGCCCATCATCAACAAGACACAAGTTTCAGAGTTTGATGAAATACTTCCCACATGCCTGCATGGGTACAGCTTTAACAATGCTCAAGAAGCTTTTCACCAACCAGGACAAAGCAGCTTGCTTGATTGGCATTCCATCCACAAGTATCCACCTCCTTTCACCACTGATGCTCAGTAGCAGCCTACCTGTGTACTACCTACAAGTTGCACTGCAGCAAATTCACTAAAGATGCTCAGACTGTTCCCTATAAACTCATGACCACTTCCATCTCAAAGGACAAGGGGAACAGATACATGGGAACATCACCACCCACAGGTTACCCTCCTAACCACTCACCATCTTGACTTGGAACTACGTCTCCGTTCCTTCATTGTCACTGGGTCAAAATCCTGGAATTCCCTCCTTAACTCTATTTTGAGTTAACCCACAGAGATGGACTGCAGCAGTTCAAGAAGGAAGTTCACTACTGCCTTCTCAAGGGCTGTTAGGGATGAGCAATAGACGCTAGCAGCCAGCAACACAGACATCCCACAAAATAAATAAAATAAAAATTGCTCAAGTTTATTTTGCATCAAATTCTTACAACTAGATTAATTCAATTGTAACAGCCTGATTTTAAATCTAGTTCTAAGAAATAAGTACAAAATTATTTTTAAAACATATTACACTACAAATTAGCACTCAGTATCTCCTACTGATAGTGAAACAAAATGTCAGCTGCCATTTCTTTGAATCAATAAATGATTTAGCCCTACTCCAGATTAATAAACTGGTCAATACTTCATACAGCAGAGGTGTGTGCTATTATTGATGGGGTCTTCAGATGAGATATTAAACGGAGGCCTTAACTGACTCATGATGGTATATATAATCCCACAGCACAAGTTAATAATGTTTCCCTAGCCAATATTCATTCTACGATTTACCCAACTGAAACAGATTAACTGGTTTGTCTCACTGCCGCTTACAAATCCTTGATGTATATACAGCGGCATATACTTTAACCAAAAAACAATGGATACTCTTCACAATATCCCACCATTGTGAAATGTTTTGGGGTATCCTGAAATTGTGAAAATGCTATACAAATGCATGTGGTTTAATTTGTACCCAACTGCTGAAGAGTTATAATGAATAAAAAGTGTCAAAAGCAGTCAAAGAAGAAGTGGTACAGAAATAACAATATTAATCATTAGCATTTGAATTTTCCATACCTGAAGTTCAGAGTTTTTATCATTTATCGGCAATGTGTTTTGCTTGCTGGAAACTCGACTATCCAATGAACTACTTTCATTTTCACTATCCTTGTGTGGAAGCAAAAACAGTTTAAATTTATCCAAAATTGACAAATATCAGATTCCTGATGAAGGGTTTTTGCCCGAAAAGTCAATTTTCCTGCTCCTCGGATGCTGCCTGACCTGCTGTGCTTTTCCAGCACCACTCTAATCTCCAGCATCTGCAGTACCCACTTCTGCCTAAACATCAGATTTATGTTAACAGAATGCAGGGATAAGGATCCACTAAGTCACAATAAATTTGAGATATGTAAAAGTATTTTGTATTCACAGTATGTTGTTCAGAGTCCAATCTAGGGAAAGCTCTGGAATATTCATGTCCCTCAAGCAAGTAGGAGAAGTTCTAGGAAACTAGCGTGACTCAAAACCACTGAAGTTTACAGCATGGGAGTCATTCAGCCCATTATTTGTGCATTGTCTTTACGAAACATTCTATTGTCCTGTTCAGTCTCCCATAGCCTTGTGTTTTCCTCTGCCTTTTCTAAAATAGAAGCTGAATAAATATTTGAAAGCCTACTTTAATCTAACCTTCCACTGGAAAAGCATTCCAAAATCATTTACTTAAAGAAATTTCTAACATTTTGTTTACATTCTCAGTTACAACTTTGATTGATGACTGCTCATGACTAATTGCTCTAATTAGAGGCATTAGTGTTTATCTATTCATGCTGTCAAAGCCATTTAACAAATTCATTTTTAATCTCTTCTGGCTCAGTGTACCTGGCTTGGTGGACCCTGTACCTCAAACATGACATGTTCTATGTGCCATGATCTACAATTTCATCAAATAAAGAAGCACCTGATTTAGGAATACAATCATGCTGCATGGGATTGCAAGAACATTTCCTGTGCTTACAAACAGCTGATTCAGTATTGTGTTCTACCTATGTAGAAATTGACTTGCAAACAGACTGCAGATGGAACCCATTTGCAACCTGGAAACAAATTGGTGAGGCGGAGTCTTTATTTTGCAATGTCAACATAGGATTCCTTGAAAACGATCAAAGAATCTGGGAGCATAAATCTCATTCCTCATAATAGGCTTCCCACAACATTTTTTAAATAGGGTGAAAGGTTGTGAACAGAGGCACTCTTGAACTGTACCAAAACACAGAGGCATCATAGCATCCAAGTAATGACCAATAAGCAGTGAATCCACTTTCACTGTTAGCTTTATTCATCTGGCCCTTCTACAAGTTAGAGATCTAAAAAGTTGCCAGAATTGTCCATGCACTAGTTTGAACTTGTGGGACTAGTTGCAAATTGAGAAGAGTTTTCACAGTTAAGAAAGGTGAGCTTACATGTATATGGGGAAGTAGACCCCCAAGCAGTGATAGCCAATCAGGATCTTGTCATCAGCATGCTCCTTCAGGTGTCACCAGGATGAGATTGAACATAAGCAGGAAGTTCCATGCAGTTGGCAAGTAAATAATTATGAAACTTAAAAAACAATTACGTTTTCAACGACTTTCAGATAGCTTGTAATAAAGTCCCACTGAAAAGGTTAGTGTGCAACATCAAAGCACTTGGGATTTGGGGTAATGTACCAGCATTGATTCAGAACTGTTTATCAGAGAGGAAACAGAATAGAAATACATCAGTCTTTTTCATTGTAGAAGGTGGTGACTAGTAGGGTACAAGAATCCATGATTGGGCCAAGGATATTCATTACACATATCTCAAATAAGAATCAAATGATTGAAAGTGATGAAGAAAATGTAAAGAAGCTTCAAGGCTATTTAGACCAGGTTGAGCAAGCGGACAAATACATGGCAGATACAGTAGGTCATGGATAAATGTGGAGTTAGGAGAAACAGATTGGCAGAGTATAATTTAAATGGTGATAAATTTGGAAATGTTGACATGCAAAAAGACCTGGGGATCCTATGCACAGGTCACAAAGCATGCATGCAGGTGCAGCAAGCATATAGGGAGGCAAGTGATGTGCTGATCTTCAGTTCAAGAGTGTTTGAGTATAGAAGCAAAGAACATTGCAGCAGTACAGAGTCATGGTGAGACCACACCTGGTATATTGCGTACAGTCCAGGCTTCCTTGTCAAATGAAAATATATACTGCCATGAAGAAAGTCCAGTGAAGGTTCACTATTCAGATTCCTGAGATGGCAGTATTGTCATCTAATGAAACATGGGGTCAGCTGGACCTGTATTCAATGGAATTTAGAAGAACAAGAGGGAATTGCAAAACATCACTTAAAATTCTAATAGTGCTGGACAAGTTAAAATGCAAGAATAATGGTTTCCCTGGTCAGAATGTCCGGAACAAGGCTCATGCTCTCAGGATTCAAGATGTGCAATTTCATGCTGAGATGAAAAATTTCTTCACCAAGACAGTAGTGAACCTGTGGAATTCTCTATCACAAGATTTTGGGGAGGCCAGTGCACTAACTATATTTACCAGAAAAATAACAGATTTCTAAAGGCTGAAGGTATCAACAGGACAGAGCGAGAGTATGAAATACATAATTATGTACATAAATAATTGCTTGGTAGTACAAAACAAGCACTGCTAAAAGGAAATGAGAGCTTGAAGCTTTCTGTCTATCTCCCATCAAAATGAGGGTGCAAGAAACGCACTTGGAAAAACACCACCATTTTATGCAGCATGGGAGGAGGGTACTGCTTGGCTGGGGTATCATTGGCATGAAGAGCAGCAAGAAGAGTTAACACAATCAGTTTTAATTCTCAGACCACTCACTCAGGTAGATTTGGATTAATCTTGGTGTTGTCAGAAGGTACAAAGATCGACTGTTTCCATTGACATTTTCATTAAAAAGGTAATGCACAAATTTATTCTGACTACATAAAACTGGTATCCATGTGCTTATATGAAAGCTTCTAGTATGTGCAAATGCATCACACTGATTATTTTGAATCGGATCCCAGGTTCTAAGCACATTCCAAATTATTTAATAAATTATTTGCAATGACAGAAGCACACCTAATGATGCATATACTTCCCTAGCCGGTTGAGCATAATGTGCATGTTGCCCATCCCAAATGGTCAATGGTACATGTTGAGAACATATTTCCTCTCCAGTTCTGCAATTTCTGCCAAATGTTGGTGAGCCACAGTAACCCAAGTCATGGTCACTTTATTCGGATATCCTTCCTTTAACAGTAGAGAGTGTTATGCATTCCATCCTGCTGATTGTTTAGGGAACCAGGAGCAGGAAACAATACTGTGACTCACTGAAAGAACCTCATGAGACACGATTACATCACTATTAGCCCTCAACCTGCAAACAATCCTGTATTCCTTCAGGGACTACATCCTGAAAGTTCAGTCCATTAAATCCAATAGAAATTGTACTTCATGCTTCCAATTGTATCAGCACTTCTAATCTTTTAAATCTGGATGGCTGTTCATTTCACTTAATTCCATATTCTAAACTTGACATTTGAGCCACTGCATCCCTAACTATTTGAATTATCTTCCAAGGCCACTTTAGTGTTCCATCTCACCGCAATTT
Source organism: Hemiscyllium ocellatum (assembly GCF_020745735.1). Classification (NCBI taxonomy): domain Eukaryota; kingdom Metazoa; phylum Chordata; class Chondrichthyes; order Orectolobiformes; family Hemiscylliidae; genus Hemiscyllium; species Hemiscyllium ocellatum. The sequence continues at coordinate 20,313,485 of NC_083423.1, read as the reverse complement.
CAAATATGTCTTCAACACTCTAGCGCACCCAAAATGCCTTCAATTATTCATATAGAACCTTTCATTTGTAAAATGCTCTGAGGCATTCTTTTAAAAACAGAGTTGTCTGTAAAATTAAAGCCACTTTAAAGTTACAGGCTATGCCAGGTAACAAGTGCTAATAACAGACTAAGAACCTTGAAACAATACAAATTTTCACAGGTATTTACTGAGATCACAGAAACATGCATAATAATACTGCTGTGTCCAATGGCTCAAGAGGATTTTTTTATTCACTCCTGGGCATTGTAGGCCGGGGTAGCATTTATTGCTCATCCCAAGAGAAGCTGGTGATGAGCTGTCTTCTCCAACTGCTGTAATCCAATGTGTTGTAGGTAGATCCACAATGTTGTTAGGGAAGGAGTTCCAGGATTTTGACCCAACAACACAAAGAACAGTGACATAGCTCCAAGTCAGGATGGTGAGTGACTTGGAAGAGAATTTGCAGGTGGTATTCCCATCTACTGTCCTTGTCCTTCGAGATTGAAGTGGTCATTGGTTTAAAAGGTACTATTTAATGAATGTTGGTGAATTTCTGCAAGGTATCTTTAAATGGTACACCCTGCTGCAACTGAGTGGTTTTTTTGGGGGGGGGGATGTAGTGTGGATGTTGTGTCCTGGATGGTGTCAAGTTTCCTGACACTTGACACTTGAACCTGCACTCATCCAGACAAGTGGGGAGGATTCCATCACACTCCTGACTTCTGCCTTTAGACAATGAACCACAATGAACTTTGGGGAGTCAGGAAGTAAGTTTCTCACTGCAGCATTCCGAACTGCTAACCTGAAGCAGCCCACAATATTTATATGGTTAGTCCAGTTCAGTGGCTGGCTAATAATTATCCCTAGGATGTTAATAGTGTGGGATTCAGTGATGGTAATGCCATTAAATGTCTTGGGATGATGGTTAGATTCTCTCTTGTTGAAGATAGTTTATGCCTGATATGTATGTGTCACAAATGTTATTTGCCACTTTTCAGCCCAAGCCTTGATGTTTCCAGATCATGCTGCATTAGACATGGACTACTTCATTATCTGACGATTCTGCTGAACATTGCGCAATCAGCAGCAAACATCCCCAATTCTGATCTTATTGTCAAAGGAAATCATTGAGGAAGCAGCTGAACCTACACAGAACTGGACACTATGCTAAAGAACTCTTACAGCGATGTACTACAACAGCTAACAGTGACTCTAGACATGTAATTCTACATTCAAGTGTCTGGAAGGAAACATCCCAAAAAATAGTCACAATGCGAAGAAACTTCATTCATATTCCTTTGCTAGGGAACAGTGAACCACAGAAAACATGGCAACAATGAATTTGAATTCAAGATGGGCAGATAAGCAGTCCTGTATGCCTATGTGCTATCTCCTTCTATATTGCCAAAGCTGCTCAGTCTGCTTACTCCAAACTTGAGTTCCAAAATTTGCACACTTCTGGAGTACAGAAACTTCACTGCTCAATGAACAACATTAAGTAAAATTTGGAATTATGCAATGCCTTTCACAATATCAAAGTTCTTTCCAGACTACAAATATTTTCAGATATAGTCACTGTTGTAATAAAATCTTAGAATTTTACAAGGAGGTGGATATTTGACCCATCAAACGGATCTGTTCTGGCTTCCAAAAGAGCTACCCAACTAGTCACATTCTCCAGCCTTATCTGCATAGCCCTCTAAATTCATCAATATATCACTATACTTCAAATTTATATCCAGCTATCTTTTGAAACCTCCTATGGAATCCACCTCCACCATTTGCCTCATTCCTAGATCTCTTGCTGACAATCTTGAAATTATGACCCTTAGTTACCTCAGCATAGCAACTAGTGGATTGCTCATAACCTTGAACACTTCAATAAGTTCACCTCTCTATCTTCTCTGCTCCAAGGAGAATGAGGCCAAGTTCTCTCATCTTTCCTTTTATTTAAAAATTTTCATTCCTGCTATCATTCTAGTAAATCTCCTTTATATTCTCTCCAAGGCTTCAGCATCCTTCTTTAAGATACCCAGAACTGAATACAATATTCCAAATCTGATCTAACCAATGATTTGTAGAGGTGCAGCATCACCTTCTTGCTTTTATACTCCATGCCTCTATTTATAAAGCCAAGGATTCTGTAAGCCTTTTAACAAATGTTTCAATTGGCCTGGCTGCCTTCAGAAAATTATGCACTTGAACCTTAAAGTCCCTCTGTTTCTGTACACCCCTCAAAGTTGCATCGTTGAGCCTGTCTCTCCATATTTTATCAAATGTATTACCTTATTTCTCTGCATTGAAATTCATTTGCCAGATATCTGCCTATTTGGCCAACTTATCAATGTCCATTTAAGTCACTCAGCATCATCCTCACAATTCACTATTCTCCCTAGCTTAGTATCATCTGCAAAAGTAGAGATTTTGCCCTTAACACCCACCTCCAAATCATTTATATAAAATCAGAAAAAACAAAAAAGGTCCCAACACCAATCCCTGGGGAACACCACTTTCAAATCATTTCCAGTCTGAGAAATGCCCATCTATACCTACTGTTTCCTACCTTTTACCCAATTTGTAATCCATTCTACCAAGGACCCATCAATCCAAAGTATTTCGTATTTGCTAACCAACCTGCCTAATGGCACCATATCAAATGCTTTCTAAAAGTCTAAATATACAACATCCACAGCCTGTGCCACCTCGAAGAACTCAATTAATTTGTCAGACATGACCTTGCCTTGACAAAGCTATGTTGACTGTCTAGAATTAACTTTTCATAAATACATATTTCTCTCACCCTATATTGTGACCTCCATTAGTTTTCCCACTATTGATATCAAGCCGACAGGTCTGCAGCTTCATGGGTTATCCATTGTCCCATTTCTTAAACAATGGCATCACATTTACAATACTCCAGTCCCCAGGACCAATTCTGTATTCAGTCCTGTATTCAAATTTCTGTCAACAGCTCCACAATGTAGGAAAGACAACAACCCATTAGGCACAACATGATTCTACACTTTGCAACACAATAATGATCAGAATCTCTCAATAACATTTGATCATGGATAAATATTGCTCAGAACACCACAAATAACTTCTTTGTTCCTCTTCAAAAGTGTTGAAGAATCATTTACACTTGTACAGATATGGTTTAATATCTCCATCTTAAAAACATCTCTGACAGCACAAAATAATACTTTTAAAACACAGTATGAAACACAGTGCCTGGAGAGTAATGGGGTCTTGTTTTCATAAGCATCAGCTGCGCATGAGAGAAATGGATCTGGGTCTTGTTTTTTTCCAATCTGCTTCAGAAAAATGCAGATCATTTGAAGAATGCACTTTTTGTTTTGATTTGCAGAAGTCTTAGCTGAAACTGAATATGTAAGACAGTTGCTCCTGAAAAAGTAGATTGCTTAGAACTGTTAACAAATAATTTGCTTCAATGTAAGGAGTTAGTTTGAAAAAAGTTCCAAATCAGAAGAGCGTGGTTAAAATCATGCAGAGTTTATTTGAAGCTGAAAAAGTCTAAGCTCAGCTGTAAGGAAACATCTGGAAGGGGCTGCGATATTCTCAAAATGGGAAATTGAAGCCACAGTTAAATTACCCCCACAGATCTGGTAGAAAAAGAAATTCAGTGTGGGGTGAGTACTGTAAAGGATTAGTTGAGATTAATGGGACTGTATTTTACCACATGTTTTGAAATCTTTTCACTTGTATTATATGTAAATAGGATGGCTTATTCTATTTTATTTTCATTTATTTTTCTTAATATACTTCTATTTTATTATTAAAACCAAATCTGCAGCATTGTGCGCTTTTGTTTGAATAAAAGACTACCTTGTTAAAAGCAGCCACAAACCAGATATGATCCACAAAGCTATATGATGGTTCTGGACAAAGAACAACTATGTTGTGGTGAAGTTTACTGTACTAAATTTGCCTATGGCTGTGAGTGTTGCTAAGAGTTTTCTGGAACGGAAGATATAACAGAGGATTATTTGAAATCTTTGACCATAGCTGAACTGAGAGACAGTTAGCAGCTGAAAGGAGGGTAGAAGTAAAAGCCTTGATCTTAAGGATAAAATACTTCATGTAATTATTCAGCATTCAGAACTGGAAGAAAGGAAACCTAAATTGGGGTGTCAATGCTGAAATTAGCTAAGATACAGTTAGAAATGAAAAAAAAACACAAGTTAAAAGAAAAACCAAGTCTAGTGGACCGTGTAGATAAAGGAAAAATGTAATGGAGAGGGATACAGAGCAAAGAAACTTAAGTGAGAAGGGAGGAAAACCAGTGGAAGATGAAAAGTGAGGAAAAAGACAGGAATTAAAAATAAATTTAATGTCCAAGGACAGAGAAACTAGAGAACGAGTTGTCCAAAAGAAAAGTTACAGTAAAGACGAAAGGAGGAGGTGGTAGTTTACAAGATGATTCTGATTCCAATTATGGATATGACTTAAAAATGTACAATTAGTTTAAATTTACCAAAAAAGTGCCTTATTTATGGAGGTTGCTGAACAGACGAAGTCACCGAAGGAGACTTGAACATCAATGTTAAGGGTGTTTTGACGGGAACAGCTAAGACAGTCAATGCCAGTTTGTCAGAAAAACAATATACAAGATATGAAACTGTCAAAGAGGAAATACTCAATGTTTAAGACCATGACCCTGAAACTGATCAACTAAATTTTAAGATTTCAAGAAAGAAATCTAAATCAGATATTTGTCAAATTTGCAAGAGGAAAAATGCACTGTGACCAGTGAGTTAGGTCATTCAAGCTAGAGAAAGATTTTGAGAATGTAAGGGAAATTATGATCATGGAAGAATTCATAAAATAGCATTCCAGCAAATTCGTAACCTTATCTAGACAAGTATTCAGGCTCAAAAAAAGCAGCAGTTCTTGCATATGCCAATGATATCTCTCAATTACAGATGTGGAGATGGTCATATAGAAATCCCTCACAGCTTAAATAGGAGATCCATTGCAATTGTAGTAATGCCCAAAAAACCGTTAAAAAAGGGGCATTGGGAAAGGATACAGGTATTAAAACTGCAGCAGTAGTACAAAGAAAACTGTTTCCTTAGAATGTACTAAGAGGGGAATGATGGCTCAGGATAGTCATGAAGATTCTTTTCCAATTACTAACACGTAGAATTAGGTCACAGGATATTTATCGCAGAAGGAGGTGATATTTCCTTCTGCTTCAAATCTTGGACATAATCCAATAAAGATACTAGGAGACATTGGAGAAAATACCAGTCATTGATGCTGGCTGCTGATTTTAACGAAAATGGGTTAATAAATATTAATTGGAGATAAAGATGGAGGTTACAAACCAGCATCATTACAAAGAATTGGTTAAAGAGTGACTTGATAATTGGAGAACTTGGAGTAGTCAAACAATTTCATTTGAAAGGAATGTACTTTTGGGAAATGGTCTGGCAGGTTCAAGAATACTGATCTTACCAAGATTGGCAAAACAACCAGAAAAGGTAAACAAACTTAATTGTTACAAGAGAAACATGTTGGAATGCCTCCTGTGTATGTTGTGAATAAATCTCAGGTACAAAGAATTAAACAGGAAGAAGTTTTTGAAGCAGGGAGATTATTTGAAAATTCATATGTCAGATACAATTTTCAAAAGTTAACTAAAAAGATGAATGCGATTTTGGAGAAGATTTGTTGATCAGATTGCAAGTTTGCTCACTGAGCTGATAGATTTGTTCTCGGACATTTTGTCACCATGCTTGTTAACGTCATCAGTGAGCCTCCAATGAAGTGCTCATTTTCTGTCCCACTTGCTATTTATCTGTCTTGGTCTGCCTGTTGGGATGGGTGATATCACTTCCAGTTCTTTTTCTGAGAGGTTGGTAAAAAGGGTCCAAATTGATGTTTGTTAGTGGAGTTCTGGTTTGAATGTCAGGTCTCTAGGAATTTCTGTGCATGTCTTTGTTTAGCCTGTCCGAGGATGTATGTATTTTCCCAGTCGAATTGGTGTCCTTCTTCATCTGTGTATGGATATGAGTGATAGCTGGTCATGTCTTGTATTCGCTAGTTGGTGCCCACTTATCCTGGTGGCTAATTTCCTACCTGTCTGTCCAATGTAATGGTTACTGCAGTCCTTGTAGGGTATTTTGTACATGACTGGGAGAAAGTGAGCACTGCAGATCCTGGACATCATAGTCGAACAGAATTCATTTTTACTCTAATCTCTAGCATTTGCAGTGCTCATTCTCTCCTAGTTGATTATAGCCTTACTGCAAAGCCTCTTCCAAGGATGCCTTCCTGGATCCGTGTAGTGGGAGGGTCTTCCACTTCAAATCTCCTACTGCTCAGATGCTGCCTGACCGACTGTGCTTTTCCAGCATCACACTCTTTGATTTTGTATATGATGCTCATTCTGCTGGTTGTTGGTACAGGGACCTTTAAATTCATCACGAGCTGTTTCAGTGAGATGGTAGGTTTGTAGCCTACCATGATGCCTAGAGTCTGGTTGTCATCTCAGAGATATCTTTAATGTATGGCAAGGCATGTTGTGTCTTCTTGTTTAGGTCTGTTGTGGAGGAAATGACAGTCTGCGCTTATTTTGGACCTGGTCTTCCTGGTGTTTTTCCTCTGCTTTGCTTAGTTCCTGGGTGGTGCAGCGTGTTGTGGTTTGTTTAAATAAATGTCCAGATACTCAACTATGGGAACAATCATCTCAATATGCACAAACGAAGCTACATCTGGACATTATTTAAATGAGCCACAACAGATTACAGCACCAAGGAACTAACAGAAGCTGAGGAAAAACACCTGTACAATGCATTTAGGAACAATGGGTACCTGATGAGCACAGGCCGCTGATTCCTACACAACTTAGACTGGTCTTGGTAGAGCTTAATTCTTATAATTTAAAAATTTGACAAAAATGGAAGTCCTGTTGTTTACCACTCAAGATCCATCTACTGAGTTTTTGATTTTTTTTCCAATTAGTTTATGGACAAGTAATAAGATGTCTTCTGAAATAAGTCAAAGAAATTGTTTTAGGACAGAAGGGCAAAACTTCCATATTAAAGTATACATGTGTCCCAGGAACCGCTCATAGGTAACGTAAGCTCAAGTACACTTTAGAGCAATCCAAATAATTTCATGAAGAAATGGACAGATATGCATGCTTAATCCCAAATATTTCAACCAGGGAATAGATGTTAGTATCATTGCCTTAACAAGGTGAACCACTGAAAACAATTCAGTGGTCCACAAGGGCATTCAAAAGAATTGGTGCAGTAAGTTATTTGACTGACATCAGTCAAATTGCTGAAACAATAAGTGGCTGTGTCACATCAATATGTTGAAGCAATACTACTGTGACAAGGAGGATTAGAAAGTGCAGGCATGTCAAGTGGTAAGGATAGTGTAGGATGAATGCAATAATGAGAATTGGCAAAGAGCTGCACCACAGACAAATTTGCTCCAAGGGAAAGCAAAGATATTAGAGTCAGGAGAATGCCAGGCATCTTTTGAGAAACTGAAAACAATCTTATTCAATGAATCAGTGTTGGCTGTCCCTAATTTCACCAATCCTTTAAAAGTAGTAATTGATACTATGACTTGATTGGTTGGACAAAGCAGCTCGTGGAATACTTTTTCAGAAAGTGAAATTACAGAGATACTCAGCAGTGGAAAACAAAACACTGGGCTGAAACACTTTATTGTAATGTATACCATGCCTTTAGGGAAATACTGATACTTTGCTTGAACTCACTTCAGGAAAAGTATCTGACTATTGTTACAGCTGAAGTTTATGGCCATTCTGTGAAGACAGTGTTTTGCAGGGTGAGAGATTGTTTAGGTTTTCAGTTGGGGAAAGCTTGCTTCAGAAGAAGCTGCTCCGCTGATAACAAAAATATTTCAAAAATAGAAGGTCTGAATTCAGTTTTAAATCCGATTGCTCTCCTGAAGAATGTCTGGAATACTTAAATACCAGCTGAGCAAGCTGTGTCAGCTAACATTTGAGTTGAGAGTGTAGTGCTGGAGAAGCACAGCAGGTCAGGCAGCATCCGATGAGCAGGAGAATCAACATTTCGGCCAAAAGCCCTTCATCAGGAATGATCTGAACCAAAACCTGAGTCAACTACCTACGTTTAGTGATACAGATCTATATATACCAAATCCAAATAGCCATGTGGAGTAGAGTGGTGCTGGAAAAGCACAGCAGTTCAGACAGCATCCAAGGAGCAGGGGAAAAAAAGAAAAACAATGTTTTGGGCAAAAAGCCCTTCATCAGGAATACAGGCAGACTGCCTGAATGGTGGCGAGATATCCACCATTCAGGCACTCTGCCTGTAGTCCTGATGACAGGCTTTTGCCGAAAACATCGATTTTCCTGCTCCTCGGATGCTGCCTGTACTACTGTGCTTTTCCAGCACCACCGTACTCCAGCATCTGCAGTTATTGCTTTTACCCTTTTAACAGACATCTGAACATATCTTATTCTTTTTGTCTTCCAGAACCAAGACAAACCAATCAAATGGGTTTGTGTGTACTACAGATTACTTTGAGGAACAAATAGTTTTAATATGAAAACATGAAGAAGTAGATTAACAATTTTATCCTAATTGAATAGGTTTGTTATATAATTTTATTTATTAAAAGAAATCTTTGATAGATCATTTTACTTTAAAGTAAAAAATGAGGTCTGCAGATGCTGGAGATCACAGCTGCAAATGTGTTGCTGGTCAAAGCACAGCAGGCCAGGCAGCATCTCAGGAATAGAGAATTCGACGTTTCGAGCATAAGCCCTTCATTCCTGATGAAGGGCTTATGCTCGAAACGTCGAATTCTCTATTCCTGAGATGCTGCCTGGCCTGCTGTGCTTTGACCAGCAACACATTTGCAGCATTTTACTTTAAAATCTAACAGAAGCATACCATTAGTTCAATCAGAAACCAAGAATAACAACCACATTTATGTTGTGGCCCAGTTGAGAAGTGAATAGAGAGAAGGGCAGTGCATATTCTCATATTGGTTATAAAAAATGGTCTATGAATAAAAATAGGCATAGTGATCGCATGGATATGTAGTTGATTTCAGGATCAAAAATGGGATCAAAGTTGTAAACAGTCTGGTTCAGCTCAGGCACAAGAATGGAGTACATCAACACTTTGGTGAAAGTGAGTACTGCAGATGCTGGAGATTAGAATCAAGAGAGTGTGGTGTTGGAAAAGTGCAGCAGGTCAGGCAGCATCCAAAGGTGCAGGAAAATCGACATTTTGGGCAAAAGCCCAATTCCTGATGAAGGGCTTTTGCCCGAATGGTCGATTTTCCTGCTCCTCAGATACTGCCTGACCTGCTGCGCTTTTCCAGCGCCACACTCTTGACTACATCAACATTTTGTAATTCTTGATGAACAGTCAGGGGAAACAGCTGTGGCACACCTACTCAGTCTAATAATCAAGACTCATTGTTAGATTCACACATGAAGAATGCCCACATGAACAAAATATTGCATGCCTGCCAATATGCATGAAATCATATTTCAACACCAATTCATCATCAGGACAGGAGTGAAGAAATTGGAGGTAGAAAATACATCTCTTGGAAACCACTTGCTACGTGTCTGGAAGTAAAGAGGGATCTATTAAACACTCACCAGGTTAGAAAGTTTAGAGAGACTGGAAAACTTCTTGACCACGTTGCTCCTGTCTGTTTCTCTGTGCATCATTTTGTCTGAAAAAGTGGCGTGGAAGGACTGAGTACTGAGATGCCCATTTGGCTTTGCCTGTGATAATCCAAATTAACTGTCTTATTTTAGGGCTTATTTTCACATCATTTCAATTGGAAGAATAAAGCTGAAAAGGAAACATTTGTACCATCATGACATTGAGATACTTCTCAATATAAGGGAGATAAAGACTGACTTACATTGGAATTGCACCTTTCATAATCTAGCACATCCCAAAACTGCTTTACAGCCATCAAGTTATTTTTATAAAGCGTAATGATAGTTTTTGTGAGGAAATGCAGAAACCTGTTTGAGTACTGCAAGGGACTAGAAACAGTAATGAGACACATGATTAGACAGCTTTTTTTTAAAAAAGTGGTATTAGTCAGAGCACCAATATAAGTTATGTGTTCTTTTTTAAGCCATGCAATGGTTTGTGTAGAAACTTGTGGCCTCAGGTTTAACATTTCCACCTACAAGACAGCAGCTCCAAAAGTGCAGCATTCCCTAGGTATTGCACTGATATGCCAGCCTGGACAATGTGTTGAAGTGCCCATGGTAACCTAACTGCAAGATGAAAAGGCCATTATCTATCAAGCCAGGGTTTTATTCTGGGATCTGACTTTACTAGTATTACTAGCAACTGGGAATATCACACAACTCTCAGTTTTTGAGCAAAGAAGTTTAGCAATAACAGATGAAGGTAAATGGCCCAGAAATTGCTCAGGAAATAATAGCTGAATCACATTCAGTTTTCATTATTATTTCAACATAAACAAAAATCAGTCAGTATTGTCCAATTTCCCATAAATTACTAGGCAATATTGCTGCTCCATTCTAGACTTGATAAAACCTTAACTGCATTCTTGAGCAGGTAAGTGGCGTCAGTGAGCAGCACCTAGGAAAAAGGACAAGCTAAGGTCGTGGAAGTCTTTCCTGGTCTCTGGTGGGGAGGGGGTCAGAAAATTGCAAATATACAACTTTGTTTGAGGCAGGTTGTAAAGGATAATCCCAGCAATTACAAACCAGTGGTCTAACTTGGTGGTGGGGACACTTCTAGATTATTCAGGATAGAATTAGTAGTCACATGGAAAAAGTTGGTTCATGAAGGGTTAATTGTGCTGAACTAACTTGGAGTCTTTTTTGAAGAAGATAACAGAAGGGTTGATGAGGTTAATGCTGGTATACATGGATTTTCAGAATGTAATTTGATCCAGTGCCACATAACAGACTTTTTTCACACAAGGATTTAGGAGTTGGAATGCACTGCCTGGAAATGTGGCGAATGCAGATTCAAATAAGATTGCACATTCAATAGGTAATGGATGATCATTTGGATAGAAATGATGTGCAAGAACATGAATAAAGGCAGGAGCTTGGCATTGAAATATAACTAGTGCAGGCATAATAGGATAAATGGTCTCCCTTTGCGCCACAACAACTTATGATTCTACGACGTAGGCAGGAAGAGATTCTACATAGCCAGTATGGGGAACATGTCACCAAAAGAAGCAGAATGTCAAAGGAAGGAATATCTCCATTATTGCCAAAAATGCACATTGTCAAATTTTTCATCTTGTACACATGAAGACAAGTCACAAGAATACAGAGTTAAAGGAGTACCAATATTTATACAGTATGACAGGAGAAGGCTGATTCATTGGCACGTGAACTCTGATTAGTACAGATGTTGCCGTGGAGGATGATCCTGTTAAATGATATCTGGCAGTTTGGTTTAAAATTGAAGAAAAATAAACACCTATCACTGATTATGACTGGTCAGAATATTGTCCTGAGAAATGAACCATTGAATGCCTGTCACCTGTTTTTTTCAAAATATATTTTTATTGAAAAATAGATTTTAATATTACAAATACAAAACAGTACAATTCAAACCATACAAAGAAAGACCACAAATGTAAAATCCCCAACCCGTCCTCATATAAATGTATAAATATATACAGAAAAATATATATTGAAGACCCAACTATTTAAATTAAATAAACAATAACCAACAAACTAATCAATAGTAGTAACTCAACTCAGCCAAACAAGACACTCATACTTTCAGAGTTGCTCCACCCTGGATATTGGACTCGTGAAGCATAATTGTTACGGTTATATAAAATCCCTTATTAGTGTGACAGATAAATCCGTGTCTATGTATTCCAAAAAGAGCTGCCATGTCTTATAGAAATTCTTATTTTTGTGGTGTACCATACTTGAGAAAATCCAACAGGATATGGTCCTTAACAATCTACCGCCAGCCCAACAGGCCCAAATGTTTTTCGGATACTCGACCTAGCAAGGTATTCTTTCTTGTGCAGAAGTGAGGATGTTGAAAAGTTTTTTTCTTGCGCGTATCTTCAGGTAACACACTGGGCAGGCCAAGAGAAGGAGAGATTGGGGCCTTCTCCACCCTTACACTCAAAATCTCCTCCATTGGAGTGCTGCGGCATGTGCAGAATGTTTGAAGCCGATCACAGGACCAGAGACAAAAAGGGCAAGAGTGCCTGTACCAATCCTGCACTTGGAGTGTGATGAATATACCCTGGTTTAAATTTTGACAAAAGTCTGGAGTCAAGTGAACCCTGTGGAAATTCTTCAACTGTAGAGCATGGGCCCTACTGCAAATTGATATCTTTCTTGCATTTTCCCCAAATATCTTTCCATGCCTCTGAGGAGATCTCAACATCTATCTCTCTCCCCCACACCCTGCAGAGTTGATTGAACTCGTCTGAGGGGGCACCCCCCCCCAATTGTTGATATAAAGTGCTAACAGAAAGTGCATTCTTAGCATTGAACACCCGCCTCTCGGTCAGATTTGTAGGGGTCAGTCAAAAGTGTAGTTTCTTTTTGAATAAAATCCCTAACTTGGAAAAAAAAATGAAACAGGTCCCTGTTAGCTTGCTCGTACTTCCATGCTAACTGATCAAAGTACAGCATTGTGTCTCCCCCAAATAAATCACCCATGCAAGACACAATATTTGAAACCTGAATCTATCACCTCCAATAGAAAACCCAGCATACCCAATATAGGTGTAAGAGAAGATGCTTTACCAACATTGCCTTCCCTCTGCTGAACTGCCCTCCATGCTTTAACAGTACTTATAACTATTGGGTTATGGCAATACTCCCCAACTGTCCTCATTTTGTCCAGAAACAGGAAATTAGTAAGGGGGCACCTTGCCTGGGAGGTTTCGATATCTAACGATATTGAAAGATGGTCCTTACAAGCCCAATCACTCACATAGGATAATAACAACGAGCTTAGATGGTAGCTTTTAATGCTCAGGAGATCCACGCCTCCCAATCTGTGAGGCAATTGCAGTTTAGCTAATTTAACGAGGGGACATTTATGGTGTCAAATAAAAGAGCTGAACCAGCAGTTCAGTCTCCTGAAATGTTTGATGATTTAAAATCAGGGGGAGCATCCGTATAGAGAGTACAACAAAAGAGGGAGAATATTCACCTTAATAAGCATTATCCAACCCAACCACGAGACCGGAAGCACCTCCTATCTTTGAAGGTCTTGTTTGATTTTGTCAAATAATTGAACAAAATTAGCTTTGTATAATCGATCCAGAACGGGAGTAACGAATATACCCAAATGCACAAAACCTTCCCCGTGACCACTTAAATGGGAATCAATATTTGCCCTCAACACCTAGCACCTTCGTAAGACCACCCATAGGCATAGCCTCTGGTTTTGCAAGATTAATTTTATACACCATAAAAACACCAAACACACTGCTGAATTTGACAAAAACAAAAAGGACATTGGGAACAACAAGATCTTCTGTAATTTTGACCCTATTTCTGGAGCAGATATATTGGGAGCCATACAAACGGCCTCCGCCAATGGTTCAATCACCAATGTAAAAAGCAATGACGAAAGGGGACAGCCTTGCTGGCTGCCCCTAAACACATTAAAATTGCTTGATCACACCCCATTGATGACCGCAGCGAGAGGGCCACCATAGAGAACCTTTACTCATCTTATTAAGACTTCGCCCAAGCCAAATCATTTCAGAGTATAGGAAAGGTACGGCCACTCAACTCAGTCAAATGGCTTCTCTGCATCTACAGAAATCACCAATCCCTGCACTGACTGATGTGGACATGCTTGAATTACATTAAGCAGCCCCTTAACATTATCGGAGGATCTGCAGCCCTTTATGAAGCTAGTCTGGTCCTCAATAGAAGGTAACACAGACTCCAGCCTCAACGAGAGTCTGAAAGAGGATTTAAGTCCACATTTAAGAGTTAAAAGGGCCTATATGAAGCACAGTCCTCCGGGACCTTCCCTAAGAATAAGCGAAATATTGGCTCAGAGATGGCAGGAGACAATCATGGCTATATGAATCATTAATCATGTTGAGCATCGGGTCTGACAATATGTTTATAAATTTCTTATAGAATTCGCTGGAAAATCCATCAGGACCAGGCATCTTTCCACTCTGAAGCTGCTTAACAGCTTTCTGTACCTCTTGTTCTGTTAAGGGGACATTGAGAAAAGACTCTTGTTCAGGGGCTCCTGGGCGGAATCCCAGATCCATGAAAATATACACAATTTTGGCCCACCCCTCCTCACAACCCTCAGACTGGTATAACAGTAAAATCTCTGGGATGCCACATTAATCTTTCTGGAATCATATGTTAGGTTCCCAGACCTTTCCCTAATCGCCGTAATGGCTGGAGGGGCACTCCTTTTTCTGGCAGGATATGCTAAGTATTTGCCTGGTCTGTCACCATGCTCATATAACCTTTGCTTTGCAAAAGTAAGCTCCTTCTTTGCCATCTGAGAGAGCATGGAATTCAATGCAGACCACAGCACCATAATTCTCTGTAGCTTGACCAACGAGAGCCTGTCAAAGTAAGCATGCTTCAAGGCGATGTTGCTGCTCTCCCTTCTGCTGCTTCCTACTGGCAGATTGGGAAATAACTAACCTCTTGGCATCAGCTTTGGCAGTTTTGCAAAGGACAGATGGGCTACTAACCAAGCCTGAGTTAATGTCTAGGAACGCCAGAAATTCCCGAGAGAAGTACTTCACAAACTTATTATCCTTGAGGATAAAGGGATCCATTCACCAATGCCTCAAACCCATTGTAACATCCTTAAATCTTAATCAGCAGGAAAATTGGGCCATGATCAGTGATAGTAATATTACTAATCATCCAAGATGCCACCAAGTCCAGGATTGCCACGGGGGTCAGAAAAAAAACCAATCCTGTTGTGGCATCGTGTGGATTGGAAAAAACCGTAAAATTCCTGCCTGTTGAGTGGAGACGCCTCCAGACGTACACCAACCCTAACTCCACACAGATCCACTAAATATTTAGTTTGTACAGAGGATTTGGGGGCGGGGGGGTAGCAACCTGTCGACTGTGGAATCTGTGAGTGTTAAAATCTCCCCCTATAATGATTTGCCAGGACTAGAGACTGATCAGTTCAGAAAATGGATCTACCAAAGATTTGTGCGGGGGGGGGGGAATGGGCCAGAGAGCAATAAACATTTAAAACACCATATTCTTCCCAGTTTAGTAACTTAAATGGGAGATTCCTCTGAACTAAAAAGAGCCACCCCCCCTTTTTCTGGTATTAAGAGATGAAAAGTAAACCCAATCAAAGCATTCTGCTGTAGTTTCAATTGCTCCCCATCATCCAAGCGTGTCTCATGTAACAGAGCAATATCCACCTTCTCCTTTCTAAGTCTCAAAAGTACCTTCTTCCTTTTAATTGATGAGTGAGTCCGAGAGGAACACAATTTAATCAAGTCATTAGCTATTATCATCTGCAGTAAAATTCAAGTTCCAGATCGGAGGAACTCTAAGCACAAATCGCCAAGCCTTATCCAAACAGAAATACTACATAAACTAAAATCACTACAGTTAACAAACCTATCAAAGATTATGTACAACAAAAACCAAAAAAAAATATGAAGCACCAATGGTGCTGAATAGGGGAACTCAACTACCCATCCCAAAACCCAATTTCCCATTCCATTGCCAAGACTGCAGCCCGGGCATTTAAATACCTGAACTGGATATAAACTGTCCATAAGTAGGCATCTAGCCACCCAACCATTTTCCCTCCTCCAGCAAACACAAGCAGAAAAGAAAATACTCCATGGAATAGCAATGTGAATAAAGAACTTTAAAAAAAAAACAAAAGAGGGGTAAATACCCCACCCATCCTTTGGTATAACTTAACTTAGAAATTGAAAGTACACATCTCAACCACTGCCAAACATCTGATTTAAACCAGATTATTACCAACAAAAAAAAAGGAAAGAAAGCCCCAACCAGACTTCCTCTGTTCTTTTCTAAAGAAAAAAAAATCAAAAAGACATACCCAAACAACACCACTATTTGTACATATTAAATTGTTCAGATTAAGTTAATTTGTCCACAAAGTCTCTTGCCTTCCCTGACATGTTAAAGGGGTGTACAGATCTGTCTAAGGTGAACCGGAGCACTGCCGGATACCTCAGAGTACTGGATCCCAAGCTCCCGCAGTCTTTTCTTAACACGGTCATAGGATTCTCTTTTCTGGATCATGGTCGCTGAGAAGTCCTGGAAGAACATGATCTTAGAGCCCTTGTACATTAGGTCCTTCTGATCCTTCCCCTGGATTGTGGGAACTTCCACAATTCTCTCCTTAACACTATAAGTGATGAAACCACACCAAGAGAGGACATTGACCCAGACTTGATCTCTGCGCCGTGACCCGGTGAGCTCTCAGTCCACAATACAAAGGCAAGGAATTTCAGCAACCAGTCCTCAATAAATTCTTCCGGCCGCTCAGCTTCCTTCCCCTCTGGCAGACTGATGATCGGAGTATTTTTTTCTCCTGCCCCTGTTCAAGATCATCCACTTGGGTCACGCAAATTACAGGCCTGCATAATTTATCCTTGGAGGAACAGGTATCAGCTTCCACCACTGTGACGCTATGTTCAACCTCATCTGTCCTTTTTTCCAGGTCTCCCAGCTGCTGTTCATGCTTCTGCAGCATGATAGAGGCGAAGCAGACCCTGATCTCTATCTGCTTACCCAACATCTTGCGAGATTTTGAGAGATCCTTCACTGGGGCCTGGTAGGTAATCAAGTCCAAGGATCCTGCAGACTGGGCCGCTGGCCTGACATCAGACGCTTCTCCTCCCTTCTTCGGCATTCCTGGTTCGTGAAAATGCAGGTAAGTTGATTTTTCCAAAATTTCTTGGCACTCCACGACCTTTCCAAGGTCCCAGGATATCACAATGGCCCTGTCTGGGTAGGTTAGAAGTTCGTCCCGCTTGCATTGCCACACTTGCCACCATCTTCGTTCCCCTAGTCACCCATTTTGATCAGTTGAAACTGGTGCTGTGTGATGTATGTTTTTTCTCACTACAAAGAGCAGAGTGATATGCATGAAGAGATGGAGTTTCCAGAGGATCCAAGATGGCGATGATATAGAAAGATCGCACTGCATCACAAGCAGGACAAAGTTTTACCCCAGACCACCACGATATCCTAGGACTCTGGAACGGTCGTGGAGGCCCAGGAAACTGTCAGAGAGCAATTAACCTCAGTTTTCGCCGTTCAGGGATGCAGAAGGAGGGAGGAGGTTTGTCTGAGACTAGGCCACTGGCCCAGCCTGCACAATACTGACTATTTCCTACCAGGTCCTGGTAAAAGGAGCTTGCGAAACATCTCAAGGTATTGGGAAAGCATATAAAGGAGAAGCTGGCCTTGATCCATATCATGCTGCAGAAGAATGAACAACAGTTGGAAGACCTTGAGAAAAGGATGTATGAGGTAGAATGCAGAGTCAGTGGTAAAACTGATACAGATTCCTCCAAAGATAGGATCAGGGCCCTGGAGACACAGGTCCATACATTGCTTGATCAGGTTGATGACCTTGAGAATAGGGGCAGGAGAAAAGAAAATCTTGGGATCAGTCCGCCAGAGAGTAAGGAATGTGAGCGACCAGTGGAATTTATTGAGACTATTTGCCGAAATTCCTTAACTTGGAGGCTAGAATGAGAAGCTTGAAGATTGAGAGGATTCACCGGGTCATGACGCGGAAGTTAGGTCTGGACCATTGTCCATGACCTATCTTGGTGCAAGTTCATCACTATCCAGATAAAGAGAGAATCATGGAAGCTTCTAGAATCCAGAGGAAGGATTCGAAGGCCCTAGTTTACGAGGGCTCCAAGATCATATTTTTCCACGGTGGTGATTCGGAAAAGAAAATCCTATGATGGCATCAAGAAAAGACTGAGGGAGCTTGGGATCCAGTACACTGAGGTATCTAGTGGTGCTCTGGAACACCTTAGATGGATTTGTACATCTCTTTGACACGGAGAAGGCAAGAGACCTTATGGACAAATTAGTTTAATCTGAACAATTTAGTATGTATAAATAGTAGTGTTGTTTGAGTATGTTTTGAATTTTCTTTTTAAACAAAGTGGAAGTCCGATCGGGGCTTTCTTTTCCCTTTTTTAAAAAAAATTTGTACTACTCTGGTCTAAATTATGCTTGGGATGTGTACTTTCAATTTCTAAGTTAACTTATACCAGAGGATGGGTGGGGTACTTATCTATTTTTTTCAAAATTTCTGTTCACATTGTTATTCCATGGTATATTTTCCTTTCTTTGCTGCTTGTGTCTGTGGTGCGGCTCTAGCTAGGAGGAGAAAATGGTTGGGATGGCTAGATGCCTAATCACGGACAGTTTATGCCCTGGGCTGCAGTATTGGCAACGGGATGGAAAGTAGAGTTTTGGAATATGTAGATGTCCCCTATGGGCAGGAGAGAGTTCTCCTGTTGGCATGTTTTTGGTTTTTGTTGTAGACAGTCTTTGATAGCTTTGTAGGTTTGTTAGCTGTAGTGGCTTTAGTTTATGTAGTTTTTATGTTCAATGGTCCTTGCAACACTAAGGCTTGGCAATTTGTAATTCGAGTTCCTCCTCTCTGTACTCTAAATAATACTGCAGAAGGTTATGGCTAATGACTAGTTTAAATGATGTACTCTGGAATATTAAGGGGGTTCACTCAGCAATTAAGAGGAGGAAGGTACTTTTGAGCCTTAGAAAGGAAAAAAGGGGGATATTGCTTTATTACAAGAGATGTATTTGGATGATAGGGAGCATTTGAAACTACAGCAGAATTTGATTGGGTTTAGTTTTCATGTTTTAATACCAGAAGTAGGGGAGTAGCTATATTGGTTTGGAGGAATCACCAATTTAAGTTTTAGAGTGTGTTAAAGACACACACAGAAGGTTTGTAATCTTCAAAGCTCTGATAAACGGGGAAGAATACGGTGTTTTAAATTTTTATTGCCCTCCTACCCATACCCTCAAATTTTTGGTGGCGCTTTCTCTAAATTGATCAGTCTCGAGTCCCGGCATATCGTTATATAGAGGGAGATTTGATTGTCTTATGGATCCCACAATTGACAGGTTACCCAAAGACCCCACCGATGCTTCTGTACAAACAAAACAATTAGTGGATCCGTGTGGAGTTAGGTTGATGGACTTCTGTAGGAGTCTCCACCTTACAGGCAGGGATTTTATGTTTTTCCAATCCAGACAGATGTCACCAGGATTGATTTTTTTTCTCTGACTCCCCCCACCCCCGGGACAACCCTGGACTTGGTGGTATCTTGTACGATTGGTAATATTACTATCTCCGATCACACTCCAGTGTACCTGTTGGTTAAGATTAAGAACACTATAGTGGGCCCAGAGGGCCTGGTGAATGGATCCCTTTATCGTCAAGGATAATAAGTTTGGAGTACTTCTAAGGAATTTTAAGGGTTTCCTAGACGTTAATTCAGGCTCGGCTAGTAGCCCGTCCGTCCTTTGGGAAACTGTTAAAGACTATGCCAGGGAGTTAGTTATCTCCTACTCTCCCAATAGGGAGTGGCAAAAAGCAACATCTCCTTGAAGCACGATTGAAGGTTGCCAAGGTTATTTTGACAGACCCTCGTTGACCAAGCTGTAGAGCATTATGGCGCTGCAGTCTGCATTAGATTCTGTGCTCAAGCAGACAGCAAAGGAGCTTACTTTTGCAAAACAAAAGGTTGTATGAGCATGGTGACAAACCAGGCAAATACCTAGTATATCTCGCCAAGGAAAAAAAAAGTGCCCCGCAAGCCTTGCCATTGATTAGGAAAGGGTCTGGGAACCTAACATGTGACTCCAAACCATTAATGCGGCATTCCAGAGAGTTTACTCTGAATTATGCCAATCTGAGGGTTGAGAGGAGGGGCTGGTCAAGATGGAGTCCTTTTTCAAGGATCTGAAGTGCCCAGGTGTGACCCCCAAGAGAGTGTTTTCTCAATGCCCCCTTATCAAAGCAAGAGGTGCAGTAGGCTGTGAAACAGTTTCTGAGTGGAAAGGCACATGGTCTTGATGGACTTTCCAGTGAATTCTATAATGAATTTAAAAGCATATTGTCAGGCCTAATGTTCAACATGTTCAATGACTCATACAGTCATGATCATCTCCTGCCACCTATAAGAGAGGCCAATATTCTTAAATAAGCAAAGGTCCCAAAGGACTATGTTTCTTACAGGCTCATTTGATTCTTAAGTGCTGACTTTAAAAATCCTCTCTAAGACTCTTGCACTAAGGCTGGAAACTGTGTTACCTTCTATTATTAAAGAGGACTAGACTGGCTTCATAAAGGGCCACAGATCCCCCAATGTTAGGAGGCTGCTTAATGTAATTCAAGCGTGTCAACAACAGTCAATACAGGGACTGGGCAAATTCTCTGGATGCAGAGAAGGCATTTGACAGAGTTGAATACCTGTACCTTTATTATGCTCTAGAGCTGTTTGGCTTGGGCAAAGCCTTTATAAGATGGGTAAAGGTTCTCTATGTGACCGTCTTGCTGCAGTCATCACCAAGGGGGTACGATCAAGCAATTTTAATTATCTGTCCCCTTTCGCAATTGCTTTTTACATTGGTGATTGAACCCTTGGCAGAGACCATTCGTAGGGATCCTAACATATTGGCTCCAGATGTGGGGTCAAAATAACAGATTTTGTCGTACGCAGACGATGTCTTCATTTTTTTGTCAAATCAAGCAGTTTCGGTGCTTTGCCTGATACAATGCATCATTTTGATTAGCACATTTTTGGGGTACAAGATTAATTTTGCAAAATCAGAGGCTACACCTATGGGTGGTCTTACGAAGGTGCTAGGTGTTGAGGGCGAATAGTAATTCCCATTTAAGTGGTCACGGGGTGGGGGAATGTGCGTGTTTGGGCATATTAATCACTCCAGTTCTTCATCGGTTGTTTAAAGTTAATTTTGTTCAATTATTCAACAAAATCAAACGAGACCTTCAAAGATGGGAGGTGCTTCCGATCTTGTGGTTAGGTCAGATAGCTCTTATTAAGATGAATATTTTCCCCTGTTTGTTGTACCCTACATTGCTCCCTCTGATTTTAAATCAAACATTTCAGGAGAACAGCTGGTTCAGCTCTTTTATTTGGCATTGTAAGTGGCTCCTTATTAAATTAGCTAAACTGCAATTACCTCACAAACAGAGGAAAGCGCATCTCCCGGACATTAAAAACTACCAACTAAGCTCGTTATTTTTACCTATGTGTGAGTGATTAGGGTTGTAGGGACTCTTTTAAAAACCACTCAGGCAAAGTGCTGTCTTAATAGCTTGCTGTTTTTGGACAAAATGAGGACAGTTAAGGAATATTGCCATAGTTATCAATACTGTTAAAGCATGGAGGGCAATTCAGCAGAGGGGAGGCAATATTGGCAAAACATCTGTTCTTACACCTATATCGGGAATGATGCGTTCAGGATTCAAACACTGGGTAGCTAGGGTGCGTTTTGCAAGGGTGATTTATTTGAGGGAGACACAGTGACATCTTTTGATCAGTTAGCGTGGAAATAAAAACCACCCAACAAGGACCACTTTCATTTTTTTCATGTTAGGGATTTTATTCAAAAAAGGACTACACTTTTGATTGATCCCTACAAATCCAACATAGTGAGGAGGGTGCTTAGTGTTAAAAGCACACTTTCTGTCAGCACTTTATATCGTCAACTGGGGGAACTGCCCCCCAGAGGAGTCTGATCAACTTTGCAGGGTGTGGGAGAGAGCGCTAAGCATTGAGGTCTTTTCAGAGGCATGGGAAGATATTTGGGAAAACACAAGATGGATCCTATTGCAAATTGATATCTATGATTTACATTTGAAGGTTCTCCACAGCGTCCTCTTGGCTTCGGATCGTTTGTCAAAACTCAAACCAGAGGTACCTTCAACATGCCTCAAATGTAAAGTTAGTACAGGCACTCTTACCCATTGTCTCTGGTTCTGTGGTAGGCTTCAAACATACTGTAGCGCTGTGGCAGGTGCAATGGATGTGATTTTGGGTATAAGGGTGGAGAAGGACCAGATTTCTCCTCTTCTCGGCCTGCCCAATGTATTCCCTGTAGATGCACATAAGAAACAAAAAACAAACTTTTCAACATCCTCATATTCTGCGCAAAAAAGAATATCTTGTCAGGTTAGGAGTCCGAAAATGCCCTGGGCATGTCAGGTTAGCACAAGATTATTGGGGAGTATATCCCCTTGGATTTTCTTACAAGTATGGTACACCACAAAACTGAGAATTTCTATAAGACGTAGAGTCATAGAGATATACAGCACGGAAATAGACCCTTCAGTCCAACTCGTCCATGCAGACCAGATATCCTAAATTAATCTAGTCCCATTTGCCAGCACTTGACCCATATCCCATAGTGGCCCTTTTTGGATTACCTGGACACATTTGTCTGCCACATTAATAAGGGCTTTTATTATAGCTGTAACGATTGTGCTTTATGAATTCAATATCCAGAGATGGGAAACAACAAATGAATGAATGTGAAAATTAATGTTCTTGATATTCGAGAGTTAGTGTTTTATTTTGCTGAGTTGTATTATTATTTATCAGTTTGTTGTTAGTTATTATTTATTTAGTTAAGTAATTAGTTGGGTTTTTATGTACTTTTATATATATTTATACATTTGTACATGAGGGTGGTTTGGGTTTTTAAAATTTTTTGTATTCTTTCTTTATATTGTTGCGAATTGTAATTTTTGTATTTGTTGTAATATTGAAAAATATGTTTTTCAATAAAAGTATGTTTTAAAAAAAAAGTGGGGCTTCCAGTATGCACTGTTGCGTAATACTGCAAACCCAGCTGACAATCCTGAAGTGGTTGTCAGCAGAATTCTTCAAATGATCAGGATTATCCAGCAAATATTCTCTAATCACAGAATGAATGACACTGTTGTGCAAGCATGGCCTGGTGGGGGATGGTCAGTACTTGCTTGTTGCGAACAGCTACAAAGCTTCCTCAATGTGTATCCATTTTCAGAAATGTTCAACTTCTACACGAGCAAAAGAATTAAATCTCTAGATTATTACCTGAGCTATACGTAAAATTGTCATTGGGCAAAAACTAAAGAGAGAAATAGCACAAGTTCAGAAAACCAAGATGTAGAAATGATTTTGGAGAAAATGAAAAGACATTAAAAGGCAAGAAGTCACTTGTGGGAGTTACGAACAGGCCCCAGCTAATAAAGCACTGAAAATACAGTTAAAGGGCAATATAAAAATGTCCAGTAAGCATATCTCACACATATGAATGCACTTCAGTCATTTCTGTTCTATTGAGATGGAGCATAGTTGGATCAACTGCCTGCTCACATCCAGACATGGATGGCACTGGAGACAATGACTGTGATGTCCACCAGTTTGCTGGACATTTCCATGACTAACAAATACCAGAGGGACTGAAGTTCCTCATCACTTATGGGAATGTAAGTTAATGACTGGGAATATAATTTTAGTGATTTGTTAAGTTTCCTTTAAAAGTTTAATTTTCATTTTGTTAAAACTTATTAGCATATGCCTCCTGATTAAGGGTGCACTCAATCTTCTTTTAAAAACTGATTAACATAAATATGTAAATGCAGGTGGAAAGACTCTAGGATCAGTCAAAAGTTATGGAAGGAAGAAGACTAAAGTGCTAGTCAGATCAATCTTGAAGACAGCAAAGAGTATGGGAGAAGGCAGGAATAAGGTAATGAGTTACATGATCAGCCATGATCATGTTGAATGACTTAACAGGTTTGAAAGGTCAAATAGCCTATTCATTCTCGTATCTTCTATGTATCCTAACCAACTTAACTTCCTCATCCAACTCAACCAAAATACAATGATCATCACTGACTTCATCAAAGCTTTCAGGGCCTTTGTCTATATATAGCAGAATCGTTTTGCTGCAGAGTATGCAACTTAGCCTATCATAACTGCACCAGAGTATTTGAACATTTTGCCAAGTTTGTGTCTTTTCCTGATTTCTATGGACATTGTTTCTATATAAATAATCTTGAATACCTCATTGAGCTGCCACCACCAAACTAAGGCAGTACAGTCCAAACCCAAACCATTTGCTGTGTGAAAATTTCTTCTGACTTCATATTTGCTTCTTTTGCAAAACATTTTTAAACTGTGCCCTTGCGTTCTTGATCCTTTTACAAGTAGGAAGTTTCTCCCTAAACAAGCAATCAACTTAATTCAATGCATAAAGCTTTAGGGCAGTTGGAGGAGCTTTCCATATTGAAATAGCAGCTGCAATTCAAAAGTACTTCATTAACTGTAAAGGGCTTTGGCATGCACTGAGATCACGAAAAGCACTACACAAGTTATTTTCCTTCGTTTTTCCATACAGGTTTTATTCCTTTTTATTATCCTTTTTATTCCTTTTGATATCTCTATTCTTCAACAACATATGCAACCTACAATCTGTTCAAACACCAATTAAAGTCATAGAGATGTACAGCATGGAAGCAGACCATTCGGTCCAACCCGTCCATGCCGACCAGATATCCCAACCCAATCTAGTCCCACTTGCCAGCACCCGGCCCATATCCCTCCAAACCATTCCTATTCATATACCCATCCAAACGCCTTTTAAATGTTGCAATTGTACTAGCCTCCACCACATCCTCTGGCAGCTCATTCCATACAGGTACCACCCTCTGCATGAAAAAGTTGCCCCTTAGGTCTCTTTTTATATCTTTCCCCTTTCGCCCTAAACCAAATGCCCTCTAGTTCTGGACTCCCCAACCCCAGGGAAAAGACTTTGTCCAGGCCCCTCATAATTCTGTCAAACCTCTATAAGGTCACCGCTCAGCCTCCAATGCTCCAGGGAAAACAGCCCGAGCCTGTTCAGCCTCTGCCTGTAGCTCAGATCCTCCAATCCTGGCAACATCCTTGTAAATCTTTTCTGAACCCTTTCAAGTTTCACAACATCTTTCTGGCAGGAAGGAGACCAGAATTGCACACAATATTCCAACAGTGGTCTAACCAATGTCCTGTACAGCTGCAACATGATCTCCCAACTCCTGTACTCAATACTCTGACCAATAAAGGAAAGCATGCCAAATGCCTCCTTCACTATCCTATCAACCTGCAACTCCACTTTCAAGGAGCTATGAACCTGCACTCCAAGGTCTCTTTGTTCAGCAACATTCTCTAGGACCTTACCATTAAGTGTACAAGTCCTGCTAAGATTTGCTTTCCCAAAATGCAGCACCTCGCATTTATCCGAATTAAACTCCATCTGCCACTTCTCAGCCCATTGGCCCATCTGGTCCAGATTCTGTTGTAATCTGAGGTAACTCTCTTTGCTGTCCACTACACCTCCAATTTTGGTGTCATCTACAAACTTACTAACTGTACCTCTTATGCTCCATCCAAATCATTTATGTAAATGACAAAAAGTAGAGGGCCCAGCACCGATCCTTGTGGCACTCCACTGGTCACAGGCTTCCAGTGTGAAAAACACCCCTTCACCACCACCCTCGGTCTTCTACCTTTGAGCCAGTTCTGTATCCAAACGGCTAGTTCTCCCTGTATTCCATGAGATCTAACCTTGCTAATCAGTCTCCCATGAGGAACCTTGTCCAAAGCCTTATTGAAGTCCATGTAGATCACATCTACTGCTCTGCCCTCAATCTTCTTTGTTACTTCTTCAAAAAACTCAATCAAGTTTGTGAGACATGATTTCCCACACACAAAGCCATGTTGACTATTCCTAATCAGTCCTTGCCTTTCCAAATATATGTACATCCTGTCCCTCAGGATTCCCTCCAACAACTTGCCCACCGAGGACAGGCTCACCGGTCTATAGTTCCCTGGCTTGTCTTTACCACCCTTCTCAAACAGTGGCACCACATTTGCCAACCTCCAGTCTTCCGGCACCTCACCTGTGACTATCGATGATACAAATATCTCAGCAAGAGGCCCAGCAATCACTTCTCTAGCTTCCCACAGAGTTCTTCTGTACACCTGATCAGGTCCTGGGGATTTGTCCACTTTTAATCGTTTCAAGACATCCAGCACTTCCTCCTCTGTAATCTGGACATTTTGCAACATGTTACCATCTATTTCCCTAGTCTATATCCTTTTCCACAGTAAATACTGATGCAAAATATTCATTTAGTATCCCCACCATTTTCTGTGACTCCACACAAAGGCCGCCTTGCCGATCTTTGAGGGGCCCTGTTCTCTCCCTAGTTACCCTTTTGTCCTTAATATATTTGTAAAAACCCTTTGGATGCTCCTTAATTCTATTTGCCAAAGCTATCTAATGTCCCTGCTTGGCCCTCCTGATTTCCCCCTTAAGTATACTCCTACTTTATTTATACTCTAAGGATTCACTCGATCTATACTGTCTATTCCTGACATATGCTTCCTTCTTTTTCTGAACCAAACCCTCAATTTCTTTAGCTATCCAGCACTCTCTATACCTACCAGCCTTCCCTTTCACCCTGACAGGAATATGCTTTGTCTGGATTCTCATTTCTGAAGGCTTCCCATTTTCCAGCCGTCTAATTTTAAAATTAATGAAACCATTTTCACTTTAATAAAAATCAGTTATTTTTATGTAGGTACAAGAAACGTCAATGGATCCCTCAAAACGGCAATAAATCAGAAAAGGAGTCACATAAACTCTGTGAAGGAGTCTAGAGATAAAACGCACCAAAGATAAAACGATTAAACGGTAGCAGCAAAACGAGCAAGACAGTTTAAAACATTGCTGGAGAAACTCTGCAGGTCTGGAAGCATCTGTGGAGAGAAAACCGGAATAAACACCATCTACTCAAAGCAAATTGAAAAAAATAATAGATTTCGAGCAAAACTGGCCTCCATGAATTGCTTTGTTGTTTTCACTCAACGATCCGGGGGGAAAAAGTTATTTAGATGATAAAATACGACGTGTCTATGTCCTAAATTACTTACATCAGTAACATTTATAAGAGTTTACGTCAATTTATTTCGACATATATTTCTTCCGTTATCTTTTCTCCCGGTTGCCCAGGGAAACGCACGCGCTTCCCACCCCCCGACCATGATGACTGAGTTGACCAATAGATTTCACACTCTGACATCACGTGGAGCCAAGGCCATCGACCAGGTCACTAAGAAAGTTCGAAGGTAAAGATTGTTGCTTCACATCAGTGGCATGTGTGTGATATTCTCGGGGTGAACGTTGTTGACTAAAACGCAGGCACCTTTTACTTTTATACACAGCCTGACCTATCATTTATTCGTTGGCTATCGACTCAAAGTTGAGGCAAGATGCTGGGAGAGACAAGATTTTTTTACAATCATGGGTTCACCACTAACCTTGAACCATATGTCATTTTCTAAGACAATATTCAGGCAACCAGCTCTAATTCAACATTCTATATAGATTTTCTTAGAAAGAACATTAGCAAGAGTGATGACTCCCATCTAGTGTGATTCCAAATCATTAGGAGAGGAAGTAGTATACTTGCTGATGATTAAATTTAAAAATCACACGACACCAGGTTATAGTTTAATTGGAAGCAGTAGGTTTTGGAGTGCTGCTCTTTCATCAGGTGATCAACCACTTGATGAAGGAGTACTGCTCCGAAAGCTAGTGTTTCCGATTAAACCTGTTGGACTATAACCTGGTGTTGTGTAATTTTTAACTTTTACACCCTAGTCCAACACCGGCATTTCCAAATCATGATGATTTAAGGAGTCTTCTAATCCTCAGGCATGAACTACTGCTGCTGGCTCTCCAGCCAAAATCAAATTTGAAGGATGAGCTAAATTACCAACACGATTTCTGGGGTATGGACAGTAAATGTTTCCAGTCAACATCAGATCCATCCTGTGAACAAATTTGAAACAAATGTTTCTTAAAGCATCAAGAAGTTTGAAAATCAAGGTCAGTAAGGTGATAGATATGTTGATCATAATTTCTCATGCTACAAGTTCTTAGATTTCTTGCATGGGAGAGGTAAAGAGAAGGGGCAGAAGTATTTCTGCTCACAAAACGACGACTGCAGGGCAAATTCCACAAGTGTCTTATCTCCACTGAGCATTGCATTATGATACACATAAAAACGTAAAACCAGCTGGAGCATTCGTGAAATCATAGAATCCTTACAGTGCAGATAGAGGACATTTGACCCATCCTCCAAACAGCATTCCACCTGAACTCACCCTATTCCCTTAACTCCATATTTACCATGGCTAGTCCACCTGGTCTACACAATTCTGGATACTTTAGGGCAATTTAGCATAGCCAATCCACACTGACCTGCACATCTTGGACTGTGGGAAGAAACTGCATACCTTGAAACTTGTGCAGATGGAGGAGAATATATATACAGACAGTTAGCCAAGACTGGAATTGAATCCTAGTCCCTGGCATTGTGAGGCAGCAGTATCATAGAACTGAACAACACAGAAACAGATCCTTCGGTCCATCTGGACCATGCCAACCAAATATCCAAAATTCATCTAGTGCTATTTGCCAGCATTAGCCCATATCCCTCTAAATCCTTCCTATTCATATACCCATCCTGATGCCTTTAAAATGTTGTAATTATACTCCTCTGGTGGCTCATTCCATACACCCTCTGCATGAACACATTACTCCTTATGTCCCTTTTATATCTTTCTACTATCACCTTAAACATGTGCCCTCTAGTTTTGGATTCACCTACCCTGGGCAAAAGACTTTGCTTACTCACCCTATCCATGCCCCTCATGATTTTATAAATTTCTGTAAGGTCACTCCTCAGCCTCTGATGGTCCAGGGTGAATGGCCTCAACCTATTCAGCCTCTCCCTATAACTCAAACCCTCCAACCACAGCAACATCCTTGTAAATCTTTTCTTCACCCTTTCAAGTTTAACAACATTTTTTCCTATACAGTAGTAGGGAGAGCAGAATTGAATGGAGCATTTCAGAAGTGGCCTAATCAATATCCAGTACAGTCGCAACAGGAAATCCCAACTTGTATACTCAATGCTGATTAGTAAAAGCGAGTATACCAAATGCCTTTGTCACTACCCTGTCAACCTGTGACTCCACCTTCAAGGAACTGTGAATCCCTGCCCCCTGCATGCCAAAGTCTGTTTATTCGACAGCATTCCCCAGAAGGCTACCATTAACTGTTTAAGTCCTGCCCTGATTTGCCTTATTAAAATGCAACACCTCATATTTATCTAAATTAAATTCAATCTGCCATGCATCGGTCCATCTGATCAAGGTCCTGTTGTGCTCTGCGATAACTGTCCATTATACCACCAATTTTAGTGTCATCTGCAAACTTACTAGCCATTCCCCCTGTATTTACATCCAAATCATCTATACAAATGACAAAAAGCAATGGACCCAGCATTGTTGCCCAGCAGCATTCCTTGCAGCAAACACTGGTCACAAGTCTTCAGTATGAAAAACAATCCTCCATGACCATCCTGTGTCTCCTACCTTCAAGCCAATGTTGTATCCAAACTCAATCAAATTAATGAGACATGATTGCTCAAGCATAATGCCATGTTGACTATCACTAATCAGTGCTTGCTTTTCTAAATACATGAGTTGGAAAGAATCGGAAGAGCTTCCTGATGAAGGCCTTCTGCCTGAAATATTGACTGTCCTGCTCCTTGGATGATGCCTCACCTGCTGTGCTTTTCCAGTGCCATTCTTTATAACTCTGATTCTTCAGCATCTGCAAGTATAAATGTTTGGTTAGCTGTCAGCTGACCGTAAGTGAGACCATAATCATCACACTGTGGTTCTGTTCAAGTAAGCTTTCTAACTTGAAAAAAATAATGTCGTCAAGGTGATAGAACCCCAGTCATTGGGCTCTTAGTCTAAGTAGTAAAAACCCACCACAACTGATCATCAATTTATAATATCCTCTTCCATTCGTTCTTATGTACAATCTTTGGGTTTTAATATCCAAGTTTGTACACAGCTGTGGTTGCAGAGTTTTGTGAGATAATGATGAAGTATATGAGTGCCTCTAAGCATTGGAAACTCATTTTGTACATCTAATATACATTTTCAGATCAATTGCCATTTCGTACAGCATTGATATTAAGTTAATTGCAGTTAATGTAATTGAATATTAAGCACTGTGTATAATGGACTCCATTCCAATACTGTCACAACACTCCTGCGCCACCACCCAAAACCAATTTCTATCCCTAAATTCATTAACTTTCTACAACATTGCAGAGTGCAAAACTTTTTTTGAAAACATCTCTTCAGGAAAATTATACATGTGGTTGATTTTGTTCTATTGAAATCTGCACAAATGATAAAATAGGCAAGCTTTATTCTTGATGAAGGGCTTTTGCCTGAAACGTCGATTTCGCTGCTCCTTGGATGCTGCCTGAACTGCTGTGCTCTTCCAGCACCACTAATCCAGAATCTGGCTTCTAGCATCTGCAGTCATTGTTTTTACCTAAAATAGGCAACCACCCATCTATAAAGACATGTTGGGTCTTGTATACTGTAACACTGCTGCTAAGAATGAATTGACTTGCATATTTAAGTTGAGAACATTTCACGTATCTGAATACAGAATAATTTATGCTTGGCTATTGGTGTCATTGCAATACTGATACAAGACCAAGTCAGCATGAGTACAGCAAATATTTAAGATTTTCTGAGACCACTACTTGAAGAAAACTATTCCCTGTATCCATTGCCCTGTTATTTTATGAAGGTAAAATATCTACCTCTAATTCATTCAAACAGGAGTAGATATTTTACTTTCGTAAAATAACAGGGCAGTGGTTGCAGGGAATAGTTTTCTTCAAGTCATTAATTTGGAGTTAATGCAAGGAGATATATTATCTACAACACATACTAAATTGTACAGATCAGAACGGACTAGATTTAACTTACTCTCAGTCCTAAGTCACATGGTTGTGGAATAAAGTTCTACTTGAGCACAATATCAAGTCTGACCTTACAGTAAAAGCTTACAACTCTGTTGAAGGTACTGTCCTTTGGATGAGACATGAAACTGATAGCACATTTGCCTTCTCAGGTAGGTGTAGAAGATCCCATGATTTTATTTGAATTTAAGGGCAGGGCATTATCCCTGGTATCCTGAGCCCGATAAGTATGAACCAAAGATAGGTTATCTGATCATTATTGCATTTTATTTCTGGAAGGTTGCTAAAATAGCTAATATATTTCAAAAGTATTTAAGGTCACAAAAATAGCTAAATAAATTTAAACCTTTCTTACTTTTAACTGATCTCAGGCAAAGCAGGCAGAGTACTGCAGTTCACTTTCACCACCTTAATTGAATACCTATCTATTGTAGAACTGCATGAGGAACATTCAGCCAGGCCTAATCACTGTCCAGGGCTCCTGCTGGAAAAAATAATTTTTCAACTTGCTTCCATGCAGTAACAAAATCAAAGAAACAAGAGCAGGCAGATCTTACAATAGATGGACAATCCATTTTACCAGTTTACCTGCAGGTGAGAAAATTTAAAATTCCTTCTTGACTTTTGGACATCAGCCGAGAACAGTAGAAACAAGCTTCACATGAACTAAGTATCAGAAACGTGTAGCCATCCATAGAATTTCAACCCTGCAAGTAGTCAGCCTTTTTAGGGAAGGAGGTGAAAAACCTAACAGTTACAGTGAAGATGAAAATCAAAAGCCAATCACTACTCAGTTTTAGATTTTTTTCACAGAGAGAAATATTTTCAAGTGTATAGCTCCGAGACCACTCTAAGTGTCTGTTTCTAAACTTATTTTAATCAACTGTTCCTTAAGGCATATTTTAATACCACTTCAGAGCAGTGAGACTTGATCCCAGACTTTCTTAGATATAGGGATACTACCATTGTGCCACAAAACTCCTTAAATGTGGTTCTTTCTACTTAATTAATCATTCTGTTAATGTGTGCCCTCCATCACCTTTATGTACTTAAATTTAGTTTATGTAATTAACAACCAGAAGGGCTAAAAGTTAAGAATTAATAAAAGAGAGAATTACTGTTTGGGTGCAGAGTCTCCAGGGCCAGACCAAATTTATCCTAGGCTGCTCTGGAAAGCGAGAAAGGAGGTTGCTAAGCCACTGGTGAGAATATTTGCCTCCTCACTCTCCACAGGAATCGTACCGGAGGATTGGAAGGAGGCGAATGTTGTTCCTCTTTTCAAGAAGGGTAATAGGGAAATCCCTGGCAATTACAGACCAGTCAGTCTTACGTCTATGGGTCAGCAAAGTTTTGGAAAGAATTCTGAGGGATAGGATTTATGACTATTTGGCAAAGTATAGTGTGATTAAAGGCAGGTCATGCCTCACAAATCTTATTGAGTTCTTTGCGGAGGTGCCAAGACAGGTTGACAGTGGTCAAGCAGTGGATATGGTGTATATGGACTTCAGCAAGGCATTTGATAGGGTTCCCCATGGTAAGCTCATTCATAAAGTCAGCAAGTATGAGATATAGGGATATTTGGCTATCTGGATTCAGAATTGGCTGACTGACAGAAGGCAGAGAGTGGTTGTAGATGGGAAGTATTCTGCCTGGAAGTCAGTGTTGAGTGGGGTCCCGCACGGCTCTGTTCTTGTGCCTCTGCTCTTTTTAGTTTTTATAAATGACTTGGATGAGGAGGTTGAGGGGTGGGTTAGTAAATTTGCAGATAACTACAAAGGTTGGAGGTATCGTTGATAGTAAAGAGGGCTACTGCAGGCCGCAGCATGACATAGACAGGATGCTGAGCTGGGCTGAGAAATGGCAGATGGAGTTCAACCTGGATAAATGCGAAGTAATGCATTTTGGAAGGTCGAACTCGAACGCTGAATATAGGATTAAAGATAGGATTCTTGGCAGTGTGGAGGAATAGAGGGATCTGGGTGTGCAACATAGATCCCTCAAAACTGCTACCCAATTGGATAAGGTTGTTAAGAAAGCATATGGTATTTTGGCTTCCATTAACAGGGGTATCGAGTTTAAATTATGAGATCCCTGGTGAGACCACACTTGGAATATTGTGCCCAGTTCTGTCACCCTACTATGGGAAATATACAGAAGCTTTGGAGAGGGTGCAAAGAAGGTTTACCAGGATGTTGCCTAGACTGGAGGGCTTGCCTTATGAAGAAAGGTTGAATAAGCTCGGACTTTTCTCTCTGGGGAGAAGGAGGAAGAGAGGAGACCTGATCGAGGTGTACAAAATAACGAGAGCAATATATAGAATCAATAGCCAGAGACTTTTCCCTAGGGCAGGATTGACTGGTACAAGAAGTCATAGTTTGAAGATATTAGGATGAAGGTATAAAGGAGATGTCAGAGGTAGGTTCTTTACACAGAGAGTTGTGAATGCATGGAATGCATTGCCAGCTGTGGTGGTGGAAGCAGAGTCATTGGGGACATTTAAGCGACTGCAGGACATGCACATGGATAGCAGTGAGTTGAGGGGTACATAGGTTAAGTTACTATATTTGATATTAGGTTTAAATCTTGGCACAACATAGTGGGCCAAAGGGCCTGTTCTGTGCTGTACTTTTCTATGCTCTATGTTCTAAGTGAGAATAATTGCTTAATACGCCCTTCTCCAATTTTCTACCTGTCACTTCAAGGGTTTGGTGTTAATTTTTGTTAGATCCATTGAGATGCGCCTGCATTGTCAAATGTGCTGTCTTTCAGATGAAGTGTTAAATACTAAACAATATTAACTTTCACATGTATGCTGATGAGATCCAGTTAAGCACCACCCCTTCAGCTTTCCACTGTCTCTAAATTGTCAGACTGCCTGACATCCAGGACCAATGAATAGAAATTTCTTCCAATAAAATGTTGTAATGAACTTAAATCATTATCTTCTGGACCAATCACAAAATTTATTTCTTTGCCAATAACTTTATCCTTCTCAAATCTGTAACATCATCTCCCTACACCTCCTACCCCCAGTGACCTCCACTTCAGATCATCCACTGCTGAAGCCTTATCAATGCTTTTATTATCTTAAACATAAACACACTTTGGTTGGTCTCCTATATTCCATGCTTAAATAAACCTTAGCTCATCAAAATTGTGCTGTTCTTATCCCAACTCTTATTAAATCTGTTCACTCATCATACTATCCTTATTGATGTCCATTGGCTCTCAGTTAAGCAAACTTCTCTAAAATTCTCAAGCTTCTTTTCAAATCCCTCCAGGGTCTCACATCTCTCTCTCTCTCTCTCTCTCTCTCTCCAAATAGTCTTTCAGTCCCACAATGCTCTGAGATAGCTTGAACATAGCTAATTCTAGCCTCTTTGCATGCCTTCTTTTAATTACTGAAATATTGGTGGACATGCCTTCAGTGTGAGTCTTCTTAGATAGTTCCTCATGATTTAGGATGATTAGCTTCCACCCCATTCAATGGATTTGGAGTGGCTCATAAAACAAATGTGTGAAATGAGAAATCTGCCAATGTAAAGCATTCATGCTAGGCTATCAGGTAAACAAGTTGCTGGGAAATTTGTGTACTTTCCAAGTCAGGATGGTGAATGGTTTGGAGGGGCACTTGAAGGTGGTAGTCTCCCTGTGTATCTGCTGCCTTTGTCCTTCTAGATGGAATTGCTCGTTGGTTTGGAAGGCGCTGTCTGAGCATCTTTGGTGAATTTCTGCAGTGAATCTTGCTGCTGTTACTGAGCATTGGTGGTGGAGAAAGTGGATGTTTCTGGATGCAATGCCAATCAAACAGGCTACTTTGTCCTGATGGTGTCAAGCTTCTTGAGTGTTATTGGGGCTGCACCAGTCCAGGCATATTCCATTACGTTGCCTTGTAGATGGTGGACAGGCTTTGGGGAGTCCGGAGGTGCCATACACGCCACGGTATTCCTAGCCTTTGACCTGTTTTTGTAGCCACTACATTTATGTGGCGAGTCCAATTGAGTTTCTGATGAATAATAACTCCGAGGGTGTTAATAGTGGGGGATTCAGTGATTGCATGTAAAGGGGCGGTGGTTAGATTGTCTCTTATTGGTGGTGGTCATAGCCTGGCAAATGTGTGGTGCAAATATTACTTGCCACTTGCTGGCCAAGCCCGGATAACATCAAGATATTGTTGCATTTTGTCATGGACTGCTTCGATCTGAGGAGTCGCAAATGACACTGAACATTGTGCAACCATTGATGAGCATCCCCACTTCTGACTTTATGACAGAGGAAAGGTCATTGATGAAGCAGCTGAAGATGATTGGGCCTAGCACACTATCCGCAGAGATTTCCTGGAGCTGAAATGACTGACCTCCAACAACCACAACCAACTTCCTATGTTTCGGGTATGACTTCAACCACTGGAGAGTTTGCCCCTGACTCCCATTGATCCCAGTTTTGTGAGGGCTCCTTGATGCCACACTTAGTCAAATGCAGCCTTAATGTCAAGGGCTGGTACTCTCACCTCACCTCTGGAAATCAGTCTTTTTGTCCATATTCTAATCAAGGCTGGAATGAGGTCAGGAGCTGGGTGGCCCTGGTGAAACCCAAACTGGGTGTCACTGAGCAGGTTATTGCTGAGCATGTACTGCTTTAGAGCACTGTTGATGATACTTTCTATCACTTTACTGATGATCAAGAGTAGACTGATGGGGCGATAATTGGCCGGGTTGAATTTGTCCAACTTTTTATGTACAGGATACACTTGGGCAATTTTCCATGTTGTTGGGTAGATGCCAGTGTTGTAACTATACTGGAATAGCTTGGCTAGGGGGAACGGCAAGTTCTGGAGCATAAGTCTTCAGTACCATAGCCGGAAAGTTGTCAGTGCCCGTAGGCTTTGGAGTATCTGTTGCCGCCAGTGTTTCTTGACATCATGTGGAGTGAATCGAATTGGCTGAAGACTGGTATCTGTAAGGCTGGGCACCACTGGAGGGGACCGAGATGGATCATCCACTCGGCACTTCTGGCTGAAGATTTCTGTGAAAGCTTCAGCCTTATCTTTTGCACTGATGTACTGGGCTTATCAATCATTGAGGATATGGATATTTGTGGAGCCTCCTCCTCCAATGAGTTGTTTAATCATCCATCACCATTCAGAGCTAAGATCTGATCCATTGATTGTGGGATCAATTAGCTCTGCCTATCACTTGCTGCTTATGTGGTTTGGCATGCAAGTAGTCCTGTTTGGTGGCTTCACCAGGTTGATACCTCATCTTCAGGTATGCCTGGTGTTGCTCCTGCATTCCCCATTGAACCAGGGTTGATCCCCTGGCTTGATGATAATGATCGAGTGGGGGATATGCATTCCTAACCAATAATCTACTGAATTTTTATTGAATTCAAATTTCACCATCTGTCATGGCAGGATTTGAATCCAGATCCCCAGCACATTATCTGGGTCTCTGGATTTATAGTGTAGCGATAATACTACTAGGACATCGCCTTCCCTAAGGTACTGTGCTATGAGAACTCATTGAGGAAGACCTTAATTTTCTGGATGTAAGGTTTATTTTCCCATATGCTTTGAAGAAAGAGTTGATAATGTCATGCAGCAGTGTATCTGTGTACACACAAACATCGTCTTCATACAGAAGCTCAATGACTGGAGTTTGAGTGAGAGTGCTATCGACTGAGCCAAAGTTAACATGACTAATCCTTTCATCTTCTATTCCAACAATGCGTACCAACCTCCATAGAGCATTAGTACTAACCAAATGTTCTTACTCCCATTAACCTTTCTTTTTATTCTGGTGTTGATGGCACTTTTGTTATGTCTCCCTCTAAAAAGCAGTTTATGTTGAAATGTTTGAATTGAATAGTCACATGATTCATTTCTGTATTATCAATGAAAGTGAATTCTGTGAAAATCAACTAATTTCATGGAGTATTTTGCTCCCTTCTCTGTTTTGCTGACTCAGATATTAACTGGGGTGGACAAGGGCAGATACACAGTGTGTTTCTGCTGTCACCATTATTAAACCAGCTCAATATGTCTGTGTGGGAGTTTGTTTATTTTTACAAGTTTGAACAGCACCTGGCTGTAATATTTTTCATAGAGATGATCGTAAAGGTTGTAAATGAGTGTGTTAAGGGGTTCCCAACCCATCAGGAACTGAAGGTTAATTTCTAGGACACTCCTTTTTAGAAGTTGGGAGAATGGTTATAGCAGGTTAAAGAAAAAGTACTAATTCAGTTTTTTTGTACTTTTTTATTCATTACAAAAATAGAATGTGCCATTTAATAAAATGTCCAGATTATTTTGGATATTTCTTTAAAAGTCTAAAATTATCATTTTTATTACATAAACACCTTTAGTAAAGATGATCCTCTTAAGTTCCAGATGTGTCCATCCATATACTGTTTCTTTATACAACACCATCACTGTGTTTAAACTAAGACATGTCACACTACTACATTATTCTGATCAAAGCTTAACTGTTAGACAGAATGTTATCAAAGGTTGACTAAGTGTCAGTTTTGGGGAGTTTCATGATACTCTCCTGGAGCTCTAGTGACTCATCGCATGCAATTTTCCAATGCTCACCTTAGCATGTTTTGCGAAGATTTGTAGCTCAGGTTGAGGTTCTGGATGTAGGTTTGCTCGCTGAGCTGAAAGTTTCATTTCCAGACATTTCGTCACCCTACTAGGTAACATCTTCAGTGGGCCTCCAGGCAAAGCACTGCTGATAATTCCTGCTTTCCTTTTATATGTTTGGATTTCCTTGGGTTGGCGATGTCGGTTCCATGCAAGAACTGTAACAAACACTACATTGGACAAACAGGCAGAAATCTAGCCACCAGAATACATGAATATCAACTAACCACAAAATGACATGACCCTCTCTCACTAGTATCCTCACATACAGATAAGGAAGGACACCACTTTGAGTGGGACAACATATCCATCCTAGAACAAGCCAAACAGAGACATGCACAAGAATTCCTAGAAGCATGGCATTCCAACCGGAACTCTATCAACAAACACATCAATTTAGACCCCATCTACCACTCCCTAGAAAAAGAACAAGAAATGACATCACCACGGGAAATGACATCACCACCCCATAGAAACCCAGACATATAAATAGAAAACAAGAATTATCAGCAGTGCTTCGCCTGGAGGCCCACTGAAGATGTTACCTAGTGGGGTGATGATACGTCTGGAAATGACCCTTCCAGCTCAGCGAGCAAACCTATATTCAGAATGCTCACCTCTTAAATAGGTACACATGTCTCTATGGCACCACTCATGCTATCATTCAGCAGATGTGCTCACACTGCTGAGCCCTTCCAGGATTTCCACCCCCCCCAGTCATATTTAAAGCCCAGCTGATAACCAGGTCAATCACTGCCAGCCATGAGTAACCCTTCACAGTACACATTGTAGAAGGAAAAGAAAAAGCACATCTTCTGAGTGTACATACGTGGTACTTCATTGAAAATTAAAGCTTACATTTGTAAATATAATACTACTTTTCATCATCACCTTTCAATCAACTGTTGTAATTACAGCTGCAAGAATCCAACTTCACAGGCTACCCATCCTGCCATACCACACTGAATCCCCACGAAGGGAGTGCTATCCTTTCCCTAATGGCCAGTGTAGCATAACACCTTATCATCGTTCAATGTGGAAGCGACACCTGTTTAAATGTCTTCAAAAGTTTAAAGTTTTCAAAGTTTCACATATTAACTTTTATTGAACAACAGAAAAAGTAAGAAAAAACAAAATTCACTTCCGGGAATAAACGGGGTTGTTTGCTGTTTGAGCAACTACAAAATTACAGTCAATGAATGATCACTTTACCAAATTCAGATCTAATTGAGTGTCAGTTAAGTACTATCTGGCTTGTTGTGCCTGATGCTGCAGCACTCCATCATGCTGAAGGTAATGTTCCTCTTGCTTAATGTCCTCACCTTTCTCCTTGGAAAATTGCTGCCATTCTCCAAACTCTTCAGTATCTATCACTTTCTCTTCTTTGCCTCTTCTTTGCACTGGATGCAAGACTAATGCTGCACACACTTTCGGAACTGTACTACAATGCCAACAATGCAGACCAATGAACTTCATCTTCAACAAGTCTATCATCTGCTCCATAATTACCTTTTTGGAGGAATAGTAGACAAACAGGAGGTCGGAAGACCATCAGGAAGTAAAGAAGTCGACGTTTCAGGTATAACCCTTTTTCAGGAATGGACCAGCACTGATCAAAGTTCTTCCTCTGAATGACTTTGAAGGACAGTTCCAATGATTGATGAGTGTCCCCTGATTGATCTCTGTGCAGTTCCCAACTGATTAACTGCTAATGCCTTGTCTAGTTGCACTGGACCTGCAGCATTGCCATAGCTGTCTCCTGCACTGCGATAATACTAAACTCCTGACCATGAATACCCCAAGCAGCTGGCTGACCATTATCAAAGCCCCTGACTGAATTGGACACTGTCTGTGACTATCTGTGCTGGGACCCCTGAGTGACGACAATCCCCCTTGACTTCACTAAGGTCTATTCTCTTTTGAGTTTGAGACATGTCAATTTAATTGAAGCATGTTTGATGTGTTAGCTGCATAAGCCACCATATGTAGATATAGCACTGTGGCATACAGTATATGTCCAGTCTCTTGACTAATCACTGCTGACAACCATGCCAAGCTGTCTGGCTTTATATCTGCACTAAAAGGCAAGGTAAGCCAGAAATAAGTTCTGAATAAGGCAGCAAAGTGTAAGGAAATAAGGCAAGGCAAGACAGAGACGTCATGATCTTCCAAGTAGGTGCAAAATGAGTGAGCACTAAGGAAGCAAGCGAACAACCCTGAGATGCACCATGCTCTGATGCATGAGGTGGGTGTCTAACCCTGTGTGCAAAGTGGCTTAGCAGCAACTTACAATGAAAAATGTCAATGCACTCCAAAGTGCAGCATTGAACTAGATAAGTGAGTTGAAGATATGTCAGGACAATATGGTGAGGCTGGTGTTTGGCTGATGCAAACCTCCATGCATGAAGGTTTCAGACTGTTGTTATCCGTGGAACATGCCCTAGCTGTTTGGCAATTCTGACAAAGGTGAAGGCCTGGAGGAACATGTAGCAATTTGTATCTGCCAGGTACCTGCTCTGACTTTAACGTTAAGAACATAACAGCACAGTACTGGTCCCTTGACCCTTGCTGTTGTACTGATCTTTTATCCTACTCTAAGATCAAACTAACCAACATATTCTTCACTTTACTATCATCCATGTGCCTATCCAAGAGTCGCTTAAATGTCCCCGATGTATCTGACACTAGTACGACTGCTGGCAGTACATTCCATGCACCCACCACTCTCTGTATAAAGAACCTACCTCTGATGTCTCCACTAAACCTTCCTCCAATCACCTTAAAATAATGCCCCCTTGTGATAGCCATTTCCGCCCTGGGAAAAAGTCTCTGGCTATCCATTCTATGTATGTCTCTCACCATCTTGTACACCTCAATCAAGTCACCTCTCACCCTTCTTCGCTCCAATGAGGAAAGCCCTAGCTCTCTCAACCTTTCTTCATGAGACATGCCCTCCAGTCCAGGCAGCATCCTAGTAAATCCCCTCTGCACTCTGTCTAAAGCTTCCACCTCCTTCTTATAATGAGGCGACCAGAACTGAACACAATATTCCAAGTGCTTTTTAGAGCTGCAGCATGACCTCGCGGCTATTAAACTCAATCCCCCTGCTAATGAAAGCACACCACACACCTTCTTAACAACCCTATCAACTTAGGTGGCAACTTTGAGGGATCCATGGACTTGGACCCCAAGATCCCTCTGTTCCTCCAAGCCGCCAAGAATCCTGCTTTTAATCTTGTAAACTTCATTCAAATTCAACCTTGCAAAATGAATCACGTCACACTTTTCCAGGTTTATCTCTATCTGCCACTTCTTAGCCCAGCTCTACATCCTGTAAATGTCCAGTTGCAACCTTCAACAGCCCTCCCAACTAACCACAATTCCACCAACATTCGTGTCATCAGCAAACTTTCTAACCGACCCTTCCACCTCTTCATCCAAGTCACTTATAAAAATCACAAAGAGCAGAAGTCCAAAACAGATCTCTGTGGAACACCACTGGTCACCGAGCTCCAGGCTGAATACTTTCCAACAACTACTACCCTCTATTCTTCTAGGGGCCAGACAATTCTGTACCCAGACAAACAAATCTACCTGTATCCCATACCTCCTTACTTTCTGAATGAACCTACCACGGGGAACCTTAACAAAACCTTGGTAAAGTCCATGTACACCATATCCATTGATCTATCTTCATCAATGTGTTTTGTCACATCCTCAAAGAATTTCATAATGCTTGTGAGGCATGACCTGCCCCTTGCAAAGCCGTGCTAACTATCTCTAAACAAGCAATGCTTTTCCAAATAATCATAAATCTGTCTCTCCAAATCCTCTCCAATAATTTGCCCAGCACTGACATAAGACTGACTGGTCTGTAATTCCCAGGGTTATCCTTATTCCCTTTCTTTGCCACCCTCCAATCATCTTGTACTACTCCAATGGACAGTGAGGAAGCAAAGATCATTGCCAAAGGCACAGCAATCTCTTCCCTCACTTTCCGTAGGAGCCTTGGGTATATCCTGTCTGGCCCAGGGGACTTATCTATCCTCATGTTTTTCAAAATTTCTAGCACATCTCTGAAGACAGAAACCAAGTAAAGAAGAAATACTTACAAAATGCAACGTTGTGGTATGCCATTCCCAGAAACTTTGATCACTGTGTGCACATGTGCAGAACACAACAACATGGTACACTGTTCCCGGAAACAGCAATCTCTGCGTGCGCATGCACAGAACACAACCTGCGATTTCTACGCACATGCGCAGAACACAAGAAACCATCTTTCATGGGCTTTCGTTGTGCACATCATCCACACTATAAAAACTGCTGTATCTGTTGTTCGAGGAGAGATGGTGTGGTCAAGTCCCGCTGTTAGGGTCAGAATATGCTGCCCCTCCCAAAAGCTTTTGATTTAGTAAGTTTGATTGATCTTCTAAATTTGGGTTTTATGAACTTTGCTACAAGTTGACGCAACGAGCAGGCTCCTGGTCACAGTCCTGGGTAGGGTGGCCACCTCCCAGGAGTCAGAGCAGGACATCAGACAAAACTAGGTCAGACTACAGAAGCTGTTGATCTGGTTAGAGTGAATGAGAGTCTCTGTTGTATGGCCTCTGAGTTGAGTCATACTCAGATGCTAGTGTGATCGTTCCTGCCTGAGATAAAGGCCTAGATTAAATAAGTAGGATACGGGGAAGTGATCAGTCCCTCAAACAGGTATCGCCAGACTCCAATAGGACCAATTGTGGGTGAGACGCAGCCGGTAGGTAAACGTGATCGACCGACAGAGGACCTGTGAA
Organism: Hemiscyllium ocellatum; assembly: GCF_020745735.1. Taxonomy (NCBI): domain Eukaryota; kingdom Metazoa; phylum Chordata; class Chondrichthyes; order Orectolobiformes; family Hemiscylliidae; genus Hemiscyllium; species Hemiscyllium ocellatum. Next base: position 20,271,066 of record NC_083423.1, on the reverse strand, counting down.
TATAAACTTATCAGTGTTATGGCAGGACAGGGAGATCATTGGGGACCCCCCCTGGTCTGTCATTAACCAGTAAATGATAGACAAACATTCAATCATTAGACACATGAGAATTAGTGAGTGGGATCTACCCAGACCCTAGATCAACGGCAAATTTGGCTCACGGGTGAAAAGAAAAGGTAAGACCAAGAAAATAAGTGTCGTTTTGGTCCATTAATTGGCTGGCCTCATAGGTCAGACTTTGGAATCCACAAGGAAATGGACTGAGGAAAAACAAATGTTTCAATCCCAACTAAGGGAACTGGAAAAGAAATATCAGTTCCTGGTGGATAGTCAGTGGGGATCATTGCCACCTTATAATACCTGGGATGGCCTCCCTGAATTGTCAGACAACCCTCCTGAGGAAATTAACTCGGCCCTGGTAACTTGCAGTGGGGAAGGAGCTAACGCAAATGCAAAATATAAGCAGCTTACACCAGGTGAATTGCAGCAGATATTAGCCTACCTGGGTCACTTACAGCCCCGCAGTAATAACACAAAGTTTTCAGCTTAATTAGATACCAACTACATTTAAGGGATATCCACTAACTGTATGGGCTGCATGCCCTCAGGACAAGTGGTGTCTAGTATCTGACGGATCTAACATAGCTGATGCCGCACAGCAACTAAGCGAAGATTATAGGAGAGGCAGATGGACCCAGATATAGAGCAGATATAGAGGATCAGCCAGAGCCCTTCGGCAGATTTAAGGCCTAAATCCAGTGTGATCTGGGAAAACCACCCACCAATTGGACAAAAATAACAAACACCAAACAACAGAAGGGGAGGGTGCCTCTGAATATGGGGAACAACTTTTTAGGGACTACCAAGAATGCACAGGGATTTCCCAAACAGACCACTCTGACCGAGCATTCATTCAGGCTCTCAAGGACAAGCTGTCTCCCACGCATCAGGCAGTCCTAAAAATGGGTGTTGTCGTTCTCCAAGTCTATGACATCCTGGTAGAATGGGCAACAGGCATTAAGCAGGGCACAGGAGGAAAACCTCTGTGCACATAAAGCAGGAAAACCTAGGCGCCATCACAAAGACAAAATCCAGACCCACGTGTCACAATTGTGGCAAGATGGGCCACTTTGCCTGGGATTGTAGGGGGAGGAAACAGAACAACAGGAAGCCCACTTGTGTCTGTCAGTACTGTGGCAAAAGGGGCCACTCTGAAGACACCTGTTGGGAAAAACACGGCAAACCAACAAACATCGAGAAGATATCGGACTGCTATCTGGCAACCCCCATGGGTACAGGTGATAAGGAGGGAAGGAGTTATGTCTCTGTAGGGAGCAGACAATGTGAGGTGCTAGTGGACACGGGAACCTCTATATCTATTACTGACCTACTCCTACCCACAACTAACAAAATGATATATGTGAAGAGGATTAATGGCTCGGATCCCAGCATACTTGAGTGAGACTACTCTTGTAGAAATCAATAACCTGTATATACCAATGCAATTTTATGAATGTAAAAATAATGAAGGAACTATTATGAGAAATGATTTAATGAAGGAGTACAAAGTCATTATAGATTGTGGGAAAGGTGAATTAATTTGGCCCGGTCCCGATGGGAATAAGAAAAGAATGGAGACTTATGAAAACCACTTGAGGCACAAGTTGCCTCCTCTATGGTACGTAATTGGCAGCTAGAGGATAATGGCTTTGGGGCCATTTGCACCTTTGTCCCAGGGATATGGATGGAGACTACAGGCTTGATTAAAATCGAACCCATAGCTGTGTAGGGTCTCAAACAAGCCACACCACCAACACCCCATAAAACCCGAAGCCAGAAGGGCACTTGTGGAAATTGTGGAAGGATTAATGAAGAGGGGAATTCTCCAAGACACTATGAGCACTACTAATTCCCCCCCATGGTCAGTCAGTAAACTGATGGAAGTTACCATCTCACAATCGATTATACAGCCCTAAACAGGGTCACTCCTAAATTACATTCTGTAGTTGCCAGTCTATCCACAATCTTAAATGTGCTCTCCCCAACCCCCCCACAAAATCTTTACCGTACTGGATATTGCGAGTGGATTCTGCTCTATCCCCCTCCATCATGACTCTCAAGATAGGTTTTGTGTATTTACTGTTGGGATAAACAGTATATCTGGACCAGACTTCCCCAGAGCTTCCATAATAGTCCAGTCATCTTTCACCGTGTAATGAGTGAAGTACTGAGGGAGATTGACCTGCTCCACAGCAATACGATATTCCAATACATTGATGACACCCTCCTGGCTTCTGAGTCCAAACCAAAACATCAGGAGGCACTATATTTAGTCCTGAAGCACTTGCAGGACAGAGGGTTAAAAGGCAGCCCAAAGAAAGCTCAAATTGGGAAAACTAGAATTCTTTACTTGGGAGATTTAATCTTCCAAGCATGAAAGAAATGCCTGCAGACAGGAAGACAGTATACACAGATGCCACGGCCCGTGACAGTCCGTGGTGTGAGATAGGTCTTGGGCTTGTTTAATTAATGCAGGAATTTTATCCCTGAGTTTGCCAAAGTTGTCGAGCCCACACAACGATTGGTAAAAGGGGTTAAACCTGCAATGATCCCCGTTGGCTGGGGACCGGAGCAAGATGACTCCTATACAAAATTGAAAGCGGAATTGATGTCAGCACCAGGACTGGGATTACCAGATGCTAATAAAGACTTCCACATTTACTGCAACGAAGATGGAGGTTTTTACTCGGCAGTAGTAGCCTAGCTCCATGGCAATAACCAACGACTTATTGGTTACCTCTCTACTGCTGAGGGTCCCATAGTGAATGGCTTGCTCAGTTGTATAGCTGCTTTCAACTGTGCCTCGTGGGTAGTGAGGGTCAGTGAGCCTATCGTGATGACAGGGAATATAGTCTTGCATACCAAACACACCCTCATAGAAATGTTAAGTATGGGAAAATCACGCACAGTTTCAAACATGAGAAGAGTAAAATGGGAGGCTGTTCTTTTGCCACCAACCAAATCCATTACCATTGAACAAGATACCCGGGAAAACCCAGCAGAAAGGATGTTAGGTGATGGTGAACCATGTGTGTGGGAAAGTGGACGGTGAAGTAGAGGAAAGTGGGATAAAGGATGTACTCATGGATGCACCAGATGAGACCCTGTTTGTGGATGGTTTGCGGAAATATGTAGATGGCTTGTCAGGATGGGAAGTAGTGAATGTGGAATTACAAGTTGTCTGAGCAGGGAGAATAGGAGGCCTGTCAGCCCAGGTGGCAGAGTTAGTGACCCTCACACAGGCCTTCATGTAGGCGACAGGGAAGAGGATTAACATTTACACTGATAGTAGATATGTGTTCGGGATTGTCCATGATTATATGATCATTTGGGGAAGATGGGGGATTTTGTCACCACAGGGGGCACCCCTGTCAAGCAGTGGGCAGATAATAAAGACCTCACTGGAGGTCAGCGAGCTCCCATCAGAGGCTGCAGTGTTGAAGGTCAAGGCCCACCAGAGGGAATCAGATAAACAGAATCCCAAGTGGCACATTTTTAAGGGGAACCAGGCTGCTGATAAAACTGCTTAATCAGCTGTAGAGACAGAAGACGTCCATCTTTTGTCTGCCACCTTTACTGAGGATGGCCCCACCATACGCATTACCCAACTACATACTGATACCTCTGAGGGTGAATGCACCAGCTGGGAGGTGCAGGGGGCCATGCCAGATGAGAAAGATATCTGGAGATTGAATGACAAGGTCCCGGCCCCCGTGTACATCCAACATACTCTTATGCAGTTACACCATGGCATTTCCCATGTGGGACATGATGCTATGATAACCAGCATCAGGAAAGAATGCTAGTGGAAGGGCATGGACAGAGATATAGTTCGATTCTGTCACTGCTGTGTGAAGTGTGCTCAGCACAACCCAGGCAGACCCATTAGAATTAGAATGGGCACCAGCCATGCCCAAAGGGGCCCTGGGAGCATGCACAGATAGATTTTATGGGACCTCTTCCCCCAATCCCATGGGAAGATGTATTGCATTGTGATTATTGATCAACTCACCAGGTGGGTCAAGGCCTACCCTACCTGGAACTGCTCAGCTAACGCTGTGGCAAGGATTTTAGTTGAAGAGATGATTCCCAGGTGGGAGAGTGCCGTCACAGATTGACTCTAACCAGGAGACCCATTTTCCTGGAAGAGTTGTGAAAACCATATGTCAGCTGATAGGCATTAAACAGAAATTTCACATGCCCTACTATCCACAAAGTTCTGGCATGGTGAAGCAAATGAACAGAACTCTTAAAACCTCCCTTGCTAGGGCCATGCAAGACTCTGATAAACGTTGGACTGAGGTCCTGCCTGCTATACTCAGACAACTCCGGTCCACCACAAGCCAGTCGACTGGTTTGACCCCTTTTGAGTTGATGACAAATAGGGCAATGCAACTGCCCAAGTCCATCATCATGGCAGGGGGCGTTCCGATGTTGGCCCACTCCACAACATAATACGTCACTATGTGCTCAAATTGAAGGAGATGCGGAAAACAGTCAAATAGGAGGGGTGGAATGAACAGAGGCAATTAGAGGATTGTCCGCAGGTCCCATCAGCAGGTAGTAAGGTGATGGTCAAGTCTCTACCCGCTAAACCTGTCTTTGCCCCTAAGTGGAATCGTCCCTATGAGGTTATCTTTAGCGGTGACACGTGCCCCTGTATTGACATGCGAGGGAAGAAGGTCTGGAAACACTGGTCACAACTGAAGACATATACAGACACTGATTGTTAAACCTCACCCTCTGCTTTCTTTTCAGACTGACTCCTTTGAAACCTGCTGACGTGTGCACGATTGTGAATGGACCAAGAGTGTGGGCTGTTGCACACGGGTGGTATAGCCTTTGGACCATTGTATAACTCCGTTTGGTAAGCTCCGGGATGTTTCTGTTTACTTTTTGCCTTCACCCTTTGTCTAGTAGCCACTGTGGGGAAGCACTGAAGGAATTGTGCCAACCTAAGTACTGTTCACCAGAGTAGGCGTGGGTTACATGCTAATACTTACTTATACATGTCCTACAGGCATGCGCAGCAAAATAATATCTCTAAATGCTGGGTCTGGGCACTCTCGTGGGGGGATTCCCCTGACACCCATTCCATTTAATAAATCAGCAGGTAGTAAGGTTATGGTCAAGATTCTACTCGCTATACCTGTCTTTGCCCCTAAGTGGAATGGCCCCTATGAGGTCATTATTAGCGGTGACATGTACGCCTCTATTAACATGTGAGGGAATGGGGTTGGAATGCTGGTAGAACCAGGACCGATCTCACAATTATCCACTGGGGGAGAGTCTGACAGAGAATCTCACAAGTCATTCATGCGAGGCCCTGACTAGACCATTTATGCTGCCAATGATAAGGTCACTTGGGAGACTGCGGGTTATAACATGCAAAACTATAAAGGTTGGTTTGAGCCTCACTACATCATTTCACATACACCCCCAGCCCGGTTCCTCACAAACACCACAGGTGAAAAAACACCCATGGGGACATTTTGTTTTAAATGTAATCACATATCAGGGTGAAATGCCAGAACCAGCGAATGTTTCCATTCCCTGCTTCTTACTCCGTCCGGCCGCTGATCATTTCTTTCTGGAAGTATTCTGAGCCTTGAGGTTGTCAACATGACTACAGATAAAACATTCAAAACCATTTGGACCACAATTCAGACTGATTACCTGAGGACTTATGATGGTACTTATTTTGTCTGTGGTCTCAAGGCCTCCCCTTGGCTCCCTCCAAATTGGTCTGGATCTTGTTACCTTGCCTATGTGGTCCATTTTGTTCACCATTACAATTCCAACACCTTCATCCCAACCTACGCCGACTTCGATCCAAACAATCCATCACTGAGACTGAGCGAGTCTTTATGATTGCCTTCCCCGCCTATGGGACAGCTAAGGTTCCTAAGGAAACGATCAATATGGCCTCAACCTTGGAAAGGCTAGCTAATGAGACTGCTGATGGCTTTGCAGCTGTTACCACGGCCGTCTTCGAGGTGTCGGCTGAGGTCATTGCCACATGTACTGTTGCGTTGCTACCCGTATTTGCTTGATGCACGAGGTGGCACCTGTGCTGTTATTGGCCCTGAGGGCTGCACATACATTCTGGACGCTTCAGACAATATAGCTAACCTAGCGGATCACAGCCGCTTGAAGGCTGATAAGATCTGGCAGGAAGGGAAACAGTTTTGTGATTATAATCCCCTGGGGTGGCTAGGATGACTACAAGGTGCATCTTGGGCCTTGTACCTTTTGCATGCCTTCATCATGTTCATTGTAATTGTCATCGCTTGTTGCGTTGTTATGGCTGCCCTCAACTCATGTTGTAAAGTTTTGACAGCGAGAATTATGCTGGGTGGTATCCTCCACTGGGTGCCTGGGAGTCACCCCCTTTCTGGTCCCACTGATGATTACTGGATGTAGGTGGTCTGTTTGTCATGCTTCCACATGTCTCAGACCACAAGGGGGGAACTGAAGACAGTAACTAACTAAAGAAGAAATACTTACAGAATACAAAATTGTGGTACGCTGTTCCCAGAACCGGCGATCTCTGCACATGCGCAGAACACAACGGTGTGGTACGCCGCTCCCAGAACCAGTGACTTTCATGTGCGCGTGCGCAGAATATAACATAGTGGTACACTATTCTCGGAACCAGCGATTTCTTTGTGCGCATGCACAGAACACAACGGTGTGGTTTGCTGCTCCCGGAGCCAGCGATCTCTGTGAGCGCATGCACAGAACACAGTGGCGTGGTACACTGCTCCCAGAAACAGCGATCTCTGCGTGCGCATGTGCAGAACACATCCAATGATTTCTGCGCACATGCACAGAAGACAAGAAACCATCTTTCGTGGGCTTTTGTTGTACACGTCAACCAGACTATAAAAACTGCTGTGCCTGTTGTTCGAGGAGAGAGACGGCTTGGTCAAGTCCTTCTGTTGGGGTCAGAATCATGCTGCCCCTCCCAAAAGCTTTTGATTTAATAAGTTTGATTGGCTCGCTTCTAAATTTGATTGACCTGCTTCTAAGTTTGATTGGCATGTTTCTAAGTTTGAGTTTTATTAATTTTACCACAACACCTCCTTCTTAACATCAAGCTGTTTGACTGCCAGTTTCATGCTGTCCTCACAAATGACAAGGTCCCTTTCACTAGTGAATACTGAAGCAAAGTTTTCATTAAGGACCTGCTCCAACTCCAGGCACAAGTTCCCTCTCCACTATCTCTGATCAGCCCTACCCTCTGGCATCCTCTTGTTCTTCACGTAAGTGGAGAATGCATTGGGGTTTTCCTTAATCCTACCTGCCCTCTCCTAGATCCATTCTTCAGTTCCTTCCTGGCTATCTTGTAACTCTGATCCTTGCTTCTTCAACTTTCAGTAAATTTCCCTCTTCCTTTTGACTAATGTTCCACATCTCTTGTCATCCAAGGTTCTTTCACTCTACTATCCCTTCTTTGGCTCAGTAGGACAGATCTGTTCAACACTCGCAGCAACTGCTCCCATAACAACCTCCACATTTTTTGTTGTGCATTTCCCTGAGAATATCTGTTCCCAATTTATGCTCCACAGTTCCTGCCTAATAGCATTGTAAATCCCCCTCCCCCCTCTCAATTAAATTCTTTCCCATACTGTATGTTCCTATCCCTATCGTAAAGGTCAGGGAGTTGCGATCACTATCACCAAAAAGGTCTCCCATCAAAAGATCTGACACCTGACCTGGTTCATTGCCAAGCACCAAAATCCAATATGGCCTCCTCTCTCACTGACTAATGTACATATTGAATCACGGATCCTTCCTGGACATACCTGACAAAGTCTGCTGCATCCAAACTATTTGACTAATACAGAAGTTGAAGTCACCTCTGCAACTTTTACAAAATCTGCCACTTTCCCAGCAGTCCCCATTAGATTGGATTACTTACAGTGTGGAAACAGGCCCTTCGGCCCTACAAGTCCACACCGACTCGCCAAAGGGCAACCCACCCATACCCCTACATTTACCCCTTACCTAACACTACGGGTAATTCAGCATGCCCAATTCACATGACCCGCACATCTTTGAACTGTGGGAGGAAACCAGAGCACTCGGAGGTAACCCATGTAGACACGGGGAGAATGTGCAAACTCCACACAGTCAGTCGCCTGAGGCAGGAATTGAACCCAGGTCTCTGGCGCTGTGAGGCAGCAGTGCTAACCACTGTGCCACCGTGCCGCCCATTGTGCCACCCCATGTCGACTTACACTCCTGTTCAGCCTTCACTCCGCTGATTCACGGGGCAAGTATTTAATATTCAAATTTATCTTCCTGGCCCGCGCTTTCTTGACTCCGGCGCTGAAATGTTGGGAATTGTGATTTTCTAGTTTCTCTTTGCTATGTGGGAGAATAGAAAACTGCATATAAATGAGGAGAGAATAAATAATAATGAGATGTTAATGTGTGTAAATTGGCCTTTTGCCCCACGCTAGTGAGATCCTTATCACACTGTTCAAGTCTGGATGGAAAATTAGACTTTTTCTCAATGTTGAGAATCCCGTTTTCTAATCTCACCATTTTTTCCCAACTGACGCGCCATTGCCCATGTTGTTTAGGGGCCAGGAAAATCCTGCTCAATAGTTTTGTTTCTCTCTACAAATGCTGCTTCACCTGCTAAACTTCTCTAGTTTTTTTTATTTCACACTACCACACATCCTTCCTACACACTACTAGTTTAATTCAGTGTATTGATTCTGCCCAAGGCATAGCATCCCTTGAGAAAAGGTTCTGCAAACGTACTCTTTATATGTGAAGATAGATGAAATAAAGATGTGCTTTCTACATTCTTTGTTAAAATAATAAAACATTTGGGAAACTCCCAGCTGACTGTCATTGTTTGAAAAAAGAAGAGATGTTATTGTTTGAGGTACCTTTTCTCAGAGATTTAAGTTCTCGCATTTCCTGTAGGGAATCTAATCTTTGAATTTGTCCAAATGTTGCATGTTTTAACTTTGAATTTTTACTTTTTATATTGTTGTCAATTGATTCCAAATGAAAACCTGAAGATGACTTGTTCCTCTGATTATTCTCTGTATCTCCTAATGAGTCCCAGAAGTAAGTTCTCTGCCCTTCCCTACTCCCCACCCCTGGCAGCCAAAGGAGACACTGTGAATAAGAAGACCAAAAGAGTAAAGATGAAAAAGGAACTGCTTTGTTTCAGGAAGAGGAAGGACAAAATGGATGACAGATTACATCCAGCAAGAAATCAAGATACTACGGAAGCAAAGCTCAGAAGAGGAACTTATTCAAATGGAGAATACAAAAAAAATTATTAAATAAGCTTGCCAAAAGTTGCAAATAAAAACCAAGTGTAATGTTAAACAAAACCTACAATAGAATGTAAAAGAGAGCAGTCTGTCTTTTTTCTTCAGTGAACAATTCTGGTTTCTATATAATGAAAAGAAGTTAAAGACACTGGAGAAGGTGCAAAATATATGCATTAGACTGAGAGATTGTGTCCATAAGGAAAGACAAAACAATCTAGGTTTCTTTCTTTACAAAAGAGAATGCTGAGGGTAATCTTATTAAGTATTTCATGATTAAGAAAGGGTGGATATACAGGAGATGTTTCCACTTGTGAAAGTGACTAAGACTTGCGACTATAAAAGCTGAAAATGTGTTGCTGGAAAAGCGCAGCAGGTCAGGCAGCTTCCAAAGAGCAGGAGAATCGACGTTTCAGGCATGAGCCCTTCTTCAGGAATGAGGAAAATGGGGCTGAAGAAGGGCTCATGCCCGAAACGTCGATTCTCCTGCTCTTTGGATGCTGCCTGACCTGCTGCGCTTTTCCAGCAACACATTTTCAGCTCTGATCTCCAGCATCTGCAGTCCTCACTTTCTCCTTGAGACTATAAAATACAACATAGTCACTAATAAATCCATTTTACTGCCTGATTACATAATCCTCAATTCCCAGTGAAATCAAAGATAAACTGATCCTAATACTGAAAATATTTAGCAAACAAGCGCTCCAGGTTCTCTCAGATAAAGAATTCCAACTTCTGAGTGAAGGAATGTATTCTTATCTCCATCTTAAACTTATTACTTTGAGATTGTGTCCCATGGCTCCAAACTCCCTAGCCAGCCTCTTAGCAACTGTCCAGTCTTACACTCGCAACTTAATTTTTCTTCCATTTGATCACTTTTCACATTATTCTAAACCCCATATGATATCGCCTATTCAAGCTGTCTTCATAGGACAGTCCTCTTAATGCAGGAATCAATGTGATGAACCTTTGTTGCATCTTCTTGAAGCCAATTTTTTTCCTTCCTTTCATGCAGAGTTCAGAGCCCAGGGAGTGGGCATTGTTATGGACCAGGCCAGAACAGACTTCCTCAAAATATTTTACAGAGGTAACCTAGACCCTCACTGCTTATTATAAAGGTAGATGTGAAGTGCCATGTTCCAAATGTGATGCGACTGGTCAAACTACTTCTTGTTAAACAAAACAGTATTTATTTAAGCACTATAGTTGGAAAACTAACACAAGAAAGAGGAATTTAGAATAACTTAATTATTGGAAAACTTAACCGAATAATACATACAGTACCAATTACTAATTAACGTGTTCCAATATAATAACATCCCATAACCAAAGCCCCTGGGCAAAAAGGCAAATTCAGACACAGATTATTCCTATATGCAGTTTTTTTTTAGATTGGAAACAGGCCCTTCAGCCCAACAAGTCCACACCGACCCTCCGAAGAGCAACCCACCCAGACCCATTCCCCTACACTTACCCCTTCACGGGCAATTTAGCATGGTCAATTCACCTAACATGCACATTTTTGGAATGTGGGAGGAAACCAGAGCACCCAGAGGAAACCCACGCAGACACTGGGAGAATGTGCAAACTCCACACAGACAGTTGCCTGAGGTCGGAATTGAACCAAGGTATCTGGCGCTGTGAGGCAGCAGTGCTTGCCACCGTGCTGCTCCTATCCAATCCACACAGGAAGAAACATCAAAAGAAAATTCAGAGTGTAGCAGTGACATCCTCTGAAGCTTCCAAGTCTTTTGAGATCCCAAACAGCTTCTGAGTTACTGAAAAAAATCAAAACCCAGAAATCTGGATCTGAGAGAGCTCGCCACACCCATTCAGGCTGCTTTCATTGTTCCAACTTTTAAAAAAAACCTAAAGGTTGTTTAGGTTGTTAAACAAGTTGTTCATTTAAGTCATCTTCAATTAATCAGTTTTGTACGTCTGCCTTACAACCTCTTCAAAAAAACCAGGACAAAATAACTTTTTAACATGATAGCATTGTCACATGTACCCCACCCCTCCTTAATGAAAAGGACCATCGATATACAAAGCTGGCTTCACTTCTAAAACTGTTAGTCTGACTCTATTAGTACACTACTATATATATTTTCAGAGGCGCCTCGATTATCCAAACGATACGGGCAATTCAATTATCCAAATTTGTTTGGATAATTGAATGTCTGGGTAACACTGTTTAGCCAGCATCAAGACTTCGGATAATCTGAAATTCAGACTATTGACGTTGGGATTATCAAGGTTCCTCTTTACATTATATTGACTCTAAGCATGCAAACATTCACTACTACATTCTATTTCAGTCCGTTTACTCCCGCCACCAAACACCTCCGTCTTTCTTCATCAAAGCCACGGCAATTATATTTTCTCATCCTGCCATGAACATAACTTTCAAATTGAATGGTTGCAATAATAAGTTCCATCTAAACAACCTGGAATTTTTGACCTTATATTTCTCCAAAAACTTTTAACGGGTTATGATCAGTATATATAATTATCTCAAACATATTACTAACAGTATTAATGTTGAAATGTTGTAACACCAACACCAAGCTCAGCACCTCAATTGTGCAATATTTCTATTGATGAATATTCAATTTTCCAGAAAAATACCTAACAGGCCTTTCTACCTTCTTGGCACCTCCTTGTAAGAGTCCAATACTGACACTCACATCATTCGCATCAATAGCCACCTTGCATGGCTTTGCGTTATTAGGTGTTGCTAACATCAGGACAGAGGTTAACACAGATTTCAGGCAGTCCGCTGTTTTCTGACAGTCTGTTGCTCATTGAAATTTTCTGCACTTCTTCAGTAGTCAGTCAGTGGAGCAACCACACTGCTAAAAATTGGTACAAACTTCTGATAAAACCCAGTCAATCCCAGGAATCATAGAACTGCCTTCTTCATCCCATGGAGTCATAGGTCCATGTCCAATAACATGGCCCAGGAATGTGTCTTGAGCTTTTACGAATTCACTCTTAGTCAAGTTGATCACCAAGTCTGCCTTCCGAAGTTGGCCAAACAATTTCAATAAATGTTGCATATGTTCCTTCTGTGTGTGACTAAAAATCACCCGGTCATCTATGTTCACCACATAATTGGTTAATCCAGCAATAAATTTGGTTATGTGGCTGGCACATTCTTCATACGAAATGGCATGACTTTAAATTGGTGTAGTCCATTCGGTGTCATGAAAGCCAAAATTGTCTTCACTCTTTCAGATAAAGGTGCCTGCCAGAACTATAAGTTGCTTGTCTCACCTTCTCAAGACAGTCTTCCAAATATGGAATAGGATTTGAATTTGTAACTGCATTGACTTTACAATATACCACACATTGGATATCTTCTGGTTTTAGCATCATTACAACGGGTGAGCTCCAGTCACTGAAACTCACTTTCTTTATATAGTCTTTGAGCATGTGTCCACTTTCTTTTCGAACCTGTGCCAAGTTTAGAGGGTTACGTCTATAAGCATGTTGCTTAATTGGAATAGCATTTCCTATATCTACATGCATAATTTGTATTTCCCAGCTAATTCCCATTTATCTTCCCATGCGGTCGTAATAATTCCTTTAGGTCATTTTGATATTCCTCAGAAAGTAACTCAATAATTTACCCCAATTTTTGAGAACTTCTTCATTGTCCAATGTAATTTGAGGAATGTCCAATTCAGAATCCTCTGAACCTGGTTCTTCAAATCATATTGCACATTGAAATTAAAGTGGGAGACTCCTATGAACAACTGAAGAGGAAAGCACAAGACTGAAAAGCGTGGAGAATTGAACAGAGGATCTGCCTAGCAAATCTCTATTACAGATATAAAGATCAAAACTATACCCAATACTCAAAAGATATGATCTTATCAAAGTTCTGTACAGTTGCAGCGACTTCCTAGTACTTGTACTCAAACCACCTTGCAACAACCACCAATTGAGTAGAATATAACATTGATGAGCTGAGATGGGAAAGGTGGGAAGAAACATCTTTGGACTATAAATACCAACATGAACCTTTTGAGTCAAACGGATTGTCTTATGCTGTAAATATTTTTATTTTTTATACTTGAAGAAATATTACAACTTATGGAATAAAAGGCACAATAGACATAGATGTAAAATTGGCTACATAGTGGGGAACAGAGATTGATATTTAATAGATTTTTTTGATGTTCAGAAAAGAAAAACAAGTCCTTCTCATGAAAGAGCCTTCACCTCTAAGCAGGCATTGTCCCTGAAGGTTTTAGCTAGTCCACCGTCATTACCAAAATGTTTGGGACCTTAATTATACTGATCTATTAATGATCTGCATCTGTGTTAACAGGGCACAATTTCAGACTTTCTTGGTGATTAAAAACTGGGAAGCATCACAAATGGAGAAGGTCAGTGTAGAACTTAAGAAAGACAAGTTGGTGGAGTAGACAGATAGGGGCAAGTGAAATTCAATATGGAGAAGTGATACATTTTGATAGAAAGAGAAGCAGAAGCTATATAAAATCTAGCCTCAACTCTAAAGAGGGCGCAGGAGCAGAAAGACCTGGATGTATATGTGCAAAAGTCATTGAAGATACAGAGAAGGTAAAGAAAGCAGTTACAAATGCCAACAGTATCCTAGGCTTTATTACTAGGGATTTAAGCGTACAGGAGCAAGGAGATAAGACACTAGTTTGACTTTAGCTACAGAATTGAGCCCAGTTATGGACATCGTACATTGGGAAGGATGTGAAGGAATTGAAGAAAGTGCAGAAGAGGCTAATGAAAATGATTCCAGGTATGAGGATTTTCCATTATGAAGATGGATTGGAGAAACCGGGATTATTTTCATGGAAAATGGATATCTGAATGATATAAAATCATGGAAGGTCTGAACATAGTTAAAAATGGAGAAATTATTCCCATTCGTGAAAGGATTGAGAGTGAGAGGACATAGATTTAAAAGAATAAGTAAAACAAGCAAAGGTGATATGAGGAAAACATTTTTATGCAACTCGTTCGAGAATGTACAGCCTGAGAATGGTGGAAGGAAATTCAGTCAAAGTATTTAGAAAGGAATTAAATGGTTATTTGTAAAGAATCCTGAGATTTCTGGGAATAGGCAAAAGTATGGCACCAGGTGAAATGCTTATTTGGATATCAGGCAACACAATGAGTAGAATGGCCTCTTTCTGCACTGTAGTAATTCTATTTCAATCCTGTGATATTATGTTGCATTTTCATTTTTACCTGTCTCCATTACCTCAATAGATAAGAGTGATTACTAGTATTTACCTGAACTATACTGCCAAGAAATGTGTCTATTCTAAGCTGCCTGATGACTTAAAGTATGGTGGAGGTAGTAAGATTGGTCTAATTACCCTGGTTCTGGATCAGTGGTGCTGGAAGAGCACAGCAGTTCAGGCAGCATCCAACAAGCAGCGAAATCGACGTTTCGGGCAAAAGCCCTTCATCCCACTCCTGACATATCTCCCTAATTACCCTGGTGCTGAAGAGGGTCGAATAAACTAGTGACCTCTAATGGAAAGAATACTCATATGAAATTATGTCATTGGACTTAATTGCTATGTAGCTTCTGCTCTTTGTGTTTGCTAACAAATAGCCACCAGAATAAAGCCATCAACGGGGAGGCGATGGCTTAGTGGTATTATTGCTGGACTGTTAATCCAGAGACCCAAGACATGGTCTGGGGACCTGGGTTTGAATCCCACCATGACATATGGTGGAATTTGAATTCAACAAAAATCTGGAATTAAGAGTTTAACAATAACCATGAATCCATTGATAATTATTGGAAAAACCCACCTGGCTCACTAATGTCCTTCAGGGAAGGAAACTGCCATCCTTACCTGGTCTAGCCTATATGTGACTCCAGACCCACAGTAATGTGGTTGACTCTTAACTGCCCTCTGGGCAATTAGGGATGGACAATAAATGCTAGCCTAGCCAGAGACATCTTCATCCCATGAAATGAATATTAAAAAAAAAGAAAGCATGAAAAGGAAAAGAACTAGAGAAATGTTTGGAAGAAAATAAATTAGTGCAGCTCAACCATAATTCTTCTTACCTCTATGTACCACACGTGTAGGTTTCATTTCTTCTGTAAGACCCATTTGACATATTGCTCAAATTCATATCGCCAAGCTGAAGGATACTCGCATTGGAGAATGGAACAATATCAGTACAAACACTTGCTAGATTTTCTTCTGCACAGTTGGGATTGAGAATGAAGTCCCATTTACTCTGTCCCAAACTCTGCAGTACTCACTCATGCATATAAATGATATTTTCCTAATTCTCTAACAGACAAGCCTTGTGTCACTGCAATCAAAATGTTTAGTTTATTCTGTGGACCTACATAGATCCTATTTCAAGTTATCTGTTCATACCTAAGGCTTGAATCAAGTGGCTTGTTTCTGTGCTGTAAAATTCTAGAATGATTCATTTGGATGTTAAAAGAGCCCATAACAAGAATGACAGTGAGTTCTCTCATTGAATTGTATACAAGTGTAAGAGTCTAAAGTGTTAATACTGAAAGTGCCTTAAGCATGTAGTCATGTCGACTTGGTCGAAAATCAGCTTAGGATCCTGAACATTTAAAACCTGCTAATCCAAGTGTTGATAGCCTTGAACAACATCTATCATATCATTCAGTTGCCAATATACAATAAATTACATCTTGTTTCAGAAAAAAAGTATTTTCTTACTTGATTAGGAGCTTGTTTTCCTTGACTACAACAGGCCAGCGGCTCAAATATTCCAACTCTAAAAGAGAATCATGATAATTCACAGTGAGCAATACTACACTGTTAATGATGAGTGGCATGGGTTGCTTGTACAACATGATGAGCAACAGTAACGATCCAATTTTGCTGCCTTCTACCACGTACTGGCAGTGTTGGAGCTTGGAGATTTATTCAGATGCAGACAGCAGCAGGGAGAGCTGAACATTCAAAAGCCCAACAAAAGAAAATCTTGGGCAAGTTTCAACAATGCAGAATCTGCAATCAGTGGTTTCAGATCTGGTAAGTGACAGTAAGAGAGCATTAGGAACTTCTTCGAGCTGGAGTATTAGTCACTCCACAGCAGGTACGGATTGTGTCGGGTGCCAATGATCTGGGAGCAACTCCAAATTGGGGTTGAGTCAGAGAGCAAACAGATTTGGATGATCCATGAGTTAAGTTTTTATAAAGTGCAGAATTATTGGTTGGGAAAGCAAGAAGTAAGGAAAAGTACTTATAGTCATACCAAGTATCACTGCCAAAATGAGCAGGCACCATGAACATGGCTACAGTGAGTGAAACATTGAGAGCCACGGTAGTAATCAAACCAAGTTTCTAAACCCAGGAGTATGTAAAGCCAGAATTAAAGCAACATTTTTAGTGGAATAGTAAAAGTCTGAACAGACAATGTCGAAGAGAGGAAGAAAGTTAAGAAACATTATTAAGGTTGCAGAAAAGATGTGAACGTTCCATTTTACTCCAATAGTAGCACAAAGTAACAGCACAGCTTTCACAGCAAAATTACGACTCTCCTAAGCCAGTAAGTTAAATAAACACATTGGGAAGACAAGCATCAGAAAGAATATTACCAGGAAATTTAATTTCAGAGAGGAGGGTACGCTTCTTTGCATTGTATATTCAACCACTTAAAATGGTAAGGGCTGCAAATACATGGGAATACTAGCCCTGCAAATTTCCAGAATGAGATAGACTGAGATTTTTAACCAATGAGGAAATCAACGGTTAAGGGGCAAAGGTAAGAAAATTGAGTTGAGGATTATCAAATCAGCCAAGATCTCATTGAATGGCAGAACAGACTCAACAGTCTGAATGGCTTACCTCTGTTCCTATGTCTTATTAAACCACTCAGCACGCTGTTCCTTCACCCTCACTGGATTAGAAACCTGAAATTCCTTCCTTAATTACATTGTGGGTCCATCTTCACTAACTGGATTGCCTTAGCTCTCTGCCACTTTCTCAAGGGCAACTAGAGGTGGCCATAAATGCTGGCCCAGCCAGCAAAGTCCATGATCTCTGAATGAATAAAAATATGCCAAATGGAGCACAGGTACGGACGTCTTGGGAAAAGCAATTCTTAAGATACAGAATAGCTTCTAAATTTGATTGTAAATTAGAGGGCAAGCAATTTAATACACTTCTGCATACAATTGGAATTATAGCTGATGACATTATAGCTCACCAAGATATAAAGGTAGCAGCAGACAGTTTTCAAGAAATCCTGAAATCTTTTGATAATCACTTTAACCGCAGAATAAAATAAAGAATGCAATTTAATAGAAGAATTCAGCATCCAGGGATATCTATACAGGTAATTTCATTAATGCTCTCTGCGGACTACTGGAGAAACATGATGATAATTATTAAAAGTCAGAATTCATAAGAGACAAAATTGTTGGAATTGCTGATGAGTTTTTGTCAGATTTATTATAGTCAGAAATAGATTTGTCTTTAGAGAAAATCTATAGTGGTGAATGTAGCTGAAGTTTAAAACAGTGTAGATCAACCCTCAGAGGACAACATCAACCTAATCACAGGAGAGTGGAAAAGTCCACTCAGTTCTTGACACATGAAAAACCAGCAAATAAGACAGACATCAGATACTAAAGAACCTTGTCAGCACTGGAGCAAGGACACCTCACAGTGCTCAACAGGATAGAATACATCCAACAGAGCATTATAGTGAGAAGCGACTGAGGAGGATTCTGTGAGATGTTGGCTTGCTCACCACAATTGAGAAGGGGATTACATAAGATCCAATGTTGAAAAACAGTGAAGCCCCAAACATTACATTACTGTAGTGTTTTCCTCCTCCCCTGCCGTCTCTCTCTAGAATGGTGATCTCAAAATCTTAGCAGAGGTTTGAAAAACATACAAAACAGCATAAACACGTGCAGTATAAACTCCATCAAGCAATGTGTCTCCATGTTGGCTTCCATGGCTAACATCAAAATGGACCACCTGCTTCTGTAAGAGTGCAGGATACTGCACCTTAGTAGTTACAGGAAATAGTACAGCTTGTGAACCCATGGCCATTGATTTGGTCAGAGGTAACAACTGTCATTCTTCCACATAGGTATTCTGATGCTAGGAGACAACTTCAGCATCTCCAAAGTTAAGGAGGCAGTGGATGAGTGTCTCCTCATAGCAGATATTATGTACAGAAACTCTCCCCTGAGATTAATTCATCTGGACACATAAGTGGCAAAGAGGCAATTTTGCTGGTGACGTCCAGGTCAATCACTCTGGGCAGGGAATTTGACTGCGTCGTCAATGTGGCTGGATGATCAAGAGGGCCTGACAGAAAAGTGGACACTACTTCTACATTTCTAATGGAAATGGTAAGCTGCATGATGTCTTCAGCATCCCTGCAGATGAAGAACAACATCAATAAACCTGGTTTTGGCCAGATAGGTCTGTTCGCTCAAGGACAGATTTTTTGTTTGCATCCCAATCATTCTTGATCAGATCTACCATCAAGGCAGTATTCATCTCTGACCAGTGCCTTCTGTGGGCCAACTGCCATTACAGGCCAGCCAGCAGGCCAGCAAGGCAACATGAAAGCTGAGCTTGAAGCTGTTGAACTCAGGACATGTTGAGGAGCTTAAAAAGGATTTCACGGATTAGAGAACAATGAAGCAGTTCTTTGAGTCTCCAGAGGACTGATGGGAAACAATCAAGGGGAACTATCAAGAGGTTCTTTATCTTCAAAGGTGTTCGGAAGGAAGAAAATGAAAGATGGGGTAAACTGTCCAAACTCCAGAAAATCATGCAGCATCTACACCTGCTGCAGAGGATGGGAATCGATGTCAAGGAGGAGTCCAGGAGGTGAACAGCCAACAAAAATTGTTCTTTGTCTCAAGATAATCTTCTGGGCCATGGTCTGCTCTGTGGAGTAGGGTGAGATGTACTTGCATTTCTCCTTCCAAAGTGCACACAGAGAGCTCTGTGATCAGCAGCCTGAAGGAAGAAGATGGCTCAGTAATGTCATCTCAGTCTGACATTTTGAGGATCAACAAATCCTTTTCTGCCACATCGTTTGACATGAAGCTCATGGACAGTACACCTTTTAGTTGTTTCTGTTCTTTATCACGAAAGTCTTTGGCAAAAACACACAGGAGAGGCTGGACCAGTCATTATCTCTGTATGAGCTGACTAAGGCCCTTGAATCCCTTGAGAAGAGCAAAATTCCTGAAGGTTTGGCTTACTAGCTAAGTTGTATTCAACCATGATTGGAAATATTATCCTGCAGTTGCAACAATGCAATTGTATCATCCAGGTGGTATATTAATTAATATTAAAGACATCCTATAAACAACCCTCCAACACAAAGAGTGTCAGTTACTGTAAAACCTATACATTCTTATCAATCAAACTCTTAAGCATGATTGTGTATCTTGACTTCATTCTTCTTCACTTGGCAGAAGGAGTCAAGTTAGTTACAGCCAATCAACAACCAATCCAGGAGTATCCAGATGGAACAACACATCAAGTGACATTATGTTAATGAACATCAGTCACAGAACAACTGGTCAAAGGATAATTGTTTAAAGATTGTTTGAGACACAATTTCCTACACACAAAGCCATGTTGACCATTCCTAATCCATCCTTGCCTTTCCAAATACACCTAGATGCTGTCCCTCAGAATCTCCTCCAACAACTTGTCCACGTCAGGCTCACCAGTCTATAATGCCTTTTGCTGACCAGCTTTCTTTAATTAGCCACCCTCCAGTCTTCCACCACCCCATCCGAGACTTTCAGTGTTACAAATATCTCAGCAAGGGACCCAGCAACCACCTCCCTAGCTTTCCACAACACTCTGGGATACATCTAATCAGGTCCTGGGGATTTAGTTACCTTTGAGCAGTTTAAGGCCATAAGCACCTCCTCCTCTGTAATATGAACACTTTTCAAGATATCACTATTTAGGCTTCCATATCCTTCTCTACACTAAATACTGACACAAAATACTTGTCTTGTATCCCAACTATCTCCTGCGGTTCCACACATAGATTACCTTGTTGATCTTTAAGGTGCCCTGTTCTCTTCCTAGTTACTCTTTTGCACTTCATGTATTTGTAGAATGTCTTTGGATTCTCCTTCACCCTGTTTGCCAAATCTATCTCATGACCCATTTTTGTACTCCTGATTTACCTCTTGAGTATACTCTTACCTGTCTTATAGCCCTTGAGAGATTCACTCGATCCCAGTTTCATTTCATTATCTTCCTAGCAGTGACAGTAACTGAGATCATGCCAAGCAAGAAGGAATCCTCAAATAGAAGAAATGAGCAACTCAACATAGTGCTTTCACCAGTACTAAAATTCCTGAAGCTGAACGAAAACATCCATACTAATCAACAAGTCAAAGTAGGAAATCTGTTCGCTTCAATATGGATAATCCAGCAGATTGAGAATGAAATTAAATCTGCTGAAACAAATTGAAAACATGGCTTATGGAACCCCTGAGAAGTCACAAGCAATGTCCAGAGATCCAGGATATGGTTTAGAAGACATTGCCTGCTCAGTGATCCAGGAAACCACAGGGAAGAAATTCCTGCTTCAACAGTACAACTGATCTCTGCAAATGAAATGCATGTGATCAAAAATGCTCTAGATGTTGCAATGAAGTAATTGCTTATTTCACCAGGAAAGATGCCCTCTGCAGAGGAAATCCAAGAGATTAAAGATCCTCCAGTTTAAAGGAATTTTAAGCCCACATAATGTCGGGTCCAGAATCAAAACCATCAGTCTTTAAACCAGAGATACGACAATCTTCTGTTTCTGAAGAGAACATTTTTTGTGAGAACAGTGAACCACCAGCTCTTTGGGATTTATGATTGTGTAGTGGTAAATGTAATTACATACACAACTGAATAATGTTAATAATGGAAAAATGTTTGGGAATAGATGTGTGCAAGTGTAAGGGTCTGAAAAGTTTAAAACTAAATGACTTAAGCACCACCTTTGATGATGTGATAGGGACTTTGAGGAAGGACAGCTTAGGACCTCAAAGGAGTAAGGTCTACCCTCCAGCCCTCTTAATCTCTATAGGAATATCTTTCACATCAGTATAACCTGTACTTTGTTAACATATAATGAACTACATTTTATAATACAAGAGTCTCTTCTTTTAGATTAACAAGTGTTTTCCCTCTCGCATACCTGACCAAGCAGTCGCTTTAGATCTCTATCCTCAAAAATGATGCTGGCAGCAAACCTACCACATGGTAAACAATAATGCAGATAGCCTCATAGAACATGCTGATCATAGAGCCATAGCGTTGTACTACATGGACACAGACCCTTCAGTCCAATTCATCCATGCTGACCAGATAGCCTAAATTAATCTAGTCCCATTTGCTAGCATTTGGCCCATATCCCTCTAAACCCTTCCTATTCATATACTCATTGAGATGCCTTTTAAATGTTGTAATTGTACCAGTCTCCACCACTTCCTCTGGTAGCTCATTCCATACATGCACAACCTTCTGTGTGAAAAGATTGCCCCTTGGGTCCCTTTTAAACCTTTCCACCTTCAACCTATGGCCTCTAGTTTTGCAATGACCATCCCAGGGAAAAGATCTTGGCTATTGACCCTATTGATTCCCCTCATGATTTTATAAACCTCTATAAGGTCACCCCACAGCCTTCATTGCTCCAGGAAAAACAGCTCCAGCCTGTTCAACCTCTCCCTGTAGCTCAAATCCTCCAACCCTGGCAACATCCTTATAAATCTTTTCTGAGTCCTTTCAAGTTTCACAACATCCTTCTCAAAGTAGGGAGACCAGAATTGCACACAGTATTCCAAAAGTGTCCTGTATAACTGCAACATGTACTCCTAACTCCTGTACTCCATGCACTGACCAAGCATGCCAATTGCCTTCTTCATTATCATGTCTATCTAGGACTCCACTTTCAAGGAACAATGAAACTGCCCTCTAAGGTCTCATTTTCAGCAAGATTTCCCATTACGTGTATAAGTCCTACCCTGATTTGCCTTTCCAAAATACCTAAATTAAATTCCATCTGCCACTCCTCAGCCCATTGGCCCATCTGATCAAGGTCCCATTGTACTCTGAGGTAACCTTCTTTGCCATCCACTACACCTCCAATTGTAGTGTCATCTGCAAATTTACTAATCATACCTCCTATGTTCACATCCAAAGAATTTCTATAAATGACAAAATGCAGTAGACCCAGCACCGATCCTTGTGACACACCACTGGTCACAGGCCTCCAGACTGAAAAGCAACCCTCCATCACCACCCAAGTGGTCAGGATCGTTCAAGCAGTAGTCCTGGTCAACATCGCTCCCTTAATCTGCATCAGAAAAGTTATAGGCTGATTGGTCAGTATTATCAATATTGTTTAAGAATATAAGTAATAGGAACAGCCATTTTGCAGCCATTTAGTAAGATCAATACTGGAGTCCTACAACACTTCCATTTTCTCGTTCTGTAGTAACATCCCTTTAGTTTATTAGTATCCAACCATCCATTGATGAATCTAAAGGTTCTGGGTTCAAGTCCCACAATAGGATACCAACACAAGAATTAAGGCTGGTAGTTCATTGTGATACTTTATAATCATGCTGTCTTTTAAATTAGATATTAAACTGCCTACCATAAGATTCAGAAGCAGAATTTTGAAGAGAGAGGTCTTAATGATTTTGACAATATTTAGCCCAAAACCCACATCATAAAACCACATTAAATGGTTATTATCGCACAGCTGGGATTTTTCTGTCTGCATTGATCTACTAGCTGTGAAAAGCATCCACCACCTTGCGGGTTAGAAAATTCCCAAGATTTATAACCCTCCTGAGAAATTTCCCCTCATCGCAGTCTTAAATGATTGACCGCTTATGTGTGAATGCTGCTTTCAGACTGTCACCCTCAATTCCTCTCAAAAACTTTTATCTTTAGACGAGACACACACA
Source organism: Hemiscyllium ocellatum (assembly GCF_020745735.1). NCBI lineage: Eukaryota > Metazoa > Chordata > Chondrichthyes > Orectolobiformes > Hemiscylliidae > Hemiscyllium > Hemiscyllium ocellatum. Next base: position 20,247,741 of record NC_083423.1, on the reverse strand, counting down.
CATTCTAAAATCCAAAGTATGATCTGTGTAACCTTCACTATAAACGAATGCATTTGGGATTTCTGTACATAAACAACATTTCAAACAAATAAAGAGTTGTGGTGTTATGGGCGGGGTGGTGATTTTATATTTGAGCACTACCGAAATCACTCTCTGTAACCCTTCCATTACTAAACATACCCTCTCAGTTTGCAAAATGTCTTTGGGGTTGAAGATCGGTTTCATCTCCCTTTAAGTACTCTACCTCTGAGCAAAGAGGTGTCTGGCTCAGGAACCCGGAAGGGTGGGGACAGTGCAAGGAACAGCTGTAAGTTCGGCGTCATTTTACAGTTAAATTATTATAGCTCAGTTTGAAATTCAGGAAGTGACATTGCATTTCTCACATCCTCTATCTGGGAGCTGAAGAAGGAATTAAAATGTACTTTCGGTCTGACTGTCAGTGGTAGTCGAGATCCGAATAACTGTGAGAGAGGTGGATCGTCTTTGCAATATAAAAACAAAATCACGGGTCAAAATCCAGGTGAAAAGGAAGAAATTCCTGGTCCCTCAGAAAACCTGATGTTGGAAGTGGCGTAGGAATCGATCAAGTATGTCCTTGTGACCTGCTTCCGGTCTTTAATCAGTATTCCTGGTAAGAGAACATAAATCTCAAATTTTAAAGAAAATTAGGACCTTGGCTCCAGATTTTATTTGTTGTTTGTATTGCACTTGAAATCAATTGTTTCCGTGTTTGTTTCACTTTTTATTAACATGAATCTTCCAGTTGCATCATTATGTTATAATGGTTTTACCTGTCACGTAGCACACGACAGTAAACCAAAAGAGAAAATGCTGAAAAATCTCAGCAGATCTGGCAGCATCTGTAAGGAGAGAAAAGAGCTGATGTTTCGAGTCTAGCCGACCCTTTGTCAAATTTTACACAATAGTAAATGTTAGGAATTGTCACTTTCTTGGAGGCTTTTAACATGTTTTGAATATGTTGTCATTGCAAGGTTTATAGCTCAGGTTGAGGTTTAGGGTGTAGGTTTGCTCGCTGAGCTGTAGGTTTGATATCCAGACGTTTCATTACCTGGCTAGGTAACATAATCAGTGGCGACTTCCAAGTGAAGCAAAGCTGTTATCTCCTGCTTTCTATTGATATCTTTCTCCTGGATGGGGTTCCTGGGGTTTGTGGTGATGTCATTTCCTGTTTGTTTTCTGAGGGGTTGATAGATGACATCTAGATCTACTCATATGTTATCAAGTCCACCAAAGACAAAATTCCCAGTTTCGGGTCGGTTTGGGGGTTGTTTGACTCCAGTTCAATTGACTGGGACTTACTGGGGATTATTTAATCCAATTGTTTTTAAAAATATGTCTGGAGGGAAGTCCAAATACTAGATACCATGAGACACTGAATTTGTAGTTGACTGTGTTAGGCCTTACAGAAAAAAAAGTGCTAGGAAAACTCAGCAGGTCTGGTTATACCTGCAGAGAGAGAAACAGAATTAACACTTTGAATCCAATATGCTTGACTGGTCTGTTTGTGGTAATATTGTCTCTAGATTTGGAGATATAACAGCCATCCCAAAAAGGACAAACACCGAAGCCAATCTGCATTAGATATCAAATCATCAGAGGTTAATAAGTATATAAGAGAAAATGGACTAAGGCAAGATACGATTGAAGTAAAATTAAGTTTTTTTTTTAATGACCTTTTTTATTTGCAGGGAGTGAGAAGGACTAAGCTTGTTGAGTTTGAGAGATAGAGAGAAAAGCACAGGAAAAACAAAAAGTTTCATATATGGGGTAAGGAATTGGGAAGGAAGATTAAAAAAAGTTGAATGACTGTGTAAGAATAAAAAATAAATGTATACGGGAAGGGAGAGAGTAGAAGTTGTGATGAACACTCAAGGATACCAAGCAATGCTTGAACATGAAAAGGTGGTAGATGGTGCTACACCTTTGAAAACCATACCCTCCAACGCAGGAAAACAAGAGGGTCCCTGCCTGCAAAAATTAAGAAACAACTGTTTTCCAAATCTTGTAATCCTTCTTTAATGCAGTGTCTTTCCATGCCATGTCTTCTGTTTACAGGGGTATGGAATATAGATGTAGGGACATGGAAATATAGAAAGAAAAGACTATCTAGTCCATCAAGCCAGTTCCTTAAATCATGTTGAATGATTTAATTACTAGAACTTTTACTACACCTCTTCCTTAGCCTGACATAATTGGATAATTTATAAACTGGATTAGTCTTTGCTGCCTATTCAACAATTATGGTGCCAATTAGGGAATACAGACCAGAAGATCATGGACTCAATATCAGTTTGTGTTGAAATATAGAAGAACTATAATTGACTTCCGCAAATATGGGTTAGTGGCACCAAAGCAAACTGTAGAACAATTCTGTGATTCTGCCCCATCTCACGCCACCCCCACCCCGTTCAGCTGGGATTTCTACATACTATCCACTACTATTCCCTGAAATATGTGGAGGTGAATACTAATGTAGATTTAGTGTTGCCTGTGGGGGACTTACCTACCAGCTGTCATAAAGACTGATCATTTGTAGGAAGCACCATATGGCAGAGTGTGAAGGAATATGTCATTCTGACTTCACAGCATCAGTGGTTCAGTATTGTACATTGTCATTTCTGTGAGGTGTAATGATTTATGTGATTACTTGATAATAGTACAATTCTGGATTCTAACTTTCCAAACTTTTTTTTTGTCTGGAATCCAGACTGAGGGGACCAAATGTAGTGTGTCAAAGTTTGCGGATGACACTAAAATATGCAGAGGGCAGCTAAAAGTATGCGGAGGGATATAGATAGGTTAAGTGAGTGAGTGAGGTCTGGCAGATGGAGTACAATGTTAGTGAATGTCAGGCCATCCATTTTGGTAGGAATAACAGCAAAATGGACTATTACTTAAATGGTGAATAATTGCAGCATGCTGCTTTGCAGAGGGGCCTGGGTATCCTTGTGCATGAATCGTAAAAGGTTGGTTTGCAGGTGCAGTAGGTAATTTAGAAGGCAAATGTAATATTGTCCTTCATTGCGAGAAGGTTGGAATTTAAAAACAGGGCGATTACGCTGCAGCTGTATAGGGTGCTCGTGGGGCCACACCTGGAGTACTGTGTGCAACTGTGTACAGTTCTGGAAATCTAAAACTAAAAACAGGAAATGTTAGAAATGCTCACCTAATCAAATAGCCTGTGTGAAAAAAGAAACAGAAGCAACATTTCAAATCTACGTATGTTTGTCAAAATTCACAAAATGCTAGAAATGTAACATTTTAAACAAGAATTCTAAACTTTATGAAACTGAAGGAAACTATTCAGCCCATCATGTCTTTTGGTTGAAAAGCACCTATTGTGCCTAATCTCACTTTCCAGCTCTTTGTCCACTACCTTATAGTTACAAAACTTCAAGAGCGTAGCCTAGTACTTTCTAATATAACCAATGACTCTTCACTATAACTTTTACACTGATTCTATCCCACTTATTATTAGGATACTCACTACTGGCATTATAGGCCTACCTACAACACGTGGTCTTCAGCTGTTCAAGAAGGCAGCACACAATCACCTTTGTATGGGCAACTTGGGATAGGCAATAAATTTGGTTCAGTTAGTGATGTTCATGTCCCACAAGTGAATAAAAAAAATTTTAAAAACTCCAAGTATTCCTGCCCTACTGTTTTTTCCAGTTCTCAGAAATTTATCTACATATTAATTATTCTACATCCATCTATTTGAGTTTATAATACAGTTCTAGCTATTTGTCAGTTTAACCTATACATCCTCATTTAATGGTCTTTCCTGCTTATCAATCTTCCTAGCAGTTGTATGTATATCATTAGCCAATATTGTGACCCTTTTTTTTCAATCTCTCCTTTCGTTTATCCAATGAACAATAATCACAAAAATTGAGCTGCTATTCCTGTGCTTCAGTAGGTCAAATTTCAGTAATAGTTATGATATCAAGCTTGCGAGTGTCTATCTCTGCTTTGAGCTCACGTACTAGATTCTTTGCATTGAAATATATACCTTTTAAGGACTGCTAAACTCTTTAGACAATTCTCTAGGATTCATTTCCAGTAAATTTTATGCTCATTTTACTAAACTATTGTTTTTCATTTTCAGTTTTGCCCCTTTCCCTTCTGGATCTATGCTCAGCTGCCAATTTCCCTGCTAAGCCAGTTTAAACCTTCCCACCAGCTCCAGCAGACCTCCCCACAATGACATTGGTTCAGGTCCTGTTTATATGTAACCCAACCAACTTGAATAAGTCCTCCTTTTGCCCAGAATCAGTCCCAAAACCTCAAGAGTCTAAAGCCCCCCTCCTGCACTACTCTTCCAGCTCCGCATTCATTCACTTTATCATTTGATTACTGTGTTCCCCAGTATGTGCCATCTAGTGTGGTCAAATTGTTATTTGGCAGTTCAGAACTTGAAAATTGATGAAAAAATACATTTTGCTGAAGTTTCTTCTTATCAGGACATTGTAAGAATACCGTTGTGATTCCACGATTGGACAATATTTGTTAAATTACTGTGTGAACACTGAAAATTACTCTGACAACGAATTGAAGATTGTCATTTGGGCCTGCAGAGTGACACACTTGTACACACTGGCAACTACTATATTTATACACAGGCCCGATTCTTTGCAAACAAAAAGAACATGTACACACATTGTGCCCATTCACACAACAAAGTAGGCCGTCTGATTAATTTCTTAGGGCAATGCCATGACCAATCAGAGTCATCCTACCTAGTTTAAATTTAAACAAAGCTTGGCAATTTATTGCCAGTCTTCATCTAACTGATGCATTTTCCATGGTAACATCTCATTAAATCAGATTCCATTTGCCAACCAATCAACACTGTTCTCATACTATATAAAATGTTGTTCCCTTTTACATTGCTACTCTAGTGAATGCACCAATGAGTGCAAGATGAAAATTCTCAACAAAATGTGTCTATTCTGCCATATTCAAGAGCAGTTCAGATTATTACCTTTTGAAGTTCTATTTTTTTCATTTATTTCTTTACTGCCTAAAATCTTCCTGGAGGAATGTATCCGTCTTTCTATTTGTGTCATTGATCGTAATTTTGACCATGATCTTTTGCTGTTGCCCTCCCCCATATACTGCAGTCACACAATGAGATCCTTTACCCTGGGACCAAGAAGGCAACATGCCATCCTGGAATCACATCTGTGGTCACAAAAATATCTCTCCGTCCCCTAACAATTGAACTTGATGTTTTTCTGGCCCACCTCTCTCACCGCCTCATATCAAAATTATCTGTAGTGCTATGGATTTGCCTCTGGTTGTACAGTATTCTCCAGAAGAACTATAGACCAGTGAGCCTGACGTCAGTGATGGGCAAGTTGTTGGAGGGCATCCTGAGTGACAGGATGTACATGTATTTGGAAAGGCAAGGACTGATTAGAGATAGTCAACATGACTTTGTGCGTGGGAAATCATGTCTGTCAAATTTGATTGAGTTTTTTTTTAAGAAGTAACAAAGAAGATTGATGAGGGCAGAGTGGTAGATGTGATCTATATGGACTTCAATAAGGCGTTCAACAAGTTTTCCCCATGGGAGATTGAATAGCAAGGTTAGATCTCATGGAATACAGAGAGAACTAGCCATTTGGATACAGAACAGGCTCAGAGGTAAAAGACAGAGGGGTGTGGTGGAGGGTTGTTTTTCACACTGGAGGCCTGTGACCAGTGGAGTGCCACAAGGATCAGTGCTGGGACCTCTACTTTTTGTTGTTTACATAAATGATTTGGATGCGAGCTTAAGAGGTACAGTTAGTAAGTTTGCAGATGACACCAAAATTGGAGGTGTAGTGAACAGCGAAGGGGCTTACCTCCGATTACAACAGGATCTTGACCAAGTGGGTCAATGGGCTGAGAAGAGGTGATGGAGTTTAATTCAGATAAATGCAAGGTGCTGCACTTTGGGAAAGCAAATCTTAGTAGGACGTATACACTTAATGTAAAGTCCTAGGGCGTGTTGCTGAACAAAGAGACCTTGGAGTGCAAGCTCAGGGCTCCTTCAAAGTGGAGTCACAGGATAGTGAAGAAGGTGTTTGGTATGCTTTCCTTTATTGGTCAGAGTATTGAGTACAGGAATTGAGAGGTCATGTTGCGGCTGTACAGGACATTGGTTAGACCATTGTTGGAATATTGCATGCAATTCTGTCTCCTTCCTATCGGAAAGATATTGTGAAACTTGAAAGGGTTCAGAAAAGATTTACAAGGATGTTGCCAGGATTGGAGGATTTGAGGTTTAGGGAGAGGCTGAAAAAGCTGGGGCTGTTTTCCCTGGAGAGTCGGAGGCTGAGGGGTGACCTTATAGAGGTTTACAAAATAATGAGGGGCATGGATGGGGTAAATAGACAAAGACTTTTTCCTGGTGTTGGGGAGTCCAGAACTAGAGGGCATAGGTTTAGGGTGAGAGGGGAAGGATATAAAAGAGACCTACAGGGCAACTGTTTCATACAAAGGATGGTACGTGTATGGAATGAGCTGCCAGAGGAAGTGGTGGAGGCTGGTACAATTGCAACATTTAAGAGGCATTTGGATGGGTATATGAATAGGAAGGGTTTAGGAGGGATATGGGCCAGGTGCTGGCAGGTGGGACTAGATTAGGTTGAGATATCTGGTCGGCATGGACGGGTTGGACCGAAGGGTCTGTTTCCATGCTGTACATCTCTTGACAAGGGAGCAGGATGTACTTGGGGCTTCATTATTAACTGTCTGGATCCCCTTGTCTATTTTGAGGTCACCCTTTCCCTTTCTACCTGCACACGTAAACAGCCAGGTAAAATATCAGCCAAGTGCTGACAGCTGCTGTCGAACCACAAAGCCTGGAGTTGGATCTCCTCTGGCTTTACAACACTTCCTGCACAAGGGCACCTGAGACATGAAATGCAACCTGGAGTTCCCATCTGGCACAAATGCACATTCAATAGGGCAAAAAGGAAAGGTTGTTTAGATTAGATTAGATTAGATTAGATTACTTACAGTGTGGAAACAGGCCCTTCAGCCCAACAAGTCCACAGCGACCCGCCGAAGCGAAACCCACCCATTCCCCTACATTTACCCCTTACCTAACACTACGGGCAATTTAGCATGGCCAATTCACCTGACCCACACATCTTTGGACTGTGGGAAGAAACCGGAGCACCCGGAGGAAACCCACGCAGACACGTGGAGAATGTGCAAACTCCACACAGTCAGTCACCTGAGTCAGGAATTAAACCCGAGTCTCTGGTGCTGTGAGACAGCAGTGCTAACCACTGTGCCGCCCGCCACTGTGCCACCGTGCTGCGTGATGGGTGGCAAGCAATCATGGTTAGATGAACTGCAGTATCACCCCCAGCATGTGATAGCCAAGAATATTAAGCATTACAGTATCAAAGCAAGAATTAAGGTCTCAGTCAACTGAGATGTAATTGAATAGTAGAGCTGAGCACAATCATTTCTTTGTTCCTATGTTTCCAAATTTTCTAAGTAAATCATTATTGCTGTAACATCTTTTATTCAATAAGAATTACTTCTATTTGTCTAATATATTTCATGTAATAAAATGCCAAGACACTTCACAAGGTTTTATAAAATAAAATGAGATACTTGGTCAGTTAAGCAAAATCTTAGCCAGAAAAGGTAGTTTTTAAAGTGTCTAATTTAAGCTTGGGACCAGGCGAGCTCAGGGTTGACCTGAGATGGAGCAGGATAGTGCAATCACGTTAAAGGCTGCAGACAAGCTCAAGAAGCATGACACAGGAAATTTTATCTTTTGTCATAGTCACTTATGATTTTGGAAAATAGCCATTTCAGTAGCTTGGCAGTGGTGGAATCTGGATTGAAGTATTCCAATTTGAAATTCCAAGAAAGCTTGGAATAGATTTTGAAGATAACGACACATTCAAGGAATTTGATAAGAAAAAGAGTGTTGTAGATGGGATGGTGGTTTGCAGGGATAGAGTGGTCTAGTGATGGATTTTTAAGGATCATGTTGACAGCGGCAGATTTAATGGACAAGGAAGTGAAGGGAAAGAACTATTCACAATATTGTACAGAAGAAATTGTGTGGTCTGCATCTGAGTGGAAATAGGATTAAGGAAGCAGTAGGTGGATGTTATGGGCAAAATGAGCTAAGAAGGTGCATAGAAACATAGAATCAGAAAATAGGAGCATGGGTAGATGATTTAGCCTGACCAGGTTGCTCCACCATGAAATATGATTATGACTGATCCTTTAACTCAATACCAGATACCTACTCTCTCCCTATACCCATTATGTCTAGAAATCTATCTCTCTTTTTCATAAGTGGCCTCCACCATGGCTTACATGGTAGAGATTTCCACAGCTTCACCACTCTCTGAATGAAGACATTTCCTATCATCGCAGTTCCTAATGGTATTCCTGGTATTCTGAGACTGTGACTTCTTGTTCTAGACCCTCCAGCCAGGCGTAATATTGTTCCTGTATTCGGTATGTCCAACCCCACCAGAATTTAATGCATTTCATTGATGTTCCCTCTCATTTTTCTAAACTCAAGTGAATGCAGTCTTAGTCAACAATATCTCCTCATAGACAAATCTGCTACCCAAAAATCAGACTAGTGAACATTCACTGATCTCTTTCTATGCCAAATATATTTTTTCTTAGGCAAGGAGACCAAATCAATGCACAGTACTCCAGGTGTGGTCTCACCAAGCCCATGTACAGGGGCAGCAAGACATCCTCCCTCCTCTGCTGAAATACCCTTGCAATAAAGAACAATATGGCATTATCTAGGCCATGGCTGCACCTGCATGCTTACTTTCGGTAACTGCGAAACTAGGGAACCCAGATCCCTTTACACATCAACATTTCACAATCAATCAATGTTTAAATGATATGCTACCATTCTATTTTTCCTTCCAAAGTAGATAACTTCGCATTTTGTCCATGTTATACTGTGTCTGCCATATATTCATCTACTCACTCAACTTGCTTAAATTGCCTTGAAGTTTGTTTATTTCCTCCTCATAATGGGCAGCACACTTGGAAAAACTACACATTAATCCCTCATCCAAGTAATTGATATATGTGAATAGCTGGGTCCAAATCTGATCCCTATGATCCTCGCTAGTCACTGCGTTCCACTCTGAAAAAAATACTTTTCAACTCTGTTTCCTGTCTGCTAAATAATCTATGCTAGTATATTATCCCAAATTCTATTTGCTTTAAAGTTGCATGCTAGATGTGTATGCAGGATTCTATCCAAAGTTTTCTGACAATCTGATACATCTGTGAAGCTTACTGCGGTTGGAGAGAAACCAGAGGAAGATGTGAATTCAGAGCTAGGGCAACAAGGAACTTTAGAGAACGTGTAGCCAGCTTGCATAACAGCCATTGCCTACAACCAGAGATACATATACATTCTTTTTTAAAAAATATTTGTTTTGGGATGTGAACATCAATGGCAAAGCCAACTTTATTATCCCATCCTTATTTACGGTAAATAATGGTGACAAGACACATATTACTGAATTATGTATCAGAAGGTAGTTAAAAGTCAGTCAGATAAGGCAGCAAATTTCCTTCCCTGAAGAGGATTAGTGAGCTAGAAGGGTTTTTAACTGCAGTTTGGTAGCTTTGTCATTATTATTAATAATACTAGGATTTTACTCCAGATTAAATGAATTTAAATTTATCCAACTCCCATAGTGGAGAGTCAAGCTCAAGTATCATTAGTTTTGTTTTGGGCCTATGGATTACTAGGCCAGTAATGTTAACACTACACTATTGGCCCTTATATAATCCTGTCCAAAAAAGGGGGATACAGACATTGAGAAAAAGTGCCAAAAACCCCCAGGGTCATACCAGAATTAAGAGGATATACCCATCAGAAAAGACTGAACATGGTGTGGTTCTTTGAAAAGAGAAGCTTGGGGGGGTAACCTGTTGTTGTGAATGCATCCACCATTTGTGTGTGTGTGCGCATGTGTAAATCTCTCCAATAAATTAGTACTGCATAGGAATCACTGATAGTACCTATTAGGGCTTAAGGAACTCTTTTAAGGTGATGATACATACATTGTATAATCATCTTACTTAATATTCTTCTTCTCCTATAGAGTCAATGGTATGGTGGTATTGTCAATGGACTAGTAAGCCGGAGATCCAGATAATGTTCTGGAGAACCAGATTTCAAATCCTGTCTGACAGATTTTGATAACCAGATGTAAGTCCCGTAGTCCTGACATATCCGCAAATATCCCTTTTATCAATGATAGGAAAGCCAGCACATCAGTGCAAACGAGAAGGCTGAAGCATTTGTGACAGTCTTCAGTCAGAATAAGTAATAACCTGCTCATTGACGTTGAGTTTGGGTCCTGCCAGGGACACTCAGCTCCTGACCTAATGGCAGCTTCACTTCAAATACAGATGAAAGAGTTGAATTCTAGAGGCAGGGTGAAAGTGAATACCATTAACATTAAGGTAACATTTGACTGACTTATTGTCCATTGCTGGTTGCCCTCAAGAAAGTGGTAGTGAGCTGCCTTCTTGAACTGCTGTCGTCCATTTGGAGCAGATAGACCTGCAATTTTGTTGGGGAGGGTGTTCCAGGATTATGACCCAGTGACTCCAAGGCAATGGTGATATATTTCCAAGTCAGTATGATGAATGGTTTAGAGAGGAACTTGCAGGTGGTGGTATTCCCATCCAGCTGCTGTCTTTGTCCTTCTAGATGATGGTGATTGTGGAATAAGCCTTGGTAAATTTCTGCAGTGCTTCTTATAGATGGCTCACAATGCTGTTACTAAGCATCCGTGATGGAGAGAGTGAGTGTTTGTGGATGTGGTCCCAATCATATGGCAACTTCATTCTGAATGATGTCAAGCATCCCAAGTGTTGTTAGAGCTGACTCATTTAGGCAAGTGGAGAGTATTCCAACACATTCCTGACATGTGTCTTGTAGTTGGTGGACAGTCATGAGGTAAACAGGATTCCTAACCTGCTAATGTAGCACTCTCTTTCAACTCTATATAGTTAGTCCAGTATAGTTTCGGATCAATAGTAGCTCTAGGATGTCGATAAAAGGGGATTCAGTAATGGCAATGTCATTGAGTATCAAAGGCTGATGGGTAGATCCTCTGTTGTTGGAGATGGTCATTGCCTGGCACTTGTACGGCATAAATGTTACTTGCCACTTGTCACCCTAAACCTTTATATTGTACTGGTCGTACTGCATTTTGACGTGGACTGCTTCTGTATCTGAGGAGTGGCAAATGGTACTGAACATTGTACAATCATTAGTGAACATCCCCACTTCTGACATTATAGTAGAACAGAGATAGCTGATAAAGTTGGATGGGTCTAGGACACTACCCTGAGGAATGCCTGCAGAGATACTCTGGAGCCGAAATGATTGACCTCCACAAATCATAACCATCTTCCTTTGTGCTACTATGATTTAAACCGGTGAAGAGGTTTCTCCCGATTTCCGTTGACTCCAGTTTTTTGCTCGGGATCCTTCGTGCCACACACTGATCAAATGTCAATGGAAGTCACTCACACCTCATCTCTGGAGTTCAGCTCTTTTTTTCCTTGTATGAACCAAGGCTTTACTGAGGTCAAGAAATTTGTGGACCTAGTGGAAACCAAACCAAGACCAGTGAGCAGTTACAGCTAGGCAAGTGCTATTTGATAGCACTGTTTATGACACTTTCAAACTGTCTGTATACTGTTGCAGAGTAAACTGAGGCTGTAATTGATTGGGTTGGATTAGTCCTGCTTTTGTGTAGAGGACACACCTGGACCATCTTCCACATAGACAGGTAGATGCCAATACTGTAGCTGTACTAAAAAAGCTTGGCTGGGGTAACAGTGACCTCTGGGAGAAAGTGAGGACTGCAGATGCTGGAGATCAGGGTCAAGAGGGTGGTGCTGGAAAAGCACAGCCAGTCAGGCAGTATGCAAGGAGCGGGAGCATCAATGTTTTGGGCACAAGCCCTTCATCAGGAATAACAGTGATTTCTCATTGACGTATTAAGAAAACAAGTCATTTTCTTAAGGATCCCTCCTTTGACTTCCAGCTTTTCCATTATTACCATTGAAAATTTGCTGGTCATGTGGTTACCCATGGCTTATAACTCTGAACATGCCTAGGTAATTCACAAATGCCCAGGGGAACCACCCTCTGAGGTCTCAAATGACCCTTCCAAGTCTCCAAGAGCTCCCTCATAAAGATTGACAGTGTTTCACTAATTGCCTGCACTCTCCCACATGTCACTTTTCTCCCAGTGTTCCAGGATAAGTGACTCTCCCTGGAGAGTCATTTATATTGAGCCTGTCTAAGACTTCCATCTCTGTTGCAACAAAATCATTGACTTTTTACTTGGGAATCTTTGTTTGGAGAAGGCGTGTTGCTCATTACTGCCCTCCAGTCTAGACAAGAAAATATATTTTTCAGCATTTTTGGTGTCTTGTGCTCCTTCTCAGTTTCAAGTTTACTCTCACCTTTTGTGTCTTCCATCAGTTCCCTGGACGCCCTCTTACTGTTGTGCTTCTACAAGGGAGTTTTACAGTGATGTTAAGAGTTTTTCCCGAGTCTCTCCGATCATCTAATTTCCATGGTCATTCTTGTATTTATATGTGTATCCCTTATCCAGGATCATTTCAGGATCTGAACATGGTGTTTTTCCCTTTCTCATTTTTAATTTGCTTGCATAATGAACCTTAGGAGCTTATTGGCCATGGGAATACACATTTTATCCAGCATGCTCAGCCTTATCCTTTATAGATCTTCCAGTTGTCTTCTACTGAAGTGTTATTGAACACCATTTTCTTCAGTTAGTTTGTTAGCGTTTTCCTTGATCCGATCTGCCAACAACTTCTCATGTCCCCTCCTGGCTCTTCTTTGCTCTCTCTTTAGGTTTTTTCTGGCTAACCTGTAACCCTCAAGTACCCTAACTGAGCCTTCACATCTCATCTTAACATAAGCTGCCTTCTTCCTCTTGACAAGAGATTCAATTTCTTTTGTAAACCATGGCTCCTTTGCTCGACCGCTTCCTCCCTGGCTGACAGATACATACTTATCAAGAACGTGCAGTAGCTGTTCCTTGAATAAGCTCCACATTTCGATTCTGCCCATCCCCTGCATTTCCTTCCCCAAACGATGCATCTTAAATCTTGCCTAATCGTATCATAATTGCCTTTCCCCCAGCAATAACTCTTGCCCTGCATTATATACCTATCCATTTCCATCGCTGAAGTAAACATAACTGAATTGTGATCACTTTCACCAAAGTGCTCACCTATCTCCAAATCTAGCACCTGGCCAGGTTCATTACCCAGTACCACATCCTTTGTAGGATTGTCTACATACCGTGTCAGGAAACCATCCTGCACACATTTGGACGAAAGCTGACCTGTCAAAAGTACTCAACCTATAGTATTTCCAGTTAATATTTGGAAAATTAAAGTCCCCCATAACAACTACCCTGTTACACTCAATCCTATCTGGAATTGTCTTTGCTATCCTTTACATCTCTGGAACTATTCGGAGACGTATGGAAAACTCCCAACAGAGTGACTTCTTTCCTGTTTCTAACCTCAGCCCATACTGCCTCAGTTGATGAGTCCTCAAACATCCTTTCTGCCATCGTAATACTGTCCTTAACTAACAACGCCTTCCCCTCTTTTACTACCTTCCCTGTTCTTACTGAAACATCTAAACCCCGGAACCTGCAACAACCATTCCTGTCCCTGCTCTATCCATGTCTCTGAAATGGCCACAACATCGAAGTCCCAGGTACCAACCCATGCTGCAAGTCCACCCACCTTATTCCAGATGCTCCTGCCATTGAAATACACTTCAAACCACCTTCCTGCTTGCCGGTGAACTCTTGTGATCTTGAAACTTTATTTCTGACCTCACTACTCTCAACCTCCTGGACACTGGAACTACAATTCAGGCTACCATCCCCCTGCTGAATTAGTTTAAACCGTCCCAAAGAGCATTAGCACATTTCCCCCACCCCGACCTCCCCAGGATATTGGTACCCCTCTGGTTCAGGTGTAGACCGTCCTGTTTGTAGAGGTCCCACCTACCCCAGAATGAGCCCCAATTATCCAGGTATCCAAAACTCTCCCTCCTGCACCATCCCTGCAGCCACGTGTTCAACTCCTATCTCTCCCTGTTCCTCACCTCGCTAGCACGTGGCACAGGCAACACATCAGAGATAACAACTCTGTTCTAGCACTAAGCTTCCACCATGGTTCCCTGAATTTCTGCCTTCAATCCCCATCCCTTTTCCTACTATGTCGTTAGTATGTATGTGGACCACGACTTGGAGCTGTTCATTTGTCCATGTATATAGTCCAGGATCCCATATGTCTTTTAAAACACTTTCTCAACCTGCCTTGCAACATTCAATTATTTGTGCAACATACTCCCAGGTTCCTGTATCCCATTCAAAATTGTATCTTGATTTTATGTTGCCTGTTCTCATCCTTCCTATTAATATGTATTATATCATACATTTTTGCATTGAAGTTTAATCTGTTATTTGTCATCCCGTTGCATCAGCTTGTTAATACCCTCTTGAAGTGCATCATTATAACCTCATAGTTCTTGAAAATTCCAAGTTTTGCATCTAAAATTTTGAAATTGTGCCCAACAGGGTCGAAAATCTGTAACTCCCTTTCTAACAGCACAGTGAGAGTACCTCCACCCCATGTACTGTAGTATTTCAAGAACCTGGCTAACCTCCTTGAGGGCAATTGGGGATAGTGAGTAAATGATGGCCTTATCAGTGATGTTCACATTCCTAGATTGGAAATATTGAAAACATTTGTCTGGGTAACTAATATACATCAACTCCTGGAAAAGCCCACTGAGTATCTTTTTAATCAGCCCAAAAACCACCCATTCAACAGTTCCTGGCACTCCGCTAACATATTCACAGTTCCACTCACACATGGGCTTCAATCTGTTGGGTTATTTTAAATGTACCATTAAAACATCTTTCCTAAATCTGTACAGTTTGCTCTTCAAGCTAATAAAGTCGCCTGTGGTGGAAAGTTGTAATGTACGTACCTCAAATTTTTCTGCTATAGATATCTTTTCATTGAAGCACATGCTTTTGCCACGGATCCCTGCCCATTATATCTGACAAGATTATTCCTGAGAGTTTAAACTGTACCTTCAGACTCTCTTTTCACTGATGCTTGTTGATACTGTTTGTGTTTTACTTCAGCTTACCTCACATTTTTTCTAGAAGTAATGGGTATACATACAACAAATTTAGACATCTTTGTCTTTTAATTAAGAAAGATGACACAAAGCTAACCACGACTTGGTTCCATGATGGTTAGTTTCACTTGGACATGGGACAGAACGACTGTTTTGGTAGATAGAAATGTTAGTACAGCACAAGAGAAGCATGTAAAATTTGAGGTCAGAGAAGCTGTGTGGACAGTTTTATAACCACCCCAGGAATCCTGACACACCACATCACAGTCAGCACATATTTCACATAATAATGCACTCAGTGCATCAAAAAATTCCTACATAGCTCCAAGTGCAGAGTGCTATAAGAGGGGGATTTCCACACATGCCTGATTTCATATTTCAGGCACCCCACTCCACCCACAATAATACAGAGGACTTTCCTGTTATGGCAGGTGTGCACATTTCTGCAACTACATGAACAGCACTGAGTCACTGGGTGGAATCTGATGAAGGGATCAAGTCACTTATATGTAGACTAATGAATGCCCATGAGTGAATTGGAGGCTGGAATTTAGTCAAGAGGTTTAAGTAGTTTATATGTAGAACAACAGATGCACTTGGTATTACAAAGTTTAGCATCTAATCAAAGTGTTTGAGTAAGTTTATATGTGGAATGATAGCAATTGAGGAATGAGTCACAGGCTGTAAGAGACTTGATGGATTTATAGGCAGAATAAGAAAAGCACAAGAGTGGGTTATAGGCTAATTGTAGGGTTTGGATGACGTAGGAGCAGATTTTGACTTTTGAGATCTGTTTGTGATGCTCTGTGATATCCTATAGTCTCAGGGTCCATGGCATATCTGAGCTAGGGATATGATCTGGATAACGAGGCAGGGTCGAGGCAAAACCACCTCAAAGTCCAAGGGATAGAATTGAGGGAAATTAGAGGTCTATGACATACTAGTAATTCTATAACTGACCACAAAAGACACTTGGGTCCAATTTGTCAGTTTACCCACTTGTGGTGTGTTCTTCACAGGATCTGATGAAACAGACAGAGAGAAAAGGGAACTTTTACTGAAATAAACCACTAGATTGCTAATCCTGCAGAACATGTACTCTGAATAAAGGGCCCCATTTGAAATGTAACCTCTTTCTCTGTATGTGTGTTGACATGTATATTTGTAGCAGTTCCTCTTTTTATTTCAGATTCACAACATTTCGTTTTTACTTCTTTCTGTGGCTGGTGATGTATATTTAAAATTAGATAAGTATTTGAAAAAGAGATTTGAATTTATATAACACTTTTCACATTTTCCGAATGTCTCAGCATTTTTGAGGCGTGGTCACAGTATAATAGGAAATGCGGCAGCTAACTTGTGTACTGCAAGTTCTTTCAAGCAGCAATGTGATAATGACCAGATAATTTGGTTTTGTAAAGTTGGTTGAGGGCTGGATGCTGCCCAGGGCACTGCAGTTATAACTCCCTTGCCATGGTATATGAGAGAACATGGGTCTCAGCTAAGCGTCTTATCCAACAGTGCAGGTAGTCCTATAGTGAAGTGTCCACACTGGTTAATGTGCCTAATCCCTGGAGTGGATTTTATCCCACAGCTTTCCAACTGAGATGTAAATATTCAACCATCTGAATTCTGGATTTTATTCAATTTTGGATCATTCCTGAATTCAAGCATATGGGTAGGATGAATTAGTCACATAAGAGTGTTTGCATTCATGTGGGATGTCATATTCTGACCATATTGTATGGTCAAGTGTCTGCACAGAGGGTACATTGGAAAATTGCTGTGAAGCCCCCACCATTGGATCGATTGCTGATCCAAAGCCATTACAAAGCCTTGAATAATAACCTCTTGGATGAACTGCTGGCATAAATGTCACTATATCATAACAAAGAGGACAATTGCACAAATCGTAAGGTGATCATTATGTTGACAGTAATCACAGAGACTATTCAACACAAAATGAGTCATACCTGATGAGTGAATTATTGACTAATCTAGCTCTTTACATCTAAAAATACATCAGGCATGAAGCTGTTTGGTTGGTCTTGCCTCCCTGGATCTCAGGAAGCAGTCACACCTGGTCGATTAAGTACCACAAATTCAGTCAGTGGCCGGGTACAGCAGGGTGTGACTGCAAGTAAGGCACATTGAGTTATCCTGCATTCAGGAACGGAGGGGTCTCAGTTCTCGACCTTGTCCAATAGGTATGAGGTACCTCTCCTTCCTGTGTGAATGAATAAGATGGCGATAGGAAGGATGAGCCAGCTGACCACACCACCATAGCACAGGAGGCCATTCAAGAGGGGAGAGTAAAAAGACAAGTGGTAGCTGTGGGGGGGGGTATTTTATAATTAGGGGAATAGATAGCATCCTTTGTAAGCAGGATAGAGATTCCCACATTGCGTGTTGCCTGCCCAGTACCAGAGTGCAGGACATTTCTGACCAGATTGAAAGGATTTTGGGGAGAGCTGGGACCAGTGTTCTAGCGCAAAGGGTAAATAGAGTGGTCAATCTTTAAACTAAAAAGTAAGGGGGAAGGGAAGGGAAAAACTCCAAGAAGTTTAATGGCCAATGGGAAACAAAGCAGCAGGTTAACAGCTGCTTGGATTCAACTGTTTGGAAAAGTATGACAAAAATGAAAAGAAAGGAGAACTCAGGAGAGGTTATTAAAGCCACCAGTACAGAAAATAGGACAGAGTGTTTGGAAAGCATTAAGAATCAAACTTCAAGCACACTGGATAAATGAATGACAATGAGAAGAGGAACAGTAAATACAGGACTGAAGGTGTATCTGAATGTACGCAGTATATGAAATAAGGTAAATGAGCATGTGGTACAGATCAAAATTGGCAGGTATGATGTGATGGCCATTACAGAGATGTGGCTGCAAGAAGATCAGGACTGGGAGCTAAATATCCAAGGATATACATCCTATTGAAAACACAGGCATGTGGGCAAAGGGGCTGAAGTTGCCTTGTTACTACGAAATAAAAATAAATCAGTAACAAGAAACAACATTGGGTCAGATGATATAAAAGCAGGGATGTACTTTTGTGGCTTCATGAAGCTCTGGTCAGACCACGTTTAAAGTATTGTGAGCAATTTTGGTCCACAAAGCTCAGGAAGGATGTATAGGCTCTGAAGTGGGTTCAGAGGAGGTTCATGAGAATAATCCCAGGAATGAAAGGCTTAACATTTGAGGAACATTTGATGACTCTGGGTCTGTACTCAATGGAGTTTAAAAGGATGAGAGGGGATCTAATTGAAACAAACAGAATACTGAATGGCCTGGATAGAGTGGACATTGCGAAGATGTTTCCATTGAGAGCAGACAGTAGGACCCAAGGGCATTGCCTCAGAGTAAAGGAAGACCCCTTAGAACAGAGGTAAGCAGGAGCTTCTTCAGCCAGAGAGTGGTGACTTTGCAGAATGCATTGCCACAGAAGGCTGTGGAGGGCAAGTCATTGAGTATATTTAAGACTGAGATAGTAACTGGAAGAATAGGTTGTGAAACTTGTGAATGGCAGAGCAGACTCAATGGGCTGAATGGCCTAATTTCTGCTCCTCTGTCTTATGTCTTATCTCTCTTTAGAATACTATTATGCTAATCAGAGTGATTGCTATCAACTAGAAATAAAATGTTTCACTAGCAAAAGCCTATAGGGCACAGAATGCTATAAACTCTAAGCAAAGCAAGTCTGCCTTGTACCAGACTTGGGAGAAACCAATGACTATGTCCTAACCAATATTAAACTGACATTGCCAGAGTTGTAACTCCTGTCAGCTGCTGAACCACCATGATCATCACAGTGAAAACTGACCCTGTCTTCATTAAACATATATGCACAAGCTATTTCCAGGTATGGTCACTGTATACAGAGTGCTGGAACTTCCTCAGCATGAGATGACCCTTCTACCACTCAGTCTAATGTCTGCTGCCTAACCATAGATTGGGAGTTCATCTCACTCCATTATGTATAACCATTGCTATTGGAAGTCCAAGAATATTCCTTTTAGTCGCATGGGAAAAGATATTTGTACACTTGAAATATGTCCTTAGCCTATTGAAACTCATAGTTTGAATGTGATGGACCTGATGGAGGCAACTTATTAATGATAGGGGATTTGTTCCTGTTCATAGGATATCTTGTGACACGAGAAAGGCTACATTGTTTTTATTACTTCATGGGATATAGGCATCACCCAAGAGGCCAATATTTGTTGCCCATTAATAATTGCCTTTATGAAAGTTGTGGTAAACTGCCTTCTTGAATCATGGTTAAAAATCACACAACACCAGGTTATAGTCCAACAGGTTTAATTGGAAGCACTAGCTTTCGGAGCAACACTCCTTCATCAGGAGGTACTACCACCTGATGAAGAAGCGTCGCTCTGAAAGCTAGTGCTTCCAATTAAACCTGTTGGACTATAACCTGGTGTTGTGTGATTTTTAACTTTGTACACCCCAATCCAACACCAGCATCTCCAAATCATTTTTGAATCATGGCAGTCCATGTTGTATAGGTATATTTCTGTTATTGTTATGGAAAATGTCATAGTATTTTGACTTAGCAGTAGTGAAAGAATGGCAATAAGTTCTAAATCAGGATGGTGTGTGGTTTGGAAAGGAACTTGCAAGTGTTAGTGTTTCCATGTATCTGCTGCCCTTGCCCTTCTATGAGGCAGAGGTTGCATGTTTTAAGGATGCTGTTGAAGGAGCCTTCATTGTCGCAGTGTATCTTGTAGATAGTACATATTTCTTCCGCTGTGTACTGATGATGGAGGAGGTGAATATGAAGGTGCGGGAGTGCCAATCAGTTTGGTTGCTTTTGTCATGGATGATGTCAAGTTTCTTGAATGTTGTTGGAGTTGCACTCATCCAGGCAAGTGGGGAGAATTCTGTCACTCGCCCAACTTGTGCCTTCTAAATGGTTGACAGGTTTTGAAGAATCAAGAGATGGGAAATTTAGCCTCTGACCTGCTCTCTTAGCCACGGTATTTATATGGCAGGGTCAATTCAAGTTCTGGTTACCACTTCAGACCTTATTATGACAGGTAGATCTTTGACGAAGTGGCTGAACATGGTTGGGCATGCACGTCCTCACTGGTTATAGGAAGTCCATTGGTGTTAAATATCATTTTTCCCATTGTAAGGAATGGATGATAACTGTATGCAAAGAGCTAATTACAGGTAGCCCCCCATATCCCGCGGATGCCCAAAAGTATGGATAGTAGCAAACCCTATCATTTAAATGGAAACATATCTCCCTAGTAGCCCCCTGTAATTATTTCTGGAATGTTCCGTGAAATATTTTCAGGCCACGGTAAACCGTGGAAATCGAATCCATGGATATGGGGGTTCTACTGTAACTAAAAAAGGCCTGAGAACGGGACTAGTGGCTACTAGTGACCATTAGGTTGATAAACTGAAAACAAAAAATGCTTGAAATCACACCAGGTCAGGCAGCATCCGAGGAGAGAGAGCAAACTAAGGTTTCAAGTCTAGATAATTCTTCATTAGCTCTGACCTACTGTGATTTCCAGCATTTTCTGTTTTCAGTCCAGATTCCAGGATCTGCAGTAATTTGTTCCTACATTAGGTTGAAAAAGTGTTTATCTGAAACAGTGGCCCACTTAATGCATAGTGATTGATACTTTTGTGATTGATTACAATGGACATGGGGAACAGTTTATAAAAATCATTCACATCGTGGAAATTGTATTTCTATAGCATCTGTTTTTATCTTGGGATGCCCCAGTGCACTGAACGTGCTGTAAAGCCGTTTTTCAAATTAAATGCATATGTTACTATACTATATGGGAAAACATCAACCATATAGAGCAGATTGTCAGGGCCCTTGTGGCATAATGATAGCTACCTCTGTGCTAAAATGACCAGGTTCAAGCAGCACTTGCCTATGACCGGGTTGTAAAATGTCTTTGGCTACTTCATTAAAAATACCAATAAAGCAGGCTAGTAGACATGTAATCTAGTCCAAGGGTAGGGTGGCAGGTTCCCCCTCACATTAGCAAAGCAGTTCAACTTCTACAACTATCTATCTGTTGAACTCTGTTTACGGATTTCTCATTTAGGGCCATTATTATATTAATATAAATTTATATAGATAAAATTGGGAGGGGTGGTGATGGTGGCTCAGTGGTTAGCACTGCTGCTTCACAGCGCAAGGGACCTGGGTTCAATTCCACGCTCAGGCAACTGTCTGTGTGGAGTTTGCACATCCACCCTGTGTCCTGTACAGCTGCAACATGACCTCCCAACTCCTATATTCAATACTCTGACCAATAAAGGAAAGCATACCAAACGCCTTCTTCACTATCCTATCTACCTGCAACTCTACTTTCAAGGACCTATGAACCTGCACTCCAAGGTCTCTTTGTTCAGCAACACTCCCTAGGACCTTACCATTAAGTGTATAAGTCCTACTAAGATTTACTTTCCCAAAATGCAGCACCTTGCATTTATCTGAATTAAACTCCATCTGCCACTTCTCATGCCATTGGCCCATCTGGTCCAGATCCTGTTGTAATCTGAGGTAACTCTCTTTGCTGTCCACTACACCTCCAATTTTGGTGTCATCTGCAAACTTACTAACTGTATCTCTTATGTTCGCACCCAAATCATTTGTGTAAATGACAAAAAATAGAGGACCCAGCACCGGTCCTTGTGGCACTACACTGGTCACAGGCCTCCAGTCTGAAAAACAACCCGCCACCATCACTCTCTGTCTTCTACCTTTGAGCCAGTTCTGTATCCAAATGGATAGTTCTCCCTGTATTCCATGAGATCTAACCTTGCTAATCAGTCTCCCATGGGGAACCTTGTTGAACACCTTACTGAAGTCCATATAGATCACATCTAATGCTCTGCTCTTACCAATCCTCTTTGTTACTTCTTCAAAAAACTCAATCAAGTTTGTGAGACATGATTTCCCACACACAAAGCCATGTTGACCATCCCTAATCAGTCCTTGCCTTTCCAAATACATGTACATCCTGTCCTTCAGGATTCCCTCCAACAACTTGCCCACCACCGAGGTCAGGCTCACTGGTCTATAGTTCCCTAGCTTGTCTTTACCGCCCTTCTTAAACAGTGGCACCACGTTTGCCAACCTCCAGTCTTCCGGCACCTCACCTGTGACTATCGATGATACAAGTATCTCAGCAAGAAGCCCAGCAATCACTTCTCTAGCTTTCCACAGAGTTCTCAGGTACACCTGATCAGGTCTTGGGGATTTATCCACCTTTATCCATTCCAAGACATCTATCACTTCCTCCTCTGTGACCTAGACATTTTGCAAGGTGTCACCATCTATTTCCCTACAGTTTAAAAATTCCGTATCCTTTTCCACAGTAAATACTGTGGAATCTGTACATCTCTTTGACATGTCGGAGAAGGCAGGAGACTTTGTGGAGAAATTAACCTAATTTGAGCAATTTAGAATGTACAAATAGTAGTGTTGTTTGGATTTGTCTTTTTTTTTCCCCTTTAAAAATAGAGGAAGTCTGGTTGGGGCAGCTCTTCCCCCTTCGCCATTACTTTTTATGTCGGTGATTGAACCATTGGCAGAGGCCATTCGTAGGGATCCCTATATGTCAGCTCCAGAAGTGGGGTCAAAATTACAGAAGATTTCGTTGTATGCTGGCGATGTCCTAATTTTTTTGTCAAATCTAGCAGTTTTGGAACCTTGCCTGATACAATGCATCAGTGCATTTTGCGCTTTTTGGGGTACACGGTTAATTTTGCAAAATCAAAGGCTATACCTATGGGCGGTCTTACGAAGGTCTTGAGGGCGAATATTGATTCCCATGTAAGTGGTCACAGGGGTTTTTTTTGTGTGTTTGGGCATGTTTGTGGATTGGCTGTTCAAAGTTAATTTTGTTCAATTATTTGACAAAATCAAACAAAACCTTCAAAGATGAGAGGCGCTTTCAGTCTCGTGGTTGGGTTGGATTGGATAGCGCTTATTAAGATGAATATTCTCCCCCATTGACTACACCATAGACAGATGCTCCCTCTGACTTTCAATAACCAAACATTCAGGAGACTGAGCGGCTGGTTCAGCTCCTTTATTTAGCATCATAAGTGACCCCTCATTAAATTAGCTAAATCGCAACTGCCTCACAGACTGGGCTGAGTGGACCTTCTGGACTTTAAAGGCTACCAACTAAGCTTGCTTTTATTCTACATGAGTGATTGGGCCTGTGGGGATATGGTTAGATATCAAAATCTCTCGGGCAAGGTGCCCCCTTACTAGCTTGCTGTTTTTGGACAAAATGAGGTCAATTAGGGACTATTGCCATAACCCAATAGTTATCAATACTGTGCAATCATGGAGGGCAATTCGGCAGAGGGAAGACATCTTCCCTTACACCTATAGTGAGTATACTGGGTTTCAACTGGGGATATTAGATTCAGAATTCAAACATTGGGCAATTAGGGGTGTGTCTTGCATGGGCGATTTACTTGAGGGAGACACAATGATGACCTTCGATCAGTTAGCTCAGAAATACAAGCTAACAGGGACCTCTTTCATCTTTTTTCAAGTTAGAGATTTTATTTTTAAAAAACTACACTTGTGACTTATCTCTACAAATCCAACACAGAGAGGAGGGTACTCAGTGCTAAGAGTACACTTTCTGTCAGCACTTTATATCATTAATTGTGGGGTGCCCCCTCAGATGAGTTCAATTGACTCTGCAGGGTGTGGGAGAGAGAGCTAGGTGTTGAGGTCTTCTCAGAGGCATGGGAGAATATTTGGGAAAACACAAGAAAGATATCAATTTGCAATCAGACCCATGTTTTATAGTTGAAGATTCTCCACAGGGTCCACTTGACTCCAGACCATTTGTCAAAATTTAAACCAGGGATATCTTCAACATGTCCCAAGTGCAGGGTTGGTACGGGCACTCTTACCCATTGTCTCTGGTCCTGTGGTGGGCTTCAAACATACTGGAGCACTACGGCAGGTGCAATGGAGGGGATTTTGGGTGTAAGGGTGGAGAAAGACCCCATCTCTCCTCTTGGCCTGCCCAGTGTGTTCCCTGCAGGTGCGCACAAGAAAAAAAACTTTTCAATATCCTCAGTATCTGCACAGGAAAGAATATCTTGCTCGGTTGGGTTTCCGAAAACCCCCAGGCCTGTCGGGTTGGCGGTAGATTGTTATGGACTACATTCCCTTGGATTTTCTCACTAGTACGGTACGCCACAAAACTGACAATTTCTATAAGACATGGCAGCCCTTTTTGGAATATCTGGAGACAGATTTGTCTGCCACACTAATAAGGGTTTTTATATAACAGTAATGACTGTGCTTTACGAGTCCAATATTCAGGGAGGAGGAACTGTGAATATATCAGTGTCTTGTTGGTTGAGTTGAGTTATTACTATTTATTAGTTTGTTGGTTTTCTTTTAAATTAATTAGTTGGGGTTTTTATTGTAAATTGTTCTATATTTATTTATACATTTGTACATAAGGACGGGTTGGGTATTTTTAAAACTTTTGAGTTCTTTCTTTGTATTGTTTTGAATTGTATTGTTTTGTATTTATTGTAATGTAAAAAAAATCTATTTTTTCAGTAACAATATATTTTAATAAAGAAGTCTCTTCATGCCATCAGTAGTTCTTCTGCCAACACCTTAAATGTGTATCCTCCGATTACTGCCATTTCTGTAAATAATATCAAAGAACCAAAGAATCCCTACGTGTGGAAGCTGGCCATTCAGCCCATTGAGTCCACACTAATCCTCCAAACAGCATCCCACCCAAACCCACCCTATCCCTGTAACCCCACATTTCCCATGGCTAGTACACCTAATCTACACACCCTGGACACTGTGGACAATCATACACAATGTACCTAACCTGCACATCATGAAGGAAACTGTAGGAAACCCATACAGACAGGGGGAGAATGTGCAAACTCCACACAGACAGTCGCCTTAGGATGGAATCGAACCCGGGTCCTGGTGCTGTGAGGCAGCAGTGCTAACCACTGAGCCACCATTCCATCCCCAATATATCAAAACCATTCATGAGTTTGAACTCTCAAATCTCTTGTTGTGCTTTGCTGTCAAAGGAGAACAAACACATTTCTCTAAGTCTCTTAACATAACTTCAGTCCCAGCTATATCAGAGCATTATGTATTCAAGTTGTACTCCTCAGATTACTCTATAGAACAGTGGTAAGAGACCATTACATGGCAGTTTTTGGGCGAGAGGTTAAACTGAGGTCGTACTTGCTTGTTCCAAAGATTCAGTGGCATTACATTGGGAAAAGCAGTGAGGTCTCTGGAGACTTGGCCAAATCTTTCCTTTGATAATACCATCATGAACAGATTAATGTGTTATTTATCTTATTACTATTCAGAATCTTAAACTGTGAGGTAAATACTTCTGTCTTCTGAATAATTATGCGCACAGCTTTGAGCTTCCAAAAGGAGGATATTGGGCAGGGACGAAATCCTAAATTGATTTCTTATCTTAGCAAGATAAGAGATAATATATAAATTTTAAAAAGTGTACAAGCAGTCCCCAGGCTGCAAATAGATTCTGTTATGGAGTCTGTTGGCAAATCAATTTTGAGAAGATTTGTAGCTCAGGTTGAGGTTCTGGATGTTGGTTTGCTCACTGAGCTGGGAGGTTCATTTCCAGACATTTCATCGCCATACTAGGTAACATCTTCAGTGGGCCTCAGGTGAAGCACTGTATGGGTTTCCTGCTTTCTATTATATGTTTGCTTTCAGAACACAACGCAGGACAATATAAAGGAACTTTAAAATCTCCCTGTATGAGAACGCATTCACAAGTTAGATGTTCCTAAATCAAATGCCCCAGTTCCCCATTTTGGACAAGTTAGTGAAGCTAAAGGGAAACATATCACCAGCACCTAGTGGAAAACATCCAAATATCCCGAGCGAAAGGAAGGTGGAATCAGCACAAGACTGAGACATTATAGACTAAATTTTACAGTTTCCACCTGGACTTGAAAGCATGGAAGGAGTCTTCTTATTCATTTGTGGGATGAGTGCATTGCTGGTTAGGTCAGTATTTATTGCCCATCCCTAATTGCCTCAAGGGCATTTTAAGAATTGGCCACATTGCTATGGGTCTGGAGTCACATGTTGGCAAGACCAGGTAATGATGGTAATTTCCTTCCCTAAAGGATTTAACTGAACCAGGGTAGGTTTTTCTGACAATTGACAATGGTTTCATGGTCATCATTCAACTCTTACTTCCGGATTTTTTTTTATTGAATGCAAATTCCACAGTCTGCCCTAGCAGGATTCAAATATGGTCCCCAAAACATTACCTGGGTCTCTGAGGTAACATTCCAGCGATAACACCACTAGGCTATCACCTCCACAAAATACATAAAATATACAAAAATATCTCATAAAATGCAGCACCTATTTTGCATGCTACATAACCTCCTGCCTTGATCTGTCTTCCATTTTATGGAGGGGAGATGTCAGGCTATTCGCTTTTGGGCCTTTTGAGGCCATTAAGTGACAGGGACATAAGATGGTCTGTCTCTCCTTCATAAAGTCATACCTGCTTTTAACCTCCACCCCTAGCCTCACAAACCTGGCTAATTCACCTTGTGCCTGGTGCCTGCTAGCCAGATGCTGCTGATATGCCAAATTAACCTGAAGTCCAGTGAATCTAACTTCCTCTTCTTTAGAGACTGTCTGTCTGTCGTCCCAGAAGTGGACATCACTTGGATTCGATTGTTGCAGCCATCTCGAACTTGAGAGATTAATGTCCTGTCGAGCCTTAATTGGCTGTGGGGCAGCTGACATTATTGAGATACCTTCTTCATCAATTCTTCAGGTGGGGTTATGGAAAACCTCACCTTCAAAAAATTCTGCCCTATATTTTAGGGTTCTATTGAGAGTGGACAACTACTAGAGAAATGGAAAGTAGTTAAACTAAGTTTCTTTTTCAGAAGGGGAGCTAATATTAATCCAAGTAATTATGGAATAAACAAGCTTAACAATTGAGGTGGGAAGAATTGTACAGACTTTTAAACATTTTTGATGAAAAAAAAGGACAACCTTCAGAAAGAAAGATTGTACTTGGCCAATTAATCAAATTATTCAATTTGAGGTAAAACCAAAGAACTGTGAATGCTGGAAATCTGAAACAAAAACAGAAATTAGGAGAAACTCAGCAGGTCTGGCAGCATTTATGGAGAAAAATGAGAGTTAATGATCTGAGGCCATTCTTCAGAATATTCTGAAGTTTCTCCAGCAATTTCTGTCTTCACTTTGAGGAGTTTGCGGTTATGCATAATGTGATGAACAAACTTCACGAAAGTCTACGGCAAAATGCCATACTAGAGGTTATTTCTTGAAGTTTACGCATAAAAAAAATTAAATTCAAACTAGTTAAAGGGGAGGAAAGAGAGCATTATGTGAGGAATAGGCTGCACTGTCCCAACGGAATCTCTTCTGTTCACAGAAAGTATTGCTGATTTGGATTTAGGACTGGAAGGTGTTTAAATTTGCAAATGATACTGAAATAAGCAATTTAAGTAATTTTGAGGAAGAAAGGAATCTGCAAAATAACACAGACAGGATGGTGGAATGGACAAATGTGAAGATGGATTTCAATGTCAGTAGATGTGAGATGGCACAGTTTAAATACAAGTATCGCTACATTCTGGTGTAGAGGGGAAATTGGGTGATGTCAAAGAGCAGAGGAAATTCGGGTTTTAGGGTTAGAGGAAATTTAAAGCAGTGCTTGAGGTGGATAAAGCTATAAAAAGCAAATTATTCTTGGCTTGATGGCATGAGGTGTAGAATATGAAACCCAAACATGTGTACTTATAAAACTTTAGTATGCTATAATTGGAGTACTGGGGTACGCTTTTGGACTCCATGTGAAAACGAAGGAAAGAAATGTATTTATATAGTACCTTCCATGATATCAAGACATCCCAGCATCGTTTCAGTCAATGGCGTACTTGTTGAAGTGCAGGAATTTGCACACAGCAAGCTCCCATAAATGCAATGGGATAGTTATATTTTAAAATGTTTGTTGAGAAATAAGTGTTGGTCAAGAAATCATAGATATACCCCCCTGCTTTTCAAAGTAGACCAATGGGACTTTCTATATTCACCCGATGGGACAGAAAGGGCTTCAGTCTTATGTGTTGTGCAATAAGAGCAGCCGCTCCTCAGTGGTGCACTGCAGTAACAACCTTGGCTTTTGTGCTAAAGTCCTGGAGTGAGACTTGAACCCACAACCCTTGATTCAAAGATGCATCTAACTATGGCACAGCTTATATGTATATAAATATACCAAAATAAAATATTGCAGATGCTGGAAATCTGAAATAAAAACAGAACATACTGAAATACTCTGGGCTCTTTCCCATAAGTACTGTCAGACCTGTAGAATATTTGTTTTATCTCCTGCGTATGCTGCCTGGTATAAGTACATTTACACAAATACCCAAGGTCAGATCTGGACAAGCAATACTGGTTGTGTTTGAATAAAAAGTTTAGGGGATAAATTAATGAAGGTGTTTAAAGTTATGAACGATTGTGTGATAGGATAGGTAGAAATGGACTGTTCCCACTGATTGAGGAATCTTGAAAGAGGAGCTGAAAATGTGTTGCTGGTTAAAGCGCAGCAGGTCAGGCAGCATCCAAGGAACAGGAACTTCAACGTTTCAGGCTAAAGCCCTTCATCAGGAAACATTCCTGATGAAGGGCTTTAGCCCGAAACGTCGAATTTCCTGTTCCTTGGATTCTGCCTGACCTGCTGCACTTTAACCAGCAACACATTTTCAGCTCTGATCTCCAGCATCTGCAGACCTCACTTTTTACATCTTGAAAGAGGAGACATACATATTAAGAGGAGCTACAGCAGACAAAATAGGGATAATCTACAGGCTAATGATTGAAACCGAGACCATATTAATATGCAAGACCAGAGAAAGATCCGTTTTTGAATGAAAAGGGATTAAAGGGATATGACAACATAGAGTTCTAAACTGAAAATACCAGTTTTGTTTTGTAGAAAAAGAGAAGTGTGAATTAATTCTCTTGGTGTGAAGCAAAAATGGAAATTTGATTCAAAAAGATTATTCAAAATAAGTGTTTATTGACGGGTTTTGTTATTATCAACTTGGGATTGAAGGGACTTCCAAAGTTAGCTGATTTGTCATGAGGAAGTTCCTTCTGGGTAAATAATATTTTCATTTTTAGTCTAACTGAATTATTCCATAGGAAGTTGTTACTTCCTTTTAGAAATTTGTTCTGTATTCAAAAAGAAAAAGGGTTTCAAGCAGAAAGTCTGATTTCCAATCCTTCATCCAACCAAGATGGCTAAATTCCTGTAATCCTGTTTTTATGCACACTCCCAGTTTCGTTTGGTCCATTATTGGCAGACATACCTTCAGTGGCCTCAGCCCTAAGCTCTAGAAATTTTCCCTAAATAATTTAAAATTAAAACCCACCACTTTGATAAGGCTTTTGTAACCTGTCCTAACATCTCCTTAAATAATTCAGTGTCACAATTTCTTTTTTGATTATAGTCCTGAGAATCGCTGAGGGTGTTTTACTGTGTTAAAAGTAATTCTTATCAGTTGTGCAAGTGTGCACCCACACCAATAATAAATAGCCTGCACACGAACAAAAAATCTTGGGGAAAACATTGATTAAAGGCATGCTATAAATGTAAGTGGTTGTTGTTGTAAATATTTAAGTAGTACTATATCATTGTCTTCATTAGTTTCAGGTCAGACATTCCAAGGAATTTACAATGATGGCAATGCAACCACGCAGGATTCGCTTGAAACCATGGCTTTTGGCACAAGTGGATAGTGGGCAATATCCTGGGCTTCAGTGGCTGGATGACCAACGGAAGCATTTTCAGATCCCTTGGCGACATGCTACCAGACACATCCCCACCCAGGACGATGAAAACACAATTTTCAAGGTAGCTTCTTGTTTGCTTTGTGCTGAACAATTTTGCTGTAAATTGTTCTGCTTCTTCCACCTATTCAGTGGAAATACTTGGGGGCAGAGTAATTTGGAGATAACTCACTGGGCATGAAATCAGGAGATAGAATGTTATGCTTATTCCATACCCATTGTCCTGGAAAAGGTGGTGGAGAGCTGCCTTGAACCACTGCAATTGGTGGTATGTGGTTAAAAAAATATTAAATTAACCTGTTTGGACATGTTATGTTATCACATCCTGGCACTTCAGGCTGTTACTTCTGACCCATAGGCAGGGAAACCATTACTGCTTTTGTGTGTTCTGTAGGTATATGCACCTATGTTAAGGATTTTCAGCAAGATGTTTAACACAGACAATAATATCTTTGCACATAACCAAAAGAACAGTTATTTAAAAAGTCATAAAATTCTTGTTGGTTTTCCCAATTCTTTTCATACCACAAACAAAAACAGAAATTGTTGAGAAAGCTAAGCAGATCTGGCAGCATCTGTGGAGAGAAATCAGAACTAATGTTTCTGGTTGAGTGACCCTTCCTCAGAAGTGAGGAACTACATCAGCAGTGTTCATACCATACCGAGCTTGTGAAACATGTTAGAGCTACATTAGCAGTGTTTTATATATATGTAAAGGAAGTAATAAAGACATTGCATTTCACAATCTTGATTCCCAAAGTGCTTTACTGTTGGAAACAGTGGCGCTGGAAAAACACAGCAGGTCAGGCAGTATCCGAGGAGCAGGAGAGTTGATGTTTCAGGCATAAGCTCTTCATCAGGAATGTGCTTTACAGTCAAGGGCTGGTTTTGAAGTGTTGACATTTTTGAAAATTAGGAAAAATAGTAGCCAAATAGCACAAAGTAAGCTCCCACAAACACAATGTCAGTAACTACATCATCAGTTTAGGTAGTATTGTTAGTTGATGAATAAATATTGACCAGAACAACAGGGATAGTTAATGGAGCTGTGCGCTTTCTTACACCTTCCTGAGAGAGCAGGCAGGATTTTTAACACCTCATCTGAAAGATGATGTTTTATGTCTGTAGAACCAATCACTGGTAGCCAGTGGTGAAAGTGGAATGCCACCAATCCACTGTTCTACTGTGTTTTTAAGTGAACAATAGGAGTTTAGACAGCTTTTGGTGGGACTGTAACAAAAAGGTTGCAAGATCAACAGAAACTTAGCACAAAAAATTATCAAAATTCAATCATAATATCATTACCAGGCTGATGTATCCAGCCCCTAGGGGTTGTTCCTTTCCAATTATTTTTAATCAACCTGTCCAGACGTGTAATGCATCAAGCTATGGTGCTGGAAAAGCACAATAGGTCAGGCAGCATCCGAGGAGCAGGAGAATCAACATTTCAGGCATAAGACCTACATCAGGAATGTTGGGGGTTGGGGGAGGGGTCTGAGAGAAATAGAAGGATGAGGGTATAGCTGGGGGGGAAGGTGGCTGGGAAGGCGATAGGTCTTTGGAGGTGGGGGGGTGATAGTGATATGTCGGAGCAGGTATTGGAGCAAATAGGTGGGTAGGAAGATGGACAAGTAGGACAGTTCAAGAGGGCAGTGCCAAGTTGGATGGTTGGATCTGGGATGAGGTGGGGGGGAGGGGAGATGAGGAAACTGGCGAAATTGACATTGATGCCATGTGTTGGAAGGTCCCAAGGCAGAAGATTAGGCATTCTTTCTAATTAAATGTTGTAATTGTAGCTGCATCCACCAATTCCTCTGGAAGTTCATTCCATACACGACCCACCCTCATCTTTTTAAATCTTTCTCCTCTCACCTTAAAAATATGCCCCAACTTGAAATCCCACATCCTAGAGAAAAGACACCTGCCATTCACTTTATGTATGTGCCTCCTAAATTTACAAACCTCTAAAAAGTCACCTCTCACTTCCTACGCTCCAGTGAAAACAGTCCCAGCCTATCCAGCCTCTCTTTATAACTCAACCCTCCAATCCTGGCAACGTCCTGGTAAATTTCTCCTGCTTAATAATATCCTTCCTATAACAGGGACACTATAGTGTCCTGGGATGTGCAAGCTAGGTGGGTCAGCCATGAGAAATGCAGGGTTACAGAGTTGGAAAGGGAGAATGGGTCTGGGTGGGAAGCTCGTCAGAGAGTCAGTGTGGACTAGATGGGCTAAATGCTCTGATTCCACACTGTAGGGATTCTACGATTCTATACTGAATTTAGAGGCCTGTTTGATTAACAGTTGTAGAGGATGAACCACCTGTGAATCTTAACGAGAAAACGTAATTGTCGTAACAATAATTTGTAGTTTATTGCATGGTAACAATAGCTACAATTTACAATGCCAGGTAGACATATTACAATGACTATCAAGAGCCAGAGAAGACACATCTAGCACCATTGGGATCTGGAATTGGACTCCTTGATTTTGTACCCAAGACTGTATAACCCCATCAGATTGGGAGGAGTCTAATGCTATTTTCAACATGAATGTTTCAGAATCATTACTTGATACAACAGATAACCCTTCTGGTAATATAGCACTCCCTCAGCACTGCATTTGAGAATCAGCATAAAATAGGTGCCAAAATGTCTGGAGAGGGACTTGAATACGTAACCTTCTGACTCAAAGCAACAATGTGGGTTTATATAGTGCCAATAAAGTGGTATGACATCATAATTTGCTTAATGGAAACATAATAGATATTGAACTAAAGAAGGAGAATTTAATGGAGTGGGCTAAAAGTTTGATCAAAGAGAAATGTTCTGGAGAAGTTTGGAGACAAGAGATTTAGCACACAACCTGCTGTCATTTGTAGTTCTATTTGTTTTATATTTGATTTGTCGTCATGTTCTTTCCAAAACTAGGCTTGGGCAGTGGAGACGGGCAAATACCATCAAGGTGTTGATGGGCCAGACCCTGCCAAATGGAAAGCAAACCTCCGCTGTGCCCTCAACAAGAGCAGGGAGTTTAAACTGATTTATGATGGCACTAAAGAGACCCCCATGCAGCCATATAAGATCTACCAAGTATGTGACCTACAGCAGTCCAACGGAGGAAACGGTACTCCAGGTACAAGCTGCAGAATATCTTTGAATCCCTCTCAGGTCTTCCTTCCCTCTTCTTTCCCTTTTTGCTTTATTCTGCCCTGAAACTTAAGGCAAACGTAAAACTCATTTGCATCATATATTGATCTTTCTTCATTCTCCTCCCCAATATGTGAGTAAAGGTTTATAACAGTGATGTGTAATTATGCCTCACTTAATGATTATTGATATTGGATCAGCAACCTAGAGGTGATTGATTCAAGATTCTACCATGACAAATGGTAATGGTGAGTTCAGTAAATGTTGTTAATGCTGGGTTTCATTCAGAAAAGAAGTGGAAGCTGCCAGATTATTACAAAAACCCAACTGCTTCCTTAACCTGCCAATAACATCCAATCCAGCGGCTCTAGTTCCACATTTTAAATTGGACTGTCAGTCATGCTTATCATCTTATTCCAAAAAGCAAGGTGAGTTGGATATCTTTCCAGCTTTGCAGCAAATTGTTCGACTAGTGTCAAGCTCACCTGGTTTTCATTCCATTCAAAAATCAGTAGAATAAAGATCAACCCATCTCCAGTCTAATATAGGGGAGGTGGTGGCCTAGTGGTATTATTGCTGGACTGTTAGAGACACAGCTGAAAAATGTGTTGCTGGAAAAGCGCAGCAGGTCAGGCAGCATCCAAGGAGCAGGAGAATCTCCGGCCTATCACCCTCACCTTAACCTCCTTCCACCTATCGCATTCTCAGCGCCCTTCTCCCAAGTCCCTCCTCTCTACCTTTTATCTTAGCCTGCTTGGCACACCCTCCTCATTCCTGAAGAAGGGCTTATGCTTGAAACGTCGATTCTCCTGCTCCTTGGATGCTGCCTGACCTGCTGCGCTTTTCCAGCAACACATTTTTCAGCTCTGATCCCCAGCATCTGCAGTCCTCACTTTCTCCTGTTAGAGTAACTTTTATTTGTCATTTCTACCATATACAACTGATACAGTAAAAACAAGACAGAAGTTTCTCCAGAACCAAGGTGCTACATGGACAGCACAAACTACTCGATCATTACAACGAGTGGCATAAAGTGCACAGAAGTGCAAAACTCACAAATGGCAGTGTAATAAGAGAATGATAATTAATAGACATTGTTCTTGCATTAATTCGAAGTCGTGCAAAGAATTTCAGATTAAAAAGAGTCCAATCATACAGCATTAAGAAGCCTGACGGTTTGGGGGAAGAAACTATCGCACAGTCTGGCTGTGAGAGACCTAGTGCTCCAGTATCTTCTGCCAGATGGCTGGAAGGAGAAGAATTTGAGCAAGGGGTGTGTGGGGTCTTCCACAATTCCCTTAGCCTTTCGGACGCAGCATGTGGTGTAAATCCAGAGACCCAGTTAATGTTCTGCCGGCCCAAGTGCAAATTCTGGCCAGTGGTGGGATTTGAATTCAGTAAAAACTGGAATTCATTGAAACTAAATTAACCTGAAGCATTGTCGAGAAAAACCCTTCCAGCTCACTAATGTCCTTTAGGGAAGGAACTGCCTGTTTCTGGTCTGGCTTATATGTGACTCCTGACCATAATGTGGTTGACTCCAAACTGCCCTTTGGGCTATAAATCATCCTTCATCCTGTGAATGATTTTTAAAAAAGAAACCCAAGAATAAATCAAAAGAAAAAACATTCAGGACAGCTGTTTGGAATCACGCTGAGGAATTCATCACTGTATGAGCTGAGGGTATAGAAAAAGGAACAATCTTTTAATTATCAGGGCACTTGGACATTGCCCTGGAGAGATTGTTGGTTTCAAATGCAAAAATAGCCTCCATCCTATACGTATATGTTTATCTAGGTAATGTGGCCAGTCTCTACAAGATAGTGACTGATACAACAACCAGAAAAGTTAGCTTCAAAAATGCTAAAGCTGTGGTATACCTCGGCAACAGGAAAATCTGCACTGACTACTCAGATGCCTTTCCCTTGTCTCTGGATCGCTCAGCCAGATACTCTCCATCACTGTGGGATTTTCACTATCTCTTTCTTTCCTCCTCCCTAAAAGCCACACCTCTCCATCTCTCTAGCCTGTTTTGTGCGATCAGCAAATCACAAATTACAGTATCCCAATTGTAGAATGGCCTGATGCACAATATAGAGTCATAGAGTTACACAGCATAGAAACAGACCCTTCGATCCAACCAGTCTATGCCAAACGTAATCCCAAACTAAACTATTCCCATCTGCCTGTTCCTGGCCCATATCCCTCCAACCTTTTCCTATCCACGTACTTAACCAAATGTTTTTTTAAACATTATAATTGTACCCACGTCAATGCTCTGATATTTTCAAAAGCCTTGTTGGTGTTCCCTGTTGAAAATTTCTCACTGAGTCACATAACACACTACAGGTCGTTCTTCTATAACGCAATGTGAATTCGCTGTAAAGTGATTGACGAATTGGGGACATTGTTTCTAATGCGCAAACTTTTAAAATATGTGTTGGCTGTAATGCACTGTTTCAAAAGCACAATTTTTCTATAATGTGGGGTTGTACAAGAACACAACCATCGCGTTGTAGAAGAACTACTGTACAAGTGATGGCCATTCAGCCAATCAAGTTTGTGTGAGTTTTTGAAAGTGCTCTCCATTTAGTTCCACTTATATGCTCTTTCCTCATAGGCCTACGTATACTTTCCTTACAAATATATATCAACTTTCTTCGAAAAGATAATATTTAAAATGTGTTTCCACCACCCTTACAAACAGTGCGTAATTATAACTTAAGGAAATTTATTTTACATCTCTGGGTTCTCCTGTAGATTAGAAACCTGTGCCATTTCCCTATATAAACACTTGCATTGTGTTATAGGCAAGTGTTACAGCATCCGTGTATTAGCTGGAGAATGTTGTACCATATTTGGCTTCCTGGAATCGGAAAACTAAAACAGATAAAAAGTCTGTGGTGTGGAAATGAAAGGCAAACTGTAAATGCTGGAAACACCTGGCAGGGTTAAACAAGGACTGGCTAACCATTTTGAATCTGACTGTTCATTAGAATTCAAATCCGTTCCAGGGATCAGTGAATATCCATTGTTTCTTTAATTATTATCTGATATGCCTTTTTCCTTTCCTTCAGAGGCTATTGACTGTGAAGTGGACGACGAGGAAGAGGTAAGTCTATCAATGATTTTAACGAGTTTCTCAAAGTGCCAGCTTAAGTTTGAAGGCCAAGGAGTCTCCTTCTGTGCTGTAATGTTTTGCCATTTGCATGCCCAGCTATCTGGAACTAACGTTTTATCAACTCCAGCCCTGCAATTTGAAACACTGAATTTCCTAAATATGAGACCTTTGAGCATTAAGTTCCTTTCTGCATTTGACAGAAAGCAGCTATGGGACTGAAAATAAACCCACCACAGAAATGGCCTCAAAGTTGGAACTAAAAGGATGAAATAATTAGGACAAATATTGCCTTGAATTCCCTGGAGTTAGAGGGTAAGGAGGTGTTTAAAATGATCAGGGGATCAAATAGTCTAAATACAAAGTAATGATTTGCTCTGGTAGGATACTTCAGGAAATGGGACCTGACTTGAAGAATGCGGCTGAAAATGTGTTGCTGGAAAAGCGCAGCAGGTCAGGCAGCATCCAAGGAGCAGGAGAATTGACGTTTCGGGCAAGACCCCTTCTTCAGGAAACTTGAAGAATGTAGACATTCAGAGGAGAGGTTAGGAAATGGAAGACTAGAACTTCTCCCTAAAACTTTATTTGCTGGGAGTCAATTAGGGCTTTCAAGGTGTGATTGATAAGTTATCGTTTGATAAGTATATAAAGGATGTGGAGCAAAAGTAGGTGAATGTAGATGAGTTACAGGTCAGTCATGATCTAATAAAATGCTCCTTGGAACAGGCTTGAGGGTTAAATGGTTTCCTCCTATTCCCATAAAGCTATATGATCCTCTCTCTAGGTCAAGGACACGGAGGTCAATTGTATACTCCACTAGTATCCCACCTGAGACCAGTCTTACACATCTGAAATAGAAACTGGGATCTTGCTGATAAGAGTTGCTCAGATCACCCTAGGCTGCACCTGCCCAAAGATGCCAGAGATGCTGCTAATTATTAACCTGGTGCAACTAGCGAGGTCTTCTTTTAAACAAGTAATGTTTCACAATGTTTTAACAAACCTCTACTCAGTGACTGATCAGTTTCTTTTATTTTTGCAGCAACAGCTCCAAGTTTTGTTTCCATCGATGACCTTAGAAGGTGAGAGTGGACTTCATTGTTCATTTGTGGTTTTTGGCAGGGGAAATGGCAAAATGAATTACTTAGTATGAAATGAGGTTACTTCTTCTTAGGCATTTCTCAGAATCAGGAACTCATATTCAATGGGTTTTTAGATGGTCAATAATTGCAATTCATGTTCTACAGCCTCTGCCACAAGTGGGAGGTTCTGTCAAATTGAGTGGTTGAGTTACTGGCAAGTTTGTGCACACTCTCCAACTGGGTTTGTCAGTGGCCAGGGACTTTTATGGGCAGGGGTGGGGATGGGTGGGAGTGGAGAGATTATGTTTGATCCCTTCAGCAATACTGTAAGGACTTCCCTAAAGTGTTTGAGTGGTTCTTCAGAGAGTCTCCTGCCAAATTTTGAGTGGAATAATTAATTCAGGAATCTGGACGTCAGACTTGGCTTGATCCTTGAAAATGGTGACAATCACAGTTTATCCCCCAGTACACTCCTCCTTCCCAGATGAGGGAAATTAGGTCATGCAGTTATGCCAGGAATATCTCTCTGTCATTCAATGGGAATTTCAGCAGGGATTCCATTGTGTTTTCCTGGCAAACACCAAAGCCAGTGCCTGACCCAGTATTCTATTGCCCTTTATCTTGTCTTTTAGAACAATATTTTCATTTTATTTTTCCTGTCCTTTTGATTTGTGCCAGATAAGATCAGCCTACCACCATACCCAACACAGACCTGGTCGAAACAGGAACTTACAGTGCCTGATTCCTGCATGAATGGAAGACTTGCTAACCCGACACTCCCGCAAGGGGATCTTTCCCATGCAAATCTAGACCACAGTGAACTCTCTCAGCCCAACCTTACTCATGGAGGCCTCCTTCAACCGAATGTTACTCCAATTGCTCAAGGAACTCTTAATCCACTTTCAACACAGCAAGTGGACCAGTTCCCCTCAATGACCACGTCTGAAATGTTTATCAACTCTCTGCCATGTAAGTTGCTATTTCTTCTTATTGGCTTCCTCCTGCATGATTTGAGAAATATTGGCAGTTTGCATTCAGGAGATGACTTTATAAATTGGATGTTCAGAACATTTAGATATAATTTTAACTTGTGCATTAGTGTTACATAGGCATTATACAAGGGCTCATGCCCGAAACGTCGATTCTCCTGCTCTTTGGATGCTGCCTGACCTGCTGCGCTTTTCCAGCAATACATTTTAAGCATTATAAAATGACTATCTGTTATACATCTCATTTGTTATTCAGTTCTGTTGAAGGAAGTGGATCTAAATATCCAGAAGGTAAAAGAACCTGTGGTTCACACAGTCTAGATTAGAGTGGTGCTGGAAAAGCACAGCAGGTCAGGCAGCATCCGAGGAGCAGGAAAATTGATGTTTCGGGCAAAAGCCCTTCATCAGGAATAGAGGCAGGGTGCCTGCAGAGTGGAGAGATAAATGAGAGGGGGGTGGGGGTGGGGAGAAAGAAGCATAAAGTATAATAGGTGAATGGGGGTGGGGATGGAGGTGCTAGATCAGAGAGGAGGGTGGTGGAAGATAGCAAAGAGAACAGTGGGTGAATGGGGGTGGGGATGAAGGTGATAGGTCAGAGAGGGGGGTGGAGTGGATAGATGGAAAGGAAGATAGGCAGGTAGGCTGTTTCAGGACATGGTTGAAGAGCTTCAGGGCAGAGGAGATGACCGGGGGGTTGCAGTGAGAGAGAGAGACTCACTGAGATTCTTGTAGAGAGAGGAGGAAAACTTCTTCAAGGCAGGCATCCTTGCAAGAGGATTCGCAGTAGGGTCAAAATCAATTGGTAAAAACAAGGGCTGCAGATGCTGGAAACCAGAGTCTAGATTAGAGTTTTTACCTAGTTTTTACCTTTTTACCTAGTCCACACTGTCCAACCTGTATAGGGATAGAAATAAAAGATTATGCTGATAGGATGGAAGGAGGTCTACGTGTAGCATAAATACTGCCTTAGGCCAGTTGAGCCAAATAGCCTGTTCCTGCACCATAAATTCGATCCTATTGTATTAGGCCTGAGATGAACTTCGTAAAGCTGTGTTGGAATACAGAGTTTGTTTGTGTCACAGCTGAGCTTTATCCTGCCCTTGCTGAACATTTGTATAAGTAATTTGCTAGGAGGAATTAAAGTTCTGGGGTATTTAGTCTCTCCTCCATCTTAAAGAAATAACCTAGTTTGTTTTATCATCTTGTCCAAAGTATTTTTATAGTGAAATCAGTGTTGTAATGTAGGAAATGTAGTAGTCAGTTTGCACTTAGCAGGTTCCCAGAAATTGCAATGAGATTAATGGCTAGATAATCTGTTTCTTTGGGGATTTTGACTGACAGACACATTCTGATCTTTGTGCTTTGAAGTAATGCCATGGAATCTCTTCATTTCTTAGCTGAAAGACAGCACCTCTAACCATGCAGCTTTCCCCCAGAGCTTTACTGGGAGTCTTAGCCTAGGTTTTATCCTCGTATCTGGAGTCAGACTTGAATCTACTGAGTTGAAGAACAGGAGTACTCCTGACAAAACAGTGGATGACACTGCATAACATTTGGTTGCTGTAACTACTGTACCATGGCCCTCATAAGCACCATCTGTGTCATCCTTTTTGTGTACTATAGCACATATAGCAAAGAAACGGGTCTTCTGTCTCAACTGCCTGTGTTTACGTTCCACCCATGACTCCTCCCATTTTTAACACCTCTAGCTTCTCTACCTTTTTCCTTTCTGTGTTTGTCTAGTTTTTCTTTAATTATATCTGTGTTATTTGTGTTAATTACTCTTCATGGTAACATGTTCAACATTTTATTTACAATCTTGGGCAAAGATGGTTCTCCTAAATTGTCTATTAGATTTAGTAGTGACCACGTGATATTTATGACCACTAAACTCTGCCCTCTAGGTGGTAACATTTCTACAGCTACTTTATGAAACTGTTCCTTTAACTTAAAAACTACCATCAGTTAACTATCAGCCTTCTCTCGAGAAAGAGCCCCAGCCTGTACAAATTTTCCAGATAGATCTGACCTCAGTTCTGGTGACATTAATGTTCTTTACACCTTCTCCACTGCCTCTATATCCTTATAGAGACCAGAACTATTTACAATGCACCGAGTGTGGTCTAACCAAGGTTCTGTCTCTTCTTGTGGGGCAGTGACTGACCTGGATGTGAAGTTCCAATACCGCGGAAAACAAATGGGATCGTTGATCACTGTCAGCAACCCTCATGGCTGCCGTTTATACTATGGTGATCTAGGCCCTATCCCAGACCAAGTGGAGCTCTTTGGACCCATTACCCTGGAACAGGTCCGTTTCCCCAGTACGGATCAAGTCTCTCATGAGAAGCAGCGATATTACACCAATCACTTGCTGGATGTCATGGACCGGGGTCTCATCCTGGAGATCCATGGGCAGGATATTTACGCCATCCGTCTGTGCCAGTGTAAAGTGTACTGGTCTGGGCCCTGTGCTATTGGAGCACCAGGACCCAATCCCCTTGAGAGGGAGAAGAAGATCAAACTCTTCAGTTTGGAGAACTTCCTCAGTGGTGAGTTGGCCAATTTCTTTTAACCTTTTTGTTTTGTTTTGTCTGTTTGAAGCAAGGTCAGGGATGTGAATTTGGGAATGGAGTATTTCCCAGTTTGGTTGCTCATTAGGTAAAGCATTTCCAGCTCAGATATAATGTGATTAAATACAATGTAAAGGTAACTATAATTCATCCAAACAACTTGCTTTAGCTTCAGTTTCAAAAGAATGTTCTCGAACACAACAGGGAATACAGCACCTCGACAATATCCGGATATCTTGGATAGCTTTCCAGCAATGAAGTGTAGTCACAATCGTACGGAAGAAAATGAAATCACCAAATTGATCACAGCAAGGTCACACAAACAGCAATATGACACTTGCAAGATAATAGTCTTTGGTGATTTTGGTGGTTGAGGGATAAGTATTGGCCAAACACTGGAGATTAGAGCCATGAGATGGATTTTTTACTTGCTTTTACTTTCACCTCAACAGATCAGCAGATAAATTTAATACGTCATTGGAATGATGGCAATAATTTGCATTAATATAGTACCTTTTACATAGGAAAACATTACAGGAGAGAATTCTAGAGCTTTGAGATGAGACAACTGAATGCATATCCAGTAATGGTGGACCAAAGGAAATTGGAGGTGCACAGAAACTAAAACTGATGGACAGAGTAGAAATCGAGGAGGGTTTTGGGGCTAGAAGAATTCACAGAGATAGGATGTAGTAATGCTGTGGAAAGATTTGAAAACTGGCATGGGAATTTCAAAACTACACATGGGAGTGCCTGCAGATTTTGTGCTCAAGATTTTAGATTAGGACATGAACCCTTTACTTTCTGACTCAGAAATATATGGTCCATCAGGATCCAGCCATTGTGCTGAAACAACATCTATCAATGACATTGATAATTTATCATAAATGATATTGTATGTGATTACAATAAGGATAAACAATGCTTCATCCTCCTCCTCCTCCTCCTCTTGAACTGTCTGCAGCCTTCAATATGGTTGATCGTAACATCCTCTCCCAAATCTCTCCCCATTGTTGTCCACTGGGTGGGACTGTTCTCATCCAGATCCATTCTCAATTACTTAATCATAGCCAGTTTCTAGATTAGAGTGGTCCTGGAAAAGCACAGCAGTTCAGGCAGCATCCGAGGAGCTTGAACTGCTGTGCTTTTCCAGCACCACTCTAATCCAGAATCTGGTTTCCAGCATCTGCAGCCCTTGTTTTTTACCTAGTTCATCATAGCCAGTGTCACTTGCAATGGTTTCTCTTCTTGTTCCTACATCTTTACCTCTGGAGTCTCCCAAGGATCTATCTTGCAATGAATCCAGCAACATCTGTGAAGTCGCTGACCGACATCACCACCTTCTATTTAAGCAGTATTTGGAATTTAATGTTTTCATGGGTTTTTTTTCTCTGTGACTCCTCCCTGGTCCTCTGGGATATCTATGAGAATTTCTTAACCATTCCAATTTTAATTGCTACAGGATTGCCAGCTGCAATTTCAACTTCCTAGGCCCTAGCTCTTGTATTTCCTCCCTGAACCTCTCTATTCTCCTTTCAGACAATCTCTTTAACCATGTTTGTGTCTCTCTACTACAATATCACCTTAGCTGGTTCATGTCAAATTCTGGTTTGAATGTC
Source organism: Hemiscyllium ocellatum (assembly GCF_020745735.1). Classification (NCBI taxonomy): domain Eukaryota; kingdom Metazoa; phylum Chordata; class Chondrichthyes; order Orectolobiformes; family Hemiscylliidae; genus Hemiscyllium; species Hemiscyllium ocellatum. Next base: position 20,205,046 of record NC_083423.1, on the reverse strand, counting down.
AAAGTGTCTTGAAGATATTTAGGGAGAGGATTCGAGAGCTTAAGGCCCAGACACCAACACTGGAACAATGTTGGAACAATTAAAATAGGAGATGCACAAGGGAAGAGAATTGGAAGAGCACAGCAATCTCTGAAGAATACTGTCTAGACGTTACAGAAGAGGGGAGGGATGAAGCCATGGGGATATTTGAAAACAAGATGAGAATTTTAAAGGGAGAATGCATATTTGTCTCCATTCATTATACTCCTTTCTTTCATAGAATTGATAATGTATCAGAAGGGACAGACTAGTGTTGCCCCACTTTACGAGATCCAGCTCTGCTTTGGTGAGGAATGGCCAGATGGCAAACCCAAGGAAAAAAAGCTGATCATGGTGCAGGTAACAGTCTTGGAATGGGGCAGAGTGGGTAGTTGGTTTCTCTGATCTGGTGACTATATAAATTCCTTGGAGTTTTCTCACATCTCTGGGCCCATACATATAAAGGCAGAGGACTGAATGGCTGCTGTCACGTTTGAACAGACACCATCCTGGGGAGGATCACACAGTGTGAACACTCTCTCATATGAGGAATACAACTGTCTGGACACTCTTTCCTGATGTCTAGATACATGTCTGTGAATGGATTCTCCTTCCCATGAGAGAAAAGGATCTTGTGCTAAATGTTTGTGATTTATAAAAGTGCTTGTGTTAGTGAGTTAGCCACTTTGGTTGTTGCCAAAAACGTGATTCCTACTACAAAGGAAATCCTGGTCAAAAGCTGCCTTTTGGTGGTGAACGCCATAAGATGATAAAATAAAGGAGAAGTGAGCCATTCAGCCCCTCATTGGATTAGATTAGATTACTTACAGTATGGAAACAGGCCCTTCGGCCCAACAAGTCCACACCGACCCGCCAAAGTGTATACCACTCAGACCCATACTCCTACATTTACCCCTTCACCTAACACTATGGGCAATTTAGCATGGCCAATTCACCTAACCTGCACATTTTTGGATTGTGGGAGGAAACCGGAGCACCCAGAGGAAACCCACGCAGACATGGGGAGAATGTGCAAACTCCACACAGAGTTGCCCGAGGCAGGAATTGAACCCAGGTCTCTGGTGCTGTGAGGCAGCAGTGCTAACCACTGTGCCACCGTGCCGCCCTCCACTGTGCCACCCTCAATTCCATTCTACCATTTAATTAAATCATGGCTGAGCTGACAATCCTCAATTGCACTTCCCTGCCTTATTCCAATAGTCTCTGATTCCTTAGTGATAATAAAGTTGTCTCAGTCTTGGATGTACTTAATGTCCTAGCCTCAACAGCCTTCTGTAGTAAAGATTGTCGGGAACCTAATCTAATCTAATTCCACAGATTCAATTCTGAAAAAAAAATTCCTCCTTATCTCTGTTTTAACTGAGTGACTACTTACTCTGGGATTATGCCCTCTGGTCCTATAGTCTCTCACAAAAGGAATAACTCCCTAATGGGAGTTCCCTCCTATGGGCATGTGGTTCTACTTACAACACATGGACTGCAATAGTTCAAGAAAGCAGTTCACCAGGGGACAGGCAATAAATGTTGGCCCAGCTGCAATGCCCACATCCAACATGTGAATAAAATACTCTCCCCATCGACCCTATCAAGCCTCCTCGAATGATATGGCACAGAAACAGACTCTTTGGTCCAACCAGTTCATGCCAAACATAATTCTAAATAAAACTAGTCCCACCTGCCTGCTCATGGTCCATACCCCTCCAAACCTTTCCTATTCATGTATCCATTCAAATGTCTTTTAAACATTGGAATTGTACCCATCTTGTATGTTTCAATTTGGCCTCATGAAGTCACTCTTAATTTCATTCTTATGAACTCCAGTTTTGTATGCTGAATTTACTCAATTTCTGCTCAGATGAAAACCCTCTCCATAGTTCAGATCAACCTAATTGACCTTTCTCTGAGCTGCCTCCAATGCCAATATATCTTTCATGAGCTAAATGGACCAAAACCATTCACAGTATTCAAGCCGAGATCTGGCTAGTGCTTTTTATAATTTTAGCAAGACTTCCCTATTTTTATACTCCATTTCCTGTGGAATAAAGATTTAATGTGAGTAACAACGTGCAATATGGTAACTTGACATTTAATTTTTTCCTTTTCATGGTGGTTCAGGTGATTCCGGTTGTGGCGAGAATGATGTTCGAGATGTTTTCAGGGGAGTTGTCATTCGATAGTGGGAGTATCTGTCTGCAAATCTCAAACCCAGACCTTAAGGACAACGTGGTGTTTCAGTTTAAAGAACTTCATCGATTACTTCAGTCCCAGCAAGGCCAGGGACAGTGGCCAGTGCAGCCTGCCAATCTACAATGAGGTTACAAAGTACCTAAGAAGAGGATATATTCCAGAATGCTGCCAATGGTTCTTGGGCTGTCATTCTAAATTTGCTGCTGACATGTTTTAAAACGAAAACTAGGAGTTGGAGCTCAGCGGTTTTTGGTCCTAAATGCTGGAACTCTAAGTGGGAGTGTATACGGCAAACAAGCACCTCTTATTCCTTCATCATTGATTTATGCATTTGACTTTTTATTATTACCTTCTCTTTAAAGGATTAAGGGCCGCTTCATCTTGCTTCTATCAGATTGCAACACAATGGACGCCATAGCAACTACTCTGAGGCAACTCATTCTTAATCCTAATTGTAATAAAAAGCACCTGTTAATGATTTAGCACCTCTGATTTGGAAATCATGTCTCACTATGTTTACTTATTGCGATCTTTGAAAATCTTTGAGGAGATTCCCTACTACTGTGTTGCTACATTGGTTTGGATTAGAAAAACTGCAGCTGTGGTAACAGTAGAATCAGGAACCATCCATTTCTGTGTGTGTCCACCAGGGTACTTATCTCTCTCACTCTCCAGATTTTGAATTGCATGTTTCCGCAGTATAAACTTTGCATTTTTTTATATATAAAAGCATTTTTATAACTTCCTTTCTGGATTGATTTGTTGGGAAATCTAGCACTTCAGGGTTATTTATGTCTTTAAAGGTGAATGTACATTAAATTGGAGCTAAAGAATTCAGTATGGCCTCATCCCAGCCACCTGTTCTGTGGAGCAAAACTGAGTTAATGTGTAGTGTTAGTGGCACAACCTGACTAGTGAAACTCATTTGCAGTTTCAACAGTCATGATGCTTCCAATCATGAAATGTGGCTGGAGAGCGCACTTTGGAGTTGTATAACACCAGAGTACAGTACTGGTGAATAAAGGTCAGTCACCGAGTAACATTGGGTGACAGTACTGATGAGTACAAATCTTGTTGTATAACAGGTGAAGAATTGGCAAGTACAGGTCTATTACTCCATAGAACTACGCCCAATACTGTACTACAGTTATCACTAATGTGTACCGATCTCACCATGTACAGTACAAATAGTTCCTAATCCATGTTCCATTCTACAAATCTTTTCTGCACCATTTCTTTTGACATCTTCATGCAATTTGGTGCCCAGAATGAAACATAATATTCCAGCTGAACAACCAGTGATTTTATACAGGTTTTTGCATAAATTCTATGCTTTTTATATATGGAAGTTCAGGAATAATATGCACTTTAATAGAATCATAGCATTCCTATAGTGTGGAAGTATATCATTGGGCCTAATAAGTCCACACCAGACCTACCCCATCTCTGTAACCCTACATTTCCCATAGCTAATTCACACACCCTGGACACTATGGACAATTGAGCATGGAAAATCCACCTAACCTGCATATCTTGGAGGGCAGAAGGAAACTGGGGCACCTGGAGGAAACCTGCACAGATGCAGGAAGAATATGCAAATTGCACACAGATAGTCGCTCAAGAGTGAAATCAAATCAGGGTTCCTGGTGCTGTGAGGGAGCAATGCCAACTACTGAGCCACCATGCCATCCCCAATGATTTTGAACTCGATCAGATCTCCTATTTGTTTTGCTGTCAAAGGAAAACAACCACATTTCTCTAGTCTCTTCACGTAACTTCAGAAATCCCCATACTACAGTATCCTATGTATCCTTGGATTTCTGTTTTCACTGGCAGCTCCCTTTTTCATCAGAGTAACACAAAGGTATTCTCACCCTTCAGCCTGTTCCATCATTCCCCAAATAGTGAAATCTAAACTGTTCACTTTCCCTCCAAACCTGGGACATACCTCTCGGTACATTGTTCCAGAAGGCAACGTATTTGCAGTTGTCCTTCTTGTTACAATGTCTAATTACTTAAGTGTTTTCTGTTGTAATGTTGATTCAGAAGATTTTTTTTGCATTAGGGGAATTCTTAACTTCCTCTTTTTCTAAAATCACTGTTCTGCAACATCAGGTCTGTTTTCCTTCCTCTTTTCTATGACTCTAGTCTGTGTGTCACACAGCTACTATAAAAGAGAGAGAAAGAAAGGAGGTTTTGTTCTGACCTGTATTGCTCTTCTGTGCGGAAAATTCTGGAGTAAAAATTGTAATTCAGGGTGAAACTGCAGTGTGACACATTCTAATCTAGTTACTCTTCAGCAGGCTTTGATACTGTGCAGAGTGTGACCCACAATACCAAGGGTTGAGCATTGGGCACAAACACATTCTCAACATTTCCGCAGCTGACATGTTTGAATCATTGATGTCTAATTTTAGTGTGGAACGTTCAATACTTTACAACATGTGGAAACAGTTTTAAATTAAATTCCCTATTGGAAGGGTTAAACTATTGGATTAGCTGATTTGTTCTCTGTTACTGCAGTAGTTGGGTCGATGGTCCCTACCTGAACCAGAGTTGCATAATGCTAATAGGAACTTTTGGGGTGGGTAGAAGGACACGAAGGATTATCATCTTACAGATGGGCAATAGAGAACTTTCAAGATGCGCAATAAATATTGTCTGAACTTGATAAAATATTTAACCAGACAGGGAGGAGGGCCTCAGCATTGCCTTAGGCATTGAATTAGACTTGTTTCCACAACAACGGGCACCTCTTGTATTTCAGGTTTGATCAGTGATTAAAACTTTTGACAATGATCTTACAGACAAGACAGGAATGTGACAGTCTAGTTGCCAACCAAATACTTGTCCCCCATTTACTGAATATATTGACTTATAAAAACAAGTGAGAAGTCTTGAAGAAGGGCTTATGCCCGAAACGTCGAATCTCCTGCTCCTTGGATGCTGCCTGACCTGCTGCGCTTTTCAATCAACACATTTTCAGCTGTAAAAACAAGTGCTGTGTTATCGTTTCCTGAGAACTGTACATAATTATTGTAATGTTGGGGGGGGGGGGGGGGGGGGGGGGTCAGTCATCCATTATTAAGCCACAAGTTCAACCGTCCCAAAACAAGAGGTTTACAGATACAGATTGAGTTTATGTAATTTCTGGTTATGATTCCAAATCACTTGCTGTCTGAAGTATTGTAAAAATGTAGAAATTTGACAGAAAAGACGCATGAGAATACCAATGAAAGGTTGCAATTGGGGAAAATAAAAATCAAAATATTGTACTTATCACCTGCTCATTATGAATGGATTGAGACAAATATACAATTAAAGACTGATAAGGGCTCTTACAGTGCAGTGGTAGTGTCCCTATCTGAATCGGGATGCCTTCCCCCTCCTGCTCTAAATGTCATATCTAAACAAGTTCTTCAGAAATATCTTATTATTAAAGATTTTCACAATTTGAGGTTATAACCAGGAGCCTAAACAGCTGCTTCCATTTATTCATTTTTAAAATTGGTTTGCAGAGATACTAGGTAAGAAATCAGAAGGAGGAGAGTAGGAGGGTAAAAAGACAGGATTTGAGAGCGTATGAGTGGCAGGAAGAGTCATGGAATGAATCACAGCATTATGCTTCAAGAGCTGAGGGCACAATCACGCAGTCGGGTAGAAAGTGATATCCCATGCTTTCATTTTTTTAAAAAATATGAAGCCAATTACTGCAGCAGTGGCAGTCGGCACCCTGTACCCTAATCCCATTTGTCAATTCACACCACAATTTTTAAGCCATCTCAGGTCATCTCGTAAAACAGGTTGATAGTCAAATGGCTGTTGGAAAGTCTTTGGAAGAAGTTTGTTTTTTAAATTTGATGAACAGCACATGTCTCTAAAACCTACATGTAAAAAAAAATCCTAAATTGTACACACATCCTAGTTTACCATGATAAGATTCAGAATAACCAGTTCTTCAGCATTTAGAATCATACAGCTTTGATTCCGAAAGAATAAATTATCAGTTCCAGAAAAAAAAAGGTTCTACAGAAACAATGATCTGCGTGGTCAGAAGATCCCTGGTTACACTGCTGCATGAGAGGTAATCTTCTGGATCACAGATCTCCTACGGTGTGGAAACATGCCATTCAGCCCAACAAGTCTATACCAACTCTCTGAAGATCATCCCACCCAGACTCTCCCACTCTTTCCCTATCCAGGTAATCCACCTAACCTACACATCCCTGAACACCATGGGCAATTTAGCATGGCTAAACCACCCAACCTGCATTTCTTTAGACCATAGGGGGAAACCCTCACAGATACTGGGAGAATGTGCAAACTTCACACAGTGTGTCGCCCGAAGCTGGAATTGAACCTGGGTCCCTAGCATTGCGAGAGAGCAGAGGTAACCACTGAACCACCATGCCACTGTTAACAGATGATCAAGTCTGCCTGTCATTCCTCTGAAATTAACCATCCCTTACAGTGATGCATTTCAAGTGTTAAGTGTAGTTATGAGTCTATTGAATTAGGAAGGTTACAGTCCTGGTCTTATGCAACTAGACAAGAACAACAGGTTTTTGGGAACATCCAGCTAAGGGCTTGATTCATTCAGCTCAGTGCAATTTTAAGAGGGCTCAGACTCTGACTTGAATATGACGTCCCTGATAGACCTCTACCTTCCACATAAAGTCATTGCTTAAGATCCAAGATAATGAACCTGAGTTTGAGTAAAGGACTTTTGTAGAACTTAAACCCCATCAAGAAATGGCAGTGGAACATAGGAAATTTTATAAATACAAATCAAGTCCACATTCCTCCAATCAGACCCCAGGTGTAGCCCTGAGTTTCCAAAGTTTCATTTGCCATTTTAATTCTCTATCCTCTGTTCCTACCCTTTTTGAATAATGCTTGAAAAGGAATGTCACCTTTCAATCCAGCATTTTACAGCCTTTCAGACATTGTGTTCAATAATTTCAGATCATAATCATTATTCCCATTGTTTTTCTGGCATGTGCGGACAATGTTGCTTCTGATCTTAACTCCTGTGGGTTTTTTTTGTTTCATTAGCACTTTGTTTTCCTTGCACCTCATACCTTTGTCATTTAAATCTTTCTTCCCAGCCTCTGATTGCTTAAACGCTGTTAAATTTGTAACACTTTCCTGTTCAGGGGTTACAGATGTGAAATGACCTATATCTACAGAGGTGCTGCCCTGTTAAGCATTTCCAGCATTTTGTGTTTCTTCTTAATCACATTTTTATTTATCTGCTACACAAGAACTTTTCCTGCCAAACACAGACCACCCCAGTTTTCTCACTGCAACTCAGATTCATTGTATAAGACTGTGCCTCTATGAGGAACTGGATTTGGATTATCCCTAATTCATCATCCACACAATCTTTACATCCTTGTGACACACTGACTACTCTTTACCTCTGGACCAGGAGGCCTTAGGTTCTCACTTGCTCCAACGTGTGTAATGACATCTCTAAACAGGTTGATGAGGAAATGTTTACACATGTAAACATTACAACCAGCAGATAGATATCTTACCTCCCATCAATCTGAATTGGCTCGATTCAAAATCCCAGAGGTGAATTCACATTAATTGACTTTTTGCAACAACCAGAGAGGACCTCACGAAAGTTTCTCCCTTTCCAAAGGAGCCCAACATTCTCTCAGGACTTACATTATTACAAAGTCAAGAAATGTCAATTATTTTAAACACACCAAATCTTAAGTTTATTTCACTTTTTTCATTTAAAAATGCTTAACATTAACATTTCTGAAGAGTAAACTTAATACTAACAGTAATAAAAATCACGAAGTGAAATTCCTCAATCGTAATGAAGCGTCAAATGAATCACATGTTTCTTATTTCAGGAAGGCCAATTCAGTGACTCATGAGCATATTCTGCAGTGCACTGCAGAAATAAATGAAGTGCTCTTTCAAAGAGTCTCTCCTCATCACAGTCCGAAATGAGCTTTTTGCCTTCTCCCAAAGGCTGCTACACACTAAGGGGAGGAGGATTTTTCGACGCTAATTCAACAAAGTGATGAAAGTGGCATAGCTTGCAATGAACCCTTGAGTTTGACATTGATGCTACAACAGCCAGACCGAGTTAGGAGCTGCAAGGTCACATTAAAAAGCTTTTTAATATCTTTAGCTAGAGAATGGTGAGAATGTGGAACTTGCTCTCACATGGAATAATTTAGGCAAATAACAGATTCATTAAGGGGGAGCTAGGAAAGTACAAAAGATAAAAAGGAAGAGATGGACATGCTGATAGGTCGATTCATGTGAAGCAAAAATACCACCACAGCAGTTGAGTTGAATGGCGTTTTTCTTCATTATAAACTCTATGTGCTAGAATTTCACTATAAAATAGCCAAACACATTTACTATTGTTTATTTTTTTTAATTGTTCTCGAGATGGTTACAACACCAGACGGAACAGCACTCGCGCACTCACTTCCCCATGAATTACCTTCTACCCGCCAACTCCCAGGACTCCCATCCTTCACACCCAGCTCAACAGTGCTGTCCATGTACGCTTATGTAAACAGCCACTGCCCACCCACCCCTTCACACTTTTTTTGTTTTTATTGACCTGCTACTTGGTCTCAGTCAATATCTTCACAACCAATGGAAACTCATCCACACCCTCCTCACGCAAGGTTGGGCTCAGATCCACAACTCCACATCCCAGAGATCCATGGCTCCATTTCTTTATCAATGCACTTCCTAAATTTTTTAAGTTGAGATACAGCTGAGGTTTCATAGCCCCTTCTGTCATTCGTCCATTAATCATGAACACTAAATATGATTTTCATTTTAGAAATCATTAAGAAAGTCTCTTGTGCTATGCACAAAAATCTTCCCAGCCCCATCCCACCCTCCCCTCCCTCCCAAAAAAAAACAAACTCCTCCCTGAAGGAACTCTGGCTGATTTTAAAAGCTGGTTTATTCTAGATCCTCCTTTTACATACAAGCTGAGGCAACATAATTTTCACCACCTGTCATTTTGGCATGCTGTTGATCCTCTGCTAAAGCCATCTTGAAGCTGGGAGGGGGGCAAAAAATCCTGGACTATCCCATCTCTGCATGCCCTGATGCACAATGCCAGGCAGGCTGCACCCATGTGGCGTTATGCAGTAGGGAGTTTGGCACTTCTCTCCCAGTCTACAGACCTCTGCTTGTGATTTTTTGCCCCGTTTGCTCTCGCTGGGAACCGGCCATGGCATTTTGGGTTCATTTTGATTTGCATTTCCAGTCTTGTTTTTGAGACACAGTCCTCTGTGTAAATAAAAAAACAACAATTTTAGAAAACCTTAGATAATTTCTGAAATTCTTTTCTATGTTGAATAGAAATGAATAAAATAAGTTGATTCTGAAAGCAGTTTTCATGTATATTTCCAGTGAAACCCTGAATACCTTTGAACTCCAATGTTTCTAAACCATCAGACCGCTCATCTAAGATACATCACTGGATGACAAGAAATTTTCTCCAAATAAACACTGGTAAGACTGAAGCGAACTGTTTCCATCCTTGTTATATATCATTTTCCTATTATGAACAGCATCCCTCTCACTGACAATTATGAGCAAAACTAGGCCAATTATGTCATTTTGACTCCAAAATTACTGCAAAACCCTACTTTATGCCTTTATTACTTTTAAATTTGACTATTCCAAGCCCACTCCTGACCAACAATTTATTTTCATAAACTTGAGATTATTCAAAACTGCTGCCCGTGTCCTTACTTGTATCAAGACCTGTGCCATGATCACGTGTTTGCCGATTTACTACTTAACACCTAACTAACCAACCTCGCAAATTTTAACATTCTTATCCTTTTGAAATCCCTTACATACTAAGGGATATTTCATGGAGCTTACAAGGTCAGAAAATATGACTGTGGGGTGATTTAAATAGGCAAGATGGAAAATTTAAACTTCCTGATGACAGGTTGAGATGCAGAATAAAATTAGTGGGATGTAGAACTTCGCTGGCTATGGCAAGTTGCTTCTTGTAACACATTTGTAAACCATGAATACTCATTAGTGTAAAATTTTATTAAAAATAATATCCTGCATTTAAGCTAAAAGATGCAGGAGGATCTTGTGTCATGATCATGTGAAGGTCTGCTTTGTGCAATTGAACACAAGGTTTCCTTCTTTGATTCTAAGGCACAGAGAGGAAAGCAGATGAATGCATGCTGGGATTAAGGCTGAGAATCATCAAGAGTCAGTGGTGAAGAGGATTTTTGAAGTGGGAAGGATCTGCTGTTGCAATGTAATTGGGGAGGGGTGTTTTAGATAAATGGAAAAAGAGTGGAGAGAGAGAAGACATGCATGTCCTCCTTGGATGCTGGCTGGCACATTCCTTGTAAGAGCTTTGCATTCTGGAATCAGAGGTTTGTAGCACAGAAAAACGCTCTTTAGCTGATGGAGCCTACACTAATCAAAACAACCACTTAACGATTCTAATACCATTTTCCTGAACTTGGTCCATAGCCTTCTATGCCTTGGCACACTACATTCATCCGTAACATTTCAACTTCCTTACTGGAGATTGTTCTCGGGCAATGTCCTTTTATTGGTATAAAAGAGGGAGAGCCAGCTGAGCTTGCAAGTTCATCCATGTCCCACAGAGTTACAAGCACAACCTGGAGAGTAACATGAACACACTGAACAACAGAAACAAAACCAGTGTAGCTTTCATAATAAAGGAAACGCCCCATACTCCCATGTAACCAATGACTGTCAACTATGTGATGTGCTAATATATTTAGCTCTCTGACTAAGTTTCACAGGTTAGGACAATACACACATAAATAAAGGTAAAGTCATTGTGAAATATTTACTGGCAAAATTTAATTTTGGAAAACATTTTTGCTCTCCATTGTTATGCTGATGGTGATATTATTAAGTAGGAAAGTGACTCCCAAGATGCAGAGGCTCCCTGTTTGGCCAGGAGATTCTAATAGGTTGTCTGTTGAGGCAGCATGGTCTACTGACAACTATCGAAAGGATGTTATGAAACTTGAATTGGTTCAGAAAAGGATGTTGCCACGGTTGGAGGATTTGAGCTATAGGGAGAGGCTGATTAGGCTGGAGCTGTTTTCCCTGAAGCATCAGAGGCTGAGGGGTGACCTTATAGAGGCTTATAAAATCATGTGGGGCATGGATTAGATAGACAAAGTCTTTTCCCTGATGTGGGGGAGTCAGGAACTAGAGGCCATAGATTTAGGGTGAGAGTGGAAAGATATAAAAGGGACCCAAGGGGCAGAGGATGTGGTGGAGGCTGATACAATTACAACACTTTAAAAACATCTGGATGAATATATAAATAGGAAGGGTTTCGAGGAATATGAGCTAAGTGCTGGCAAACGGGACTAGATTAGGTTGGGATATCAGGTCAGCATGGACGAGTTGGACTGAAGGATCTATTTCCATGCTATATATCTCTATGACTCCATGATAGCAGGTTTCAAAGAAAACCTTGCCCTGTTGTTAAATTAGCCATGCTTTAGATGAACTCTGCTGGCACTTATCAGGGTGTGGGAAACAACAAAATGAGAGAAAATAGAAGTAGCACAGAGTTCCAGTTACAATGCTAAGATCGGTATTCAGTTGACATAATCCTGGTCCTAATGCCTGATTTCCTCCAAGCGTTGAAGCCAGAGTTAGCTACCATCATCCAGTTCTTGAGGATCTCAACCTTCATAACTCTTATTAGCAGCAGTGCATGTAGATGTCAAGAATCTAAGCTCTGGAATTTCCACTGTCATTCTTTCCTTTATTTAAGACCTGCCTTAAATCTACATTTTTGACCAAGAGTTTTTTGGCCATTCACCTACTATTTCCTTATGGGGCTTATCAAATTTTACTTTATAAGGCAATTTTCAATTACCTGTGATAGTTAATTTTCCCAAGAGCACTAACTGCAAGTTGATATCGAAATTTAATCAAAGCTGGCTGGGGCAATGGGTCAAGGATTGACAACTCATTGCTGTAATCGGAATCCCAATCCAGCTAGTCTGTTTAGTTTGTGTGTGACATTATTTTGAACAGTTTCAAATCGTTTGCACAAAAAAGAGACTCCACAGCAACTGCATTTACAAATCCTTCTCTATTGCAGAGGAAGGAGGTACGGCAAGTTTCAAGAGCAAGATTTCTTCCAAAGTGAAGTCAAAATTAAGTGGGCCCCCTCCCACTGAGTGAACATTGTGCAGAAGGAAACAAGCTAGGATTCTATGGTGAGAGTACAGAATGGGTGATAAGACACTATTGCTTATACTCAGAATTCTTTGAAATGGGACCACTACTTTTTTAAGCTTAGATGATTAGATCAGCCCTGATCTCATTGAATGGCTGAGCAGACTCATTGGACTGAATGACCTACCACTGTTACTATGACTTATGCTCTAACAGGCTACATCTAGCTCAGCTGGCTGGACAGCTGGTTTGGAACAGTTTGCAAGTCAACAGTTTGGAACCAGTTTCCACATCAGCTGAGTTTATCACAAAGGACTCTCCTTCTCAACCTTTCCCCGTGCTTGAGGCATAGTATTCCTTAAGTTAAATCACCACCAGAGGTGTCTCATGGGTGGCATGTCAGCAGTTGCCTCAGAGCCAGGGACCGATGTTTGTTTCCAACCTTGGCCAACTGTCTGTATCAAGTTTGTACATTCTCACTGTGTCTGCTGTTTGAAGGTCAATGCAGACTCAATGGGCTGAATGGCCTCTTTCTGCACTGTAGGGATTCTATGAATCTACTTCTCAATTTTGCCTCTCACCAGAAGCGTGGTAACCCTCAGGTTAAACCATCACCAGAGGCCTGTCTGTAACAGCCCTTTGATCTGGTAGACTATGGAACTTTACAAACAATAAAATTAATAAAAAATTTACCCAGGAATACTTGATGTTGGAACTTCATACAAAATTCATTCATTCTGACAGCAAACTCTTCCCTAGATCTAATCTCAGTGAGTTTCAGAAGCACGTGGAAGGCAGTTTGACCAAGTCCCTGAGCCACAGTTGAAGGCTGTAAGATCAGGAGACTTTGTGGTAAAGGTACCATAGAATAAAAGGCTAAGAAATTTCCCTCTGCGTATCAGTGAGACTGGAAGATCCTGAGTTATTGAAAGTCAGAACAGATACTAACTTGGGTACTGCTACTTATCTTGGAGGTGATGAGTTCTTAACAGGAAAGTTGCCAATGCTGCAATGCAATGAATCCATACTAGATGCGAGTGAGGACAGTATATAGTTCTTCAACTGCTCAATGAGGGAGTGAGCAAGGGAGGGAGAGAGAGACAGACTTTAAACTCTCCTTAAACAAGACAGTGAATAAGGAGACATACATCAATAATTCCGACACACTGCTCAACTTAGAGTCAGAGACGGAATAACATGGAAGAGTTATTTTTTGTAATGAGTAGGAACATTAGGTGAAGTGAGGAAGAAGTATATTAGAAACTTAGAACAAGACTGACCTCAAACAGAGATTGCTCAGAGACATGTTTTTTCTTGATTCTTTTCATATGAGGGATTATAGAATAGTTGAATGGTCTGGATGGTCAATTCCAGGCTATCTACAGTTTATGGAACCCCAGGACTGGAAAGCCCGGGTTCAAGTCCCACTTGCTTCAAAAGTGTGCAATAACATCTCTGAACATGCAAATTAGAAAAATAGGTCCAAGACAGTTCTTACCTGGGAGACTGATGCAAGTCATGGATTTGTGAACACAGCTATCGGAAGAGGCGTGTGAAATCTCTCAAAGCCCAGCAAACTTTCTTACATTCATCAGCACTACAAAAGGTTAAAAAGATGCATTGAAAATCAACAGAGCACTAACTTAACTTTGAATACGGAGTTAAAATAACATTGATCTATATAGATTATTAGCATATAGCAGTAGCTTAAATTAACAAAGCACTGCGTTTAAGTAACAGGGGATAATGGATCTCATTAACACTAATTTTCATAAAAACTAGCACACAGCCGTGGGTTATAGTAATGCTCCATTTATCTAGACTCACACAATCAATGTACACAATCATAAGGCTGGCTCTGCTATAAAGTGAAAAAGATTAAACATTAACTCTAACTTGCAAAGGAATTTATACAAAAAGTTCGAAGTTAACAATTCTATGACTGAAAGATCAGCTTGTATACAGTAACAGCAAATGTTAGGAACCGTGACTCTTGACAGTTTCTTTTTCAGGTGAGTGAGCTTCTGCTGAGGTGACCTCAACTCTGCACAATAAGGATTAACTGCTCCTTCCAGACAAACCTCCTGCCCAAGGATATTGCTCTATTTATTTGATAAGATTGATAATTTTTTGTTTCATTTTGATTTTTTCCTAAGCTTTTGATTGCCCACTTCAAATACTTTTTCTTCTTTCTCAGACTGTGAAACCTTGCTGCTCATGGTTCCTCTCAAAGTGTGAGGGACAGTGGAACTTAAGGGAGATAATCACCGCACATATCTAGTAGGGAGGGTCAGTGGATCACAATCAGGAGCCCTAGCTACCAGCAGCTTCTTGATCCAAAGACAGAATTCCATGGCTGCTTACTAATGTTAACATACTCCACTCTAATTCAGAATCAAACTCTCACACTCCCTGATCAATGGCTGAATGAGCTGGGCCAGCGACTCCATCCAGCTCATCATCCAGAGAATCCTTTGGACAACTTAATAATATAAAAATGCAATTGCAAAACCCCACTGTACTGAAAAAGATATTTCCTATACAAATGGAATAAAATTAAGGTTTTTGTAAGTGAGCCAACTGTCCAAAAGATGGTGGTTTCCTTTGTTTAATTTGGCACATGGATAAAGTTCATAAAGTCATCAATCATGTTTTGACTAACTCAATGACAAATTTCAATGAGTGAAGTTAAAGTCAAAACTCGGGCAGCTATCATCTATTAAAATGCACATCGATTGTCAATCAAGACCACAGGTTCAAGCTGAAGTCTGGACAATTAGGATTGACATTTAATGTCTGAAATTATAGCATTGGCCATACTTTTGGGTGAGGTCATACGGACTACAAAAAGTTCAATTATCTCTTTCCCAAGCAGGAGAATTAAATCACAGAAAAGTTGCAGATAAAAGGTTTTCAGCCCATTGCACCTGCATCACCTTAATAAACTAGCCACCCATTTACCCACTTAACAGAACCTGGTCCATAGCCTTGCATGTCACAGCACTTCTGGTGCAGATCCAGATTCCTTTCAAATGATGAATGTTTCTACCTCAACCAAACTGGTCTGCAAATTCCAGACATTCACTACTCTCTGGGTGAAAAAGGTTAATCTCACATTCCTCCTAATTCTTTCACCAAGAATTAAATCTGCGCCATTCCACAAAGAAAAACAGGTCTTGCCTGTCCACTTTATCCCTCAGTATTTTGTCCACCTCAAATAAGTCACCCATCAGCCTCTCTGTTTAAGGGAATGAAACAACCCCAGCCTATCCAATCAATTATCAGTAATTTATTAGAGTAAAGAGACAAAAGATAAACTCAACAAGTGTCACTACAATTGCTCCTCGGTCAGCTTGTGCGACAGATGAAGCCAGGTGTAATGCTGGATTCAAAAACCAATTTTGCACGGAAACAAACAACTGCTGACTCATCCACCATAACCATTTTCTTTCAACTATCAGTAAAATTCAACCTTTTGATACAACTCTCTACTGTTCAGAGTTGAATAATATGAAAAACATTTTCAGAGCATGAATAACTCAGGAGGCGTGGTTTCAGACCAAGTCATTCCTGACTACAAAGTGCGATCATACGGACGAGGCAAACCATAAGGTATAATTCAAGTCAGGACTTGCTCAGTGTCAACACTTTACCATATGGAGAAACCTCATGATTGTTTAAAGGTGGAAGTCAGTCGGCCCTTATACAGGTCTGAGCATGTTGTTGATTGTTAATTCATTGAATGCTTTCTTCCTCTGTAACTGGCCTTGTGTTAATTTGCCTTGTATTGATAGAAGAACACTGGGAAAATGTCATGTAATCAGTGAGTTGCAATCTCTGAGTGCCACTACATTATAATATTGTTCTAGACCTATTAAAAAGGCCTCAGTACAGTAATCTTACCGGTTCCAGAGTGTGCTAGCTGTAAACGCTAGCTGCCATTTGAGGAAACCTTCCCGTCCCAATTGTCCAACACTGGCACCTTCCCAAACCATCAGAATAGTGCTAGCTTTGCATGCCCACTGAGCAGTTACGCTCACAACTACTCTCACCTGGTGACTTGCTTGTGGAAGTCAGTCAGCTGCTTGTGTGTTACTGTGATAGCACCCCCTGCTGTCTCTTTTGGTAATGACTTGAGTGAAACCTCCAACCATCTGCAAAAGGTCTAAAGGGGACAAGAACAAAAAAAATTCAAAGATTCATGGGAAGTATGCTGAAAAGACACTAGTGTTGAGGGTGAGAATTGGGAAGGGATTAATACACATTGCCTGAATACACTGTCTAAGCTTCAACGAAATGGGATTTCCTGGTTTTGATAAAATCGGATAGCCTTAAAACAGACAACACAGCGCCTCACTATATCCATTTCTATATATGATGAAGATGAAGGGTAATCAGATTTTTGAGAAACGTTGTCACACATATTATGCTTACTTATTCACCTAAAACATGCATTAGACCTCCCACACATACGTTCTCTCAGATAGCAGGAGTGCAGTTTAACATAAGACATTGATTAACTTGGTAGAGTCTAGGTTACAGTACAAAGCACAGCACTAACATTACACCTGAATACACATGGACACTTGCAACTACTCCTGATTCAAGTATACAAGCATCTGTGTACATGGGCACATTGAAAGGCAGAACACCAGTCTAACCTTGGATTTAAATGTTAAATAGAAAGATCTCAAGGCACTACAAAATTGAAAATTGCATGCTAGTTAGTTGGTTTTGTTATAGAACACAATCTTCAGAGTTTCTGCTCCACGTATTGCAGAGTAGTAAAACATTGCTCTCCAAATGTAATTACTGCACAAATGCTCCATTAAAGCATTGTTGGAAATCTGTGAAACTCTGCTTAGACAGCTTTCATTCTGAATTCACAGTATTTAATATTCAACACATCACAGATATTTACAGCACAGGAGGCCGTGATTTGGTCCCATCATGTTCTGCATCAAAGACCTGGCTCCAATAATCTCATTCTCTAGCTCTTAATCCATAGCCCTGGAGGCTACATTGATGCAAAAGAACACATAAATAACTCTTCAATGTTACAAGAGTTTCTAACTCAATTATCCTTTCAAACTGAGTTCAAAACTCCCACCACTGCCTGGGTGAGGATGAGCCTCAACTCCCCTCTAAGCCTTATATTGCTAGACCTAAATCTATGGCCCATGTTTAATGACCCATCTAGCAATGGAAAGAAGTTATCTTCTCAATCACCCTACGTCCCTCAATTGTATACACAACTATCAGGTCCTCTCTCAAATCTTTGCTCTTCCAAGAACCAGCCTATCCTTGTTTTCCTCATACTTCTGGTCCTCCGGCCCAGGCAACGTCTTGGTAAATCTCCTCCATAATCTCTAGTTCAATCATGTCAATCCTACAAAATGGTGACCAGTACTTGCACAATACTCTGCTTGCAGCCTAACCAGCATTTTATACAGTTCTACACACCATCCCTGCTAATAAAAGCTAGTGTTCCATCTGCCCTATTTCCCGTAACTACCTGCCCTGCTACATTCAGGGATCTGTGCAGACACACATTAAGGTCCCTCTGACCTTAAAAACTTTCTAGCTTCTGACCATTCATACTGTCATCCTTTGCCTTGCTAGACTGCCTAAAGTGCATTACCTCACTTTTCTGGATTGAATTCCATATGCTATTGCTCTGCCCACCTGACTAATCCACTGATAGGCCCCTGGAGTCCACTGCTACATTTTTATTTACCTCCACAATTTTCATGTTACACGCAAATCTATTAAACATTCCCCCTACATTTAAATCCAAATTATCATTAATGTACAACATAAAACAGCAAGATCTCCAACACGGAGGCCTAGGAAGCTCCACTGAAAACAGACATCCAGTACAACGAATATTCCTCAGCCATCACTTCTTGGCTCTCTACTAATTTT
Organism: Hemiscyllium ocellatum; assembly: GCF_020745735.1. Lineage (NCBI taxonomy): Eukaryota > Metazoa > Chordata > Chondrichthyes > Orectolobiformes > Hemiscylliidae > Hemiscyllium > Hemiscyllium ocellatum. Next base: position 20,186,686 of record NC_083423.1, on the reverse strand, counting down.
GGATCTAAGGTGCCACTTTGCCTTGATTCACTGGGCTCTTATTTTCTTGACCAGTCTGCCATTACAGCATCTAAAGCCTTGTTAAAGTCCATGTAGACCACAGCAAATGTATAATTTTTATCAATACTCCTGGTTAGCTCCCCAAAAGAATTCCATTAAATCTGTCAAATATGACCTTGCCTGAATAAACTGCAAATATATTCTGCTCCTCAGAATTCTTGCTAATATGTTTTCCACTACCAAACTTAGATTGTCTGGTATGTAATTTCCTGGTCTACCCCCTCCTCTTTTTTTTAAAAAATACTGGCACAATGCACAGATTACTTCTATTCCCCCAATGGGCCCTACACTTAACTTAGTTATTCGCTTGCCCTATACTTTTTTCTCTTAAAAATGGGTTTTCCTTTATTCTACATGCCAATGCTGTCTCATACACTCTTAGCTTGTCCAATTTCTTTCTCTAAATTAACCCCTACAATCTTTTATACTCCTCTTGGGACTATGCTATATTGAGTGCTCAGTATCAGCCACAGGTTGCTCTTATTTCTTACTCAATGTTTATATTCCTGCATAGCCAGGGTTCTCTGGTCTTGGTGCCACCCTTTGTCTTTACAGGAACATAATTGCCCTATACTCCTACTATTTCCTTCTTGAGTGCTTCCCTTTCTCCCTCCCTTCTTGAGTGCTTTGATAGTAAAATGAACTAAGAGTAGTTACTTGAAGATAAAACAATGATAAGTTAGCCTTTCTCCAGTTTACAAATTCTATTCCCAGCCTACACTTATCCTATTCCACAAATATCCTTAATTTGTGACTAATCATTCAGCTCTAGAACTGTCCTCACTGTGCAGTTTGTTACATGGAGATACTAAATAAGCTATGGTTATTTTTGTAACAGCAAGGCAGGGGAGATTTAACAAAGTTTTCAAAATTGTGAAAGACTTTGACAGATACAATTAAACTATTACCACTAACAGACCAGTTGAAATCCAGATTTAAGGTGATCACCAGAAGAATCATGGAAATTGGAAGACTTTTTTAAAAATGAAGCGAATTGCTGTGATCCGAATTGTCTGGCAGAATAGCAGTGGAAACAATTTCAGTAAAACTTTCTAATGATAATTACCACTTAAAGAATTTGTCTTGAAAGATCAGTGAGGAAAGAGCAAAGGGAGGGGTCTATTTGGGTGGATCTTTCAAAACGCAGCAAAGGCATATAGACCTGAATGGTCTCCTTCTGTGGTTTATGATTCTATGGTTGCAGAATTTTACTTGAAAGTCATAAAAAGCGAATGAAACTGAAAATGCTGTGCCATGCAAGTGGTTTGAATAATATGCCCATCTGCCTTTAATTAGCAAGATAAAGCCTCCAGCCATTAATCAGGTACTATTGTGATCTTACCGCTCTGTCGATTTGCATGATTTCCCATATAACCTCTGCTAGGTCTGGCAAAGTATACGGGGGAAGGCAGAAGCACACAGCCTGGAGCAGTTGATTGACCAGTTGTTGACCATGTTGGGTCATCACCTGTTTGATTAGTTCCTTCCGTAGTTCAAAGTCATCCTCGTGCTGTGGAAGCGAGATCCAATTATTACTACATTTTTTTGTTCAGTTCATTCAGCCATTGTAATGAGGTTGATACATAACTCGGCAGGTATGAAAACTCCATTCTTTGAAATTGAGAAATCGATGAATTCCACAGTACAGATCAGCAAGCAAGACTGTAGAGGAGGCATGATGTCTCAGTCATCAGTGCTGAGGTCGACTTCAAGCTTGGGTTTTAAAAGCCTACAGTGCGTACCACTAAGCTTTAGCTTTGTAGGTCTTTATACTGCAACAAGGTTGGATTTTAAGATTTTAGAGACGCAGATGTGAATGGCAGACCACAGCCAAGTCCCACAATTTTGGGAAAGACGTTTCAGTGTAGGACTACTTTAAGATTAGTAGTTCAGTAATGCAGCAATACCTCCATACGTGGTATCTATGCATTCATTATACCTTCAGTACACAAACAAAAGATGATATCTGCACATGTGGGGAAGGCTTAAACCACACATCATACCTAACAAATATTTTATTGTGTTTTTCATACTGGAACTATATTGTAGTAAAGAAACAAGCTAGATTAAGTATTTATAAATTGAGGGTATTTCTAGAACCTAAATTGTAAAGGAACTTTAACAGTAAAAGTTTGAAACACAAATGTTGAAAAATAAAACTTTTCTGAGAAAAGCTAAGTATATGCAGCAGTCAGATGTAAGGAGTCATTTCTTACAAGATCCCACAATCAATTATCATTGGGCATGTTGGCTAAGGGTTAAATATTAGTCAGGACACCCAGCACGTCAAACAATGCTGCATTATCTTTAACATTCACCTGAACAGAGATTAGTGCACATACAAAAAGGACCTCAGATGGTGTAGTAAGGGATATCAATAGGACACTGAAGCCACACAATAGGGTATAACCCACAAACCAATAAACCTGGGGTAGGAGCACTGCCACTCAGCTGTCTTCTCTGGATTCAGGCACCAGTATTCAGTGCTCAGGCAGGCAAAAACTTACATCTTTGGCAACACCTGTGTGGATAAGATCCCTCAAGAACTTCATGATACTGCAGTTGGCATCTCGGTGGTCAAGAACGACAGCTGCAATGGCACAGTTCAGGATGTGAATAATGATCTGGCTCTGCAAAAGCGTGGTTGGGCTCCGTTGAATAAATCTACATGGGGAAAGAAAGGGGAACCCCATAAATACTTGCAGAGATGTTTCATGTTACAAGAAACTCTAGAAGATTCAAAAATGATTTACAAGACTGATACCGAAAGATCATACTGGTCAGAAAATACTGAACATGCTCAATTGCTTTTGTCTTGGAACAGCCTGAGAGGTGGTCTGTCAAATATTTTCCCACTGGAGGCTAAGCAAAATCAAGGAGCATAATATACATGGTAGCTGTTGGGGTCTTGTGGCACAGTAGTAGGGACCAATGTGCCCTGGAGGTGTCATAAGATGGCCGGACAAATTGACTAAAATAACTATAACCTTAAGATAGCCATTAATATATTCAATTAAAAGTAAAGATAGTTCTTTGCTCAAAGAGTGGTTAGAATGTGGAACTTGCTGCACATTCAAATGTGCATGGAGTAATTAAGACAAATAGGAGGAAACTGAATATGTGAAGGAGAAAACAAAAAGAATATGCTTATGGTGTTCAAAGGTCTAGCAAAAACTTCATTAGCACACCACATGTTCGGAAGGAAAGTTGTGCAAAATATTTTTGCAAACTTTCATAGATAAATGAAACACCACAATATCAACCAATATTTACACTGCCACTATTCAAGTTTGCTATCAAGCATTCAAGAGACTAAATTCCCACAGCCTCGGGAGACAGAATGAAGTATGTAATCTAATGTTAAAAAAAAATCTGAATAAACATCCAAATTGGAATAGATTGAAGTTAACTGACACATTTTAAGGAAACATCTATTACACGGCTAAAAAAAAAATCAGGTGTATTTTTTTTAAAAATACTGTGATTTGTTATGATCTGGTATGCACTGCTTGAAAGGATAATGGAAGATGATACAATAGTAACTTTCAAAGGAAAATATAAAGTGAACATTTGCAAGGCTATGGGAAAGAAGTGGAGAGTGGGTTTAATTGGATCGCTCTTTCATGAAGTGGCAGGAGCTCAATGGGTTAAAATGGTCTCCTTCTGTGCTGCACAACTCTCCAGGAGGCACAGAAGTGAAATGTTAGAATAATGGACTAGAATAAAGGAATCCCTTCTGTGCAGAAAGAGGCCATTAGACTTATCAAGTATACACTGACCCTCCAAAATCCTGAGTTTCTGTTTTTGAGGCAGGACTAATTACTTTGCTGAGACAGGTGAAATGATAGAAACACTTTTCCAAAGAAGTGTCAGTGCTTCAGAGATTTGGTTAAAGAGATGTATACAAATATACTGAGTCACCAACAGTGCCAAGCAAGTACTATTACATCCTTACCAGACAACAAATTACTTCACTAAATCTTCCAAGTACCTGGTTGCTAAACGGAAAAGATCATCCACTGTGTCTGGGTGATCCCGAAGGCCATTTGGCTGTTCAAGCAGTTGAAATGTTGGCATGCACAAAGCCTGCAAAAAATAGTGAAGAGTTAAAGGCACATGTCTGCAGGCCAGAGAAAGATGGCCACCATCACTACCCAGCAGGGAGGGTTGGCCCACCTTGGGATGGCCTTTCTTACCTGTAATTGAGTGATGCTAAGTCCAAATGCAGCATACCTGCCCTTACAGATCAGACGTTGCCCAAAGCTCAGTGAAGGAGATAGTTTGAGGGAAATTTTCAGCAGCTTGCCAGCCAGAGGGTAAACATGTCTGAATGTAGCACAATTAATCACCCATTCTATTATGGCAAAACACACTTCAAATTTTAGACAGAGAGAGAGAATCTATGTTGGTCTGATCAGTTGGTTTGAGGGGATCTAAGCACCTTCCATACCAGGCAACATCCTCATAAACCTTCTCTGCACCCTCTCCAAAGCGTCAATATCCTTTAGGTATTTGGCGGCCAGAACACAGTATTCTAAACGCAGCCAAACCAAAGTCTTGTACAATTTTAATATGACCTACCTGCTCTTATACTCAATATCCCAGTCAATGAAGGCAAGTATACCATATGCCTTCTTGACCACTACCCACCGGTGCAGCCACTTTCAAGGTACAATGGACCTGAACTCCCAGATCTCTCTGCTCATCCACTTTTCCCAAAGCTCTTCTGTTTACAGTATAGTTCGCTCTAGAATTAGACGTCCCAAAATGCATCACCTCACATTTGCCCAGATTGAACTCCATCTGCCACTTCTTCACTCAACTCTCCAGTCTATCTATATTCTCCTGTATTCTTAGACAGTCCCCTATGCTTTCTGCTACTCCACCAATCTTAGTGTCATCTGCAAACTTACCGATCAGACCAACAATGCCATCTTTCAGATCACTTATGTATAATACAAACAACAGTGGCCCCAGCACTGATCCCCGTGGAACACCTTATGTACGCTTCCCTTTTCCTCTTGGCTAGTTGCACAATTTCTCCCATCATCCACTGTTCACAAATCTTGCCTTTTCTATCCCTCATTTTCAAAGAAGCATGCCTATCCTGCACTATCTTTGAAAGCCTCCCACATATCAAATGTGGACTTCTCTTCAAATAGCTGCTCCCAATCCATATTTCCTAGCTTCTGCCAAAATTTTGATTGGCCTTTGCCCAGTTTAGTAATCTTCTCTTACACACTCATCTTTGTCCACGAATATTCTAAAACTTACAGAATTGTGGTCACTGTTCCCAAAAAAAAAAATCCCCCACTGCAACTTCTACCACCTGGCCTGGCTCATTCCCCAGGTCCAATATGGCCCCTTCCCTCATTGGACTATTGATGTACTGCTCTAGAAAACTTCCCAGGGATGCTCCTTACAAATTCTGCCCCATCCAGATCTCTGACACTAAGTGCATCCCAGTCAATATTGGGAAAATTAAAATCTCCTATCACCACCACCCTGTTGCCTATACACCTTTCTATAATCTGTTTACCTATTTGTTCTTCTACCTCACGCTCACTGTTGAGAGGCCTTTAGTACAGCCCAAGAATGTAACTGCACCCTGCTTATAGCCTACCTATAATGCCTCACTGCTCAAGCCCTCCATAGTGTCCTCCTTTAGCACAGCTGTGATATCATCCCTGACCAGCAATGCAACTCCTCCCCGCCTTTTACTTCCTCCCTGTTCAGCCTGAAGCATCTATATCCTGGAATATTTAGTTGCCAATCATACCCTTCCTTCAACCAAGTCTCTATGATAGTAATAACAAGATGGAAGGTGCTAGCTATAAAGGGAGGTTGAGGTTAGGATTGCTTTCATTAGAAAACAGGAGATTGATTGCAGTCTACAAAATCATGAAGGGTATAGATAGGGGGTATAGAGATAAGCTTTTTCCCAGGGTGAGGGATTTAATAACAAGAGGTCACGCTTTCAAGGTGAGAGGTGAAAAGTTTAAGGGGGATACACACGGAAAGTACTTTGCACAGAAGGTGGTAGGTGCCTGGAATGCATGGCCAGCAGAGGTGGTAGAGGCAGGCATGGGCAGATTCATTTAAGGTGAGTCTGGACAGATGCATGAGTGGGTGGGGAACAGAGGGATAGATTTAGACAGAGGATTTGGATTGGCACAGGTTTGGAGGGCCGAAAGGCATGTTCCTGGGTTGTAAATTTTCTTTGTTCTTATGTGACTGGTCAAACCTCATTGTACGCATATCACCAAGGCTGCAGAGCACAGAGCATCTGTGATAGAAACGCAGATGTCATTAAGGGTAAACCTAACAGTTCCAGAGTTCAATGAGAAACAGTGATGCATGTTAGACAAGTTTAGTTCTTCAGGCTCTAGGAGGATTCTTGTCGCACAGCAGTATTTGTCCCTGATTCAGAGCCTGGAGACTAGATGCATGACTTAACACATCGGAATAAGTCAATTAAAAATATCTGCAAACCAGGTTCTCCCCCAATTTTTACAAAGGGGTCCAGAAGGGTAAGGCAGAAACTGTAGTTTTGCACTAAAATTCTTTTAAATCATAGTTTATTTACTACTTAACTGAACCTATGAATATCAGTCTGTTAAACACAGAGGGGTCAATCAGGACTAATAGTAATCAGTTGATAGTGTCCAGTTGTAAAAGATTGCAGAAGGAATGGAAGTGTTCAGGAGTTCCACAAGTCTGCAGACAAAGCCCAAGAGACTTTGAGTGCCTCAACTCTGTGGAACCTACTTTCAATAGTATCAATACCAACTTAAGCACCTTTCCGTTAAGTATTGTTAATAATATGCATTTGCAAATGTCTTCATCATTATAAAATGTCCCAAGGTGGTTCACTTCAATAATATCATACAAAAATCAGGTAAATAGCTACTAGGACTGGTCTCTAATAGCGCGGTGAAGGAAATAGTTTTAAGAAATGTTTTAACAGAAAAAGAGGGGGCTAGAGAGCAAAGAAGTTTGGAATGAAATTCCAGAGTTTCGGGCCTAGACAGCAGAAGGTTGGCACAACCACTAATGGTGGTTCAATATATGTCAAAAATACCCAAGGAATGCAGGTAACTGCTTAGCTCTCTCACCAATGCACCATTACCCCTGTCCTACCCTCCAATCCCCTCAAGAGTCCCCTCAAAGCATCCACTTGCAAGGAGACCTCAAACCATGCCTTGTCCAGGATGAATTTCTTCAGCACCGAGGGGAGATATCTTGTGGCACGGGGATACCAAATCCTACACTACCTGTACCATGTCCAGAAGTCCTTGTCGGCAGCCTTCTTCCATTCCATATTCATCAACCAGAATACTGCCCAGGTAGAGGAAGCAAGAATGTGGATGCACGCGATACACATTCACCATCTATGTGGAGAGGAGAAAGAGAAGTATGAGTGGGAGCAATAACAAACATTGCATCTCCAATATAGTATACAGCCCCAAGTCTTAAATTTGCAACTTCCGCCACAGAACACCATTTAGCTTTTGTTTGCTACCAGATCACGCCGCAGGCTTTATTCTGATACCTCACTCAAATTTCTGATAAAATTTAATGAAAAAAAACCTCAAATGTAAGCATGTAAAGTTTAAAATCATTTCTGGACATGAGCTAAATACCCTGTTGCTACAGTATTTTACCACGAAGATGTCTATTAAAGACAGAAATCACACTCTTGCTTTTCAATTTTTCAATGTTTTGTTCTGATCATCCAGTTGATCTGATTTCAAAGGCAATCTGAGTCACAAGGACAAAATTAAAGAACCTCAAAAGCACTGAAACAGAACAACTGAAAGCTGACTTTATAGGAGGAGTTTATAAAACAGGTTAGAAAAAAAATATATTCAGAAATTAATGACACTCAAACCTAGGCAGATTCAGAAACAAACATAAAATGCTCAAGGAACTCTGCAGATCCAGCAGCATCTATGAGGGAAATAGAGTTAACAATGAGCTTTAAAGAACAAATCATACTGGACTCAAAATGCTAATTTTGTTTCTCTCTCCATAGATGCAGCAAGACCTGCTGAGTTTCTCCAGCAGTTTGCTGGAAAAATACTGTGCTGTTTGCTTTAGACTTCCAGCACCCACAGTATTTTGTTTTCATACCAAGCATATTCAGAATTGATTTCAGAATGCTCTTCACACAAACTCTAATGAATCTTTAGCACAGGGAAAAAGAGGCAAAGGCTCTACAATGATAGTGTGGTGGCTATGGTAGTGAGCTAGTATCCAAAGGTTAAGACCAATAACCCAGAGAATGTGGGTTTAAGTTGAACATGGCAATCTACACATGCTTGGAAAGCAAAATTCAAAACTAAAACGATGTCAAGAAAAGTGATAGCAAAATATTAATTGTTGTAAAACTCAAACTATGATGTTCTTTAAAGATGGAAGCTTGCAGTCTATACTGTTTAAATCATGTGTCAACAATACCACACCAGCGTGATTGGCCCCTAATTGCCCACTTCAGTGGCCAAGCAGTATGCTCAATTAAAGCAACCAGGGATGGTAATAAATATACTTGCACTGTCTATATCCAAAGAATTAGTAAAGATTACAAAACAGATACCGCAATGATGGTGGTAGGAAAGATCTAGTGTGTAGAACTTTTTCCAGGTGAATAAGCTAATATGGACTACATGACCGTCCCCACTTGCAGCTGTCCCTGAGTTTCTGAACACAGCACAGTGGCCAACGTGATCTACAGTACCTATCAGCACACTGGCAGCACCGTGGCTCCTGCATCACATGGTCAACCATCTTAGTTGAGTGACTATCAAACTGGAATCCTGTGTAGGTTTAGAAAATACACTATCGCGCACTTACTTCCAAACTAGTCACAGTCAGATTAAGAATGCTTTGTGCCCTTTCACCCAAATCATAATCAAATAAAACACAAACAACCCTTTAGAACACTTGCATACTGCATCAATATTAAAGCAAATCATATTACAATATGAAATAACATTTTATTTTTGCTAATTCTGTTGTTGAGAGATCAAGTTTAATATGGTTAAAGATAATTTCCATATGCCTCAGAAATGCCATAAAACATTATGCAAATTATATCTTCAAATATGGTTCCTGATGGAAGCAACTTATCAAATATTATGCACCCAACACAATCCCAAAATCTTCAGTTCATCTACTCTGGTGGCGTTATTAAGAGGGGCATGGGAATAATGGGTTCAGCCTTTGATTTACCTCACAGAGAAAAAAATATAAGGTCTGTGGGACAAATTTCCTGCTGCCTGCTAATCACCTTCCTGGGTCAAAGACATTGCAATAGCAGCTGCTTCTGTCTGCCATCTTGAAACAACAAATGCCTGTATGGACATGTCCTGCATGAATCAAAAAACCTGAACCCGATCTATCCTGATGTCTCAGTCTGACAGCTGATGTTGCCCACTGGCCAAATTTGGAATACCCCGATGCAGTGTCGGAATGCCTAAATAACTAAACAAGGTTCAGACATTCAGCAGTTAAGAAGTGCCCAGCATAAACGTTATCTCCAGGGCCAGGAACCCGACTTGCAGGTCTGATCTGCCACAGCCCTCAGCTCCTTGATATTTCAAAAAAATCCATCTACTCCCCACTTTAAATTCTTTCAATGATCCAGCTGCTACAATTCTCTGGGATAACATTCTCTCTAAGCTGTGCCACTCCAAAGACTCAGCAACTAGTGGCAAAATGCCAAGTTCCAGAAGTCATGGGCACCCAGAGTTCTCCAAGGCCAGTCCAATGATTACAGGGACTGAGGCCATAAATTGCTGTTCTGAGGCCAACAATTCCAAACATACACTAGCTTCTGGGAGAAGACATCCCTTTGCATCTGTTTTAAATGAGAGTCCTCTTATTCTGTAACTATTCCCTAGTTTGAGACTTTCCCACTGGTGGAAACATCTTCACAACATCTAACCATCAAGCCCCTCCAGAATCTTGTACGTTCAATATAACATCAACCCTCATTCTTTAAACTCTAATGAGCCAATACGTACTCTGTTTAGCCATTCTTGAGAAATCAATGCTTTCATCTCAGCAAATAGCTTAGTGAATCTCTTTTAAGCAGTCTCCAATGCTGGTACATCCTTTCTTCAATACAGATAACAAAACTGCACATAGTATTCCAGATGTGGTTTCACCAAACTGCACTGTTGTAACATTCTTCCCTATTTTTAAACTCCCTAGCCATAAGGGCCAAAATTCCAATAACTTAATTACCTGCATGCTACTTTTTGTGTTTCATACACAACACCTAATCCCTCTATGTTGCAGTCTTTGGGGTTTCTCTCCATTTAAATAATAGTTGACCTTTTGATTTTTCCTATCACATTTTCGCGCCAACTCCATCTGCCAAGTATCTGTCCATTCACTCAATCTATCAATCAGTACCCCTTACAGATTCCACATCACAACATGTCCACCCACTGATTTTTATGCCACCAGCAAATCTGGATGATTTACACTCAGCCCCCTACTCAAGTCAGTAATATAGACTGTGCATAATAAACTCCCCAGAACTGATCTTTGAGGCACTCCAGTAGTTACATTTTTACAACCTGAAAAAAAAATTAACCCCAACTCTACTGTGTTTACCAATCCTCAATCCATGCTAATACATTACAGCCAACACTATAAGCTCCTACCTTGTAAATTAATCTTTAATGTTGCATCCACTTGGAGTCATCTGGAAATCCAAATACAGTGCACAGGCCATTTTCCTTTTATCAAATCTGCTTGTAATAGTCTCAAAGAATTCTAAAAATGTGTCAAACAGGATTTCCCTTTCACAAATCATGATTGATTGCATTAAGCTTTTCTAAATGTACTGCTATTTCTTCCTTAATAATGGTCTCTAGCATTTTTCCAAAGACAAAATGTTCGGCTAACAGACCTGTAGTTTCCTAATTTGTATCTCCTTCATTTCTTGAACAGGGTATCACCTTACTTTTTTCAATCTGCTGGAACGCTCCTGGATTTGAGTGTTGGTCCTGACAACTTGTCTGCCTTCAGTCCCATTAGTTTGTCAAACATTTTGTCCCTCATGGTAGAAAGTGTTACAAGACCTTTCCTCCCAATAGTACCTTGCTTATCCAATACTTTCAGGATGTTTACAGCCTCCAACATGAAGACCAATGCAAAATAATGGTTTAAATTACCTGCCATCTCCCTATTCCCATCCAATTCCAGTCATATCCTCCAAGGGTCCCAGAATCACTTTTCATACATCCATACAAGCTCTTGCTAGTTGCTATTTTATATTTCTGGATGATGAATTACTTTCATAATCAATTACCCCCATCTATTAGTCCACAACTGCTAGTTCTTCAATTCTCAATCCTCTGGCCTACCACTAATTTTCACTACTTTGTCTGAGTTTTTGAGTGGATACTCCCATTGACTGCCTTAGTTAACCATGGGTGGTTCATCCTTTTCATTAAATAATTTTTTTTTTAAGGCCAGAATAAATTATTAAGCATTACAAAATATCTGCTTAAATGCCAATTATTGGTCTTCTACTGACCTTTCCCTTTTTTTTCCAATCCCACTTTAGACAACTCTCTCCTTATACCTCTACAATTGCCCTTACCTAAATTGATGACACTATTTTAAGACTAGAGTTGTTCTCTCTCAAACTGAATTGGAAATTTTATTAAAAATAAGATTGCTATCCCACAGGACCCTTAACTAAAAGTTTCAATAATCTTCTCATAATATGTTAATAGTCTAAATTAGCCTGTTCCCATTTGTCTAGTCAATATATAGATTAAAATCATTTGTGACAATAGGAGTATCCTTCTTATGTGTCTACATATTTCCTGAATTATTTTTGACCTATAGTGAAGCAGCTTTTTAGGGGGCCTATAGACCATGCTAATTAAGACTTCTTTGCCCGTATTATTCCTTATTTCCACTCAAACTGATCCCACATCATAATCTAATACTCAGTCACACAATTATATTTTCCTTTATTGACAATGCTACTCCACCTCCCTTACTTGTTTGCCTATTTTACCCGAACTTTGAATACTCTTGAATTCAGAGTTCCCAGCACCAGTCACCTTGCAACCACAACTCTGTAATAACTATTAAGTAATAGTTATTTAGTTCTATCAGTGCTATTAATTCCTCCATCTTGTTATAAATGCTGTGTGCGTTCTGAGAAAGAGCCTTAAGCTTGGACACGTTACCATTAATACTTATTTTTAATGCTAATTTTTACTGCACGGATTATATTTTCTGCCTCTTTCTGCAAAACTTGGGAATATCATTCATCTCTTCACTCCCCTGCACCTGTGCTCGCTCATTTCTTTTTGAATATTTAAGTTTCTCTGCCATTGAACCCTTGCCCACATTAATTAATTTAAAACTTCATCAACCACCCTAGTTATTGATATGTTTGCTCGCTGAGCTGAAAGGTTTGTTTCCAGAAGTTTCGTCACCGTACTAGGTTACACCAGTGAGCCTCCAGTGAAGCAATGGCGTTATGGCCCGCTTTCTATTTACGTGTTTAGGTTTGCTTGAGTTGGTCATGCCATTTCCTGTTCTTTTTCTCAGAGGGTGATAGATGGGATCCAAGTTGATGTGTTTGTTGACAGAATTCTGGTTGGCATGCCATGTTTCTAAGAATCTCGTGCGTGCCTGTTTAGCTTGTCCTATGATGAATGCGTTGTCCCAGTCAAAGTGGTTTCCCTCCTCATCTGTATGTAAGGATACTAGTGAGAGAGGGTCATGTCTTTTTGTGACAAGTTGATACTCATGTATCCTGGTGGATAGCTTTCTGCTTGTTTGTCCAATGTAGTTCTTGCAAGGTATTTTGCAAATGACATTCATTTTGCTTGTTGTTTGTGTAGGGTCTCTCAAGTCTGATGTTGTTATCGAGTACGGGGATAAAACATCCAAAAACAAACCTTCTAGCTCAGTGAGCAACCTTACATCCAGAACCTCAACCTGAGCTACAAATCCTCTCGAAACTCACTAACCCTAGTTATACAATTGGACAGGAGATTAGTCTCAGCATGGTTCAAATGAAGCCCTCCCTAATAGGTCTCTTTTTCCTCCCAGTAATAGTACCAATACAATCATGAATTGGAACCCATTTCTCCCAAACACTCTAATCTTATTTAGTTTATGTCAATTTTCAAGCGCCGCAGGGTGTAATCCTGAGATTACACCATTGTGCTTCTGCTTCTTAATTTAGCCCAGAGCAGTTCATAATCTCTCAGCTGAACCTCTTTTTTAGTTCTAGTTATATTGTTGGTACCTACGTGGACAACATCAACCAAATCCTTCCCCTCCCATATGATGTTCTTAACCACGGCACCAGACAAGTAACACAGCCTTTAGGAAACTATCTTTGCTGCAACGAACTGTATCTATTCCCCAAACAATGCAATTCTCTATTACTACATTTTTTTCTCCTCCCATTTCAACAGTGCTCCATAGCACGAGCTCACCCTCCTTGCAGTCTTCGCCCTTGTCTACACTGGGACCAAGAACCTTGTACCTACTGGACAACAGTGGAGGCTCCTCCAAAACTTAATTTTGGATTCCTATGCCTGCCTCACTCCCAGTCACACCTGCCTGCCCTTGACCATGGACAAATTTGGTTGTCTGCTGTAACACTGTCCAGGTAGCTGTCCATTGTCTAATACATTGCAGTTCCACAACTCATTTCTGAGCAGAAGTGCCTTGAGCTGTTGATACTTTCTGCAGATGTGGTCACATTGATCATATTAATATCCACCAACTCCCACATACTACAAGCTGCAGTCTATCGCCTGCCCAGCCATCCCTATTCCACTTAATTGATTAACTTGGAAGTTAAATATTTTAAAAGTGAATTTCAGAATTGTACTGTTCAGCCTTAATAAGTATCTTGCTTTAAACCACTTGGCCAAAAGAGTAAGAAGAAACACCCACCAATCATCTACCAGTTTTCCTCTGATGTCATACTTCGTTCCAACAGTTACAATAGGTTGAAGGGACGCTCTGCCAACAATTCATATCTCCTGCTGTCACTGTCCTTCTCATGCAGCTCCATGCACTCATTCTGTGTCACAGTGATGCTGACTTGCTGCACACTCTTCCTAGCTTGCTTCACAGTGAAACTGACCTGCTGCATACTCTTTCCTATCTGGACTTTGTTGAATATGGGATACAGTAGCTCTTCTGGGTCTGGAGTACAGTAGAAAATCTGAGCGGAGGCAGCATAAACAATAACTCTGGACATTGCTTTCTGCTACATTGGGGCCAGAGCCCAAATGCTCCTTGCCATTGACATGAGGCTGCCTGGCAGGCTGGCACTGTCCTGCCTTCTACTAACTGCTGGGGCAGATGGCAGTATGCAGAGGCAGCCAGTGGCACAGAATCTACGCAGCTCAACTTTGGCTACACCAGATTTGTGTGCTGACAACCTATACACAAATGGATAGAGGCAGGTAATCACCCAGACTGGTGCCCAAAAAGAATGCAATTTTTAATTCTGTGTTTTTAATTCCTATTCAATATCCCTTTTCATTGTTTGCTATATCTGGTCTGCTTATTGCACAGTGCAGCTTTCCCTTTGCATTCTTAAAGGGAACATTGGGATAAATTCCCCCATCACTGTGCTTTATAAGTATTTCATACCAAAGTGGCTGCACTGTTCAATTATATTCAATATCTAATCTGTTGGCAAGTAGTGGCAATGCAACAGCCTGAAATATTGTGAAATACCAAATCTGATGGCAAAATATTGCATGGCACTTAATCAGCCATAATTCTAGCGGAATATCACCCTCTACTGACGAGCCTAAAATATAGCAAGGGCAGCACATTTTCATCGCTCACTTTTCGGAGTATAATTGCATTGGTGTTTGTAATGTGTCGTCGAGACTTAGTGCAGAACAAAGGACCACAGTGAAGGTCATCACTATAGCCAACACATTCTGTAGATACAATAACTGTTAGCACACAGGAAATGCAGTGTATAGGAGTTCATAATCCATCTGAAGATACGTGGACAAGCTGTTGGACCAGAATCTCAATTGTTATGGTACAGGAGGTGGTCATTTAGGGCAACATACCTGCATGGGTTTAATAAACTAGTACCAATCTCCTGATTTTTCCTCATATCCCTGATAATAATCATCCAATGCCTCAGTTGAACTGGTCTCCACTATACTTCTAGGCGTTGCATTCCATACCCTAACTACTTACTATGTGAAAAATTCTCCCATTACCCTTGCTTTGTTTATCAATCACTTTAAACCTATGCAGTCATTCTTTTTGTTTCTTTTAGCGTGGAATCAGGTTCTCCCTATCTACTTTGTCCAGCTCACTCAATTTTGAAAATCTCTATCAAATCTCCTCTCAGCTGCCTTCTCTCCTCAAAGTGCAGTATCCAAATTTATTCAATCTAATCTTATAACTGAAGCTTCTCATTCCCTGTAAATGGCTTTCATACTGTCTCTAATGTATTCACTAATTTCCGGTAACATGGCACCCGCAACCGTACACATTACTTCAGGATAGCTCTTGCAAAAATTCAACATCACCTCCTTGCTCATGTATTCTGCCCCTATTAATAAAACTGAGAACACTGTACGCTTTATAATTGCTCCCTCCTCCTGTTCTTACACCTTTGACGATTGGTACACATATACATCTAAGTCTCTGCTGCACACACTTCAGAATTGTTTCTCCTATTTTATATTATCTTACAACTGACATGCATCACCTCTCACTTCTCTGGATTGAATCTCATCTGCCACCTATTCATATACTCCACCAACTTGCC
The DNA here is from genome assembly GCF_020745735.1 of Hemiscyllium ocellatum. Classification (NCBI taxonomy): domain Eukaryota; kingdom Metazoa; phylum Chordata; class Chondrichthyes; order Orectolobiformes; family Hemiscylliidae; genus Hemiscyllium; species Hemiscyllium ocellatum. The sequence goes on along the minus strand of NC_083423.1, from coordinate 20,170,818 downwards.
TGTGTCTTTTAGGAGTTTTACACTGTCGTCCACAGTTTTCAATTCTTCCAAATTTAGTGTTATCTGCAAACTTTCAAATTGTCCCCTACGCACAGATCCAGACCATCGGTAAAGGGGAAGTTGCCATTATCCTTCTGGACTTATAGGGCTGCTCTCCCATGAGAGAGACCACGACTGATGGTAGTTTAACCATATGTTAGCTAAGAGGAGAGGTAGAGAAAAAGAGCAGTCTTTCATGGAGACCTGGGATGGTGCAGGCATTGAATCCATGCTGATGACATCACTCTGCATCACAACCAGCTGTCCAACCAGATGAGCTAACCATTCTTTTATTGTTTTGGGGTTTCCTTTTAGGTCAGCTGCTAGTGTTTTTCTCATAGTTCCTCCTTCCTGCTCTCATTTGGGTTTCACCTCCAGCCTAATCCTTCAGTTTTCCTGCTGGTTTTCAGTTATATTTTCTGCCTTACATCTGTCATAAGCACACTTTTTCTTTCTAATGTTAATTTCTATTTCTTGTGTCATCCAGGGAACGCTGGATTGTTTTTCTTACCTTTTCCATTAGATAGAGTATACCTCAATTGTATTCAAAACCATCTGTTCTTGGAGGCCATTGTTCAATTACTGTTTTTCCTGCCAAACTCTTACACCAATCAATCATGCTCAGCTCTGTGCTTGCCTTTTAAAGTAAGCTCTCCTCACTTTTTTTTTAAAAACTGTCAATTGTTGTATGTCATTCTCCAAAACCACCATAAACCATACTATACAAAGATCACTGTCTCCTAAACATTTCTCCACTGACACTTGATCCACTTGGCCAACCTCAGTTCCAAGACCAGGCCTAACAATGCATCCTTCCTGTTGGACTGGATGTACCAGAAACTCTTCCAAACACAAGTCCTCCAAAAGAACCACAGAGTTAATCGCAGAGGGATCTCTCTCATTTCTAGAACAATACCCACTTGCAACAAGAAACCTCAAATAATCAAATGGGTCAACACTAAGTCATGGCTTTGAAGCAGCAAATGGTACAACTACATCCCCCAGCTAAGTGGAGCATCGCCGAAACTCAACATGACAACAGAAAGCGAGTTGCCAATTTGCTGGCCTGAACAGAGAATGACAGAGATATAATGCTGCAGTGCAGGAAGAAACCGTGCAGGAGGCACGGTGGCCAGTGGTTAGCACTGTTGCCTCACAGCACCAGGGATCCAGGTTCAATTCCAGCCTTGGGCGACTGGCTGTGTGGAGTTTGCACATTCTCCCCTTCTCTGTGTGGGTTTCCTCTCGGTTCTCCGGTTTCCCCTCTCAGTCTAAAGATGTGCAGATCAGGTGAATTGGCGATGCTAAAATTGCCCATAGTGTTAGGTGCATTAGTCAGAAGGAAATGGGTGTGGGTGAGTTACTCTTCGGAGGGTCGGTGTGGACTTGTTGGGCAGAAGGGCCTGTTTCCACACAGTAGGGAATCTAATCAAAATAAATGGAACTGAAGCACCTCACTCAAACCTAAGGGATGACATTTTGAGAGACAGATCTCTTCCTCAGTTATGGTACTGCAATATATTCTATATTTGAAAACAGGATCAGAATGACACAATCCAATAGTAACAAATCTAAGAAATTTGCGTAGGAGTCTCATTTAAGACGTCTTTACAGAATTGCTCTTGAAACAAAAATTTCAAGGATCAATCTATGTACCTTTGGCTAGCACTAACTTGGTTCAAATGGTGTCAATTTCCTCTCTGTTCAAAGGCAGGGGGCTCAAGTCCCAGCCTCAAATTTGAACAAATAATCTAGGTCAACACTACTTTGCAGGATTAAAGCACACTGCAACCATCCTCCATCAACCAAGAGGGATACAGGCTTGCAATCAAGTTTCCACAAGCCGATTCTAGTCAAGCTATTCTGAGTATTGAACAGGAGAAATGGAGAAAGAGTTGCCAATATCTTATTGCCTGCTACAGCACAAGCTGCTAGAGGACTGGGAATAAGTCACTCATAGCCCTCAGATGGCATGCAGAGAAGAAACTACAAGTATTTCTTCTATACTGCATGCTTTATCAGTGCAAATTGGCCTTAATGTGATCGATGAATTGTGGATGTTGTTTGCATATTGCAAACTTTCCGCTGAATGTGTATAGTGAGTTTTCCATAGCGTAATCTGTATGGCAGTTTCCCATAGTGCAATTTTCTATAGCACAAGAGTGCAGAAGAACTGTTGTGTCTCCCATACAGGTTGTTCTGCTGTAACACTTCAGTCTCAGTTGAGAAGATTACTCACTGAACCTGCTGCATTAGAGGGAATCCTACTACCCATCAACAGAATTTAGAATGCAAGAAATTTTAAGAACTGGATAAAGCAATTAAATCCAAGTTCATCCCTTCATTTGAATATAAACATCACACCTTCTGATCATGACCTTTATCTCAGATTTTTATCATATCTCTGCTCTCATCCCAGACATAGATCTAAACTGCAGATTCTACAATGCTCATTTCAAAGTTTCTTCCCTTATAACTTAATTCATTGGTCCACACCATAAAACAGAAGAGGTAGTGGTAATTCCTAGATGGGAATACCATTACAGAATTTTAGATCAGAATACACATTTTACAGGCTTAAGTGCAATGAGTAATTAAGGCAGCACATGAAACTTTGGTCTTTATTATTATAAGTTGAAAAATAGGGAAGATGTGTTGCAATATTACACGGTGATGGCATAACTGTATATGGTGCACTGAAGAGTTTTGATCCTGTTAATTTCTTAAGAGGAGATACACTAGTATTCAAAAGAGATTCAATAGGCTAATTATTGGGATGAAGGGGTTAATTTATTAAGAACAGCTAAACAGATTAGGCCTTTATTCATTCGGGTTTAAAAAAATGCTGAATGATGTTTGAAATATATATGAACTTGCTAGGACTTGACAGGCTAGACGTTTCCACTTGGGATGGAAGCTTGAACTGGGTTCACAAATAAAAAATGAGTAACTCATTTAAAACCGACATACAAGAGAATTTCTTCTCAGAGGATGAAGAATGCCTGGAATTCTCTACAAAGAGTTATGGATGAGTGACTGTTGGAAGTATTTAAAGAGGCAACAGTAGACTTCTGAAATATCAAGGAGTTAAGGCATGCGGCAGTGTTATGAGGTACTGAGTAACCAGCTCCTGTTCCTATTTCTAATGTTCTCAGAAGATTTTAGGTTGCTGGAAATCAAACAAAATTTCACATCCACTCCCACCTACAGAGCTCAGATGAAAAAGAACATTTTAAAAGAGCTTTAGCTAAAGCCATACAAGAGATCGGGCAGATTTATTGGTTAGTACCCTAATGGGACTGAAGGCAACACCCAATGGAGTGACTGGATTAATTCCATACCAGTTAATGAAAGGATGGGCAATGAGATTACCAGGGAATGCTGTGACTGGTTGCAAGGAACTAGGACCCTTAAGTGAACAAGTTAAATTAATTTGTGAGAAAGCAGTTCAAACAGCTGCACAAATGGTAACAGTAGATTAGAGATTAGCAATTTCTGCACGATATCGAGGCAAAGGTGAAAGCAGAGGTTCCCAGTGAGAGAGATGAGGTTTGTAGAGGTGGAATGAACATAAAGTCAGTATGATCAGTATGTGCTTACAGCCGTAAAAGGAAAAGGGCACAGGAAACACTGGTCATAGCTGAAGTATTTGACAAATTAATTTTTAATTTTGTCTTGCAGAACTAACCCCCAGCCAACTGGTGACAACCACAACAGTTATTTAAAGTTACGGAATGTTGTTTGTCATGCTGATACTTATAGGATTGATGTTCTAAACATTGGGAACGGGGAACACTGCCCAACGCACACCCATGTTATACTGACTTATGCTAATTGAGGATGAAATCTTGTCTTACAAAGTGCACCATGAGCTGACACAGTGACAATATTGGTTTGCTCGATTTTGGTCAAACTCTAGCACTGTTTACAGCTTTGGTCAAACAAGTGGGAACACAGACAGCTTGGTTTTACAGTGGGGTGTGGAAATGGCTGCATCTCCAACCCAGGTACCAGGTCGCCTGAAATGCAGTTTAGTCAATGATACACAGCAATAAATTCAACGGGGTTGGCAACAGTAGACCAAAAGTTTTGGACTTTAAAATTATCAACCCGAGGAAACCTTCGGACAGGCAACTCAATACAAACCAAGATCTATTCAGAGCTTGGCTAAGTACTAGAGAGCCTGATGTGTAAGAACTCCTCAATGTTCTACAAAAAAATTACGAGGAGATGCAGAAAATCCTTCAAGAAATTAAACTTTAATATTGCAAAATCAAAGCTGTGGGAGCCAGCAAAATGTCTTCCCTGACTCCCCAAAGATCTATGTTCTCCGCCAGTTTATGCAATTTGTTGGTCTCATGCTTATCAGAAAACATTAACATAGCCAATCATGCTGGCTTGCTTTGTCTCTCTAAACTAATCATCTGCTACACTGGTTCCCTCCATCATACTTAACCTATCATATTACAACACCACCATCAGCATTAGCTCATCTACCAGTGATTTAATTAGCCTGTCACAACACACTGCCATTATCTGCTACTGGAGCCCTGTAACATGACCCTGGGCATACATTGCAACACTAAGTTAACTACATAACTGCTAGAATAACTTCCATAAGCCATGCATGGTCTATTAATAAATTGACCAGGAAAAGTTCTCAAATGATGAAATCAGAAATGATGTCTGCAACACACGTATGAATCATGGATACATGAACAGACAAGGTAAATATCGGAAATAAATTCATAAAGGTGAGACACCCTCCTCTGGCTGCCAGCTCAAAGGTTTTACATTTGCATATAAGACTACTGTGAAATGTGTTACATGTGATAATATGTTGATCATCATTGTTCTGGCAACCTCAGTTATACCAGAGTTAACACCCATTAAGGCACTATATTGAGTAAAGAATATTCAGGTCATGGAGGTGGTTATTGAAGTAGTCAGATCTTCTGTAACGCTTTCTTGCATTCTTGTGCAAACCCGTGTTACAGAAAAATTGCACTTTAGAAACAGCGCTTAAAGTGTTAGTGCTGTAATTGTATTACGGCCAACACACATTTTAAAACCTCGTGCCATAGAAACAGCATCCCCAATTAGTCAATCGTGTTACAGCGAATTTGCATTAAGAAAGAGCATGTTATAACAGAATATCCTGTACTAATATACACCATATGCATTGGAGATAAGGGGACTCATGGCCCAAGGCTGAGCACTTAACAAGAAGGGCTGTAAAGTTGAACTTTTTCAAATACATTTCTGTCTTTAGATTCTATGTTCTGATTTATTTTTGTGCTTTAAAATGGCACCAAAGAGTGGCAACAATATACAACACTTTTCATTGTATTTTGTAATAAAATACACATTACAATAAATAAATCAAATATACTAAGTACTAGTTTAAACAGATGTAGAGTATACTTATCTAATATACATAACAGAAGAGGAAAGATGTAGATTTAATACTACAATGGAGACTATATGGTCAGTAAAAGAGTCCTGTCTCATAGGAGCGGTGGGAACTATATTTCTGTGCGGCAAGAGTTTGGATACAGTTGATTATGTCCATCCATAATCACTGTGGTTATATCCACAGATGCCAGTGATAAAGATAGAGCCAGTTGAAAGATATAAACAGGCAAGTTGTGGAGACCATAATAGACAACCCGATGTAATACTAAAACCTGTTTTCCTAGATTATCCCATTATTGACTAAAAACCTCACCCTAGTCCAGGGGAGGGCATTTGGATACTCCAATAACTGGACTGAGCCTTAAATGACTCCACAACCTAGTGCAAGGAATGGTGGAACAAATATAAATATACCAATGGATTCAAATCACCTCCCATGCCCAAGTGATTATAGAATTGCTACTAATTTTATTTCAATCTTGCCCGAGTTATTGCACTAGGTGGTCACATAGAAGGTGGCAGTGGGGATTCAGAAACCAGACCAACAGGGCATTGGGTCAGGGACCTCTACCAAAGGACCAAATAGTAAAAGCCGTTTGACCCATTGCCTTTAAAGCCAAATCTGGATATCTGGCCAGAATCAACGGGTGGCAGAACATAAGGGAAAGGGATAAGACCACTGTATTGAGTACCTTGGGCTAGGCCAAGAACCAAGAGACGAGGGGGGCAAGCTTAAAGAGTTAAATTAGTTAGGCCTAAAGTTTTAACTATATAGTAAGCTAAGCTAGAACTAAAATAAACCAAACTGTCAAGTTAGTAGCTTTCAAAAGCCTTAAGTGAGGAGCAGAATGCCTATAAAGAAAAGGGACACACTAATATGCTTGTTGCGATCTCTATAAAGCTTGAAGGTGTTCTGTAATTCAGTAGAATATGATCTGTCCTCCGTGTTAAAGCTTTTCTCCATGTCTGCTTATGAAATAAATGATCATTACCTTCTTCTGGAGTCTTCTATCAACTTCTCAAATATTTCTACAACAGCTCATTATCTAGCTAAAGCATCTGACTATTACGAGTAGAGCTCTCTCTAAAATTCTTCTTCTTCACCCCTATCAGCTGGCAGAATCCACAGATCGACTTACCTGAGTGACCAAGGGCTGAAGTAATGCAGCGGACCCTTTTCCTACACATCGGACAGCAAAACGCAAACAACGACAACAGCGCTCCACAATTCGATTGTCAGCTTGATGCTTGTTCAAGGTTTCAGATAAGACAGGCCAGATCTAAAAGTAGGAAAAAGGAGAGACGTTAAAAGGAAATAACTGCAGTTACAGAACTCAAAGTAACCAAGAAATAAGAACTTGTCTTTTAATATCTTTCATGGCCTCAAGTCAAGCCAAAGCACTTTGAAAATGTGTGTGTGTTTTAACTGTTTTAATACAGAAATACATCAGTTTATTTGCACACAACAAGCTCCCAGGAGGGGCATGTGAAAAAGATGAGACAAATCTATTTCTTTAGAAATGCAGATTGTGGGATAAATATTAGCCCAAGACAATAGTAGTGACTTCCCAAATAATCATCAAAATAACGTGCAGGGAATTTTACATCCACCTGACAGAACATAGTTTTGTCTGAACTTCATCTAAAAGACCAGGATCTCAGACATTTTCAATGTTCCAGTGGAGTGTAAACCCTGATGTTTGTATTTACTACTCTGGACAGGAATTCAAATCAACAACCATGGCACAGAGAGGCAAAATATTTGAAACTGCACTGTAGGCTGAACCAGGGAGGTTTTCAACAGGCCACCAGGGTGCCCTATAAATCACTATCGCTTTGCACTAACACTGCCTTACTTGGTGGGAGGAATTTTGCACTTCTAATACTTCACTCACTTTTAGGGATACAAATTTCAATACTGAAGTACCCAAGCACATTTTTCATTTTAACGCAAGACTTGTTCAAATTAACTTCTTGAAGGGGAAGTTCATGGTCTGAAGCAAGAAATGTTCATGCTGAGCAACAGAATACTTATCTATCCAGATCTATCTATTCAATATAATTGGTCAAATACTCCTGATCCTGAATTTTTCTTTTGATTAAATCATCAGATGTGAGCCTTGTTGGAGTTGCACTCATTTAGGCAAGTGGGGAGTGCTCCATCACCCTGCTGAAATGTACTTTGTAACAGCACAGCCAAGTTACCTCTGCAAAATTCCCAGCCTCTGACCTGCTGCAGCCACAGTATTTTTTTGGCTAAATTTCATCAAATTGAAGTTGAGACTCGGTGGGTCTCATTCAGAAAAATGACCATGAAAGCCAAAAGAACTTGTTTCCTTTCCCCTTCCACTAACAACATATTCAACTTTCAATAACAACAGAGTGCACCATCTACAAGTTGTACTCCAGAAATTCACCAAGGCTCCTTAGAAAGCATCTTGCAAAACCACAAATCACCACCATCCAGAAGGACAAGGGCAGCAAATGCATGGGGGCATCACTACCTGCAAGTTCAACTCCAAGCCATCGACCATGCTAGCTTGGAAATACATTGCTGTGCTTTCAGCGTTACTAGTCAAAATCCTGGAATTTCCTCTCTCACAGCATTGAGAGGCTACCTACAGTAGATTATAGTTGGCCAAGATACAACAATCACATTAAACTTCAAACAATATAGTGGGAAATTTTGTATTCTTCTGAAATCATCTAAGCAGTTTTATTCAGCATCTCAATGAGCAGCAATTCAGCACTGCCAGGCTAGAAACCTACTCCAAGACTTGAAGTAAGGCTTAAACCATAACTGTACAACTGAACTTAGCCAAGCTGTTGTCACATCACTTAATTTAATCAGCTGTCAAACATCACAAGGACTGTACAATATGAACTCATATGCCAATCACATAGCACGTTTTGAAATAGAAGGGAAGCAGTTCAATTGAAAACAAATGAAATCTGTCTTCATCACAGGGAACAAATAAATGAGAAAGGAGTACATTAGATAACAAGAAGTCTGGATTCATCTATTAAAGAAAGGAGTCACTGACACCACACAAGATAACATCTTTGGTAAAGAGAGGGAGCTGAAAATGTGTTGCTGGAAAAGCACAGCAGTCAGGCAGCATCCAAGGAACAGGAGATTCGATGTTTCGGGCATAAGCCCTTCTTCAGGAATGGGAGAACAAGGCCATCTTAAAAAAAAATTCTCTAGAATTGGACAACGTTGACATGACTGAAACTAAGTGGTCATTGTGGCTCCCCTTGAGATGGGGAAAGTGGATTTTCTATTTAAACCACTCCACTCTACATGGTAAAAGACCTCTCAGTGCTGCTAGATCGGAAGTTTTAGAATCTTGACCCGGAAATAATGAAGGAACAGACTTATGTGTTCAAGTCTAGACGGTAGGGGACTTCAAGAGTATGATTTTCCAACACCACCATTGTTCATTCCCTTCTAGATAGAGGAGATTGCTTGGTTGGGTAGAGGGGGGTGATGTTGCCAAAGGCACGTTGGCAAATTGCTGAACTGTATCATTTAACAAGTACAGTCTGCAGCCTCATATGTCAGTCATGGAAGAATGAATGCTTCAATTCTGAAGCAAATCACCCTTACCTATTGCTCTCGGATCTGCTGTTCCATTTATCACTAGGTTCCGCAACATTGACAAAACCAAGATTCATTGAAGGGAAGGGATGAGATGGACGAAACACCAGGATTGATATATCAGAACAGACCCTAATCACATTTTACAAATGCGTGACTTTCAAGATGGGGTTAAAGAATAAACCAAAAGCACATTCCATATCCACAACAAACAACACATCCATCAATAATACTGATTGTGCCCTTCTGACACATGCACTTACTTCATGTATCACCTTCTGACATGGATGCGTCTGACCATTTTCAACAATAGGGTTTGTGTGCCTGAAACATGACCAAGTTAAATCATTAATACCTCATTTGACATTCTGTACAGAATTCAATAAAGTAAGAACATGAAAAGACAATTGTTGATGCAGAGGAGAATTTAAGAACAATATTCAGAATCTGTGGTCACACAGCCTTCTCACACTAAGTTAGCACAGCTGGGTACAATGACAACAACCACAGATAGTAAATTCATCTAAACTGCCGACATGAAGGTCCAATCAGTTGGACATTCAATATTCTAACCTGATTGGGTGCTCAAATTAGTCACAAAATTTCAAGTCCTGTGGTTAGCAAGGTTAAATCTCATGGAATACAGGGAGAACTAGCCACTTGGATACAGAACTGGCTCAAAGGTAGAAGACAGAGGGTGGTGGTGGAGGATTGCTTTTCAGACTGGAGGCCTGTGACCGGTGGAGTGCCACAAGGATCAGTGCTGGGTTCACTACTTTTCGTCATTTATATTAATGATATTGATGCATACGTAGGGAGCATAGTTAATAAGTTTGCAGATGACACCAAAATTAGGTGGTGTACTGGACTGCAAAGAAGGTTACCTCAGAGTACAACGGGATCTTGATCAGATGGGCTGAGGAGTGGCAGATGGAGTTTAATTTAGATAAATGTGAGGTCATAGAGATGTACAACATGGAACCAGACCCTTGCGATCAAACTCGTCCATATCGAGCAGATATCCCAACCTAATCTAGCCCTATTTGCCAGCACTCGGCCCATATCCCTCTAAATCCTTCCTATTCACATACCCATCCAGCTGTCTTTTAAATGCTTTAGTTGTACCAGCCCCCATCACTTCCTGTGGCAGCTCATTCCATACACGCACCACCCTCTGTGTGAAAAAGCTGCCCCTTAGGTCTCTTTTATATCTTTCTCCTCTCACCCTAAACCTATGCCCCCTTACTCTGTTCATTGCAGCTGTACAGGACATTGGTTAGGAAACTTTTGAAATATTATATGCAGTGCTGGTCTTCCTCCTATCAGAAATATGTTGTGAAACCTGAAAGGGTTCAGCAAAGAATTACAAAAATGTTGCCACGGTTGGTGGTTTTGAACTATACGGAGAGGCTGAATAGGCTGGGGCTGTTTTCCCTGGAGTGTCAGGGGCTGAGGGGTGACAATATGGAAGTTCTGTAAAATCATGAGGGACATGGATAGGATAAATACATAAGGTCTTTTCCCTGGGGTGGGGGAGTCCAGAACTAGAGGGCATAGATTTAGGGTGAGGGGGAAAAATTTGAGAGAAACTTAAGGGACAACTTTTTCACACAGAGGATGGTGAATGTATGAAATGAGCTGCTAGAGGTAATGGTGGAGACTGGTAAAATTGCAACATTTAAAAGCCATCCAGATGGGTATATGAATAGGAAGGATTTGGAGGAATATGGGCCAACTGCTGGCAAATGGGACTAGATTAGGTTAGGATATCTGGCCAGCATGCATGAGTTGGACTAAGGGTCTGTTTCCGTACTGTACATCTCTATGACTCCAAATACCTTTGCAAATTTATTCAATATACTTAAACCTAAGTGTTGCAGTTGACAACACTTTTGACCATTCTGCCACAAAGAATTTTGCAGTGGGCTTTTAAAAGCAAATACAAGCTAGTGCCAATGTAAGGCCACAGAGTTTAAATGCTCACACTGCTTCTCTCTACAGAGGCTCCCTGAGCAAAAGAATTAAATCTGTTTTGATCTTAAAAGCAACAGACATGCAATTTACATTTTAAAGACAGATACCCACGCAAAGGTTAATTAGAGTGCTCATCTTGAATTGATCACTCAATAAGTAGCTGCAGCTCCTGCTCGTTCCCACTGTGAACGCATAAAAGCCTTCAAAGTAGTTGGACATTATTATAAACCTCACTGCTGTGGTTATACATGAAGTCCAAAAAAGGGGCAAAAGGATTTATTTTAAAATGTTCTCTACTTCATCACTATTTTCTTTTATACCTATTAGTCACTTCTTTTTTTATTCAAAGCGTTAAAAGTTCAACAACCAGATCTTCAATTCTTTTGGCTCTAAGTTCTGGAATTCTCTCCTCTTCACTCCATTTCCCTCCCTAATATTTACATTCAAATCTTATGATTGCCTGTGTCACCATCTCCTTACAAAGCCTGCTGTCCAGTTTTGTCTAAATTGATAAGTGTAAGAGCCTCAAGACATTTTAATACATTAAAGGCACTTCATTAACAGTGATTAGTACAATGGCAGCACAAGGGTTAATCACTGAGCCTAGTTCCACATTTTCCAAATTTAAAGAGCTAAGAAAGACTCATTATTGTGGTGTGCTATCCAACAACTTGTACTGCATTAGGTTTAATCGTTAGCCAATTTGTGTGCAGTTTGTTTTGTAAGACAGTACATTATGACAAATTTCCCAAGAATGTGCTAATTGCAAAAACAGTTTTCACTGCAACATTCCCTTGACAGATCATCTAGTTCAGGCCATGAGCAATCGAGCCATGGAGACCGGAGAAGTCCCAGGTTTAAATACTACTGTGTTCGGTTAGCTGATCTCAGCTGGATTGTAGCAATAAACCACAATGTTCTTGTTCCCACTGCTGGAAGCAGAGTACGAGTACAAGTGCATGTGCAGGCAGCTGGCAGATATGGAATTCACTGCAGGATTTCAACATTTGAGAATTACAACACTGGCTGCATCCATGTTACTTTCGCCTTGCATGGAGTGAGTAGCATCAGCAGCAAGGAAGGACTAAAGGGAAGAAAATTTAAAAATCCTATATGAATGATTTTTTATTTTTTCCACTTCAATGCAGAAGAGGAGTGGGAGGCCAATTTTCCACTGTTTACATAAAGAAGAACACAAAAAAAGGCTATAGAAAACAGAGGAAAGAGAAGTTTATGACAGCATACAGGTCAGCGATATGCATTCACCGTTCCAAGGGCAAGCATCTTCATGTCAATCTTGCTGCTCCGGCAAGGGAAGCTGTTTAGAGAAGGTTTGGAGTGTACAACATAGAAACCTATGGTTTCTCATATGTGATAGTGTTGACAGTGCAGGAGAGCTAGGAGATACAAATGGAGACCAGGAGAAGAGGAAGATAAACAGTTTTTAAAAGATATATAACCATTGTGTCAGCGAGAGCATTAACTCATTGAATAGGTTATCTCTAACAGGTTATTGTGAAAAGACAGATGAAAGGGAACTCCAAAGAAGTGATAATCATCGAAAAAAAAATGACATTTTTGGTTGAAGCTTTTCACCTTGCCCTCTTCAGGGCATTCCCTCACCAATGCAAGATGAAAAACATCAACAAAATGTGTCTTTTTCCAATAATACGGAACTCTGTACTACCAAACAACAAAATGGTAATATAGACAGTAACCACAACAGAGCTACATACCCCAGTCTCTTCCCAACTGGCCCAAACATTCGACTGAATGTGGGTCATCCAAATAATGAAAAAAGGGACAAATATCATTACAAGGGAAACACATTGTTGCTGCTTGAAAAGCAGTCAGCCAGTCTTGCAAATCGGACCACTCTAAAATAACATACAAGATTAGTAATATGGATTGCGTCTTGGATTTTATTTAGTTTTGTGAACAACAGTAAGCAGCTGAGTTCACATGCATCATGAAGATTGAAATAAGATGTCTGGTTATAGTCAAATTCTGAAGTTACCAACAGAGACTGAAAGTAGGGAAGTGTTGCTGCAACTATAAAAAGCATTAGTGAGACTGCACTTGGAGCATTTCATACAATTTTGATGTTTTTACTTGAAGAGGTATATAGTTGTACTGCAGGTAGCTCAGAGGAGGGTCAGATTTATTCTAGAGGTGATGGATGTGTCTTATGAAGACAGAGTAAACTGATTAGGCCTATACTCTCAAGCTTATAAGAATGAGATGAGATCTAATTAAGGTTTATAAGATGTGAAAGGTGATTGACAAAGCATATGGAGAAAAGATGTTTCTTCATGTGAGGCAATCTAACATGAAAGATCATAGTTTTGAGATAAAGGGGCACAGACTTGAAATAGAGATGAGGAGAAATGATGAAAGGGAAGGAGACCCTTCTCTCAAAGGGTCATGAATCTGTGGAAATGCTGGGACAATGATTAAATTTAAGGAGATAGACAGATTTTCAACTCATAATGGAGAGAGTGTTATGGAGAGTAGACAGAAGAGTGGATGGTAGAATATCTACAGCCCATTGAATCCACACCGGCATGCCGAAGAGCATTCCGCCCAGATACAACCCCTGCCTCCACATTTCCCCATGGCTAATTCATCTAGCCTGCACATCCCTGAACGCTATGGGTAATTTAGCAAAGGAAACCACGCAGACATGGGGAAAATGTGTAAACTCCACACAGACAGTCGCCCAAGGCTGGAATAGAACCCAGGACCCTTGTGGTTTGAGGCAAAAGTGCCAATGAAGTTGAGGCCAAGAGAAGGTCAGTCATGATCGTTTAAATGGCACAGCAAGCTTGAGGGGATAAATTGGCTATTGCTTCTCTTAGTTCTACACTCTTATGGACAAGCAAACTGAAGAATGATCACATGCTTTTAAATAACATACAAGAAAATAAAGCCATTTGGACATATCATTTGGAAGTCACGGAAAGATTTTAGGGGTTTCACAGACTGAAACAGTTTATGAAAATCAAAAACACAGGTTGATAACATAATACAATGGGAAGATGGGAGACTGGTACAAACTGTGAGTGTAGGTTAGAAAGCATGTCATGCATTATAGATTATGGTTCCTGAAATGTCAATGAAGCCTAATGATTGTTGTGCAAAATACTGGTTGTTCCGCTATAACGAGCCTTTCATTAACACGAACTCGCTCTAACGTAATTGATTAATTGGGATGCTGTTTCGAAAGCATGAACTTTTAAAATGCATGTTGGCTGTAGCATGATTACATCACCATTACGGTTTCTAAAGCATAATTTTTCTATAATGCGAGGTTGCACAAGAACAGAACATTATTATGTTATAAAAGAACATACTTCAGTAACTTAAATATCTAAGAAAACAGAAGAGCTGATTTCGCTCTTGTAAACGTAAACTGCATCAATTTTGGATTTACTCCTCCAACAGCAATAAAATCTGTACCCATCAGAACTTCATCCCAGATGGCTGATTAAGCAACTATCACAACAGGCCTAAAGTGCAACTTTTTGGAGCTGATGCACCAAATCAGATGAGAAAACATTCTGATCCTATATTTTGGATGTTTGATCTAATGAACTGTATTGTAATAACAAAAGCTTTCTGCAATTTTAGTTTAGAAACATAAGTATGTAGCATTGCTACGAGCATCTTTAAGAACTGACTTTCATTATCACAATGTATGAAATAACAAGGTGCATAAGAGTTTCCTCCCAAAGTACTGCACCACAAACTATAGAAAGAGGGGGAACCAGTCCTAAAATCCATCTGAAGAACTAATGGTTTCAACAAATCAACACACAAAAAAGGGAACAATTCTTTTCTTCATTCACAGAGCCATTGTGTTGCTGACAAAATCATTATTCATTGTCCATTCCTACCTTGTGAAAGTAGTTGCATGCTGATCTTGAACTATTACCCTACTGTCAGTGTAGTGAAAGTGCTGCCACAGACAAAAGGTAAGGAACTCCAGTAATGATGAAAGCAGTGTGTGTCCAAATTAAGAAGTTGTGAAACCTAGTAGGTAACTTAGAATTGGTGGCTATTCATAAGCCTTTTGGCCTATTGAACCTTACTGACCCTTTCTCAAAGCATTCAACTAATCAAATCAAAGCTCTACAATCAGCATTCATTTAATATTAGGGAGTTAAACATTTAATGTTAGGAGGCTCCAAGAACTGACAGCAAAATGCAACACCAGAGGCGAAAGACAAGCCTGCAGTACCTTCAATCACCTTCAGCCACAAATGACAAGTAAGTAACCCAAATTGCCTTCTGCAGGGATCTCCAATATTGGAGGCCTGTTTTCAGCCAACTTGATTCATCCCATGAATATCAAGAAGCCATCAAGCACAGGGTACAAAGGAAATTCCATATACACCAACATCTTTCTTAGCTGAAGGCTTGTGCTCTAAGCTAACTGCACTGTACTAACTACACCAATGGCATTTACTGTATCATATGGAAGGTTACCAACGTATACCCTGTTCACAAACACACATCGAATTTAACCTGCACAACCGCTGTTCCACTCTTAACTATCAGTAAAATTATAGAATGTGTCACTGATATTGCTAGCATGTAGAATTTACTTACCTGATCATTCTGGGTTTTGCCAGTGCCAGAGTTTTAAGATTCATTACATCATTAGCCTAAACACTGACAAAGCAACTGAGTTTCGACGTAGAAATGAGAGAGACTGCCTTTGACTGCAATACGAATGATTGCAGCATCATGGAGTCAAACTAAAACTGCAACCAATGGGAAACACAGAGAAACCACTCTACTTAGTGGAATCAAGCCAAGCATGAAAGAAGATGGTTGACCCCCAGGATTTTACTGCAGGCATGCCTCAGAGTAGTGCCCTAGCTGGAGTATTCTTAAACTGCTTCGATCCATTACTTTCCCTTCATCAATGTCAAAAATGCAAATATTCACCAATGATTCAAGGGTTTAATCCCATTCCTAATTCTTCTCAATGAAACAGACAGCACACAGTCAAGTTTGAAGGGTGACTGGACAGATGCCGCTGGACCTGCTAAATTTGTTTTTGTTTGTGTTTGTACTACAACCAGTGATATAACTGTACCATCATAGCAGCACAGTAGAGATAGTTTTGAGAAAATACATCATACCTAAAAATAACAGCCAACCGATCCAACCATATGGTGGGGTCTGTAGCAAGGCCATTGGCAGGCTCTTGTGCAAGGAGCTGCAAATAAAATAAAACACAAACAACCTATGAACTGGAATTGAACAAATGGGGAGATCAAGTGGGAAAGCATTGTTTCACAAGAGAGAGTTATTTGAGATGGAAAGTGCACCACTGTTAGGTTTGAAACATACACAATACCTGCAGCCAAAGAACGAAAGTGCCCTATGTCACAAATATGGTCTAAACAACAGTTCAGTAGGTATTGTGTTGATCCAAATGCCTTTTGTCCACTCTCTTACCTTTTTCAGTGACAACACTTGTACAGCGCACAACTCGCTGAGGCATTCAGTGATCTTCTCCAAAGGGAGCCGGCAAAGAACAAGTGCTGTGCCTAAACAAAGAAAACAGAAGCTATTTCGCAAAAGATATACAATAATTATCAACATAATAATCTATCCTCCACTTTAATATTAATAGCTTCGAAACAGATTGCGGGTACTCTAAATATACCAAGTGCGTGCAAATAGAACAAAAACAAAGCTGATACTTTTAAACAAATTTGCTGCAGAGAAAATGGCAGGGTTCAGTTCAGCCACATCATTTCTTAACTGACGTATTAGGTAAAGATTACCTTGAATAATAAAACAAAAAAAAACAAGGAACTGCAATGCTGGAAATCAGAAACAAAAATAGAAATTGTTGAAAGACTCAGCAGGTCTTGCAGCTTCGGAGGAGAGAAAGCATAGTTAGCATTTCATGTCCAGTCACTGTTCTTCAGAATGCTGGATCCAAAATGTTAACTCCGCTTTCTCTCCACAGATGCTGCCATACCTGCACAGTTTTCCAGCAATTTGTTTTATTACCTCCAAAAATGTCTTTTTTTGAAAAGGAGATCATCAGTCTCTGAGACTGATCACATGCCTCAGTGACTTTAACAACCCAATATTTCAGTATTCTAGACAGGTTCCTTAAACTCTGATCTCTCAAAATATACTCTTGGTTCTATTCAAAATAAACCATAATCTGTAGATCATTTATTTTTCTCTGCCATGAAAGGTCTTAAGTGACTGATCAGAAAATTAAAGAAAACCAAATCCTGTTTTCTCTAGTGTCACACCTATTCACTAAATCCACCACTTACATCACCGGGAAAACTTACTAGATTTATCCAAACTATCACAGAAACGGGAAAGAGAAGGAAAGAAGAAATTGGCAGGATAAAAATATTACAGGGGACACTGGTTTTGGACTTCAGGATATTAGTACATCAGCCATTTGGTCAGGATATTAGTACATCTTCGGCAACCATCATTAAGAAACAAATCCTGTGTCTTCAATAGTCATTGTGCTGATTAACATTTTGAATACCTTTCAAGAGGCCAATGGCAGCTTCGTGAGAGAGGCTGAATGTCTCAAGGGAACGAACGATTTCCAGGAGGCCCTCAAAGTGCTGAGTCATGTGATCACGGCAGGAGGAACAGATATTTTGAATGGCTTTGGCTGATGCTGATGCAAGTTCTTTCTCCCGTAGTCCCTTCATTAAATAATTTAACACTGGATCTTGTGGGGTAGAGAGTAAAAAACAATACATAAGATTGATTTTGGGTTTATATATTTGCAATAGATAGCATGTTTCTAACATGTTAATACTATCTGATCCAATCATGCAAGATGTTTAGATTCCACACCAGCCTACTCCAATTTTATTTCATCTAACACAATGTATCTAACTTTCAGTTCCTTTTTAACTCATACTTAACTGGGCTCGACATGAAGATAAAATATCTATGCTCTTTGCCTCAACTTCTACTTGTTAGCAAGTATATGGTCCACATGAGCCTCTTTCTATTCCATTTAATCACATCATTAAAAAATCTTTTAATTCCATCTCCACCATATGTTTATAAATTAATTTACCCATTTTATGTCAAGTTTTGGTTTAAGGATGCTAGGAAAACTCCCTTCTCTTCAATAGCATCTTTCGATCCGCCAGGTAGAGAAAGGTAAGTGATATTACATAACATACAATAAAGACAAGCATAGAGCACACCACCAGTTGGTGTACACAATGATTCTACACACCTAAAAATCTGGGATTTCTATCAACGACTTCATTCAGTTCTCCAACCAGTTCAATGCTCGTGAATCGGACTGCCATGTGCACAGTGTCTGGGAGGTGAACTACAGCTTCAAGCACTTCAGCCAAGGTAGGATTATTATCACTGAAACAAAAAAATCACGAATTATGTAAGCAAACAGGGATTTTGTTTTTGTACGTCTAATCTTTTGCAATAGTTATATAAGTATGCTCATTATTAAAAATCTCAACGAGTCTCAAAAACTACCAAAGCTCACCAGATACACCAAATTTTCTGACATGGTCAGCATAAATTAGGTAGGGAGAAGGAGCAAAACTTTTCAAACAAGTTGGTCAAACAGAAAATAGACCGGTGAGCAGATCTTGGTTGAGGAAGACATTAGGAGGACTCATAACTATTCTTTGAATAGCAAGACAAGATCTTTTATGTACCATCTTACTGTACAGGAGAATAAAGAGAACACTACATAAAAGGTCTTGAGTGGGTCTTATGAGAAAGGAGCATACTCTGAACGTTGCACTGATGTGTAAATGCAGACTTTGAGCACATGTCTTGGAAGCAGGACCAAGAGAGGGGGAAGGGAATACCACCATGCATGAGAATACCACCAACTGCAAGTTGTCCTTGAAACCACACATCAGTCTAACCCAGTGGAACTAAACGGCCATTTCTTCACTGTTGTTAGATCAAAGTATTTAAATTCCCTTTCTGACACCAGTAACTACATTACATGACTTCAGCAGTTCAAGAACGTGATTTAACACCACATTCCAAATTGTAATTAGGGATGGGTAACAAATGATGGCTCTGCCAGCAAGACTCACATCGCATGAAAGAATATCCCTGCCACCTTTGATATTAGAGAGCCAAAGAAATACCAATTGAGCAAAAACTATTAGAAAAAAACCTTAATTTTCTTAGGATTATATTACTAACAGTTCCAAAGTTCCAATGCGCACAATTTCTCACCAGAGAAAACGAGCTGTCTTGTCCAGAAACTACTGTGAAATCCACACAACCAGTAGCCTCGTATTCAAGGGGAGGGCAGCTCCAACATGGCAAATTTAAAGTGCCTTCTTGGCTCCTATTCAAACACCTTGAACACACAGCTCTCTTCAACTATCATCTACACGGTTACACAATTCAACCTATAATCATGCGACATTGATCAGGAATATGATATATAAAACTGACAACGCGATCTTATTCTTAGAAAACAGGTGTACTATCGGAAAAAAAAAATCTTACTTTATAAAGCAAGTGGCCGAATCATAGGAAACAAAACAATGGTTAATGGGCGAAGGAGATTTGTGGTGGAGTTCTCCAGGGATTGGTATTGGGATCCTTGCTTTTGTTGATTTCTGTTAATGATCTACATCATTGAGTGTAGGGGACTATTTCCAAGTTGATGAATGACAAAACTTGGGAACATTGTAAACAGAGGATAGTGTAGAACTTAAACAGGACTTTGACAGTTCTTGGAGTTGGGGGTATAGATGGCAATGATGTTCAATGTGGAGAACTGAGAGATTATGCATTTTGCTAGAAAAAACATGGATAAACCGTATAAAATGCTGTCAAAATATCTCTAAAAGGTTGTGTAAGAGCAGAGAGACCTGAGTGTACATGTGCACAAAGGTGGCATGATAGTTGGCGATATGGTTAGTAAAGAATATAGTACTCTAGAATTTATTAATACTGGCAAAGAGTACAACAGCAGGGAGGTTATGCTGAATCTGAACAAGGTAATCTTAAATAAAAACAAATTGCTGGAAAATCTTAGCAGATCTAGCAGCATCTATGGAAAGAAAGTAAGGTTAACTGTGTTCTGAAGAACAGTCACTGGACCTAAAACAATGACGCTGCTTTCTCTCTAAAAGATGCTGCCAGACCTACAGAGTAGGTAAGCAATTTCTACTTTTGTATTAATTTTCCAGAATCTACACTTTTTGTTTTCCATTAAAAGATAAATGTTAGAGCTGAGCTACAATATTATTTACAGAGACACTGCAATAGGAGGTTTACAAGATTTTTTGTTATTTTGTTAATGGGATGCGTGGGCTTCGCTAGATGGGCCAGCAATTAAAACCCATCTCTAACTGCCTTCTTGAACCCTGAAGTCCGTTTGGCGTAGCCAACAGTTCTGTTAGGAAAGAAGTTCCAGGATTCTGACTGATCAACACTGAAGGAACAGCAATACATTTCCAAGTCAGGATGGTAAGTAGCTTGGGCGGTAACTTACAGGGGAAGAGGGGAACTTCATAGTATTCTCATGCAGTTACTGCCCTTGTCCTTCGAGATGGTGGTGGTCATGGGTATGAAAAGGTGCTGTCAAAGGAATCTCAGTCAATTCTGCAATACATCTTATAGATTGGTCACAGTGCTGCTACTGAGAGTTAGTGATTCTATGAATTCTATGAGTGAAGTGTCTGAGCTCTGGAATCAATTACAAAGACAAAATGGAGAAGTTTGTACTGTTTTTCTTGGAAAGAAAAAGGTCAAGATGTCGTCACATATTAGATCACAGCAGTCAAAACTGTTCTCGATCATAAACACATCAAGAGCAAAAGGATGCTGATTTAAAGTGATTTTCAAATGCAAAGTGAGAAGAAACTTTTTCATGCAGCGAATGGTTCGGGTCCGAGTACACTGCCTGGAAGGGCGGTGGAGGCAGATTCAATTGACACATTCAAAAGCGCATTAGATGATGATTTAAACAGGAATAATGTGCAGGGTTATGAGCTAAGGGCAGGGGTTTGGCACAATGTCACTGGACTGTTTGGGTGAAAATATTTTACCTTTCTTACTCCAAATTAATTTTTAACTTGTATCTCCTAGCATTTAAACCCGATGACTCAGTGATCAACTTGTTGAAATTAGATATAAATCAGTTCACAATCTCTTAAGGCTTTATTAGGCTGACATGAAGTTTTGATCTTGATGTATTTATGATCGAGAACAGTTTTGTCTGCTGTGATCTGATATGGGATTACCTCTTGATCTTTTTCTTTCAAAGAAAAACAGTACAAACTTCTCCATTCTGACTTTATAATAGATTCCAGTGACAAGAAGGTTAAGTTGTCTTTTTCTGTACTGTAACAATGCTGCAATTCTATACAGACTTCCTCTTCCCTTCTTCTGAACTACAGGAAACTTCACGTTAACCTAATAAAGCCTTAAGAGGTTGTGAACTGACTTAAACCCGATTTCAACAAATTGATCACTGGGTCATCGGGTTTAAATGCTAGGAGACACAAGTTAAAAATTAGTTTAGAGTAAGAAAGGTAAAATATTTTCACCCAAATAAGTTACCCAAACAAGTTACAAAGGCGGTACAGTGGTAGAGTGGTTAGCACTGCTGCCTCACAGCACCGGAGACCCGGGTTCAGTTCCCGCCTCAGGCGACTGACTGTGTGGAGTTTGGACATTCTCCCCATGTCTGCGTGGGTTTCCTCCGGGTGCTCCAGTTTCCTCCCACAGTCGAAAGATGTGCAGGTTAGGTGAATTGGCCATGCTAAATTGCCTGTAGTGTTAGGTGCAGGGGTAAATGTAGGGGAATGGGTCTGTGGGGTGCGCTTCGGAGGGTCGGTGTGGACTTGTTGGGCCGAAGGGTCTGTTTTCACACTAAGTAATCTAAAAAAAATCTTTAATTCAATCCTAAAAGTGTATTACTAATGGTGTATGAATTCAAAAACAGCATCAAAAATGAAGGGGGGGGGTCAAAAGGTGAGTGAAATAACGTACATGCGCCTTGAAACAGGATCAACTGTAATCGAGGGAGAAGTGAGAAAAATGTTAAAAAATGCAAGCAAAGAGAATAATTTATACTTGAATGGGGTGCAGTACAATGTTTCAAAGCAAATGTTGTTTGTCATGACATTTTCAGAACTGTTTAGTACTATTTATTTTCCAATTACTTACGGATCTACACTCTTCGCTATGGAAGCCATGATGAAAAGGACAGCTTCAGTGATCTCCCAGAATGGCCCACTGTCTTTCAATGTGGAATAGAGCTTTGAACATCAATAATACATTCCAATATTATTAAATAGAAACATTTACAAAAGTACTTAGAAACTGAGAATAGCATAAGTTAGCAATCCCTCGAGACTGTTCCACTATTCAATTAGATCAGCATCCCAGTTAATTATTTCACGATTTGAAAAACAATGAAATGGATAAAGACTATTTTGCTCACAATGCACTTTTCAAAGCTCATATATGCTTCATTCTAAATTGGATTCTAGTCGTCATCTATATAGTTGCCATCCACAAGTATATCTATGTCTACTACCCTCCAAGTCTTCAGCGGTGGTCCAATTCTGATCTTTTATTACATCCACTATTTCCTTTATCTATTTTTTTTTGTCCTGTCAGCTCTAGAATTCCTTCCTTAAATCTCTCTGCTTCTCTATTGTCCTTTCACGCTTCTTTAAATTTATCACTTGATCACCTGTTCTCTAGTCTCCTTTAGCTTGGTATAACATTTACCTGACTGCAATTCTGCGAAGTGCCTTGGAACATTTTACTACATTAAAAAGTAGCATATAAATAAATATCACTGCTGTTACATTAATATGTACTTCATTCATCCATGTAATCCTTAGATTATATTCACTATGCCTGATCATCCACCAAATGATTTTATACAGCAAATACAAACTCTCTCTGAACACACCTGGACCTCAGAATGACAATGTTAAAATTCTATTTTTGCTTCAAGTGAAGTAAGTACATTATTATAAATGGCTGCTAAAACTGTAAATGAAAAAGCTTCATGATTCATTGTGTCATTGTGAGCTATATTCACTTCAGGGGGAATTTTTCTTCATTTTCAACTTACTTTTCTGAATGTTCTGACTCCTGATAATTTATTCCACTCACGACAGGTTGTCACCAGAGCCTCACCATTGCATCTTACGTATATGAGCCAGAATGCTAGCTGTTAACCAATAGGTCCTGGACAGGAAAAGTCTAGACATCTGGCCAGGACAAGGTTCCGATTCAGTCATCACGACACCCATGGTTTGCATTAACAAATGAAAGGGGAAATCAACTTGCAAAATTACTGCATAGCATGCAGCAACTATTGAATTTTGCCTGGACAGAGGTCAGTACATTCAGGAGTCAAATTTAGAGTGCACTTAATACTAGTCCTATTAAATTATAATCCATGTTCAGATTCTTTCTGAAACTTGCGTCACCTGCGTGAAACATTCCATCGAACCAACCAGGAATATCACATCCTTCACAAGATCAGACACCCTCATCCGGAACTCCCCAAAATCATCAGAGTCTTCTGGAATTCCTTCCTATAGATAAAACAGTCAGCACAGACTTTAAATAATAAAGGTTCCCAAGACGGAAGTGAACAAGCTAAATATCTTGGGCATAGATTGAAAGGATTAAAGGACACAGATATAAATTCACAAGTTTTTACTAGAGCAAGAGATAGAATAATAACACTACCCATCTATTTAATCTCCCTATACAATCTTATACTATCATAGATTCCATTCCACCTGTTTGGGGAAGCAATGGTCCAGTGGTATTAGTGGTAGACTATTAATCCAGAAAGTCAGCTAATGTTCCAGGGATGTGGGTCTGAATCCCACCATGGCAGATGATGGAATTTGAATTCAAATTTTAAAAATCTGAAATTAAGAATCTACTGACAACCATGAAACTATTACCAATTATTGGAAAAACTCATTTGGCTCACTAAATACCTTCAGGAAAGGAAATCTGGCATCCTCACCTGGTCTCACCTACATGTGACTGCAAACCACAGCAATGTGGTTGACTCTCAACAACCCTCTGAATGGCCTAGCAAGCCACTTAGTTCAAGGACAGCTAGGGACAGGCAATAAATGCTGGCCTGCTAGTGATGCCCATGTCCCACAAGTGAATATAAACAAAATTCAATCTACTTCAACATGTACACTCTATCCCATACTGGTATCCATTTCATCTTCTGAAATCATCTGTGTGCGCTACCTTTTTATCCAAAGATAATTTTTAAAAATTTGTCTATCTTATATGCCAATCACTTATTCTGCTGCCCCTCCAGATTTACTCACCTGCTACTGCACATGAGCCACTGGACTCGGAGGAAAATTAATTGGTTTTACTGAGGAGCAGAGAAGAACTAGCTGGTAAGATTACTGTCCCTCTAATTGCCAAAGACATTTTACTCATTGTTCAGATACACCTGTCAGTGTGTTATTCCCTATGAGCTTTCTTTTTAAATACTACAAAGTTCTCACCAGGTCATGGAGATAAAGTAATTTTGAATTTAGATCCATCAACACTGTTGAATCAAGAGGGACAGACAATTCTTTTTAATAATTCTGGGAATGGTATGAAAGTAAAAACATTGAAGTCTTCTAAGCTGCTGATCAAGTAAGTGATCCCCTATTGGAAACTGATCAATTCAGATATTGGTTGAGCACAGAATCAAGTTTAGCGCTGCTGTTTATGCCCCATAATTGTACCTAAACACTCACCACTTTGGCTCAGTGATAAAGACATCAGTCTGGAAGACGAATGGGGATATAAATGGAAACCTACTGACATTATGTAACCAGTTTCTTGAATGCTGTCAAGATACCATATCTCCAGATCACCCACATCACAGCATTCTGTTGCTACTGGTTATGAACATGCACATCATGCTCCTTCACTTAGATTCCATCAACAGATCAGCTCAGAAGGCTACTCCAGTTTAAAAAAAAGTCATGGACGAACTTCTGCAAATCTTACATGATCTGATTCTAGTTGGCAGTGTCGAGCCAGGGCATGAAGCAGTCGCTGAATGTATGGACGAAAGACAGCATGACGAGATGGGTCATTCATTTTGTAGAGATGTTCGCCCAATCTATACCAGAAGTTAAAGCTGATCTCCGCCACCTGAATAAACAGAGATGATTCAGTAATCAAGAGAACTAGAGAAAGTCTAATGGCAGTTTATAGTTCTTCAAAAATCACAAAATTAAATATAGGAAAAGGTTAAATAAGCCGTTAACATTACTTAAGATATCCACTTTGTGATCACAGGGACATCCTTACTTCTTCTCAATTTCTAACAGTGAGAATTTTGTATCCACCTGTGTTTCAGCTCTTAGAAGCAAGACGATCTAGAATTCAAAATGGGACTGAGGGAATGTCACATTGTTGGAGTTATCATCTTTAGCACTGGTTATCTTTGTAGGTGGATGCAAGTAATCTGTTGGAACAGTTCAACAAAAAAATTTCCCCAAGCATAACACTGAACGATCAAAAATCAGATTATCCTATCAGGTCTCATTTGCTGTTGGTGGAATCTTAGAGTGTTTAAAATGGTTGCTGCCTTTTTGGATAGAATAGCAGCTACAAAGTGATTTAAAAAGTTGCTCTATTAATACAAGCTCTTCATTACACAACTCAAAGTTCTCTCCAGATAAAACTCAACTTCAGTACACCATCTGTTTCCTTTCCTACTCTTGCATTTGAACCACTGGTAATTCCTAAAGGATTCATCCTTGGTCTTATCTATTTTCTCATTTGCATATTACCCTTGCACATCACCTAAAAACAATGTTTTCACATGTAGGTGGAAGATACCAGACGTTACTTCAGCATCACCCCTTGCAACACCTCCACAAATTCTACACTATCAGACTTTCTGTTTAACATTCAGCTCTGCAATTAATTATTGACAAGATCGACTATTTTCTACTCCCATTACAAAGGCCACAACAAGTCACTGACTCCATCACTCATCCAGTCAAGTAACTGAGGCTGAACAGGCTCTTCTAAACCACGATGTCATATTTGACCCTAGAGTGAGCTTCTGATCACATCTGGAACATCAATAAAACTTCTGTAACTTTGCCCAACTCTGCCTCTGTCTCAACTCATCTGTTTTTGAAATTCTTTCATATAATTTTGTTTCCAAGAGACTTGAGTATTTTAACACAGTTTGCTGCTCTCTCACATTCTTTCCTCTTAAAAATGGAGGATATTGAAAACTGTACTATCCATGTCCTTTCCTGTAAAAAGGTCCTACTTACCAATTATTTCAGTACTCAATGAACTAGATGGACTTCTCGTTAAGAAAGATTCCCAGAATTAAAACAGTCATTCATTTTTTAAATTGTTCCATGACTTCATGATTCCCATACTCTTGCAACTTCTCATTTCTAAATCATCTCTGGCTTTCTGAGCAACTCTGACCTACGCTGCTCCCCTCCTAGTGGTGCTGCTTTCAGGTGCCAACATCTTAAGCTGTGGAATTTCTCTCTAAATCTCCACCTTTCTAGCTTTTTAAAAAAAAATTCCTTAAAAGCTACTTCCAGGAGTGAGTTTTTTGGTTATAGAATTTCTAGAATCCCTAGTTTGAAACAGGCCATTTGGCCCAACAAGTCCACACCGACACACACCCATTCCCCAACTATATTAATCCTACATTCCCCCTAACTAATGCACCTACACATCCCTAAACACTATGGATAATTTAGCATGGCCAATTCACCTAACCTGCACATCTTTGGACTCTGGGAGGAAACTGGAGCACCCGGAGGAAAGCCCACAGCCATGGGGAGAATGAAGAAGGGCTTATGCCTGAAACGTCGATTCTCCTGCTCCTTGGATGCTACCTGACCTGCTGCGCTTTTCCAGCAACACATTTTTCAGCTCTCATCTGCAGTTCTCACTTTCTCCATGGGAAGAATGTGCAAACTCCACACAGTCACTCAACGGCTGGAATTGAACCCACGTCCCTGGCACTGTGAGGCAGCTGTGCTAACCACTGAGCCACCGTGCTGCCCTTGAGATGGTTATGTATCCTAATAGATGGCCTGATGTCAGACATTGCTTTATACCATCTTGTGAAATGCCCTGGGACATCTTACTATACTAAAAGTACGATATCAGTTGTTTCTGAATTGCCATGTTTGTGCTGAGTCTTCCTGTGCTGCTAACTATAAACATCACTAAAAGGTTATCTGGTCATCTTTCTCATTGCTGTTTGTGGAACCTGGCTGCATGCAACTTGATCCCCATATTTCAACAATACAAGAGTGACCACACCTTACAACTGGCTGCAAAACACTTTAAATTGCTCTGAAGTCAAAGGGACTACACAATTAATTACAAGTTTGATTGTAAGTACACACCTAAAATGGACACACAGGAAAGCTTTACTTCAAAGTACAGGTTTCGAATTTCCATGGTCAGTGTTCACCTCCATGTTTTGAGTGTCAGTCACTACTGTGTAAGAAGTTAACTTGGGAAATGCATAATAATTCATTACTAACGGTAGAATAAAAAACGTTCATCAGGTTCGCCCAACAAATCATCCTCTGCTGGGAAGTGTCCATCAGATAAGGATGAGTTAGATGTGATTAAAGTTGAAAGCCTCAACACTTTGCCACCATTCTCAACCCTGCCCCGCAGCTGGGAACAGAAAGGCAGCTGAAAATACATCTATTGGAGACTTATGCCTTCAGAAGAGAGGAAGGTGACAGTGCAACCTGTCAAAACTAACGTAATTGCCAGGATTTTCCCATCACACTGTGACCAAGCCTATCGCCATACCTCGTACTGTGCATGCCCTGCACAAATCAATAGCAGTTCCAGTGTCCGCAGGTCTCCAAGCCCTTGCCCTGGGGTCTGTACAATAGTCTCTAGAAACGTCTCACATAACTCAGTAAAAATCCGACAATAATTCAGAACCCTGGGCAGAGAAAGAATGACGATTAGGATCAGGACAGAGAAAAATCTGATAAATGCAAGTAATCCATTATTTATTAATCAATCAATCAGGGTAGGTCAGAGCAGTACATCTAGAGAGCAATATGGCATGTTCAGCAACCTGATGCCCTGTTAATTGGAAACAATATGATAAAATAATCAAAACACAAAGTTTACTCCAAGTTAGCTGGTCTGAACCGAGGAGGAGTTGTGTGCTACATTTTGTTTACTGCTTACAAACTGGAGCAACAAGAACCAAAATTCCCCATCTGTCATGCAGATGTACATCAACTGAAGATCAGACTAATTAGGAAGGGTCTACATGGCACAATCATAAATCATGTATAAATAGTTGCATTTTTAATCGATTCTTGGGATGCTGATGTAGTTG
The DNA here is from genome assembly GCF_020745735.1 of Hemiscyllium ocellatum. Classification (NCBI taxonomy): domain Eukaryota; kingdom Metazoa; phylum Chordata; class Chondrichthyes; order Orectolobiformes; family Hemiscylliidae; genus Hemiscyllium; species Hemiscyllium ocellatum. The sequence continues at coordinate 20,142,397 of NC_083423.1, read as the reverse complement.
GCAGATTAGCGAGTTGATACTGGAAAGTGATGTGATTTAACAGATTGGCTCACAAAGCCACTTCAGAGGACGGTTAATAATCACATTGTTGCAAAACTGGAGTCACATATAGAACAGACCAGGAGAGATAACAGGTTTCCCTCCCCACATCCCCTAACGCATAAAGAATAAAAGGAAACGTTTCTTCCTTTTGAAAAATATGAAAATGTCTTTGTCACTATACTAATGCCAACTTCAACAACAGATTTTGTTTCTAAACTGAATACAAATTTGCTAAGTCCCATGGCATAATTTAAGTATCATTCTATGAATTACTAATACTGGATCTGAATCACTAGCTTAGTTCAGCAATGCAACCACTAGATCACTGAAAATGTGAGGTCAGGAAAAAGAACAAATATAAAGAACACACAAAGAGAATTAAGAAAGGAGGACTACACCATGCAAAGAATTGCAAGACATCAAACTCATGACTGAGAAACCAAATAATATTGGATCTCTTACTGTCATTGACACCATGTTTAATACTACTTTGGAGGTATCTCCCTCAAAGCATCCCACTACACATATATAAACCCGTACTGTCATTCCTTCATCATCGGGTCAAAATCCTGGAACTCCTTAACTTTTACTACGTGGATTGCAGAAGATCAAAAAAAAAGCTCACCACTTTCTCATGGGCAACCAGGAATGGGAAATAAATGCTGTCCCAGCCAACAACATCCACATCCGTGAATTCTTATTTTAAAAATAGTGATGTGATTTATGTACGGAACTGCAGGAGATGGGCGAGATACTAAACAAGTACTCCATGTCAGTATTTACTGTGGAGAAGGACATGTAAGCTAGGAAACTTGGAGAAATAAACAGTGATATCTTGAAAAGGGTCCATATTACACAGGTAGTGGTGCTGGAAATGTTAAAAAGCATAAAGGTGAATAAATCCCCAGGACTTAATCAGGTGGAACTTTGTGGGAAGCTAGAGAAATGATTGCTGGGCCCTTTGCTAAGATACTTGATTCATTGCTAACAATGGGTGAGGGACCAGAAGACTGGAGGATGACTGATGAGGTGCCATTATTTAAGCAAAGTGGTAAGGAAAAGCCAGGAAATTACAGACCGGCGAGCCTGATGTCAGTGGTGAATAAGTTGTTGGAAGGGATTCAGAGGGACAGGATTTACATGAACTTAGAAAGTCAAACACTGATTGGGGAGAGTCAATACAGCTTTGTGCGTGGGAAATCATGTCTCACTAACTAGACTGAATTTTGTTGAAGTGACAAGGAGACAGAGTGGTGGACGTTGTCTCTATGGACTTCAGTAAGGCTTTCCACAAGGCTCTGCATGGTAGACTGGTTAGCAAGGTTATATCACGTGGCGTCCAGGGTGAGCTAGCCATTTGGATACAAAATTGGCTTGAGGGTAGGAGACAGAGGGCAGTGGCGGAGGGTTCGTTTTTGGACTGGAGGCCTATAACCAGCGGTGTGCTGCAAGGATTGATGCCGAGTCCACTGTTTTTTGTCATTTATGTAAATTATTTGGATGTGAATATAGGAGGAAGGGTTAGTAGGCTTGTAGATGACACCAAAATAGACGGAGTCGTAGACAGTGAAGGATCTCAGGGGTGTAGTAGACAGTTATCTCAGTACAACGGGATCTTGATTAGATGGGCCAATGAGTTACAAATGTACACTTGCCTTTATTGGTCAGTGCATTTAGCATTGGAATTGGAATGTCGTGTTACGACTGAACAGGACATTGATGAGGTTACTTTTAGAATTGTGTACATAGTTCTGGTCTTCCTGCAATAGGAAAGTTGTTGTTAAACTTGACAGGGTGCAATAAAGATTTATATGGATATTGGCAGGGCTGAAGGTTTTGAATAAAAAGGGAGAGACTGAATAGTCTGGGCCTTTTTGCCCTGGAGCGTCAGAGGCTGAGGGGTGACCTTGTAGAGGTCAATGAAATCATGAGTAGCATGGATGGGGTGAATAGTCCAGGGTTTTTCCCTCGGGTAGGGGAGTCCAAAACCTGAGGGCATAGGTTTAAGGGGAGAGGGGTAAAATTTAAAAAGGGACCTAAGGGGCAACTTTTTCACACAGAAAATGTGTATGTATGAAACAAGCTGCTAGAGGAGGGGTGGAAGCGGGTACAATTATAACATTTAAAAAGCATCAGGATGGGTATATGAATAGGAAGGGTTGAGAAATATGGGCCAACTGCTGACAAATGGGACTAGGTCAAATTGGAATGTCTGGTTGACACAGATGAATTAGATTGAACGGTCTGCTTTCGTGCTCTATGACTCCAGTTAGTTTTTTTCCCTTTCCCAGTCACAACACAAATCTAATCCTGACTCATTTTGTTTACTCCCAACAAAAGAGATGGGTGCTTCCATTAAAGGTAGCCACTGTGATCTACCTGTGCATGTCCAGTTGCACCTGTGGCATAATGACATTGGTAAAAGGCAGCCTATCGTGTAAAGGTAGTGTGGCTCTCAAGACACTTCTCAAACAGTTGATGCATTTCTAAACAGTTGCAAACCACAATATATCTTTGCTGTATCTTAAGGCCATTATCTTTGAAAACCTGATGGACTTTAATGTCAGTGATTTGCTAAACAAAAAGCAGTAAAGTACATAGAGTTTATCAAAACAGATAAAAAAGTACACACAAAATTTCAAAACACATCACTTGGAAGGGCTCTTCCCAAATGTATTTTAATTTATTTAGGCCTGGTCATCTTATTTACATTCATTTATAATTCGTGGTATGTTGCTGCTGGTTGAGAGTTGAAAGCAATGCTCCAATTTAGTACATGCACACAGTATTGCACCTAACAATGGTGCTGGCCACAAACACAACCATCTTAAAGACAATTTGCTAGATGTGCCAAGTTCAGGAAATGGGGAACAGGGTGATGCAATCTACTGATTTATTGGGGCAAGTGATTGTGTTTTGGCACTATACTGATGATAGTTTCTGCTGCTGTCAATTTTGTTTAAAGCATATTACATTCAATAACTTATCTTCCAATTTCTCTTCATACCCTAAATCTGTTAAAAGATTTGTCCACCTTATTGCTGCAGTCTTCACCAGCCTTAAATCTCAGCTCATGCCATTGTTTGATCTGATATCACAATGAGGGACAGCAATCATTTCTAACTGCCATCAGTAATAGCTTATGTCTAGTGATTTGCCAGGGTTGGATAGTTTGAGCTATAGGGAGAGGCTGCATAGCCTAGGGCTGTTTTCCCTGGAGCACTGGATGCTCAGGGGTGACCTTATACAGGTTTATAAGGTCATGAGGGACATGGATAGGTTAAATAGGCAAGGTCTTTTCTCTTAGGTGGGGCAAGTCCAGAACTAGAGGGCATTGATATAAGGTGAGAGGGGAAATATTTAAAAGGGATCTAAGGGGCAATTTGTTCACACAGAGGGTGGTGCATGTACAGAATGAGCTGCCAGAGAAAGTAGTGGAGGCTGGTACAATTACAACATTTAAAAGGCAGCTGGATGGGTATAGGAAATATTTAGAGGGATATGGGCCAAGTGTGGCAAATGGGACTGGATTAATTTAGGTATCTCATTGGCATGAACGAGTTGGACCGAAGGGTCTGTTTCCGTGCTGTATGACTCTATGACTATATAATACAAGGGAATAGCCACTAAAGACAGACACACACCCTGAAGATGCAAAGATAATACTGTTTTTTAAAAAATAAATGAGTACAGCTTCCAGCCTCTATGTAGATAGAGGAAAATAAATTCAAGACTAAATTTAATTTCCACCATGCCCACATCTATTTCACTCTAATTTACATTGAGACAGTTGAGTGCCTCAGAGATGGGAAGCTCTGCTGTCAATATTACGTCAAAGCAAAACCTTACAATGATAAAATTTACAAGATGCTTACTTGTCCAGATCCTCACGTGCTACAGCCATGTGATATGCAGATTCTAAAGTTAAAACACCCTGGAATAAGTGCAGAGCAAGAGGTAGGGTTGTCTCTACATTCTCAATGGCATACAATGCTGAACAGATACAGTCAGATGCAGCCTCATGCAGGTTTGTTGAGGTATCATCACATTGCTGAAACAAAAAGACACTGTATTAAAATTCTTAGTTTAGCTTGGGAGGAAGCAGCCAAAGATTCTATACAGAATACTGTGCATTTAGCCCCAAAATACTCACCAAGACCTGAAAAAGGATTAGTAGCAGTCGATTATTTGCCATGAAGTTGCTGTCCAACACACCCAAGTTAAACCAGCTCCCCAAGCATCGGAACACCTTAATCAGAGTCTTCTCCTCATTGCCGCTACGTTCTGTACAGGCTGCCTGGGGAAAAATAAAAAAAAGAGGTAGCCATTATGACTTTTCTTTATACAGAACAAGCTTTTCACAGAGTATGGTGCACATATGGAATGAACTGCCACAGGAAATGGTACAGGCAGGTACAATTACAACATTTAAAAGACATTTGGACAGGTACATGAACAGGAAAGGTTTGGCGGGATGTGGGCAAATGGAACTCGTTCAGTTTAGGAAAAATGGTTGACGTGGACAAAAAGGGTCTGCTTCTCTGCTGTATGACTAAGTCCGAATCCTTGCCGGAATTACAGATTCAAAGTTGCTGCCAGCAATTTCCATACCTCAATATGGCAATTATTTGAGTCTCAATACTTTGAACTAGGTAAGTTGATCAACCACTGCTGTAGATCATCCTATTCTCACACTCATAACTGGTAAAGAACAGGAGGATTTCAAAAAACATACAATATGATGGATTCTCCAGTCCCTTCAAAAGACGAGCATACAATAATGATCCATTCCACCCAACCAGTCCATTATAGCATTTAGGCACACTAGCCTTTTTGCATTCTTCCTCATCCAATAATTGATGGAACCCTCAATTCCCTTCTCCCTTGTGTTTATATCTATTTTCCCTTCAATTTGTCTATTCTGTTCACCTTAAACATTCCCTGTGCAAGCAAATACTCATTCTTACCATTCATTGGGTACCATTTATTTAAAACTTGGGACTAATAAAACATTTACCCTTCAAGGTTCCATAATCATTAACACCTATACTTCACAAAAATCTAACATTTTCGGTTCTGAACTTTCAACTAAACCCTAGCCTCAGGGGTTTAGCTTTTCAGGGCACAGGACAAGGGATTTTTTGACTATTAACTATAGTCCATTGAACTATTAGTAAAAATTTTATGGTCAACTTTTTTTCTCTGGATTCTTTATCCGGCAAAATAAACCCTTGCTGTTTAAAATAAACTCCTTTTGTCATCTTAAACATTTCAATTATGACACCACCTCATCCTTTTACTTAAGAGACTGTTTTCAATTTTGTTAGGATCGTCTGCAAACTGGACTCATAAGGACTTCCTAGAAATAGAGACACCACAACTGGTTTGAGCATCTCTATAATATCTAATGGTTAAGGATGTCAGACAGAAGGAACATAGGTCCAAGGCGTTGACCAAAAGTTTAGTAATCTCAAGTTTTAAGTTTTCAGTCTGGTCATTTCATACTGTAGCAATTTATCAAGGCTCTAAACTCAGTAGTTCCCTCTTATCAATTCTCCAATGAGTATGGAGGGTGGCTTATTGATTGGTGGGATTACTGCATGGACAGGAAAAGAGAAAAGTCCCTTCTGCTCCATGGGACATTTCAACTCTCCCTGAACTTGCCATGCATCTGCGACACCTCATGCTGCAATCTTCAAAAGGTTAGTCAGATTTTCTGTATGCGTGGGTACACATCCCTAAGCTTGTACAGCACAAGGTGCTCCTGCTAGTCAAGACCCCACAACAACTGCATTAACTGTATTTTTCCACATTCCAACATAATATACTGTTTCACACAGCCGCAGCAAAATATAATGTGTGCTTTCCTATTCAACTATCAAACAGCAAATTCCACACAGCAAAGTTAGAAATAGACCCTTTGTATAGTAAAGAGAAATATGAACTTATGAAAGGAAATGGGAGAGATAGAGAATTAATGGAAAGGAGAACATTTGAACTGTTATTTTTAAGAACAGAGCTTCTTTGAAGTTAAAAGATTCCTGCCAGATCCGGAGAACTCACTAAGTCAGTCAGACATGAGCCCTGCATACATCATTGTGAGGAAAGCCCAATACTCACCTCCAATGCCACTTCGCAAAGTAATTTTAGGACCAGGTTTAGTTTAGACAGGCAATTAAATTCAAACATGTTTAAATTCAGTCACACATGCATCAGGCAAGTTTCACTGCAGCAAACCACAGGCACTGAGAACAAAGGTCAAGGGTAGTATTCTTCACAAAAACATCTCTCCAAGTAATTTTTTTTTAGATTAGATTAGACTTACAGTGTGGAAACAGGCCCTTTGGCCCAACAAGTCCACACCGACCCGCCGAAGCGCAACCCACCCATACCCCTAACCTAACACTACGGGCAATTTAGCTTCGCCAATTCACCTGACCCGCACATCTTTGGACTGTGGGAGGAAACCGGAGCACCCAGAGGAAACCCACGCAGACACGGGGAGAACGTGCAAACTCCACACAGTCAGTCGCCTGAGTCGGGAATTGAACCCGGGTCCACAGGCGCTGTGAGGCAGCAGTGCTAACCACTGTGCCACCGTGCCGCCCACAAATGTATCCATCCTGGCAACTGAGGGCTCAACAGCTGCTTGTTTAATGCAAAGACTGAATCATGAACAAATATTGGAGAAGTCACAATTCTTCACTTTTCTTTCCCTTTTTGAGGAGATGTGGCAAAGAAAGGATGTGACAATAATGATGTTAAGTTCATCCAAAACATTGCTGCACGTATCTTAATTTAATTTTCATCAAATCCCAATCACCCATTATCCCACACTTTAGCTCTTGATCTTGCAACACAATTTAAAGATCTTGTTTTTTCTACATGCAATAGTATCTGTTGAAACTAATTCTCTGGCAGCAAAGGCATTACTTAAATATAAAAATATGATAGCTAAGAAGCCTTTGTATTGGATCCAGTGTTTCTTTTGGAAAAAAATGGATGCCAAGATTAATTGCAACAGATCAGATAGTGCATACAAACTAAACAGAGAACTTTACCTTGCAGGCTGAATCCCACAGGTGAAACAGCCTCACAAATTTGTTAGCTGATCTTAAACAGCATGCCAGCTGTGTTAGCACAACTGACCTCATTGGTCAGGTCAAGGAAGGTGGAAAAAATTAGGTAAAGACACGGTACGGCTTGGTTCTGATTTGCCTTTCCATTTCCCAAAATATCCCCACCCCTTTTATAGTTGAGTAGCCTCCTGATATTCACTGTCTCTGCTTCACATGACAAGATACCAGATGAGAGGAAATGGTTAGAAAAGAAAAATGAAATGTGCGCCATCTAGTCATTTCTTCCCCACTAGGTATTAACATTATGTACATACCAGCAGTGATACCACAGTGCTCGAGGAGTATGCCAGATCCTCAATTATTTCTGTGCGGCGGTTGGCTCCTATTCGAAGAGAGCGACTATGAACCTCCTCTGGAAGGACGGTCAGGATTTCCAACAGGAAAGAAAGGGATGATGGATCATTACTATACCTGAAATTGAACACATTATGGGTCATTGGCATACCTGTGATTAATGCAGACTGTCAGCTGATTTACCCAAGCACACAGAAAACGACATGGCAGCATTTTTACTCTAAACAACTTGACCGACATTTAAATTTTTCCTTCTAAACAAAATTTGAGATCTATACATAACCAATTAAAAGCATATTTCACTAGTATTATCAGCATGAAAATATATTTTGTCAGTTTGATCTCATTATGACAAAAATGCATGCTTCAAAGGAACACAGAAATTAGGAGCAGGAGTAGGCAATTCAGCCCTTCGAGCCTACTTCACAATTTAACATGATCATGGTTAATCTTTTCCTGGTTTCCACTCTACTCTCCTGCATGCTCCCCATAGCCCTTTATTCCACTTTTCATCAGAAACCAATCTATTTCTTTTTTGAATCTTGATTGATTCTGCACATGGGGCACAGAGTTTCTCATCTCAGTTTTGAACCTACTTCCTCTTACTCTATACCTATGATAGCTTGTTCTAGACTGTCTCATAAGGGGGAGCATTTGTAAAACATCCACCTTAATCAATCCTCTTTAGCATTTTACATACCTCAATCAGATCCTCCCTCATTCATCTCAACTGCAGCAAGTACAAGCCCAATCTATTCAACTGTTCCTCATAAGACAGCCATTTCATTCCTAGAATCAACCTTGTGAACCTCCTCTGAACTGCCTCCAGTGCCACCTCATCCTTCCTCAAAGCAGGAGACCAAAGTGGAACTCAATAAGGCCTCACCAGTGCCTTATATAATTGTAACACTTCTTTATTTGTACAATCCAGACCTTTTGCAATAAATGCCAAGATTCAGTTTGTATTTACTGTATGCCACACCTGCATATCCACTAACTGCAATTCATGCACAAGGACACCCTGATCCCTCTGCAATGAATCTGCTTCCTATTTAAATAATAAATTACCCTTATATTTCTCCAGCCAAAACGGATAAGCTCGCATTTATACACATTAAACTCCAAATGCAGGACTCTGGTCCATTTTCCTAGCCTATCAATATCCATCTGCAAATGCTTTATCTCAGCTCAAGCCTGCTTTCTCACCCATTTTAGTATCATCTGTGAACTGTGCATTGCTACATTCTGTACCTGCTTGCAGATCATTTTTATAAACAATAACTAGTTGAGGTCCAAGAATTGAACCCTGTTGCACTTCACTAGTTACAGTTCACATACCAGAGAAGGACCTATTTATCCCAACCCTCTACTTTCTGTCAGTCAGTCAGCCATGACATGATAAAGGAGTGTCTTATTTTGACTAGCTTATTCTCTTAATGTATATGATCCTGGAAAATTACAGGGCAGGAAGTACTGAGGTGGTGTGCAAGATGCAAAAGCTGGTTACTACCACCAACAATCTTTCTACTGAAATGCTCTGGGCTTTGAGAAGAAAACATGAGAAACCGAAAGACCGTCCTTTGCTCACTAGTATGGCGTAGCGAGGCAGATCTTCTACACGTCCCAGACCTATAGACACTTACTTTTCAGTTAGCATTTGCACACATCCTTTCCATGAGGCCATTTGCAAGGCAAGATCTGCAATCGCCAGTGCCAGCTAAAGAGAAGGGAGAAACAAATGGTGTTTCAGAAATTTTAACCTGCCATAAAACTCTCAGGGTGCTGCAATGTTTCCATCATCAGTTCTGATATAGGTCTCTGTCTGCAGCTCAATCCAACCGTAAAGTCAAGCAAAACAGCCAAGCCCAGAGTGAGGGAGAGAATTTGACAACACAATTCAACATCAAACTAAGGGTTTATACAGACTCACTCTTTGCTCGAAGTAACTCGCGTTTACTGTTGAAATTACAGAGTGTCGCGAAGTTTTATTTCCTTTGCTGAAGGAAATTGAGTAGGGACTGAGGTTCCTTAATGAAGTGCTGCAAATGTGTTGCTGGTCAAAGCACAGCAGGCCAGGCAGCATCTCAGGAATAGAGAATTCGACGTTTCGAGCATAAGCCCTTATGCTCGAAACGTCGAATTCTCTATTCCTGAGATGTTGCCTGGCCTGCTGTGCTTTGACCAGCAACACATTTGCAGCTGTGATCTCCAGCATCTGCAGACCTCATTTTTTACTCCTTAATGAAGTGATTCACACTGTGATGAGATACAATGGGTATACAGCTTCTGCAGTATTTCACCTTTTTGTTCAAATTACAATAGAGTTTTTTGCTTCTGTATCAGTACTGTTATGAAGTTTTTTTGCATTAAGTTCCTGTAAAATGTGTGGTTCAATCTGATTCTTCTTAAATCCAGCTCTTTAATTAGTTTTGGAGCATCTTAATACAACTATGATTGGAGACCTTGGTTCCAGTTCTAGTGGAACAACAGGTCTCTGAGAAACACATTCAGGTCACCATGTCCATCACAATAAGAGAGAGATTCAGCTGGTTATACAGTAATAAGCAAAATGAAGTGTAATCCTTTTCTTAATCGCAGAAACTTTGACAAAATTCAGCATTACATATCTGCTTCCCACCAACCAATATCTTTGTCCAACTGCCCGTTTTTTTACTTCTCTCAATTAAAAGCCAACAACCACATTTAAAAAGGTGGCAGCCACTTAAAAGGGGTACAATAAGAAAATCTTCAAATTAATCTTGAAAAATTTAAATTCAAATGCGATTTTTTTGGCGGAGGGGGCAGCTAATGTGAATGTCGAGTGAATAATGTTTCTTTTCAATTTCAACTTGGGATCCATGCGCTCAAAATTCTTAATCAATCAATATTCCTGTTCGTTTATCCTTCAGTTGTGTTTATTGACACAAAATGCATTCACACTCTGCACTTCTTAAAGTCACATGTGTGCATTTAAACAGGTCCATCTTTAAACTTAGGGTGACTGTGAAGAGGAGGCCAGACAGCAATGGGTAAAGAGGATGAGTGGAGTGGTCTCTTCTTTCCCCATCACTGCCCTCCCCTGTCTCTTTAACAATTGTCCAAAGTTCAAAGCCACTTCACTTACATGCAAATGCACAAATTTAAAGAAAGCATAGACTTAACATGGGTGTCAACAGATGAGGCCTTAACATAAAGTCTAAACTGACTGAATGGATAAATGGAGGTAAGGTTGCACTTTCCACATCAGTCAGTGTTTTCAGATAGATGAGGAAGAAAAGCAAGCATCAATTCTTGAGAAAGGTGACAGCCATGACACTGTCTAGTTTTGCCCCCATTAATACTTGTACTAAAGATAACTCACCAAAAAAGTTGGAGAAGAACTTACCTGTGTAACAATTACAGGCGACACATCTTTCAAGTTTTGAATGTGGGTGAGTAGCGAGTCTCGCAGAGACGCATGCGTTTCAGGTGGAAGTTCATTAAATGATGCCTGAATTTTCATCTTCATTGTCTGTGCTGCAAAATAGCAGAGTTCCACCTCTTGTTGCAACTGCAGCAACTGATCAGCAATTTCCCAGGCATACATCTGAATGGGATGGGATGGGGCGGGGGTGTGTGCGTGGGGCAAGACGGGGGAAGGGAGAGATCGGGATCATGGTAGGGGAAGGTCAGAATCGAGGGGGTGGAAGAGGGTGAGAACAGAGAAATAAATAACACTTTAAATCGAGTCATTTTATTTTTGTATCGAAAAGCTCTCAATTCAGTCAGGATCCCCCACCCCAATGCAGTTTCAGGACGTAAATAAGTTCCTAAACAGCTCCTATTTTATCCCAAAAACATTTACAACAAAATAAACTGAATTCATTTGCAGAGCTCTATTTTCACAGCAAATCACTTTAGGAAACCCATTTTTGCAATTTAACAACATCTGAACTATTGATATCAAAATTACGACATTGTGACATTAACGTATTCAAAATACAAATGGGTGTGCTACCCAAGGTAGAATCAAATGGAGTATAACCAAATATGCAGCACATACAAGTCATTATCCTTTGAAAACAATCAAGGTGTCAGCACAAGATTGCCACTCAGTCTCAACCAATATCCTGATTGACCGATCATCTCACTCCAAACAAAATGTCTTGACTGACTCTTTTACTTATTACTTTCAGTAAAGTTAATATAGCTCAAACATGACAAAAAAAATTTTAGATCTTACTGTGCAAACATTGACTGCCAAGTTTGCTACATCTATTCAATTATACACTCCAAATAATACTGCATTGATTGTAAAGGCTTCTGGAAGGTCCAGAGGTTGTGAAAAACATTAAATGTTTCTGTGTTAAATTTATTCATTAAAAACCAGCACCGTATAATTATTCCAGGACTGCATTAGTACAAAGATAATGGCTGAACCTTCTCATAATTTAAAAACTTATGAAGTTATTTTGATTAAGTTTTCAAGAAATTAGGAGGACCTGATGGGTAATGAGAACAGAGAAACAATTGCCACTGGTTGGGAAATCTAGGACAAGAGAACACAGCTTAAAGAAAAATCACAGTCAGACCACTCAGAAGTGAAGCTTAGAAACACTCTTACACAAAGGCTAGAAATGTGAACCTCACTATCACAAACAACATTTGATGATAGTTTAGGAATTGACTTGCAATCTCAAATTTAAAATTACTAAGCAAAATGTACAAAGGGGTGTAGGCCACCCACCAACCAGTCATAATCTCTCTGAATGCCAAAACACCCTCAATGCACTAAAGAGCCTTATGTTTCCAAGTTTCTACTGAACTGCTAAGAGGAAGCTTAAAATTAGTACACATGGGGTGTGACTTATGGCCCTGTGAAATTCATTCTCCTTGCACAGATTCCTTGAGGTAATGGTCAATGCTCAAACATCTACTTCAGAGGTTTCCTCACTCTCCTTTAGCCACTTCCCTCTTTTCCCATACAGGGAAGATGCTTGGACTCAACATGGGATGTAGCCATGTTAGGCTCAAAGTATCATTCCATCAGATACAGGCTGGCAAAGAGCAAAGAGTTCAGTTAATTTTAAGGAGCTGCACTGCCATGCGAAATATTCAGTCTGTAGTAAAGCATACTGACTGGAAGAGGTTCCCAAGTCAACTGTTCGGAAGCTGAATCAGTATGCTGGATAGGATGACAATGGTCCCCAGGAACCAAGATGAAGATGACCACCAGCAGACTTTTGGGGTATGCAGAATAATTTCACTCCTTTATTTTGTTGGATTCAATAGCTCTCATCACTCAATTCTTCCAACTAATCCATCTTCATTCTTTTCCACAAAATAGAAAGCACAAGAAATAATAGGGAGGAGAAACAAAAACCTTCAGCTGTTCTGCAAACTTCGTATAACAAAGAGAGGCCTCGCTCACTCTATTCCATTTAGGACCCTCCAATGGCATAAACTTGGTATACATTCATAATAGTCTGAGAATCAGAATGGAATGCAAAACAGCCACACGAAGACCAGAAGGAAACTGGAAAGGCACCTTCAAAAGGAGAAGGCTGAACTACATTATGGGCTAAATACAAGAGGTTTACTGTAAATGGTGCTTTGTCAGAAGGACCAATCTAGGCCAACCAACTTGTAAAATCAAAGCTGCAGGTAAATATAACACACAACAGATTTTCACAAGTAGCACAATGAAATATCAATATCACAAAGTAACACCACAAAGAATATTAGGCTAACAAAACCAAAACAGTTATGAAAAAGACGTTTGAGGCAAACTAGTGATTACTGTGCCTAAGAGCCAAGCAATGAGGGGTTCAAATCTCAAGATGGTCAGTTATAAAAACAAATTAATCAGTTTAAAAAAAAACGTTTTTGCTAATGGAACCTGCTTTCCTGAAGCAATCTAGAGCTCTCCCTTCATATTATGCAGTTGGCTTTTATTGCACTCAGGGCAATTGGAGGTAAATGTCACCCATACTCTTAGTGCAATTTTATTTCTGAGAATAAATATTTTAAAATTCTGACTTTACAAGGATACAACAGAAGACATCTGTAAAATCAAAGAAGTGAAATTATCTATTTTTAACCGGCTTCTCTTCAGGACATCTTTTCAAAACTCTAAAGATGTAATAGGTGCAACACTCCAACAATATCAGAAATGAGCTAGTAGAGCTGAATGACAGGATCATAAACACATTTGTGAATATCCTTTAAATGCATACTGGAATGAGGAAAAGTGGATTGGAAAAGGTAAAACAGATCTCCCACCACTAAGGGAGTAGATGGTAATCCTTCATATAACAGACTAGAACGCAATTATAGCTAGAGAGATGAATACTTGAGATGTTAATGAAGGATATCCAAGGGCTCAGGTACCAGGTCATGCTGTGGTTAATGAAAGCTACCATGAAGCTATGATTTTCTCCTGTTCAGCATATTATTGTTTTGTTGAAACCTGATATCAAAATGTTACTCCCTTTTAGGTTGGCTTAGCTGCATGACTCAATCATTGGTTAAACAAAAAGAACATGATTTCAATAGTTCAGTGATATTACATTGCAATTATTCTCCCAAAAGTGATTGCAATCAGCTGGGTTAAACAGTATTTACCACAACCAAGTTCACACTGCTGGGAAGATGATCATATTTAAAATCGTAGACAAGTTACAGCACAGAATGCTACCATTTGGCCCATCATGTCTGGCTCTCTATAAGGACAAACCATCTCAGGCTTTTGCCCTGTAGTCCTGCAAATTCTTCCTCTTCAGACAATGACCCAATTCTCTTAGGGAACTCAAAACTGAATCTGCCTCGACTACACACTCATGCAGTACACTCCAGATCCTAATTTCTTATCAGATATTTCTCATGTCACAATTACTTCCATAATTATGGTATCATGTGCAACAAGCAGATACTACACAGCATACAGGGTTGATAATCAACAGATTTTATAGCAGTCATTGGAGTTAAAATCTAACTATAGGCTTCCATTTTATTGGTCCAAAATCTCTCAATAAAATGGAGAGATTGGCATAGTGAGTCACTAAAGCACCTTTTTCATTTTGTACCCTGTCAACACCTTAAAATCCCAACATTGTTTTTGTTTCTGAAGAACAGGGTCAGGCAGACTCTTCAAAACAAAGAAAGCAAGCAAAACTGGAAAGGAATGTCAAAATGAAATTAATCACAGGGGCACTCAACATTCCAATACAATGTGTTGCATCAATCTCTTTGACACCATGACTTGTTAATTTCAATTTTCATACAGACTACAAAATTCTGTTAAAAGTAGTCCTTTGGATACCAAATGATTCATTGCTTAGTTTTCTGTTCCACACTGCCATCAACCTTCATAATCTTGCCTGCCACTTCTATTTAACAATGAAAGTCTCAAGCTCCAGACAGGGAATCATATAGCTAGAAGTGAGATTTAAAAGAGGTATACAATCAGAAATAATCCTTAGCAATTAATCAATTTAATAAGACACACCGGAATGAGTTCCAACTTACTTTACGAAAAGCAAATAAGAGAATGAACACATTCACTTATGTCACATTATGCTGGAATCTGACACCTTTCCCAATCGTAGAACATACCCTCCATACTCCCATACACATTACCTCTCACTCCCTAATCCAAACACTCCTCTTCAGCACTTCATTTCTCACATTCCATGCCGCACACTCGCCCCATAATGGAGCACACTCTTATCACAACTCCCCATACAACACACTTTACACCTAAAAGCAAAGTGTTGGAAAAAGTCAAATGTCAAGCAGCGTCTGTAGAGACAAAAACAAAGTTAACATAATGTGGATATGTCGGTGTTGGACTGGGGTGTACAAAGTTAAAGGTCACAACACCATGTTATAGTCCAACAGGTTTAATTGGAAGCACTAGCTTTCGGAGCGCTGCTCCTTCATCAGGTGGTTGCAGAGTACACAACTGTAAGACAGAATTTTTAGCAACGGTTTGCAATGTGATGTAACTGAAATTATACATTGAAAAATACCTTGATTGTTTGTTAAGTCTCTCATCTGTTAGAATGACCACGTTAGGTTCACTTCTTTCATATGTAAATCAGAAAACTTTTTTTTAAAAAGTTACATTCTCAGGTTAACTTTAACAATTGTTATTAGCCCAGAGCGCTGCTGTCTGTGCCATAATGTTTAGACTGATTCTAATCTAAAAATGAATTAACAAAATCTTACATGGATTCATGCAGTTTTTGAGCAAAGTACAATGTAACACTGCAAGTACAAATTCATCCCATAAACTTGAGTGTGTGCGCGCTGGGAGGAGATTGAGAGCGTATGTGAGATAGAGTGTATATGTGTGCGTGTATGTGTGAGAGTGAAAGGGGTCTAAGTCTGTGAAAGGGTGCATGCGGGGGTGTAGGAGTGTGTGCGTCTGTAGGAGTGCGAGACTGCGTCTGTGTGTGTGTGTGCGTGTGTGTGTGTGTGTGTATGTATGTATGTATAGGAGTGGCCAACACCTTCAACATATTATCTGGGCTGACATCAATTGTTAAAGTTAACCTGAGAATGTGAGTTTTTTAAAAAAAAAGTTATGTGATTCACATAAGAAGGAAGTGAAACTAACATGGTCATTCTAACAGATGAGAGACTTAACAGACAATCAAGATATTTTTCAATGGATAATTTCAGTTACATCACACTATAAACTTCTGCTGTAAATTCTGTGTCTTACAGTCTTCTACTCCACAACCACCTGATGAAGGAGCAGTGCTCCGAAAGCTAGTGCTTCCAATTAAACCTGTTGGACTATAACCTGGTGTTGTGAGATTTTTAAATTAACGCAAGTCCAGTATGACTCTTCTTTGGAATCTTAGGAATAGAATAAACCTTAGTCTCTTCTCAGATACAGTACTAACCAAATAACGAGCTCTTCTTGCCAAAACAGAA
This sequence comes from Hemiscyllium ocellatum, assembly GCF_020745735.1. NCBI lineage: Eukaryota > Metazoa > Chordata > Chondrichthyes > Orectolobiformes > Hemiscylliidae > Hemiscyllium > Hemiscyllium ocellatum. Next base: position 20,126,000 of record NC_083423.1, on the reverse strand, counting down.
TAAAAATCAATTGCTGAAGCAGTAAAAGTTTACGCAAAACAAAGAACATCTTATTCCCTTCCTACCTTAACTTCCATTCTCTATTGGATGTTCATAAAGTGCCAAGTCTCACTAAGTAGCGCATAAAACTAGCCAACTATGAAAGGCCGAGCTGAATGAATTAATGAGAATGCTGTCACAGGAAGTTCTTAATTAAGCTGAAGCCAAGGCTGACAATTACAGAATGTAAATTGCAGGTTTTGGTTTAATGCCAACTAAAAACTAAATTAAATACATAGAAAATATTTAGACTTTCTTAACCAACAACTGCACACAATCAGTTCTCCCACTTACCTGACCATTCTACTTTATGCAAAATACAGCCCAACATTCCCTTTTGCATTATCCCGCTTTAAAACATGGGTTGATACATAATGAGTGACATATAAAATTGTGTTGTACCTTCAAACATTCCCATGGCAGGGACAACATACATTGGAGTGGGTAAAGCTCTCTCTATACTGTCCCAAACACATGCAATAATGTACAGCAAGACACATAACAGTCCTGATGAAGGGCTCTGGCCCGAAACGTCGAATTTCCTGTTCCTAGGATGCTGCCTAACCTGCTGTGCTTTAACCAGCAACACATTTTCAGCACATAAGATACACAGGCAACACAATTCAATAGACTAAAACACCTCCAAACTGAGTAATCAATTTTACTATGTTGCAACATTATGCAGTATATTTCTATGTTTTAACATGTTAAAAAAAATCTCGATGTATCATTACGCCCTCTTCATGATATCAAATCAGCCTGGGTCAATACAAAATGCTTCTTTACATATGTAAATTTAGAAGGTCAATGAAATAAAAACAAAGTACTGGAGAAACTCTGGTAGCATCTGTAGAGAAAGAAACAGGGTTTACATTTCACATCCAAAGAGCCATCTTCAGAACTGTCTTTCTCAGAAGGTACAATTGAACTAAAAAAGTAGTCTTTTTTGTTCAAAGTTAATTTACATAACCATTACACTTCAGTAAAGTCATAGTAAGTATGCTATACGAAAAGCAGTGTCAATGAGACCAGGCTGGTCATGCTAGTTCTTACCTTTTCAAAGTTCTGATTTGAACAAGTCCAATTCTTATGATGAACATGGCAACAAATTAGCAAGTCATTGGAAAATCTCAATTTTCAAGACTTGTGGGTGTGCACATTACAGTTTCATTAATGACAAGGGATCAATTCTCTCTCCTCGAGCCTGTCAAACCTTTAATTTCCTGTGGCATTCTGCCCAGGTCCCTTCAATTTCATCCACACCCCTGCCCGAAAACCAATACCCACTCAGCATACATGATGGCAAGGATCACAGGCTGGATTAGGATCTATTTATTCCCTCCCCGAGCCACAGCCAGGGCCATCTGCAGTGATCCTAAAAGAGGTGATCCTGACAGACATTCCAAAAACAGTTCAGTTACATTTCACTTGCAAGCAAATAGAGATAGGAAAACTAGTAACACCATTATTAGCATGTAAAATTCCTATAAACACCTCCGCTGTGGAGAAATTCTTTCCTTAGAAGACAAAAACAACTCTTACACAAACGGTGAAGAGAAATTATGTCTCAACTTCAAAATTCATCCAAGCAAAGGCAAGTTAAAGTAAATCCTTTACTGTATTGAAATGTGAAGTGCTGAGAATTTGCTCAAATTACACATCTTGCAATGTAATGTTCAACTCTCAAACTCACGATAAACTGCATTAAACTGTATGAACATGTAACAGGAAAGACTTATCAAATATTTTTTATACTTACTTTTGACTAACCTATCTTTTCTTTGCTTTAACATTGAATTTTTCATGACACAGCATCTAAAAGTGATTCAGCACCAATAAAATAACACTAAAGTCTAGTCACCTCGTAAAGTAGGGAAATGCAGGAACCAATTTGTGCACAGAAAGCTGCAACAAGGAGCGGCTAGTACTGCTGCCTCACAGCGTCAGGGACCCAGGTTCAATTCCCACCTCAGGCAACTGTCTGTGCGGAGTGTGCACATTCTCCCCGTGTCTGCGTGGGTTTCCTCCAGGTGCTCCGGTTTCCTCCCACAGTCCAAAGATGTGCAGTTCAGGTGAATTGGTCATGCTAAGTTGCCTGTAGTGTTAGGTGCATTAGTCAGGTGTGAATGTAGGGGAATGGGTCTGTGTGGGTTGCTCTTTAGAGGGTGGGTGTGGATTTGTTGGGCTGAAGGGCCTGTTTCCACACTGTAGGTAATCTAATCTAATCATAAAAGGCAAGATACTACTTTAGTGACTTGGCGAGGACATTAGAAGAACACAACCACCCCCTGCACTCGCCTTCAAAACCACACAGTATTTTGTATTAACCTGAAGAGGCAGATGGTTTAACAGCTGATTTGAAATATCATACCTCCAAGAGAGCATATTGCCTCAGCACTTCACTATGTCTGAAAAATGTGGAGTGGAACTTCTGACCTAACTCAAAAGGAGCTGCAAACTGATCTGGAGCTAAAGACTAAAACTTTGTTAACCAAATCACACCAAACAAGCAGCTCACTCTCCACCCAACACAATCACTATCCATCCAATGAGAGGTGAGCCATTAATAGTAATCTATAGTTGTACTCTAGATTATCACTGTCCATTCTTTATCTTGGTTCAACATTCCTGGAAGGTGGAGAAATCACCATTTGGTACATAGAAAGCAGTAGTTCAAGGACAAAAACACCAGCACCTCATACAGAAAAACAGCAATTGTGGCCTTGTCAGTATCATACACATTAAACTCTGGCAATGTTGAAAGCTTCTGACGCAGTCAGACAAGTTTGAATAATCTGAAATTGATTTAATAGCCTAAATCAGTGTATTTTTCTATTCTCCATCCTTTACATCAATATCGCAAATGAAGCTCAACAAATAAAATTCCTAATATGAAAATGTGGTTTGGCATGAGGATTTATTTAAACTCTTATTTTTATGTTTGGAAATGCTGCAGACTTTGCAAATGTAACCTTTCAGCAATGATTACAAAGTAGGAAATAAATTATAAAGTAGACTGCATTGAATTTGGTAAAAAAAATTAAAGTCCTTTCCTGGTCAGGTTACTTTTGCTTTACCACTTTAAACTCTTGATATTAAAGTGAAGCCCTACTTTTCTCTCCAGCAGTTTATCATCCTCCTTCAGCATTGTATCAGATTATTATAGATTACTTTCAATTGATTTAAACCTGACTAAATATAAAAACCAAATGGAGAACACTCGATGTAAAGTTATTCTTAATAGGATTAGTTTCACTTTAACAAGTTTATATTTAATATTTACCTAAATATATAGAGTTAGTATCACCAAAGTAGAAGGTGATTTTTTTTATAGTTTCCTCTTGTCAGGTTGCAACATTGAAAGGTTCGCTGACTGCATTTCACTTGGTGACAAGTTTAGATAAATATCTAACTAAAAGTCGCTGAGATGAAGTCAGAGCTGATTGGCTCCGCCAACACAAGGATATGCCAGTGACAAATTTCCATTCTGGATTCACTGAGCTGGTTTTTATCTGAAATCCTTGGGTTAAAGTGAAGCTAATTTGAATTTCACAAACTTTTCTATCTGCTGACTCCAAGCTTTCTCCACACCCCAGGGATGTTTATTTCCTGCTTCTCCTCCTCTGCCAGTGACCATCGCCGACTCAGCCTCTCCTCCAGAGCAGGCCCCAAGTTGAAGCCTGGACCTCGATTTTCACGCTACTCTCCCTTACCGATCTCTGGAACTCGCCGAGCCAGACGGAAGCGCGCTCCTTGCCGGCCGGGTCCGGGTCATGGTAAAGTGCCTTGACGGCCTGGTAGACGACGGTGAGCGAGGGCCTGTCCCCAGCCATGGCGCCTGGAAACCCCCCGGCACCGAGCGTTTGGGGCGGTGGTACTAAATGCCGTTCGATACTTGCCCAACACCGCTCCTCCGGCTCTTTGAATTAAAACCGTTAGTAAATTCTTCGCTAGTTTTAAATCTCTTCACAATCTCGCACCGCCGCCGCCATTGAGCCCGCACCGGAAGTCGGCTTCACAGAACAAGCGCTCCGACTGGAATATCACCCCCAACTCCGCCTCTTGGGTTCCGCAAAGGGAGGAAGCTGTCCGGTCGGAAAACATATCTGGGTACACTTCGAGCCTGGAGCCTATCTGTCTCTGTTTTCCATTCCAAGGCGGTCATGCTATTTTTCAGTAACACCCAGACTTAGAAAGTGCCACTCAATAGAATATCATGCTCACTTAACTTGGAGAGAGAGAAAAAAAATTAATATTATTTCCTCTGAATAAGCTGCCGACCCGTGACCAAACAGTCACGAGACAGTCAAGTGATGCCAGCATCCCAGATATAATAATATAAGCAGGAAAGGAGATGCCGAAAAAAATAACTCTTGTGCTAATTTCAACTTTATAACGAAGAAGTTTCGACCAAAGAGGTTATAATCTGAAAATTGGAGCTCAGTCTTCCAAGGAAATATTTTTCCACATAAGTAAAACGTAAAAATTTGGAACCGTTTCTTCTTAGCCAACAGAAAAATATCTGCTGAGACTGGATGTCAATTGAAAATACCTAAACTGAAACAATTGATTTTATTGCTTAAGGATTCCGAACCCAAGATTTATTTACATCATGTTATAAATAGCTACATGACTTAGTTAGGTGAAGACATCAGTCTAGAATTAGCATGTGAAGAGAGAGGTCTTGGATGCTGAACTAGAGAATTGTATTTGATAACCTACTATGTACAGATATAAGTAAAGGAGTCTAAAGTTAGAGATAAGCAGCAAGTAACATCAGGGACAGTGTATGTGGGTGCACCAACAGTCTGGGTGGCACAGTTTTTGCCACTGCTGTTCCACAGTGCCAGAGACCCAAGTTTGATTTCAGCCTTGGATGACTGTGTTTGCATGTTCTCCCTGTATCTGCACAGGTTTCTATCAGGTGCTCTGCTTTTCTCCCACAGACCAAAGACTTTTAAAATACTGCATACAATTCTGGTTGCCCATCTATAGGAAGGATGTTGTTGAACTTGAGATTATGCAGAAAACATTTACAAGGATTTTGCCGAGACGGGAGGGTTTGAGTTACAAGGACAGGCTTGGTTTTTTTCCCCAGAGCATCGGAGGCTGAGGGGTGACCTTATGGAGATTTATAAAATCATGAGAGCATGGATGGGTGAATAGCTAAAATCTTTTTATTAGGATGGGGGAGTCCAAACATAGAGGCATAGATTTAAGGTGACAGGAGAAAGATTTGAAAAGGACCTTAGGGGTAACATTTCACATTGAAGCTGATGCAAGTATGGAACAAGCTGCCACGTGAGATTGTAGAGGCGGGTACAATTAACACATTGTTGTATGGTGGTTTCGTGGTTAGCACAGCTGCCTCACTGCACCAGGGACCCAGATTTAATTCCACACTGAGGCAACAATCTTTGTGGACTTTGCACATTCTCCCCATTACTGCATGGGTTTTCTCCAGGTGCTTCAGTTTCCTCCCACAGCCCAAAGATGTGCAGGTTAAGTGGATTGGCCAAGATAAATTGCCATTGTGTCCAGAAATGTGCAGGCCACATGGATTAGCCATGGGAAACATAAGGTCACAGGGATAGGGTAGAGGCCTGGATCTGAGTGGGATGCTGTTTGGAGGGTCGGCATGGACCTAATGAGCCAAATGGCCTGCTTTCACACTGTAGAGATTCTATGATTTAACATATCTGGATGGGTATATGAATAAGAAAGGTTTAGAGGGTTGTGGGCTCAATATTGACAAATGCAACTCCGTCATCTCGGGATGTCTGCTTGGCATTGACAAGTTAGAGTGAAGTGTCTGTTTCTGTGTTGAATGATTCTATATGCAGTTTAGGTGGATTGGCTATGCCAAATTACCATAGTGTCCGGGGATGTGTCGGCTAGGTGAATTAGCCATGGTAAACATAAGATCACAGGGATAGAGTAGAGGCTTGGATCTGAGTGGGATGTTGTTTGGAAGGTCGGCATGGACCTGATGAACCAAATGGCCTGCTTTCACACTGTAGTTACAGGGATAGGATGGAGGATATGTCTGGGTGGGATGCTCATTGAAGGGTTGGTCTCCATCTGAACTGTAGGGATTCTATAAGATACTCCAGACCTGTATCTCAATATACTGGTTGTGGCACTGGTTTAAAGCACATGATAAAGCAGTAGAGTGGAGTGAAAATGCAGTTCAGCAATGACCTAATTGAATGACAGAATAGACTTGTAGCACTGAATTGCCTCCTCCATGTCACATCCATTACAGTTTTGAAGACTGTAAATTCAAACCACACTCTAAGACATCAGTAAATAATCTGGATTTTTTTTAATATTCAAGTCAAAACAAACATTTGCCATCTCTCATGACAACAGTTAAGACTCAATCACATGAGGTCTGGAGTCACATGGTCAGACCAGGTAAGGACAACCTATTTCCTTCAACAGCCAGTTGTTTTTATGACAACTAGTGATGGTTTCATGGTCATGATCACTGAGACTAACTTGTCATTCCAGTATTCATAGCTGCCATGACAGGATATGTACCCATGTATCGGAATGGTAACCTAAGTCTAGGTTGATAGTCCCATGACATAAGTGTTATAACCACTAAGTCGACTTGCTGTTGTTCATGGGTCTCCACTTACATAACAAATTAAGATATAATTTCAAGGAAAGTTATGAGACTAGTCACAGTCAAATGCAAAAGGAAGTGGAAGACAATGTTTAGCAAAGTTGTTATGAAAACCAAAGGGAATTGGAATATTTTGTTGAGGAGGGATTATACAGAACCTTAGTCTAATTTCATCCAGAGTCCTGTATTTAATTTTGATTATTAAATCCCAGGAATGATATGTTGGCATTTGAGGGTATAATGCAGAGTTAGCAGAATAAACCATTGATTACTTGGAAGCACTCTTGCTTTTGATTTGCAAAGTTATACGTTTAAACTTCACATGAGAAACTAGAGCACAAAATTTTAGCCTGACACCCAGCATAGTACCAAGTGAGTGTTGCTCTGTCAAAACTAGTAGATGAACTGAGGTCTTCCCTGCTTTCACATGCAGTCACCAAACATCCCATGGCACTAATTGAAAGGAGAGTGTTGTCTCCAAGTGCCCTGGCCAATATTTATAAGTTAATCCTATCATTAACAAAAGCTGTGTGGTCATTATCACATTGTCATTTGTGGGATCATGTACTCAAATTTGCTGCAATCTTCTCTATATTGTGTAGGTTTTTATTCTCACTTTCCCTGGTCTGTTGGGATTACTCTGGATATTAATAATCTGAGATATTCTAACAATGGAATATACCCAATGTTCTTTATTAAAGCATACTGTATAAAAAACTGCAAATATCTTACTCATACAATGCTTACAATATTAAGTAACCTTATTATGTTGACATGTCCTCAGATCAAACCAAACAGGTTATCAGCAAGCTCCGTTTCTACCCTTAAGCACTGATCAGATGACTTCTTGAGCTTTCTAGTAATGATCTGATGCAAACTTTTTTTATACTCTCCCATTCAAAGAAGCTATCTATTCAAATCTTGATACTATCCAGTCTCCAGCAAATGGTCAGTTTGACCACTAGCAAACATCACAAATGTGTCATCTGCTATGGTAAATTTGATTAATGGCTCATTAAGACTTGCTTATGTCTCCCTAGAAAGAGGTTTATCTCTTGGACTTAACAAACTTTGACCTCAACTTAACCTTACATTTGCTGTCGCTAGCATTGTGTCACCCAAACAACCGTATGAAACTTACACAGACACAATTCTATGACAGTCACAAATTCTGCTGATAAATAGTCCTCGTTATCGAATCTGATTCACTATGTCTGCTTTAAACAGAATTTCTGCTTTATCAGAGTTACTATGGCAGTTCAGTTCATTATTGTTGAGTTACAACACTCGATATAACAAACCCACACATTGCTACAACAAATCACAGAAACTCTATAAAATCAGTGATCATTCTAATCATCAGATCATCACCATACTTCATGTGTTTTCTGCCTCATTTCATTTCATAGAGTCATAGAGATGTACAGCATGGAAACAGTCCCTTAGGTCCAACCCGTCCATGCAGACCAGATATCCCAACCCAATCTAGTCCCACCTGCCAGCACCCGGCCCATATCCCTCCAAACTCTTTCTGTTCATATACCCATCCAATGCCTCTTAAATGTTGCAATTGTACCAGCCTCCACCACATCCTCTGGCAGCTCATTCCATACACGTACCATCCTCTGTGTGAAAAGGTTGCCCCTTAGGTCTCTTTTATATCTTTCCCCTCTCACCCTAAACCTATGCCCTCTAGTTCTGGACTCCCCTACCCCAGGAAAAAGACTTTGCCTATTTACCCTATCCATGCCCCTCATAATTTTGTAAACCTCTATAAGGTCACCCCTCAGCCTCTGACGCTGCAGGGAAATCAGTCCCAGCCTGTTCAGCCTCTCCCTATAGCTCCAATCCTCCAACCCTGGCAAAATCCTTGTAAATCTTTTCTGAACCCTTTCAAGTTTCACAACATCTTTCCGATAGGAAGGAGACCAGAATTGCATGCAGTATTCCAACAGTGGCCTAACCAATGTCCTGTACAGCTGCAACATGACCTCCCAATTCCTGTACTCAATACTCTGACCAATAAAAGAAAGCATACCAAACACCTTCTTCGCTATCCTATCTACCTGTGACTCCACTTTCAAGGAGCTATGAATCTGCACTCCAAGGTCTCTTTGTTCAGCAACACTCCCTACGACCTTACCATTAAGTGTATAAATCCTGCTAAGATTTGCTTTCCCAAAATGCAGCACCTCACATTTATCTGAATTAAACTCCATCTGCCACTTCTCAGCCCATTGGCCCATCTGGTCCAGATCCTGATGTAATGTGAGGTAACCCTCTTCACTATCCACTACATCTCCAATTTTGGTGTCATCTGCAAACTTACTAACTGTATTTCTTAATGCTTGCATCCAAATCATTTATGTAAATGACAAAAAGTAGAGGACCCAGCACTGATTCTTGTGGCACTCCACTGGTCACAGGCCTCCAGTCTGAAAAACAACCCTCCACCACCACCCTCTGTCTTCTATCTTTGAGCCAGTTCTGTATCCAAATGGCCAGTTCTCCCTGTATTCCATGAGATCTAACCTTGCTAATCAGTCTCCCATGGTCCAAGGTCCATATCAAGACTTGTTCTCTGCAACAGCCCTCTCTTAACTCTCTTCATTTAACTCTTGTCAGCATATCCTACTGTTCTTGTTCTTGTTTATCTAGCTTCTCCTTAACTGTGCCTATATACTGTTTGTCTCAAATGATTCAATCACTCTGAGTCAATAAATCCTGGTTCCTTAACTTTGGACTCGCTGCAATGTCTCCACATTTTTTCACTAATTACCCTATCCGACCTTTTGATAATAATATTTGTGGGTCACTCCTTCACCTACTCTTTTTGAGAGAATAGAGCCCCAGTATATCCTTTCAATTCTAGTATTTGTATTGTGAATATTTCTTGCAACTTCTCAATGCCTCGAAACCCTACAAAACAGCGATCTGAATTGTATCTGGTACACCAGGAGTCTTCTAACCAAGATTCTTTATCTGTTTGGTGTGATTTCCCTGATTTTCAATTCTATCTCCGTAGTATCATATCCTAGTGCTTGATCTTTATTCATAGTCTTGTTATCTGGTGTTTACTGAGTTGTGAACGTAAATGTCTAGATCGCCCCACTCATGTACTCTACTTAAAGTCTTATCCAAGGAATATGTGGTCTCTTTAATTTTGGCCTTTTAAAAATACATCATGTCTCACTTCACTGTTTTGAAATTCATTTGCCATTATGTACTTTAACACCTTTAGTTTTACACCAATTACACACACATCCCCAATTTATGCACTCTGCAAATTTTTAAATTGCACATCCAATTTGCCAAGGTCCCCAACTTCATGTCCAACACCATCTAGAAAGATAAAAGCCGCTGATTAATGGGAACACCAGTACCTGCATTTTCCCCTCCAAGCCATTCAGTATTCTTACTTGGAAATTTAATTATTCCTACAGTGTGACTGGGTCAATATCTGGGAACACCCTGCCGAATGGCATGGTGGGTCTATCTACCAACTGGACTGCCGTGGTTCAAACGTCAACTCACCATCATCTTCTCAGAGGCAAATTGAGAAAGACAATAACTGCTGGCCCAGCCAGCAATGCATATTGCCCATGAATGAATTTTTAAAAATTGAGTTCAAATTTTTAATGTAAATTGTGAACAACAGTTCCAGCACCAATCCCCATAGAAGATTTTCCTGACTTACTGCACTCTGAGTAGCTACTTTGCTTAAAAATATTTTTATTAAAGACCTTTTTAAATCTTTTTCAAAACATCTATATACAAAAAAAACCCATCAAAACAGAAAGTAGAGGCAGTACAACAAAACCATAACGTGGTACTATTATTATTCAACCAAAACAAACGTATCTACAAATGTATTAAATAAATATTAAATTAAACTAAATTCAAGTAACATAAATTAAATAATATCTCACTACTTATTTCTATTTCACACATCACACCTCCACTGAGGCTCCCATCCCTGGGAGCACCAGCTACAGTACCCGGATTCTTTTTCCCCCAGCCTCCCCCTCCCAGGGTCCCATGGGAACCCAGACTGATTCCCATGGCTATACCATGGCCCTAATTAATATTGCTGATAAGTCTGTGTCAATATAATTTTAAAAAGGGCCGCCACGTCAAGTAAAATTGTTCCGTTTTGAGGTGCACCATATTGGGGGAAATGCTCCATCATCAGCCTATGCCACCCCATAAGACCTGGTGGTTTTTCTGACATCCAATTCACTAAAATGTTCTTTCTCGCACAGTAGGTAAGAATGTTACACAAGCTCTTCCTGTGTTCCTCCAGAGAGGGCAAATTTGGCAACCTCAAAAGAATTTCAATCCCCAGGATGTCCTTTAGCTCCCTTACTATAGCACTCCAGTATCTCTGGATCTTAAACATGACCAGTAGCAGTGTGTAAGAGTCCCTATACTTATTTTACATTTAGGACACCATGACATTCCTCTTTTGAACTTAGCTAACCTCTCTGACACCATATGAGCTCTGTGTAAGATCTTCAATTGCGTGGCTTGCGCTCTGTTGCATACTGAAATTTTCCTTATATTTCCCCAGAGCTCTGATGAAATATCCTCTCCTAGCTCTCAATTCCCTGTCCTACAAGTCCTTCCACGTTCTCCAAGGCACGACGTTTCTGTAAATGATATAAAGTACTGACTAAAAGAGCACCCGCACACCAGAGTACTTTTTTCTCCATGTCTGAATTGTAACACTGAGCCAGGAGCGTGGTCTTCCTCTGTATATAATTGCTTATCTGAAAGTATCAGAAAAGGTCCCGATTAGACAATCCATATTTCTGACTTTACTGACTAAATGACATCAGGACCTTCCCCTCGAATAAATTTCCCAGACAGGAGATTTCTCTTATTCTCCCATGCCGTAAAGCCAGAGTCTATTGCCCCAGGTTTAAATCCTTGGGCTCCCACCAGTGGGGTAAAACATGAGGTCTCAGACCAATTGCCCTCATCTTGCCTCATTATCCTCCAGGGTCTCACCATATTTAAAATAATTGGGCTCTTACACTGCTTGGTCATGGATTTTATCTTATCCATAAAAAATAAATTAATTAAAGGGCACCTCGACTGTAAAGCTTCAATATCAACCAAATTGAATCCGAATTCCCCCGTACCTAGTCACCAACATATGTTAACAGAGCACTTACTTGATATTTGTTAAAAACCGGAAGATCCACCCCTCCCTCAGCCTGCAAAAGCTGCAATTTAGTGAATTTAATGAGAGGACGCTGGTGGTATCAGATAAAGGACCCTGGCCAACTATCGAGCCTCCGTAACACTTGTCCAGGTAACAACAACGGGAGCATTCTCATGGGGTACAGCAGTCGGGGAAGAACATTCATTTTAATCAGGGCTATTCGGCCCAACCACGATAGTGGTAACCCCACCCACCACTGCAAATCCTGTTTTATCCTCTCTAGTAGTTATGCATAGTTAGCTTTATACAGCTGATGGAAGGAGGGGGTAATAAAAATTCCCAAATATGAAAAGCCTTTTGACAACCATCTAAACAGGAACTGCATTCCATCCTTCAGATTAGGCGCCTCTATTAATCCATCCACCGGCATGGCTTCCGATTTTGTAAAGTTGATCCTGTAGCCTGAGAAACAAATTAATTAAATGTCAATTAAAGGTAATGTTATGCTCCCCTATTCCCACCCTGGGCCCTACTATTTCAGGATCCCTCCTGATAGCCTCAGCTAACGGCTCAATCATCAAGGTAAATAGCAGTGGTGAAAGAGGACAGCCCTGTCGACTACCTCTCCCAATGTTAAAGTTATCTGACTTTGCACCATTTGTAATGTCTGTCGTGTTAGGACCATTATGCAATACTGCCACCCATCTGGCAAAAGGTCCCCCAAACCAAAGCACTGTAGGACCCCAAACAGATACAGCCATTCTATCCAATCAAACGCCTTTTCTGTGTCAAGGGAGACCGCCAATCTTGGAATCAATCTTTGCTGGCATTCCTGTGCTATGTTCAGTACCCTCCTGATATTGTTGGAGGAGCTACAGCCCTTAACAAAACCCATCTGGTCTTCTTTTACAATATAGGGCAGGACCTTCTCCAACCTTAGAGCCAGCATCTTGGATGGAAATTTAAAATCCACCTTCAACAGTGAAATTGGTCCGTATGAAACACATTCCTCAGGGTCTTTCCCCTTCTTTAAAATGAGGGAGATATTAGCCTCCCTAAGAGAAGGCGGCAGACAACCCTGTGCATATGAATGGCTATACATCCCCAGAAGTGGCTCCACCAACGTGTTTATGAATTCCTTACATAATTCACTTGGGAATCCATCTGGCCCCAATGCTTTTCCACCCTGGAGATGCCTTATTGCTTCCTGCACTTCCTGTACCATTATAGGTGCATTCAAAAGGGAAGCCTGTTCTGTGTTTATACTGGGGAGGTTCAGATTTTCATAAAAGGAGTGCATTCCCATTTGTACCATGTTCAACCCCTCTGACTAATATAGCTCTGCAAATTATTCCCTAAACCTAACATTGATCTTCTTCAACTCAAGGGTAATCGTACCAGCTTTCTCCCTAACAGATGTAATAGATTGGGAAGCTTTTTTCCTCCTAGTCAAATATGCCAGATATCTACCTGACTTATTTCCAAATTCAAACAGTCTTTTTTTAGCCACTTTTGTGTGCAACAAGTCCAGAGCAGCCAAGAGAGCCGTGACCCATTGTAGTTTAACCAATGACGGCTTATTATAATACGTTTTCTCAGCTATCTTTAGCCGGGCCTCCAGCATCCATTGCTGCTCCTCCCTCTGCCTCCTTCTAGTCGTCAAATATGAGATGATCAGGCCTCGTAAATATGCCTTAGTGGCCTCCCAAAGTATTGCCGGATTACTGTCCGTACCCGAGTTGATATCCCAAAAGGCCCTGAACTCTCTTCTAATATACTCAACAAATTTGCTATCCCCTAACAAAAATGGATCCATGCTCCGGTGACGTGCATCCATTTACACTACCCTTGATTTTAACATCTAGATACACTGGCGCATGATCTGAATCAGCTATATTCCCAACTTTGTATGTTCTGTCCAAACCGTCAGTTGGCATAAAAAAAAATGTCAGTTTGCTTATGGCACTTGTGTGGGTTGGAGGAGAAGGTAAAGTCTCTTCCATTAGGGTGGACATGCCTTCGCACATCCACTATTCCCAACTCTTCACACATATCCACCAACTGTTTAGACTGCATGGGTGTAGTCTTTGGCACCCTGTCAATCTCGGATCTATTAGGAGATTAAAATCCCCTCTTATAATCGAATGGCAAACCCCAAGATTCATTAATTTAGCCACTGCATCAATTAGAAATTTAAGAGGGTGCGCCGGGTATAATATACATTCAAATCACCATACTCTTCTCCATGTATTAAGGCTTTAAGAATGATAAACCGTCCATGTTCATCTTTAATCTGCTCCTTTACCTAGAAAGGGGGATTCCTCTTACCAGTATAGCCACTCCTCTACACTTAGAGCTAAAGGAGGAGAAGAATACCCAGTCATAATCCCCCTGCTGCAGTTTCAGATGCTCCTTATCAGTTAGATGCATCTCCTGCAGTAGGGCGATGTCCACTCTTTCCTTCCTAAGACTTGATAACACCTTCTTTCTTTTAATAGGAGAATGGCTCCCTTTTATATTCCAGATCCACCACCTGAACAAATCACTAGCCATGGTCATCCAGGGCAGCCCATGGTTTCCCAGGAGGAGGGAGCTTATCTGAGGCGTGGTGAGTTACAAAGAGATCTAACTTAGATCTAATTTAGAACTCTATGAGATCTAAAAACTACTCCTATAAAAACTAAAATTAATCACTACGCTTAACTGAAGCGAACGTCCAAATAACCCCAATTTGCTAGAGATCTTCCCATTGCCCATAGGGGGCACCCTTCCCAAACCTTACTGCCATCTTAACTCCCTCTAGCTGAGGCCATATCCGAGCCCCAGCCAATTCACAAATGAGGAAAACCTGTTATTTACATTCTGAAAGTTAACAATGGATGCCCATTCCTCCTCCACTCATCTTAACGACAGATATAGCCACCCCCAATACAAAATCAAAAGGACAGCAGTAAAAAAAAGGGCCCTAGATAATACCCAAATGACTAATATATAAAATAATTCCAATTTTACAACAAAGTTCTACATATATAAAATCAATACCACAAAAAAGAAAGGGGGAGAGAGGTTAAAAAAAGGGGCAATAGAAAAAAAGCCCATACCATTGTCTGCAACGATGCCCCCTCTCCTCCCACCCTGACTCAGGTCCTTCAATTCAAAGACTTCACAAAGTCCTTTCCTTTTCTGCATAGTTAAAGTTATATATCATTCCTTCCATGGGCAAAATGCAACATGGCGGGGTACCTCAAAGAATATTGAATATTCAGGTCCCTTAATTCTTTTTTGACATCATCAAATGTCCTTCTTCTTAATAAGGGCTCCTGAAAAGTCCTGACAAAACATTATCCTTGAGTCTTTGTACATTAAAGCTTCCCAGTCTTCTTGCTGTTTCAACTATTAACTGTTTTTCTTTATAATACAGGAGCTACAGTATGACCGCGACGAGGGGCGCAGGTCCAACCCAAACCTGCGCATTGCAATCCGGTGGGCCCGCTCCACGTCTGACTCCAACTCCAGCCCCAGGAACTTCAGGAGTCACCCCTGCACGAAGCCGACAAGATCCTCGCCTTCCTCGCATTCTGGAAGACCCATGAGCTGTAAGTTTTTCTTTCTATTTTTATTTTCCAGGTCGTCGACTTGTTCCTGAAGAACCAGAACCTGGTCTTCCAGCGTTCGGATCCTTCCTTCCGAGACCTCTGCCACGGTTTCCAATGCCATGGTCCTCTCCTCCACTGCCTCCATTCTTCGATCCAGCAGTTGGATTTCCTGCTCATGTTTTTTCAGCATGGCAGATAGTGGCTCGACTGCTGCTTAGATCCACTCATGGAGTTTGGCAAACTCCGAGAGTAAATGCCGCTGTCTTGTTGGATCCAAAGGGGCTGCCACGGGAATTTGAGTGCTGGCTGCAGGCACCCCCAATGCAGTAGGGGAGTGCCCTGTCTGCTGTACTCCTTTATGCCCCCTTCCTTTATTTGATTTCACTCTGGCCTTAAAGCTGTCCCCCATGGTTTCAGCAGCTCCAGATGATCAGTAAGTTTAAAATAATATTTTCTTCTCCTGGGCATGATTGGTGAGGGGAGGTATATGGCACAGAGCCCAGCACAGCACACCACTCAGACTGCTACTTTTAACTCCTACTCCTATATTATGTTTTGTATCCAGTTTGCTACCCACTCTGCTATTTGATCCCTGACTCCACACCTTCTGAACTTAGTCATGAGTTTAGTATCCAGTACCTCAAGTGAGGCCATTTGAAAGTACAAATATATTTCATCTATACATTACGCTTGTTTACTCTTCCTGTTACTTCATCAAAGAATTCAACAAGTTTCAGCCAAGGATGACCTAGTACTTTGGTATATATGTCAATATTTATGATTTCTTTTTTGCACTACATTGCTGGTTAAGAATTCCATTATCCTTCCTACCATTGATATTTAATAAATTTGTCTAGTTCCTTGGACTTGTTTTTTTAATAGAGAAACATATATTGACAATCTTGTCTGGGGTATCACTGATGAAAGATTTATTTAAAATAACAAAAATGGTCCATTCAACCCAACTGGTCTTTGTAAGCATATGTAATCCACACTCTAGTTTATAAGCATAATCTTTTATTCCTTTCTCTATCAACTGATTATTTAGCTTCCTCAATTTCACACCGCCTGTGTTTTAAATGGGTGACCCTTTTTTTTAAACAGCAAACATTAGTTCTGGACTTTCCCAGAGAAGGAGAGATATCCTATCCATATTTACATTGCCATGACCCTTCAGAATCTTATATGTTTCTATAGTCACCTCTTACTCTTCTAAACTTCAGCTGTTACAAGCCTAACCAGTCTGACTTCCCTTCATAAGACAGCCTACCTGTTCAGCTTGGAAAGCTTATGTGAACTGCCTCCAATGCGTATACATCCTTCCATAAAAAAGGTGACCAGTACTGTGTGCAACACTTCAAATGCAGGCTCATCAGAGCCATGTATAACCTCCTTGATTTTGTAATCATGATCATCCCCTCATGGTAAATAATAACATTTATTCATAAGAATCATTCCAAAGCTGTAGGTAAGGCATTGCCTGCTATAGCACATCGGGCATGAGTGCACAGATGGGGTTGCCATCCATATGGTTGTGCAACAGGAGAACTCATACACACATTTTACGTACAAAATATTGCAACTATGTAGAAATTTGGTCTTTTGATGCTGAGTATGTTGGTAAACTGACGTTTGAAGATTGGTTTGGTTGTAATTGCAAAATCAAAATGTATTCATTGATTAATCTAATATATTATCTTGGTTCACTGTAATTGTTAGATATTTTAGTACTTTAAGATCATGTGACTCTGCTTGGCCTAACTTGGCCGAGAAATACATCATGGGATTATGAATAGAATGAAGGAATACACTAGTGTGTTCCAAATTACAGAAGGAGGTCACTGTTAGAATACTGCGTACACTTCTGGTTGCCCTTCTCCTTGCTCATTAAATCCTTATCAGGCATCAGAGGATAGCTATGAGGGAGTTACTAGAAGAAGAAATATGCAATAATAGATGTGTTCTGTGTTGGTATTGTTTCCATTTGTAGTGCCTTAAATGAGAAGCAATTACGTTTAACTAAATGTAAACTTTGTAGTAGAATTAACTTTAACTCTGTGTGTTTAAATTAGTAACTATATAATCCTTTAAAATTTTATGACTCAAGACTATGTTTTAAATGAATGTATAAGATTATCTCACTACTTCACTCTTTATAAACATATTCATATTCGTGCTTTGAAGTCTTCTGTATTCATTTCATACAGTCTTGAAGTTTTAACCAACTTTTCCATTATATTCTTGAATTTAAAAAATAAACTCGTTCTAGGCATCCATAACCAGAGAGAGAAACATTACCTTTCAGTTGGCCTCTATAATAACATTTACTAATTTAAGGGTTTTGATTTAGTGATGGACTCTTACAATTAAGTGAAAATAGACAATGGGCTCAGGATGAATTACTGGGGCCTGACAGGATACATCTCCAAATCTTAAACAAATTGGCAAAGCAGAGATTGTTCGGGATCCTCTTAGCAAGAAGCTGTAAAAATAACAATGATACAGTGTAGCTCTTCATAAATCTTAAGGATCTCTATCTGGTTAGTAATCTCAGATTAAGTCCCATTGCTACTTGCAAGTGATCAGGAACAGAATAGACTTGTTCAGTGTGTGGCTGGAGGGATAATGTAGGAGGGAAGGATTTGGATTCTTGAGGCATTGGGATTGATTCTATGGAAGATAGAATCTGTAGACGCTGGATGGGTTGTGCCCAACAAGATCAGGACCAATATTCTTACAGGCATTTGCTAGTACTTTAGGGGAGAGTTTAAACAAGAGTGGCAGGGGGTTGGGAATATGAGCAAGGAGAAATGATGGTGAAAACAAGGATGGAAATGGAAGATAGTAAAGTGGAAAGCACTAAGGCTAACAGTAAACAGTGCTATTGTACAAAAAGAATATCTAAAACTGTAAATAAAAAAAAACAAGTTTTAGGTATTATATTGAATGCATCTATTTGCAATAAGATACATCAACTGACAGGACAAAGATTTGTTAATGTGTATGATATAGTTGCAAGCACAGATATATACCTCTGTGGTGACAAGGGCTGGAAACTAAACATTGAAGAGTATTCAATGTTTGGGAAAGGCACGCCGGAAGGAAAAGGAAGTGGCATGGCATTAAACTGAAATATGAAACCAGTGCTGTCGTAGGAAAAGATTTTGACACAGGAAATCTAGATGTGGAGTCAATTTTGGTTGAGCTAAAAAGCAACAAGAGGTGGAAAACATTAGTGGGAGTGGTCTGGAGGTCTCCAAACTATCGTGTTAAGGTAGGGGATGGCTATAAGTGAGAAATTAGGGATACACGTAACAACTGATTTTAATCTACAAATAAACTGGGCAAACTACATTAACAATAATACTTTGGAAGATGAATTTCTGGAGTGTAGGCAGAAAACTTTTTTTAGACCAGTACTTTGAGGAACCAACTACTCGACTTAGATTTCCTTTCATGCAATGAAAAGGGGGTTAATTAATAATTTGGTAGCGAGAGCTCTTTTAGGAAAAAGTGGCCATAACGTGACAATTCTTTATAGAAAGTGAAATAGTCCAATCTGAAACTAAGGTCTTAAAACAAAACAAAGGAAACTGCAAAGGTATGAGGAGTGATTTGGCTACGACAGACTGGGTAGCATTATTAAAAGATATGGTAGTGAATAGGCAGTGGCTAATATTTCAGGAATGAATGCATGAATTGACAAAAGACCACAAGACCTAGGAGCAGATGTAGGTCATTCAACCCACTGAGTCTGCTGCATGGTTCAATGAGATCATGGCTGGTCTGATGATCAGCGATTCCACTTTCATGCCTTATCCTCATAACCCCTAATTCCCTTACTGATTAAAAATCTGTCTTTCTCAGCCTTGAACATACTTAACAACCCAGTATTGATAGCCCTGTGCAGTCAAGAATTCCACAGACTGACTACCTTCTGACAGAAGAAATTCGTCCTCATGTCTGTTTTAAAGGCACAATCCCTGAATCTAAGATTATGCCCTCTGGTCCCACAAAGGGTGAGTCTTACAGCAGTTATACGTTCCTTTTGAACAAAATCAACCTGTGACCCACCTGTGACTAATACAAGAAATTAAGTCTAGTGTGAGATTCAAAAAGAAGCCATATTAAGTTGCTTGAAAAAAGTAGCAAGTTTGAGGATTTGGAGCAGTTTGGAATTCGGCAAACATGGATCAAGAGCTTGATCAAGAGAGGAAAAATAGAGTATGAGAGTAATCTTGCAAACATCATAAGTGCAGACTGTTAGGACTTCTATAATTAGATAAGAAGAAAAAGATTAGTGCAGACTAATGTAAGACCCAGACAGTATGAAACAGGAAAATTGATACATGAGAACAAGGAAATGGCAGAGCAATTAAATAACTATTTTAGTTTCATCTTCATAGGAGGAAACAGAAATAAATTTCCATAAGTGTTATTAAAGCAAACATCTATTGGGAAAGAAGAACTGAAGGAATTAATACTTGTAAAATAGCAGTTATTATTAGTAAAATTAACTCTAGCTCCTGTGTTGATTTCAGCATTTAGGGAGAATTGTCCTGCCTTTTCAGGATATATTATATGAATGGTTGCATAAGCTTCCTATCACCTTATACAGTCAACATGATTTGTGATATTAACAATATTAAAAACTCGGCCATATCCTGATGCTGCTTTTTTGACTCAGAACTTCACTGATGTGTTTGCTTTGTGCAAATTCTTAACACTTTTCTTACCACCAGTGTTGTGTCTTATTGGTCATCAGAGTTTTGTCTTGACCTGTTGCTTGACCTTTCGAACCAGATTTCCTGTACATGCATGCCCAATGTCCCTTAGTGCCATAATATCTCTTGCTTTCCAGATATCAAGAAAAGTTGGACAGTTTTTGAATGCAACAAAAGCATTTGATACAGATGTTCTTGTTTTGCTGACCATAACCAAAGTATTGATTACACATAAAGCATGTAGTTGTTGTTGGTCTGCCATTATAGCTTCATATTTGCTTTCATTCTAAAGTAATGCTTCAATGCTACAATGCTATCTCTTGTTGAAATGATCATTCCTAAAGGCTTCAAATGGTTTTGTGCTGATGACTAACTTAATGAGAACCTCTGACAGTCCCTCCTTAGAAAAGTAAACTCATGCCTTTTGCTGGGCATGTTCCGACAAACTGGTCAATGGATTTTTGGGATTACTGTCTGTACAACAAGAGCTTGAGTTTGTTAATCTTGAAGTTAATTCATACCTTGAGCCGATTTGAAATGATTTCCCGGATCTTTCTGATCATCATTGAAAAGATTAATTCTGCAAAGCCCCTACTCATTAGCATGAAACAACATTGTTATGATTCTTTTCTCAATTATACATCACTTTATGTGTAAAATAGAACCATTGTAATTTAGTAAAGGTGTCATTACATGCCCATTCCATAATACAGTTTCTGCTATCCATGATTCAGCCTTTAAAAAATGAAAAATCTTAAAAAGATTTTCTTCTTGAAAATCACCTTGACTGTGTGTCAGTCGAAAATAAAAGTGCTTTCTTTTAGAACCAGACTGTGCAGCTGTAGTGAGAGAGTTTACTCGCATATCAACTGTCAGGACAGAGCAAAGTAAGTTTCCAGTTCTCTGTAGTATCTCAGCTGTAAAGTGGACTGTGACTTCTTTTTCATATTCTTAATTCAGGCAATTTTAAAAATAAATTATCTTGAATGAGATTACATTTCAATGAAAAGAAATTAGCTCAGGCTTATTGGTAGATAATGCCCTATTTACAGATCAATACAGCATCTATACACAGCGAAACTGATATTGTTGATCGTCTGAATTCAAAGCAGTTGTCCAGTTGTTCTTCAATTAGTTTACCAAATATTTTCCACCAAAGTATTCGGTTTTTTTATAGATGGCCATTGCTTCTAGCCAGGATATAACCTTACCTCTATCAGGATATTTTTGCCGATACAGTAATGTTTATGATATTTCACATAATATAAGAAACATATTATAGTATTGCAGAATCCAAGATATTTATTATAACTAGCTATTGCATACAAATGTTACATTCAAAACACATTATTGTCTGGGCTAATATTCATTTGTTAGATTACAACTGAGCAACATAGTTTGAATAAAATGTCAGGCTTCAAGTGATCTCTGGCAAGATGAAGTGTAGGACTTTTATACCCTCAGATATAATACCGTTATGATGTTGAGCATCCCTCTTAAAGGTATGTTTATTATGAGACATAACACAATAGGGTGTGGATGAACAGGTCATAAATAGGGAAAATTGGCAATACTTAAGTTCATTGGGGATGGGATGGGGGGCAAGATTGGTTGAGATTGAATTTATTTGAGATGCTAGAGTAATGACAGTAGAATTATACAGCAAAGAAACGTTGTAAAATAAAATTGTGTAATTCATTGTTTTTAATCTATCTGGTGAAAGAGTTAAAGAAAAAACAGGGCTCGTCCGGGATTTGAACCCGGGACCTCTCGCAATTTCAGCTTTGGTAGTACCCTAAGCGAGAATCATGCCCCTAGACCAACGAGCCTCTCTGTTGTTGTTATGTTTCCTGTCCTCTCTAAGAACAGTCACATCTGTGTGATTTCCCTGCACATAGCAGTTTAAGGAATGATGCTTGAGTTACCAAAGCGTAGCCTCCACATACATGCAGCACAAAGAAAGTCTGTACCATAGTATGCTCACAAAGATGAACCTAATTTTACTATTCCCATCCCAACCTTCAGAGGACACCCACTAACTGTTTAAATAAAGTGCAGGATAGCTGTGTATTTATATGCATTTATTTAGTTCAGATTCTCCTTAACAGATTTATGGCAAACTTCATGAATTTCACAGTCGAAGAAGTTCTATAATCTATATTCTAAACCTGAAAAGAAAAGGAAACACCTTTCCAAATGCCTGAAAAGGTGATTTTTAGCAAATTAAATATTCTGAAGTGTAGTGCATGTGCTGACTGTCAATCTATTTGTGTGAGATTTTGGAGTGTGTCTTGAATCCACAAGTTCCTGATGCTGTAATCCTAGTTGAGACCCTTACACTTTTCAAACCAGCTAGTTGATTATACGGAGCAGCACGGCAAAAACTTTACCATATCCTCACCTGTATTCCCCAGCAAAACTGTTGCTTAATGATCTGAACCTTGGCTGATTCCTTTGAGTTGCCTGGCATAGTAAAAAACAAGCACTGAGACTAATTATATTACTGCAAATACCAGCTGGTTTAGATCAGAGGACTCAATTCAAGTTTAAAATTTGTGTTTTACTGATCTGCACAGCTCCCTTAAACATTGCCGAGCTGATGAGGAACATGTGCGTATATTGTGCTGCTGTTGAGTCTCTATGTAACCTGATCCACATTCCATAGAGCTCTGATGTGCAGCTTGAAGTAGCAGAGACGTGGCAGTTCTGAGAAAGAACTTAAAAATCTTCAGTTATGAGTAGAAGAGGGCTCGTTGGTCTAGGGGCATGATTCTCGCTTAGGGGAAATTACCACTCTAAGCTGCGAGAGGTCCCGGGTTCAAATCCCGGACGAGCCCTGTTTTATTTGGTCGAATGATAGAAATAAATAATCAGGACTTAGAATTTTTGAATGATCATCCAACAACCAGAATAGTTTATTTTCTGTTTAGAGATCACAGCCTTACCTTTAATCCATTTGTTAGTTTTTTTGTCCTTTCTCACACATTTGACTTTCACTGAACCATGTCAATGCAATAAATTTTCTATCAGCTGTATGGTTTTTTACTTGTGGAAGGCATTACAAACCAAGTCCAATCCTGCTTAATTGTGGATTCAAGTCCCACAGAGGAGTATCATTTGACCTAATGTTCCCAGTGCAGGACTAATGGTGTCAGTCCTGTCAGAAGTGCTATCTGAGACATCATATCGAAACTCTATCAATTGGATGTGAAAGATCCCATGACACCACTGTAGAAGAGAAGTGGAGTTCTTCATGTGCCTTGGACTAGCTTGATCTACTCACAGCACTGCTAGTACAAATAATCTGGTCATTTATCTTATTTCTGTTTGTTGGAGATAAAGCAGCTGTTGAACTTCCTATGTTATACCAGTGACCAAACTCAAAAGAAGTTTTTTAGCTGTAAAGAGCCTTTGACTGCCCTGAGGCTGCGTTTTATATATATATATATATATATATATATGCATTTTCTTTTCTTTTACATTAATATCTATATGCACACCCTTCCTATTAGAGGATACCAGATATCAAGTGGATCTGGACATCTGGCTAAGTTCCTCCATCATCTGGAGAAAGTCTTCCCAAACTGAGACCAGTTAATGCAACACAGGCCATGGTACCAGAACAAGGAGAACAGTTTCTAGTGGCAGATGAACCTGAAATAAAAGGATGCAGATTGAAGTTAATTGACATAACAACCAAAACCACCTTTACATAATGAGGTTAGGATTTCAAAGGTTCTGCCTAAAGGAGTGGCAGAAGAAAATTCAATTCCACCTTTCAAAGGGGCATTTAATCAATCCTTAAAGAGAAAATATTTGCAGGGCTGTGGGGAAAAATCAGGGAAGTAGGCAAGGGTTCAGTGGACTGAGGGCACTCCATTTTTTCTGTGTTGTATAATTGTAATGTGAAGCCAGAAAAGCCTGATAGTACAATGAGAAGCATCCCCATCTCTGAGTCAAAGTCTTCAAGATCATGTCCTTTTCAAAGACTTGATGGCTTCAGAAAGTGGGTTCATGATGTAGCCAAGCTGGCTGGTTCTTAATCTGCAAATCTTTCTGATAAGCCAATGCCAGACAACAGGAGTGAGATAGTAGAATCATATTGTAACTGAAGCACACTAGCACTAAAAGATGTCCAGGTTCAGACCTTGGGCTGTACTCTGTGGCAATTTCCTCTTGGTTCACGGGGTTACCAGCAGAAGAACACAGAACTGTTAGATCTAAAATGCAGTACTGGACAATCAGAGAAACAATTAGCACAACTCATTTGGTAATACTACTGTTCCCAAATCGTAAAGTTAAGCTCCACTTCAACACAATCATTAAGGCCAATGCCTCATGGATCTGGTATCTTTCAGATATGATGTTAAACTGAGAGTTTTGTGGAATCTAACAAGTTCCTCGTGATATTTTGAAGAAAACCAAAGGAAAGCTATTTCTGGTCAGTAGTCATCTCTCAATCTACAGGTTGTTCTGCTATAATGCATGTTTTGTTAATGTGAATTCACTGTAACATGATTGACAAATTGGGGACTCTGTTTCTAAAGCACAACCTTTTAAAACTTGTGTTGACTGTACCACGATTACATCGCCAACATCTTAAGTGCTGTTTCTAAAGTGCAATTTTTCTATGATGTGGGGTTAGACAAGAATGTAATGATCGTATTACGGAAGAATTACCTGTACATCTCAAAAACAGATTATTTAGTCATTACTGTTTGAGGATAGCTTATTCTGCACAAAATTGGGTGCTGTGTTTCCTAACAATGGTGATGACTTTCAAAAGTACTTCATTGGCTGTGAAGTGCTTTGAAGTGTCTCGTGTTTTTTTCAAAACCGCATCAATACACCACCATGTTCACATGCCAACATTTTTAACTCAGGTCTGCTACAGCTCTCTAGATAAGCTCATCTTCTTCTGTGACTTACTATCTACAATCCCTTTGTGTGGCAATCCATTTTTCTCTCTATATGTGCTCATTCCTTCTGCCATCTCCTCCCCCACAACACTCAAATATCATCAGCATACATCTTCTCCTAACCACTTCTGGTTCTGAAGGATCACAGGTCTTGAAATGTTAACTCTGTTTTCTCTCCCCAGAAGCTGTCAGACCTGCTGAGTTTCTCCAGCAATTTCTGTTTTGTTTGTTTCAGATCTCCGTTTCCTGAGTTCTTTGTTTTATTTTATTAATAAATGGATCTTTCTCCTGAATGGCAAGCAGCGCCTTGTGGGGTACCGCAGGAATTAGTGCTAGGACCCCAGTGATTCCCAATTGTTGTTAGTGATTTAGATGAGGGAACTAAATGTAATATCTGCAAATTTGCAGATGACACAAAGCTGGGTGGGGAGGCTGAGCTGTGAGGAAGATACAGAGATGCCGCAGTGTTGTTTGGACAAGCTGAGTGGGCAAATGTATGGCAGATGCAGTATAATGTGAATAAATATGAGGTTATATGAGCTTTAGTAGAAAGAACAGGAAGGCAGATTATTACCTGAATGGTTACAAATTGAGAGCGGAGAAGTGCAACAAGACCTGGTTAACCTTGTACACCACTCGCTGAAAGTAAGCATGCAGGTGCAGCAGTCAGTAAAGAGGGCAAATGGTGTTTTTATCTTTGTAGTGAAAGGATTCAAGTACAAGAGCAGAGATGTTAGATTACTTACAGTGTGGAAACAGGCCCTTCGGCCCAACAAGTCCACACTGACCCGCCGAAGCGCAACCCACTCATACCCCTACCCCTACATATAACCCTTACCTAACACTACTGGCAATTTAGCATGGCCAATTCACCTGACCCGCACATCTTTGGACTGTGGGAGGAAACCGGAGCACCCGGGGGAAACCCACGCAGACACAGGGAGAACGTGCAAACTCCACACAGTCAGTCGCCTGAGGCGGGAATCGAACCCAGGTCCCTGGCGCTGTGAGGCAGCAGTGCTAACCACTGTGCCACCGTGCCGCCCCTAAATGTCTTGCTGCAATTATACTGGGAGAAAGTGAGGACTGCAAATGCTGGAGATCAGAGTTGAAAATGTGTTGCTGGAAAGGCGCAGCAGGTCAGGCAGCATCCAAGGAGCAGGAGGATCGACGTTTCGGGCATGAGCCTGAAGAAGGGCTCATGCCCGAAACGTCAATTCTCCTGCGCATTGGATGCTGCCTGACCTGCTGCGCCTTTCCAGCAACACATTTTCAGCTGCAATTATACTGGGCCTTGGTGAGACCATATCTGAAATATGATGTGCAGTTTTGACCTCTTTACATGAGGAAGAATGATCTTGCTATGACGGAGTGCAACAAAGGTTTAGCAGACTGATTCCTGAGATTGCAGGATGAATGTATGAGGAGAGATTGAATCAGTTAGGATTATATTCGCTGGAGTTCAAAGGAATGGATGGGAATCTCATGAAAACAAATAAAATTCTAATAAGACAAGTACAGGGTGGATGCTGAAAGATGTTTCTATTAGATGGAGAGTGCAGAACTTAGACCAACAGATAAAGATATGGGCTAAACCCTTTAGAATTGAGATGAGGAGAAATGTCTTCACCCAGAAACTAGGATTTGTAATCAAAAGTACAGAAAGCAGTTGAGGCTAACACATTGCATGAATTCAAGAAGGAGTTGGATATAGCATTTGCGGCTAAAAGGATCAAAGGACATGGGGGAAAAACAGGAACAGGCTGTTGAGTTGGATGATTAACCATGATCCTAAAGGATCGCCAGGCATTCTCTAAAGGCCAAATGGTCTACTCCTGTTCCTATTTCTCTGTTAAAGTTATACACTTCCCATTCACCTGCAAGTTTATGCAACAAAAACTTTAAAAAGTGCTTTCATTATGAAGACTACAATAAAGATAAAAATTTAAACACATACTGTATGTGTGAATTTTAGCTCAAGTAAATCAAAAAAATCAAGATAAAGTATAAATGTGAGAGTCTTGCTTAATGGACTCTCTTATAGGATAGCTGTAACAGACAGTGACAATAATTGCAAATACAGCAGAATATAAGTATAGGTAGTAGATAACTTAGATGTTCATATTAAATTATTTTTCTTCCCTGGATGCATTTTCTGTTTGTTTCATGTTTGTTGAGGGATAAATATTGACTGGAACCACATAGTAAGTGTTGTATAAGACACTTATAAATGTTTCATATGAAATAATTAATTCAGAAGTTATCTGAAATTCTGCCTATTCTGGTATAGAATAAAGCCATTGGGTGGAGCATCAGGCAATTCCGGTTAGTTGTAATTGAAGACAGTCATGTCATTTGCTCCTTATGTGGCCATTAGTAAAATAAAACCTGCAAATAGTTAATAAGATGTAATAAACTTTATATTATTACTAAAGACATGAGCAACTTCCTCTGAGACATACAACCACAAAGACCAATGCTAAAGAAGGATTGGTGGCAGCTACCCAGTACAGGATCACTATTATGACATGCTGGCAGACACTGTTTTGTGCAAAGTCTTAAAAAAAATATCAGCAATGAAAAGAACTCAGAAAAATCTGAAGGAAACAGGACAGAGAAAATTGTGTAAAAAGTGAGTTACTATTTTAAGGGCATACACCTTCTAAGAAAGGAACGGCCAGTCAGCAGCATTTAAACAGATTTGCGACAGCACAGGCTTATGGAAGCTGAAGCAGCTTGAGTACAAAGGCAGGAATGTAATGCTAGAAATATAGAAACATTGGTTAGGCCACATCTGGTCTTGGTGTATAGTTCTAGTCATCACATTACAGGAAGGACATAATTGCTTTAGAGGAAATTTACAAGAATACTCCCAAGACTTATAAATTGCAGGTAAAATGAAATATTGTATCGGTTTGAATTGTTTTCCTTGGAGTACAGGTGTTTGAGGGGTGATTTAATTGAGTTGTACAAAATAATGAAGGCCTTGGATAGAGTGGACAGAGAAAACTGGTTTCTCCCAGCAGAGAGGTCAATTACTAGGGTTACAAATTTAAGGAGATGGAAGGATTAGAAAGGATAGGAGGTAAAACTTTTTCACCCAGAGGTTAGTAGGTGTCTGGATTTTGCTGACCAATTGGTGGTTGAGTGGGAAACCTCAATTCATTTAAAAGGAATCTGCACGTGAAACACTGCATGGATGCAAAAAGTCAACCAGAACTAGGGCGACAAGTCCAGAAAAAGCCACTTTGGAACACTGATAATTCCCATGGAGGCAATAGGGGAGCAGATTTAGTCAGGAATCTCCAAGGTCCAAGTGGATATCCAACCTCCAGCAATACGTTAGATTTCTAAGAGACGAGGGTAGTAAATTATCTAAAAGATGCAAAAGCCCAGAATGAGCAGCTGCAAAAACAGAATGGGATACTTAGCAGTGAAAATGAGCATTGTTGCAGTTGCAAATAGACATCATAAGATGTAGTGGCATAATTTAAATGGGGCTTTGTTTTGAATTTAGGAATATTAGAGACAAATTTAACACAGTAAATCTACTGCAGAAGAAGGCTAAGACCAGTAAAGCATTTCAGAGGCAAGGGAAGTTGTTTTATAAATTGTAGTATTTAATTGTGAAAGGGCATGATCCCACCACTTTGTCAGAGGAAATATGGTGTCAATCATCCCAATACAAAAAAGAGGCCAAATTCTCTGTTTTGTTTTAAAAAAGGAAACTTATCAGGATGAAACAATTAAGATGGAAATCTGTCATTTTAATTCCTAAAATTGGAGACATTATGATAATATTGCAGAAAAAGTATTTAATGGATTTTATAAGCTTGAAAGCTTTTTTCTCAACTAAAGGCTTTGCTAGAAGAATATTGCTACAGTACAGAATTTCAAAACTTTAAACAATTTGAAAAATACAAGTACTCTACAAGAAATTTCAGAGCTGAACACTAAATTAGTACAGAATAACCACAAAATAAAATTTAAGCTTTATTAGAAGGATTTTTTTCCATAATTAACAAAGACTGACAAATAAAGATAAAACCTGCAAGGATACTAGCCAGTTTTACAGTTATGCAAAATAAAACCGTATTCCAGAATACAAAATAAGTTTCTAGAATATCACTTTGAAACAACATTGTAATTACTGTACACAATTTAGACTGCTTTCAAAATAGTAGGATTAATCAACACATTAAAGAGAAATGGAAAAAAGCATACTAATTCTTGGCAGAGTCAACATCAGAGATGGTCTGAAAAGAATACATTATTGGAATTCATAGAAAAACCTATGATACTGGAATGCTTCAATATTGAAAGCCAATCAGAAGCCGAACAAGTTAATAGACTATTATATTGAAAAGGTTCTAAAGCTGATAATATTTTAAATTTCCAATAAATAAAAAAAGAGTCGACGCTTTTGGCATTACAAAAAGTTTTTTACAATTACTTTAACTTAAGAACAAATAGAAGAGTTCAACATCCAGGAAAAATATTCATTAATAATTTTAATATGTTAGTTGAAGCCTGTGAATATGGAGCATTACAGTCATAGGAGACAAAGAATTAATGGGAGTCAGAAATTGAAATTTCTTATCAGTTTTTATCCGATCTTTTACAGTCTAAGATTTAACTTTGGACAAAACTATCCAAATCATCCAGAAGCAGAGACCAGGAACAGTAACAGACAAATCCTGAGTGGAAAAGGATAACCTTACTACAGACGAGCAACAGGACTTATTAACTTCATAGGATACAAACACTCTCAACAAATAAATGACAAGCCAAAATAAAAAGTAAGCAAAATATCAGATACCAAGGGCCTGAACTATGGCAAGATTTGTGATTGAATCAGGTGAGAACTCTGGCAAAGTCTATCTCCACGTGGACAGCATCTTTCATTCATTTGTTCATCAGCAAGGAGGGTTCCAGTTAAGTAGCAGCATGTTGCCTAGTAAGGGGATTTACAGCTTGTTAAACACCTTATTAATGCCGCAACTTACCTCATTAACATTCAGTTTCTCATCTTACCAAAAGCACCAAACAAGCTCGGCATTGACAATTTGAAATGGAAGTCTACTTGGTGATTTCAGCTCACCACTGGCTACAAGGAGCCTTCATGATGCTCAGCACCAAACAGCATCTCAGAGCACAATCCAAGTGTACCAGCCATGAGTACCCCTTGCCCAAGGACATAGGTATCTGACATTTATCAACTTGTCATGACCATCATGGCACCTGTCCAATCCACTTACAGGCTACTTAGAAAGTACTAACTTGCATTACAGAACACACTGGCAACTAGCATTGAAAGGCTGCTATAAGGGCAAAGTCCATAGCAACAGAAACCCAACTCACGATTGGACCAGACTGCTCACTTGCTTTCTTAGCACTCACTAGCTTACCTGATGAATGTTAGGACTTTGAGAAGCACTTCTGAGGATCAGAGGGACCTTGGTTTGTATATCCACCAGTCCCTAAAGTTAGCGAGAGAGGTAGATGATGAGTTCGGAAGGAAAATGGGAAACATGCCTTCATTAGCCAAGACGTAGAGTTTAAAAGGTGATGCTGGAACTGTATAAAACCTTGATAAAGCTATAGTAAACTATTATGTGCAATCTACATCATAAGAGGGATGTAATTGCATTGGGGAAGATGCAGAGGAGATCTACCATAATGCTGGAGAGTTTTAGTTATCAAGAGAGATTGATAACTAAAAGAGAGAATTTTGAGAACATTTGTAGTTCAAGTTGAGGTTCTGGATGTAGGTTTGCTCACTGAGCTGGAAGATTCATTTCCAGACATTTCGTCACCATACTAGGTACCACTTCAGTGGACCTCTGGGCAAAGATTCCTGCTTTCTATTTATATGTTTGGGTTTCTTTGGGTTGGTGATGTTATCTCCTGTGGTGATGCATTTCCTGTTCTTTTCCTCAGGGGGTGGTAGATGGGGTCTTACTCATTGTGTTTGTTGGTAGAGTTCCGGTTGGAATGCCATGCTTCTAGGAATTCTTGTGTTTGTCTCTGTTTGGCTTGTTCTAGGATGGATGTGTTGTCCTAGTCAACGTGGTGTCCTTACTAATGAGAGAGGGTCATATTAGATTAGATTACTTACAGTGTGGAAACAGGCCCTTCGACCCAACAAGTTCACACCGACCCACCTAAGCGCAACCCACCCAGACCCATTCCCCTAACACTATGGGCAATTTAGCATGGCCAATTCATCTAATCTGCATATTTTTGGACTGTGGGAGGAAACCGGAACAAACCCACGCAGATACGGGGAGAATGTGCAAGCTCCACACAGTCAGTCACCTGAGGCAGGAATTGAACCTGGGTCTCTGGCACTGTGAGGCAGCAGTGCTGACCACTGTGCCACCGTGCCGCCCGTGTTTTGTGGCTAGTTGATGTTCATGTATCCTGGTGGCTAGTCTTCTGCCTGTTTGTCCAATGTAGTGTTTGTTACAGTTATTGCATGGTATTTTGTAAATTAGTTTTGCTTGTTGTCCGTATAGGGTTTTTCAGGTTCATTAGCTGCTGTTTTAGTGTGTTGGTGGGTCTGTGGGCCACCATGAAGCCAAGGGGTCTGAGTAGTCTGGCAGTCATTTCTGAGATGTCTTTGATGTAGGGGAGAGTGGCTAGGGTTTCTGGACGTGTTTTGTCTGCTTGGGTTTGTTGCTGAGAAATCGGTGGACTGTGTTCATTGGGTATCCATTTTTTTCAAAAGGAATAGCAGCCGTCAGAATATTCAAGAAGTATTTAGATGTGCAGTTGCAATGCCAAGACATAGAAGGTTATGTGCCAACTGCTGAAAAATGGGATTAG
Source organism: Hemiscyllium ocellatum (assembly GCF_020745735.1). Lineage (NCBI taxonomy): Eukaryota > Metazoa > Chordata > Chondrichthyes > Orectolobiformes > Hemiscylliidae > Hemiscyllium > Hemiscyllium ocellatum. The sequence goes on along the minus strand of NC_083423.1, from coordinate 20,094,096 downwards.
AAGAGTTAGGTGGTTCTTTTTGACTGGTGCAGACTCAACAAGCTAAAGAGCCCTTTTCTACACGGTAGATGTCTGTGACTTGATGAAAGTTACCTGGAGGCTCACAGCATCCTTGCCTATTAATGCAGTCACAAGGCAGCAGTCCCCAGTCAAGGGAGTGGACATCTTGCTCCGTTAATCTACATGCCAGATGTATATGCAGCAAACATACTGCATATGTAGCATGTAGCCATATCTGAAAGTGCTCACTGCAATCCAGGAAGACACCTGTCAAGTGTCCCAACATAGAATGTTAAGAGCAGCCTCCAATATCAATTCACGGGATTGGTCATGGTCAGGTGTACGATCAGGAAGTCCATGCCTAAGCAGTCCAGGAAGTCAGTATCAGTCCTGTGGTTCCATAGTGGACAGTCCAAGGATAGGGCTAACACAGTTTGGGATATTACATGGGCATCTGTCAGGGGTCTGGGCACTTCGTGTTTGGGTGGTTTGGTTAGATCACTTGAGCAAGTCGACCACAATAGGTCAGCTGGGTCTGTCCACAGAAACAATGGAGATAAAGAGATGGGGAGGTTACGCTGTAGACGTTGCTGCAGGAAGGACCCTTAGGAACTTATTCTTCATGGTTGGGGTTGTGGATTTGGATGGAAAGGGGTATGAAAAGCGTGAAGCTTAGAAGATATGGATTTAGATCAGAGCTGGAAAAGCACAGCAAGTCAGGCAGCATCTGAGGAGCAGGAAAATCGACGTTTCGGGCAAAAGCCCTTCATCATGAATAGGGCTAACACAGTTTGGGATATGCACAGGCATCAGTCAGGGGTCTGGGCACTTCTCATCTGGGTGGTTTGGTTGGGCCCTATTCCTGATGAAGGGCTTTTGCCCAAAAAGTCGATTTACCTGCTCCTCGGATACTGCCTGACCTGCTGTGCTTTTCCAACACCACTCTGATCCAAACTCTGGTTTCCAGCATCTGCAGTCCTCACTTTTGCTTAGAAGATATGGTACTTGTGCATGCTCTCATCTCAAAGGTCAAGGAGATGGCCTCTTTACACCATGGAGGTGGTGGACACCTTGTTGGTACCTGCAAGACAAAAGACTGAGATGTTAGACCAGTGGTTAGAAGTAGTGTGTAATGAATGAGATTGACTACTTACTCAGTTGACAGGTCATGGATGTCTCAGAACCTCCACAGGAGCAGTCCCAGTCCTCTGCTATGAGGGCCAGGACTCTCAATATAGGGGCTGAGGTGGTGAATGCTGGGCACACTTCCTCCCCACCCTTCACCCCCCATACCATCACCCCCGCCCCTTTCTATTCAGTCATGTCTTCTCTTGTATTGAAAGGTGGGGATTGAGTGAGCTGAAAGTAGGTGACATGACTGTTAGACCTAGTGTAAATGGTGGAAAGATCATGGTGTTCAGGAGTCAGAAAGCTTCCCAGAAGCCGATAAGAGTTAGCAGTGTGGGGAGTTTGGGGGAGCTGAGAGAGTGAGGGAAGGTGTTGAAGGCAGTAATGGGAGTGGCAGAGCATGAGCCTTGAATGGTGGTGGATGCAGTAACAGAGAGAAGAGTGCAGGATTTATCCTAGCAGAGTGGAGGACGATGACCTTTTCATGGCACTGCGAACTGTACCTTTGTACTACTGAAATGGCACTTACCTGATTGGCAGCCTCAAATCAGGTTGTCAGGTTCTGGTGTTGCGGCCTTCTCTGATAGTAAATAACACATCCCTTCTTCACGTCATCCCCGACTCCCCAACATGTTCAGGGCTTTGTAGGAGAATTATAGTACCATCCTCCCCTCCTCTAGCATGTTCAGAATCTGTCCATTAAAAAACAGGGCAACTTCAGAATGCCCATGCTATCCAGGTAAACAGTGGCCTTTTAAAAATAGCATATGTACCAAGAATGTGATTCACTACAATAGGATTTGCTGTGTACAATAGTTGCCTTAACTGGTCCAAGGGTATGGATACAATCAACAAGAATGGTATGGTTGTCCAGGAGTGGTAATTCAGCAATGATCATAGTTTGTCTGTACAGCAAAGGCAGTTGAATGGAGAAAACTTAGTAATCCTTGTCTCACTGCATAACCATCATTCCTTAATGCTTCAGTAGGATGAATGAATAAGGAACATTATGATGCAAAGAGTTCATGGACCATTCAAAATGATGATCAATCTGCCAATCTTCCAAGTCTGAAATAAACACATTCTGGAAGAATTATCAAACAGGTTGCTTAAATTTGAGTGTCAGATACTTGGAAGGAAAAGGAGTAGCATTAAATGTAATATTCTTGTTTGTATCACTGTGTATTAGGTTAACTAAGGGGGAAAAAAAACTTGGGGCTTAGGAAGGGTGGGGAGATGCTGTACAAAGTAATAAATGTGAAAGAGTTAATCCAGGAGTTAAACTGAAGCTCTACTTCATTGATATATAACACAGTCACTGGGTCGTGCATTAGATAATGGTTGTTGGAAACAGGCAAGTCTTTTACTCCTCATGTGTTACTATGAGTGCAACATAACTTATATGTAGAAAATTAGATGTTATAAATTTGTGGCTTTTTGGCATTTCTTCTGAATTATCCTGAGTTCAAGATGAAAAGTTTTGACAAAAGGTCTTTTCTCATCAAAACTCAATTTTCAGATGGAATAGGCAGCACTTCGGGACATTCTGGGAGATGTGATGAAGTGCTAAATAACTAAGGTTTTTTTTCTCTTTAAAAGTTGACTTCCCTCAGTATATCCCTGCAGAGACTGCTGATGCCAAACAGTGTCTAAGTAATCTGAGCCTCTCTCCCTCTGTTCAGGCTGAGGTTGCAGATACGTGGCAGTTTTCAGAAAGGAGTGATAAACATCTGGCAACACACAGTACTACGTACCTTAGTTTAGGAGTATGGTTCTTGCTGAAGGTCCTTTCTAAATTTAAAACGTGAAATCAAAGATTGATCTGAAAAAAGCTTTGTTTTGTACTTGGCGAAAGGTTTTTTTAATTTGGAGTTTTGATTTAAAAAATACAGGAAGATCAAATACTTACTTTTCAACTTGAAGACAGCAGGAATTTAGAACAATTTTTAAACCCTTCCTGAATTCTCAAGTCTAACATATCTCCAAGCATGGCATTAATCTTTAGAGAGTAAAAATTACCAGAAGTAACAGATAATCAAGGAAAGGATCAGAAATCAGTTGCTATGTAAATTCCAATTTATCTAAAACTATGACCTTGTACCAAGATACATTCACTGATTATCTTGTTGGGAGCTGGGTTTGATTCCACCCTTGCGTGACTGCCTGTGTGGAGTTTGCACGGTTTCCGCTGGGTGCTCTGAATTCTTCTCACCATCCAAAGATGTGCAGGTTAGGTGAATAAACTATGGGAAATGCAGGGTTTGAATGTATGGGAGAGTGGGTCTGGGTGGATTGCTGTTCAGATGGTTGGTGTGGACTTGATGAGCTGAGTGGCCTTTTTCCACATGGTAGAGATTGTCCTTTCTAAAGTACATCCATTCCTGATTCAGTAATTCCTGCATTTAAATAGTCTCATCCTTGTTTTCCCATGTCATTAGTGCTGTTTTAACATATAAACTGATACTCAATCCTGCTTTAACATAGTCCATAGATGGGAAGCTGGAAAAGCACAGCAGGTCAGACAGCATCTGAGGAGCAGGAAAGTCAACAGTTCAGGACTGGGGAGGGGTAGGGGGCCCGGAAGCATATAGAGGGAGGGGGGAGTGAGACTTGGGCGGAGAGGGGAGAAGGGTAGGTGTGGTGGTGATAGGTGGATGCATGTAGGGGGTTATTGCAATTGGTCGGTGCGATGGGTGAACAGAGCCTGATCCCATGTCCAGCTCCACCCCTCCTCCTCGTATTCCTGACCTGATTTAACCTGTCCATCTTCCTACTCACCTATCCACTCCACCCTTCCCACTCACCAATCACAATAACCTCCTACCTGCATCCACCTGTCACCATCCCACCTACCCACCCTTTCCTCAGCCCCGCCCTTCTCCCCAAGCCTGATGAAGGGTTTCAGACAGAAACAATGACTTTCCTGCTCCTCGGATACTGTCTGACCTGCTGTGCTTTTCCAGCTCCACATCTATTGACTCTAACTTCTGGCATCTGCAGGCCTTACTGTCTCCAAGTCACTGAAAATCCAACCTTGCTATAACACAGTCAGTCACAAAAGAGAGATAAAAAAGAAAGATAAATTTATGGAGCACCATTTCACATCTCTCATGTCACAAAATGTGTCATGACCAATGGATTAAAAGATAAAGGTAAAGTCATCTCTGTCTTAACAGACCATAAGGCTGCTCTCTAAATAGAGAAGGATGACGGATGGTGGTTTAACCTGAGGGTCTTTATATCTGTTGGAGGGAGAGGTTGAAAAGGAGAATGTTTCATAATAACCTTTGCTGCTGCAGGAAATGAACCCATCATTTTGGGTTGCAAACCAACTATCCAGCTAACTGGCTGCTAACTGAATTACAGTACTTAAGAAATCATGTGGTAATTCACCTTTCTTCTCAATGTTTATCTACCATTTACAAAGTACAAATCAGGAATATGATGGAATATTCTCCACTTCCAACATTAAGAAGCTTGGTATTGTGCAGCCCTTTGCCACCCTCTTCACCACCTTCAGTATTCACTCTTTTCATCACCAATGCAGAGTGACAGCAGTGTGTACTGTCTATATGATATGCTTCAGTAACTCACCAAGACTCCTGCTATAGCACTTTCAACACCCATGACCTCAACCACTGCAAGGGCAGCATGTGCATGGGAAAACTATTACCTGCAAGTTCCTCTCTAATCCATATACCACCTGTCTTAGGAACTATATTCTTTTACTGTCACTGGATTGAAATCCTGGAACCCCCCTTCTAACAACCCTCTGGGTGTCATCCTGAAGACTGTAGAACAAGACAGCAGCACACCAATACCTTCAAAAGCAATTAGGGATTGGTAACGTGATTGTGATGTCCACATCTCATGTTTTAAAAGAAATACAAAAGGCACGGTCAAATATAATTTTAAATCTGACCAAAAATTTGAGTTAGGTTTAAAGGAATATGATAAAAGACAGGCACACAGATAATGAGGTGTAGAGATGGAATTCCAGACTTACAACTTAGACCAATGGAGGCACAGTCACAAATTTTAGGCAAGAGGGTTAATCGAGAGCAAATTTGGAGAACAGATCAGGGAGTTGTAAAGCCAGAGGGCAGGAAGGCTACTGATGAGTTTGAAACATTGAGATCTTATTTTTGAAAAAGGCATTGCCAAACCAGAAGCCTGTTTATGTCTGTTTGCAAAAGGGCGATGAGTGATCAGAGTGCAGTGAGAGAGTGACAGAAATTAAGAGTTCTACTTCAGACTTTTCATTATCAAACGGTTTTGAAAGGGCAGGAAATCATAACATCATACATACCATGATAATTAGTACGTTAAAACAATCAAATAGAACCTGCTCTATTATATATGTTCAGTTTAAAAGAATTAAAATGTTTACTTGAACCCAATGCAAATATATTTTAATGGATAGAAAGGTTTAGAGGGATATTGGCCAAATGGAACCAGCTCAGTTTTGGGAACCTGGTCAGCATGAACGAGTTAGGCCAAAGGGTCTGTTTCTGTGTTATATGACTCTATAACTATGTACATCAGCTTCACTCATTTAGTCCAGTCCCTAATCTATTAATTCATGCAATTATTCACATGGATTGTGAGTAAAAAGACATTTTTCAGGGATTTAAAAACTTGAGACCATGGTCTTTTCCAAATCTGTAAGTGAAGAATTTTGGAAGCAGGTCTACATAACCATAAAAATGTTGGCCCTGGAAATTTCCTGGAGTGGTTCAGGAAATGGTTGACGAAATTCAATGTGAGCAAGTGCAAGGTCTTGCACTTTGGAAAAAAAAGAATACAGGCATGGACTATTCTTTAAATGGTGAGAAAATTCATAAAGCCAAAGTACAAAAGGATCTGGAAGTGCTAGTCCAGGATTCTTTAAAGGTTTACTTGCAGATTCAGTCCATGATTAAGGAAGTGAATGTAATGTTGTAATGTATCTCAGGAGGGTTAGAATATAAAAGCAGCGATGTGCTTCTGAGACTTTATAAAGCTCTGTTAGGCCACATTTAGAATACTGTGTCCACTTTTGGGCCCCACACCTCAGGAAGGACATACTGATATTGGAGTGTGTCCAGCGGAGATTCACATGGATGATCCTTGGAATGGTAGGCCTAACATATGACGATCGGCTGAGGATCCTGGGATTGTATTCATTACAGTTTAGAAGATTTAGGGGAGATCTAATAGAAACTTACAAGGTAATGCATGGCTTAGAAAGAGTGGATGCTGGGAAGTTGTTTCTGTTAGGCGGGGAGAGTAGGACATAGCCTTAAAATTAGAGGGGGTCAATTTTGAACAATAAAGAGGGACATTTCTTCAGCCAGAGTGTGTTAGGCCTATGGAATTCATTGTCATGGAGCACAGTGGAGGCTGGGACGTTGGGGGTCTTCAAGGCAGAGATTGATAAATTCTTGATCCTGCAAGGAATTAAGGGCTACAGGGGCGTGCAGGTAAGTGGAATTGAAACGCTCATCAGCCATGATTAAATGGCGGAGTGGGCTCGATGGGCCGAGTGGCCTTGCTTCCACTCCTATGTCTTATGGTATAACAGTTCAGAGGAATACCAAGTTTAGCTGAGTGATAACAAAAACTACAGCTAAATATTGCTTAATGCAATTTCTGAAGCGATCAAGAATTCCAGAGGAAAGGAACTGCCTAAAGGAACAGGTATTGTTTTAAATTCAATACATCACAGGTAGGTTGCAGTGCCAACTTTCTGGCATGAAGAAAAAGAACTAAACTTTGGTAAATTCATTCTGCAGCATTGAATAAAAGATTCAGATGAATATTTAAAGACAATTTGAAGACAAGCATCCAAGCACTGAATATAACCTTCAATAGTCAATCAGGATGATAACAATTGCAACAAATGTGTGTGGGAGAAATGCTTACTGAACTGTTCCTGGATCCAGCTTACTCTTCAAATACTCTGGCCAGAATTGACCTCACTGTCACATAATACAGCCAAATATGTAAAATCTCAATATATGCCTATACAACGGCAAAGAGTTGGATATCTTAAACTGCAGTTATGAATCAATAAATCCAATTTTAGAAACCATTCTTTTCAAGCTACAGGAAATGCATGAACATTTAAGAAAACGTGATCCACCTGACATTTATAAATCATAGTCATACAGCATAAAGACAAACCCTTCTGTCCATGTTGAACAAGTTTCCCAAACTAAACTAGTCCCATTTGCCCATGTTTGGCCCATATCGCCTGCAGACCGTTGCTATTCATTTACCTGTCAAAATGTCTTTTAAATGTGGTAACTGCAGCTGTCACTTCTCAGGCATTTCACATATGAACTACCCTGTGCATGAAAATAAATTGTCCCTCAGGTCGCTTTTAAATCTTTCTCCTTGTGCCTTAAAAATATTGGAGACCTTACAGTGCGTAAACAGGCTATTTGGCCCAACAAGTTCACACTGACCCTCCAAAGAATAACCCATCCAGACCCATTCCCCTACCCTTTTACTCTACATTTACCCCTGACAAATACCTCCCCCAAGGTTACAGAGGTAGGCAATTAGTGCAGAAGTCTTCTGTGGCTATCCGCATTTCAAACAAGTATGCTGTTTTGGAAAATGTAGGGAGTGATGGATTCTCAGGGGAACGTAGCAAAAACAGCCAAGTTTCTGATATTGAGACTGGTTCGAATGCAATGAGGGGTATGTCGGGTTCCAAGAGATTGATTGTGTTAGAGGACTCTTTAGTCTGAAGTACTCACAGACATTTGTGGCCAGCAGCAAAAAATCAGAATGGTGTGTTGCTTCCCTGGTGCCAGGAGCAAGGATGTCTCAGGATGCAGAGTGTTCTCAAGGGAGGAGGGGCCAGCAGGAGGTCATTGTCCACATTGGAACCAACAACATAGGAAAGGAAAAGGATGAAATTCTGAAGGGAGATTACAGAGATTTAGGCAGGAATTTAAAAAGGTCATTGAGAATAGTAATATCTGAATTACTCACGGTGCTATGAGCCAATGAGGGCATGAATAGGAGGATAGAGCAGATGAATGCATGACTGAGAAGCTGGTGTATGGGAGAAGGATTCACATTCTCAGATCATTGGAATCTCTTTTGGGGTAGAAGTGATTTGTACAAGAAGGATGGATTGCACCTAAATTGGAAGGGGACTAATATATTGGCAGGGAGATTTACTAGAGCTGCTTGGGAGGATTTAAATTAGTAAGGGCGCAGGGGTGGGGTCACGCAGGGAGTTAGTGAGGAAAGAGATCAATCTGAGACCAGTTGAGAACAAAGTTGACTCAAACACTCAGGGACAAAGCAGAGAACAAGGTAGGACTGCTAAATTAAACTGCATTTGTTTCAATGCAAGAGTCCTAACAGGGGAAGGCAGATGAATTCAGGGGGCATGGTTAGGAACATGGGACTGGGATATCACAGCAATTACAGAAACATGGCTCAGGGTACATTTTTCAGGGACTGGCAGCTTAATGTTCTAGGATACAAATGCTGCAAGGAGGGAAGAAAGGGAGATGAGAGAAGAGGGAGCGGAGTTTTTGATAAGGGATAGCATTACAGCTGTACTGAGGATATTCCCAGAAATACATTCAGGGAAGTTATTTGGGTGGAACTGAGAAATAAGAAAGGGATGGTCACCTTATTGGGATTGTATTATAGACCCCCTAATAGTCAGAGGGAAATTGAGAAACAAATTTGTAAGGAGATCTTGGTTATCTGTAAGAATATTAGGGTGGTTATGGTAGGGGATTTTAACTTTCCAAACATAGACTGGGATTGCCATAATGTTAAGGGTTTAGATGGAAAGGAATTTGTTAAGTGTGTACAAGAAAATTTTCTGATTAGTTATGTGGATGTACCTACTAGAGAAGGTGCAAAATTTGACCTACTCTTGGGAAATAAGGCAGGGCAGGTGACTGAGGTGTCAGTGGGGGAGCACTTTGAGGAAAAGTTGAAGTTCTAAATCGGAGGAATGCCAATTTTGCCAGTATTAGGCAAGAACTTTCAAAAGCTGAATGGGGTAGATGTTCACAGGTAAAAAGGGACTGCTGGAAAATGGGAAGCCTTCAAAAATGAGATAACGAGTACACAAAGTATATTCCTGTTAGGGTGAAAGGAAAGGCTGATAAGTATAGAATGCTGGATGACTAAAGAAATTGAGGGTTTGGTTAAGGAAAAGAAGGAAGCATATGTCAGGAATAGACAGATCAAGTGAATCCTTAGGAAAGTACAAAGGCAGTAGGAGTATACGTAGAGTCTTCGTCATAGAGATGTACAGCATAGAAACAGACCCTTCAGTCCAACCCGTCCATGCTGACTAGATATCCCAACCCAATCTAGTCCAACCTGACAGCGCCATATCCCTCCAAACCCATCCTATTCGTGAACCAATCCAAATGCCTCTTAAATGTTGCAATTGTACTAGCCTCTACCACTTTCTCTGGCAGCTCATTCCATACCCAGACCAAGTTGCCCCGTAGGTCTCTTTTGTATCTTTCCCCTCTCACCCTAAACCTATGCCCTCTAGTTCTGGACTCCCTATCCCCAGGGAAAAGACTTTGTCTACTTATCCTATCTATGCCCCTCATAATTTTGTAAACCTCTACAAGGTCACCCCTCAGCCTCTGACACTCCAATGAAAACAGCCCTAGCCTATTCAGCCTCCCCCTACAATTCAAATCCTCCAACCCTGGCAACATCCTTGTAAATCTTTTCTGAACTCTTTCAAGTTTCACAACATCTTTCCGATAGGAAGGAGACCAGAATTGCACGCAATATTCCAACAGAGGCCTAAACAATGTCCCGTACAGCCGCAACATGACCTCCCAATTTCTGTAGGAGAAAGTGAGGACTGCAGAGCTGGAGATCAGAGCTGAAAATGTGTTGCTGGAAAAACGCAGCAGGTCAGGCAGCATCCAAGGAGCAGGAAATTCGACGTTTCAGGCATGAGCCCTTCTTCAGGAATGAGGAAGGTGTGCCAAGCAGGCGAAGATAAAAAAGGTAGAGAGGAGGGACTTGGGGGAGGGGCGTTGGAAATGCGATAGGTAGAAGGAGGTTAAGGTGGAAATGTGATAGGTGGAAGGAGGTTAATCTCCTTCCACCTATCGCATTTCCAACACCCCTCCCCCAAGTCCCTCCTCCCTACCTTTTATCTTAGCCTGCTTGGCACCCCTTCCTCATTCCTGAAAAAGGGCTCATGCCCAAAACCTCAATTCTCCTGCTCCTTAGATGCTGTCTGACCTGCTGTGCTTTTCCAGCAACACATTTTCAGCTCCCAATTCCTGTACCCAATATTCTGACCAATAAAAAGAAAGCATACCAAACGCCTTCTTCACTATCCCATCTACCTGCGACTCCACTTTCAAGGAGCTATGAACCTGCACTCCAAGGTCTCTTTGTTCAGCAACACTCTCTAGGACCTTACCATTAAGTATACAAGTCCTGCTAAGATTTGCTTTCCCAAAATGCAGCACCTCGCATTTATCTGAATTAAACTCCATCTGCCACTTCTCAGCCCATTGGCCCATCTGGTCAAGATCCTGTTGTAATCTGAAGTAACCCTCTTCGCTATCGACTGTACCTCTAAGAGGGAAATCAGGAGGACAAAAAGGGAAAATGAGCTAGCTTTGGCAAATAGGGTTAAGGAGAATCCAAAAGGGTTTTTACAAATACATTAAGGACAAAAGCATAACTAGGGAGAGAAAGGGCCCCTCAAAAGTCAGCAAGGCAGCCTTTGCATGGAGCCACAGGCAATGGGGGACGATACTAAACGAGTATTTTGCATCAGTATTTACAGTGGAAAAGGACATGGAAGATACAGAATGTAGGGAAATAGATGGTGACATCTTGAAAAATGTCCATATTACAGAGGAGGAAGTGCTGGATGTCTTGAAATGCGTAGAAGTGGATAAATCCCCAGGAACTGGTGTACCCTAAATCTCTGTGGGAAACCAGGGAAGTGATTGCTAGCCTCTTGTTGAGATATTTGTATCGTCAATAGTCACAGGTGAGGTGCCGGAAGACTGGAGGTTGGCTAACATGGTGCAACTGTTTAAGAAAGGTGGTAAGGACAAGCAAGGGAACTATAGACTGGTGAGCCGGGCATCGGTAGTGGGCAAGTTGTTGGAGGGAATCCTGAGGGACAGGATGTACATGTATTTAGAAAGGCAAGGACTGATTAGGGATACTCAACATGGCTTTGTGCATGAGAAATCATGTCTCATAAACTGGAGTTTTTTTGAGGAAGTAACAAACAGGATTGATTAGGGCGGAGTGTTGGACATGATTTATATGGACTTCAGTAAGGCATTCATCAAGATTCCCCATAGGAGATTGATTAGCAAGGTGAGATCTCATGGAAAAGAGGGAGAACTAGCTATTCGGGTACAGAACTGGCTCAAAGGTGGTGGTGGAGGGTTGTTTTTCAGACTGGAGTGCCACTACTTTTCATTGTTTATATAAATGAATTGGATGTGAGCATAAGAGGTATAGTTAGTAAGTTTGCAGACGACACCAAAATTAGAGATGTAGTGGACAGCGAAGAAGGTTACCTCAGATTACAAAGGGATCTTGATCAGATGAGCCAATGGGCTGAGAAGTGGCAGATGGAATTTAATTTAGATAAATGATAGGTGCTGCATTTTGGGAAAGCAAATCTTAGCAGGACTTATACACTTTATGGTAAGGTCCTAGGGAGTGTTGCTGAACAAAGACCTTGGAGTGCAGGTTCATGGCTCCTTGAAAGTGGAGTCGCAGGTAGATGGGATAGTGAAGAAGGCGTTTGGTATGCTTTCTTTTATTGATCAGAGTATTGAGTACACGAGTTGGGAGGTCATGTTGCGGGCGTACAGAACATTGGTTAGGCCACTGTTGGAATATTGTGTGTAATTCTGGTCTCCTTCCTACTAGAAAGATGTTGTGAAACTTGAAACGATTCAGTAAATATAGGATGTTGCCAGGGTTGGAGGATTGGAGCTATAGGGAGAGGGTGAAAAGGCTGGGGCTGTTTTCCCTGGAGCGTCAGAGGCTGAGGAGTGACCTTATAGAGGTTTACAAAATTATGAGGGGCATGGTCAGGATAAACAGGCAAAGTCTATTCCCTGGGGTCAGGGAGTCCAGAACTAGAGGGCATAGGTTTAGGGCGAGAGAGGAAAGATATAAAAGAGACCTATGGGGCAACTTTTTCCACACAGAGGGTGGTATGGGTATGGAATGAGCTGACAAATGAAGTGGTGGAGGCTAGTACAATTGCAACATTTAAAAAAGTATCTGGATGGTTAAATGAATAGGAAGGGTTTGGAGGGATATGGGCCTAGGCGCTGGCAGGTGGGACTAGATTGTGTTGGGATATCTGGTCGGCATGGACTATTTGGACCAAAGGGTCTGTTTCTGTGCTGTACATCTCTAGGACTCTACACATTCCGGAACACTATGGACAATTTAGCATGGTAAATTCACCTAACTTGCACATCTTTGAATTGTGGAAGGAAACAGGAAACCCACGCAGACTTGGGAGAATGTGCGAACTCCACACGGTCGCCAGAGGCTGGAATCGAACCTGGGTCGATTCACCTTATGTATGGCCTTCATGATTTTATATATGATTAAAAGGTCACCCCTCAACCTCATACTCCTGTAATAGAAGTCCCAGCCTATCCTGAGAATTCAAACCTTGCAGTTACATCTAAAGACCTCATAAATGGTAATTAACACTGCAGAGAGGAATATTTTCTACTTACATTAACATTTATAATGAATTTACACAAACATAACCAGATTAACTTTACTACCACTAGTAGAAAGCACAATTATAGTAGGACAAGTTTACATTCAGGAGCTTCAAATGGAGTAAGAAGTTGTATGTCTAAACTGGGGACTCAATTCCATGTGCACATCAATTCTTATATTTCCACTTGCTGCTTCACTGGACGATTAAAGTTAGATTACAATTGCTCATTACTTCATTCACTGGGGCTTGATTTAATCAAAGAAACCTATATAAAATGAACACAATATCAAAAATAATCAGTTGTCAAATATTGTGATAGTTACTCCTGGATGACTGATGTGCTTTACTTCATTTTCAATTAGTTTGGAAATATCTGGTTGGGTAGTGACAAGTACTCCATGAAAATAATTTGCAGGAATAGCTCAGCAGCTATCAAAGAGGGCAATATAGAAAGAGGAAAACCTACAAGACTGTGGGAGGAAAAAGGTCTTGTAGAGAAACAACAATTGAAATAAAGAGTTGATGATCAATAACGTTCAAGGGCTAGAATAAAAAGATGGCAAAACGAGATCAAAGCAAATCACACACAACAATTGGAACATCAGAGAAAATAAAAGCAAATACCTTGTTATTTTTAAAAAAACACTTTATTGAGGATTAGAATTCAATTCAAAGCAGACACAGGCAAACATTTTACATGAAGAAAATGTGCTCGTGTAGACATATCAAAAACGTGCAATTTACTGATACTTCAAGTACAGTGTGAGTAACAGCTCAGACCCGCCCGATAGCCTTAGGCAGCAAAACCAGACGTTTAAATGGATTTGCAAAACATACATCACAGACATGTGCTGAATATGCACTGCAACTGATTTTTCTACAATATCCCACCTGCCCCATCATGATAGACATTGTTCACTTTACAAAGCATACATCTACTCCTCTCACCCTGTACCTGATGCAGTGTGATTAGTTTAAGCAGATTTGCACCTCCATCTCAAACAAAAATTATCTACTGATTCATTCTCCTGTATCTTCTCTCCTTACAAGCTGCTAGTATTTCCTGGGATAGATTTTGACAGGCAATAGTTACACAGCAACACATTTCTAACATACGATTCCCGATGAAGGGTTTATGCCCGAAACATCGATTCTCCTGCTCTTGGATGCTGCTTGACCTGTTTTCAAGCACTAGACTCAACTCTGATCTCCAACATCTGTAGTCCTCACTTTCCCCTAGTACATTTCTAACATAACCAGAGTCATAAATGGATGATAAGTGTTGAGCATCAATTGAACTCTAGAGGTATCACATTTCAGCCGAAATGGGATCATTACATGATATTTCTAATTGCTGTCATACAATGGATAGAACTTCATTTTGATCTCTTCTTTCAAAACAAGACACAAAATCTCTCTCAAAGCACTGATATTCTAACTCTATCGAGGTGTGTAACAATTAAATTAGATTTAATCAATATTTAAAAAGGTTTGACAAAATCTAAATGAAACCTATTAACTTAATCTCCAACAAGAAAACAATTGAATCCACTTGTGAATTTGCATGGCAGGGTGGTTGGCCAAGTCACAGAGGCTTCTGAGGCTGGGAGTAGGAGGTTTTAGTCACTTACCAAGCAGAATGATGAAATTACAAATCTACTCTACTGAAGATAATTATTACAACTCAGGTATCCTTTTGAAGTCCTCAGTTAGACTCCAGACTCGAAGTCTCAGAATTATGTTAGTCTAACATATAATTCACTCACATGTACTTTAATACACAAACCCCTTGATTAGATTCTTGTCTGTAAATGTTATTGCCCAGTTATATCCTCTTTCAAAGAATATTCTTTGAAGAACTGTCAAGTAAAGCAAGTTTTGAAAAAAAAAATCAAATATTTACTGAGGGGAAAAAACCTCAGCTGCCTGGTTAGAAACAGGAATTGGGGAAGAATCAAAACTGCTCTATTACAGCACAAGGGAGAATGGACTTGTACAAACTCAACTCCAAATCTCATGTCAATCACCCAAGGAGATGACATCCAATCTGATTGTCATTATTACAAAATATTTCAGAGTCTGGCTGCTCTCCTAATTATTCAATGAGCTCAATGTGAAGTGAAATGCAATTGACAATTAGATGCCACAATGATCAACTCTTCAAGTGTCCAGATAGTTTTAGATTAGAAGTCAATATTTACCATCAGTTGACAGGGCAGGAAAAAAAATTGTGCAGCTGTTGAACATGAATCTGATTTGTCCTAACAGCTTTAATGAAATGTGGAGACTATCCAGTGCTGTGTTGGGCACTTAACCGGAGGTTATGGGTTATCCCTCAATCAGCGTCAGTTTTGGTGTTTCATTTCTAAATAATCAAGGTTAGATCCTTACATTGGAGGAGGATTTGGGCAGCACAGCATACGCTTCAAAAAAATTGCTCATG
Organism: Hemiscyllium ocellatum; assembly: GCF_020745735.1. Taxonomy (NCBI): domain Eukaryota; kingdom Metazoa; phylum Chordata; class Chondrichthyes; order Orectolobiformes; family Hemiscylliidae; genus Hemiscyllium; species Hemiscyllium ocellatum. Next base: position 20,078,797 of record NC_083423.1, on the reverse strand, counting down.
CTTATAGATGGAACAAAAAGCAAAGTAAGGAAAGAAATAATGCATCTTAATAGCCTAGAAAGACAGATTAATATTTTGGGTGCAAATGTGACTGACAATAGGTCTCATTGTATACAAAAGGCAGCGAGCTTACTTTTGAATGCTGCTAAGTCAAGGAAGGAATCCCATAATTCATTAAATAGTGTATGAATACTGTTCAGAGCAGTTTGACAAATTGAAGTGGGAAGAAGTCAGACAGACTATGGCTATTCCAAGCATTGAGTGCGGTTATTAACACCATAGATACTTAGAACTTTAACCACATGTCTCTGCAACTGCAGGCTAACCATACCACTGTTAAAAGTCAAATTCACAGCTGTTAAACACTGTGCAGTAGTTTTGATGCATATTTCCTTCCTTTGTCCCCACAAACTATGAATACGAATGGAAGAATTTACAACATTTGTGTCTCAACACTAAACAGCACTACACCACGCGCTTTAGAACGTTAATTTAGTCAAATGCAAAAAATGCAAATTATAACCGCAACTATACGAAAACTTAGTCAAAAACACTGTCAATATTAGTCAACTTTTGATTTCCTGCTCAAATGGAAAGGTCATTCACTTGAAACATTAATTGTCACTTTCCACATAAATGTTGTCTGGTCTGTTGGTTATTTCCAAATTTACTCTTCTCAGCCAAGGAAATGGACTACAAGAATACATTCCTCATGTACACATAAATGCATTAGTAACAAGAAAAATCAACTAAACGTCTCATTGTATGTACAAATATAACACTGAATTGACTTAGTAACTGAATGCAGGCTTCTTTTTAAAATAGTATGTAACTTCCATGAATGTTTATATTAAAACTCTCCAAATATATATTTCTCCTCAAAACACAAGATGGTAAATATAGGATTAAAAAAATGACCAAAGTTAGAGCAACATTTCATGTTAACCTTCACAGAGATAGAATTCTAACAAAGGATGCCCAGTTAGTTTAATGATCAGCAGAATGCCACACCTACCCTCATCACAGTGAGGAGATTAACCTGCCTTTAACTGATTGCCAATTGGGTTAAAAAAAACATATTGCTGCTTATTTCTAAATACTGTTACATTTTAACCTACAGATGGCAGCCGAGACCAGTGAAAGGCTGAGAGAGATAGGGAACAAAAAAAAAGATACATAACAGCTATTAATGCGTATTAACCTGATCAATACTACACACATTTATTCTGCTTTCCAGGAGGGAGTGGAACTGATTCTTGACTGGGAAGAGACTGCATTATACAAAAGGAATGAGTCTTTATCAATGATTCTTGGATATCAGATCTCCTGGACAGGGAATTACATAGTGGTTCAAGGGGCCAAGGATGTTTAGTCATGGTGCTGCAGCCATAGATCAACTTCTCCAATTTCATGTGAATAGCATAATTCAATTCTTTTTCACTTTTTGGCAGTATATTACAGTATAGTAGAATGCTGTAGAACACAAATGCAACAGATGACCAAGGTAATTTATTGAGGGCGTATCTGGCTCTCAGTATTTGTCCACACATATGTTTGAACTCCAAAATGGCAATTGTACAAACAAACCTCTCTTAAGACAGGTAACAAATAACCTGACCAAAAAAAATGCTTCCATAATCTAAGCATTTCTTGAACTTCATGCATAAGCAACTTTTTTGAACTGTTGTTATAAACCAGACCATGGAGCTTCCTGAAAGTTAAATGGATGCTGCATGGGATAAAGAAATCCAATCAAAAGAAGAAAAAAAATATAAAAATAAATGTAGTTAGGAATCTACACATACATGGGAAATATATACCAGTAATTACACATCACTCTCTAGGCACAAGATGGCTGCTTCTTTACAACCACCAACTCTCCTTCTCTGCTTCTGAATAGAACACAGTTAACAACCTGAGAACAGAACACCGAGTTAAAACAGCAAATTGTAAAAAATAAATTATCCCTTCTTTATGGAATGGATTCTTGTTCGTTCTCCACAGTAGTTATCAACACACTCAGAACTCATCATGTCTTACTAAGGCCTCTCCAAAGTCTGTGGCCTGGCTTCCCACAAACAAGTCATACTTTTTGACTATTTCTTCTTTGGTGAGTTTTCCATCCTGGAACAAATTTGGAGGCAAACAGTTATAAAAGGTTGGCACATACAGCAGAAAGGCTGTTGAGAACAAGGACAGGCCATTAGATCAATAATTTTACTTTTTGGATAGATCAAGCAAATTCATCATATCAAGAATTCAATCACTCTTCCTTAGAAATGCTTTTCATTGCCTTCTGAATTTACTGAATTCACCCCTGTCATATGCCTTTCCCTCAACTTACTTCACAATAATTTCCCTTTGAGTGGAACCATGTTTGTTCAACATCTTTTCTAACTCTTGAATACTTTCTAAATGTTTAAAACTAGTCTCCACTTTAATTTGAGTGGTAAGAACATTACCCCAATGAATTGTGCCAATTCCCTTGCTAATTTTAAGAAAAACACCGTAGTTTATCCATACCTGTCAAAATTTTCCTTCCCAATCTATCCCATACAGTTTTATTATTGGTCAGCTCCAGTAAAGAGAATGCAGGGAAGTCTAGAGCTTAGATGCTAGGCAGCCGAAGGCTCAAGCACTTATGAAACACTGATGAAACTTTCATTCACAGGACTAAATGTTTAATACAATCAAGGACAAAAACTTGAATGAGCAATGTGAACAGCTCACCTTGTTTTCATCAGATTCATAGACAAGATGTCGGGCTTCAGCCTCAGCATGGTCATAGTCAGCTGGCAGGATCCAGTCTTTGGTTTCATCCTTGTCCATTTTGCCATCTTTGTTGCGATCTCTGAACTCTGTGAATTGCTCACGCTCGGTTTTTACCCACTCTGGCTCATGGCCATCGCTGTCTGCAGTGTACATATCACCTGAAAACATTGAGGGATAGTCAGACACATTGAAAACTTACCCTTTGTCTTTCTGTGCTCATAACCCTAAATTAACAAAACAACTTGTGCTTAAAATGCACAAATGTGATTAAACAAAGTAGCAAACTTTAATTTGCTCCAAACGTTCTGGCACCAAGGGCTCTGCCTCCCAATAGTTCTGTCTATCAAGGATGACTTACTGCAGTAAAAAAAACTCAGCAGAAAGAACATAGTAATTACTCCACCTGCAAACCCTCCCCTCCCCTCCTCCAAACATCCCCATGTTAGCACATGATAAAGTAAATGGTCAAGACACCAACTTAATATTATAATCCACATCATTTAGTTCTGACTGGATAATGAATGTAAATGGAATTTCCACAGCCCCACTATTCTAGACCAGTGCCTCAGTAGCAGGCTATATCCAAAATTAATTGGTAAGTGCATAGAAATATAATCAGTTAAATTACAAATCAATCTCTCTCTCTGAAGTCCTAGTCAACGTTACACTATCAGCATCACAAAAACGCATCTCATTGCTGGAATGATAACTTGCAGAGGACAAATTAGGTGGTACAATTCCAATAATGCAATAAAGATGCATTTAAAAAGTACTAATCAGATGTAAGCCATTTTAGGATTTTCTATTGTGAAAGATGCTATATAAATACAAAAGTTTTCACCTTAAGTATTTGCCCCATTCAAGACATCACCTGGCTTAGCATATGCCCCCTCGTTTCACTCCCTCAATCCCATATTTCACCCACCCCTTTCAGTGGAACTTTTCTCGATTGAACTTGTATTCTGTTCAAAATCAAGACAGTCAGTCAGGTATCCAACGTACCTGCCACATGAATGGTGTTATCCCTTTTCAACATTCTTGATGTGTGCTTTTTGTTTGTCCAATTGGCTAGTTCAACTTTTATCACCACTATTATCACCATTCTACCTAACCATTGTACAATCACTATACTTCAGTATTGCACACAGTCCACTCTGCAAATCCTTTGGGCTTTAGTTCAGTGTGTTCCTTTACTTGTCAGAAAGGTGCTCTCTTGTTAGCAACCAAACAAATCAGGGTTCAACTTCCAAAAGCTTGCCCACAACTATTTTTCAGTCTGTGTTTTGTTAAGCACAAGAATATTAATTCATGGATTACACACTAATTAAAATCTGGCAACTCCAAAACCAATTATTCAATTCTTGCCTGTAACATTTTAGATTCCTTCCTCTTTCCCCAGTAGTGATGTGTAGCCTGATGTGTCCATCCTCACTGAGTTGAGCATGATCCATCTATTACACCAAAAGTACTTAGATATGCAGAGTAACATCCTGTGTATCTAGTTTCACCAACACATTTGCTGATTTCCCAATGAGCTTCAATTTATTTCAACTCCTGTGCATATTTTTTACTCACCAATCCCTATACCCACCCCAACACTTGGAATACCAAAATTCTCCAGTATCTTTCACTTGTTGTGAAAGTGTGCTTCAGCAGTAAAATGCATCACTCATATTCCTGCTTGCAATTGATCAAATTGAACTTTTAAGCTCCAGTTTTTAAATCTCTGATCCCCTACTCTTCCAATTCCAATCTACTTACCAATATACTCCTCCAAATCAATAAAGCCATCTCCATTCTTATCAATGTCTTCCATGGTTTCCTGCCAGAAAAAGAAAGACAGCTTTTGTCCACTTCTGAATATAAAAACTTAGAACAGTAGGAGTTAGAGTTTTATGTGCTTTTCAGATAGTAAAGCCTACTTTAAAAGAGACCTAATGTAACTTTCCATAATGGCGAGCCTTCTACACTTGGCAAAGTCTAAAGGTCCCAAGAATCAAAATTGTTAATGGAATCATTACTGGTCATGCAATTATACAAAAATTGCAGTTATGATTTGTAAACTAGGAGAGTACATCATCAAAATTAGGGGAAGAGCCAGAAAAAAATGCCAAAAGTAATAAAAAGTCTCTAGTACACTAGTTGTAAAAAGAGATACAGACTACTTGTAAGGAAGTGAACACAGTTCAGGTTTAACTGTGCACAGTGACAAGCGTCCACAAACATCCTACAATGAAGGTAGAAAGAATAATCTTGAAAGTCCAGCAAAAACTGGATCTTGTTAATTTGTTGGCAACCAATGCAGTTGAGAGTCAAGGTCACTCGCGTAAACTTTGTTTCTTTTGGATTCAATTAAATGGGTCACAAAAAGGTCTTTTCTGGGTTGTGCGTGCCTCATACTACCATGTTACTCAATGCTAACCAGTTACATAATTCCAAGAAGCTACAGTAGTGTTCATTCTTTAAATCCTCCATCTCATCTCTCATCAAATATTATTTACTTCTTCTGTATTTTGACATATTACGTACTGATTTCTCAATTACTTAGAGATACTGCGATGTCATGATAACAGAATTATATGAAGTAAAGTAGAAGCTTGAGCACAAACAGATACCAGTGTATATCAATTGGTCTCAATGGTTTGCATCTGCTCTATACTCTGCCACTTGAAATAGAGTTGGGAGGTCGGCTCTTATGGTACAGTGGTAGCGTCCCTGCCTTTGACCCAGAAGGCTTGGGGATCATGTTTCACCTGTTCCAGATTGTGTCATCACATCTCAATAGGTTGATCAGAAAACAAAAACAACAGACCAATATTGACCATAATGGGCTTTGCATGTAAATATTAAATAGTGTTGGGTGAAAACAAGGCATCTTCAAAATACTGACCAGCACAACAATGTCTTTCATATGGTCATATTCCTCTGGATGCAGGAAGGCTGTGAACTCCTCTTTTGTAGCAAACAGGTCACCATTCTGGTCAGCCTTTTTGAACCTGCGTTCATCTCTTATCATCATCTGTTTATAGTTGTAGCCATCGTCAGCATCCACATCATCTTGGAGATCAAAAGAGTGTAGAAAGAAGGAAGGGAAAGAACAATTCCAATATTAGTAAATAGGTTGAAAACAGAGGCATGTGAACATTCGATCAATTCTGGAAAGAATGTTAGACCCCAGATAAACGTTCTGGTAGGTAACTGACAGTGACTGAATGCTAAAGGAAAAGGTTTGTTTATACATCAGTCTTCAAAATATTTCACTCTTGCCTTGGATGCTACAGGAATCTCTGCTAAAATAAAATTCTGCATTTTCTCAAAATTACCCTGTAAAGAAAGGAGAGAAAACCTGATTATTCAATCAGCACTACAGTAGTTACCACAATTCTATGGTAGCAACCTGGTAAAACTAAACATCAACTCATTCCTAGTGAGTTTTCTTTCCATGTTTTCTTGCGAAGATGTACTTTGAAAACATAGTCAACAGAAAAAAGTTTGGTTTTGATTTGGATCCATGCCAAGGTAGTGAAAAGCAGGTTAGATCAATAAAACAAAAAAGAATTGCAGGTGCTGGAAATCTGATACAAAAACAGAAATTGCTGAAGAAACTTAGGTCTGGCAGCATCGGTGGGAAGAAAGCAGATTTAATGCTTCAGGTCCAGTGACCTTTGTTTTGAATGTTAACTTTGCTTTCTCTCCATACATGCTGCCACTTCTGCTGAGTTTCTCTAGTAATTTCTATTTTTGTATCAGGTCAGATCAACCGATCAAGGAACAGAGTGTAACAGGAAGCCAATGGAAATAGCTCAGTTCCATTCACCACGATGAACACTTAGATGATCTACCAACACTAGAATCGACAGGATACCAATTTGTTGTGAAAGAGGTCACGTTACATGAAGGGATCAATTTATACTTTTCAGTGTTGAATATTCAATACCCTTTATAATGCAACAATAGACACTTAGGGGTTGACGTATCACAAGCGACAGTGTTAAAACAAATTCTTTTTAATTTGCTTCAAATCAAGACACTGATTCCCACAATTTCCTGCATCCCACCTATAAATCTTTTTGTATATCACTGATATTTTCAATTTTAGGAAACATTATACTGAACACAAAGACTGGCAAATACAGCATTTTAAATTATACAGTGCATAGTTAAATCTCTGGCAGGGTTTGGTAATCAATCATGCAATCAAAATCAAAACTCAAGACTTTAAATGAGTTTCACCAACTCTATTCACCAGTCATGAACACGCAGAGCTTATTCAAATACTAATTAGAACACTCAGCTGCACAAACTTTGACATTTGCTGGCACATTAAGCTGGGCCATGAGCATAGTTTAATTACAGAGGATGGACTGTGGAATGGTAGGCCGAACCTACTATGAATGGCCGAGAATCCTGGTATTGTATTCATTAGAGTTAAGGTTGAGGGGAGATCTAATAGAAACTTACAAGATAATGCATGGCTTAGAAAGGGTGAAAGCTGGGAAATTGTTTCCGTTAGACAAGGAGACTAGCACCCATGGGCACAGCCTTAGAATTAGAGGGGGTCAATTTAGAACGGCAATGAGAAACATTTCTTCAGCCAGAGAGAGGTGTGCCTTTGGAATTCATTGTGACAGAGTACAGTGGAGGCTGGGACATTACATGTCTTCAAGGCAGAGACTGATAAATTTTTGATCTCACAAGGAATTGAGGATCATGGGAAGAGTGCAGGTAAGTGGAGTTGAAATCCCTTCAGCCATGATTAAATGGCAGAGCGTACTCAATGGGCCAAATGGCCTTACTTTCATTCATATGTCTTATGGTTTTATAAAGTCCAAAACTAACCCAATGAATTTCCTTACTACATGTATTGTTAAGCTGTCTATTTGTTACAAATGAAGACTTTGAAAATAAGTTGTCATTTATTTAAAAGACTTTCTCATCCTCCTAAAACCCCATGCACCAAATGTTGTTATAACTAACCAAGGCAATTATTCAAGCCAGTTGAATTGCTGAGATTAATGAGAAACTATGCTTTCCAGCATTTGGATAAAACACTACATTCAGCAAAGATGAATTTTCTCTTTGCACAAATCACGTTGCGAGACTCAAAAAAAGTCACATGTTTTGTCATTTATTCAGGTGAAATAGGTTTTACTGGCGTGCTCAACATTTATTACCTGCCCTATATTTTGTGGACCCGAGTAGCCTTCATGAACTACTGCAGACTATTTCATGTCGACACACCTACAAAGTTGCCAGAGAGGGAGTTCCAGGATTTTGACTCAGTCGCAATGAAGGAATAATGATCTTGTTCCAGTCAGGAAAGGGAGTGATTGGATATGAACTTGTAGGTGGTGTTGTTCCCACAGATCTGCTGCCCCTGTCTTTCTAGAAGGTTTGGAAGGTTCTGTCTAATTCTGATGCATTTCTGCAGTACAGAGTACATACTGCCGCTACTGTGTGCTGATGTTGGACAGAGTGAAGTTTGTGGATGTGGCATCGATCAAATGGTGTTTTTTTTTGGCAGATGTGAATGTCCTTGAGTGTTGTTATTGTTTGCATCCAGGTAAATGGTTATTCCATCACACCCCTGACTTGCACCTTATAGATAGTAGACAATCACTGGGGAAACCAGAGGGGAACTATTCACCATTGAATTCATATCTAACCTACTATTGCAGCTGGAATATTTACATGGCCCATCCAAGTCAATTTCTGGTCAATGGTAACCCTTAAGATAATGGTTGAAAACTACCAAGCAATGATAATGCTACTGAATCTTAAATGATGATGGGTTAGATGCTCTTGTGTCAGATAGTCATTGCCTGACAGTAGTGTAAGGCAAATGTTACTTGCCATTTATCAGCCCAAGCTTGAAGGTTGTCCAGATCTTACTGCATTAGGACAGACAGAGTATTTGAGTAATCATGCACAATGCTTAGGACCAATCAACAGCAAAAATCCCTATTTCACATTTTAATGATGGAGACCAGGTCATTATTATGGATTCAAAGATGGTTGGGCATACAGCATTTATCCTGAGGACCTGCAGCTGTGATGACTGGCTTCTAATATCCACAGAGACTCTCTTTTGCAATAAATGACTCTGAACATAGCAAGAAAAATGCTAAAGGAAATCTATAACTCTGACTCTAAATCAATGCATATGGAGTTAAAGCAGGAAGGTGTGGTCAAATTAAAAGATCAGCTACAATCTTATTAAACCAACCTACTCTTACTGCAACTTGTATTCATAAAATGAATAAAGTTCCCTCTACTTTGTCTAACCATTACATGTCATTTTATACTTGTATCATTTTGCATTTTGAATTAGGGGCTTTACATACCATGTGTCTGCTTTCAACAAGAGCTTTAATGAAGTTATTCACAATTAAGTTGACCCTAGAGACAAACTAAAATAGACTTCCACCCCAGAGTGCCTTATTTAGCTTCAGGTCTTCATGTGTACAGTACAACTAGAATATTCAAGAACTTGCCAAATATACTGATGTGGAGACACACCCTGAAAGAAAAGGGTATGGATCGTTCTAATGAGTGCAACTGTGACAATTCTAGAAGGAAATTACCTGGAGAAATATTTAGCTATTCTATCTCAAAATTAGAGCATTTCTACCAGATAAAAAAGGTGAGAAATGTGGAACTTGCTCCTCCAAAAGCTTGTGAGTGCAGCTGAGTTAACTGAATTTTATGATTTGAGATACAGATGGACTGGCCATCATTAGAGAAGACTTGGAGAAAAAAAATGCACAAGCATCAGATTAATGATGGGAAAACAGCATGAGCAAGGAGGACACTGAGACAGTCAGCATACCTGAAAAGAGGTAAAGAGAAAAGTACTCTGTTCTTCAAAAATAGCACAACAGACAGCAAAGTCAGCAACTTAAACAATACAAGAGAAATAGGGTCATGCTTTCATGAAGGAACAGCGGACCTACCCGAGAAGGACAGCAGCAGCGTGAGAAAAAAAACTGATAGCACAGAGACCATTTAACCTGTCAGCCGAAGAGTGAGGTCGCAGGAAAACGTGTGAATGGTGAGAATTTCTTCCAGGTATCACGATTGGACAATTGCTTTAATCATGGATCATTACTTAAAATAGTTAACATCTAATTAATTAAATTGAATACGAATGGATGAGTAGGTGATGTGTTGCAGCCGTAGTTATGTGGGAGCTGCTGGTTGCCAATGTGATCCACAGTGACCACATCTGCAGCATGAGTTGGCTGCTCAAGGAACTTCAACTCAGAGTTGAGAAGCTAGTATCTGAACTTCAGACAATAGGAGAGATCAGCAAGAGGGCAGCGACACCTGGAAAATTTTAAGAGACGAGCACACCCTTAAATTGAGAGTCAAATTTAATGTTGTACAGATGGAAATATAGTGGAGTACCACAAGGATCAGTCCTTGAACCTCAATTATTTACTACCTGTGTTATGTTTTGGGTGGCACAGTGGTTAGCACTGCTGCCTCACAGCGCCTGAGACCCGGGTTCAATTCCCGACTCAGGCGACTGACTGTGTGGAGTTTGCACGTTCTCCCCGTGTCTGCGTGAGTTTCCTCCGGTTTCCTCCACAGTCCAAAGATGTGTGGGTCAGGTGAATTGGCCATGCTAAATTGCCCGTAGTGTTAGGTAAGGGGTAAATGTAGGGGTATGGGTGGGTTGCGCTTCGGCAGATCGGTGTGGACTTGTTGGGCCGAAGGGTCTGTTTCCACACTGTAAGTAATCTAATCTAATCTATGTCTTGGAGGAGGGGACAGAGTGTAATGTATTCAAATTTGCTGATGGCACAAAAAATAGGTTAGGAGGCAAGTTGTGATGAGAACGCAAGGAAGCTGCAAGGGGTTGTGGACAGAGTGAGTGACTGGGAAGAAACTTGGCAGACGGAGTTTAACTTGGGAAGTGTGAAGTCATGCACTTTGATAGGAAGAATTAAAACGCAGATTGACATTTCTCTCCATTTAAATAACAAAAAAGTACAGAGTAGAAGGATCTTGGTGTTCTTGTCCATCATATGGGCAGCATGGTCCCAGCTCACAGCACCAGGGTCCCAGGTTCGATTACAGCCTTTGGCGACCGTGTGTGGAGTTTGCACATTCTCTCCATGTCTGCATGGGTTTCCTCCCACAGTCCAAAGATGTGCAGGTCAGGTGAATTAGCCATGCGAAATTGCCCATTGTGGTAGGTGCATTAGAGGGAAATGGGTCTGGGTAGGTTACTCTTCAGAGGGTCGGTGTGGACTTGTTGGGCTGAAGGGTTTGTTTCCACATTGTAGGGAATCTAATCTGAGCGTTAGCATACAAGTGCGCTAAGCAAGATAAATGAAATTTTGTCCCTTAAATTTTAGACAGTTTGAGTTTAAAAATGGGAAAGTCTTGTTCCACCTGGAAAAGGTGGTGGTCAGGCTGAACCTGCAGAACTGTACAATTTTGAACACATATTTAAGAAAGTACATATTAACATTGGAAGCTGTTCAAAAGAGATTCACTCTTGATTCAAAAGAAATTCAAAAGGATGAAGTGGTTGACAGATCAGTATACCTAAACAGATTAATTCTTTATTTATTAAACGTTAGATGAAAGAAAGATGACCTTATTAAAACATACAAAATACAAGGCAAATATTGAGAAGGTGAATGGCTTACTCCTGCTCCTATTTATGTTCTTATGAATGTAATGTACTGATGGATGTGAACTTTTATTGCTAAATTACAAAGTTGCAATATAACTTGAAGTCTCTAGAAGTATCAAAAATCATCTTGAATCATTTTTACAAATCATAGCAGGGTAGTTCAGCACCAAAATTCCTCCTCCTGTTTACTGCCACTAACTGCTTTCCCTTTAGTATTACATGCAGCTCAATGTCTCGCCTGCTGCTCCTTACCCAGGTAGTAGCCGTATGTTACGTTTCTGTATTCCTCCCAGGAGACAAGCCCATCCTGGTTACTGTCGAAATCTGGCCACTGGCGCCCAACATTCTCGAAGATGTATCTCTTCTGAGCCCGCTTTATCCAGGCCTTCAGCTCTGCCTCCGTCACAAATCCGTCCTTATCCTCATCTATTTTATCTACTATCATTCTACAAAAAGACAAAAAACGTGTAGATGGCAGGGTCAGACTCTGGACTTTAAAGAATCGTCATAAAAACCTACCCAACAGGGACCCATAGGTCGCATTTTTGTACTCTTCCCAGGACACGAGGCCATCGTTGTCTAGATCATGACCCTTCCACTGACGTTCGATATCCTCGTAAATCCAACGCTTTTGTGCAAGTTTAATCCATTTCTTAAGTTCCTCCTCTGTAACAAACCCATCTTTGTCTCCATCGATTTTATCTACAATTTTTCTGTTGGGAGAGTCAGAAAACCCGGGAAAGGTTAGGAAAGGAGCTTGGAGAAGTTGACCGACTGGTACTTATGTTCAATGTAGAGAAGGATTCTGCAGAGTTATACTGAAATGGACTTCTGTGGGTGCACTCCCCATTAACTTTGATCTAACAGCCACCTTAAATTACTTACAACAGGTGATTTGTATGTAAAAGTCAAAACTTCAGCTGTGGATTTAAGAGAAGAGATGAATTCAAACTCCCCAACACAGAGACAGATAAATTGCAATGCCCCCACTTATATTTCACCATGTGGAATCATCAAATGTAAAACCAGGGACTAACTAGAATTGTCCTGGTAGTTTCTCAATCAGAAAAGCCATGAATCCTAAAAGGGCCAATTTGAAAAAAAAAATCATTTAATCTAGTCTTTCGCCTGTAGAATCAGAGCTCAAATCCAACTCAATTACTATAATGAAATAAATCTGTTCAATTTATTTGTGACCTTCAACCACATATCTGGTGATCCCAAATGTTCTTAATCTAGAACTCAAAAGTCGCATAGCCGCACTGAGGAAATATCGAAGAGTTGCCAGAGTACAGCTTTAAAACTTTGTAACACTGATCTGGACTGAGAGAACTTGGTACCACGAAGTATATACTTTGCACATTGCAGTCTCTTACTTTTAAATCTCAGCATGGTACTAAAAAAGTATTTAGGAGAGGTGAGCAAAGGCAAAAGGAAACTGTTTAACTGGCACCTTATCAACCAGCACTCTCAAACTGAGAAAAATTATATCACAAATACAGAAGTAGTTTTATTTTGTATTATCACAGTCTCCCCAATGTCTGAGTAGTCGGTTGAGAGAGTGAGAGTGAGAATGAGAAGGCTCTCTATCAATAAGTTAAGGCAAAGTTACATTATTTATAGTATAAATCACTTAAATTAATAAAGAGTGAGGTGTGTCTCCCCTGCATTAGGTTTCTATTACTGTGTAATTTTACATTAATTATGTGGACCTTTGATCAATCGGCATATTTGATCAACTAATACACTCCTAATCCCATTAGGTGCCAGTTAATAAAAGGTTTGCTGCAGTACCGAGTTTTCTGACGTGGAGAAGGGAAATAGCAAGGACTGAGTGGAGGAATAAAGTTTCCCACCACTGACTGTTGATGAGGATGGGGATGGGACAACCATTAAAAAAAGGTTGTTACTGAATAGTGACATCCAGTTCTAGATTCTCCCTGAAAAGGAAACATGCTCTTCACATCTGCCCTGTCACCCCCCTCAGCATTTTGTATGCTTCAATCAAGTCACCACTTTTCTGAAGCCCAGCGGGTACAAGCCTAACCTGTCTAACCTTGTCTCAAGGTAATTCACCCTTTCCTGGAATTAGTCCGATAAGCCTCTTTTTGAACTGCTTCCAAAGCATTTATGTTCCTCCTTGGGCAGCACGGTGGCTCAGTGATTAGCACTGCTGCCACACAACACCAGAGTCCTGGGTTTGATTCCCACCTGTCTGTGTGGAGTTTGCACATTCTCCCTGTGTCTGCGTGGGTTTCCTCCCACAATCCAAACATGTGCAGGTCAAGTGATTTGGCCATGCTAAATTGGCCATTGTGTTAGGTGCATTAGTCAGGGGTAAATATAGGGTAGGGGAATGGGTTTGGGTAGGTTTCTCTTCAGAGGGGCAGTATGGACTTGTTGGGCTGAAGAGCCTGATTCCACATTGTAGAGAATCTAACTTAATCTTAAATAAGAAAACCAATAAAGCACATTACTCTAAATGAAATTTTGCCAGTCCTGTGCATTATTAAACTGTAAATATTCCTGCTTTAGTATTCAACCCTCTTGCAATAAATTTGCTGTAGCGATACTAAACATTATGATTTATGAACTAGGAAAGCCAGACCTCTGCAGACTCTGAGATGCACAATCTCTTACTATTTAGTCAACGTGTTTTAATTTCTCCTGCCAAAATGATCAATTTTGCATATTCCCATGATACTTCATTTGCCAGATCTTTGCCCACTTACTTAAGGAGCCTATAAAAAAGGTATATAGATATGTTATGTCCACTTCATAACTTCCTTTTCTGTTTACTATGATGACATGTAGATAGACTTAAGTCAATGCCCCACAAGAGATTAGAAAATCAGAAGGCGGTTTATGAACACAAGCATGTGATGATCAAATGCTGACTCAACAAAAATGCATTTTAAGTTACAAGCTGCAGAACAAGGCTATTCTCTGTAAGGAAGTAAAATGAAAGCAAAACACTCAACACACTGGTGAACAAAACCAGTGTTGAAGTAGTCCGTTTTACAAGGGCCTTAAAAAGAAAGGAGAATTACTTACGGAATTAATATGCACTTTCATTGCATATTCTTCGTAGAGACTTCATTCCTTTCTTTCTCGAAGGTGACAATTCTTGCTTGGACATAGTTTCACACACCCAAAAAACCCATTATGGGAAGATCCCAGCAGCCAGGAGGGATATAATACAATCATAACCACTATTGTCCACAATTGTGAAGGACGGAATAGACTCACGAATGACTTAGATAAATGACATGTTTCAGAAAACACAGTAGTATTATTACAAATCAGCACAAAGAGGTTACTGACCAAGCTTGTCATGTTTCTGCAGAGGAAACTATCAACTGAACTATTGTAATCTTGATGTGGAGGAGCCGGTATTGGACTGTGGTGGACAAAGTTAAAAATCACAACACCAGTTTATAGTTCAACAGGTTTATTTGGAAGTACTAGCTTTCGGAGCGACGCTCCTTCATCAGGTGGTTGTGGAGCAGGAGCATAAGACACAGAATTTATAGCAAAATATTACCATGATACAATGATACGTTGAACAGTCTTTCATCTTTTAGAATGGGTTGCAGGTTTCAGTTCATTAATATGTAAATCCCAGAACTTCTTTTAAGTCAGATTCTCGAGATACCTTTTGTGATAAAACCTTAAGGTGACATCTCAGCTCAAACAATGCATTAAACGGTGTGAGGTTAGAATTTGTCTGTAACCCAATCTTGAGTCAGACTGGTTCTATTTCTAAAGTAGAATTTAGAAAACACATTTTTTGAGCAAAATAGAATGTATCTGCAAAACCCCATTGACTTGTGTGCGCGCATGTGAGATAGACAGATAAAGAAAGAGTGAAACGTGAGTGTGTTGGCATGAGTGAAAGCTTGGTTAAGTGGGTGTGATGGAGTATAAGCCTGTTAGATGGGGGTGTGTGCGTGTGTGTGTGTAAGTGTGTGAATGTGTAAAGAGTGTGTGAGAGAGTGTACTCTCTCTCACACACTGTTTACATATTCACACACTCACGCAGACCCTATCTCATATACATACTGTCACAGGCTTATACTCCATCACATCCACTTAACCAAGCTTTCATACATTCTATTTTGCTCAAAAAATGCACAATCTGCAGGCAGTCAATACATGTAGTATTTTCTAAATTCCACTTTAGAAATAGAACCAATCTGACTCAAGATTGGAATACATACAGACTCTAACCTCACACCTGTTAATGCATCATCTGAGCTGAAATGTCACCTTAAGATTATAAAACCTTAAATTTATCTCGAGAATGTGATGTAAAAGAAATTCTGGAATTTATATATTAATGAAATCAAAACCTGCAACCCATTCTAAAAGATGAAAGACTTAACAACAATCCAGGTTTGTTCAATATATAATTTCAGTTGCATGGTACTAATCTTTTGCTATAAATTCTGCATCTTATTCTCCACGATCACCTGATGAAAGAGCAGCCCTTCGAAAGCTAATGCTTCCAAATAAACCTGTTCGACTATAACCTGGTGTTGTGATTTTTAACTATTGTAATCTTGTTCTTATTTTAAAAGATAATATCAAAATTTATTTTGCTAGGTCAAAATGGCTTTAAGTTCATAATCCCATTGCTATTAAGAGTGACTTATGGCCAAGGATTCCCATCTATTGTAGAAACAATATTAAAGCTTTGTTTCCTAATGAGGGAAGATGGATACACAACACAATTAACATTGATACATTAAATTCTCACAGAGGAAACAGTTACACTTATGAAGTTTAGAATCCAACTCACATCAAGGAGTTTCCCATAAGTCTAGAAGTAGCTATTCAAAATCAATATAGTCCCAAACTAAATAACAGTTATTGTGTGCTCTTTAAAATATGTTTAAAAGTATGGTCAACAGTACAACTTTAATGTAAATCATTATTGGTTTCATATTTTCTGTCATGTTCTTACATACCCAAGCCTTTCTTTGCTTTCCTCAGGAGTGAGCTGATCAAATGTCTTTGCCTCCTCAGCCCCAAGGAAGGCATCATGGTCATATTCAAAGTTCTCAGAATCATCATGCACCTTGTCGCTCAGTTCTTTCTCATGGAAGGTACGATCCTTCTTTTCGGTTGGTTTGCTCAGGGCATAAACACCACACATGGTCAGGTACAGGATCAGCTTTGTTAAACCCATCACGTCTGTGGTCTTTCTGCAAAGGAAAGAAAGTATGTTAAACCTTCCCAAAACGTGTTCTAAGTTATTTTTAAGTACATATTGGGTTGAATGGAGAAAGGTGGATCAAGAAAATAAATAAACCTTTTCCTACATTCTAAAGAAAACAAAACAAATGTTGCGTACTGGAGCACCTGAGAAAAAAAAATAAGATCAGACCATTCAGAGCACTGATTAAAGCATTTAGAATACCAATTAATTAAGTTTTGTTAAATTTCCTTATTTCTGCCAGAGGTGCTGGATCCACTGCTTTTCGTCATTTATACAAAGAACTTGGATGTGAATATGGGAGGCATGATAGTAAATTTGCAAATGATACCAAAATTGGAAGTGTAGTGGACAGCAAAGAAGATTATTTCAGAATATAAGGGCCAAGGAATGGCAAATGGATTGTAATTTAGATAAACATGAGGTGCTGCATTTTGGAAAGGCAAATCAGGGCAAGACTTACTTACTTTATGGTAAGGTCCTGGGGAGAGCTGCTGAACAAAGAGACCTTAGAGTGCAGGTTCATAGTCCCTTGAAAGTAAAGGCAGCATTTGGTATGCTTGCTTTTATTGGTCAGTGCATTGAGTACAGGAGTTGGGAGGTCATGTTGCGGCTATACAGGACATAGGTTAGGCCACTATTGGAATACTGCATGCAATTCTGGTCCCCTCACTAAGAAGGATGTTGTGAAACTTGAAAGGGTTCAGAAAAGATTTACAAGGATGTTGCCAAGATTGGATGGTTTGAGCTATAGGGAGAGGCTGAATAGACTGGGGCTATTTTCCCTCATCGGAAGCCGAAGGGTGACCACATAAAAGGTTTATAAAATCATGAGGGGCATGGATAGGGCAAATAGACAAGGTCTTTTCCCTGGCATTGGGAGGGCAAAACCAGAGGGCATAAGTTTAGAGTGAGAGAGGAAGATTTAAAAGAACCTAAAGGGCAACCTTTTTTTAATGTAGAGGGTGGTGTGTGTATGGAATGAGTTGCCAGAGGAAGTAGTGGAGGCTAGTACAATTACAACATTTAAAAGGCATCTGGATGGGATATATGAATAAGAAGGGTTTACAGGGATATGCACCAAATGGGACTACATTTATTTAGGATATCTTGTCAGTGTGGACGAGTTGGACCGAAGGATCTGTTTCAGTGCTGTATAACTATAAACTCAATAACTTCTCAACTATCACTCATTTGGTGGTAAGATAGCCTCAACAAACCATACCTATGCCAGGGATCGTGTAGTTGATATATTAGGTGATACACAAGCTGTGTGGAGCTAGTTAAAATACATTGCATCTTTTTTTCTTTGACCATTGACAAGATGTTCTTGCAATTCTGTTACACCCATTAAAAGGACTCCTGCTCCCAAATGCCATATAAGAACTAACCCTTTTTAAGAGAGCAGGCATGTAGATGATTTAAGCATTGCCAGAAATCAGGGACTTGGTTTATTGTCATAATCAGGAACTGGTTTCAACTGCAATGTTTACCAATTGTTGACGATTTTATGTTGGTCATTTGGGTGATGTGCTGCAAGAAACTTGGCATCAATGGAACAGCATTCTGCTGGAGAAAGCAGGTTCAGGAGTTGGAAAATTGTCAGGTGGGAAACTCATAGCATTGAAACTGTCATCAGTTAAGTTGACACTTCAGTGTGATACCAAAGTAGTGCTACAATATTGGTGTATATCATTCTTTCAAGTTACTAAGAGACTTCGCCCAATGAGATGGATGGAAAAGAGAAGGTACTTGAAAAAGGAGCTCAAGTGTCCTCTAGGTATCCTAGCCAACATTTATTCTTCCACCAACAAAAACAGATCACCGATTAAAGTGTTCTTGCTATAAATTCCATTTTATACAGTCACACAATAGTATTCAATAAATAATGTACCTTATTAGGAGCTATTCTACAAGAGAACGGTTTTTGCTCTCAACTTTAAAAGAAACAGGAAAATTAACATGCAAAACCATGGATAAAAGCCTACAAGTAACTAACTTGATTTGTAAAAACAATTGACCAATAAAATCAAAGTCCAATTTCTGAACTCTAACTAGTATAAAATGTTCAAAAAACAAAACAGCTAATTCCTTACCAAATATTGCTAACGATTCACTAGGATTTAGTAGTGAACAAATGTTCTACATTAATGCTAAATACAAGCATAAAATGTCTATTAGCTAAGATAGAAGTCTTTTTAAACAATTAAATCTCAACTATTGCAGGTTACCAAAATGATCACTGCTTGGCATATGGGCAAGAATGGGATAGTGTAGGTGAGATGGGCTTCAGATTGGTTTCACAGGTCGGTGCAACATTGAGGGCCAAAGGGCCTGTACTGCACTGTAACGTTCAATGTTTCTCTATACATAAAGCAATCTACTTTTGTTCATCTTTTTCTTCTGCACTTCCCGCCTAAACCCAACGTTAAAAAAAATTTCCTAACAGTATCAACGTATGCCTGTCCTGCAATAAACTATTTCCTAAGTTTGCATCATACGAATTTCATGAACTGCTGCCAATTCGGTACAACTTTTGTATAGATTGCTTCATTTTTCAGACTTTTAACTGCACTCCACTGATCTCACAATGAGGTTCTTTAATGCATTGACCTATTCCATCTCTTCTCTAGAAAGATATAAACCTAAAATTCTAAACACTGTGCTCCAATTCTTTTTGATATCTTGATCAATCTCTATTGTATCAGACATGCTAAATTAACCTTACAATTGTCAAACATACCTCACAACTGTATAATTAATAAATGGATGCAATTTTACACATTGCTCCCCTAAAACTTTAGTATTGCCGACTACTTGAATAAAACTCAATACATTGGTAATTATTTATTGGTAATCTGCTGGTTTTATAATCCAGAAGCTCAAGATTTGGAGGAAATAGGTTCAAATCCCATTTAAGTTAATTTAACAGAATTGAATGTTTTATCAGTTTCATGCTTGCCATTCCTCTCATTAGTTGTTATAAATTGGCTTAATAATCTCATTTACAGAAAGAAATTTCCCATTCTTACTCTAATTGGCCTATACAGAACTCCACACCCACAGCATTGACTTAACTGCTCTCTGGGAAAAGAGATCACATGCAAGTCACTCAGCTATATCAAACAATTCAAGAAAAATTGCAATGATTCAGGGGAGCAACTAGCGATGAACAAGAAATGTTGGCCTAACCAGTGACCCAGACATCCTTAAATATTAAATAATTTGAAAAATTAGCAAAGTGGAAAGGGTAGAATATCATGTGTTCAAATTCTTGGTGCATCTTATACTTGGGAGAGAATGCGCTTACAGTTCCATGTGCTCCTTTAGCAAAGTGCCCAAAACATCACAATATAAAATTCCTGACTGATAGAACAGCAAGTTTTTCTTCCACAAGCTTGTGTTAAAACTTAATAAACAGTGTCATTCGATGATGATAACTCCTCATGCCTTTATTAGCCTTACAATCAATTTAGAGAGTCATAGAAATGTACAGCACAGAAACTGATCCTTTGGTCCAACTCGTCGATGTCTCATATCCTAATCTAATGTAATCCCATTTACCAGTACTTGGCCCTTCCTATTCATATACCCATCCAGATGCCTTTTAAAATGTTATAATTGCACCAGCCTCCACCACCTCCTATGACAGCTTATTCCACACATGCACCACCTTCTGCATGAAAAAGTTGCCCCTTCAGTCTCTTTTACATTTTTCCCCCTCTCACTCTAAACCTATGCTCTCTAATTTTGGAGTCCCCACACCCCAGGGAAAAGACCTTGCCTATTTATCATATCCATGCTCCTCAGGATTTTCTAAATCTCTATAAGGTCATCCCTGAGGCTCTGAATAGCCCCAGTCTATTCAGCCTCTCCCTGTAGCTCAACCTCTGCAATCCTGGCAACATGCTTGTAAATCTTTTGACACAAGTTTTTATTTTAAAATTTCTCCCATGTCACAGTTCACAACGTGCAGCTTTGAAACCACATTGCTGCATGTACTTCACACTTTGCAGTAAACCTCAAAATGTTCTCCACTGTGTTTCACTGGAAAATGGATGTTATTCTGCTGAGGTTAGATCTTTGAAGTTGTGCCTCACTATTGGTGACATCACCTTTTCTGTTTTGTAATGAATGTTGGTCACCGTTCCTCCATTACAATGCTTATTATGTTTCAAAGCTATTTCTTCATTCATTTCAGGAAGCTTTATGCTATGCTCTTCGCTACCTCAAAGTATTACTTTAATTACAAATTCCACTAATAAAGATTACAAGTGGACGTTATGATCTTTTGCAAGTCAAAATCAAAATTTAGTGACAAAGGAAAGAAAGTATTGAAATTTTCCAAATCTTTTTTGGGCATTACAGACAATTACAAATTTTCAAACTGCATTTGCCACTGAATGATACATTTACGTGATTACAACTGTGTGTTAATAGACCAAGTTAAAAAAATAGTCAGCAGCCCAAGTACTTCATTCTCAAATAGCCATAATCTCATGCTGTTTGCAAACATGGAATGGGGGCAGTAATAGGTATTTACCCCTCGAGACGGCACTGCTATTGGTCTTGGTGATGGCTGATCTTTGATTTCAACATCATTTTCTCATATTACCTCCCATATCCCTAATATTTAGAAATCTATCAGTCTCCCTTCGAGTACACTCAATTACTGGGAGTATCACACCCTTCTCGACAGAGGATTCCAATTTTTTCAACCACCTTCTGAATGGAGAAATTCCCCCTCATCCCCCTGCTTCTCAGCATTCCTTGTCCTCTCCTGTCCTGGATATTTCAGATTCCTATCCCCAATGCCAGGGGAAATATCTTTCTTGCATCTAGGTGCTACACATTTCTGGAGTAGGTAGGACTTGAACCCAGGCTTCTTGGCCCAGAGGGGAGGAAAATATGACTGTACCACAAGAGTTCCCTTTCTTGCATCTACCCTATGCAAATTGTGTATAATTCAATAAGAACATCTCATTCTTTGAAACTCTAGAATATGTAGGTCTCCTCAGCCTCTCCATATTTATCCAAACAGTATTTCAAATCAGGGAGGGACATCATACAAGCACACAGTGTAAACTGCCAATAAGAAATTATACTTGCATGATGAAACTTCAGGTATGCTCAGTAAAGTCATTTCTTTCTCCTTCCCTCAAGCATTTCCACCTCCTCGGGCACTAAATTTCTCACTCCAAATGGTAACTCTCTGTGGAATTAGTTACCATGGTTGTGTATAGGTGCATCAGCAATAGGCATTACATCCCCATGCTATTTGACTCTATGAGAGAACCTGGCTGACACATGGCACAGTAATAACAGTTGATTGCTATAAGAAAACTGAAGCGGTACCTCAGATCTCAACACCTTAGAAGGAGGTGACACCTGAGTTCAAAGAGTAACAGTTATTAATTGTGAGGCAAATTTCTTTTAAAACTCATTATAAAACTAATTGGTGCAATGTTGGAAAACTTAGGTCTTTTGGAAGCTACTGAATAGTTTGAGGATGCTGAGCCAATTACCACACCCTAACAGAGGTCAGGCAATTGAATACAGGATCAAAACTTGGAAATTAAAATCTGGTCTCCTTGTCCAAGATAAAGTGAGGATCAGTAGATGCTTAAATAAGTTAATTGATAGCTACAGAATTCAAAAACTAATAATCTAGGGAATAACTCATTATTGCTACCAACTTTGAAAAAAAACAAATTCACCCACAATGTCATCTATAATTAGCTTGGTGGGAACTCAAAAAATAAATGAACTTAAGCAAAATAAAGACAAGTGAACAAAATATTAAACTTAAGCAACATCCAGCCTCTCAGATGGAGATAGAAGATTTAAGATTATTATTCAAAGAACAGGAGGGATTAATTTCCTATTCCTTGGATGCTGCCTAACCTGCTGTGCTTTAACCAGCAACACATTTTCAGCTTTTCCCAGTGTTCTAACCAATATCTAAACTTTAATCACCATAACAAATTATCAGATCATTGCTGTCTTAGACACCAAGAACACATGATGTAAACCTTTAACACCATAAAGTTATTAAAGTTAATATATTTATTCAGGTCTGAAAATACATGAAAAATTTTCTTTAGGGCTGAAGATCATCCTATATTATCTAATTTAAAAGTTAGAACAAAAGCAATAATAAAATTTAATCACTCTTGCTAAGGGTGTATTCAAATTGTTTGTGATCCATCCTCAAAACCTTTTTAAAAATCAAAACTGGAGGAATGTAATTACAAGTACAAAGGTCAATCCACAAACATTTCCAAAAGGCAGGCTCTGCCCAATGATCTTCATGGTTAAATGAATTGGGTAACTGTTCAACGTTACAACACAACGATCAGTTTAACAGTTTTAATAAAATTATCATAAATGGAAATTAAAATCAAATAATGAAATACAACAACGAAAAATAAACAGCTACATTATTTTTGTAACTATTAAGTTGAAAATTTACCTATTAAAAGGGAATGCTTACCACTTTCTTAGTTAGGCTCACAATTATCTTGCAGTTAATTGAATAGCTAATTAGTACATTAATTCCCACCAGTTACTACAACCGAACTAATTATAAATGCCAAATTTCTGACCCCTTCTTCGGCTTTCTATCCACTCTAAAGGGGTCTACCGGAAACTACCCACCCCTGCAGTAAACGGAAATAAACTCACCCTTATTAGCCAATCACACCTCGCCTCCTGTATTCCAGCCTCTCCTTCGACGTCACGGTGACCGTTTTTCATTGGTGGGTTATCGCGCGGGCTGCTATTGGCCGTAAACCGCCACGTCGCGCGTCCAGTTGTCCCGTTACGTGAGCAAGCGCGTGTCCCAGGGTATGCGCCGGCGCAGTGATGTTAGCCATGGCTGATCGCCATGGGAACCGGGGCGGTGCCTCTGCTTTCAGCGCCTTACATGGTATTGGAGCTTTGAAGAGTAACGGTTGTCGATTGTGAAACAAATTGCTAATTGGCGTATTATAGCCAAGTCCACAGAAATAGGACATTCTTTCCTACAGTTTTGCTTCAACTACGCAGCTAGGGAGATTAAATCGTTGAGGCGGGGTGAAATTAAGGACATTTTGTCGTGGAAGACGTTCTTTGGCTTGGAGGGGGAGGGGTGAAGTTGAACTTTAATTTGCAAGGCCAGCCTGAGAGATCCCAAACAACCAAGCAGACCAGATGACCACCACCAGAGTCAGCACGGGAACAGAGCCTTCGGACCAACTTGTCCATGCCGGCGTGATATCTGAAAATAAACCTATTCAATTTGCCGGCATTTGGCTGACATCTCTTAAACCTTCCTAAACATATACCCATCCAGATGCCTTTGGAGTGTTTTTATTGTACCTGTCTACACCACTTCTGGCAGCTCATGCCATAAATGCACCACCCGTGTAAAATAATTGCCCTTCAGCTTGCTTTTAGACATGTTCCCATCTCCTTAAATTTATGCCCTCTAGTTTTGGACACTCATAACTGTGGGAAAAAAAGACCTTGGATATTCACCCTATCTATGTCCTTTGTGATTTTATAAACCTGTATAAGGTCACCCTTCTGATGCTTCAAGAAAAAAAGCTCCAGTTTGGTGGATGTCCATGCTGAATAGCCCATAGTATACAAAGATGTGTAGGTTAAGTGCATTACTCATAGGAAATACAGGGTTACAGGGATAGAGTAGGGCTTGGGTCTGGATGGGATACTCTTCAGAGAGCCAGTGTGGACTTGTTGGGCCGAATGGCTTGGTTCCACAGTGGGGATTCTATTCAGCCTCTCACTGTAGCTCAAACTCTCCAATCCTGGTAACATTCTTGTAAGTCTTTTCTGAGCCCTTTCAAATTTAACAACATTTTTCCTATAGTGGGGAGACCAGAATTGAATGCTGTATTCTAAAAGTGGCTTCACCAGTATCCTGTGCAGCCACTAAATGATGTTCCAACTCCAATATGCAATGCACTGACAAATGAAGGTAGGTATGCCAAACATCTCCTTCAGCATCCTATCTGCCTGTGACTCTACTGCTAAGGAACTATGCGACTGCATCCTGAGGATCTATATTAGGCAACACTTCAGGAACTCACCACTAAGTGTATAAGTCCTGCCCTGGTTCACCTTACCAAAATGCAGCACCTCACATTTATCTAAATTAAATCCCACATGCCATCCATTGGCCCATCTGATCAAGGTCCTGTTGTACTCTGAAATAACCTTCTTCACTATCCACTATACCACCAATTTTGGTGTCATCTGCAAACTTACTAATCATATCTCCTGTATTCGCATCAAAATCATTTATATAAATGACAAAAAGCAGATGTTGAAGAAGTCAGTGCGAAACTTCAAAAGGATTATAGATAAGCTGTGGAGTGGGTGGCAAGGTGGTGGATGAGGTTCAATGCAAGGAAGTGAGAGGTGATGCATTTTTGTAAGAACACTGAAAGATAATATAAAATAGGGGATACAATTCTAAAAGGTCTGTGGGAATAGAGAGACTTCTTGGGTGTATGTGCACAGATCATTAAAGGTAGTAGAATATGTGGAGAGAGCAGTTACTAAAGTGTCCCTTGACTTTATTAATGAGAGCATAGAGTACAAGTGCATCAGGTGATGGTGAATGTGTATAAGACGCATGGTAGACCCCTGCTTGTGTACTTTAGTGGATGCCACATTATATGGCAAGATGTGAATGTATTGGAGAGTGCAGACATTTTTAGAAGAATGGTTCCAGGTATGTACCAAAAGGCCTCTTCTGTGCTGTGTGACTCTGAGAACAGATTGAAGAATTTGGGACTGTTCTCTATGGAGAGAAGGCTGAAAGAAGAATTGATAGAGGCTTTCAAAATCATGAGCAGGTTGGATAAAGTAGACAAAGAGAAGCTGTTCCTACTAGTGAAAGGAACAAGAGTGAGTGGGTGTAGATGTGAAGTGATATACAAAAAAAGCAAAGGCAATGTGAGAAACATATATTTTCATAAAATGAGTAGTTAGTGTATGGAATACATTGCCTAGAAATGTGAGGCAAGTTCATTTGGGACGTTCAAGGGCATTGGGTGGTTATTTGGATAGAAATAGCATGCAAGGGTATGGGTAGAAAGCAGGAGATTGACACTAGTTAAAGATGCTCATTTGAAGAACTAGTGCAGATGTGATGCACTGAATAGCACCCTTCTGCGCCATAACAATTATGAAATAAGGAACAAGCCTATAAAATCCAGGATATTTGGTGATCCTGTTCTAACTCTACTTTGATCCAACACTGTAAGGGATCATAACATGTCACTCCTTTATCATCATATGTTTATATATTTTCTAATCAACGTATACAGAGATGTTATTACACACCACTGGAACAGGTGGGGTTTGAGGTAGCTAGTTTCACAAACTTCTTATATGATAAACACATTTTGCTTTGTTGCCCACTGGATGGTAAAAAAGGAGGGAGGGTGATTTAAAAAAAGGAGGGGGGTGTGACGTTGCTAATTAGAAATGATATAATGGCTGCAGAAAGGCAGTTCGAGGGGATCTGCCTTTGGAGGTAGTATGGGCTGAAGTCAGAAATAGGAAAGGAGCAGTCACCTTGTTGGGTGTTTACTATAGGCCCCCCAATAGCAGCAGAGATGTGGAGAAACAGATTGGGAAACAGATTTTGGAAAGGTGCAGAAGCCACAGGGTAGTAGTCATGGGCGATTTCAACTTCCCGAAAATTGATTGGAAGCTCTTTAGATCAAGTAAATTGGACAGGGCAGTGTTTGTGCAGTGTGTCCAGGAAGCTTTTCTAACTTAGTATGTAGATTGTCCGACCAGAGGGGAGGCCATATTGGATTTGATACTTGGTAACGAACCGGGACAAGTGATGGTCTTGTTAGTGGGTGAGCATTTTGGTGATGGTAAAAAATGAGGTCTGCAGATGCTGGAGATCACAGTTGAAAATGCGTTGCTGGTTAAAGCACAGCAGGTCAGGCAGCATCCAAGGAATAGGAAATTCGACGTTTCGGGCATAAGCCTGATGAAGGGTTGATTCCTGATGAAGGGCTTATGCCCGAAACGTCGAATTTCCTATTCCTTGGATGTTGCCTGACCTGCTGTGCTTTAACCAGCAACACATTTTCAATTTTGGTGATGGTGACCACAATTCTGTGACTTTCACCTTGGTTATGGAGAGAGATAGGTGTGTGCAAGAGGGTAGGCTTTACAATTGGGGGAAGGGTAAATATGATGCTGCAAGACAGGATCTGAGGAGCATAAGTTGGGAGCATAGACTGTCAGGGAAGGATGTCGTTGAAATGTGGAACTTTTTCAAGGAACAGATACGATGTGTCCTTGATATGTATGTATCTGTCAGGCAGGAAAGAGATGGTCGTGTGAGGGAACCTTGGTTGACAAGGGAGGTTGAATGTCTAGTAAAGAGGAAGAAGGAGGCTTCCATAAGGTTGAGGAAACAAGGTTCAGACAGAGCGTTGGAGGGATACAGGATAGCCAGGAGGGACCTGAAGAAAGGGATTAGGAGAGCTAAGAGAGGGCATGAAAAATCTTTGGCGGGTAGGATCAAGGATAACCCAAAGGCCTTTTATATATATGTGAGAAACATGAGAATGACGAGAATGAGGGTAGGTCCAATCAAGGACAGTAGTGGGAGACTGTGTGTTGAGTCGGAAGAGATAGAAAAGATCTTGAATGAGTACTTTTCTTCAGTATTTACAAATGAGAGGGACCGTATTGTTGAAGAGGAGAGTATGAAATGGACTGGTAAACTAGAGGAGATACTTGTTAGGAAGGAAGATGTGTTGGGCATTTTGAAAAATTTGAGGATAGACAAGTCCCCCAGGCCTGACGGGATATATTCTAGGATTATGTGGGAAGTGAGAGAGGAAATTGCAGAGCCATTGGCAATGATCTTTTCGTCTTCGCTGTCAACGGGGGTGGTACCAGGGGACTGGAGAGTAGCAAATGATGTGCCCGGGGAATAGGGATAACCCCGGGAATTACAGGCCAGTTAGTCTTACTTTGGTGGTAGGCAAAGTAATGGAAAGGGTACTGAGGGATAGGATTTATGAGTATCTGGAAAGACAATGCTTGATTAGGGACAGCCAGCACGGATTTGTGAGGGGTAGGTCTTGCCTTACAAGTCTTATTGAATTCTTTGAGGAGGTGACCAAGCATGTGGATGAGGGTAGAGCAGTGGATGTAGTGTACGTGGATTTGATAAGGTTCCCCATGGTAGGCTAATGCAGAAAGTCAGGAGGCATGGGATAGTGGGAAATTTGGCCAGTTGGATAGAAAACTGGCTAACCGTTCGAAGTCAGAGAGTGGTGGTAGATGGTAAAAATTCAGCCTGGAGCCGAGTTACAAGTGGAGTTCCGCAGGGATCAATTCTGGGTCCTCTGCTTATTTTTATTAATGACTTGGAAGAGGGAGTCGAAGGGTGGGTCAGTAAATTTGCAGACGATACGAAGATTGGTGGAGTTGTGGATAGTGAGGAGAGCTGTTGTCGGCTGCAAAGGGACTTAGATATGATGCAGAACTGGGCTGAGGAGTGGCAGATGGAGTTCAACCCTGTCAAGTGTGAGGTTGTCCATTTTGGAAGGACAAATAAGAATGCAGAATACAGGGTTAACGGTAGGGTTCTTAGTAAGGTGGAGGAGCAGAGGGATCTTGGGGTCTATGTTCATAGCTCTTTGAAAGTTGCCACTCAGGTGGATAGAGCTTGTAAGAAGGCCTATGGTGTATTTAGCATTCATTAGCAAAGGGATTGAATTCAAGAGTCGTGAGGTGATGTTGCAACTGTACAGGACCTTAGTAAGGCCACATTTGGAGTACTATGTGCAGTTCTGGTCGCCTCGCTTTAGGAAAGATGTGGAAGCTTTGGAGAGGGTGCAGAGGAGATTTACCAGGATGTTGCCTGGAATGGAGAATAGGTCGTATGAGAATAGGTTGAGAGTGCTAGGCCTTTTCTCATTGGAACGGCGAAGGATGAGGGGTGACTTGATAGAGGTTTATCAGATGATCAGGGGAATAGATAGAGTAGACAGTCAGAGACATTTCCCTGGTACAATAGAGTGTTACAAGGGGACATAAATTTAAGGTGAAGGGTGGAAGGTATGGGGGGATGTCAGGGGTAGGTTCTTTACCCAGAGAGTGGTGGGGGCATGGAATGCGCTGCCTGTGGGAGTGGCAGAGTCGGAATCATTGGTGACCTTTAAGTGGCAATTGGATAGGTACATGGATAGGTGCTTAAGCTAGGACAAATGTTCGGCACAACATCGTGGGCCAAAGGGCCTGTTCTGTGCTGTATTGTTCCATGTTCTATGGATTAATTGACTGTATTTATTGACCCTAGTTTTAGACTGTCCCACAAATGGAAATATTTTTTCAAAATATACCTTAATTAACTCCTATAACTTTAATCAACTCAGTTTGATCACTGTTTGTGTGTGCACTTAAGACCTTCCCTTAATCTTTCATTTTGCCTACTTGTATTGCCCTTTTTCTCCACAAATCAGAATCACATTAAAAGGGTGTTCTTTAGGTTACAGTTGAGTATGTTAATTAATCACTCTTAGCCTTTTTACCTAGCAGTGTAAGGCAATTATTTGGCATATCAAACCATCATTCAACATAATTACGCAAAAGCAAAACATGTGGATGCAGAAAATTTTAAATAACAGAAAATGCTGGAAATACTCAGGAGGTCAGGCACATCTGTCAGGGTAAAAAAACTTCCAATGAATGACCACTCATCAGAACCTTTAAGATGTTGCCTATCTCCTGAGTATTTCCAATAATTTCTGCTTTTGCTTGACATACTTCACAGAATTCAACACAGTAAAGAAGATAGTTAGCTCTACATGCCTTAGCAGCGTGGTTGTTGGATTAATCAAAGACTAAAATTAGCTATCAGCAGATACACAGGTTCATTTCTTTAAAACATGGTGGATTAAGAGGTGATTATGGAGTACTCAAAATGAAATTTCAGTTTGTCCATTCCCCTCATGTACCTATTTCTGTTCATGGTAAATTGATACTTCCGGGCTAAAGATGATTCCAGAGCAGTTTCCCAGCCTTGAGATGAAGCCCAGCTTGGACTAGGTGTTAGTGTCAGTATGGACTGGGTTGGTGCCAGCATGGACGTATTTTGAACTTTTTTTCTTTATTTTTCTGATTTATGTTTTCCCCTAAGAATTTGTACTTAAAAATCTGTACCTAGGTACCTTTGTACCTAAGGTGGCGCCATAAGTGGCGATTGTAAACTGTACTCATGAGTACATGTGACAATAAAGCTGGTTCTATTCGATGGAGAGGACTGAAATATGAGAACACAATGAATCAAGGGAAAGGGAGATTTCTTTTGCATCGAGGGTAGTTAGGATGTGAAAATACCTTGCAGTTTTTAAAGCCAAGTGGATAAATATTTGAGAAGAAAATTTCAAATATGTATTACAGAAGGACTTTGTATTTTTTTGAACATATTTCAAAGAGAAATACATGTTCAGAAAAATCTATTCTCACATCCCTCAAATTCAACAGAAAAATTTGTTCTCCAATTCCATCTTTTCCTAGACTTAAATATTGATGGAGTTTCTGCTTCATTCAGTAATCCAGTTCACTGAGTGAATTCCAGAGCTTTGCTCTGCTATTGACACAAAATTTCTAATTCAACCTTGTCTCAATGACCTCACATTCTTGATTTCACTTGACCTTAGACTGGAAACAGTCTGCTTCAAAACCACCCTATCTCATCTTTCCATAATATGGCCCTGCACAGATATTCCTGTTGTTCTAATTTTAAAAAAACACTTTTATGCCTGTTCATATTTGTATATGAGTTCGATACAATGGACAGAATAGATTAATTTCTGTTAGCAGTAAGGTCAAAAACCAGGGAACATAAATTTAAAGCATTTAGTGGAAGAATGTGAGAAATTATGGGAAAATTCTCTCAATCACATGGTTATACTGTTTTTGTCATAGGGTTTAAGTCAAGTCTGGTAGAGGCCTCGTCACATTTAACATACACTTGGATGGGGGGATCCAAGATGGTGGCAGTCTGAGTGGCCTGTTGTGCTGAGGTATGGGCCATACCCACTGGCAAGGTGGACCTTTACCCCCCTCACCAACCACCCCCAGGAGAAAAAAGTACTAATTTAAACTTGCTGACCATTTGGACCTGCTGAAATCGTGTGTGACAGCCTTAAGGCCAGGATGAAATCGAATAAAGGAAGGCGGCC
Organism: Hemiscyllium ocellatum; assembly: GCF_020745735.1. NCBI lineage: Eukaryota > Metazoa > Chordata > Chondrichthyes > Orectolobiformes > Hemiscylliidae > Hemiscyllium > Hemiscyllium ocellatum. The sequence goes on along the minus strand of NC_083423.1, from coordinate 20,047,926 downwards.
TGAAAGAGCACAGCAGAGAGGACACTCCCCTACTGCCTCGGGGGTGCTTGCAGTTTGTCAAACTCTGAGAGTGGATTCAAGCAGCAGTTGAGCCACTATCTGCCATGCTGAAAAAACATGAGCAGGAAATCCAAATACTGGATCGAAGAATGGAGACTGTGGAAGAGAAGACTGCAGCATCGGAAACCGTGGCAGAGGTCACGGGAGGAAGGATCCGAACGCTGGAAGACCAGGTTCAGGTCCTTCAGGAACAAGTCGACTACCTGGAAAATAAAAATAGAAGGAAAGACTTACGGCTCATGAGTCTTTCAGAATGCAAGGCAGGCGAGGATCTTGTCAGCTTTGTGCAGGGGTGACTCCTGAAGTTCTTGGGGCTGGAGTTGGAGTCGGGCCTGGTAAGCGTGGAGCGGGCCCACCAGATCGCAATGCGCAGGTCTAGGCTGGACCTGCACCCCTGCGCTGTCCTAGTGCAGCTCCTGCATTATAAAGGAAACCAATTAATAGTTGAAACAGCAAGAAGACTGGGAAGAAATTCACAAATTTTAATGTACAAAGGCTCAAGGATAATGTTTTCTCAGGAGCCCTAATAAAGAAGAGAAGAACATTTGATGAAGTCAAGAAAGAATTAAGATACCTGAACATTCAATACTCCTTGAGGTACCTGGTGTGTTGCGTTTTGCCCATAGGAAGACAATATATAACTTTGACTCCGCAGAATAGGTGAAGGACTTTGTGAAGTCTTTGAATTGAAGGACCTGAGTCAGGGTGAGAGAGGAGGGGGTATCATTGCAGACAATGGCGTGGGTTTTCTTATTGCCCCCCCCCCTTTTTTTTACTTCTCTCCCCCTCTTTCTTTTTTGTGGTATTGGTTTTAAATATGTACAGCTTTGTTGTAAAATTGAAATTATATATCGGTCGGTCGGATATTATCTAGGGCTCCTAATTTTACTGCTGTCCTTTTGATTTTGTGTTGGGAATGGCTACATCTGTGATTAAGATGAGTGGAGGGGGGAGATGGGCATCCATTGTTTGCTTTCAGAATGTAAATAACAGATTTTCATCATTTGTGTATTGGCTGGGGCGAGGGCATGGCCTCAGCTAGAGGGAGTTAAGATTGGAGTAAGGATTGGAAGGGGTGCCCCCTATGGGCGAAGGGGATGATCTCTAGCGAATTGGGGGTTACTTGGGTATTCATTTCAGTTAAATGTATGTTTTTTTTTAGTTGTAGTAGTTCCTATAGGAGTAGTCTTTAGGTCTTATAGTGTTAATGTCTTTGTAGCTCATCACACCTCAGATAAGGTCCCTCCTTCCAGAAAACCACAGGTTGCCCTGGATGACCATGGCTAGTGATTTGTTCAGGTGGTGCACCTGGAATATAAAAGGGAGCCATTCCCCTCTTAAAATAAAGAACGTGTTATCAAGCCTTAGGAAGGAAAGGTGGACATTGCCGTGCTGCAGGAGACGCATTTAATTGATAAGGAGCATCTGAAGCTGCAGCAGGAGGGTCATGGTAGGGTATTTTTCTCCTCCTTCAGCTCTAAGAGTAGCAGAGTGGCTATGTTGGTAAGAAAGAACCTCCCTTTCCAGGTAATGGAGCAGATTAAGAATGAATATAGACAGTTTATCATTCTTAAAGCCCTAAACCATGGAGAAGAGTATGGCATCTTGAATATATATTGTCCCCTGGTGCACCCTCTTAAATTTCTAATTGATGCAGTGACTAAATTAATGAATCTTAGGGTGCACCATATGATTATAGGAGGGGATTTTAATCGTCTGATAGGTCCTGAGATTGACAAGGTGCCAAGGGGCCTGGCAGGTACGCCTGCGCAGTCTAAGCAGTTGGTGGACATGTGTGAAGAGTTGGGACTAGTGGATGTGTGGAGGTATCTCCACCATAATGGAGGAGACTTTGCATTCTACTCCAACCCACACAAGTGCCATACGTGAATTGACATGTTTTTTTAATGCCAGTTGACTGTTTGGCAGAACATTGGCAATATTGGGAATATAGCTATTTTGGATCTTGCGCCAGTGTATCTAGATGTTAAAATCAAGGGTGGTGGAATGGATGCACGTCACTGGCGCATGGATCCATTTTTGTTAGGGGATGGCAAATTTGTTGACTATATTAGAAGAGAGTCCAGGACCTTTTGAGATATCATCTCTGGTATGGCCAGTAATCTGGCAATACTCTGGGAGGCCACTAACGCATATTTATAAGGCCTGATCATCTCATATTCAACGACTAGAAGGAGGCAGAGGGTGAAGCAGCAACGGATGCTGGAGGCCCAGCTGAAGGTAGCTGAGAAAACATAATTGGCCGACATTGATTAAGCTGCAGCAGGGCACAGCTCTCCGGGCTGCTCTCGACTTATTGCACACACAAGTGGCTAAAAAAGACGTCTCCTTTGCCAAGCCAAGACCGTTTGAATTTGGAGATAAGCCGGGTAGACATCTGGCATACTTGACTAGTAGGAAGAAAGCTTTCCAATCTATTACATCTGTTAGGGAGAAGGCTGGTACAGTTACCCTTGAGTTGAAGATCAATGTTAAGTTTAGGGAATAATTTGTAGAGCTATAACGGTTGGAGGGAGGGGTGAACACTGTTACAATGGGAATGCACTTCTTTTTTGAAAATCTTAACCTCCCCAGTAAAAACACAGAACAGGCTTCCCTTTTGAATGTGCCTATAACGGTACAGGAAGTGCAGGAAGCAATAAGGCATCTCCAGGGTGGCAAAGCACTGGGGCCAGATGGATTCCCAACTGAATTCAATAAGAAACGTTGGGATAGGTAGTCGACAGGGGTGTCCTCTTTAACCGCTGTTATTTACCTTCATGATTGAGCCGTTAGCTGAAGATATCAGGAGAGATCCTGAAATAATGGCGCCAAGGGTGGGAATGGGGAGCACAAGATCACCCTATACACTAACAATGTCCTTTTGTTCTTGGCCAATCCACAGAAGTCTGTTCCTTGACTGATTCAAACAATTAATTTATTTTGTAGTTTCTCGGATTATAGGATCAATTTTACAATATTGGAAGCCATGCGGTAGGGAGGAATAGTGGAGGTGCCTAATCTGAAGGTTTACATGGTCGTCAAAAAATTTTTTATGTTGGGAATTTTTATTACCCCTTCTTTTCCCCAGCTGTATAAAGCTAACTGTACAACTACTAGAGTGGATAAAACAGGATTTGCAGTGGTGGGGAGGCATTAACATTATCGTGGTTGGGCCGAATAGCCCTGATTAAAATGAATGTTCTTCCTCGTCTGTTGTATCCCATGAGAATGCTCAGATTGTTGTTACTTGGACAAGTGTTACAGAGGCTCAGTGGTTGGCCAGGGTCCTTTATCTGGTACCACAGGCATCCTAATTAAATTCACTAAATTGCAGCCTTCACAAGGTAAGGGAGGGGTGGATCTTCTGGATTTGAAGAAATACCAAATAATTGCCCTGTCAACATACGTGGGTGACTGGGTACAGGGGAATTCTGAGTCAATTTGGCTTGATATTGAAGTCTTGCAGTCGAGATGCCCTTTAATGAATTTATTATTTATGGATAAGATGAAATCCGTGACCGAGCAGTGTACGAGGCCAATTATTTTAAATACAGTGAGAGCCTGGAGGATAATGAGGCAAGGCGAGGGCAATTGGTCTAAGACTTCACCATTTACCCCATTGATGGGAGCCTAAGGATTTAAACCTGGGGCAATGGACTCCGGTTTTAAGGCATGGGAGAATAAGGGAATCTCCTGTCTGGGAGATTTATTAGAGGGAAAGGCCCTGATGTCATCTAGTGAGTTAAGTCAGAAATATAGATTGTCTAATAGGGACCTTGTCTGATACTTTCAGATAAGGGACTATATACAAAGGAAGACCACGTTCCTGGTTCAATGTTACAATCAGATGTCAAGAAAAGAATGCTCTGGTGTACGGGTACTCTTTCAGTCAGTATTTTATATCATTTTCAGAAAGGTCATGCCCTGAGGGATGTGGAAGGACTCTGTAGGACGTAGAACCGAGAGCTAGGAGAGGATATTTCATCAGAAGTATGGGAAGACCTATGGGGAAATGTAAGGAAAATTTCAGTATGTAACAGAATGCAGGCATGCAATTGAAGATCTTATACAGGGCTCATATGGTGCCAGAGAGGCTAGCTAAATTCAACAGAGGAGCATCATCAGGGTATCCCAATGTAAAATTAGTATAGGGACTCTTACACACATTGCTACTGGTCCTGTTGTAAGATCCAGAGATACTGGAGTGTTATAGTAAGGGAGCTAAAGGACATCCTGGGGTTCAAAGTTTGTGCGAAGATTTGTAGCTCGGGTGCTTATTGTAGTGGTTCTGTTCGCCGAGCTGGAAGTTTTTGTTGCAAACGTTTCGTCCCCTGGCTAGGAGACATCATCAGTGCTGTGGAGCCTCCTGCGAAGCGCTTCTTTGATGTTTCTTCCGGCATTTATAGTGGTCTGTCCTTGCCGCTTCCGGGTGTCAGTTTCAGCTGTCCGCTGTAGTGATTGGTATATTGGGTCCAGGTCGATGTGTCTGTTGATGGAATTTGTGGATGAATGCCATGCCTCTAGGAATTCCCTGGCTGTTCTCTGTCTGGCTTGCCTTATGATAGTAGTGTTTTCCCAGTCGGATTCATGTTGCTTGTTGTCTGAGTGTGTGGTTACTAGGGATAGCTGGTCGTGTCGTTTCGTGGCTAGTTGGTGTTCATGTATGCGGATTGTTAGCTGTCTTCCTGTTTGTCCTATATAGTGTTTTGTGCAGTCCTTGCATGGTATTTTATAAACTACATTAGTTTTGCTCATGTTGGGTATTGGCTCCTTTGTTCTAGTAAGTTGTTGTCTGAGCGTGGCTGTTGGTTTGTGTGCCGTTATGAGTCCTAGGGGTCGCAGTAGTCTGGCTGTCAGTTCTGAAACACTCCTGATGTATGGTAGTGTGGCTAGTCCTTTTGGTTGTGGCATGTCCTCGTTCTGTGGTCTATCTCTTAGGCATCTGTTGATAAAGTTGCGCGGGTATCCGTTTTTGGCGAATACCTTGTATAGGTGTTCCTCTTCCTCTTTTCGCAGTTCCGGTGTACTGCAGTGTGTTGTAGCTCTTTTGAATAGTGTCCTGATGCAGCTTCGTTTGTGTGTGTTGGGGTGGTTACTTTCATAGTTTAGGACTTGGTCTGTGTGTGTTGTTTTCCTGTGTACCCTTGTGGTGAATTCTCCGTTCGGTGTTCTCTGTACTATCACGTCTAGGAATGGGAGTTGGCTATCCTTTTCTACTTCTCTCGTGAATCGGATGCCTGTGAGTGTGGCGTTGATGATCCGGTGTGTTTTTTCTATTTCCGTGTTTTTGATGATTACGAAAGTGTCATCGACATATCTGACCCAGAGTTTGGGTTGAATTTGTGGTAGGGCTGTTTGTTCTAACCTTTGCATAACTGCCTCTGCTATGAGTCCCGAGATTGGTGATCCCATGGGTGTTCCGTTGATTTGTTCATATATCTGATTGTTGAATGTAAAGTGTGTAGTGAGGCATAAGTCCAGTAGTTTAAGTATGCCGTCTTTGTTGATAGGTTCCGCCTCCTGTTTTCTGTTATGTATGTCCAGTAGGTTGGCTATTGTTTCTCTGGCTAGGGTTTTGTCAATCGAAGTGAACAGTGCCGTCACGTCGAATGAGATCATGGTTTCTTCTTTGTCTATGTGTGTATTCCTGATGGCGTCCAAGAATTCCTGTGTTGATTGTATGGAGTGTTTGGATCCGCTGACCAGGTGTTTCAGTTTCTGTTGTAGTTCTTTGGCCAGTTTGTATGCTGGTGTCCCTGGTAGTGATACTATGGGTCTGAGTGGGATGTCTGGTTTGTATACTTTGGGTAGTCCATAGAATCTGGGGGTGTTGTTGCTTTCCGGTTTCATTCTTCGTAGGTCCGCTTTGGTTATCTGTCCGTTTTTTTGTAGATTCCTTAGAGTGTTATTTATTCTATTGGTGAGTTGTGGTGTGGGGTCCGAATCCTTCATTTGGTAGGTGTTGGTGTCTGCTAGTAGGTGTTGTGCTTTTTTGATGTAGTCTGATTTATCTAGGATGACAGTCATTCTGCCTTTATCTGCTGGTAGTATGATTATGTTCTTATCATTTCTTAGTGCTTTCAGTGCTTCCCTCTCCTTGGTGTTGAGGTTATGTGTTTGTCTTTTTCTTATCATCATAGGTACGACCGTTTGTCTCACTGTTTGTTGTGTCTTTTCAGTCAGTCCATTGTTCCTGAGTGTGCATTCCAGTACTGCTAGGAAGTCTGCTGTCTTGGCGTCCCTGTGGTTTTAGTTCAGTCCCTTGGTCAGTATAGTTCTTTCCATGTCTGTGAGCTGTCTGTGGGAGAGGTTTTTAACCCAGGTGTGTGTTGTAGTGTCCTCTTTTTTGTGTGTTAGTTTGGCCAGTTTTTCTTTTAGTGCCGTTTTTTTGCGATGTGTTGTCCTGTTCTGTCCTATAGTGACAAAAACGGATACCCGCGCAACTTTATCAACAGATGCCTAAGAGATAGACCACGGAACGAAGACATGCCACAACCAAAAGGACTAGCCACACTACCATACATCAGGAGCGTTTCAGAACTGACAGCCAGACTACTGCGATCCCTAGGACTCATAACGGCACACAAACCAACAGCCACGCTCAGACAACAACTTACTAGAACAAAGGAGCCAATACCCAACATGAGCAAAACTAATGTAGTTTATAAAATACCATGCAAGGACTGCACAAAACACTATATAGGACAAACAGGAAGACAGCTAACAATCCGCATACATGAACACCAACTAGCCACGAAACGACACGACCAGCTATCCCTAGTAACCACACACTCAGACAACAAGCAACATGAATCCGACTGGGAAAACACTACTATCATAAGGCAAGCCAGACAGAGAACAGCCAGGGAATTCCTAGAGGCATGGCATTCATCCACAAATTCCATCAACAGACACATCGACCTGGACCCAATATACCAATCACTACAGCGGACAGCTGAAACTGACACCCGGAAGCGGCAAGGACAGACCACTATAAATGCCGGAAGAAACATCAAAGAAGCGCTTCGCAGGAGGCTCCACAGCACTGATGATGTCTCCTAGCCAGGGGACGAAACGTTTGCAACAAAAACTTCCAGCTCGGCGAACAGAACCACTACAACATCCTGGGGATTAAAATTAACGTGTATCCGACATTTCTTCATTTGGGGTTGCCAAATTTGCCCTCTCTGGGGGAACACGGGAAGAGATTGTGTAACATTCTTACCCATTGTGTGAGTTGGACATCAGAAAAACCACCAGGTCTTATGGGTGGCGAAGGCTGGTGATGGAGCATCTCCCTCAATACTACCTCACAAATATGGTGCACCACAAAATGGAGCTGTTTTACAAGACATGGTGGCCCTTTTTAAATTATATTGACGCAGAGTTATCAACAATATTAATTAGGGCCATGGTCTAGCTGTGGGAATCAGTATGGGTGCCCCTGGGGCCCCAGGAGGAAGAGGCTGGGGGAAAAAAGAGTACGGGTAGTATAGATGATGCGCCCAGGGATGGAAGCCTCAGTGGAGGAGTGATGAGTGAAATAGGATAAAGTAGTGAGATATTATTTAATTTAAGCTAATTGAATTTAGCTGAAATTAGTATTTATTTAATATGTTTGTAGTTTAGTTTAGTTTAATTTAGTTTAAGTAAATATGTTTGTTCTGGTAGAATAGTAGGTCGTTCATTAATAATAGTACTGCGTTATGGCTTTGTTGTACTGCCTCTATTTTTCCGTTTTGATGATGTTACCTTTTTTGTATATAAATGTTTTATAAAAGATTTTAAAAGGTTTTCAATAAAAATATTTATTAGAAAAAATACACTTGGATGTGCAGTTGAAGTGCTGTAACTTCCAGGTCATGAATATCCTTTTATCTCCCTAACTGTTATGAAGGGGTGACCACACATCCTAATATAATCTGAAAATGGACCAGGTTAGCTTTATCAAAAATGTTCTATTGTGATGATTTATCTATTGAAAAATCAAACCCACCCCAATCTCCACTACATTTTCTTTATCAGCACACTCCAATATTTTCTCAAGGAGCTGCATTATGCTTCACCCTCATTATCGAAGGATGTTCATAAAAAAAATCTGTGTGGTTTCTCCAATGTAACAGTACCTTGTGTGTTTACTGCATTTCTAAAGTATGAGACAGACATTTAAAAAAAAGTTTTAAACTCCGTTCCCTTACAAATATGACTTTTGCTTAGTACTTAAAAAGAACTTGAAAATTGCTAAAAAAAAAAGAAATTATGTTGAAGCTGTTTGTCTTACAGATCACAGGACAACATAAGAATGCAAAATTTTAAACAATTCATAGCAATTCATGATATAGGAGAAATGAGTGCTAATTAGTTGATGAGTTAACTTTGATTGACTGAGGAATTGCTATAAAGTAAGCAATGCGAACTAAGCTCCTGGATAATTCAAAAAAGGTAGTTTGCTGAAAATGGGTGCCTGCATATGAATACACATTCTTCTAGCAAGCATAAAGTTAGCCACATCATAAATGTTACTGATTACCTGAAATTGATGGTTTGTGTGACAATAGCACAGTCCGTCTTACTTGGCAGTGCTACCCAGTAATAGAATTACATCTAAAAGCTTCAGCACAATGTCTTTATTTTCGGTAATATTTAAATCTGCTTTGTGGAGAAATCTGTACTGAAGGTAATGATGACAATGCTATGAGAACTCAAATTTTAATCCATCCCCTTAAAAATCCTGCCCCAGCATTTTTTGTTCTTGAACTTGGCACAAAAAGGGATTAAGATACTGTTAGATAGTGTATAGGAAGCTTTATTTTGCATATACCTATATGATCTCAAGAGTGTTAGATTGTGTGAACAGTTTTACTGTGGATCTAATCTGTAGTGCATCTGACTTGGTCATTGTGTTGAGGAGCTAAACTGTTTATCTAACTTATTGCATCTGACCTGGAGAAGCTTTGCACAGCTCCTACTCTGTGCTGTACCTAGCCTAGAGGTTGATGGAAGCTGTACCTTATTTCCATGAATGTCTTTGGTAACTTTATGAAAACCTGGACTGCACCATGTAAACTCTGTGTATTACAAGAAACCTTTGAGGAAATTTCCAGTGTATATCAAACCCATGCTATATTCAACCTGCTGATGAATAATCTAGAGAAAACTTTACTCTGTATATGGCTCATACTGTTTTTGCCCTTAAAAGGACTTGATGGGATAGGGTAGAGGCAACCTTCCAGTAAATTTAAAGATAAATGATAGTAATCTTGAATTGCGAGATAAGCTGAGAAAATATTCAGCAATGAAATTATTGTCTAGTGTATATTGACAGTTTGTTGTCACATCATAATCAAAAAGTGTCAGATACAGATAATTTTTTAATATAAATCAAACAGATTTTGTCTTCCAAAATACATAAAATTTAAAACTATCTTAGGCCAACAGCAATGAGGCTGCTAAGCCTGGAAAGTGGCATTAGTGTCGGTCGGTCACGTTCCCAGAGTCCGAAATAGGTACGGTCTTCATCTTCTGCCTCAAATGCATTAGATTCTCCTTCACCTTCTTCCTCCTCCTCTTGTTCTCCAGTTTCAGCTTTCTTCTGTTTACAGGGCAGGGTGTGTTGTGCCAAGTCTTGATTACACGTTTTGCAGTGATCACAGGAGCATCTTTCAATAATCTGTTCCCACTCGTCTCCTACACACAAAACGAACTGATGTCATCATGAAACACACGAGTGTCAGATAATAGATCCTCTGATTTTAATGCTCATCCTCATTTACACCCTAAGCCTAGAAATCTCTAATTACTGAGGACAGAGAGTCTAGGAAGGGATGTATTTGCTTCAACATTCCATCCCATTTTTGGAGGTTTCACTGGAGGTGGTCCAGAATATATGGGGTAACAATCTCTCTTTCACTGCCCTACCACCCCTCCAGTAAAAAAGTGCTTCTTAGGAATTTCAGACATTTAAAAATAAATTTTATATTTTTATGAGTGTATGTTTTGGTCTCAACAGTATACAGTGTATATGCTTGCAGTAAACTTGGTCTTTCTAGACTCACCAACTCCTTTCACAAAAACTTTGATCTCAGACATGCTAGTTCTGGAAATGAGTTTTATCAATACCAGTGAGATTGACATTTTTATCATTGAATATTCTAGGTGAAAAAACAAAGCACAAATGTGCAAAGAAACCATATAAATGAAGAGGTAGTGAAGCCAAGTGGGGTTTTAAAGGTCGAATCATTCCTCCCTTACATACAAATGAGAGAAAAAAAAACTAATGGTTCAGTGGGTAACTATGATTTGGTAAGTTACTGAGTTGCACAGATTGGAAAACAGCAGCTTCAATCCCTAATCTCTGTACAATGAAATAAATGTAGCTGTGAGAATTCTACAGTTAGCTTTCTGAATAGAAAAATCAGCCATAGTTGCTCATTTTTGAACCCTATCTGGTAACCTCTATTGGAAAGTGCACAGTTATGGTGTTAGGGAAGATAGGACAGCATTAATGGTTACCAACGTCCATTTGTTGACTGATTGTTAATACTAGGTTCTCACATATGGAATGGCCACTTTGGCAAGGTATTAAAGCGGCTGCTAATGCATGAATAACTATGTTCCCATCATTACTTTCAAGACAAAAAGCAGGAACAAATGAGGAAAAATGGCAGATTACATGAAGTAAAGCATATTCAAGCAAAAATGGAGAATCATTTAATGGAAGGGAACTCAGACTAAGGTTCATAAATGACACACAGTCAACTGAGCCCTGATACCTGCTTTTTGTGCCTAAGTGAGTTAACCATTGTTACCTTTATTTCTCATTCATTAGTTTGTTATCTTTGAGGATTATGGGCCTGAAGATGTGTTAGAAGTATTATTGCCACATTGATGGATAAACATCAATATTAGTATTTTGCATGTATCTTAAGTGGTTAATAATGAGAGGGTGAATTGAAATATTGAATGCAACCCCAGAGATGTACATTTATGCAGCTCTCAAACTCAAACGCTTGGAAGTTAGAATATTCTAAATGAGTTTTTAAGAAGAGATCTGAAGTCTACAAGACTCAGAAAAGCTGGCATTCTTGTGTTCATCATTATAGGTACAACTTGTTATATAATATGCAAAACAATTTCCATGATGTTTTACTTGCTGCTTAGGACAGTTTTCAGTTTTGGATGGCTTGCTGATGAGAGAATTAATGCACCTTACATGAAATGCAAGGCTTTAGATTTATAATCAGTAAGCACCATGACCTCTGATTGCAACCATATTATCAGGGCATGGAAGTGTGGTGAGAGAATTGGATGGTGAAGTTATACTTGACCTTTGATTATCCAGAAAAAAAATAAGACAGGTAATGGAAGGAAAGTTAGCTCTGGTTGGCCTTGTTAACCTTGTCCCATCTAACAATCTTATTTTTTTTCCTGAAGCAACTAAACAAAAGAATTCTCTATCTGTCCAAACAAAAAATTGTAGGACTAGGAATTATTCCTGTTAACATTTGAATATGTGCATGTTTCGCCTTGTAAAGGTGGTTCTTCTATAACGCGTTAGTTGTGTTCTTATGCAATCCTGTGCTTCAGAAAAATTGAGCTTTAGAAACAGCACTTAGTGTTGGCAATGTAATCGTGTTACAGCTAACACACATTTGAAAAGTACATGTTTTGGAAACAGTGTGTCCAATTTGTCAATTGCATTATAGCGAATTTGCATCAATGAGATGCGCATTATAACAGAATGACCTGTACTTAAGCTGTGCTGAATTTAGCATTAGAATGTTCAATGTTAGCATTAATTAATTTGTACACAACCACAATAAATTACAATAGAGTGATAACAGCACAGAAGCTACAAGAAGTGTAAAACAAGGATGAATTCCAAGGACATCATGAAGTACAGATGCAAGCAAGGGGTTGGGACTGTGTGATGTCTCATAACTCTCTCCAAACAACCTTTATTTAAATAACATATGTTGACTTTGAATCAATAAATGTTACAGTAATTAAATTCTGCAATATCTGCAGTTGTCACCAGGTTGGAGGTAATGGTCATATAACATGACAAGATGTGATCTAATAATAGTTATAACAACCATCTGTAAATCATGCCATTGCCACGGGAAACAGCACTAATGCAGGAGGAGTGTTTGAGCTAGCGAGTAAATGGATTAATAAACACCACATATGCATTATATATATTTACAGCAAATTTACGTGTCACCTCTGGCATTCACTGCTTCCCTCCAAACATTGGATCCTTGCTATTTTTCCAAAGGAAACCGCTCACCATCCTAAAATTACATCCATTCAATTACGTCAAATTTATAGCGCAGAGAAAACCCATTTCACATAACAGGTTTATGCCAGATTCTTTGCTATGTGAATTTCCTCCCATTCACCTAACTGTATCAATAGATCCTTCTATTCCTTTTTTCCACACTTATTCGAGCTTTAGAAACAGTATCTAGTTTCCCCATAATAATCTGTGTATTTTATCTGATCTACTACATGCGGTTGCAAATATCAGTTCTTGCCATTGTCTAAATTTAAAAATTTCTCCTGAATTCCTTAATAATGATGTCGCTTTTCACTGGTGACGAAAAAAAGCTATTTAACTGTGATTGTATCACAACATGCCCTGATACTGTGCTTACCTATATTCATGTATTCTACTGTCTGACAGAAAGCAAACAGTGGGGATAAAAGGGTCCTTCTCAGGATGGCAGCTGGTGACAAATGGTGTTCTGCAAGGGTCAGTGTTGGGGCCACAACTTTTCACTTTGTACTTTAAATGATCTAGATGAAGGAACTGAGGATATTCTGGCTAACTTTGCAAATGATGCAAAGATAGTTGGAAGGATAGGTAATATTGAGGAGTTAGGAAGACTACAGAAGGCTTTAGACAGGTTAGGAAAGTGGGTAAAAAAAATGGCAGATGGAATACAATGTGGGAAAGTGTGAGGTCATGTGCTCTGGTAGGAAGAGTAGAGGTATAGACTATTTTCTAAATGGAGTAAAAATTTGGAAATCTGAAATGCAAAGGGATTTGGGAGCCCTGGTCTAGGATTCTCTTAAAGTTAATTTGCAGATTGAGTCAGTAGTTAGGAAAGCAAATATAATTTATTTCAAGACAGCTAGAATATAAAAGCAGGGATGTACTGCTGAGATTTTAGAAGTCTCTAGTCAGAATATTGGTCACATTTAGAACATTGTGAGCAGTTTTGGGCCTCATATCTCAGGAAAGATGGACTGGCCTTGGAGCAGATCCAGAGGAGGTTCACAAGAATGATCCCAAGAATGAAAGGCTTAACATTTGTGGACATTTTGAGGACTCTGGGTTTATACTTGATGGAGTTTAGAAAGATATGGGGGGATTTAATTGAAACTTACGGAATATTGAAAGGCCTGGATAGAGTGGACGTTGGGAAAATATTTTCATTAGCAGGAGAGACTAGAAGCTGAGAGAACAGCCTTCGAGTAAAGGGAAGACCCTTTAGAACAGAGATGAGGAAACATTTCTTCAGTCAAAGAGTGAACTGGAATTCATTGCTGTGGAGAATTCATAGAAGGCTGAGGCCAGGTCATTGAATATATTGAAGACAGAGATAGTTAGGTTCTTGATGGTTAAGGGGATCAAAGGTTATGGGGAGAAAACAGGAGAATGGGGTTGAAAAACTTAACAGCCATGATTGAATGACACAGCAGACTCTATGGGCCAAATGGCCTAATTTCTGCTCCTATGTCTTATGATTTTATGTACTTTACAGCTGGGCTCAAGGACAATAGCCAGAAACAGCAAGTCTGGCTGATTTTACATTTCCTGAATCTGTGGCTGTTGAGGTCACCTGAGCATCCTCACTATAAACCTGGCTACACTCAACCTGGAATGAATCTGTCTAGCTCAGTATCTCACAAGAAATTTACTGACTTAGCAATTGGTTAAATAAACTGATACATTCATTCAATTCTATATATGCACAATGCCCATAATCCTACATGGCTTAAAGAGAGAAAAAAAGTTCTCATTTCAACTTTGCAACGGCCAATTTGAAGCAGTGATACCATCCCATATTTGAAAAAATAAATAAATGTTTGGGTATTAGCAAGACTAAAATATCATTAAGAGATGGACTGGGATAATAGTAACGATGACAGTTATGGAGAAGAGAACATAAGTACATATCCTGACACCCATCCTTTTGGACATATTCATAAGCATTCTTATGTGAACTTAAACAAGTAACCTTGCATTCATTCACTATTTCTTGAACAGTACTTGAGATAAAAAAAAGGCAGGGCAGAAAACAATAAGTTTATGTTAATATTTTAGAAGCAAATGAATTGTTGGAGGATGAGGAAATGGAGGGTGTTCAAAAGTTGCACAGCATTTAGGCCCTGGCAAAGAACGAGTTAAAGTAAAATATAGTATGCAAGTTGACTTGTAGCTATATTTACAATCACAGAATGTTCAGATTGAACCCTTCTGCCAAAGACGTCACTAACGTAAAGCAAACTGAAACATAAACACTGTCTTCTTTGTACCTGGGCTTTTCTCTTCTTTCACATCGAGTAATTGTTCAGTTCTTGTTCGTATTTTTTGAGGCTCCTGAGTATCAGGCACCCTGATGGAAATACATTTTATTATTATTTCTGATAACATCATTAGGTATGCCTTTGTTAATACTTGTCTAGAGTGCTTTTTTCTTAAAATACAACTCAAACACTATATGGATTCCTATTTATAGTGCTAATCAGTGCGCCAGACTGGCAAAATTTCTAAAGTATATCAGATTAGTACTATTTTCAATGCCAATCAGATTGGCACTGTTTGTAATGCTTATCACTCTGATAATTATTTGTAGCATCTTTGTGTCACCACTGGAAGTCACTTGTGATGTTTGCTGCTTGTTTTCCTATTTGATGTCAAGAAACATTTCCACACCAATAGTCAACATCTAAAAATGAGGTACCTGCCTTAAATACAGATGATTGACATTCCTCAAGGAAAGATGCATTGAAGCTGAAGCTCTTTATGCAAGCCAACACCTTTTATATTGCATTTTGTGTATGCTGTGTAAACATTTTGTTTACTTAATCAACTTAGATCTATACAGCCCTTTTGATGTGGTAAAATGTCCCAGAGTGATTGACACATTCATGAGGTAAAACATGCACCACGTCATAGAGGGGTAAGTAAGAACAACCAAATGTTTCCAATGTCACTGTTTTGTCTGGATATTTAGAGAAAGAAAGTGTCTCTCAGCATTATGTTGTAAAACTCTAGTTATTACTGTGGTGAGAGGAACTTCCACTTGTCAACATTGTGTGGCAGTGATTTTAAAGATGTGAATTAGGATAATCGTGGTAACATAGTTGGATTAGTAATCGAAGGCCTGGAAGAATGCCCAGTGACAAAAGTTCAAATTACACTATGGCAGCTAATAAATAAATCTGCAATAAAAAGGCAGATTCAGTAATAGTGACTGTCATGCAAGATGTGAGGTTTATATATACTTTTGAATTTTGAACTGATGACAAATGCTTTTCTGTGTGTCTGATGGATTTAATGAACTTGAAGGTATTTCTGCAACCTTAGTGATTTCACTTTGTAGAACAGTGAGAGAGTGTCCTGGAAAGCGACTAGAAATTTGTTGACACTGGGAGATTTTTTTTGTACAACAGTTTGTTTGCTCGTATTATGTTTTCAGGTTAGAAGGTCAGGGATTTATTTTATTCTTTCGATTGGGGGGGCACTCAGCTTTTCATTTCAGTTGGACAGGAGTCTTACCTTAAGTTGGATGTGATCCTGAGAAAGCAAAGTAGTTCAGGACTATTACACTGAGGAATCGCTTTCTTAAAAGGTTTGCTTTAAAATTTCCAGACAAGAAGTGGTTAGTTAAAATCTTGAAGGGATTATTTGAAGCTAAGCAAATCCATGCTCAGTTGCATGAAGTTTCAAAGAAGAGACTTGCAGATTCTCAAAACTGGGAGTTGAAATCACATTTAAGTTAAATCCTATAGATGTGAAAATGAAAGGAATTTCTTTAGATTGAGTACTATAAAAGCAGTGGCTTTGGGATTAATGGGATTGCACTTTATGCTGTGTTTCCAAATCTTTAAATTTGGATTATATGTAAATAGTTTGGTTTATTCTATTTTATCTTCAGTTCTTGTGTTATAAACTTCTGTGTCATTGTTAAACCTGAATCTGCTGGTTTGCATGGTTGTATTCCAAAGAAAGACCACCTTGTTAAAACCAAAGCCCCATAAAATATGTATCTATCAAACTAGATTGCAGTCTGGGATCTAACATATCCAGTAGTGACATCAGCTAGGAGTATAATATGACCATGAAACTACTAGATTGTTGTAAAAACCCATCTGTTTCACTGTTGTCCATTTGGGAAGTAAATTGTCATCTTTATCCAGTTTTCCCCACAGGTAACTCCAGACCCACAAAAAACATAGCTGATTCTAAAGAGCTTTCAAAAATAGCCAGCAAGTTGCTTAGTTGTATCAAACAATTGCAGAAAAGTTGAAAAGAAAATTGAGTGGACCACACAGCATCAACCTAAACACTAGAAATTACAAATGCACACCTGTCCACAAGCACACATCCCTCATTTTATCGTTATCTTCAAGCTAAACAATCAATCTTGGTTCAATGAGGAATAGCTGAGAGCATGCCACAATCAACATCTAAAAGTGAGGTACCAAACGACTGAAGTTACAACACAAGGCTATATAACATGCTAAGAAGCATTTTATACTTATTAGCAATTAACTCTACAATCATCAGATCAAATCAAAACTCTGTAGATCTGCCACATCCAGTTGTGTGTAAAGGAACAACTGACAATTAAACAACTTACAAAAGAGGAGGCTGTGCAAACATCCCAGTCTTAAGATAGGGAGCCAAGTAGCCAGTATAAAAATCAAGCATAATAATTTGCAATTGTCTTCAGTTAGAAGTGCTGTTTGGAAGATTATCTTGGTCTCTTCCTAATGTCCCCACCATAACTAAGTTTTTGACCAATTTGATTATGGAGAGATAATGGGATTATCGCTAAATTATTAATGCAGAGAATCAGGTAATGACCCAGTTTCAAATGCCATCATGGCAGATTTGAATTTGATTACACATATCTCTGGTATAACACATCAGTGCGAATTGGCCATAATGCAATTGATGAATAGTGGATTCTGTTTGGATAGCGCAAACTTTCTACTGCTTAAGTATGGCAAGTTTCTATAGCAATCTTCTGCAACACTCGACAATAAGTGCAGGAGTAGGCCATTCTGCCCTTCGAGCCTGCACCACCATTCATTATGATCATGGCTGATCATTCTCAGTCAGTATCCTGTTCCCGCCTTATCTTCATAACCCTTGATTCCACTATCCTTGAGAGCTCTATCCAACTCTTTCTTAAACAAATCCAGAAACTGGGCCTCCACTGCCTTCTGGGGCAGAGCATTCCACACAGCCACCACTCTCTGGGTGAAGAGGTTTCTCCTCATCTCTGTCCTAAATAGTCTACCCCTTATTTTTAAGCTGTGTCCTCTGGTTCGGGACTCACCCATCAGCGGAAACATGTTTCCTGCCTCCAGAGTGTCCAATCCTTTAATAATCTTATACATCTCAATCAGATCCCCTCTCAGTCTTCTAAACTCAAGGGTATACAAGCCCAGTCACTCCAATCTTTCAACATAAGATAGTCACGCCATTCCAGGAATTGACCTCATGAACCTATGCTGCACTCCCTCAATAGCCAGAATGTCCTTCCTCAAATTTGGAGAACAGAACTGCACACAATATTCCAGGTGCAGTCTCACCAGGGTCCTGTACAGCTGCAGAAGAACTTCTTTGCTTCTATAAACAATCCCTCTTGTTATGAAGGCCAGCATGCTATTAGCTTTCTTCACTACCTACTGTACCTGTATGCTTGCCTTCATTGACTGGTATACAAGAACACCCAGATCTCTTTGTACTGCCCCTTTACCTAACATGACTCCATTTAGGTAGCCTTCCTATTCTTGCCACCAAAGTGGATAACCATAACTACTTTCTATAGAGTGATGTTGCACAGGAATGCAAGCATCGAAGGGATTCAAGATGGAAGCAATCTAACAGGTTTGCCTTGCTGAGCTCTGCACCACAATTCAGGCAAAGTGGCGCTTTCACCCTCCCCTTATCAGCCATTTTCGTGAAAATCGGCAGTGTAAAGTCCCTAGAATTTCTAAGTATCACTTTTAATGTGACTAACGGAATGGGGCCATGTGGATCGCAATATGCAGGGCATTCCCCACAGCAATGACGTGGCCGTTGCCCCTGCCCGGTCCTAGCTCGACTTCAATGTTACAGAGACAAACAAATGGTTATGGAAGCTTCCAGAATGCTGGGGAAAGATCCACAGGCCCTGATCTACACAGGGTTGAAAATCATGTCTTTTCAGGACTTTTCTGGGGCTGTGATCCGAAAGAGGAAATCTTATGATGAAGTAAAAAAGATACTGAGAGACTTGAACATTCAGTATTCTGTAAGGTACCTGGCAAGTGTTGCGCTTCAGCCATGGAGAATCTGTGCATAATTTTGATTCAGCAGAGAAGGCAAAGGATTTCCCAGATACTTTAAAATAGACTGGTTGGGTCAAATACTATGGACAATAGTGTTTTCTTTGTTCTCTCTGCTGTTTATTTTGTGTGCCTGGCTTTGTTCCTCTAATATGTGGAGTTGCATCTTTTCCTTTCTTGTTATTTTTGCTGTTATGTTTTTTGGTTGGGGTGGTCATTTCTTTTACTGACAACAAGTGGGGTCGATGTATAGGTGGGATGGGTTGGATGCCCACTTTTAATTTCCATGTGTATAAGATATATGTTTTCTTTGTTTCTGTTTTGCCTGGATTTAGGGCATAGCTTCAGCGAGGAGGAGACATGGCATTGTGAGTGAATAGGGTGAGTGCCCCCTGTGGGCAAGGGGGAAAGTCTCCAGTTATTCGCCTTTTGTTTATTTTGGGAGTAGTTATTAGAATTTTTGCTTTGGTAGTGTTTGTACTTGTATTTTTTAGATATTTTGAATCTTTTCTAGTCTCCATTTGGTGCATTATGAGTAGGGTCCTTCCTCTCTGGTGGTGGTAGTTGCGGGGGGGGGGCATGAGCTGCTGCTTTAGACAGTTATGGCTAGTTGTTCATTTCAATGGTGCACCTGGAACATAAAGGGGACTCACTCACCTATTAAAAGAAAGAAAGTGCTCTCCAGTCTCAGAAAGGAGAGGGTCGACGTTGCTCTGCTACAAGAAACTCACTTAGATGATAAGGAAATCTAAAGTTACAGCAAGGAGGGTTTGGCTGGGTGTCCTTCTTGGCTTTTAATTCCAAAAGCAGAGGAGCAACTATACTAATACAGAATAATCTATTTGGTGTTAGACCAAATTAAGGATGAGCATGGGCGATTTGTGATCCTCAAAGCCCTTATAAATGAGAGGAGTATGGCATTTTGACTGTCTACAGCCCCAGCATACACCCTCAAATTTTTAACTGATGCACTTTCCATGCTGACAGCCCTTGGAGTGCACCACGTGATTATAGGGGGAGACTTCAACTGTCTTATAGATCCCAAGGTGGATAGGATGCCAAGGGCTCTTTTGGGCATCTCCCCACAATCCAAACAGTTGGTGGACCTATTTGGGGGTAGGGGGAGGGGTCTTTGCCAGTTGAGTGGCGGTGTTGTATAAGCGATCCCATGGCAGCGGTTCTCACAAATGGCATAAAATTGGTGGAGGCAGCCGACAAAGATGCCCCCTTTCATTGCTGCTGATTACTTTAGTGATTGAACTGTTGGCAGAGAGTATTTGGAAGGACCCCAAAATAGTTGTCCCAGAAAGGAGAGCATAAAATCACTCTCTATACAGATAATGTCCTTCTGACAATGTCTGTGACCTGTTTAATACAAAATATTTGGCTCCTTTTCAGGGTATAAAATTAATTTTACAAAATTGGAGGCCATGCCCGTGGGGGGTCTTGTGGGAGCACCTGATCTTGAAGGTGGAATTCTATTTCATTTTGGGTGGTCACAGGGTGGTTTCCTATATTTAGGTATTTTCTTTATCCCTGCCTTTCACCAATTGTGCAAAGCTAATTTTATACAAATTACTCAAGAAGATAATACAAGACCTTCAGCGTTGGGAGGTGCTACCAATATCCTGGTCGGGTCAAAAAGCTCTGATAAAAATGAATGTTCTTCCTTGCCTACTATACCCCATGTGAATGTTCCTTCCAGTGCTACCTAAGAAAGTGCTGCAGAGACTTGATGGTTGGCTTGGATCTTTCATTTGGCACTGCAGGCAACGTCTTAAGTTTGCTAAGCTACAGCTTCCAAAGGGAATGAGGGGTAGACCTTTCAGACATCAAAAGATATCAAATAAGTTATTTATTGTCTTATGTGAATGATTGGGCTTGTCAGGATCCAAGGTTGATCTGACTTGATATTGAGGCCTCCCAGGCAAAACATCCTCTTATTAATTTGCTATTTATGGATAGGATGAGAACTGTCATGGAGTATTGTAAAAATCTGATTGTCATTAACACAGTCAAAGCATGGAGAATGATGCAACAGAGCAAAGGTAATTTAAATAAGACCTCCCTGCTCACCCCCATAGTAGGAATACCAGGATTTAGGCCAGGATCAATGGATTCAGGCTTTATGTTATGGGAGTCTCAGGGAGTCTCCTGTTTGGGAGACCTATTTGAGGGGGAAGTCATGATGTCTTTTGACCAGCTGAGTCATAAATATGGGTTATTCAGTTGTGGCCTCTTCCACAATTTTCAGATTAGGGACTTTATACAGAAAAGGACCACGCTATTGGTTCATTCCGATAAATCCGATGTAGAGAGGAGAGTGCTTCAGTCCACAGGCACTTTCTTGATTAGTACCCTCTATCATTTACATGGAGGGGGTGCCTCGGAACATATTGAAAGGCTTTACAGAATCTGGAATCAAGAATTGGGAGCAGAAATTTCGTCAGAAGTATGGGAGGATATCTGGGAGAATGTGAAAAAGATTTTGATTTGTAATAAAATGCAGGCTACGTAATTAAAGATTCTCCACAGGGCCCATCTGGCCCCAGAGCGGCCAGCAAAACTTTAAAAAGGAGCATCTCCGAAGTGCACTAAATGTAAACTTTCACACATTGCTTGTGGCTGTGCCATAAGATTCATAAATATCGGGGCGCCATAGCAAATGTGTTGGAGGAGATCTTAGGGACTGAGGTTAAGGCAGATCTAGTATCCCTCCTTCTGGGATTATTGAGTCTGTCTTCTCTAGATGAGCATGGGAAGAAACCGTTTAACATTCTTACATATTGCCCGAGGAAGAACATTCTGAGGAGCTGGGTCTTGGGAAAAACCCCCTTGGGTCTTTCAGGATGGCATACATTAGTGATAGAGCATGTTCCCCTAGACTCTCTTACAAGTATGGTGCACCAGAAACTGGAACTTTTCTAAAAGGCATGGCAACCGTTTTTGAATCACATAGATGCAGACCATACTAATTAGGGCCTTTGTGTAGCAACGGAGACTGTATCTGGTGGGCCGGGGATCCTGAGAGGAAGAATCCTGAACAAGTACAGGTATGTTAACCGATGCGTCGGGAGGTGGCACTGAGTGGTCTAAGTTACTTTAGCTCAATTCAACCTAACTTAATTTAACTTATTATGCCTGATTATTTATCGAATTGTAGTACAGGAAGACTGCTTTTTTTCTTTTGGTATTTTTGATTTGTTTTGTAAAGTAGTAGTTAGTTTATTGTTGTACTATAAGGTTGTTATACTGTTTTGTAATTTTGTAAAAAAATAAAAATCTCTTTCAATAAAACAAAAGGAATGCACCCATCACGTTATACCAGAAATACCTGTATCAAATAAAACTGGACTAAAGAGTCTAATGATGACCATGATGATGTTTTCGATTGTCAGGAACACTCATCTGGTTCACTAATGCCCTTACCTGGCCTGGCCTATATGTAACTATGTTACCTGGCCAGACCTACAACAATGTAATTGCCCTCCGGGCAATTAGCGATGAGTAATAATGCAGGTCTAGCCAGCTATGCCCACACCCTATGAATGAAGTTTTAAAAACTCCATATGATATTGAAGATATGCAGATTAGGTGGACTGGCCATGCTAAGTTGCCCATAAGCATTCAGCGATATGTAGGTTGGGTGCATTAGCCTTTGGAAAAAAAAGGAAGGTTACAGGTATAGTGTAGGGGTATGGGTCTGGGTATGATACTCTTCAGAGGGTTGGTGTGGACTTATTGGACCAAATGGCCTGTTTCCACACTGTATGGATTCTAAATTCTAAAACAAAATTCAAATGGGTGAAGGCTTAGGATATACCAAATGCCATGTGGCCTCTCAAATTCCTGATTCTAGTACTAAAATGTTCTCCATAATACCAAAGTGTTCCAATACATTCAAGAGACTGGTGTCTACTGACAGGGTGGAAAATTGCCCAGTTAAAATTTATCCACAAAAAAAATCCCAGGAAAAATCTAACTTTGCCATAACTGTGCCATCCCCATCCCTGTCTACCATTGGTAAAATGATAGTGCTGTCAATGAAACCTATCAAATGGCAATAACCCATCAAAGCAATAATCTGCTCACCCCATGCTTAGTTTGGGTTCTACTAGCAACACTTGGCTCCAAACCTCAGAGACTTGGTCCAAATGTGGACAAAAGAACTGAATTCCAGAGGAGAGATGAGAATTACTGCCTTTGAATGAAGGCAGCATTGGATTGAATATGGCATCAAAGATCCATAGGAATTGAAATCAATGGGAATCTGGTTTCTGGGAGGAGGGGAGACCATACTCTCCACTGTTTGAGGTCATACTCAATTCAAAAGGATCATTATGGTTGCTGGAGGCCAGACATCACATGCAAAGTCTCATGAGGTTAGTGTCTTAGACTCAACCATCATCAGTTGATTGTTCATGACTATTCCTCCATCATAATATTAAAAGAAATTAGATATTCATTGATTGTTGCAGAGTGCTCAATATGATTTGTAACTCCTCAGATCCGCAAGCAATCCACACCTGCATGCAGCAAAACCTAGAAAATATTCAGACGTTGACTAATAAGTGACAAGAAAAAAAAATGCATCAGCTAAGTGCCAGGCAATGACCCATCTTCAACAGGAAAGAAGCTGCCACTTGATTTTGACCAAGTCTGACTGAATACCCCAGCATCCAAACTGTGGGAGTTAAAATTCAGTAGAAGCTCATTTGGATCAGCGATTAAATACGACAACAGACTCACACACCTCCCACAAAAGCATTATCCACTATCTAGAGTGCATTAGTTAGGAGAATAATGGAATATTTCCCACTTATCTGGATAAGTACAGCTCTAACAACAAACAAGAAAGTTTTAAAAGCTTTACACCAATCAGGTCAAAGCAACGCATTTGCTCAACGTGCTAACTATGACGGTAAACATTTGCAATAAGGACAGCAGTGTATACCATCCATAGAAGCTCTGCAGCAACCCACCAAATCTCCTTTGGCAGCTTTTTGCAAATCTACAACATCCATCAACTGGAATAACTAGAGAAACAGATGATCTGGTGTGTTGCCTGTCTGGTGCCAAGGTGCAGGACATCTCTGGCCTGAAAGGATATTGGAGCAGGACGGGGAGGATCCAGTTGTTGCAGTCCACATTGGGACAAACAACATTGACAAGGTTAGGAAGGCAGACCTATTTGTTGATTATCAAGCACTAGGAACGAAATTAAAGAACAGGGCCCCAAGGGTTATAATCTCCAGATTACTACCCAAATCACATCCAGATGGGCTTAAGGATAAGAAAATTAGGGAAGTAAACATATGACTAAGGAAGTGGTGTGGGAAAGAAGGGTTCCATTTCATGGGGCATTGGCATCAGTTTTGAAACAGGAGGGGTCTGTTCCGATGGGATGATCTTCCCTTGAACTGATGTGGAACCAGTCTTCTAGTGAAAAGGATAAATGGGGGGGGTCACTAGGACTTTAAACTAGTGAGTCAGGATGTATGATGGTAAATGTAAAGGTAAGCAGCAGGTAGCATGTGTGCAGCAGGGTTTAAGTACAAGGCAGACTATGAAAGAAATGAAAAGAAAGGATTACTCAGAGTCAGAGATGTACAGCATGGAAACAAACCCTTCAGTCCAACTTGTCCATGCCAACAAGACATCCCAACCTAATCTAGTCCCACTTAGAGTCATAGAGATGTACAGCATGGAAACAAACCTTTTGGTCCAAACTCTCCACACCGACCAGATATCCCAACCCAATCTAGTTCCATCTGCCAGCACCTGGTCCATATCTCTCCAAACCCTTCCTATTCATATATCCATCCAGATGCCTTTTAAATGTTGCAATTGTACTAGCCTCCACCACATCCTCTGGCAGCTCATTCCATACACGTACCACCCTCTGCATGAAAAAGTTGCCCCTTAGGTTTCTTTTATATCTTGTCCATGTCACCCTAAACCTATGTCCTCTAGGATATTTATCCTATCCTTGCCCCTCGTGATTTTATAAGCCTCTATAAAGGTCACGCCTCAGTCTCTGATGCTCCAGGGAAAACAGCTCCAGCCTATTCAACCTCTCCCTGTAGCTCAAATCCTCCAACCCTGGCAACATCCTAGTAAATCTTTTCTGAACCCTTTCAGGTTTCACAACATCCTTCCAATTGGAAAGAGACCAGAATTGCATGCAATATTCCAAAAATGGCCTAACCAAAGTCCTGTACAGCTGCAATATTACCTCCCAACTCCTGTACTCAATACTCTGTCCAATAAAGAAAAGCATACCAAACGCCTTCTTCACTATCCTACCTACTTATGACTGGGTAGAACCTGCACTCCAAAGTCTCTTTGTTCAGCAACACTCCCTAGGACTTTACCATTAAATGTATAAGTCCTGCTAAGATTTGCTTTCCCAAAATGCAGCACCTCGCATTTATCTGAATTAAACTCCATCCACTCCTCAGCCATTGGCCCATCTGATCAAGATCCCGTCGTAACCTGAGGTAACCTTCTTCGCTATCCACTACACCTCCAATTTTGGTGTCATCTGCAAACTTACTAACCGTACCTCTTATGCTCACATCCAAATCATTTATATAAATGACGAAAGGTAGTGGACCCAGCATCGATCCTTGTGGCACTCCACTGGTCACAGCCTCCAGTTTGAAAAATAACTCTCCACCACCTCCCTCTGTCTTCTACTTTTGAGCCAGTTCTGTATCCAAATGGCTAGTTCTCCCTGTATTCCATGAGATCTAACCCTGCTAACCAGTCTCCCACTGTCGAATGCCTTACTGAAATCCATGTAAATCACATCTACTGCTCTGTCCTCCTCAATCCTCTTTGTTACTTCTTCAAAAAACTCTATCAATTTTTTGAGTTATGATTTCCAATGCACAAAGCCATGTTGACTATCCCTAATCAATCCTTGCCTTTCTAAATACATGTATATCCTGTCCCTCAGGATTCCCTCCAACAACTTTGAGGGCGGCACGGTGGCACAGTGGTTAGCACTGCTGTCTCACAGCGCCTGAGACCCGGGTTCAATTCCCGACTCAGGCGACTGACTGTGTGGAGTTTGCACATTCTCCCCGTGTCTGCGTGGGTTTCCTCCGGGTGCTCAGGTTTCCTCCCACAGTCCAAAGATGTGCGGGTAAGGTGAATTGGCCATGCTAAATTGCCCGTAGTGCTAGGTAAGGGGTAAATGTAGGGGTAGGGGTATGGGTGGGTTGCGCTTCGGCGGGTCGGTGTGGACTTGTTGGGCCGAAGGGCCTGTTTCCACACTGTAAGTAATCTAATCTAATCTAAACTTGCCCACCATGACGTCAGGCTCACCGGTCTATAGTTCCACAGCTTGTCCTTACCACCTTTCTTAAATAGTGGCACCAAATTAGCCAACCTGTGACTATCAATACAATTGTCTCAGCAAGAGGCCCAGCAATCACTTCCCTAGCTTCCCATACAGTTCTAGAGTACACCTGATCAGATCCTGGGGATTTATCCACTTCTTTGCATTTCAAGATATCCAGCACTTCCTCCCCTGTAATATGGACATTTTTCAAAGTGTCACCATCTATTTCCCTACATTCTATATCTTCCATTTATTTTTCCACAGTAAACGCTGATGCAAAATACTAATTTAGTAACTCCCCCAACCTCCTATGGCTCCACACACTGGCTGCCTTGCTGATCTTTAAGGGGCCCTATTCTCTCCCTAATTGCATTTTGGCCTTAATGGATTTGTAAAAACCCTTTGGACTCTCCTTAATTCTATTTGCCAAAGCTATTTTGCCCTCTTGATATCCATCTTGTGTATATTCCTACTGCCTTTATACTCTAAGGATTCATTTGATCTATCCTGTCTATACCTGACATATGCTTCCTTCTTTTTCTTAACAAAATGCTCAATTTCTTTAGTCATCCAGCGTTCCCTACACCTACCAGCCTTTCCTTTTACCCTAACAGGAATATATGGTCTCTGGATTCTCATCATCTCATTTTTGAAGGGTTCCCATTTTCCAGCCGTCCCTTTACCTGCAAACATCTGCCCCCAAACAACTTTTGAAAGTTCTTGCCTCTTACCATCAAAATTAGCCTTCCTCCAGTTTCGAACTTCAACTTTTAGATCATTTCTATCCTTTTCCATCAGTCTTTAAAACTAATAGAATTATGGTCTCTGGCCCCTGAGTGGTCACCCACTGACACCTCAGTCACCTGCCCTGCCTTATTTCCCAAGAATAGGACAAGTTTTGCATCTTCTCTAGTTGGTATACTGAATCAGAAAATTTTCTTGTACACACTTAAATTCCTCTCCAACTAAACCCTTAACATTATGGC
Organism: Hemiscyllium ocellatum; assembly: GCF_020745735.1. Lineage (NCBI taxonomy): Eukaryota > Metazoa > Chordata > Chondrichthyes > Orectolobiformes > Hemiscylliidae > Hemiscyllium > Hemiscyllium ocellatum. The sequence goes on along the minus strand of NC_083423.1, from coordinate 20,020,956 downwards.
AGTTCTAGTCTATGTTTGGAAAGTTAAAATTCCTACCATAACCACCCTATTATTCTTACAGATAACCGAGATCTCCTTACAAATTTGTTTCTCAATTTTCCTCTATTAGGGTATCTATAATACAATCCCAATAAAGTGATCAACCCTTTCTTATTTCTCAGTTCCACCCAAATAACTTCCATGGATGTATTTCTGGGAATATCCTCCCTCAGTACAGCTGTAATGCTATCCCTATCAAAAACACCACTCCCTCTCCTCTCTTGCTCCCTCCTGTAGCATTAGTATCCTGAAACATTAAGCTGCCAGTCCTGTCCATTCCTGAGCCACATTTCTGTAATTGCCGTGATATCCCCGTCCCATGTGCCTACCCATGCCCTGAGTTCATTTGCCTTCCCTATTAGTTCTCTTCCATTGAAATAAATGCAGTTTAATTTATCAGTCCTACTTTGTTCTCCGTTTTGTCCCTGCCTGTCCTGACTGTTTGACTCACTATTTCCCCAACTGTACCAGTCTCAGACTGATCTCTTTCCTCACAATCTCCCTGGATCCCACCCCTCCATCTTATTAGTTTAAATCCCCTAGAGCAGCTCGAAGAAATCTTCCTGCCAGTATATTAGTCCCCTTCCAATGTAGATTCAATTCATCCTTCTTGTACAGGTCACTTCTACCCCAGAAGAGTTTCCAATGATCCAAAAATATGAAACCTTTTCCCATACACCAGCTCCTCAGCCATGGGTTCATCAGTCTATCCTCCAATTCCTACCCTCACTAGCTTATAGCACCAGGAGTAATCCAGATATTACTACTCTCGAGGACTCCCTTTTTAAATTCCTGCCTAACTCTCTATATTCTCCCTTCAGAATCTCATCCTTTTCCCTTCCTATGTCATTGGAACCAATGTGTACAATGACCTCCTGCTGGGCCGTCTCCCTCTTGGGAACATTCTGCACCCTCTCAGAGACATCCTTGATCCTGGCACCAGGGAAGCAACACACCATTCTGATTTTTCACTGCTGGCCATGGAAAAGTCTGTCTGTGCCTCGGGCTAGAGAGTCCCCTAACACAATCAATCAAACAATCTCTTGGAACCCGATGTACCCCTCATTGCATTAGGGCCAGTCTCAATACCAGAAACTTGGCTGTTTGTGCTACATTCCCCTGAGAATCCATCACTCCCTAAATTTTCCAAAATGGCATACACTACTCTTAAGTTGTTTAAATTATGATAAATTATCTATAATACTTGCTACTCTGTAGATTTAAGATTATGGTGAAATAAAACCACTAACATTTTAAATTATCAAGTCATGTAAATTTGATGTGGCTTTATAGAGCTTGAAGATTTGAGGTTCAACTGCAAACTATGTAAGCATCTAGCTCATATTTGATATTTTCTCCCTAATTGCTTTTTGTCCTTAATGGATTTGTAAAAACCCTTTGGATTCTCCTTAATTCTATTTACCAAAGCTATTTTGCCCTCTTTCTATCCATCTTGTGTATATTCCTACTGCCTTTATACTCTAAGAATTCATTTGATCTATCCTGTCTATACCTGACATATGCTTCCTTCTTTTTCTTAACCAAATGCTCAATTTCTTTAGTTATCCAGCATTCCCTACACCTACCGACCTTTCCTTTACCCTCACAGGAATATATGGTCTCTGGATTCTCATTATCTCATTTTTATTATAAACTTCAGACCATTGCTATCTAGGTGTGTGTCATAACAATGAGGTGCTTAGACCACCTAAGGGAATGAATGACTCCAATACACCTAGAAAGGTATCTTCTAGGCCTGATCTATAACAAACACTACACAAACCAGGTGGCACCATCATTTGCTCATCCACTGTCATGACTAGTTTTGTCAGATCATTGGCAATTTTTTTTTTGTCTTGGGCTTTCTACATTCCAACATCTACTAGAACATTTTATTCTAAAGTTTCCTTACCAGTCTTTCCTGACGACTTTAATGTGGCTCTTTCCATAGATTGGCTGCAATCTGAGGGTGCTTCCGGAAGATTCAGTACTGTGAACATCATCAGAGCCATCCCAAATCTCTTTCCCAACCAAGAGCTGGTTCCTTTTCCAAAATCCTATTTTAGGATTTGCTGTGGCATTACTCTTGATAGGAATATTCCGGCAAGATTTCTGAGCTTCGTAGGTGAATTTCTCAGAGCTGATGACTGAGGTTGAGGAGCTTCTTGAGTCACACATGGAGGTCTGGGGGAGGTTAACACTGGTATCTTTGAATGTTATAGACAGCCCAGCATAAATGATGTGAATGAGTTCTTCCCAGAGCTTGAAGACATGGTTGGAGTGCTTGTCTTGGAGTTGGAGGTAAAAAGTGCTTCGATTAGCCAGGACCAGCTTCAAACATCTATTGACCTTTTCGTGGACACTCAATCGCACTAGTTTCATGGGAAGCATCCTTTCAAAGAAAACAAATAACAAGGAGCTCTTTCCAAAATCATCCTCCCGAAACCTTTTCACTTCAATTTACTTTATTTTTGTTTTGTCAATTCAAACAGAAGGGCCAGATTCCATATTGTAGTTGGACACTGTAGTTGGAAATCTTAGGAGAGATGATAAGGTAAATCAACATTTCAGATATATTATTGGGCAGTACCATGTGGATGTCTGGAGTTTTTGGGCTACCCAAGACATTCTGCTGAACGGCACGTTAATCAGCCCAGACTATGTCTGCTGAGAACAAAAAATGTTCCCATGCTGAACAGTCTGTCTGTATGGGATTACCTGTACATGTACATGCCTTTCTGTTCTTTATTCAATTGTGGAAGTAAAATACTCTGCAGAATTGAGCTATATAAATGATCAAGCTTCCATACTTAGAGAAACTTTGGAAACTTTGTTTTCTGTGTCTAGGTGCCATGCCAAGATTTCAGTGACTATGCATACTTCTCATGTCAAACTAATGTGGCTGCTATCTATTATTTAAATATTTTTGTCCCAAGGTTGCAGAGCAGAATCAATAGTATGTTCAAGGGGCACGCTGAAGTTTGAAAGATTTTTTTTCCCTTATTCCTGGGACTCTGATATATTTGCCAAGGATGTACATCAGTTTGGTGTCATTTATTCCCTCAATTTTAATGGAAAAGTAACCCATTGGAAACTGAGATGAAAATCTGGAAACCTGTCTCCAACAAGTCAAGTCAGAAATCAATTCAAAGGTGTCAAAAACTGCGGTTTGTAGATTATTGTTAGGTCGTGGTATTAAAAGTTACAGACCAAGGTGAGTAAATGGATTTGAGATACAGATTAGCCATGATCTAATTAAACAGCATTACATTCAGAAACTGAATGCCTATTCCTGTTCTTATGTTTCTTTCCATTGATAAATTAATTTCCATGTTCGTATAAACAAACAAGAGTATCTAGTACCCATGTTGGCAATAGTAATTTCTATGTTCCAGCCATAGTAAAACACATACCCAACAGTGTCGCACTTAAACTTTCCAGAAAAAAATTAGTGATTAGCAGAAAGAATCCGACTGCTTTGTCCCACTCTGTAGCCTTATTCTTTGTTGAGAATTAGATCCACAACCTTGATAATCCATATAGCTCAGTTCTACTCTCAGTAATCCAGTCACTAATTAGAATCATAGAGCATAGAAACAGAGCTTTTGGCCCAATTCACATTTGAGAGCTGGCTATTAGTTTGGGAATAATATACATATCGCTGTCACCTCGTTATCTTCATGCATCCTTCTTCTCCCTCTTTTCCTTTGGATTCACTATCTCTGCTGGCAATGATCAAGATATTTGGGAGGGGTAAGAATGGAACGGAGGCTGTTATTCCCAGAGTCAAGAGAGTTGGGATATTGTGGATGTCCACCAGATTTCCTCGTCTGGTCACCTGGATTTGAACCAAATTTTAAATTGTCAAAGTGCCATCATTCTATCAGATCTTTACCTCCTACTTTCCTTTCCTAGGGCTTTACTTCCAGTATCAAATGGTAAATATTTAAACGGGGCCATTTACACAATCCATTCCATATTTGCCCTGGGACAGAGTTTTAATCTGTACTTAACAAATGCTGTACCTTGGTTGATAGAACAATATAGATGTAGCTTTACTTCATTTCAACCCAGTGCTGTATTTGTTTAGGAAGTGTTTGACTAGAAAGCTTTACTCCATGTAAACAGTTAGTCTGGACCTTGATTTTGGGAGTATGGAGGGACAGATTTGTTAAACTGGCTGATTGTTTGATACTGGCCGAAGGTGGAATGAAAGACATTCAATTTTCTTTAAGAAGAAAGAACTTGTATTTATATCAGACACAATAAATCCAATAAAGTACTTTTAATCTATGGCAATAGAGAAAATATTACACCTAAATTAGCACAATGATAAAAACTATTCTTTTTAGTTGTGTTGCTTTTAGTAAGGAGATAAATATCAACAATACAACCCCTTCCCCATTCGCATTCGGAACAGTGTGATGTTTTATGTTCTCCAAAGAGAACAGACAAGATCTCAGCTTGATTCTCATCTCAAAGAATAGGACCTCTAACTCCCTTTATATTGCACTGAGAATCTGTCTAAACTTTGCACTCAAGATGGACTTGAAGTCAATCTTTTGATTGAGAGATGAAAGTCCTACCTGCTGATCCTGTGCTGAACCTATGTAGTGTCCAAGAACAAAATACTATGAATGCTGAAATCTGAATGAAAACATAATGTTTTGAAATACTCAGCAGATCTTACAGTATCAGGCCTGTAAGAAAGGAAGTGGAGGGAGAAACAGAGTTAACCTTCTAGTTTGATGGCTTTTCATCAATGACCTTTCACATGTTTCATGTAAGCAGTTCCACTTTACAAATTCTTGTCTGAATCTTTGTACCTGAATAAAATCACTTTCAAAGACGGCAGACTGAGCAAAAAGATTGTATTCCCGGGATCGCAGGAGCCTATGTAAAGATCCACCTTCCACCCCAAGCTGTGCAGGGCTGGGTCTTGTAGATCCAGGGCCAGAATCAATGGCTTGTGTTATACCCATGAAGAAATCATCTCTGTGTTGTGTCGACTGATTCATCGTGACTACTTTCCTCTCCCTGTGATTCTCAGGCCAATTGTCTTTCCAAGTTACTACACTTCTGTCGTGCATCTGTTGAACTGTTTCTGCACAAAGGATTCCATTTCAACTCTGCTGTCACTCCTGTAATTGACAGCTGAGGCTTGCAATTGCAAGGATTGCAGACACCAGGAATCAAAGCCCCTGTGATTAGATCAGGCTAAATCCAACTGGGACCAATTGTATATCAGTTAAAGTCATGTGACATCCAGAATGACTTAATTAATGAGACAACAGCAGATGGAGGTGTCATAATAGTTGTCAGGGGGTGCATCACTTTTACAGTGAGATCACAGACCTGATACAGAGTGAAAAGGCAGTGTTTGGTGACGCTAGAATTTTGAGGTGACTGAACATATGCACTCACGTTGCACTATGCAGAAGAATCTTTCCAAGCCCTTGTACTTTGTTGCGTCATGTGCCAAAGTCTACACTGCACATGTGCACAGATAGGGGATGTACTTGAAATAGGAATTGAATGGGACTGCAGGGGAGAGAATGGTTAAGGCTGGAGGCGGGGAGAGAATGGACAAGGCTGTGGGGGAGGGGAGAGAATGGACATGGCTGGGGTGGGAGAGGGGAGCAAATGGACAAGGCAGAAGGGTGAGGGGAGAGAATGGACAAGGCTGTGAGGGAGGGGAGAAAATAGACAAGGCTGGGGTGGGAGAGGGGAGAGAATGGACAAGGCTGTGGGGAGGGGAGAGAATGGACAAAGCTGGGTGGGGGTGAAGTGAATGAACAAGGCTGGGGTGGGTGAGGGGAGCAAATGGACAAGGCTGCGATTGGGGAGGGGAGTGAATGGACAAAGCTGAAGGCAGGGGAGAGAATGGAGAAGGCTGGGGTGGGGAGAGGAGAAAGTGGACAAGGCGGGGGGGGTGAGGGAAAAGAATAGACAAGGCTGGGGGTACAGGAGAGAATGGACAAGGCTAGTGGGGGGGGACAGCGAATGGACAAGGTGAGGGAAGACAATGGACAAGACTGGGAAGGGAGGGGAGAGATGTACAAGGCTGGGGTAGAGGAGGGGAGCGAATAGATAATGTTGGGTGGGGGAGGGGAGAGAATGGACAAGGCTGGGGAGGGAGGAAGGAGAATGGACAAAGCTGGGAGGCAGTGAGAATGGACAAGGCTGGGGGTGGGTGGTGTGGAGGGAGAGAATGGACAAGGTTTGGGGGGGGGGGGAGTGAGAATGGCTCCCACTCGTTCTGTCTCTCTCTTCACCCCCAGCCCAATTTCTGCACAGGAAAAGCACAGACTTGAAACTGGAATCAAATGGAACCAGAGGGAAAAAGCAATGTTGGGGGCACTGGGAGATAAAGAGAACATGCTGGAGGAATGGCTGGAGAGAGAGAGAGAGAATAGATGGGACTGAGGGGATGATTGGGTCCACAAGGTGGGGAGAAAGTGCCCCATCCGATCTATTTCTAATGTATTTTCCCCATCAGATCTCTTCCATCCTGCCCAGTCTTTAAGAATAAAAATAGTTAAGACTATATATTCAAAACTACAATTAAAGTCTGAAAGTGTATTCAAACTAAAAAGCCGCAGACATGTTTCCAAAGCTGAAGACCTGCATGTTGACACTTTTCAATAAATCTCATTCACTGGCGCATGTGTAAGCATCAACCTATAGCAAACTGCATATATACTGAAAAATAGAGCTTACTTTATTGTTGTGAAGATGTGGGTGTGCGATACCTTTAAAAGAGTAAAAGCTGGCAGTGACAGCACCAAGTGTTCTCAATAAGACACAATGTAACATGTGCTCCAGCTACTGAAGTAGTTAGTTGCCTGGAAACAACAAAACAGATTCCAATTCAGCCAATCAGTTTAAATTATATCCTGAAAATGTATCAAATTCCAATCAGCCTTGTCCATTCTCTTCCCTCACCCCCTGCCTTGTCTATTTGCTCCCCTCCCCCACCCCAGCCTTGTCCATTCTCTTCCCTCACCCCCTACTTTGTCTATTTGCTCCCCTCCCCCACCCCTGCCTTGTCCATTTTATCCTCTCCCCCATCCCAGCCTTGTCTATTCTCGCCCTCACCCCCTGTCTTCTCCATTTTCTCTCCTCCTCACCCCCGCCTTGTTCATTTTCTCCCTTCCTTCACCCCAGCCTTCTCCATTCTCTCTCAGCTTAATCCATTCACTCCCCTCCCCAACCCCAGCCTTGTCAGGTTTGAATTGAGTATATTGACAATCTTAAAAGCCAATGACACAATCCGATGCTTTGGGGTAGAAGACCAGGGAAAATTGAACATTTGGGAGGACAACTGCCATTAGACCAACAGCTACAGACTGTTAGTCAGAACTCTCTGAGAGGTACCTGTCTAGAGAAGGAGTTTGCACAGAAAAAAACACAACATTGACCTGGAGAGCCAATTTACTGACAAAGATAAAGAGAAGATTCAGCTGCTGGCTGGTTTCAAAATTTGAATCTTTCTGTAAATCTTAATTGGGAGTATTTTCGGACGAGTATTACAGAAGGGAAGGTAAAGATAGTTAGGTAAAAGAGGTGTAATTAGTTGTGAGTTAATTCTTCTCTAATATACTTCAAGAAATAAAGTTGTTATTTTTTACTTTAAATAGTTCTTGGCCTCTTGAACTTTCACAGATTACTGCACGGGATAAATCTTTTCTGTTTTGCTGGTTTAAATTAAGCAGGAAGATTTACCCGGTGTCGTAACAGATTTGGGGGCTCGAGTTCTGTAATTTGAACTGGTTGAGACAGATTTGAATAGATTTGGGGGTACAAAAATTCCCAGCAGATTTAAACACTTGCAGGTTAATGTCCTAGATCTTTAAATAAAACGTAGGTGAGACAATTTGTTTAATTTCGGTGACTTGTGGTTGATTAAATTAAAAGTGATAGAAATGGCTCAAAGATTGCTGAAGAGGTTCTGGGATTTGAAGATTATTCTCAAATTTGCCAAGAAAGTTTAGAAGGAAAGAAAAAGGCCATACTTTTAAAATTAGCAAATAAGTTAGATTTGGGCCTAACCAAGGACAAAAGTAAAGCTGAAAGGGACTTACTCAGACACTTAGGTGTATCCGAGAAACAGACAAGGGCAGTAGAGGTAGAAAAACTTAAATTACAATTGAGAAAAATGGAGTCAGAAGATAAACAAAGAGAGAGAGAGAGAGAGAAAGTTCTTGGCTGAGCAAAGAGAGAGGGAGAAACAAAGGGAGAGAGAAAGAGAGAAAAGAGAGAAAGAGAGAGGGAATTTGAATTTGAGAAGTTGTGACTTAGTCAGCAAAGGCAAGTTAACAGGATGGAAATTAAAACAGAAGGTCGTGAGATCCAAGATGGCGGCGTTCTGAGTGGTCTGCTGTGCTGGGCTCTGTGTCATACCCCCAGGCAAAGTGAACCTTTACCACCACCAACCACCACCTCACCAACCATCCCCAGGAGAAAAAAAGTGCTTACTTAAACTTGCCGATCATCTGGAGCTGCTGAAATTGTCTGTGACAGCTTTAAGGTCAGAATGAAATCGATTCAAGGAGTATACTGCAGACAGAGCACTCCCCTACTACATCGGGGATGCCTGCAGCCAGTGCTTAAATTCTGGGGCGGCCCCTTTGGACATAATAGTTCAGCAGCATATACTCTCTCCGAGAGTGGATTCAAGTGGCAGTAGAAGCATGAGCATGAAATCCAACTACTGGACTGAAGAATGGAGGCAGTGGAGGAGGGGACCGCGGCATCGGAGATCGTGACGGAGGTCTCGGGAGGAAGGATCTGAACGCTGGAAGACCAAGTTCGGGTCCTTTTAGGAAGAAGTCCTGGAAAACAAAAATAGAAGAAAAACGTACAGCTCAAGGGTCTTCCGAAACGTAAGGAAGGTGAGGACCTCGTTGGCTTCCTGGAGGGGTGGCTCCCTAATTCCTGGGGCTGGGAAGTGTGGAGTGAGCCCACCAGATCGCAAAGCGCAGGTCCGGGTCAGACCCATGCCTCACACGGTCCTACTGCAGCTCTTGTATTATAAAGAAAAACAGTTAATAGTTGAAACAGCAAAAAGACTGGGAAGAACTTGACAGGCTTTAATGTACAAAGATATCGCTCAAAGATAATGTTTTTTCAGAATTTCTCAGGAGGCCTAATTAAGAAAAGAAGGGCATTTGATGAACTCGAAAAAGAATTAAGGGACCTGAACATTCAATATTTCTTGAGGTACCTGGCTGTGTTGTGTTGGGGGGACGATAGTAACTTTGACTCCACAGAAAAGGTGAAAGACTTTGTAATTCTTTGAATTAAAGGACTTGAGTCAGGATGGGAGGGGAGGGAGCATTGTTGCAGACAATGGTATGGATTATTTTTTATTGCCCCTTCTTTTCTCTTCTCTCTCCCCTTTTTTTGTGGCTATTGACTTTATACATACTGCCTTGATGTAAAACCGGTTTTATTTTATATATCAGTCACTTCAGTATTATCTAGGGTCCCTTTTTTTTGTATTGGGGGTGGTTAGATCTGTGGTTAAGATGAGTGGGGGGGGGGGTGGATGGGCATCCATTGTTAACGTTCAGAATATAAAGAACAGGTTTTCCTATTTGTGAATTGGCTGGGGCTTGGATACAGCCTCAGCTAGAGGGAGTTAAGATGGTAGCAAGGATTGGGAGGAGTGCCCCCTACGGGCAAGGGGGAAGATCTCTGGTGAATTGGGAGTTATTTGGGTGTTTGCTTCAGTTAAATGTAGTGATTAGTTTTTAGTTGTAGTAGTTTTTATAGAAGTAGTTTTTAGACTTCATAGAGTTAATGTCTTTATCGCTCACCACACCTCAGATAAGCTCCCTCCTCTTGGGAAACCACAGGCTACCCTGGATGATAATGGCTAGTGATTTGCTCAGGTGGTGAATCTGGAATATAAAAGGGAGCCATTCCCCCTTAAAAGAAAGAAGTGGTTTCCTTAGGAAGGAAAGGGTGGGCATCGCCTAATGCAAGAGACGCATCTAACTAATAAGGAACATCTGAAACTGCAGCAGGGGGATTATGACAGGATATTCTTCTCCTCCTTTAGAGGAGTGGCTATACTGGTAAGAAGGAACCTCCCTTTCCAGGTAACGGAGCAGATTAAAGATGAACATGGATTGTTTATCATTCTTAAAGCTCTAATACATGGAGAAGAGTATGGTGTCTTGAATGCATATTGTCCCCTAGTGCACCCTCTTAAATTTCTAATTGATGCAGTGGCTAAATTAATGAATCTTGGGATGAGCCACATGATTATAGGAGGGGATTTTAATTGCCTAATAGGTCCCGAGAGTGACAGGGTGCCAAGGGGCCTGGCAGGTACGCCCGCACAGTCTCAGCAGTTGGTGGACATGTGTGAAGAGTTGGGACTAGTGGATGTGTGGAGGTATCTCCACCCTAATGGAGGAGACTTTACATTCTACTCCAACCCACACAAGTACATTACGCGAACTGACATGTTTTTTATGCCAACTGACGGTTTGGACAGAACATTAATGTGCAAAATTGGGGAAACAGCCGTCACGGATCATGCGCCAGTGTATTTAGATGTTAAAATACAAGGGCAGTGGAATGGATGCATCGTACTGGTGCAAGGACCCATTTCTGTTAGGGGATAGCAAATTTGTTGAAGAGAGTTCAGAGCCTTCTGGGATATCAACTCAGGTACGTCCAGTAATCCAGCAATACTTTGGGGGGTCACTAAGGCATAATTACGAGGTCTGATCATTTTGTATCCTGACTAGAAGGAGGCAGAGGGAAGAACGGATGCTGGAGGCCCGGCTGAAGATAGCTGAGAAAACATAGTATAATAGGTCATCACTGGTTAAGCTGCAGCAGGTCACAGCTCTCTGGGCAGCTCTCAACTCATGGCACACACAAGTAGCTAAAAAAGAGGTCTCCTTTGCTAAGCAAGGACTGTTTGAATTTGGAGATAAGCCAAGTAGATACCTGGCATACTTGACTAGGAGGGAAAATGCTTCCCAATCTATTATGTCTGTTAGGGAGAAGGCTGGCGTGATTACCCATGAGTTGAAGAAGGTCAGTGTTAGATTTAGGGAATACTTGGCAGAGTTATATTGGTCAGAAGGGTTGGGGCTGGCAGGGTGGGATCGGATGGGGTTGGGGCGGGCGAGGGGGTGGGAGTGGACGGGGTTGGGGGGCGAGGGGAGCAGGTTGTGAGCAGACGGTATTGGAGGATGGGGGGAGTGGGGTGGGAGCAGATGGCGTTGGGGGCAGGCGGGGAGGCGGGGTGCAAGTGGACAGGGTTGAAGGGAGGGGTAGCGGGGTGGGAGAAAACAGGGTTGGGGGCAGGTGGAGTGGGAGTGGACAGGGTTGGGGACGGGGTGTGCGCGCTGTGCTGCTGCCTAGTCTACTGAATGGCGAGCAGACTTCACAGAAAACTCCGAGCCCCAGAGGAAATCAATTAAACGAGTAATCAATTATCCGAACGAAATAGTGCCTGCTCATCTTGTTTGGATAATCGAGGTTCCTCTGTGTTTGGTGCCACAGGCACAGTGGTTAGCACTGCTGCCTCACAGCGCCAGAGACCTGGGTTCAATTTCCACCTCGGGCAACTGCCTGTGTGAAATTTGCACATTTTCCCCGTGTCTGCGTGGGTTTCCTCTGGGTGCTCCGGTTCCCTCCCACGGTCCAAAAATTGCAGGGTAGGTGAATTGGCCATGCTAAATTGCCCATAGTGTTAGGTGAAGGGGTAAATGTAGGGGAATGGTCTGGGTGGGTTGCTCTTCGGAGGGTCGGTCATGACTTGTTGGGCCGAAGGGCCTGTTTCCACACTGTAAGTAATCTAATCTAATTTTTTTTAGTAAAATAAAAACAAAATTCACTAAATTGCAGCTTTCGCAGGGTGAGGGAGCGACCGATCTTCCAGATTTGAAGAGATATCAAATAAGCGCCATGTTAGCGTATGTTGTTGACTGGGTATGGGGGGAATTCGGAGTCAATTTGGTTGACGTTGAAGCCTTGCAGTCGAGATGCCCCTAGTTAATTTATTATCTATGGATAAATAAAGATCTGTGACCGAGCAGTGTAAGAATCCAGTCATTTTAAATATGGTGATAGCCTGGAGGATAATGAGGCAAGACGAGGGCAATTGGACTAAGACTTTGCCATTTACTCGGCTGATGGGAGCCCAAGGATTTAGACCTAAGGCAATGGACTCTGGCTTTAAGTTATGGGAAAATAAAGGATTCTCATGCCTGGGATATTTCTTCAAGGGGGAGGTCTTGATGTCATTTAGTCAGTTAAGCCAGAAATATGGATTGTCTAATCGGGACCTTTTCAGATAAGCAACTATATACAGAGGAAAACCACGGTCCTGGCTTAGTGGAACAATTCAAACATGGAAAAAAGAGGACTCTAGTGTATGAGTGCTCTTTCAGTCAATACTTTATATCATTTACAGAAAGGACATGCCTTAGGAGACATGGAGGGACTCTGTAGGACGTGGAATTGAGAGCTGGGAGAAGATATTTCATCAGAGATATGGGAAGATATATGGGGAAATATAAGGAAAATTTCAGTACGTAACAGAACACAGATCTGCAATTGAAGATCTTACACAGGGCTCATATGGCACCAGAGAGGCTAGCTAAGTTTAACAGAGAAACATCATCAGGGTGTCCCAAATGTAACATTAGGATAGGTACTCTCACACACTGCTACGGGTACTGTTGTAAGATCCAGAGACACTGGAGTGCCACAGGACATCCTGAGGATTGAAATTAACATGGATCTGGTATTTCTTCATTTGAGGTTGCCAAATTTGCCCTCTCTGGGGGAACACAGGAAAAGATTGTGTAACATCCTTACCCATTGTGTGAGGAAGAACACTCTAGTGAATTGGATGTCAGAAAAACCACGTTGGATGGAGCATCTCCATCAAGACTACCTCACAAATATAGCACACCACAAAATGGAGAGTTTTACATGACGAGGCAGCCCTTTTAAAATTATATTGATGCAGACTTATCAACAATATTAATTAGGGCTGTGGTATAGCCATTGTAGTCAATATAGTGCCCGTGGGGCTCCCGGAGGAAGAGGCTAGGAGAAAAAGAATACGGGTACAATAGCTGGTGCTCCTAGAAATAGGAGCCTCAGTGGAGGTGTGATGAGTGAAATAGAATAAAGTAGTGAGATATAATTTAATTTTAAGTTAATTGAATTTAGTTTAAGTTAGTATTCATTTAATATGTTTGTAGTTTAGTTTAAGTAGATATGTTTGTTCTGGTAGAATAGTAGGCCATTCATTACTAATAGTATTGCGTTATGACTTTGTTGACCTGCCTCTACGTTTCTGTTTTTTTATTTTTTTTTGTATATAGATGTTTTGTAAAAGATTTTAAAAGGTCTGTCATAAAAATATTTATAAAAAAAGAGAGACGGTGGTGATATATATATGTCAAAACTCTGCCACATTTTGATGAGAAAGATGTTGAAGACTTCTTTATTTCATTTGAAAAATTGGCTAGGCGGATGGAGTGGTGCAAGGATTTATGGGTAATGCTAGTTCAGACCAAACTATTAGGCAGAGTTAGTGAGGTATTCAGCGCACTGTCAGATGAGGTGTCAAGAGACTATGAAAAGGTTAAACAGGCTATTTTAAGTGCTTATGAATTGGTACCAGAAGTGTACAGACAGCGGTTCAGAAACACAAAGTAAGAACCAGGTCAGACTTATGTTGAGTTTGAAAGAATTAAACATAGTCGTTTTGATCGACGGGTGTGTGCTTTGAAAATAGATAAGATACTTGAGGCTCTAGAAGAGATTATTCTGCTGGAGAAGTTTAAAAAATCACTTCCAGAGATGGTAAGAATTCACATGGAGGAACAGAGAATTAAGGAAGTGAGAAGGGCAGCAGAATTAGCAGATGAGTACATGCTGGTGTATAAGACTAGCTTCCGGCCAGAATTTCATCCTGTGATGGATAGAAGTTGGGAGAAAAGGAGATCCCACACTACTAAACCAAGAGTAGAGAGCGCTGGTAAGAATTTACTACAGGATTAAAAAGAAGTCCAAGAGGGTGGAAAGGAGGATGAAGACCTCAGGTATTTTCACTGTGGTAAAGTTGGACACGTAAAGTCACAGTGCTAGTTGTTAAAGAAAGGCACTGTGGGAAAAAAAAATGTGGTAAAAGAAGCTAAGCCAGTGTCATTAGTGAAGTTAGTAAAGGAGACCCCAAGAAGAGCTGAGGAGCTGCAGCAGAGCGCACAGCCGAAGAAGGGGCTGGGTATGGAGTTAGTACCTAATCTCTACAAAGAATTCACCTCTGTGGGTCAAGTTTACTCAGAAAGAACAGGGGAGAAGGACAAGAAGTTATAATTTTGAGAGGTACAAGATCTAACCAGTTGCTGAGTGTAAGAGATGAGCAAATATGCACTCTTTCTAATACGTTACCAGAGAATGTGGTAAAATGTGAGACAAATGGACAGAAATTTAGCATTCCCCTATGTAAGATCAGGTTGGAGTGCCAACTCAAGATTGGGGAAGTTACAGTGGGAGTGATTGACAGCATGTCAGTTCCAGGAATTCATAGAGTCATAGAGAGGTACAGCATGGAAACAGACCCTTCAGTCCAACCTGTCCATGCCGACCAGATATCCCAATCCAATCTAGTCCCACCTGCCATATCCCTCCAAACCTATCCTATTCATATACCCATCCAAACACCTCTTAAATGTTGCAATTGCACCAGCCTCCACCACATCCTCTGGCAGCTCATTCCATAGATGTACCACCCTCTGTGTGAAAAAGTTGTCCCTTAAGTCTCTTTTATAACTCTCCCCTCTCACCCTAAACCTATGCCCTCAAGTTCTGGACTCTCCGACCCCAGGGAAAAGACTTTGCCTATTTATCCTATCCATGCCCCTCATAATTTTGTAAACCTCTATAAGGTCATCCCTCAGCCTCCGATGCTCCAGGGAAAACAGCCCCAGCCTGTTCAGCCTCTCCCTATAGCTCCAATCCTGGAACGCTGGCAACAACCTTGTAAATCTTTTCTGAACCCTTTTCAGGTTTCACAACATCTTTCCAATAGGAAGGAGACCAGAATTGCACGCAATATTCCAACAGTGGCCTAACCAATGTCCTGTACAGTGCAACATGACCTCCCAATTCCAATCCCAAACAGACAATCATTTTTTCAATGTATAATTTCAGTTACATCACACTGCAAATTTTTGTTATAAATTCTGTGTTACGATCGAGCCCTCCACAATCATCTGATGAAGGAGCGTCGCTCTGAAAGCTAGTGTGCTTCCAATTAAACCTGTTGGACTATAACCTGGTGTTGTGTGATTTTTAACTTTGTAATCCCAATTCCTGTACTTAATACTCTGACCAATAAAGGAAAGCATACCGAACACCTTCTTCACTATCCTATCTACTTGCGACTCCACTTTCAAGGAGCTATGAACCTGCACTCCAAGGTCTCTTTGTTCAGCAACACTCCCTACGACCTTACCATTAAGTGTATAAGTCCTGCTAAGATTTGCTTTCCCAAAATGCAGCACCTCACATTTATCTGAATTAAACTCCATCTGCCACTTCTCAGCCATTGGCCCATCTGGTCAAGATCCTGTTATAATCTGAGGTAACCCTCTTTGCTGTCCACTATACCTCCAATTTTGGTGTCATCTGCAAACTTACTAACTGTACCTCCTTTGCTTGCATCCAAATCATTTATGTAAATGACAAAAAGTAGAAGACCCAGCATTGATCCTTGTGGCACTCTACTTGTCACAGGCCTCCAGTCTGAAAAACAAGCCTCCATCACCACCCTCTGTCTTCTACCTTTGAGCCAGTTCTGTATCCAAATAATTAGTTTTCCCTGTATTTAATGAGATGTAACCTTGCTCACCACTCTCCCATGGGGAATCTTGTCAATCGCCTTACTGAAGTCCATAAGGAGAGAGAGATAAGAAGGGATTTCTATGGCTTTAAATGCTGGACAGACTTGGTTTAGAAAAGATGAGGCTTAGGTGCTTAAAAGTATCCACAACACTCTTCCAAAGTCAAATCTTGTTTCATTCAGGACCTGAATAGATTAATAGATGAAAACATTTTTCCAAAGTATGCAGTAGACAAGTCTCTCTCTCTCTCCTGAAGAAAATAAGAAGCAAATTTAATATGAAGAAATGTGAGATACGTCAGGGCACTGAAAGGAAATGCCCATCCTGACAGCTAGCCCTGGTGAAATCTGCTGGTTGTATATCAAAGACCAACTAAATTACATCCACCATTGTGACCAGTTTGTTCTTGGGAATTATTTGGCAGCATGTAAGGTGGAAGTGACTCCCCTTGTTGTGGAAAAGCCCAAGGAAAACTAAGAAACTGAGGAGTTAAAACAGAAATATCTTGGTATTTTTCCAGTCTGTGTGGTAACCAGATTCCATTATCAAAAGTCACAGCATGAAGTGAGAAGTAAAGAGAAAGATGAAGGAGTTGAGGTTCAGTTAGTGGATACCCTGTTTGACATAATGATGGAGGAAAAACCTGAACAGGCAGAGAATCAGACTGAAGTGTTCACTCTTGAAAGGCTAAGGGACTTGCAACAGCAAGACAAGACAATAAAAGATATATGTGTGGATGCCTACTCTGTAAAGGAGGCAAAGAATATTCTGGAGGGTTATTATCTGAAAGATAGAATTCTAAGGCAGAAATGGAGACCATGGCAGGTTAGTGCAGAAGAGAAATGGGCTGAAGTGCACCAGATTGTGTTGCCGGTAGTGTACAGACAGGAGGTACCCAGGGAAACGGAAGACTCAGGCTCAGGTACAAAAACATTTTTATTGCCTGGAATCCACAAGGATGTGGTTAATTTTGCTGTATGTGTCAGCCATGCCAAATGGTATGTAAGCGACAGGTGGTAATAAAACCAGTACTTTTGTTGCCAACTCCTGCATATGAAGAACCTTTCACATGGGTTATAGTTGATTGTGTAGGTGCCCTTCCAAGACCTAAAAGTGGAAACCAGTACTTGTTAACCATAATGGATGAGCCTACCAGATTTCCCAAGGCAATTCCATTACAGAGAATCAAAGCAAAAAAGGTAGTAGAGGAGTTAGTAGCTTTCTCCACAAGTATGGGCTACCCAGAGAGATTCAGTTGGACTAAAGGTCAGATTTTACTGCTAGGCTGTTTAAGGACATTATGGATAGCTTAGGTATACAGAACTTTAAATCCAGTGTGTATCATCCTGAATCCCAGGGACCTTTAGACAGGTGGCATCAGACCTTTAAGACCATGTTGAGAGCATACTGTCAGGATTACCCGAATGATTGGGATAAAGGTACCCCATTCGTATTGCTTGCCAATAGAGATGCCCCAAATGAATCTACTCAGTTTACTCCCTTTGAGTTAATATTTGGTCATGAGGTGAGAGGCCCTTTGAAATTAAAGAAAAATTGACAGGACCGAAGTTGGAGATCTCACACTTAGATTATGTATCAGGGGTGAGGGAGAGACTAAATCAAGTAGGTGAGTTAGCTAAACAGCACCTAAAGAGGGCACAGTATAGAATTAAACATGTGGCATATATAAGCTCTGAGACTCGAATGTCTTCCCGAGGAGATAACGTGTTAGTACTGTTACCAGTGATAGGAGATTCCTTCAATGCCAGGTTTAGTGGTCCCTATCAAATTGAGAAGAAGTTGAGTCAGGTGAACTATTTAGTAAAGATGCCAGATAGAAAATAAAGGTTTCAAGTATGTCATGTGAACATGTTGAAATCGTATTACACTTGAGAGAAAGAACTGGAGAAACAGATGTTAGTTACTGCCCCGCAGAGTAAGGAATCAAATCCAGATGATATGAATTTTGGGGTACTTCAAAATAGAGTAAAAATGAAGAAGTCCTTGAGGAGTGGGATAGGTTAGTAAGTTATCTATCTCAGGAGCACAGAGTGGAGTTGAAGAATGTGTTACCGTATTATAAGGACATATGTAAGAATCAGATGGGGAGGGCTAATGCTATTGTACATGAAGTAGACATAGGGAATATTGCTCCAATAAAACAACACCCCAATTGGCTTAATACTTTCAAAGCCAGATAGGTCCAGATGGAGGTGAGGTCATGCTCAACGAGGACATCATTGAACCAAGTCAGAGTGAGTGGAGTTCACCTATCGTCTTAGTTCCCAAACCAGACAGGACTCAACGATTCCACATGGATTATTGGAAGGTCAAGGCTGTTACAAAGTCAGACTCCCATCCAATTCCTAGATTGGAGGACTGCATTGAGAAACTCAGATAAGCCAGTGACATCACCAAGTTGGACTTGATGCGGGTGGTTTTATCAGAGTCGGCGAAAGGAATTTCTGCATTTGTAACCCCAAATGGGCTATATCAATTTAAAGTGATGCCCTTTGGAATGATGAACACACCTGCCACATTTCAACGACTTATGAACAGAGTTCTGGTTGGGTTAACAAACTGTGCACTCTATTTGGACGATTTAGTGATCTTTCGTAAATCCTGGAAAGATCACATAATACAGTTGGCAGAACTCTTTGAATGACTACGAGAAGAAAAACTGGTGATAAACTTAAATAAAACGAAATTTGCGAAACCAGAGGTGACTTTCTTGGGATATAACATCAGTCATGGAGGGTTGACCCCACGGAACGCAAAGACAAAAGCCATTGAGAAATTTCCACGATGAACCTTGAAGAAAAAGGTGCTTCGATTCTTAGGATTCTATTGGAAGTTTGTTCCAAACATCAGCAGTGTCGTGGCACCGTTAACTGATTTGCTGAAGAAGAACACAAAGTTTCTGTGGACAGAACCAGGCCAGGAGACAGTGAGGTCTGCAGATGCTGGAGATCAGAGTTGAGACTGTGTTGCTGGAAAAGCAAGAATCAGGATGAAGGGCTCCGGCCCGAAACGTCGATTTTCCTGCGCTCTGATGCTGCCTGGCCTGCTGTGTTTTTCCAGCAACATACTCTCAACTCAGAACCATGCCAGGAGGCATTTGACCATTTGAAATCAAGATTATCCACCAAAACAGTTTTAGCTACACCAAACTTTTCAAAACCTCTTAAAGTTGCCATCGATACTAGTGACATTGGAGTTGGAGCTGTACTCCACAGGAAGATGACGATAGGATTGAACTGCCAGTCGGATACTTTTTGAAGAAGCTCAACATCCACCAGAGGAAATACTCCACAATTAAATGGAACTGTTCAGTTTGGTACTGGCCTTACAACATTTTAACATGTATGTCACGAACAATGTGTCGGAGACAGTTGTGTACACTGACCACAATCCACTTACATCCTTAGAACGTTTTAAAGATAAGAATATGAGACTATTTCGTTGGAGTCTTATATTACAGACTTTTAAAAACTCATACATGTTGCGGGTCGGAAGAATGTAATTGCAGATGCGTTATCGCGGATTTAACTGATAGATTTTAGATGAGATTTGTCTTTATTTAACGTTATAGAGATATTCAGGTATATGGGAAGAAGTTAAGTTGAACTTATATTAAAGTTATCTGTATGTTAGGGTAATGTATTTATAAGGTAGAGGGAAAAAAAATGAAGCCATCTTTTCATTATAATGATTCATTTTTTCTTAAGGGGGAGGTGTTATGAAGATATTATGGGTGTGCGATACCTTTAAAAGAGTAAAAGCTAGCAGTGACAGCACCAAGTGTTCTCAATAAGACACAATGTAACATGTGCTCCAGCTACTGGGGTAGCTAGTTGCCTGGAAACGACAAAACAGATTCAAATTTGGCCAATCAGGTTAAATTATATCCTGGAAAAAAACATATCAAATTTCAATCTGGTTTGAATTGGGTATATTGATAATCTTAAAAGCCAATAACACAATCCAATGCTTTGGATTAGAAGACCGGGGAAAATTGAACAGTTGGGAGGAGAACTGCCACCAGACCAATAGCTAGAGTCTGCTAGTCAGAACTCTCTGAGAAGTACCTGTCTAGAGAAGGATTTTGCACAGAGAAAAATATCAACACTGACCTGGAGAGCAAATCTATTGACAAAGATAAGGAGAAGATTCAGCCGCTGGCTGGTTTCAAAATTTGAATTTTCCTGTAAATCTTAATTGGGAGTTTTATCGGACTAGTATTATAGAAGGGAAGGTAAAGATAGGTTAGAGAAAGGTGGTGTAAATAGTTGTGAGTTAATTATTCTCTATTATATTTTAAGAAATAAAGTTGTTAATTTTTACTTTAAATAGTTCTTGGCCTCTCGAAGTTTCTCAAATTACTGCACAGGATAAATCTTTTCTGTGTTGCTGCTTCAAATTAAGCAGGAAAGTTTACCCCATGTATAACATTATATTATGGTCTTGTTTAGCCTAATCCATTCTTTGGCTGATTTTTGCACCTTACATTCATTCATTTTCCTAGGATCACATGTTGCACTCAACTCCCATCTCTTTGGCATTTTGGTTTCTGAGTCACTGTATTTCTTTCAAGTCCTGGCAGTGGGATGAAGAGAACTTTTTAAAAATCAGTTCTTCAAAACCACAATTTATTTGTATCTTACATAAATGGTATTTTCTCGTCTCACTAGTTCCACAATCTCAAATAGAGCTCTATTGTCAAAGCTGCATTCTAAAAGAGGAAGAGAAAAAAACTTCCATTTATACAATATATTTTATGTAGTTGTCAATCCAAAGCATTTTAGTGCCAATTAATTAGTTTATAAAGTGCACTGTTGCAAAAAAAAATGGCAGATATGTAAGTATAGCAATGTTCTAGAAACAGCAAGAACAAATAATGTATTGTCATGTTGTTTGAAAGGAATACGAGCCAAAAAACTGGGGAGAACACATTTCAACTTCTCTGAATACTGTAATGGAATCTTTTAGCTGAGAGGGCAAATGATGTTGAGATTTAATATCTTGTCCAAACTCACCACTAACAGTGCAGTACATCTTCGATACTCAATTTGGTGTGTTAACTTGGGTGATGTGTTCAAGCTTCTGGAGTAGGATTTGAAAATTAAACCTTTCGATATTGATACAGTGACCCATTGATCTAAAACTACCACAACAAAGGTGCATAATAAAAGATTTCTTTTCCCTTTTGTGTTTCTTTGTCTCCCTGCAAACTTTGATTAAAGAAAAGTAAGTCTGAAGGGAATGCTTATTGTTCTGTCTGTGCTTCCTTTTATACATTAATGCTATTGATTTACTTATTGCATGTGCTTCTAGTAAGTTCTGCATATTTCCTGCTAAACTTCAGCATTTCCTGTGAGACATTCAATGGGTGATATGCTACTGAAAATCTTGCATGCATGGTATGAGCTGTAACTCTTTAGGAAACATTTATGCCTCTGTACTGAATTTTCTCAGGTCCTGAGTACAGTAATATGGGCAATAGTGAGGTAGTTGGGAAAATACAGTGAGCATGGGAAAATTAGATTCTTGATACTGAAAATAATAAGTCTGATTTTGCACATAAGGTGGAGGTGCCAGTGTTGGATTAGGGTGGACAAAGTTAAAAGTCACATGACACCAGGTTATAGTCCAACTGTTTTATTTGGAAGTACAAGCTTGCAGAGTGCTGCTCCTTCATCCGGTAGCTAATGACTAACTACCTGATGGAGCAGCGCTCTGAAAGCTTGTACTTCCAAATAAACCTGTTGGACTACAACCTGGTGTTGTGTGATTTTTAACTTTACATATAAGGTTGAACAAATAGATGAGAATCTCGCTAGTGAGTGATGAGGGGTCTATTTGCATGCATTAATACCTTACTAATACCAAATCTCACCTCATTGACATGCAAGTTGCTATTTTCCCAGGCAGTAGAGTGGAACTAGACAGTGACAATTTCTTGCACAAAATTCTGAGCAGATCCCTAGCTGTTGCAACTTGCCAGGATCTTCTCTAGATAGCCATCTTGGCCAACATTTTAGGGGATGCTCCCTAGGTTGTGTTCCATCCAGGGAAGCTGGCATCGCACAAACATCAGTTTTACCACATGAAATTGACTCATCTCCAACTCACTTATAATAAAGTTTACCACTTTAATACTGCATATTGGAGATCAGCAACACTTTTTATTGGGCGAGATTGAGTACTGCAGATGCTGGAGATTAGAGTCAAGAGTGTGGCGCTGGAAAAGCACAGAAGGTCAAGCAGCATCCGAGAAGCAGGAAAATCCAGTGCAATAGGTGGATGGAGGTGGGGGTAATGGTGATATGTTGGAGGGGAGGGGGGTGCAGATAGGTAGGAATGAAGATGGGACAAGTCATGAGAATGGTGCTGAGCTGGAAGGTTGGAACTGGGGTAAGGTGGGGGAGGGGAAATGAGAAAACTGATGAAATCCACATTGATGCCATGGGTTTGGATGGTCCTCAAGTGAAAGATGAGGTGTTCTTCCTCCAGGCATCAGGTGGTAAGGGAGTGGTGATGGAGGAGAACGCATCATCTTCCGCCTCAAGACCCTCCAACCCCATGGCGTCAATGTGGATTTCACCATTCCTCATTTCCCCCTCCCCCACCTTATCCCAGTTCCAACCTTCCAGCTCAGCACTTGTCTCATCTGTTTATCTTCTTTCTGCACCTATCAACCTACCTGCATCACCCTCCCCTCTGACCTATTATTTTCACCCCACCTCCATCCACCTATTGCACCACTCTCCTCTCATTTATCTCTATACCCCCCAGGCTCCCAGCCTCATTCCTGATGAAGGGCTTTTATCAGAAATGTAATTTTCCTGCTCCTCTGATGCTGCTTGACTGCTGTGCTTTTCTAGCACCACACTCTCAACACTGCCAGCCTGTTCTTTTGTGCTCACTCGTTCTGCGTCTCTTTGGAGATGACAGCATCTCTTTCCATTTTGTGAATTGGCATCTCATTCAGAACTTAAGGATTCACAGTAATTGATTTGCTTTGTCTTTAGTACGGACACAAAGTTAAGTATTCTGACAAATTTGCCAGCAATGGTCAGTCAGGGGGGTAGACGTGTTGGTATCATTTACATCAATGTCAGTCCTGCAGCATATGATAACGTAAGAAAAATGAGCAGGAATAGGCCATCTAACCCATTGAGCCTACTCAGAAATACAGTAAGATCATGTCTGATCATTTTGTGGACTCAGCTCCACTTACCTGTGCCCTCACCCATAACTCTTAATTCCTTCACTGTTCAAAAATCTATCTATCTTTACCTTAAAAACATGCAATGAGATAGCCTCAACTGCTTTACCGGGCAGAGAATTCCACAGATACACAATACTTTGGGGAAGAAGTTCCTCCTCAACTCAGTGCTAAATCTGCTCTCCCTTATTTTGAGGCTGTGCCCCTAGTTCTAGTTTCACACACCAGTGGAAACAACCTCCCTGCTTCTATTTTAACTATTCCCTTCATAATTTTATGTTTCCAATAGATCACCCCTCATTCTTCTAAATTCCAATGAGTATAGTCCCAGTCTACTCAATCTCTTCTCATAAGCCAACCTTCTCAATTCTGGAATCAACCTAGTGAGCCTCCTCTACACCCATTCCAGTGAAAGTGAGTACATCTTTTCTCAAGTAATGCATCAACAGCTTACATGGTAAGCACACTGAATGTGCTTCAACCAATTGGTAATGTCTCAAAGTCTCAGGGTAGTCCTTCAATGAAATCAAGATGGAATGTTGTCCATCAAAGGGGCTTTGTCCATCAAAGCAGTGGGAGTTTGGGAAGTCAGTTGTTGGAATTGGAGGCAGCATGTAAGCTTGGGAGATAACCGAGCAGTGGAGTGCACAGAGGTACTGTGGGAGGGATGATCATTATTGAGCACCATCGACCCAGCTTTGATGGGAGGCATAACTAAGCTATAGACCCAGGGGTTCATGTGGGGAGATGAAGAGTTAAATAAAAGAATTGAGTGAGAACTTGGGGAGGGTCAAACCCACTGGGACTGAAAGAGTCTACAAGGCAGAAAGGAACAAGAATGTTTAATGACATCAGCTAGATTG
Source organism: Hemiscyllium ocellatum (assembly GCF_020745735.1). Lineage (NCBI taxonomy): Eukaryota > Metazoa > Chordata > Chondrichthyes > Orectolobiformes > Hemiscylliidae > Hemiscyllium > Hemiscyllium ocellatum. The sequence goes on along the minus strand of NC_083423.1, from coordinate 19,996,936 downwards.
ACAGGCTGAGCCTGCAGAAGGCTCTGAGTCACCATCCATCCTGATTCAAGTTGCAAATGTGCAATGGAAGGGAAAAATGGCTGTTACCCCACCTGAATTGGGCAGAGTGATTTTCCTTTTTCTCTAAGGGAACAGCCGTACCTGTGAGTGATCTGTGGCCATTCAAGAGACAATTGCATTTAGTTTTGTTGCGACCACTACTGATCACATTACTGAGGAGATGCTTTGTTTCTGACATTGCCCATATAGACTTGTTGGAATCGTTACCAATGAACCCAGGAAAATAAGTTGTTGCAGTCTCTATGTCCTCTGCATACAAGTGACCACAGAAATTGAGGAGAGATACATATAGCTGGAAGTCCAGCACCAGCAACAACCTCCAGTAGATGTGAAGCAACCTCTTACTGCTGAGCCTCCACAAAAAAAGTGCCCTCATGATGCAGCAAAAGTGCAGGAAATCGTCTTTGATGGAATATCCTCCAGCTGAGAGTGGGGTACCACCACCGCTAAATTACAATATCCCAGGACACCATGACAAAGCTGTGCATTTGCTTCAGCATTTGAGGTGCAGGCTACTATATTATGTACAGAGGTAGGGGACAGAACACCATGTCATGTACATGTAACACAACATTTTTTCCTACTGGGGTCAATGAGTGCCATAAGATGCCTCCATGAGGTTCCCATGCTTGTTTAGATATGGTAGTTTGTTGCATTGCAATCCACTCTTCCACTGCTATGTCTGGCTGCAAAGATAAATCCGCAGTTGAGATGAAGAAACCTCCCTTTTGGTGGAGCCTGTTCATCTTGGAATTTTAGGCAGGCCACCATGGGTGCATTTGTGGCTAGAGGGTCCTGTCATGCTGTGTGTGTCCTGGCTAGATGCAGGTTAACCTTTCTTGGTTTGAACTTCCCTGGGGTTGAATGTTGCAGCCTTGCAGGCAGGGTGGAGGGCAGGGGTGAAGTTCCTCTGCAGTGTCCTGAAAGGAGATTTCCTGGGGGTCCAAAAGTGATTCCTGCTCTTGCATGCCTTATGACAACATGGATTGCAGGGCTGAATGCATATCTAGCAAACGTTGATTTTGTTGGACTTTTTATAGCAACTACAAATCTATCTGTGGAGACTGCTGGATACACAGATGCCAAACCAGCAATGTGCAAATGGCTTTGTTGGACTGCACCAACGTTTCATCCAGCACAGTGGTCTGCAATTAAACATTAGTTTTACAAGTGACCATGTAATCACTTGATTGTGATTAAAATCAATCTGGTTTATAAATGTACTTTAGAGAATGTAATTTACCATCCTTACCCGGCCTGGCCACATGTAACTCCTGACCCACAGCAATGCGGTTGACTCTGAACTGCCCTCTGGACAAGTAGGAATAGACAATAAATGCTGACATAGCCAGTGACATCCACATCCCATGAATGAGAAATAACAAAAGGGATGATCACCTTATTGGGATTGTATTATATACCCCCTAACAGTCAGAAGGAAATTGAGAAATGTGAGAAACAGAACTCACTCACAAATCAATCAGCCTGAGACAAAGCCTTGGAAACAAGAACAATTTATTACAGTCTTGCCAGAACTGGATGCTTCTGTAATCAAGCAGAAATGCACGCGAAAACAGAGCATGTAGGCAATCTTATTCATTTACAAGTTGTGGAATCACGCTCATTTTAGGACATTGAACCCTAACACCAGACTCATTAATATCAATAATCCATAGATAGCTAGATTGACTAACCACCTTCCCCAACCAGTCAATCCCCAATTCCCCCATTCCCATCCTTTTTCGTTCCGGTACCGATTACAGGCCTCCCTTATCTTGGCGATTTTGTCTCGCACATGTTTGGAGATATCAGTAATGTTAGAGGAGATCTCAGGGATGTACGTACAACATTCCTCTCCAATTAGTGCACAGGTACCACCCTCCTCGGCCAGAATATAATCCAGAGCTATCCTGTTCTGAAGGTCGTTAGTCTAGTGGCAATCATTTCAGTCGTTATGGCTGCTACTCGGGATTGGGTTTAAACCAACGCATCAGCAATATTGTTGGCCAATTCTTCCAGGGAAGCCGCTAACTTTTTTTTTAGATTACCTACAGTGTCCACACCGACCCGCCCATACCCCTACATTTATGCCCTACCTAACACTATGGGCAATTTAGCATGGCCAATTCACCTGACCCGCACATCTTTGGACTGTGGGAGGAAACTGGAGCACCCGGAGGAAACCCACGCAGACATGGGGAGAACGCCTGATGCAGGAATTGAACCCGGGTCTCTGGCGTTGTGAGGCAGCAGTGCTAACCACTGTGCCACCGTGCCGCCCACTATTTTGTATTTCTTCTCCTGCTCGTGCAGTCACATACATAGGTATCAAAGTCCAGAGGAGGCGATCTCCTTCGGTTACTTTCCAGGTTACTCATCTTCCTCCCTGTTTATTCCGAGGTATTTTTGGGGCTCTCTTTAACAGCCTCAAGTGGGGAATTATATAGGCGAGGTAGCAGTAGCAAGTCCAGCCTTTCTGGCTTTGAGTTAGTGTCTGAACTGGATGGTCCCAGCACCCATTTCCGTTACATCCACCACTCCAAACGTACTTCTCGCCGAGGATAAATGGGTAGGCCTTTAAGCCCAATATGTCCCATTCAATACTTGGGGAAAGGTTGTGGGAGTAGCTTGGCTGGTGTAGACACAAGATGATTTTCCTAATCGGAAGGGTGCGGTATCATTCTGATTACAGAAACAAGTGGTATTTACTGCTCCTTTCGGGGGGGGGGGATCTCTAAGGCCATCGAGAGCACCCAGAGTTTTCGGGGCTGGTCGAGGGAACCACCCTGCAAAGTTATAATTACCCCTTTCAAATCTCCAAGTTGTTTCATTTGAACCCGAGTCAAATTGTTGTACATTGTCCACTTCTTCTTGGGTAAGTGGTATTACTGTGAGAGGAATTCCAGATTCCCCATGGTGTGGGATCTCCGCACATACCCAACAGTCGGTATGCCCCTTTAGTTTAGCATAATTCTGACATAAAGCGGTAAAATGATTTTTCCCAGCCCCCCTTGGCAGCTAGCGCCAATATTATCGTGACAATATAAAGCTGACCATTCATTTCAGCTCACAACCCTATCTGTCTATTCCCTAACTCTTTAAATATCAGAGAAGAGTGAGTCCATGCAACACTTACAATTGTTTTGGGATACAGTTTTTTAAACCAATTCTTAATAGTCTCCTATTTCAGTCCATTCTTTTTGCTCAGCTTGATTTTCAGAGGGTTGTTTGTAGGATGAGCTTGCCACTCTGCCGGAGGCGAAGGAGCGTCCACCAGGCCCTTAACACAAGTGTGATGACTCCACCCTTTTTCAGCAGTTCGGATGGCTGTTTCAATAGTCAGAAGGTTAGGAACGGACCCCCCAGCTTGGGTGCAGTTTGGTATCTTTCCAGGTCTTTATCAGGACCCAATCACCCATTCGATGTACGACGAACTCAAGTGGAGGTGTCTGGGTCAACAGACCCTTCTTCCTAAGGACAGACAAAGAAGAGCTGAGCGCGACAATATAGTTCTTTAAAAACTTATCATTGAACTCCAAGTTGGTAATTCCCCTCTTCCTGATGAAGGGTTTATGCCCGAAACGTCGAATTTCCTGTTCCTTGGATGCTGCCTGACCTGCTGCGCTTTTCCAGCAACACGTTTTCAGCTCTGATCTCCAGCATCTGCAGACCTCACTTTCTCCTCAAAGAATTCCCCTCTTCCACTCAAGAAAGGTAATCCAAACATCATCTCATAAGGAGAGAGGCCTATATCACGCCTACGCGCAGTCCTAATGCGTAGCAATGCGACAGGTAAACATTTTGTCCATGGTAATCGAGTCTCCAGGACTAGCCTAGACAATTGCTTCTTTAAGGTTTGATTCATTCGTTCCACCCGTCCAGAGGAAGGCGCATGCCAAGGAGTGTGAAATTCCCAAGAGATCTCTAATCCCGCCATTACTTCTTGTAGGATCTTAGAGGTAAAATGGCTACCTTGGTCTGAATCTATACTTTCCACCACTCCATATTGAGGAATTATATGTTCTAAAAGAATTTTCACTACTCCCTTCGAGGTAGCTGAGGACATTGGAAATGCCTCCACCCACCCAGTTAGGTGATCCATTAGGACTAATAAGTACTTTTGTTTCCCTACTGAGGTAATTCTGTGTAATCTATCTGTATTCTTTGAAAAGGTCTTACCCCAGTGTTTCTTCCACCTTTTGGCCCCCTCTCGTTACTTTTTTATTAATCTTTTGGCAAGTCGGGCATACCTGCTTGGCTAATGTGTATATCCCTTTACATCTGTACTTCCTTAACACTACGTCACACATAGCTTGGGAGCCCCAATGACTGCCTTGGTGAAAGGTGGTTAGGATGTTTCTCATGACTGGTTTACTTAATAACTCCCTCCCATCCAGGAGGATCCATCTTCCTTGTGTTGTCTTAGCCATCGTTACAGTTACTGCACGATCCTCCACCCCAATTTTTAAGCTCAGCAATATAATCAAATCCCTACCTAATAGATTACTTCCAATGTCAGGAATATATAGTAATTGTCCTATCACTTCCTCTTCATTTCTTCTAATTAGGGTTGGTTCAAAAATAGGCACCAAGAATTCTTTGCCTTTTACTCCGGAAACCTTAAGATACTCCTTTTGTCAATTTAACGCCAGTAGGTCTAAAACTTAGAGATGACCGTGCCGCTGCTGTGTCCACCAAAAATACTGCCTCTTCCCCTTCAGGTCCCACCTTTAAATTTATCAAGGGTTCCCGGTGGGTCTCAGGAGCAAGGAACCCCTGACTCCCCTAATCTTCATCTAAGGTCATTTGGGAAAAGGCTTCCCTTGTGCTAATTCCGGACATTCACGTTTAAAATGTCCCACTTTCCCGCAATGGTAACACCCTGCCTGTTGCCTCCTTTCCTGGGTATCTGACCCTTGTTTTTCGTGTCCTCCCCTACCCTTCCTGTTATCCCCTGATCCCATTCTCCTTTTTGTTATTTCTTCTACTGCCTCCACCATCATTTTGGCTTTCTGTTTCTGCTTCTCGTCTTCCCTTTTCACATACACTTTCTGTGCCTCACATAACAGCTCTTCCATCAGTCTTTCACTCCATCTATTTAATTTCTGTAATTTCTTTAGTATGCCCGGCCATGATTTAGTTACAAACTGGACCTTTAAGAGTCCCTGTGCTATCTGATTATCGGGATCCATTCCCGAATACTTCCTTGTGGCCTCCTTGAGCCTTTTAAGAAATGCAGAGGGGGTTTCATCCTTCTCTTGTCATACTTCAAAGGCCTTAACAAAGTTTTGTGATTTAGGTGCTGCCTCTTTAATTCCTAATATTACCATTTCTCGTAAATCCCGCATTGACTCCCTATCTTCTCATTATTTTCCCAATGAGGGTCAACAGTTGGGAATTGCTGTTCTGCTGGGGCCCCTTCTTCCCCAACTGGGTGTTTCTTTTCCCATTCCTATAAAGCCGCTCTCCGAATAATATCTCGTTCTTCCCCTGAAAATAATGTTCCTAAAATTGCCATCAGTTCTCCCCAGGTATATAAATTAGGCCCTAGGAATTGGTCTAATTGTTTGGCTAGTCCAACTGGATCCTCTATTAAACTTTTCATTTCCTTTTTAAAGACCCTAACTTCACTGCTAGTTAAGGGAGCGTTTACATTTCCGATTGTACCTTCCCCAATCGGAACCTCTCATAAGGGACATAATTTTATACCCCTCCTTTACGTGTGGTGGCTTGAGTGATTCTGGACCCTCCCCCCGCACCCCTCCCCCCTCTAGGTTTTGCATCTTTTAGTTTAGAGTCCGTTCCCCTTTCTGTGTCTGGACTCGGTTCTACTTCGGGAGCTGTAGGCTTGTTCCGGGGAGTAGTATATGGGGGCAGCAAAGACGTTAAGGGATCTCATTATGGCTTTCCTTTTTCATTCTTTTTTTCCCTGATTCCTCCGTATTCATGGGACATAATTTTACTCCCATGCTCCCTATCCAATAAGCCGCATATTCTGACTCTTCTTGACTGTATGTTTCTTTCCGATTGACGTATATATTTAGATCTTGGCATAGCCAATCTTTATCGGATCCATACTTGGGCCAAAAAAAACCCAGGCGCCTTAATATTTTCTCTAGTCCAAACGAAACAACAATAGTTTATCATTTTAGCCTTATCTTTCTCCCGCGTCCAGGAGTTGTGTACCCAATTACCCAAGATTTTCCCCAAAGGACTGTCGGACGGAATATATTCCCCTTTAACGTTATTTACAGATCAATCGTTACCCAGGCAACTCCACGTGCCTCCCACTGCTGCTAATTTAATTAATTTTAACGAGGTCCGGTGTCACCTTCTTCCACACCCCCTTCAGGGTCCTGACTAGACACCTTACTCGTCCGATTAATCTGACCTATTATATGCTTTTTGAGACTTCAACTATTCTCCATTAATCACTTTTATGTAAGGAAAAAGAGATTAGTTAGAAACTGATAGTAAGGCAGCCACGACCTGTAAAAAGAACAGGAGTTAACATTTTATTTCATAATCTGTAAAATCCTCAACCATAAAAGAAATCATATTAAAATTTCCATAGAAGAAATCAGATTCAAAACAGTCCCGGATCTCAAGCTCCAGGGAACAAAGCACAAACATTCAATCACCAACAAACAAATGTGCATTCAAACCGAATCACAAAGGGTTAAACTTTAAGGATATATCCTTTAAGACCTTTCCCTACCCGGGTCTTGTGCACAAGAGTTGCCCGACCGAATCCGCCACGTCTGCCCGCTTTGTTTCCAGGATCTCCAGTCTGAATTGTACTCGCCCAAACCGTGAACGACAAGCAAGGGAGTCAGAGATCACCAAAATCGGCGAGGTGCACCTCCCCCATCGTCCCAAGAGTGTCGAGCGGTCGGAGTTTTGGATCCCGAATGAGGCCCCCAAATTGTGAGAAACAGAACTCACTCACAAATCAATCAGCCTGAGACAAAGCCTTAGAAACAAGAACAATTTATTACAGTCTTGCCAGAACTGGACGCTTCTGTAATCAAGCAGAAATGCGTGCGAAAACAGAGCACGTAAGCAATCATATTCATTTACAAGCCTCCCTTTTCCCATCCTATCATTAGCCAATTACCTCACTTGTTTTTTTCTCTCTAGTTATTTTCTTATCTGGCCATCCTGCTGTCCTTGTATGTCTGCATTCTTTGTTCCTTGTTTGTTATAGCTTGTTCTTTTATCCAGTTTCTCCTATCATACTATAAGCTTTATTGTGAAATGAAAGTTATTTCCTAGCTTAACACTATTTTCTTTAAAAGACCCTCTATATTCATTAAAGTCTTAGCCTTAAGTATGCTACAAGCTACAAGAATTCCGTGACCGTTTGTATAATGTTCCCCTTCCCCTTCCCCCACACTTCAACCCCTCACCCATCTGCAAAAACAACATTTCTAATCTCCCACAAGAAACAAACTTGTAAGGAGATCTCAGCTATCTGTAAGAATAATAGGGTGGTTATGGTAGGGAATTTTAATTTTCCAAACATAGTCTGGGACTGCCATAGTGTTAAAAGTTTAGATGGAGAGAAATTTGTTAAGTGCATACAAGACAGTTTTCTGATTCAGTATGTGGATGTACCTACTAGAAAAGGTGCAAAACTTGACCTATTCTTGGGAAATAAGGCAGGGCAGGTGACTATACATCTCTATGACTCTATAAATAACCCTCTATCAAACGCCCCAAAATTGACACATTCAAAATTTGGGAAAATTGAACTCAAAGTTAGAAGATCATAAATTCAAGACCAATCTCATATTTTGAGTACATAATCTGGATTGACACAGTGCAGTACAGAAGGGGCATTATCAAAGGTGCCTCCTATCCGATAGGCTATTAAAAAGGCTTAGCTGAAGTGGCCATTAACAAGACTAGGTGAAACATATTCAAAAGAGATTTTCCAACTGACAACTTTTCTTTGAGCTATATTTGTACCTTGATACTAGTGGAGAGGAAAGCATGTGTTCTTTTTTTTACTGATATGCTTGAGTTTTCTGTAACCAGAAGGAATTGATTTAATTCTGCCAATACTGCATTTCTTTAATTACCTGTCAGAGGTGGCCTAGAGATAATAGCCTTTCCAGTGGCACATATATCCAAAATCATTGGTTTTTAACGTTTCAATAATTTATGAAAGGAAGTTATATGATATGCCAATATAAGTGTAAATGATAGAATCTTATTAGTAATAATTAATACAAAATCGTCTGTCAAAGAATGATAAAAAAATTATTTCTAAGATCTACTGGGTACAGTATATGTGGTTTCCAGGACGTTTGTCTCCAGCCGGACTGTTTACGGTAGCTACTCTGTTCCAATCGGAGCGGATAAACTGTAACACATTAAAGATGGCCGCTACCGTGGGAGAAGAGCTGCCGACGGTCAGCGGTCGTTTGACGACTGTGTTTGTTCGAAATCTGCCCAAGTCTGCGGTTGGTGAGCAACTGGCGAAGATTTACAGTGAGCTGGGCCCGATCAAACACTGCTTTGTGGTGAATGAGAAAGGTGAGGGGAGAGGGAGGAGGGGGAACACGTGGTGAAGGAACAGCAAGCCGGGACAGTCCTGCCTCCTTTTCCTGGTGATTTAGCTGAAATCTTCATAATTTCCAGAGTCAATAAGAGAGGTGAACTCGGGCTTTGCCAGTCGTATGGAGAAGCTTTATAGAAACATAAAATGGCCACAATACAGAAGAAGACCGTTAGGTTGATGGTGTTTGTGCCAAATCTAAACAAGGAAAAACTCGGCTAGCTCCGTTTCCCTTCGCCCTGCAACTGTTTTCAGGTGAAAGTGAGGACTGCAGATGATGAACATCAAAGTCAAAAAGTGTGGCGCTGGAAAAGCACAGCAGAGTCCTGATGAAGACCCTATGCCGTCTACTCTCCTGCTCCTCGGATGCTGCCTGACTTGCTGTACTTTCCCAGCGCGACACTTCCCCACTTTTCAAGTGCCTATCTAATTCCCTTACGAAAACCACAATTAAATTTGCCTCAGCCACACAACTGAAGAGTCCATTCAGGTTCTGATAAGTCAGCAGTTGTTCCTTTCACCAGTCGTCCTGAATTGCTATCTCCCATTCCACAAATGGGAACAGTTTCTCTGTTTTTCTGTAACCTGTTTACATACCTCATTATTTTGAACAGCTCTTCTACTTTGGTTGTGTCAGCTTTGCAGAAGAGTATTTGTGTTCTTCTGAAAAGTGGTTTACAGTGTGATCATGGACAGATAATCTGTTTTGTGTCTGACGATCATTGAGGAGTGGATACTGGCCAGGACAGTTGAGTTAACACTTATGCTCTTCAAATTGCCAAAAGTCACATGACACTGAGTTTATTTGAAATCACAAGCTTTCATAGCACTGCCCTTTCGACACCAAGTCAAAGCGCAGCGCTCCTAAAGCTTGTGATTTCAAATAAACCTGTTGGACTATAAACTGGTGTTGTGTGCCTTTTGACCCTTTCACCCTAGTCCAGCACTGGCAGCTCCACATCAAGGCTTCAAAAATGCACAGTGGGATCTTTTGGATCCACCTGAACAGTTAGATAAGGCCTTGGTTTAACTCATCTGAAAGACTGCCTCAGTGCTCCCTCAGTATTGTAGCAGAATGTCATGCTTAATTTTTTTTGCTTGCAACCTCCATCAAATCTCAACCTTTTCTCCTGTGAGGAGAACAACCTCAGCTTTTCAATCTGTGTAACTGCATCCTCTCATCTCTGGAATTGCTCTTGTAAATCTTTTCCATCCCCCTCTAAAGCCTTCATATTCCTTCCAAAGGTGAAATGCCCATATTTGACAAAATACTCCAAGTGAGATTGAACATGTATTTTGTAAAGGCTTATCATCATGTTCTTGATATTGTAATGTATGCCTCGATTTATAGAGCACAGGATCCCATGTGTCTTTTTAACTACCTTTTCAACAACTCCTTTCAATTTGTGAGCATTTACTTACTCCTCTGTTCTTGAACCTTCTTTAGAATTATACCTTTTATTTCAAATCACCTTGCCTCAGTCTTCATACCAAATATATAATTGGATGCTTTTCTGCAATAAAAGTCTGTAATATTTCTATCGCATCTCACAACTTGTCTCTGTCCTTTTGAAAGTTTTAAGTATATTCCTTAACAGCTCATAATGTTTTTGAGATTTGGTTATCTACAGAGTTTGACATTATGGCCTTTACACCCAAATTTAGATGATTGCGATCTATCAAGAAAAGTTTTGTCCTCTTATCAGTGCCTGAGAAGCACCAGTGTTTACCTTCCTCCAGTCTGAAAACTAACAGTTCACCACTACTGTTTCCTATCACTAACTTTGTATTTCTGCTGTCACTATAATTTTTATTACAGGCTTCAACTTTGCTGGCAAGTCTAATATATGACACTTTATGGATTACTTCTTAAAGTGCATGTACACCACATCAATCACATGAACCTTATCAACTCTCTGTTATATCATCAAAAATAAAATCAAGTTGGGTAAACTCAATTTTAAAAATCCAGATTATCATTTCTAAAAGTTTTCACACCACTGAAATTAAGATGACTGGTCTGTAAATCTTGGATTTATCCATAAAAGCTTGTTCAAAATAAGTGTAATGTCTGTAATTTTCCAGTGTTCTAGCGCACACAATTTTAGTAGCATCTTCTTTCATGGGAATTTAGTAATTCAACCATGGCCTTTGTCTTTATGTATAACCTTCTGATCCCTCATCATCCCATATCTCTTGCTACCCTTTTAAATGTACAAAAGGTTTTACATTCTTTAATATTACTTGCCAGTATCTTATATTCTCTCTTTGCCTCCTTTTGTCCTTCTCTAAGTTTCTTCTTTCAGTCTGCTTCTACTTTGTATTACTAATCTGGTATTTGTCATTTGTTGTATTAAACTGCTATCAGTCGTTTCCTATTCATAGACATGAACAAGGAGCAGAGCTAAGCTAATTGTAACCTAAAACCCACATTTCCCACCTATCTCTGATAATGTTTCAACCCCCCCCCCCCAACAAAATATATCCACCTCTGCTTTAAAAATATTCAAAGATGCTGCATCTACTGTCTTTTCCAGAACAGAGGTCCAAAGACTTACTGCCCTTTGTGAAAAATTGCCGCATTTTTGATCTAAACACTTTTTTAAAAAAACAAGATCCCCTAATTCGAGATTTTCCCAATAGAGGAAACATTCTTTCTGGATCCAACCAGTCAAGCCCCTTCTGGATCTTATGTTTTAATCAGGTTGTCATGTTCTCTTCCAGACTCCAATAGATACATATATCCTGTATAAAATTTCCTCACAAGGCAATCTACACATTTCTTTTGAACTGCTGTTAATGTATTTACATCCTTAATTAAGGTAACCAATAATATTCGCAATACTCATTGGTGTCACCTGTGCCATTTTATAACTGAAGTGTAATCTCCCTATTTTTATATTCAATTTTTCCTTGCAATAAATAATTCTATTAGCTTTCCTAATTATCCACTGTAACTGGTCACTATGTTTTGTAATTCATGTACTTGATCAGGTGGATCACTCTGCATTTTAGAGCTCTGTGATTTCTCACCATTGAAATAATATGCTTTTTAATTCTTCCTATGAAAGGGAAAATTTAATTTCTTTGTTATTTGTTCATATCACTGGTGAGGTTGCAGTTATTACACATCCCTATTTCCCAGGTGAAGGTAGTGGTGAGCCACTTTCTTGAACTGTTGCAACACTTGCATTGATGTAAGGAAGAGAATTCTAGGATTTTGGTCTAGTGACAGTGAAGGATTGGTGATATTGTTCCAAGTCAGGATAGCATGAAAGAGAGCTTGCAGGTGCTGGTGTTCTCTATTATCTATGTCTCCTGCGAAGAAGCAAAAAGGATTGGAAAAGAGAGATAGGGCAGCAAGTTCTGGCAAGCCAAAGGACAAGCCTCAGTTAACCTTGTGGACATATACCATTCCCTCCACCCATAACAAATTTTTTTTTGTCATGTATGGGAAGGGTAGTTTCACAACATAGTTAGGTTTTTAAGAGTTGTATGACAATTGTTTTTAGTTGTTTATCAGAAGTTTCAAGTTTTCTTTACAATAAGTAGTAATCCTAGTTAAGTATAAAAATCTGCATTTTCTGTTCGCCGGGGTTTAAAAAGACATACAGTACTTTGATAAAATCTTTTAAGTTTTGTGATGAGTCCAGAAACAGCAGAGCTTGGTTTTCAGCACAGTTTGTCATCATTGTCATCCTGTTCCCCCTTCAGTTGAAGCAAAAGGCTCAGAGATAGAGTAGTTTTACCTCCCTTTATTCTAGGCCCTGAGAAAGTAGGAAGTGAATTTCTCACCACATTATTGCTGGCATATTATCTGCTGTTGTAGTATGAATATAACTGGTCCGTTTCTGATTAATGATAACTCGCAAGTTGATAGTGTGAGTGGGTGATGGTAATGTTGTTGAATGTCAAAGGCTGATGGTTAGATTCTCTTATTGGAAATGGCCATTGCCTGGCACTTACATGGCACATTTGTTACATGCCACTTATCGGCTCAAGCTTGGATGTTGTCCAGGATATGCTGCCTATGGACCGAGACAATTTCAGTATGTGAGGAGTTGTATGTAGTGCTGAACATTCTGCTATCTCTCTGTCTCTGTCTCTGTGTCTCTCTCTCTCTCATTGAGTGTATTTAAGACAGCTGGGTTATGGGGACAAGGCAGGACAATGGCGATGACAAACATATCGCCCACAATCAAATGGCAGAGCAGACATGATAACCGAATGGTTTGTTTCTGCTCTTATGGTCTTTTATCACTTTGTTGATTATGTAAAATGGACTGAAAGGGTGGTAATTGGCCAGATTGAATTTGTCCTGCTTTTTGTGCATAGCGACATTTCTGGGCATTGTTCCACATTGTTGGGTAAATGTCAGTGTGGAAGCTGTACCAGAATAGCTTTGACAGGGCACAGCTCGTTCTGGAGCATGTCTTCAGTACGTTTGCTAAAATGTTGTCAGTTCTCATTGTCTTTGCAGTAATCAGTAGCTTCAGTCTGACATATGTGACGCTGGGAGCCTGAGGAGTAGGCTGATATGGCTTATCTGCTTGGCACATCTAGGTGAAGGTGGATGTGAATACTTCAGCCTTGTCTTTTGCACTAATATGATCAACTTCCCCATCGTTGAGAATAGGGATATTTGTGGAGTCTTCACAGCATTTATTTTTCATTCGCCACAGGATGATGCAGTCTGTAGAGTTTATATCTGATCCATTAGTTATGAGACCATTTAGCCCTGTCAGTTGTGTGCTCCTTCTAGTGTTTAGTGTCTAAGTAGTCCTGTTTTGTAGCATCTTTAGGTATCATCTCAGTTTTTTTGTTAGGTAAGATGCTGCTCCTTATATAATCTCCTGCAGTCTTCCAGTTCTGTGCGCAGACCTCGACGACCCGTGTAGCTAGTAAGAAGAATTGAAGGATTGTTGATTATGCTTCAATTGCCATGTCTTTGCCAACTCACTTCACTTATCTATATCTTTTTGCCACCTGCCAATGTCCTCTTTACAACTCAATTTTCTATCTATCTTGGTGTCATCAGCAAATTTGGCAAACCATTCTTTCTGTCCTTTCATCCATGTCATTTATATAAATTGTAAACAGTTCAGATGCTAATGCTGCACACAGTACTCACTACATTTTGCCAACTTGAAAAGACCCATTTATGCCTACTCTCTACTTTCTGTTAGCCAGCCAGTCGTCTTTCTATGACAACATGCTACCTCTGCAAAATTAGCTCCTGTTTTCCATAATAACTGTTGACGTGACACTTCATCAAATGTGTCCTAGAATTCTTAGGTACAGTAAATCCACTGGTTCCCCTTCATCCACAACTCATGTTACTTCTTCAATGAATTCCAATAGATCGGTTAAACATTTCCATTTCACAAAATCATGGTGACTCTATCTGAATACATTGAACTTACCTCAATGCTCGACTTTTATTTCTTTCATAATATTTGCTCATGTCTTCCTTTTGACAAATGTTAAATGAACTGTCATGTAGTTTCCTGTTTTCTCACTCCCTCCATTTTTGACTAACGGAATTACATTTGCTATCTTCTAATCTATTGGGACCTTCTCTGAATTGAAGGAATTTTGGAAATTTAAACCCAACACATCAACTATTTCACCTGCCATGTTTTTAAGACCCTAGGATAAGGTTCACTGGGACATGAGACTTGTCAATTTGCAGCTCTAACAATTTACTCAATGCCACTTCTCCAGTATTTGTAATTTACTTGAATTCCTCCCTCACATTTCCTGATTTATAACTACTTCTCGAATGTTACATGTAGTGAAGACTACCATTTTTTTATTTTCCATTACCAATTATACAAATTTTCTTTTTATAGAACCAATGCTCACTTGGTTATTTCTTTCTTTTTAGAGTCATAGAGATGTACAGCATGGAAGCAGACACTTCGATCCAACTTGTCCATGCTGACCAGATATTCCAACCAATCTAGTCCCACCTGTCAGCACCCGGCCCATGTCCCTCCAAACCCTTCCTAATCGTATACCCATCCAGTTGCCTTTTAAATGTTGCTATTGTACCAGCCTCCACCACTTCCTCTGGCAGCTAATTCCATACACGTACCACCCTCTGTGTGAAAACTTTGCCCCATAGGTCTCTTTTATGTCTTTCCCCTCTCACCCTAAATCTATGCCCTCTTGTTCTGGACTCCCCACCCCAGGAAAATACTTTGTCTATTTATCCTATCCATGCACCTCATGATTTTATAAACCTCTGTAGTCACCCCTCAGCCTCCGACACTCCAGGGAAAACAGCCCCAGCCTGTTCAGCCTCTCCCTATAGCTTAAATCCTCCGATTCTGGCAACATCCTTGTTAATCTTAACTGAATCCTTTCAAGTATCAGTCAAGATTAGAGTAGTGCTGGAAAAGCAGAGTAGATCAGGCAGCAACCGAGTAGCAGGAAAATAGACTTTTCAGGCAAAAGCCCTTTATCAGGAATGAGGCAGGGAGCCTCGGATGTGGAGAGACATATGGGATGGGGGTGGGGCTGGGGGTAGATAGCTGAGAGTGCAATAGATGGATGGAGGTGGGTAAAGGTGAAAGGTTGGAGCAGATAGGTGGGAAGGAAGATGGCCAGGTCATGAGGACGGTGCTGAGCTGGAAGGTTGGATCCTCTGGTAAGGGGGAGGGAGTGGAAATGAGGAAACTGGTGAAGTCCACATTGATGCCATGGGGCTGAAGGGTTCTAAGGTGGAAGATGAGGCGTTCTTCCTCCAGGCATCGGGTTGTGAGGGAATGGGGATGGAGGAGACCCAGCACCTGCATGTCCTCTGCAGAGTGGGAGGGGGAGTTGAAATGTTCGGCCATGGGGTTGATTGGTGTGGGTCTCCCAGAGATGTTCTCTGAAGTGCTCTGCAAGTAGGCATCCAGTCTCCCCGATGTAGAGGAGACTGCATTGGGAGCAACGGATACAGTAAATGACGTGTGAAAGTGCAGGTGAAGCTTTGAACGATGTGGAAGACTCCTTTGGAGACCTTGGATGGTGAGGGGTGAGGTGTGCGCGCAGTTTCTGCAATTCCTACGGTGGCTGGGGAAAGTACCAGGAGGGGAGGGTGGGTTGTTAGGGGGGCGTGGACCTGACCAGGCAGTTCCAGAGGGAACTGTCTTTATGGAAAGCTGATAGGCGTGGGGAGGGAAATATATCTCCGGTGATGGGGTTCATTTGTAGGTGGCAGAAATGTTGGCTGATGATGCGATGTATACAGAGGTTGGTAAGGTGGAAGGTGAGGACCAGAGGGATTCTGTCCTTGTTGTGTTTGGACAGGTAGCGTTTGAGGGAAGGTGCAGGGCATGGATGAGATGCATTGGAGGGCATCTTTAACCACGTGGGACAGGAAATTGCAGTCTTTAAAGCAGGAGGCATCTGGTGTGTTCTGTGGTGGAACTGGATCTCCTAGGAGCAGATACGGCAGCGATGGAACAATTGGGAAAGGGGACAGCATTTTTGCTGAGGCAGGGTGGGAGGAGGTGTAATCCAGGTAGCTGTGGGAGTTGGCAGGTTAGTAGAAAATGTCAGTGTTTAGTCGGTCACCGTTGATGGAAATGGAGAAACCCAGGAAGGGGAGAGAGGTGTCAGACATGGTTCAGGTGAATTTCAGGTCGGGGTGGAATGTGTTGGTGAGGTTGATGAGCTGTTCAACCTCCTCGTGGGAGCAAGAGGTAGCTCCGATGCAGTCGTCAATGTAGCGGAGCAAAAGATGGGGAGTGGTGCTGGTGTAACTCCAGAAGATAGAATGTTCTATAATAGCTGACAAAGAGACAGGCATAGCTTGGCCAGTGCGGATGCCCATGGCTACCCCTTTCGTCTAGAGGAAGTGGGAGGATTCAAAAGAGAAATTGTTGAGGGAGAGGAACAGTTCAGCCAAACCTTTGAAGTATCACAATATCTTTCCGAAAGGAAGGAGACCAAAATTACATGCAATATTCCAAAACTGGCCTAACCAATGTCCTGAACAGCTGCAACATGACCTCCCAACTCCTGTGCTCAATGCATTGACCAATAAAGGAAAGCATACCAAACGCTGCCTTCACTACCCTATCTATCTATCTGCAACTTCACTTTTAAGGAGCTAAAGGAGCTATGAACCTGCACTTTAAGGTCTCTTTGTTCAGCAAAACTCCCTAGGGCCTTACCATTAAGTGTATAAGTCCTGCTAAGATTTGCTGTCCCAAAATGGAGCAACTCACATTTATCTAAATTAAATTCCATCTGCCACCTCTCAACCCATTGGCCCATCTGATCAAGATCCCGTTGTAATCTGAGGTAACCTCTTTGCTGTCGACTACACTCCAATTTTGGTTTGCTGTTTCCATCTGCAAACTTACTAAGTATACCTCTTATGCTCGCATCCAAATCATTTATGTAAATGACGAAAAGTAGTGGACCCAGCACCAGTCCACTGGTCACAGGTCTCCAGTCTGAAAAACAACCTTCCATCACCACCCTCTCTTCTACCTTTTGAGCTAGTTCTGTATACAAATGGCTGGTTCTCCCTGTATTCCATGAGATCTAACCTTGCCGACCAGTTTCCTGTGGGGAACCTTGTCGAATGCCTTACTGAAGTCCATATAGATTATGTCCACCGCTCTGCCCTAATCAATCCTCTTTGTTACTTCAAAAAACTCAATCAAGTTTGTGAGACATGATTTCCCATGCACAAAGCCATATTGATTATTCCTAATCAGTCCTTGCCTTTCCAAATATATGTACGTCCTGTCCCTCAGGATTCCCTCCAGCAACTTGCTCACCAACAACGTCAGGCTCACTGATCTATAGTTCCCTGGCTTGTCCTTACTATCCTCCTTAAACAGTGGCACCATGTTAGCCAACCTCCGAGCTTCCTTTTCAAAATGTTTGTAGAAATTCTTACCTTGTGTTTTTTATATTTCAGGCAAGTTTATTTCTGTATTCTAATTTTTCCTTCCTTATTAATTTTTTTTTTAGTAATTGTTTTACTGGTTTTTATATTATGTCAATCTCCTGATCCATGGGTGGTGGGTCTGTTGCTTAGAATGCATCTATTCTGAAATATCCAGTTAAACATTTGCTACAGCATCTCTCTTGACCTACCCTTTAATCTGATTTTTCCCATTTAATTTTAGCCAGTTCTGCTTTTATGCCCTCCTATTTAAGTTTTAAAACATTTGCTGTCCCTAAACATGAAGTAAATGAAAAGACTTCAAACATTTAATATAGATGTGTTTGTCCTCAATCAAATTGATTGTTAGCATTTCCCACATGCTACAAATGTGATACCTTGTCTGTCCTGCCATTGTTAATTACTTAATTATTTTATTCAAATATATTTATTAATGTATTTGTATATCTTGTCAACTTGCCCCTAGTTGCAATACGAATTTGAACCTTGGGAATAGAATAAAGTGTAGTCACTTAGCAGAATATCATCAAGTTACTAGCTGCTTATGTAGCAGAGTAATAAGCAATTCCTGGAGACTGCAGAAGCAAAAACAAAGGAGCACCTAACTCCCTCAATTACACATCGCCCAACGTAAGTGAAACATTACGTAGAAGTTACAGCAAGAAGAAATGGGCCACCTTGTTGTTGTACCACACAGACTTGTAACTGTATTAGTTTCCCTTTTAACCAGAATTTTCAATGCAAAGGGTAATGCACTTGACCTATAACAAACCCTCTTCGTGCTACTGCTGAAAGATTAGATGAGATTAGATTAGATTCCCTACAGCATGGAAACAGGCCCTCCAGCCAGAAGGATGGTAAGGACAAGCCAGGGAACTATCGAGCTGTGAGCCTGATGTCGGTGGTGTGCAAGTTGTTGGAGGGAATCCTGAGGGATAGGATGCACATGTATTTGGAAAGGCAAGGACTGATTAGGGATAGTCAGCATGGCTTTGTGCATGGGGAATCATGTCTCACAAACTTGATTGAGTTTTTTGAAGAAGTAACAAAGAGAGTTGATGAGGGCAGAGCAGTAGATGTGATTCGGCAAGGTTCCCCATGGGAGACTGATTAGCAAGGTTAGATCTCATGGAATACAGGGAGAACTAGCTATTTGGATACAGAACTGGCTTAAAGGTAGAAGACAGAGGGTGGTGTTAGAGGGTTGTTTTTCAGACTGGAGGCCTGTGACCAGTGGAGTGCCACAAGGATTGATGCTGGGACCTCTACCTTTGTCATTTACATAAATGATTTGGATGTGAGCATAAGAGGTACAGTTAGTAAGTTTGCAGATGACAGCAAAATTGGAAGCGTAGTGGACAGCAAAGAGGGTTACCTCAGGTTACAAAAGGATCTGGACCAGATGGGCTAATAGGCTGAGAAGTGGCAGATGGAGTTGAATTCAGATAAATGCGAGGTGCTGCATTTTGGGAAAGCACATCATAGCAGGACTTATACACTTAATGGTAAGGTCCTAGGGATGTTGCTGAACAAAGAGACCTTGGAGTGCAGGTTCATAGCTCCTTGAAAGTGGAGTCGCAGGTAGATAGGGTAGTGAAGAAGGCGTTTGGTATGCTTTCCTTTATTGGTCAGAGTATTGAGTACAGGAGTTGGAAGGTCATGTTGCAGCTGTACAGGACATTGGTTAGGCCACTGTTGGAATATTGTGTGCAATTCTGGTCTCCTTCCTATTGGAAAGATGTTGTGAAACTTGAAAGGGTTCAGAAAAGATTTACAAGGATGTTGCTAGGGTTGGAGGATTTGAGCTATAGGGAGAGACTAAACAGGCTGGGGCTGTTTTCCGTGGAGCGTCAGAGGCTGAGGGATGACCTTATAGAGGTTTACAAAATTATGAGGGGCATCGATAGGATAAATAGACAAAGTCTTTTCCCTGGGGTCGGGGAGTCCAGCACTAGAGGGCATAGGTTTAGGGTGAGTGTGGAAAGATATAAAAGAGACCTAAGGGGCAACTTTTTCACGCAGAGGGTGGTACGTGTATGGAATGGGCTGCCAGGGGAAGTGGTAGCGTTCCAACTGGTCCATTTGCAACATTTTAAGAGGCATTTGGATGGGTATATGAATTAGGAAGGATTTTGAGGGATATGGGCCAGGTGCTGGCAGGTGGGACTAGATTGGGTTGGGATATCTGGTCGGCATGGACGGGTTGGACTGAAGGGTCTGTTTCCATGCTGTACATCTCTATGACTCTAAGCTGGAAAGATGGAATTAAAATTACTTTCCTGCAATTTTAAGCAGAAAGTTGTTGATGGTAGAATAGTGGACTTCCAATGCACTGTTTTTGTATGTGACCATTACCCAGTGCTGTGTAGCAGTGTTGTCCTTCGTTTTGGTTCAGTTCAGTGAAGAACAGTGATTTGATTCCTTTTTCCTTTTCCCCCAGGGAGTCAGACTTGTCGTGGTTTTGGGTATGTGACCTTCTCACTTCCGGCAGATGCGCAGAAAGCTTTGAAAGAAGTGAAATTCTATGATGGCCAGAAACTCTCTGCTTCTCTTGCCAAGAAGAAGCTTTTGGGAAAGAAAGCTGGTGAGTGTTCCAGTATGTTAACACATAGAGCCCTACTCTTTGCAGACAGAGTGAATGTGTACACACACTGCGCCTGTTTCAAAGTGACAATATGGGTGATACTTTTCTCAGGTACATTCCTCTGGTCAATGCCTTGACCATCAGAGTCAATCTGTGTGATTTTAAATTTAACCAAAGACTGTCAATTAACAGTCAGCCGTCATTTAACTTAAACATAGTCATGTACATATCAATCAGAGTCCCATTGCCAACCAATCTTCACTTTCTTCTCATAGAGTGTAAAATGTTGTTTCGCTTTACATTGGTGTTCTTGCAACTGTCCCAATGAGTGGAAGAAAAAAAAAATCATCACCGTGTCTTTTTTTCAGCAATATTCAAGTTTTGTGTTACCAAATGACCATTTTACATTTCCTTTGCAGCCCCCAAGGAAGCTTCTAAAGCCAATACAAAACAACAAACACAGAAGAAATTGCAGAAGAAAGCAAGACTGATAGTTCGAAACCTGAGTTTTATGGTACTGAGTCAACATTCATTCAATTTAATTTCATGCTACTTTCACTTTATTGTTTACACACAAAATTCCATATGGGGGCTTTGTTGTGTGCATTGTTCATTTGGTCAGCAATTACATATAAATAAGAAAACTCTATCACAAAAATCTAACTTTAATTAAAAATGTATTAAAAGTATTCTAATACAACTAGATTAATCAGTCAGTGAGTCCACCTTGAGTACATATCCTTGTCAGCTTCTGTCTAAAGTCCTTATGCAGAAGAGACAAATTATTTTGGGAACCAGTTTGTCCTGGATTTGAGGGGTTGTAACTCATTCTCTGAATCTACCCAATAGTAATTAGAGAGACAAGGGATGATTTTCACTGTGTATGACACTCTTTAGTATAATTATTTTAAAAGGAATGTCAGCTCATCAAATGCCTTTTCTTGCTTTGTTTAATAATTTCTGTATCCTCAATATTGGTTGTTATATTGATTGGTCAGCTCTGGAATGCCTCGCACATCTCTTTGGCCACATACACGGTAGTGGAATGTTAAAAGTTCTTGTTTCCCAAAGTTATTTTTTTTAAAAAACTCCTTGAAGACTCTGTGCCATGATCTTTCAGTGTTGTGCATGGAAGTTTGTCTCTGAAATTGAATCCTGCAATAAATATCTCCGGTGTCACCTATGAGTCAGTTTTCATAGTGACTTTACATTGTGAACCTGCCTATGATTTTGAGAAGTGGTGACATTAAATACATAGCCCTATGTCTGCTCTTAGTTTCTATCGAATCTATTCTGTTATTCCATATGATGATGGTTGATCCTCTATTTCAATGCCATATTCTCGCTTTCTCCTCATACTCTTGATGCCTTTAAAATCTAAAACACTTATTTATTTCTCTCTTGAATATACATAGTGACTTGGCCTCTACAGCCTTCTTTGTTAGAGAATTCTATAGGTTCACAACCCTTTGAGTAAGAACTGTTTATCCTGATGAAGTGCTTATGCTCGAAACGTCGATTGTCCTGCTCCTCGGGTGCTGCCTTATCTGCTGTGCTTTTCCAGCATCTCACACTCGACCATGTATGACTGCAGCAAGACATGGCTGCATCTAAATTCAAATCTCTGTTTTATTTTCTTGCTGTAAAGGCCAATGTAATATTTGACTTCCAATAGCTTGCTGAACTTGCCTGTCTACTTTCATTGACTGGTGTGTAAGGATATCCAGATCCCTTTGTACATCCACACTTCCCAATCTAACACAGTTTAACTAATACTCTCCCTTTCTCTTTTTCACACTGTAAGTCTGTAATGTAATATAGTAAAATTAAATGTTAGATAAATTTAACATAAATTAACTCATTGATCCAAAGTCTATTGATAGTTGGGTGTATTGAATCAAACATCCAGTGAAGTGAATGAGAATTGGAGGATACATTCCACTGATTAGACTCGTACCTGTTCTAAAGGATTAATGCTGGCAAATAGCATCTCAGCTGTAGCATATTGCTGCAAGACTGCCTTGTGATATTGTCCTGGAATCAAATATCTTGAGGTGCTTTGTCAATGACCTTCCTTCCAACATAAACCATGAAGTGGGAATGCTCACAGCTCATTGTGCAATGTTTCGTCTCATTCGTATCACCTATAATAACAGCAGTCTGTGATGATGTGCACACAAACTTGGACAGCATTAGATTTGGACTGATAAGTGGAGGTAGCAAGCAGAAATGACTCTGTCCAACGAGAGAGAATCTAACCATCTCCCTTGACATTCAATGACATTATCATTGCTGAATCCCTCACCATTAACACCCTCGGGTTATAATTGACCAGAAACTTCATTGGGCAAGACACTATACTGTGACTTTATGATTGTTAAGAGACTCGGAATTCTGTAACAAATAACTCTCTTAAGCTCTATGCCATCCACAAGGCACAAGTCAAGGGGATGATAAATTACTCTCCAATTGCCTAGATTAGTGCATCTCCAATAACAATTAAGCTTCGATACCATTCGGGTGTTTGATTGGCATCTTAACATTCATTCTGTCCACGGCAGTGAGTATCACATACTAGGTACACTGCAGCATCTCTCTATGCTTCCTTCATCAGCACCTTCCAAGCATGCAACTTCCACCATCTAGAATAACAAGGTTAGCTAGCTCATAGGAACACTATCACCTGTAGGCTTCCCTCCCAAGTGGTACATCATCTTTCACTGTTGTTGGATCACATTCCTGGAATTCCACCCTGCAGCATAAGGGTTGGAGAAGATAAGAAGGTAACTTGTCACTGCCATCACTAGGGAAATTAGGAAGGTGCAATGAATGCTAGTGATTTCAGTAATTCCTTGAAAGAATATATTTTGAAAATGTTGAAACAGCTTAACTGATCATGCAGTATCTGAACTGTAAAGTAATACTTGGGTTGAATTAGCTGTGAGCTAGTTTGCACTTTCCTTCACTCCTTGTGATCCCATCCAGTGGGACTTTGCTCTGCTTTCTGTGACTTCTGGAAGCAGGACAGGGTGGTCTTTGTGATGTAAAGGGTTTGAAGTTGGAAGCTCAGTTCAGTTAAATTGGTCTGCAACACTACGAATGACTGCAACACTGACTATAGATAGTATATGTATGGGGAAGTGAATAAAATCAATGGCAAGTTACTGGCGTTTTTGGCAGGCACTAAATGATGGTTTTAAGTGATGGTTTCAGTTGTGTTAATGTTTGAGTGAAAGTCCTTCACCTAGCCGGTGATGTCCAGCAGGACGGGCAGTGGACAGTTGAAGAGAAGTCATGGAGGAAAATAGTCTTTAGCGAGGTAGACCACGCTGAGAGGATGAGCAGAGATGACTTTGATCTCAGTCACAGAAGTTGCCATTTATCGTATTTGTTTAAGTCTGTTTGAGTGCTGAACCTGAGGTTCAAATATAGTTGTGGCAAACATGTGATGGAGAAAGGCATGAATTTAAGAGGTTGAAGGATTTTGGAGAGGAAAGTGAGGTCAGAGATGGGGTAGAAACATAAATAGAAGCAAGGATCAGTCTGATGGTAATTTACAAGAACAAAGGAATTGAGAATGAGACCTTTAGAGGAGTGTGTTGATTTTCAGATTATTTCAGAAAGAATTATTTCAATATTGTTGTTGAAACGATCATCTCAATATCTCCACAACCTCTGTCCAAATATTTTCCTCTTTTCAAACGTGGCTCAATACCTTTGGAACTGTAACTAATGGTTACTTTTCTTTTCAGTGTTCAGAAGATGACCTGAAGACACTTTTCTCGCAATATGGGACTGTACTGGAGGTTCACATCCCTCGGAAAGAAGGTTAGTGATAAGAGGGAGAACCATCTGATTCAGGAAGCTTGATACTGATCTCATAACCTCACAGCGAGACATCTAATCCAGTCTGGACTGGACTATTTGTCTGGGCTTGCAGTGTTCCAGTCAGTTATAACATGTACAGACACGGAAGCTACAAGAAACTTTAGAGAAGTTATAGAACAAAGGGTGAAATCATAATCAAGTGAATAATTCTATGAGAAACAAAAGGGAGGGAAAATTGGAAAGGATTCTAATGATGTGTAAAGTTTCAAGGATTGCCAGCAGACTTGCTTCGGTTCTATCATTGCCCCACCTTTGCACTCAAAACTGACTCAATGGTGAAGCATATGGGTGTCTCCATATTATGTTAGTGGCACTGTCTCCTGTATCAGTGTAAACCTTATGTGAATTCTCTCTACATTCCAAATGTATGATTTTGTTTATACTGCACAGAGTTCAGATAATTTCTGTTCATTAAAGCAATGCCATATTTGATGGAATGTTTCAAATTCAAACATCACATTTCTGAGTGGCCTGTGTATTTTTTTCTCTCTCAGATGGGAAAATGCGAGGATTTGCATTTGTTCAACTGAAGAACCTTCTGGAAGCTGGGAAAGCCTTGAAGGGAATGAACCTGAAGGAAATTAAGGGTAATGAGAGAATTTAACAGCTACTGTATTGTGGAGTAGAGGTGGGGATTGGGAGGTGTGGTATGTGGTGGTATGGCAAGCTTCACAAATGGGAGGTTATGCCTCAAGGGAGGAAAGGCTGAAAGGAGCAGCCATACTAAGCCGATTGTGTCTGATATCCTTTTTTGTTCAGGTCGTCCTGTAGCAGTGGATTGGGCAGTGGCCAAGGACAAGTACAATGCAGCAGTGAATCTCGAGAGTACAGGTAACTGGAAAAGCTAAGTTATTGAAACCTTCAGATTTTCCAATCAGTGACCTTGCGTAAGGAGAGATTGCTCTTGAATTTTTGCTTCTTTGCTGATTACCTTGCAGTTTGTTGCCCATCTATACTAAAAAGCTTCCATTTATATAAGCACCTTTTAATAGTAACATTTCCAGGTACTTTAAGAGGACAGTTGTCAAAAAAAAAGCACTAAATCACATTACCTAGAAATTAGGTCAGAAACTTTGACACAAGGACAGGTTTTAAAGAATATGTTTAAAGCGGGCAGGAAGTGGAGAGGTTTAGGGAGAAAATTGAATAATGTAAGGCTCAGGGATCTGAAGGAATGAATACCAGTGGTACAGTGAAGAAAACTGGGGATGAGCAAGCAACAGGATAGAGATCCAAGAAAGTTATAGGGAGAGGTATGGTGCAAGCAAGAATGAAATTTTAAAAACTTAAGCTTATACCTTACCTGGAGCCGGTGCTGATAATCGAGCAAAGGACATGATGGGTAAGTGGGATTTGGTACAGAGTTAGGATGTCACTTTCTGTGAATGTATGTCCCTGTTGGAATTTACAACAACATAATCATTAATGGCAGGAGCTGAGGATAAGGATGTTCTTCAGGCTGCAGATAAAAACAACAAAAGTCAGGAAGAAGCAGATAGTAAGGACCATGTGGCCGAAGCAGAAAAAGAACCTGCGAAGGAATTGAATGTAATGCTGCAGCGGAATGTCGTGTCCAAAAAGAGGTAATGGAGCATAATGTCAATCCTCTCTCCATAGATTGATGCTGTTAACTGCTTGAGAGTGGTTTCGTTCAGGTGCAGCTGGAAGTCAGTAAGTTGCAGTCCTTTCAGAAGGCACTGACCCATGATATAGATCACCTCACCTGGTTCTAACACACAGGTACTGAGCAGCAGAAAGCTTGTCTTCTGTAGAGAGGAGTATCACAGCTACATGCCCTCTATTGGAGTTCCACACTCACATTTCAGGATGCATTGAACAGTAGAGATAGTGTAGGTCCTTATTTACTCCTCTCTCCTCCACCAGCATGAGTTCTGCCAGCAATGTGATATGACTGCTGCATATACCTATAGGATTCAATAAGATCACTCCTCTAACGGTATAGACCTAACTCACTTAACCTTTCCTCATTACCTTTCCCCATCATTGCAGGAATCTGTTATCTGGACCTTCCCTGGACAGCTTCAAACACAATTCTGTCCTTTCTCAAGTAAGGAATCAAAAGCTGTACATAGTACTCCACATGTGGGCTCACTAAGGCCCTATACACTTGTAGCAACACTTCTCTGCTTTTATACTGATTCCTTTTGCAATAAATGTCAGAAGTACAATTGCCTTCCTAATAACATGTGGTATCTGCAAGCTGAGTTTCTGTGATTCAAGCACTTCAATCCCTTGCATTTACCTTCCTAATTTGTTGACCTACTATAGGCCTTAAACTTAGTAAATAATTTGTTAGTGTAGTGCTAGAGAAATAAAATTTGCTTGTGGTAACCCAAAGCAGACATACAGGAATCAAATTAAATGAAAATAAACAGACGGCTGCCATTTGATCCATCATGCCTTTTTGGAGCAATCCAATCAATTGTCTTCATCTATTCTTTCTGGAACTCACTACCACAAGAAGCAAAGGAATGATGGGGCAAATAATGTATTTGCATTCAAAGAAAGCTAGATATGTGCATGACAGAAAGTAACTGGACAATGTTAAGGTTTGGGTAAAATATGGGAAGAAACTTAGAATCAACACTAATTTAGATTGTTTGAGATGAATGCCCTGTTTCTGTGCTGTAAACACTATAAAACAGAGTCCAGAATTCTAGGTAAATTGAGATAGCCTTCATGGCCTTGAATTGTACATAATTTAACTATATAAGATTAATTATTGATCTAACTAGAATCTAGTCTCTTTATATTCCTTGTCTGATCAAATCTCTGATGTTAGACTTCAACGCAGGACCTTCTGAATCCAGGGTGAGCAATGAATGATATTACGCTATAATGATTCTTGATGCTTATTCTTGGATCATCTGATCTACAGGACTATTAGATGGATCTACTTCACCTATAGTCTTCAAAATGCAAGCAGGCCTTTATGCCCCACTATTGAGTGTCGTTGTTTAGGTCCTGTACAAGCCATTGGTTTGTTTGGATTGAAATTAACTAATTTGTTTCCTTCTCATTCTCATCTGTGATGCTGATCTCGGGCAGATTCTAAATTTATGTCTGTGATGCTCAGAGTTAAATCTGACTTGAATACCTTTGCATTTCAGATCAACTACGAAGGAGGAGGAGGAGGTTGTGATTGAAGCTTCAGAAGATGAAGCTGATGATGATGTGTCAGATGAAGAAGTGTCAAACGATGAAGTATCAGAGGATGATGAGCAGGGTGAGCAATGAGTCAAAACTCCATGCAAAACATTTCTAAATATTGGTGGAATTTGGTACCTTTACAGATAGTTGAGGGTAGGCAGATTGCTTTGAGCTTGTACTCTAAGGGACATGTGATTATCAGACAGTTCCATCTTTTTCCTTCAGATGAAAAGCCTACGAAACAAACGTTGAGAAAGCCCAGTCTCCCAGTGGATGTTCATGAAGGACGGACAGTCTTCATCAGGTCAGACCAGAAATGTTTCTTATGGAAGTTATTTGGGAAGGTGGGCAATCTAAATATAGCAGTATGCTATTGAACTCGAGCTCGCTGCTGGTGGGATGCAGCAAAGCGAACATTCAAACAGCTTTTCTGCACTTTCCTGGTCAAAGAATGAAACTGATTTCCAAGGAACATTTATGCAGCTGAATGTATCTTTTGATTTCTGGGCTGAAAGAGTGGTGAGGAATATTGGTACATCCAGTTCCCTGGGCAGTGAATGGACTCTGAAGCAAAGGGTGTCATTTAAGCTGCTGCTGTTCCTCCAACCTGTGTCTCAGGGGGGCAAACTTCCCTTCTTCGAACTTTGGTCCCTTGTGATAGGTGTGTAAAATTCAGATATTGTTTGCTAGGTGTGTGAAATAACTGCATGGAGGCCAATATCCTAACACCAAGTCACCCTATATTTATACGTGCATATACACTAGCTGTAACCAGCCAGCTCTGATTCAGTCCCTGAAGTCAGGAGATTCTTGATTCCCCTTTTTTTTTCTTTTTTTTCTTTTTATTTTAAAACCCCCACACTACCACCTAAGTGCGGTAGTGCTTATTTTTCCCCCCAGCACCCATGTTGTGTGTGTGCAGATGTTGGACACGGTGAAAGACACAAGGTGCACAAATCTTTATTCGGTTTTCACCACCAGGAAGAAAGGAAATGCCCGAGTGGACAGTGACAAGCAGTGTCCTTCACATCAAAGGGCAATGCTGCGTGATCAGAGAGTGAAGGGGAGGGCAGGGATTAAATCAAAATAGAGTTGGAGGGGGAAATAATGCATTCCACTCCCTGCGGCACCCACCTGTCCATGAACAACTACAGAGTATTGGTGGAGACCGCGTGCTCCTTCTCCAAGGACACCCGTGCTCTAACGTAACCGCGGAAGAGGGGCAGGCAGTCAGCCCTCACAACCCCATCCACGGCCCGCTGCCTGGACCTGTTTATGGCCAGTTTGGCCAGATCCATGAGGAGGTCTTCAGGGTGCCGAAGATCAGGAGCATGGGACTGAAGTGCAACCAAAAGCAGAGGAGGAGATTTTTAAGAAAATCAAAAAGGGAGTGCAAACACCCACACCCAGTATATACGTGGACCACAGACTCCACAGCACCACAGAACAAGCAGTTGGGCTGGGAGTCCATAAACCACCGCAATCTGCGGTTGCAGGGGACTGCTGCGTGCAGCACCCTCCACCCCAGATCCCCGAGAGAAGGGGGGAGGACTCTCACGTAGACAGCCCTCCACTGGGGATCCCCACTGCCTGGTGGCAAATGGGCACACCAAGGCGTGTCCGGACGGTGGATGAGGGAGAAGAGGTGGACGGTGTGCAGCAGCAGTCGATACAGGTTCTGCCTTTTTACGTCCTTAAAAGGGACAAAATTAAAATTCCGGAGATGGCTCAGGTTGTGGGGTACAGGCTCCCGAGGAATAGCCTACTGCACCAGGTATTCCCAGGTGGTCTCCCATCCAAGTACTAACCAGGTCTGAGTCTGCTTAGCTTCCAAGATCAGACGAGATCAGGCGTTTTCAGCATAGTATGGCCATAGGCAATCCCCTGTTTATGTCAGTCAGCCAAGGCTCCTTGATTGGCCCTGGTTAACAACCCGAATCAAGGTTCTCATAGTTAATAATTCAGTGTGTATTCTTTGGACTGAGCCCATGTCCCAAGCTCTGGTATTTTCTTATGGAGCAAGTTGGTCTCTCCTGTCCGGTTTTTTTTATTGTTATGCATGCAGTTTATTCTCGAGGCTCCTGAGGAATGTGTTTAGTGCTCAATCCATGGTTCATTAGTAGAAACGTCCATCTTTCAATCTTCATATTCCTGTAGAGTCTCTGGTCATTTGATGTCTGTGTTGAGCTGTGCCTACTCAACCAGCACCATCCCTGGATGAAATTTCTTCTGCACACGTACATTAATTCAGGCTTTACCATTTATCTGTTGCCTCTATACACTTGCTTGATTTACCTTCTGACTTAAGGCTTTTCTCTTTAATTTCTCCTCCAGGAACTTGTCCTTTGATACTGAGGAAGAACCTTTGGGGGAGATGTTGGAACAGTTTGGAGACCTGAAATACGTTTGTGTAGTCAGGCACCATGACACAGAACACTCCAAGGGTGAGTCAAATGACCTAAAACTGCATAGCTTCTTTCTTTAAAAAAAAAAATCCAGTGTAGTGGGTAGAAGTAGATGTCCGATTCATGAAGGATGTGTAGTTGGTGTAAAGAAAGCATAACCCAGCTTTAGTTACTGCCCTGCAATGTTAGTTGATTGTAGGTGGTAAGGGAAAGTGAAGTAATGTTATTATTGGCCTCAGTGAATCTCGATTAAGAAAAAGACAATCATTCAGTCTGATTGATCACCTCAATCCTGCTAAATTAGGGTGTACAACATCAAAATGAAGTGGCCTGCTCAGATTCTACATGAGGATGCTCTTGGATGCTCAGAATGTACTGGATGTTTGTATATTTAATACCTGAAAAAAACAGCATCTGTTGCAGTGCAGCGACCTCTCCTATCTCATTGGAGTGACTGTTTAGCTATTTGCTAAATTCTCTGTAGTGGGACTTAAACCCACGATCTTTCATTTCAGTGGAATGCACCCTATCTACTGGACTTTGATTAGTACTATGCAGAGAAAATTTAGTCCTGTCAAGGTAGGATACTGCAAGTATTAGGCTGGTTATCCCTAGTTTTGGATTTTGCCAATGATGGCCAATAACTATACAATGGGAAGATAAGTTGATGGCCATATGCAGAGCATAACTGGTACAGAGTGTGCTTTAGCTGTGTGTATGGTTCCCTAGTCAAGGGAGGGCAATGAATTTGTGCTGTTTGACTGTTTTATGTCTTATATCCTTTCGATTCCCGTTCTTTACAGGTTGTGCCTTTGCCCAGTTTATGACAAAAGAGTCAGCGCAGAAGTGTATGGAGGCAGCAGAGAGCCGGTGTGAGGTGAGGAACTCATGCTTTTAGACAAAAGCTCATTAGTCCAACCAGTAAAATTAAGACTCAATACACATCTCTGATTTTATTTTGTTCCCTCCCATGATTTTAAAATTAGGGATTGCCAACACACCCAACTTCCCTCCCTCTGTTCATTGCAAAGTTTTAAAATGAATGTTTTGATCTTTTGCTCTCTACTTCTTGATTTTTAGCATCTATTTTTCACGTATTGATGGTATCCTGTGCTGTGTTGATATCCTCTAGTTTTCATGAGAAGTTGCGGAGAGTTGGCCCATTTACTATTCCTGTATCAATCCCATTGAGCAACTGTTCTACTAAGCCAGTTTGTTGATCAGTCAATTGGTCGAGATTGCTGGAGGGACGTACTTGTGCATAACTAACTTAAGATTTTTAAAATATGGCATTATTATTATTGCTTGAATTTTGGTTTTGTAACTCTTTTACAGTAATGGAGTGACTTATCTTAGTTGCCTGCACTACTTCCTCCCCTCAACCTATCTACCAGCTATAGTTCAGTGTTGTATCATGGCCTCCTGCTCCTATCCCTATCAGTCCTTTCTTTTTCTCTCGCTCTCACTCTCTCTCTCTTCCTGTCCCCCGTTGCACCCCCAATCCTACGTAATTTTCTGTGGGTCATTTATGAAATTCATCACAACCCATACAACCTGGAGTGCCGCCTAAACTTCCAATCTGTTCACGACCACTTTTCCCACCACAAGAAAACCTTTCTTTTTTGCTCATCCATTTGGGTAATTCCCTGAACTCTGATCATTCCTGTGCACTGTCTGGATTCTTCCAATTGTCAACAGTTTGAGGCTCTAGACTCTTATCACTGTCGGCATTCCATGGTTTTGCACATGGCGGTCTTGACAAAAAACATTTGTCTTTTAGAATGGAGGACTCCAGCTGGATGGGAGGAAACTGATTGTGACCTTGGCAGTTAGTCGTGAAGAGGCCAAGAAATTCTCCCAGAAGTCATTGAGAAAACCACCTGGAACACGGAACCTGTACCTGGCTCGAGAGGGCTGTAAGTATTTTGGGGAAAGATTTTGAGTAGATTCCTATTCCTTGTGCAGTATAGCTTTGTGTGTTTATTATCATGTAAATGTTGGTCTGTGACTAGGTGGGAAGCACTTTTATCTCTGAGTCAGATGGCCATGGCACAAGTCCTACTTTAGAGATATGAGCATACAATTATGACTGACATTCCTAATGCAGTATTGAGAAATGATATCTTTTGAATGAGACATTAAACTACAGCTCCTTCTGCCCTTTCCAATGGATGCCGTCGATGATCCTCAGCACAACTTTAGAACAAGTGCAGTAGGGTTCTTCCCAGTGTCCCAGTCAAACAACATTAATAAAACATTATCATTTGGCTCTTATCTCCTTGTGGGAGCATGCTGTAGCTGCTACATTTCCAACATTTTAAAAAGGTACTTAATTAGTTGTGAAATGCTTTGAGATATTCTAAGGTTAGGAAAAGTGCAAAATTGATTTGAGTCCTTTCTTTCTTAAATGACAAACTTTTTCCAGATTTTGGTTGCCTTTTATGTCCACATGGATAGTGCTCTAAGCAATTGAAGGTAAAGTGGAATATACGCACAGTGCAATATTAGAATATGGAGTGCATGTCCGCAAGGAGTTGTTGATGACCATTCGAGAAATGTGAAAGAAAAATTCAAAACCTTTAATGAAGTAGGATTAGAGATCTTCTTCAATATAGGACTATTCTAGTTATACCTCTGTCTCTCCAGTAATGGGACTGAATTTTAGAGGTTTACCCTTTATCATTCCTTTCAGTGATTCGAGCTGGGATGAAATCGGCAGAG
Source organism: Hemiscyllium ocellatum (assembly GCF_020745735.1). NCBI lineage: Eukaryota > Metazoa > Chordata > Chondrichthyes > Orectolobiformes > Hemiscylliidae > Hemiscyllium > Hemiscyllium ocellatum. The sequence goes on along the minus strand of NC_083423.1, from coordinate 19,964,630 downwards.
GGCATGAGTGCCACAGACGTCACTAAGAGAACACGAGTGAGTTATCTGTTCATCTTTCAGAATATAAATACAATGCATATCTCAGTCTTCTTTAATACATTTACCTGTTCTCTGTTTTTCTCCTTTTTCTGATTTTTGCTGGAGGTTTGTAAAGAATAGTTTCATCTCTGGTTTTTAAGCAAGATGTATTGTTTAGAACAGGCCATATCAGCAATTTAACACTTATATAGTGCACCATTCCATCATGTGTCAATTTTTTTCAATATTGATGAAGGATATCTTCTACTGTGGAAATTTATAAGAGGTATGGTGAACAAATAAGACCAATTTATCCACTTTACATTGTGAGTTTGAAACAGCTTAACGCAAAGAAGCTGACAGGTTAGCAAGTTCAAGAGGATATTAGATAGATTTTTGCTGGTCAAAGGCCATTGTTATACTTGTGCACTGTACCCTGCCATGCAGTGTAATCCATCCTCTTATCCACTGAAAACTATGCTTCTTCAGTGCAAAGCACACTGTGATAATAGATGATTCAGATCCCAGTTAATTACTGTTGTCTTGTATTTAGTTTGAGGAGCTGAAGCGTCAAAAGCTGAAGGATATGAATATCTTTGTCTCAAAAACAAGGCTGTGTGTACACAACATTCCAAAATCATTGACTGACCAGCAGCTCCGAAAGCTCTGTTTAGAGGCTGCAGGCACAAAGGATGCACGCTTAAAGGAGGTAAGACTGGTGCTGGAAGTGGAATCCGGGGGGGAGATTCCATTAAATATGATGGGGCTACCCCATCTCTGCTCTAGGCAAAGATGGGATAAGCTGTGAATGTGCATCAACATCTCTCCACTGGGCTGTTTCTATCTGAGGAAGGTCTCTAAGTATTTTGTTAATGCTAGTAGATCTTTCAGTGATATTACTTGCAGTATGAAACATACCTTATTTTGGTTATAGGTTTGTTCGCTAAGCTGGAAGGTTCATTTTCAGATGTTTCATTGCCGTACTAGGTAACATCATCAGTGAGCATCTGGATGAAGCACTGGTGGAATGGCCTGCTTTCTATTTATGTGTTTAGGTTTCCTTGGGTTGGTGATATCATTCCTGTGGTGACATAATTTCCTGTTCTTTTTCTCAGGAAATGGTAAATGGGATCCAAGTCAATGTGTTTGTCAATAGAGGTCCGGTTGGAATGTCGTGCTTCTCGGAATTCTTATACGTGTCTCTGTTTGGCTGGTCCCAGAATGAATGTGTTGTCCCTGTCAAAGTGGTGTCCTTCCTCATCTGTATATAAGGATACTAATGAGAGTGGGTCATGCCATTTTGTGGCTGAAAGACATGACCCACTGTCACTAATATCCTTACATACAGATGAGGAAGGACACCACTTTGACAGGGACAACACATCCATCCTAGGACCAGGCAGAGACTCGCACAAGAATTCCTAGAAGCATGGCATTCCAACTGGAACTCTATCAGCAAACGCATTGACTTGGATCCCATTTATCAACCACTGAGAAAAAGAACAGGAAATGATGTCACCACAGGAAATGAACAACACCAGCCCAAGGAAACCTAAACACATAAATAGAAAGCAAGCTCTACCAACAGTGCTTTATCACTGATGATGTTACCTAGTAGGGTGACAAAGCATCTGAAAACGAACCTTCCAACTCAGCAGGCAAACCTACATCCAGAACCTCAACCTGAGCTACAAATCTTCTCAAAACTTGCTAAGCATTGCAACCGTAGAATGTTCTATTCTTTCTTATATAATTGCTTATGTGATGGGCTAGACTACTATCTATTGCCCATCCCTAGTTGCCCAGAAAGCAATTAAGATTCAACCACATTGCTACGGGTCTGATGTCACATGTAGACCAGACCAGGTCAGAATGGCAGATTTTATTCCGTAAAGCACTTTATAGGACCAAATAGATTTTTACAACAATTGATAGCGGTTACACAATCGCCACTCAGCTAGCTTTTATTCCAGATTTAAGGAATTCAAATTTCACCACCTGTCAATACAAACCTATTTCTCCAGAACATTACCCTGGGTTTCCAGATTGCTAGTTCAGTGACACTGCACTACATGTGTATCCCCCTAGCTGCTGGAATGACAACAATATCTCTTTAAAACCATCAAATTTAATTTGATTAACTAATCACAGAGGTTGATCATCCGGTGTGTATTGTTATTGTTTTGTGTGATTGGGAGGGTATTAAAAGATTGATAGATTGTTGTAAGTCATAATCCAGAAATTCTAGCTTCTGTATAAATATTTTCTGGTTTTTGAGATACATTTATTTTGAAAGATGATCTGCATCTGTAGGCAGTTGCATCAGTTTGCAATATATGTTACACCTTTGGGACCTCCTGAAGTTGTTAATGTGTTGGTTTTAATTTTCCAAAACTCAGTAGATTATGGGAAGGTTCTGTTAGATTAAAAAATAGCTATTCCAAATGTGAGGAAGACGGAAAGCAAAGAGCTACAAATTTATTACCTTCACATCTGTCATAGGGAAAGGTTAAAAGATTTTATTAAAGATGTTATAACAGGCCACTTATGCAAGTTCGATGTAATCAGACACAGCCAACCCTATTTTATTGAAGGGAAAATCATGTTTAATTTATTGCAGTTCTTTGAAGAAGTAATTTATGCTATATCTGTGTGTATATATGAAACCAGTGTATTGTATTTAGACTTCCAGAAGACATTTGATAAAGTGGCACATTAGATATTATTATGGGAAATAAACGCTCATGGTTGTAGGAAGTTACATCTTAGCATGAATAGAAGATTAGCTTGCTAACAGAAAGCAGAGTCGATCTTTTACAAGCTAGCAGGATGTCACAAGTGGTGTGTACCATAGGGGTTGGTGCTGGGTTCCCAACTCTTCACAGTTTATATAAATGATTTGGATGAAGGGACTAGAGATAAATTTGCTGTTGACACAAAGATGGGGAGGAAAGTGAGATGTGAAGAGAACATAAGGAGCCTATAGAGGGAGATAGACAGGTTAAGTGAATGGACAAAGAGCTGGAAAATGGGTTACAATGAGGAAAAGTATGCAGAAACTTTTGCAGAAAGAATAAAAAAGATTCTAAATTGTGAGATGATCTAGGTGTCCTCATGCATGAATCTCAAAAGGTTTGTATACAGATACTATACAGATACAGCAAGTAATCCAGAAAGCTAATTGAATATTATAGTTTGTTGTGAGAGGAATTGAATGCAAGAATAAGGTGTTAATGTTTCAATTACACTGTGCGTTGTTTTGCAGACGGTTGTCTCTCAGAGGAAGTGAGAAGTGGCAGTCAGATCTTGGCACTAAGAATGACTCTTATGTTAAGTCGAGTTTGTCAAGATTCCAGATGGTAACAAGTATTAGGCAAAAACGTAATCAAAGCATTAGCTTTCAAGAAGCTTCTTATAAGAGAGGTTGAGAGAGGAATTCTAGAGTTCACAGCCTTGGCACCTGAAGGCATGGACATCAGGGGTCTGTTGATGGCAAACAGAATTGTAAAAGGCCAAAATTGGATGAATGCAGAGATGTTGATGGGTTACAGTAAATTACAGAGGTAATGTGGCTAGAGGCCTGAGTGGATTTAAAAACCTGAATGAATTTGGAAGTTAATGCATTGCTGATGTGTTACTAGACTGGGAGCTGGTTCAACGATTAGTTTGTGGGGTGGGGTTGATTGATAAATGGAACGTGGTGTAAATGAAGAATCAGGACAGGTATACCCATGCATTGAAATAGCTGCTGTCTGTAGTTTGCTTACAACTGTCTTTCACGTTTTTTTCTTCAGTGTCGGATCATGCGGGACTTGCAGAAGGCAAAGGCAGAAAGAAGTGGGTGCTCTCTGGGCTACGGCTTTGTAGAGTTCACAGAGCATAGTCACTCCTTGACAGCCCTGCGCTGTCTGAATAATAACCCAGACATTTTTGGGCCAGAGAAGGTGAGTGAATCAAGCATGGCATGTCAATGTAACGAATCTCAGTGCTTTGCAATGGATGGAAATGCTGGCCATCGTTTTTTGTTCGGTATCCTCTGTCTGCGCCAGCATGAAGTAGCTTTATGTTCAGGAACTTCACCCTCTCCTGCCAAACAATACCAAAATGCAGATTATATTCATATAATTTTGGATAATGTAGCTGGTTAGCAATGAACCTTGTACAATGTGGGCCTTCATCCCTGCAATGGTCTACTGAGATGACTGCAGCATCACTACAGCAAGTCAAACTGCAGAAGGTTATCCAGCACAATAACAACTTGTTTAGTATGCTCTGTACTGCTGACAAGGAACCTGAAACAAACAGGTGGAAAAAGAAATATGGAATGTAAATTATCTTTCACTTAAGTTGTGCATTTACTTTTCGATCATCCCTTCTTTAATCCACCTCTCCTGAAGGCACAGGTTCTGATTTATAAAGTGGGAATCTGTTTCTATTGCACTTATATTTATCACATATGCAACCCAGAATAATGGTGTGAAAGTCTTTCCCAACTAGTTGTGTGAAATAGACATGGGTAGTCATGTTCTGGATCTCAGACAAAAGATAATGAATATTGATGCTGGAGCAGTTCATTGGCCTTAGTTAGAAAGATACCATTCGGGAGCAATGTTGAGTCTAAGGTGCCGTGTTTGGTCAGAGTAGAGTTTGCTTTACTTGACCTGGCACCTCACATTGAGTGTTTTTATTCCAGAACAGTGAAATTGCTCTCTGTCAAGACGGCCAGATCTACTAGCAAAACATAGGAATGGAGGAGAAAGGTCTCAAAAATGGGTATGCAGCACTTTGGTGTGCTGCTGGATGTTTTCGGTGCATATAGATCCTTGTCCTGGATGATAGTGTGTGGAGATAATACAACGCCTTGCAGAGGAGACGAGAAATATTCTCTTGGCCCCGTTGAAATTTGCCAAGAATTTTATTTGTGGAAGGTGCAGAAACCTGATTTCCCCTGGTGGTCCTATGTTTTACACAATAAGCGAAGCTGCCAGCTTGCTGCAGTTGATAATGTCAGGCTGGGTATCTCTGGTTAGGAAGTGAATTCTCACTCTTGATCATATGCGGTGGCTCCTGGCCTCAATACCCCAAAATATCCTGTCAACATTCAACATTTTGGTGAAGATTTTTTGGTGGAGCATATAGGGAGAAATGGTAAAGAGGTTGCACACTTAAAACAATTCAGAAAACATCTCGAAAGCTCATGAGAATGTTTTCCTACAAATGGTTGTTAAGAGCTCATATATGCTAAATACAAGAGCAATAAAAACAGACTCCCACTTTATAAATCAGAGCCTGTGCCTTTAGGAGAGGTGGATTAAAGAAGGGACGATCGAAAAGTAAATGCACAATTTAAGTGAAAGATGATTTTACTTTCCCCCTTTCTTTTTCCACCTGTTTGTTTCTGGTTCCTTGTCAGCAGTACAGAGCTTACTAAACAACGAAACAAGAAGTTGTGCTGGATAATCTTCAGCTTGTCTTGCTATATTGATGCTGGAGTCATCTCAGTCGTTATGGATGCTGGAGTCAATCAGTCCGTTGCAAGGACTGATTCTAGGTGTTTAATTTAATATTGTACCTGCACAATATTTATTATGATTCTTGCATTTTTCTCCCTCACCCCACCTTGTTCCTGAAACAGAGGCCAATCGTGGAATTCTCATTGGAAGATCGGCGGAAACTGAAAATCAAAGAGATGCGCAAGCAGCGCAGTCTGGTAAGGGTGTCTCTTACAGTGGTACAATTTACCCATCAGTTGTGGACAGTTCTAACACCAAAAAGGAGAAATAATCTTGGAGGTTGGGATGTTATGTGGGAATATGTTCTCGCTGTTCACCGTAAGGACAAGTTGACAAATTGTTGATCTTTGATGTGCCTAGAATTCTTCTAAGTTGTGTGGCCATTCTTCCAGAAAAAGTTGGAATGCAAAAGGAGGCCATTTGGCCCATTGTGTCTGTGCTGGTTGTCTGGAAGAAAGCTAAGCAAAGGCTATGGACTTTGCCAAATGTTCAGCAATTTTAATGAAGCCTTGTGCTCCAGACTTTGCCGCTTCCCTAACCAAGTTCTTCAGTGTAGTAAGGACACTGTCATTAATCTGGCAAGGTAAAACAAAATTGTTAGGCTTTACAATTTACAAAAGACAAATCCAACCCAGCCAAATACCATGGCAATAGTCTACTCTCAATCATCAATCTACTCTCGATCATCAATAAAGTTATGGAAGGTATCCTTAATAGTGCTATCACATGTTAGCTGCTTGGCAGTAACCTGCTCGCTGACGCCCAGTTTGGCTTTAACTGGGGCGATTCAGCTCCTGCACTCGTTACAGGCATGATTTAAACATGCAAGAGAGAGATGAATTCCAGATGTGAGGTGAGAGTGACAGCCGTTTACATCAAAGTTGCATTTGACTGAGTGTGGCAACAAGGAACCCTATCAAAACTGGAATCGATGGGTATGAGAGAGCAAACTCTGTGCTGGTTGGAGTTACCCCTGACACATGGAACAATGGTCTTGGTTGGTGGAGGTCAGTCATCTCAGCTGCAGGACATCTCTGCAAGAATTCCTTACGGTAGTGTCCTTGATATGACCATCTTCATCAATTACCTTCCCCACTTCTCTCCTCATAATGAACGGATGTTCACTGATGGTGAACATTGTGTAGTTATCATCCGCAACTCCTTAGATACTGAAGCAATCCATGTTCAAATACAGCAAAATCAGGACAATATCTGGGCTTGGGCTGACAAGTGGCAAGTCACATTCATGCCACACAAACGCCAGGCAATGACCATCTCTAACAAAGACTATTTAATCACCGCCCTTTGACATTCAGTGGTGTTACCATCACTGAATCACCCAGTATCAATATCCTAGGGGTTACCATTGACCAGAAATTCAACTGGACTCACCACATAAATACAAGAGCAGGTCAGAGGCTAGGAATACTGAGGCAAGTACTCCCCTAACTCCCCAAAGCCTGTCCACTATCTATATGTCACAAGTCAGGAGTTTGGTGGAATACACCCCCTTGTCTGGGTGGGTGAAGCTCAACAACACAATGTGACCTGATTGAAACAGCATTCATTCTCCCCACCACCTACTCCAGTAGCAGCTCTGTGTGCTATCTACAAGATGTGCAAATTTACAAATGACTCTCAGTACCTTCCAAACCTATGATCACTTCCATGTAGAAGGACAAAAGCTGCAGATGGTGGGAACGCCACCAACCTCAAGCTCCCACCCCCCCCCGCCCACAAAAAAAATCCATTCGCCATCCTAAATATATTACGTTCTTTCACTGTTGCTGGGTCTGAATCCAGGAATTCGCTCCTTAAGGGCATTGTGGGTCTGCCTGTAGCACATGGACAGCAGCAATTCATAAGGAAACTCGCCAGCATCTCCTCGAGGGCAAATAGAGACAGGCAATAAATGCTGGTCAGCCAACGACACCCACGTCCCACAAGTGAGTTAAAAAACTCACTCTTTCTGTTCTTAATCCCAAATTTATAAAAATGTTTCCTTTAAAAATATTCACCTAATTTTCTTTTGAAAGTTACTACTGAATTTGATTTAGAGCATTGATCCTTCTTCAGTTGTTTCCATGGGACAAATAATTGGTTTTTGGCAATAGAGTGTTTGAGATACACTGAGGGTATGATGATATGTAAATGCAAGGTATTTCTTTCTTTCTTAAAGTTCACAGTAATTTTTTTCCAGCCTAGGCCTTGAAGAAAAGTGCCAAGTGCTGGACTGCTGATGCCATATTGTACACATTAAATATGAACTCACTCTCTAAATATAAATGCTGTTGTATCTTGATTCAGCCAGTGGAAGGTGCTGTCACACTGCAATAACTCAGCTGGCGTTTCCAGCAGCTGCAGTATTAACTTAATGGTGGAATGCAATTGTATAAGTCTTTTATGGTTTGTCTTTTGGCAGCAGAAGCAGCAGCAGCATAAAGTGGGAGCAAGTAAACCTGTGCAGACTGGGAAATGCAGTACACATTCAAGCACCCAAGAGCAAACCACCCTGCAAACTATTCCAAAGAGTGACAAATCGTGGTCTGGATTTTGTACCACACCTGAAGTTGAGGAGGTGGAGCTGCCCAATGGCAAGAAACGAAAGAAGGTGCTCCCTCTGCCTTCTCACCAAGGCCCTAAAATTCGGTACGAATTTATCATGCTATCGATCTTGTAGCTTAAAAGGAAACTATTTAGTTTGTTGTTCGTGTGCTGAATCTTTAAAAGAACTATCCAAATTGAATTCCACAGCCCTGTAATTCTAGTGCCTTAATATATATGTCCAATTGCTTTGTAAAGTTCCTACCCTGTTGGGTAGAACATTCCAAATTTTAAGACTCCTCTCGATGGAGGCGAGTGGAAAATCCTCCTCATTTGATCTCTCCTCATATTTTTGTCAATTATTTTTACAAATCTCTAGTTACCAAGCTCCTTGCTAGAGAAATGAGTTTCTGAGTACTTGTCTCATCCAAAGTACTACCTGGTTTCCCTTACACAAAGCCATGTTGACTATCCCTAATCAGTCCTTGCCTTTCCAAGTACATGTACATCCTGTCCCTCGGGATTCCCTCCAACAACTTGCCCACCATCGATGTCAGACTCACCTGTTTATAGTTCCCTGGCTTGTCCTTACCACGTGTCTTAAACAGTGGCACCATGTTAGTCAACATCCAGTCTTCTGGCACCTCATTTGTGACTATCGATGATACAAATATTTCAGCAAAGGGCCCTGCAATCACTTCCCTAGCTTCCCACAGAGTTCTAGGATACACCCAATCAGGTCCTGGGGATCTATCCACCTTTATGCATTTCAAGACATCCATCACCACTGTCTCTCTAATATGGACATTTTTCAAAATGTCACTATCTATTTTCCCTGCATTCTATATCTTCCATGTCCTTCTCCACAGTAAACACTGCAAAATACTGATTGATTGAGTATCTCCCCCATTTCCTGTGGTTCTACACATAGGCTGCCTTGCTGATCTTTGAGGGGTCCTATTCTCTCCCTAGTTACCTTTTTTGTTCTTAATGTATTTGTGGAATCCTTTTGGATTCTCCTTAACCCTATTTGCCAAAGCTATCTCATGTTCCCTTTTGCCCTCCTGATTTTCCTGTTAATTATACTCCTACTGCCTTTATACTCTTCTTGGGATTCACTCAATTTCTCCTGTCTATACTTGACATTTGCTTCCTTTTTCTTAACCAAACCTTCACTTTCTCTTGTCATCCAGCATTCCCTAAACCAACCAGCCTTTCTTTTCACCCTAACAGGAATATACTGTTTCTGGACTCCCGTCTCATTTCTGAAGGCTTCCCATTTTCCAGCCTTCCCTTTACCTGCAAACATCTGCCCCCAATCGGCTTTTGAAAATTCTTGCCTAATACCGTCAAAATTAGCCATCCTCCAATTTAGAACTTCAACTTTTAGATCTGGTCTATCCTTTTCCATCACTATTTTAAAACTAATAGCTGGCCCCAAAGTGCTTCCCCACTGACACCTCAGTCACCTGCCCTGCTTTATTTCCCAAGAGTAGGTCAAGTTTTGCATCTCCTCTTGTAGATTCATCCACATACTGAATCGGAAAATTTTCTTGTCCACACTTAACAAATTCGTCTCTATCTAAACCTTTAACACTATGGCAGTCCCAGTCCAAGTTTGCAAAGTTAAAATCCCCTACCATAACCACCCTATTATTCTTACAGATAATTGAAATCTGCTTACATGTTTGTGCATTAGGTTCTCTGGAAGCAAGGTTCTAGGCTGTCATTGAAGCTGATGAGGCCCGGGGAAAGAAAATAGACCCAATGCCTCACCTATGCACATGATCACAGAATCCCTACAGTGTGGAAACAGGCCCTCCTACCCAGCACGTCCACACCAACCCTTTGAAGAGTATCCCACCAAAACCCATTTCCAACCCTATTGCTGTACATTTTATCCCTAATTAACATATCCCTGAACACTACGGGCAATTTAGCATGGCCAATTCCCCTAACCTGCACGTCGTTGGACTGTGAGAGGAAACCAGAACACCCGGAGGAAACCCCTGGAGACACAAACTCCATGCAGACAGTTGCCCGAGGCTGGAATTGAACCCGGATCCCTGGCACTGTAAGGCAGTGATGCTAACCACTGAGCTGTATGCCAGTGTGTATCAGATTAATAATCTTTGAAATATCTCGCCTACCAAAACTCTCACTAATGATTCAAGTATTTCAACTTTCTGCTTCACATCCTCTGCACCTGGCATAAACTTGTGCTCCTCTTCTGTTTTTGTCTCAATGGCAACTAGGGACAGGCAATAAATGCAAATCCAGATAGCGTAACCCATATCCCACAAGTGAATAAAAGAATAGAAGACCTATTCACCCATCTCTGTATGTTTGTTCACTGACCTACACTGCATATTGGTCAAGAAATGCTTCAGTTATCAAAGCCCTTCAGTACTTTTCCTCTGTGTATATACGGGACAACCTCAGTTATCCGAATTTCAGATTATCCGAATAAGATCTCAAGTTCCCCATGCTTGGATAAGCTGTGTTATCCAAACATTTCAATTATCCCAATAAAATACTCCCCGCCCATGTCATTCAGATAATAGAGGTTACCCTGTACATGCATCCTTTTAGGATTCTCATTTATGCCTACCGCACTAAAACATATGGTTCCATTGTGTGATTCTGTTCAATTATTTTAGATTATGCTCCAGCAAAGACTCTGGGATCTTTTACTGCAATCAAGGTGCTATAATGTTGTAATGTAAGTTGTAATATGAAAGAACAGTAAAAGCTGGAGCATCTCTTTTGTGGTTAACCTGAATTGTTAGTGATATAGATTCCCTCTAGTGGCTAAGTGGTAGTGCTGCAGCTAATGGCTCAGCTGATGGAATTATTCTGTGCCTAATTTTTTCCCTTCTAATTTGAACAGGAGCCTGTCAATGTTCCCCATTGTTGTTCTAGAATTTCTAAGTTTTGCACATTCCTCCTTGGATGTGTCTGTCTCTACTTCTCCCACTGAGCACTGAATGCTGCCGCAGACCCCAACTTTCTCTGAGCTGGATTGGCACATGGATCTATAAATAGTACAGAGTAGCTGAAAGGAATCTCGCACTTTATCAAAATTGGTGTATGTGGCATGAGCTATCCCACATCTCTTTGATCCCTTCTGCTGGAAGTTATGGGCTGAAGTGGGTGGGAATGCCATTTTTCAACTGAAGTTCAGATCAAATCAGTTGGTAACACTGGTGACAATGAACCCTGTTGGTGACCATTGCTGGATGTAAAAATAGTTGACCTCAGTCAGGGCAGACTTTGACTTCTGCCTGCTCCCTGTTCAGGAGCATGTGCTCCCATTACTGGTGTTCACACTGATTGTCTGTATTAACCTGAAATTTCTGAATCATTTCTTGTTCTAGAAAGCGGGATAAAGGGAAACAGCAGCAACCACAAGCCAAGAAGGTGAAAACGCAACCAAGCCGGGCTGAGAGAAAGAAGATTTCAGTCATGATGAAGCAGTCCCTTTCCAAAAAGCAGGTGAGGCACCATAAGAGTGAGGCTGTTGTGCGTTGGAGAAAAGGTTGGGGTTGAGGCTGTGTAAAAAGGGAGAGAGATGAAAAAGTCCAGGGTTGGTTCAGGTCCTACATTGAGTAAGTTCTATATGTTAGATCTCTCTATGTTAGTGCTGTAATTGGCACACAGTACCTTGAGATCAAGGAATCAGAAGCTAAGTTACCCAGAGTTCATTACTCTGCATCACTCTAATTAGGAACCCATCTGGAAACTGCTCCATCTGTGGATGTTGGGTACACCACAGCCTGTGAAGCAGTTATGACCTGTGCTATCAAACATTTTGCTGTTACTCTGTATGCAGTTACCCATTGAAGAAGATTCATTTTGATGAGCTTTAAGGATAAGGAAACCTCCTGGTATTATGAAATGTTACCATGGTTAAGCTCTTTAGTAGATGATGGGGAGAACGTAAGTGGGAGAGTAGGAAGAGAGCACAGGGAATCAGTTGAATTTTCAACTGAGTGAGAGAGTGATCTCTGGCTGGGGTCCTCACTGCAGCAAGAACACTATTGTAGTCATTGGTAGAAACCAACCCAGAAATTGGTGGCTTGTTTATGAAATATTTCTTGAGCTTTCATATATTTTCAACTGTCATAAATAAAAACTTTTCTCTGTTCAAAATTCTAAAGGGTGCAGAGACTAACAAACGGAACAAGGAAGAGAAGAGATTTAGCTCCTTGGTCGAGCAGTACAAGAAGAAACTCCTGGGGTCAGTCACAGCCTCCTGCCCCATGAAGAAAAGCAAATGGTTTCAGGATTAGAGTGGGATTAAGGATTCTGCATCCCACCTCAGACAGACCGCAGGACTGGCGTGGGCCCCACCTCAGACTGACCGCAGGATTGGCGTGGGCCCCACTTCAGACTGACCACAGGACCAGCGTGGGCCCCACCTCAGACTGATCGCATGACTGGCCTGGATCCCACCTCAGACTGCAGGATCAGTCTTAACTGTCATGAGTAGTGCATTGTAGACCCTGCGCATCTTGTATTGCCCAGTGTGGTATTCTATGGATGTCATGACGTGACCTGCATTATGGTGTTTGGCATTCTTATTGTTTTCAGGAAGAATACAGTTCAGTGTGAGGAAGGGCTGCTGCTGTTTGAGGGGGTTTACCGGACACTGCAACTCGACGTGGTGGTGGAAGAGTGTGTCTAGAATGGTGATGGCCTGTATGTGAGAGTGGGTGTGTTTATGGACAGTGCATATGTTTGCAGTTGTAGGTGTTTGTGTGTTTTGTATTGTTGTGTTTGCTGGTGATTTCTGCTGTCAATCCTTTGAGAGGGTCAGAGAGCAACTACCCTACATGTTGAGTTGGAAGTTCCTTAGAATTTAAAGTTGCTGTGCAGCCAAAACCAACCCTTCAAAATGTTTTGTTCATTTTAAGTTTAATATGTGAATGTGGGAAAGGAATACTTGTAAATATATAAAAGTTTTCATCTGGTTTAATCACAGACCCATTATAGCAGTGATATGTCATTTCTAGCTCTAGCTTTCATTGTTATCTTCTTGAGCGGCTTAGATGCACATTGTCAAATCCCTGAGCCTGATGTGAAGTTTAAATTCACCTTTGTCTTTCACTCTTGTATGTTCATATTTGTGAAATCTGTGTTCTGATTTAAATTTCTCAAACATTAAGTGCTGGGGGTAAAAGAAGAGCTACTCAAGTTAACTTCACTATGAAGGCGACCATCAAATTGCACTTAACTTCATTTCAACTGAAAGTGGGTTATTTTGTGTCTTATCTACAGATGCTATGCATCTATCTGTATATCATCGAAACTGTAGTCTGTCCAATGGAGTGTATGGGTAGATTTGTAAACAGTGAATGCATTCTTCCCTAAAATATTGTTACCGTTGGGAGTACAAGGGCTGCATTTGCACTACACTTGTCCAGTCACTGAGTGCTGGCTTAAATCTCCTACAACTCCTGGTTTGAATTTGTCGGTCACCAGAACGGAGCAGGGTGAGACCCTCTGGAGATAGTTTGGGCCTTGATTCCAGATTTACGTTTCACCAGCTCAGTTCTTTACAAACTTCATATTGCATCATTCCAGCACCAATTTCCTGCCTAAATGCAGAGTCTCATTCTTTGCAAAATATTTGTGTCTTGGTCAGTCAGCCTTTGTTTTAATCCAGAGATTGTTACTCTCAAATAAAATAAGAAAAAGTTCCTTTCTCCTTTTACCTCCATCAAGCTCAGCACACACTCTGCTCACTTATGTCCCCAGTTATTACAATATCTTCCTGCCAATCTACTGTCCCAATTCCCCACCCTCCCAACTGACATCCCAACCTTTGCATTTTCCCTCTTTGACATATCTTGCCTGGTTACACCTACGTGATTTTTTTTTCTTGAGAGTTGATATTCAAAAGCATTTACTGTAATAGGTGAATTTTTAAACCATGTCCCAATTTGTAACTTGAAAAGGTTCTTGTTATTGTAAAGCTTGATGCTGGTTATGTCTCTGGACTACACCAAAAAGTGCTTTTATTTATTTTTCCTGCTTCTTCCCTGGTGCCGAGTGGCTTAAATTGTCGCTGTGTAATGATGTTACTCAGATTCTTTCCCATTCCCCTGCTAGACTTCCGTATAAATAAACAACTTAAAATGGACTAGGCCTAATCGTAAGCCTCTTAGTCACAGGCACACATTTGAATTGTGCTAATGTGACTCTCAAAGTTTAAATCTAGAGCACATAGAACGCATTTATAAGAACAAAGCACAGATGGAGAAGCATCCTGTTTAGTTCATTAGTTGCGTAGACTGTACAGTGAGTCCTTTTGTGTACTCCTATTCATTGCATACACTGTGTACAGTACACTCCCTTGTATCCCAGTTTCCTGCACACTACAGTCTGCTCGAATTTGGATTCTGCCCCCAACCCAGTTCACTTTCTGCAAGGATTCCCCCAGATTGAGCAAACTTAAGGCTTTACCTACACAATCCAAGTAATTCATTCTTGATTGATTGTTTCCTCACCAGGTATTTCCAATATCCTGCTTGCTCACAAGCCGTCCTATTCCCTAACCAACCTCACAGATGATCCAGTTAGATCTATGAATGCTACAATTAAAGGGTAAAGAGTTCTCCCAGTATCATAACCAACAATCCTCTGCCAAGCACTACTACAGGAAACAATTTGAGTGATAATTAACTTTGTGATAATTGCAAGTAAAATAGCTATCACTTTGCCTACATATCTAAACCATCCCTTTTAAAAGGAGCAGTTCTGTTGAAATACGTTGAGACATTTCTGATCTAGGCTAAAGTTTATCCCTCCCTCTATCCTTCCTAAACATTACTGGATATTTATACAACTAAATATTCCTAAACTGTTAAAGGGCAACAAGGAATGGACAGTATTAAAAACTGCATTTAAAATGAACTTTAAAATTAACATGAGAGGACATGTAATTGAGATAGATCAAACAAAATAATAATTCCTCTTGCATACAGCAGAATCCCATCAAACACATTAAAGATGTGACATTAAAAAAACTAAATATCTGGTTAAGATACCTTGGCAAAGTGAGGATTGCAGATGCTGGAGATCAGAGTCATGAAGTGTGGTGCTGGAAAGGCACAGCCGGTCAGGCAGCATCCGAGGAGCAGGAGAGTCAACATTTCGAGCATTAGCCCTTCATCTCTTCCTGATGAAGAGCTTGTGCTCAAAACACAACTCTCCTGCTCCTTTAGATGCTGCCTGACCGGCTGTGTTTTTCCAGCACCACGCTTTTTGACTCTGGTTTAGATACCTTGATGATTATTGGGGATTTAGGATGCATGGAACAGCAATGATCATGATTTTTCAACTGAAAAGTGGAAAATAGTAATATTTCCTGATTTTATTCCTTCCATTTTGACCGAGTAGCACTGAAGGGACAGTGATATAGTTCAATGCTAGGATGGTATGTGGCTTAGACGGGTTGCAGGTATTGATGTTGTTATGTATCTAGTCCCCCTATAATTTCAGGCAGTAGAGGTCACAGGTTTTGAAGATTCTTTTGGCACTCTGACTTGAGCCTTTATAGGGGGTGGAAAAAAATCAACAGATGAATTACTCGTCACAGAATTCAGAATGCCTGACCTGCTGTTACAGTCATGTGTGGTTGGTCCAGTTAGGTTTCTGATCAATGCCTGGTTAGGATTTTGATGATGGGAAAACGATGCTAGTAATGATATGAAGGCATGGTACATTGGGGAAACCGAGCAGAGGCTACGGCAACGGATGAATGGGCACCGCACAACATTCAACAAACAGGAGTGTTCCCTCCCAGTAGGAGAACACTTCAGTGGTCCACGGCATTCAACTTCGGACCTTCGGGTGACCATCCTCCAAGGCAGACTTCAGGACAGGCAGCAGCGAAAAGTGGCCGAGCAGAGACTGATAGCTACGTTCAGTACCCATAGGGTTGGCCTGAAATGGGACCTTGGGTTCATGTCACACTACAGGTGACCCCATTGCACTACATACACACACGCACTCCTACTAAGTGCACACAGACACTCTCTCTCACAGACACTCACAACACGCACATGAAGAAGGGCTTATGTCCGAAACATCGATTCTTCTGCTCCTCGGATGCTGCCTGGCCTGCTGAACTTTTCCAGCATCACACTTTTCAATAACACACACATGCACATACAAGTTTGTGGGGTGAATTTGTACTTGCAGAGTTACATTGTACTTTGCTCAAAAGCCACATGAATCCATGTAAGATTCTGTTAACTCATTTTTAAGATCAGAATCGGTCTAAATTTTGTGGCACACACAGCAGCACAGAGGGGTGCCAATACCCAACATATTGTCTGGGCTGACACCAATTGTTAAAATTCACTTGAGAATGTAACTTTTTAAAAAAAGGTTTTGCGATTTACATGTGAAAGAAGTGAAATTATCATGGTTGTTCTAACAGATGAGAGACTTAACAAACAATCAAGGAATTTTTCAATGTATAATTTCAGTTACATCACACTGTAAACTTCTGCTATAAATTCTGTGTCTTACAATCTTATACTTCACAACCACCTGATGAAGGAGCAGCGCTCCGAAAGCTAGTGCTTCCAATTAAACCTGTTTGACTATAACCTGTAGTTGTGTGATTTTTAAAAATGCTAATAATGTAATTGAATGGCATGGGCAGGTGGTTAAACACATTCTCTTTGGCAGGTAACGAACATCCCAAACAATGTGTGGTGTAAATGTTAGAGCCATACAAAACATTACACTACAGAAAAAGACCATTCACCCCATTGTGTCTGAGCCAGTTGTAGAAGGGGAAACAAAACTAGTCACCTGTTTTAATCCCACTTTCCAGTCTCTGATCCATGGCTTTTCAAGTTACAGAATTTCTGCCTTGACCACAAAAGCAGACAGTAAATTCCAGCCATTCATCTCCCTCTCAGTGAAAACATTTTTCCTCATGAACCACTGAATTCTTCTACCAATGTACCTTAAAACCCTTCCCCCAGTAATCCATCTCTCCACTAGGGGAAACTGACCTCTTCCTGTCTTCTCTATCTAGGCCTCTCATAATTTTGTGCACAGTAATAAAGTCACGCTTGGCTGCCTCTGTTCGAAACAAAACAACAATGGCCTATCCAAATCATCCTCATAGCTGTCATTTTCAGGTCCTGACAATAGTCTTGAAAATCACCTTTATACACTGTGGACATGAGAGGAAGTATATCCTTCCTGTAATGTGACCAGAACAGTAGAAACATATTTCAGTTGTGGCTTAACCAGGATTTTATATCATTCCAGTATCTCTACCTTGCTTTTGTGTTTCATATTCAATCCAATCACAAAAAGCATGCTGCATAAAAGCATTAGAAATAGAAACAGAACCTGGCCATTCAGCCCCTCAAGCCTCTTCTGCCAGTTAATAGAATCATGACTGATGTTTCTCATGTTCACTTTTCTGCCCTTTCCCTGAGCCTTCACTACTACTAAACTTTTTTACAATATTTATTGTTTTTTGTTACTGTTGCAGGCTTTCTTTTTCTACTTTAACATACTACATATGCTTCTGGATAGACTAGAAGCTCTAGATTTGGCAGTACCAACTTTCTTTTTGTGGGAATATGGAAACTGCTTGTAGAATCTCTCTTTTGAATGCTTTCCACTGATTTCCTTCAAGTAGCTGTATCCAGTCTACATTTTGCCTTCAGCTGTGTAAAATTTATGTTCCTCTGATTTAGAACTTTTAGTTTAACATTTAGAGTCCAGTGAATCTTCATCGGAACCAGACTTGAAGCATTACCTCTGCTTTCTTCCTACAGGTGCTGAATTTTTCCAGCAATTTCTGTTTTTGTTTCAGATTTCCAGCACCTGCACTTCTCTGCTTTACTTTGGAACTTTTGGCCATGTTCTGTCTTTGCTCTTTTCCATAATGATGCAGAAAAACTTTTATAATCATGCTGTCCAAAATGGTCACCCACTGCTGCTTCATAAACATGCCCAGCTTCATTTTCTAAAACTAAATCTAGAATTACATCCCCTTACATTGGGTCTGCCGTGTGCTAGCTAATAAAGTTTTATTGACTATCTTTCAAGGATTTTGTGCGCTTTGTGCTTCTCACATTGTTCAAATTCCAGTTGATATAAGGGTGGTTTAAGTCACCTGTTATTACTTGCCCTATCTTTATTGTGCTCAGAAATACGCCTACATATTTTCTCTGTCTTCCTTCCATTATTTGGGAGTTCATAGTACACTTGTGGTAGTGTGGCTGGCCTTTTTGGTGTATTTCTGATATCAATCCATATAGCCAAATTTTGTACAAAAACAGAAATTGCTGAAGAGTCTCAGCAGATCTGGCAGCATCTGCGGAGAGAAAGCAGAGTCAACATTTTGGGTTCAGTGATTAAGAGTCAGACCTGCTGAGTTTTTCCAGCATTTTCTGTTTTTGTTTCAGATTTCCAGCATCTCAGGCCTTTGTTTTATTTTAGCCTAATTTAGTGATTCATTTAGTAAGTCATTTCTCACAGCTGTAATTTCCTGAACCAATCATGCTATTGCCCCACTTTTTTAAACTTTGCATCCAGGGATTTGAGGTGCCAATTTTACCATCCTTTCAGCCAAGTATCAGGAATAGTCCTGATATCCAGCTGCCACATGATACCTCATCAACTTTACTTGTTATACACCTTGCCTTTTAACGCTGCCAAATTCCTGTGCTGTACTTTTTTTAACCTTTGCTTTGACTTCAGTTTTCCTCGAGCTCTTCTGTCACCTTCAATCAAATACTGCTATGTTGTCAATGGCAGTCATGTCTGAGATTTTGTTTGGCTAGTTTGGATGGCTGGTTTGTGATGCAGAGTAATGCTAACAGTACAGGTTCAATTCCTGTACCAGCTAATGTCCACGAAGGCCCTGCTTTCTCAACCTTTCCTCTCACCTGAAGCCTGGTAACCCTCAGTCATCAGTTGACATTCTGTTAGTGAGAGAGAGCACCTATGGTCCTTTGAGTATATGGCAAAATTCAGTTGTAGTTTTGTCCATGTTTGGACCAAAATAGCAATAAGCTGAGTAGGTCTGGTGGAACCTCACCAATATCTTTTTTTAGAAGACCTCTTTAGTTGTCAGGTATTCTTGAGAGCTGCACTTGTGTATAAATCATTTCTGACATCCTACTGATCAAATTCTTTGGGACATCCTGAAATTATGAAAAGTGCTCTGTGAATGTATCATGATTCTGGGTATTCTCTTTAGGGGAGAAAGAAACCTTTAGATATGTACAATTGGCTGGGTTGTAGAGTTCATGATGTAGGGCATGATGGAATTAATATGTAGAATGATCTTTTTCTTGACTCCTGTATTGTGCTTCTTGAGACCGAAACAACACCATTGCCCAAGCAAGATCTTCTGAGCTTTAAGGAGTCAGGTGAGTGGAGAAAGTTTGCGTGTAAAAATAATGCAAGCAATTAAAGTGAGATGGAAAGTTGCCTCACCTCCCTACAGGGCAGTGAGTTGGAGCCACTCCCTTGGCAGCTGGATCCTGTGATGCACCCTCTCAGTAACCACAAGAGGACACACCTCCTTTCACTTTATTAACACATTCCAGTTATATTAGGTAAATGACATGGCCTTTTAAATCTTACCTACATCATTGTGGGCTCCCCACACAGCCACTAAATTGTGAATTAATTGAAATAACACTTGTATTAGTTGTTTTTATATCATAACTCAAAAGGAACCACACCCTGGAAAGTTGCCTATGTGATTGTAAGTTTGTCTAAAATCTAAGGACCTAGTCTTTTTATTTTTATTTTGACTTGAGTTTTTTGAATATCTCAATTTTTTACTTGGTGGAATTCCCATTGTTTTGAGACAATCTTACTACCAGCACCATCCAGAGGTAACCAGCAAAGGATTATTATTAAAGAAAAAATGCAAAAGTAACGTGTAATCTAGCAAAAAAAAATTGTTAGAACTCCGACAAACAAAAAAGGAGATTTGCAAAACCAAATGTGAATCCCTTAGGGACTGAGAAATTGTAATGAAGAATAAATAAGTGGTAGAAATGTTAAACGAAATGTTGATCACCAGAATAGAGGACATTTACCAGAAATGTGGAGAAATCAAGGATCTAGTGACAGTGAGGAACTAATTCATATGGATAATGAAGGAGAAGTTAATGGGAGCTACAAATGTTTATTCCCACTACTTGATAGGATTTATGTCCTGGGTTCTACAAAAAGTGGATTGGATGCATTGGTTGTGAACTTGCAAAATACTTTAGATTTTGCAATAGGCCCAGTGATTGAAGTGCAATAAATGTAACACCGCTATTTGAGAAAGGAAGGAGAGATAGAAAACAGAACTTCAGTTAGTCTACAATTATTAGGAAAAAAATGCTGGGATCCGTTGTTTAAACAATGACGAGGCAATTAAATTGATTTAATTTAGACAAAGTCAACATAGCTTTTAGGAAGGGAAATTGTTTTATACATTTGAGTTTTTTGAGGATATTACTCACTGGGTAGTTGAAGGAGAAGCCAATATAGTTTCTCTTTTAGTTTTCAAAAGAAATTCAATAAGGTGCCACCACAAGTTTTGTTGAATAAGGTTATGATTGGAGGTAATATGTTGCCATAGATAATTTTAAAAAACAGAAAAAGGAATGAGGCAGGTCACTTACAGATTAGCAGACTGTTAATAGTAGGGTGTATAAGGATTTGATGCTTAGACCTTAGCTATTTATATATTAATTGGTGACTTAGATGAATGAGCTAAGTGTAGAAAAATAGTATCTTTAAGTCATGAATAGCTGTTAATTGTTAGTGTTCAGAGGGATTTAGGTATCAAACTCCACAAAGAGGGAAGTACATGTGAAATATTTGTATTTTGTATAAATTAAGTAGATTGGGAGGCAGATTTTGGAAAGGTGCAGAAGTAACAGGGTTGTTGTCATGGGTGACTTTAACTTCCCTAATATTGATTGGAACCTCTTTATAACAAATAGTTTGGATGGAGTTGATTTGTCAGGTACACACAGGAAGCATTTCAATTTGTAGACAGACTGACATGGGGAGACCATATTGGATTTGGTGCTTGGCAATGAACCAGGTCAGGTGTCAGATCTCTCAGTGGGAGAGCATTTTGGTGATAGTGATCACAACTCCCTGACCTTTATTATAGTCATGGAGAGGGATAGGCTAGTATGGTATGAGAAAGTATTTAATTGAGGAGAGGGTATTACAATACTATTAAGCAAGAACTGTGGAGCATAAATGGGGAGCAAATATTCTCAGGGAAATGCACAGCAGAAATATGGAGGCTATTTAGGGAGCACTTGCTGCGAGTACTGGATAGGTTTGTCCCACTGAGGCAAGGAAGGAATGGTAGGCTGAAAGAATCTTCAGTGACAAGGGATATGGAACATCTAGTCAAGAGGAAGAAGGAAGGTTGAGGAAGCAATGATCAGACAGGGCTCTCAAAGTTTACAAGGTAGCCAGGAAGGAACTGAAGAATGGACTTAGGAGAGCTAGGATGGGGCATGAAAAAGCCTTGGCATGTAGGATGAAGGCAAACTCCAAAGCATTCTACACTTATGTGACGAATGACAGAATGGCCAGAGTGAGGGGAGGGCTGATCAGGAATAGTAGAGGGAACTTGTGTCTAGAGTCAGAGGAGGTTGTTAATGAGCGGGATCTTGTCATTTGTGAGGATAGTGTGAAACAGGCTGATATGCTCGAATAAGTTGATGTTAAGAAGGAGGATGTACTGGAAATTTTGAAAAACATGAGGATAGATAAGTCTCCTGGACCAGATGGGATATACCCAAAGTTATTACGGGAAGTGAGGGAAGAGACTTCTGCACTTTTGGCAATGATCTTTGTGTCTTCACTGTCCACTGGAGTAGTACTAGGCTATTGGAAGGTGGCAAATGCTATTCCCTTGTTCAAAAAAGGGAATAGGGATAACCCTGGAAATTACAGACCTGTCAATCTTACATCGGTAGTGGGCAAATTATTGGAGAGGATTCTAAGAGACAGGATTTATTATTATTTGTAAAACCTTAGCTTGATTAGAGATAGTCAACATGGCCTTGTGAGAGGCAGGTCATGCCTCACAAGCCTTATTGAATTCTTTGAGGCTTTGACAACACACATTGATGAAGGTAGATGTAGTGTATATGGATTTTAGCAAGGCATTTGATAAGGTTCCCCATATTAGGCTCATTTAAAGTAAGGAAGCATGGGATACAGGTAAATTTGGCTGTCTGGATACAGAATTGGCAGGCATTTAGAGGACAGGGAGTGGTATTAGATGGAAAGTGTTCAGCCTGGAGCTTAGTGACTAGTAGTGTTCCACAGGGATCTGTGTGGGACCTTTGCTCCTTTGTGATTTTTATAAAGCAGTTGGATGAGCAACTGAAGGGTGAGTAATTAAATTTGCTGATGACACGAAAATTGGTGGAGTTATAGATAGTGTGGAGGACTGTTGTAGATTGCAGCAGGACATTGACAGGATGCAGACCTGGGCTGAGAAATGGCAGATGGATATCAACCTAGAAAAATGTGAAGTGATTCCTATTGGAAAGTTGAATTTGAATGCAAATTAGAGGGTTAAAGGGAGGATTCTTGGCAGTGTGGAGGAACAGAGGGATCTTGGGGTCCATGTCCATAGATCCCTCAGAGTTGCTACCCACATTGATAGGTTGTTAAAAAAAGTGTGTGGTGTGTAGGTTTCCATCAGCAGGGGGATTGAGTTTAAGAGCCACAACGTTATGCTGCAGCTGTATAAAGTCCTGGTTAAACCACACTTGGAGTATTGTGTTCAGTTTTGCTTGCCTCATTATAGGAAGGATGTGGGAGCTTTAGAGAGGGTGCAGAGGAGATTTATCAGGATGCTGCCTAGACTGGAGGGCATGTCTTATGAAGAAATGTTGAGGCTTTTCTCATTGAAACGAAGAAGGATGAGAGGTGACTTGATCGAGGTGTACAAGATCATGAGGGGCATAAATCAAATGGATAGCCAGAGACTTTTCCCCAGGGTGGAAATAGCTATCACAAGGGGGCATAATTTCAATGTGATTAGAGGAAAGTTTAAATTAAGTTAGATTCCCTACAGTATGGAAACAGGCCCTTCCATTTAATTGACTCTTGGATAGGCACATGGATGGTAGTAAAATGTAGGGCATGTAGGTTAGTTTAATCTTAGAGTAGGATGAAAGATAACACAACATCGAGGGCCAAAGGGCCTGCACAGTGCTATACTGTTCTATGTTTTAATGTTGAGGTTCCTTGAACATTTGTTTGGTTACTGGATAAAGCAAGCAAGGTTTGAGAAATGCTGATGATAAATGAATACTTACAATACCTTCATATTCAAGAATGAAAGCCTATATCTCTGGGTCTGTATATGATTCAGAACTCTGGCATTGTCAACATCCTTTCCTTCCATTAACAAAGCAATTGTGTCAGTGATCATCATTCATTATTTTGCCTAAGTCCAACGCCACCAATTTTCTCCCTCCTTCCCATGAGATACTGATGCTAAAAGTACCTTTTGATGATATCACCTCCATTATTTCCATCTGGTAACATTATTGGTCTTGGCACTTCCTCATCAAAGTTGTAATCCCACATTTGTTTATTGAAGAGATTTATCAGAAATTGTTCTTAATCTCACTTTTCAGAAAACCCAAGCCTTTACAACATTGTTCCCTCAGATACACGATGACGTTTGTTTGATCAGCATCATTTCTTTCATCTTGTCCCATATATTTCTCTATCGCACAACCTTTCTCAAAAAATCCTTTCCCTCACCGTGTTTAATTTCTGCTAGCACAGATTGTTTTTTCTGTCTTTCAGCCCTATGATCCTTTCCATGATGTGGAGGTGCCGGTGTTAGACTGGGGTGGACAAAGTCAAACATCACACAACACCAGGTCATAGTCCAACAGGTTTATTTGGATACAAGTTTTTGGAGCACTGCTCCATTGTCAGGTAGCTGACGAAGGAGCAGGCCTCTGAAAGTTTGCACTTCAAAATAAACCTGTTGGACTATAACCTGGTGTGTGATTTTTTTTTAACTATAATCCTTTCAATATCTTAACTGTCTCACCCATACACTAAAATCTATCCCTCTTTCATTATACTCTGCAACCTTCCTTTTGATAACCCTTCATTCTTTAACGTCTCTCCATCTCACCTTTTCCCTGAAATCTCTCGATATGTCTCCTCAGTAATCACTCTCTCAAATCTCCACCTTTCTCATGTACAATGTCTTGTTCAAAGCTCCTTATTTTTCTTTGTTACCGATACAATTTTAGGCATTGAGCTTGTATCAATGGTGAGCTAAGGCAGAATGTTTAAGTCTCACTCCAGATATTCAAGCATGTAGTCTCAGCCATCAGAGTGCTGCACTGCCAAAAGTGCCAAGTTTGAACAAGATGCTAATTCGAGGTCCCATCTCTCCCGCTAAGTAGATGTAAAACATCCTATCACACTAAATGAAGGAAAGCAGATGTGATCCGATCTCCTGGCCAATATTTATCCCTCAACCAACATTATAACTAAATTATTTTGTCATTATCTCATTGTTGTTTATGGTAACCATTCTGCACATTAATTAACTGCTGTGTTTAATATACGGTATTCCAAATGACTGCACTGGCTATTAAATGACTTAGAATGCAGAGTTCCAAAGAAAACTAATCTCAGTGTTAACTCTGTTCAAATCTGCTGAGTTTGTCTAGCATGTTCTAATTTATCTCAAGTTTCTTATTAGATATATATTTAAATCATCACACTGGCTTCTAATCTTTAGTTTCTTGCCCAGCAATGACGATTGTGGAAGGTTTCACATTTCTCAACTACAGTATATTCTGTTCATGCAATCAGCAGTCTGTAATATTGCAGTTTGATCTTCTTAGCCAGTGCTCCTTATTTAGCTCATTCTTTCCTGCTGCTTCAAGCACCAACTTTGGTAGTTTGGATGAATGCCTATATTTTATATGTCAGGCTTGACATTAAATTTTGGCAGGATATTTAAAGGTGTAGGGCATTATGATGAAGCTTAATTCTGTCCTAATGACATCTACACATGGGCATTTCATCATGGCAATGTTTGTTACTGATCATAATTACAATTCACCACAAATTAGTATTATATGGTGAGTCTTATTTAATTGTGAGATAATATAAATTTGGTTTTGACACTCATCAAAGGAATAAACATTTCTACCTAACCCATGCTGACAATTATTGTGATTCCATTCTAACTTGGGCTGTATTTGCACTGGGAGTGTTTTACAGGATAGTGTAGAGGAAGCTGTCCTCTGCATCGAACTTATGCTGTGACTGCCATGGTAATATTCGATGTTGCTGTCGGATACAAAAAACACAACTATTTCCATTTGTTTAAGAATGACTGCCCTTATCTTGAACAGATTCCAAATCTCATACTATATTTTCCAGTATCCTTGGATACCATCATAAGGACACTCCCAACCCCCACCCTGCTAGCATGGAGACCAGCATATTTAAAAACTCATCACCCAGTCACTGCGTCTCAACGTCAGTATATGCTTTAAGGGATGTTGATTTTCTCATACAGGCACATTAAATCGGTGACTAAAATGTAACTTGTGTTTTGACACTGCTCACAGTTTATTGATGATTAATTCTCCCACTCATGGACTGAAATCTCTGGTCCATGATCCAGAAGATCAAACAGAAGTGAAGCAAGGGCAGTCGTGCAGAATATTCCTCCCGCAGGCAAATATTTTTACAGTTATGTTTGTCTTTGGCAGCTGATCATTTCTGTCCAGGGTGGCTGGAGGCCAGTAAGCACAGGAAGGATTCAATTGCTGGTAATTTTAACTACTTGCTGTCCGAAACTGGAGGCCAATGTTATAGTTATGTTGCGCTCCACCCTGAACTACTTGTGAGCAAGATTAATCTTGCATGTGTAATTAGCTTTAATCTCCCCAAACAGCCCCCACCTCACCCCAATTCGAGCTTCCCTCCTCCACCCTTAGAAATCTCCAAAATTTCTGTGCCTTACTAATTCTGACCTCTTGTACATCCTCAGTTTTAACTGCTCACTGCTGAAACCTTGAACAAATGTTTCCTCTGATTTCCCTTAACTGTGCGTGGCCCATTTATTGCAGAGTAAGGGCCCTTTAAAGATTGCTGTGTGACCTCGCATGCGCTCACATTAAAGGGACTGCTTCCTTCTTGCAACCTATTTGTTCTCCAGATGGCAAATCCTGAATTGCTGTCCAACAGCACAGCCACACTGCTTTGGGAACTTTGCACTCAACACTAGAGTTCCCTTCATAAACTTTCCTCTAGTTTCCTATTAAAGTGAGCACTTCTTTCATCATCAGTCCTAACATCTCCTGATGTAACTCTTTTTTTTTGGGTAATGTTTCTGTAAAGTATCTTGGGCCTTTTTACTGGGCCTGTTAAAAATGTTAGATAAATGCAACAACTTATTGTAGAATCCCCACATTTAAGACCAATTCACAATCTTTAAGTACACTCAAACATTTTCCATTGTCATATTTGCCCAAGGCATACGTCAGTGGAATGTTTAATTTCAGGATTTTCCATCTGTATATTTTATCTGCCTTTTTAATTAAAACAGTAGTCAGTTTTTACAATACTTCACTCAGTATTTAAGCACTACTTATCCCACAAATTACACCCCAGGTCATGTTAGATCAAACCAGGGAAATTGCTCATTGGCTTTGATTATAACAGAACAATATTTGGCAATGGGAGTATGGGAAAGAATAGTGTTTAATACAATACAGTACAGGATTATTGCACCCAGTGAAAACACAGAAGATTTATATTCTGTAGCATGGGCTGAATTTTATCAGAAACTAGCTAAGTGTCAATGTTAGTGGGTTCCGTGGATGATTTCTCACTGTGAGACCTAGCAGGATTTCTCTCTCTATTTTCCAAATGTTAGGATCTCATGGAATTCCTGGCATTGGCTCTGTTCTTAAAGCCCAGCAGGGAATTAAGTTAAGTGCAATCAACCAGGAGCTATTCTTTACTGTGTATGTAGTGTGAAGGAACCACACTAGTGGGCGGCACGGTGGCACAGTGGTTAGCACTGCTGCCTCACAGCGCCTGTAGACCCGGGTTCAATTCCCGACTCAGGCGACTGACTGTGTGGAGTTTGCACGTTCTCCCCGTGTCTGCGTGGGTTTCCTCCGGGTGCTCCGGTTTCCTCCCACAGTCCAAAGATGTGCGGGTCAGGTGAATTGGCCAAGCTAAATTGCCCGTAGTGTTAGGTAAGGGGTAAATGTAGGGGTATGGGTGGGTTGCGCTTCGGCGGGTCGGTGTGGACTTGTTGGGCCGAAGGGCCTGTTTCCACACTGTAAGTCTAATCTAAAAAAAACCAAATATTTTTCTGGGTAAATGGGTGGGACGGCTGATACTCCATTGCAAATACAAGTTCACATTCATAAATCTATTGCTACTTTTATTGCTATTTAAGAAACAGATGACGCAGCATATCTGTCCTAGGCCTCATTCCATCTTAGAGACTTGTCTCTAGCAGTGCTACACTGCCCGTGTAGCCTCACATCATCTAGTCATTCAATATGGATCCGAAACATGCTGGAAAACCTTTAAATGGTTGAAAACATTTACTTTTATGAACAATGGCTGAAGTGAACAATAAACAAACAGAAGTTGCATTTGTCTCTGAGATTATACAAGAATTGCTTGCATTTTGACTAGCAATAAATTTACAGTCAATGAGTGATCACTGCACCCATCTCTTATCTACAGGAACCAGCTGTCAATTAAGTCCTATCTGGCTCAGTGTAAGCCTTTAATGATTGGCTGAGGGTCAGAGCACAAAATGACAAGGAAGGAGTACTACGAGCATCCAAATAGATGCAAAGTTAATAACATTAAGCCAGCAAATAGGAAAACCTGAGGTGCATCTTAGCTGGTGGTCTATGCCTGTGTGAGAAGACAGCAATGTTGTCATGAAAGGTGTTGGTTCAAAGTGCACTATTGAAGTGCAGAACTGTATTAAAAATGGATTGGAGATGTGCCATGAGGATGCGGTGGAACTGGAATGTGTCCAATTCCAGCATCCGTGGACAGGAAGTGTGGGCGGTCGCTACCCTTGGAACGTGTCCTGAGATGTTGGTGACTGCTGTCCAAGTTGAAGGCCCAGGGAATAAAGTGATGAGTTGGAGTTGGGAGGTAACCGCTTTGGGTTTCATGTTAGGAATTGTTGCTGTCTAGTTTCTATCCATTGGGAAGGAGAAAGGGAAACTGTAGGTAAATGAGGTGAAATTAGGTAGTAACAACATGAAAATGGATGCAAATAGATCTCTTACAATTCACTAGTGAGATTTATGTCTCACTGTTCAAAACATGGTGAAAATCCAGAATTTTTGCTCTCAAAATTGAGAATTTCATTGCTGCCAATCTTATCCCATCTTCTAAACTTGCTTGCCAATGCCTGTGTCATTGAGGGGCTGGAAAGATTCCCCACCTTGCAGATGTAGTTCATTATGTTTATTTTTAAAGACTTTATATAATGCATTTTATGATTTCTGGAGATCAAATTGCACATTACAACAAATTAATTGCAATCACTGATGATAAGAAGCATGGCAATAAGTTTGCAAAAACAACATTCCATGAACAGTGAGAATAGCGGCTTAGTGGTTAGCACTGCTGCCTCACAGTGCCAGGGACCTGGGTTCAATTCTAGCCTTGGGTGACTATGGAGTTTGCCCATTCTCCTTGTGTCTGTCTGGGTTTTCTCCGAGTCATCCAGTTTCCTCTCATAATCCAAAAATGTGCAAATTAGATGGATTGGCCATGCTAAATTGCTCATAGTGTCTAGGGTTGGCCATGGGAAATGCAAGGGTGGGTGGGATGCTTTTCGGAGAGTCAGTGTGGACTTGGACCGAGCAGGCTGTTTGTACACTGTAGGGATGCTCTGAAACAGGAACCAAATGAGGAGATAATATCTTTTCTTCTGTTTGGTATAAGGGAAAGATGTTGGCCAGAACTTCTGTGCTCACCTCCAAAGGCAGGTGGAACTTTGATTTATCATAAAGAGAGCACCTCTGTCAGGTGCAGTGCTCCATCAACACTGTACTGGAGCATCAGGTTGGATTATGTGCTTCAGTTCAAATCCCATTCTCGAAACCTAGCACCTACTCTGTGGTCAGAATGCTATAACTGAGAAATGACTGACATATGTACACAGGCACACATGCATGCAGACACACATACATTTGTTCATTTATTCATTCTTTAACTTTGCATAGAAGTTGTTTAGATTAAGTGAAGACACAATAAAATTAGTTTGGAGTGTGAGAAAAATTGGACCAGTACATACACAATATAATTCAATGGCCCATTTCCAAATTAAACAATGATCCCTTATCTTTATAGCTATTTTGTATTGGTAGCTCACTCTTTGACTTTTCTTTTCCAGTTGTTAAATCTAATTGCCAACTTTATAAAGTTGGCGATTGACACGTTATAAACTTTATAAAGGGTGGCACAGCGGCTCAGTGGTTAGCACTGCTGCCTCACAGCGCCAGGGACCCAGGTTCAATTCTACCCTTAGGTGACTTTCTGGAGTCAGCACATTCCCCCTGTGTCTATGTGGGTTTCCTCCAAGTGCTCCAGTTTCCTCTCTCAGTCCAAAGATGTTCAGGTTAGCTGAATTGGCTATGCTAAACTGCCCAAGTATTCAGGTATGTGTAGGTTAGGTGCATTACTCAGGAGTAAATATAGGCAGGGGGAATGGGTCTGGGTGGGGTTACTCTTTGGAGGGTCGGCGTGGACTTGTCGGGCCAAATGGCCTGTCTCCACACTGTATGGATTCTATGATAAAGTGTAATGTCTGCTGTCCCTATTTCAATGAGGATTACTTATGTAAACTTGTCACATGATAATTCCACGGATGAGCCAAGATGTTTATATGTGAAATTGGTCAAATTGTTTTTGAAAATCTTGATTGCCATTTTTCATCAGTAACTGACATTTCAAATATCCAAAGACGATTGAATATTTTAGGAATATCACTCTACAATTTTGAGAATAACAAATATATTTAGAGAGTGTCAGTTGACACCCCAAAACACCCTCAATAAGCAGGAGTAAATGTGTATGCGCAGTACCTGCACCAGTACAGCCATTCACTAATATTTATTGTGTTTAATTGGGTGCAGCCACTTTGTTTACTGTCAGAGTGTTTTATAAAATATGCTAGTGCAGAACATTCTACTTGCACAGCGATAACATTTCAGGGTGTCAGGAGACATAGTCTTGTATTCATCAATTGTATAATCACTTATTTATTTCTGTGTCTTTTAATATTGCCATTAAAATTTTACTTGGAAGCTAAGACCACTCCCAAAAGTATTAACTTAGATTTAATATTCCTGCCTGTAGCTCATGGGAACCTAAGCTTGGCACCAATTCTGAGTCCTGAACCTTGTATGGTTTTTTATGTATTTTGAAAAGGAATGGTGTAGTGATTGGAACCAGGGTGATCTCATTGACTACGAGATCATTGATTTGTCGAGCTAAACAAACCCAAGCAGGAAAGCCCTGACTGACCGATATAGAGTCAACCCCTTAAACTGAGGAGACTCTATGTGGTTGGGCCATAGTTAGTGTGTCACTGCCGCTGGTCTCTGAGGGGAGGGAGGGAGGGAGAGAGAGAGAGAGAGAGAGAGAGAGAGAGAGAAAGAAAGAAAGAAAGAAAGATGGCTTGTAGCACCAAATTCTGGTTGTAAAGCATTGTCAGTCAATCAGAATTTTATGGCATCTTCTTGTTCTGTTCATCATTTAAGCATCTCTTAACACATTTGTCCTTACAACCTTTAGCCATGTTCCTAACTAGATATCGAAAATCTTTTTTTTCTTTGAAGTGTGATGTTGGGCATTATTGTGTGATTCAGACTATTTCAAAGATGAAAATGTGTTGCTGGAAAAGCGCAGCAGGTCAGGCAGCATCCAAGTATCAGAAGAATCGACGTTTCAGGCATGACCCCTTCAGGAATGAGGAGGGTGGGCCAAGCAGGCTAAGATAAAAGGTAGGGAGGAGGGACTTGGGGGAGGGGCGCCGGAAATGCGATAGGTGGAAGGAGGTTAAGGTGAGGGTGATAGACCAGAGTGGGGGTGGGGCGGAGAGGTCAGGAAGAAGATTGCAGGTTAGGAAGGTGGTGCTGAGTACGAGGGTTGGGACTGAGACAAGGTGGGGGGAGGGGAAATGAGGAAACTGGATAAATCTGAGTTCATCCCTTGTGGTTGGAGGGTTCCTAGGCAGAAGATGAGGCGCTTTTCCTCCAGCCGTCGTGTTGCTATGGCCTGGCGATGAAGGAGTCCAAGGACCTGCATGTCCTTGGTGGAGTGGGAGGGGGAGTTGTGTGTTGAGCCAGGGGGTGGTTGGGTTGGTTGGTGTCCCACAGGTGTTCTCTGAAACGTTCCGCAAGTAGGCGGCCTGTCTCCCCAATATAGAGGAGACCACATTGGGTGCAGCAGATGCAGTAAATGATGTGTGTGGAGGTGCAGGTGAATTTGTGGCGGATATGGAAGAATCCGTTGGGGCCTTGGAGAGAAGTAAGGGAGGAGGTGTGGGTGCAAATTTTGCATTTCTTGCGGTTGCACGGGAATGTGCCGGGAGTGGAAATTGGGTTGGTTGGGGGGTGTGGACCTATTACGGGAGTCATGGAGGGAGTGGTCTTTTCGGAACACTGATAGGGGAGGAGAGGGAAATATATCCCTGGTGGTGGGGTCCGTTTGGAGTTGGCGGAAATGATGACGGATGACACGATATATATGGAGGTTGGTGGGGTGGTAGGTGAGGACCAGTGGGGTTCTGTCCTGGTGGCGATTGGAGGGGCCAGGTTCAAGGGCAGAGGAGCGGGAAGTGGAGGAGATGCGGTCGAGAGCATCGTCGATCACGTCTGGGGGGAGATTGCAGTCTTTGAAGAAGGTGGCCATCTGGGTTGTTTGGTATTGGAATTGGTCCTCCTGGGAGCAGATGCGGCGGAGGCAAAGGAATTGGGAATATGGGATGGCGTTTTTACAGGGGGCAGGGTGGGAGGAGGTGCAGTCTAGGTAGCTGTGGGAGTCAGTCGGTTTATTTCAAAGATCCAGTATTTTGTCAGAAAGTATTCCTTTTAGTTTTACTGGACACTTATAAATTTGTCCTCATGATCTTTAGTTCTTTGCATAATTTTCATGAATGGAATACAAAAACAAGTTTGTACTTCAAGGAACTGGTTTTAGCAGCACAGAGAATGTAAATGTATGACTGTGAATCTGGATAAAGCTCTTTCTTAGCCTCTTGAAGAAACTGTGGTGACAGATCTGATTAAAAAGAAACATTGGAACACAAGACAACGCAAAGGAGGACATGCTTCAAGAACACACTAAGACCTTTGAGTAATGCAGTACTGTATATCCCTTTCATCTTTTGTATGGGATATGTCTCTTTTTAACTTTGACTTTTGTGCCTAAACTTGGCATTGCATATTTGGTCTGTTTTCGTGAGGTTAGTAAATAATAAAATTGCTCTTTCTTTCACTCAAGAAAACCTTGTAATTTGATCTTACTTACCTCGTGCTAAAAAGAATATAAATACTTGATGCGACCAACCAAGCGTTTTAAAAGACAGGCAGCTAATTTACTCCTCCTCAACTGGTTGTAATAATCTAATGATTGTCTACAATTGCTGTCCAGTATGAACAATCTAAGGTTACCAACTCTCTAGGAATGTCTGGGAATTTAAAATTAATCTCTTGATAGTAATGCCTGGGAGAACAGCCAAAGGAGTGCAAGTTTTATTATTATTTTCTTTAAAACTTTTGATTTGTTATAAAAATGCTGTAGAAAGCTGTTGAAAAGCTGTTTGGCTGACTGTCGTGAATTGTATAAAGAAGAATCCATTCACCATACAGTTGTTGTGGGAAGGTGGTGCATTGTAAACTATCAGGCAACCAGTGGTGGGATACAGGGCAGGCTGGTTGGAAGTGGGCGATGGTTTCGATGAAACTTCCAAAAAAACGCTGAAGCATAAATGGCAGCCCTACCAGAGACCAATATTGTGAAATTAATTGTCAGCTGAATATATGTCGACATAATTATTAAGCTGCGTTAAGCCATGCCTTGCAATTTCTCTTCTGCTTAGCTGGCAGAATCAAATTTGTAATCTGTAATTGTTGGTTCTCTGCTGTCGGTTTATGGGGTGCTCACTTCACAACTAAAGAAATTGTTCAGCCTTGGAAAATGAAGACCCTTATGGAAGTGTGTTAAATATTACAAATAGATAGCAAAGGTAAACTCAAAGCAAATATGTTGGGAATATAAAAGCATCAAAATGAGGAGCTGGAGTAAGGCATTCAGCTCCTTAAGCCAGCTTGCGATTCAGTGAAATCATAATTCATCTTCAATTTCAACACCATTTTCCTGGACTTTCCCTGTATCTCTTGATATTATTTAATATGTAGAAATCTCTGAATCTTGAGGATCAGAAAGCTGTGAAGGGCAAATTTAGGGCCAGTAAAAGGAAGTATCCCTTTAAATAAAATGTGATCAATAGCTAAAGCTAGTTACTAGGATGGTTCAATGCCAGGACATGACTAATTTCAGAAACTCAAAGATATTGTAATGGAGAAATGATCAGATTGGGATTCTTCAACAATGGAATAAATTGAGTTTAAGGCTTTTTTCTTCATCCCGAATGACTGTGTGATCAAGACTCTGTTCACTGTTCTGGTCAAATGGAGATAATATCTTCTTTGATGTAAAATTTATGGTACTGAATATCAACCATAGGTCATCAAATAATGAGAAGGACAAAGTGGCAAGTTGCAGAAAACATCACTAATTGGAGAACAGTGATAATGAGGGACTTAATGTATCCTAACATTAGTGGGATATTATTAGTGTAAAGAGCAAAGCAAGGAAGGATTTCATATAAAGTTAATCGATGTGTTTCTAGCTGAGGAATGAAGAGGTTCTGGTGAATGAAATAGGGCAGGGTGCTTCAGTGTATGTTCATTTAAAAAAATCAATGAAGCATAAAATAGTTAACATAGGGGAAGAATGATGTCAGTGAATTCAAAAAGCATTTGCTCAGGTGGATTGGAATCAAACAACTGATAGACAAAACAAAAATTGAGGAATGGACAAACTTCAAAAAAACGAATTTGTGGAAAGAATGAATTCATTCTCGAGGGTAAAGGAAAAACATTGGTTAACTAAAGATACGAAGAATAAGATAGGACAGAAATAGGAGGTTTATGACATTTAGAACTTCATGATACAATAAAGAACCAAACTGAACATGGGAAGTTTAGATGACATCTGATAAAGGAAATTAAAAATGTGATGTGCGAATTTAAGAATGGATTAGAGGTTAACTTAAAAAAGAACATGGAAGACTTTTTTTATAAACACATAAATAGTAAAAAGGGTGGGTAAAATAGGAACCAAAAAGTCAATTTTCTTGTGTAGATAGAGGGCATAACTGAAATCGGAAATGTGTATCTTACAATTGCTTCCATCGAGAGAATGTTACTGCCAATATTGCAGTAAAGAAGGAAGCAGTAGCAATACTCAAGGGGATACAAATTGGTAAAAAGGATTAACCTAAAAGGATTGTAATCCACAAAGTAGAAACATCATTTATTTCAGAAGACTTGCACCTTCAGTTAGTCAAGATAAAAATTGCAGATGTGTTGGCCACAATCTTACAATTCTCCTTGGATATTGGACTGGTACCAGAGAAAGATTACAAATGTCAAAACTTTATTTTGAGAAAAAAAGGATAGATATAAATATGACAACTAAAGGGCTCTATTACCACAGGTGTAGTGTCCTGACCTCTGGGCCAGGAGGCCTGGGTCCAAGGTCTACCTACTCCAGATGTGTGACATAACATGTCTGATCAGGTTGACTGTTACATAAAAAAACCATGGAGAAATGGCAGGGAGATGATCGTAAACCCAGATTGTATAATGGAAATAGCATTAAACTCTCTCTTATGATCTCGCATTTGAGGAGCAGTCACGGTGGGTTTGTAGGACACAGAAGGAAAAAGCCCCAACTTCCAATTCAACTTGTCAATTAGTAACCACAAACATCAATCCTAGGGATTGCGTGCAGAAGACTGGTATTTGAACATCCAATATTTTGATTCGACAAGATGTGTACAGTAAAACAAATGTCATAGTCATGAGTCAGAAGACCTCATCAATCAGAATTATATGAAAGCAGGAGACAGTTAAATTCTGATGTAGAGCCAAAAATGTTATTAAAACCCAGGCAGACATTGGAATTGTTTTGAGCCAAAACATCTTCCATACAGCAATAAAGAAATGAAGAGAGTAGTCAGCAAACTTGCTCACTGAAAGATCTTTTTTCCCAATCTCTACGAGGTCAGTTGACACCCCTAGCTTATTTTGTCTTCAAGCTGTAGAATCATTCCTGTTCAATGTTTTGAATTTCCATACATAGCCAAAGATGACAAAGATCTTGTATGCAAATATAATCTCGTACAAACATGCCAAAGGAGTGGGAGAACCTATTGGCCTAGCTTATCCGGGCATGGTGCCAGGAGCAGAATCTGACTCACCTTCTTACTCATATAATCTCTGGGGAGAAGCAAAAATCCTGAGGCCAATTTAGGAAAACCTCTGGAAGTTTCCCATTCAACTCCCTGAGGCCATCCAGCAAAAGAGACAATACTTAGCCATAAATATTTCTCAACCCAACTTTGTGTCTATCAGCTTGAAGCTCGAGAGTGAAAATCTACTCAACTACTGGAATCTATCTGATGTGGCATAAGACCAGACATCATTCTGGCCACTCTGTTCCTTTACCCAGGATCTCAATACCTCATACTACAAGATCGTATGAGGAAAGGCTGAGGCACTTGGGGCTGTTCTCATTGGAGAAAAGAAGGTTTAGGGGAGATTTGATAGAGGTGTACAAGATGATTAGGGGTTTAGATAGGGTTGACAGTGAGAACCTTTTTCCACTAATGGTGTCAGCTGTTACTAGGGGACACAGCTTTAAATTAAGGGGAGGTTGGTATAGGACAGATGTTAGGGGTAGATTCTTTACTCAGCAGGTTGTGAGTTCATGGAATGCCCTGCCAGTAGCAGTGGTGGACTCTCCCTCTTTATGGTCATTTAAGCGGGCATTGGATAAGCATATGGAGGTTATTGGGCTAGTGTAGGTTAGGTAGGCTTCAGTTGGCGCAACATTGAGGGCCGAAGGGCCTGTATTGCACTGTATTTTTCTATGTTCTATTTCTATGTGTGAGGCTTTGGTGTAGCATTCTTAACTTTGCGTTGTACTGTGCTAGTAATAAAGTCTTAAAGCCCAATTTGATTTCTCAGCTGGTCACCATTGTTTCTGGAGCTTTAGTAGTTTACCAGCAGTGATCCCCTCGGTCCTTCTCTTGACCTGTACACTCTAGCAGGTAGGTACATGCTTGAGATTTTGGGTCCCTTTTCCTCTCTTAGCTAAATATTTCTACAGTCTTACGCATCTGTTGTGTGCATTCTTGTGACTGGCTCATTATTTTCATTGTTAAAATTCATAATGAAGATGATGAATAGCATTGAACTCAAAAATAGAAGTTGGAGAAGCTCAGCAGATCTGGCAACATTTGTGAAGAGCAACCAGAGTTAATATTTCAGGTCCAGTGACTCTTTCTAGAACTAATGGTAGCTCGGAAAGTGTTGATTTATATGCAGAAGATGAGGTGGTGGTAGTGGAGGGTGGGGGTAGGGGGGTAAGGTGTAAACTGTAGGCAGGGATAGAGCTTAAAGAGAGAGAAGAACAGTTGGACAGACAATAAGGAGTGGATAACTATCTGGCTAGGAGAGCAAATAGCTGTTAATGGAGATTGTTAGTGGCTTACAATAGGTAATGTGTCATGGCAGACTATGTGATGACAAGGCCTGGTGTGTGGGGTTGGGGGCTAGGGAATGGGAGTGTTTAGGTCTAAAATTATTGAATTTTATTGATATTGATTCTGCAGGGCGACAAGGCCCCTGAGTGGAAAATGAGGTATGGCGCTGAACTCAATCAGTATCAAGGAGAGAAACTAAAGAGCTAAACTAAACCATTTCCCATTAATGATTACTTGCTTTGCCTCAGTTGGTAACACAAGTTCCTCTGAATCAGTAGTTTGTCGGTTCAGAGACGGGAAGACAAAATTTAAGCTGACACTTGAGTTCAACACTGAAGCAATGCTGAACTGTCAGAGGTGCAGTGTCTCAGAAGAGGTTCCTGCACTATCAGCTTCACATTAGGTGATTTGAAGAAGATCAGAGAACATTTGATATCACAAAAACATGAGTATAAAATATAGGTGCTTGTCATGGATGCGATATATTAGTAAGGATACAGGACTGACTAATAATCAGGAAACGGAATTAGTGTAAATGGTCTTTGTCCAGTTGGCAAATGTGGAATGAAACTGGGATCAATGCTGGTGCCTCAACTATTTATGATCCACACTAATGACTTGGATGAAGTGATCCATTCTATTGTAGCCAGATTTACTGACAATACAAAGATTGGTACAAAAACAAGTTCCAAGGCTGGGTGCAAAATGTTTGCATAAGAATATAGCTAAGAGAGTAGGCAAAAATGTGCCAGATGCTGTCTCATGTTAGAAAATGTAAGGTTGTCCATTTTGGCAGGAAGAATAGAAAACTGGATATTATTTAAAATAAAGAAACTGCAGAATGTTTTGCTACAGCAGTATCTTACACATGAATCACACAATGTCAGCATGTAGGTATAGCAAATAATCAGGAAAGCAAACAGAACATTCACCTTTTTTGCAAAGTGGATAAAGTATTAATTGGAATATCTTACTATAACTGTACAGGACATTGGTGAAACCACATCTGGAATATTGTTTGCGGTTTTGGTCACCTTACTTTAGAAGTTTCAAGGTAAAGCTGCTGTTGGCCTATCAGACCATAATGTGTCCTGTCATTATAGAGAGATGACTTGTGTGATGGTGATTTAACCTGAGGGTCACCACAACTCAGATGAGGGGAGATGTCGAGAAGGAACCTCACGCTGATATGGGATTAAACCTACGCTGTTGATATCACTCTGCATTACAAATCGGTTGTCCAGTCAACCAAGCTAACTGACTGCCAACTTAGGGTATAAGGATATCTGTGTTGTTAAATTTAATTCATCTTTTCTGAAGCTGACATGAAATAAATCATAAGGTAAATTGAAAAGGGTAACAGAGCAGGTAAAAATGGACAGAGAAACTGACCCTCCCAGTTTCTAAGGAAACAAAAACAAGTAGGTTTGAAGCTACAACATTTGGTCAAACTGACCCTGGTTGAAGGAAAAAAAAACACGATGCAGGTCATTTTAAGCTGAGAAGTAGCGGTTGATGAACAGAATGGTGCAGCACAGGCAGACTGAGGAGGACAGATTCCAGATCCAGAAGCTAAGAGCAAGTCAAAGCTGTTTCTGTTACTGGATGATGGTATTGGTGGGTCCAGCCCATCCCAGACACTGTTAAAAAGATTCTACAGTCTTGTGCCACTCGTAGTGAAGATTGTGTCCATGGAACTCTGATTTGTTGCACATTGAGGTAAACTGGGGTCAAATAAGCTCCTAGAAGGGGAGGAGCTGAAAATTCCTCATGAAGAAGATCGCATTCTGAAAGATTTTGTGACTGAATTTAATCATTCAATTCTGAGTGGACTGCTGAGTTAATTCAGAAGACCTGTCTTAGCTGCCATTTCCTCTGCAATGTCTTTGTTGCCAGGCAAAGCCAAAAAAAAATTAGGATCACTACTAGGAATTCTTCCTCGCATTTGACTACTTGACTAAAGTGTTCGCTTCTATAAGTCATGAGCTGTGTGGATTGTTCCCCAGATTTTTGGATTTCAAGACATTTCATTGCAGTCCTACAACTGCTTCATGGTGATATAACCGCATGAGGTTATTCACCTGATCAAGAGTCAAGTGCCCTCTGGCATGAATATTAAATCCTGCATAGATGGAATATACTTAATTCTCAGTCACCACCTTGCCTAACTAAACTGATCGCCATAGACATATGACTGGTGGCCTGTGCTAGCATTACTATCTTTAAACCAGAGCTTCATGTTCAAGTCCCACACCAAGACATAATCACCATGGAAAGAATGGCAAGACATGGCTGACAGGTTGATTATCAATGTAGAAATTCTATCAATAATCCTCTGGCAGGCAGTGAGAGCAGGACAGTTTCCAAATCAGCCAGAACCATGTGGTATCTGTAGCAGAACAACCTTGTCTTATTAAAAGTCTCCAAGCACAGCATCTTGCCATGAACAAACATCTGAGAGATTTCTTCTTAAGCAGATAGAGGATGATTATCTTTCACACTAGATTGTAGATCCTGAAATGGGTAAAGATCCAATATTGGATCCACAAACCCTGCTGCAGGGGGAGAGGTGGTATTTGATGAGACTGGTGAGTGGAAAGCTTGGGTTTTTGCAGGCTCCTTCCACCATTTCTCCTTAGCACTTTCATCTGGGCCTGTCAGAAATGAAATGAAAAAGAGCACTGGTGCAGTGATGCAATCTTGCTTGGCCTAAGTTAGTTCTTATATTGAGACTGTAGTGGAT
Source organism: Hemiscyllium ocellatum (assembly GCF_020745735.1). Classification (NCBI taxonomy): domain Eukaryota; kingdom Metazoa; phylum Chordata; class Chondrichthyes; order Orectolobiformes; family Hemiscylliidae; genus Hemiscyllium; species Hemiscyllium ocellatum. The sequence goes on along the minus strand of NC_083423.1, from coordinate 19,924,894 downwards.
CCATTGGTGAGGCTTACATGTGGATGAGCAGCAGGTGGAGGATGGAGATGATAGCCAAATTTGAAGAGGACATTCCATATTCCTTCCCAGTTGACAGAACCAAAGACCTTTGTGAGGTCAAAATAAGCCATTCATAACAATCTGCTACTCTCTGCATTTTTCTTGGACTTGTCTGGCTGTGAAGGTGCCTCTTGATAGACAGAATCCTAGAGTGAGCTGTTTAGCCACTTGGAGGAGGCTTTTGAGAGGGATTCTTGCAATGACCTTTTCTGTGATGACAGCAGGGAAGACCCTCTGCAGTTGCCACAATTGGAGTTATTGCCTTCTTGAAGATGATTGTGATTATGGTGCCTCAGCAATCCCTAGGCATGTTCTCCTCCTTCCAGATAATAAAGTTGGGGTCATGTATTGACTGCTGAAAATGTGTTGCTGGAAAAGCGCAGCAGGTCAGGCAGCATCCAAGGAACAGGAAATTCAACGTTTCAGGCATAAGCCCTTCATCAGGAATGATGAAGGGCTTATGCCCGAAATGTTGAATTTCCTGTTCCTTGGATGCTGCCTGACCTGCTGTGCTTTTCCAGCAACACATTTTCAGCTCTGATCTCCAGCATCTGCAGACCTCACTTTCTCCGTCATGTATTCACTTCCACCATTTTTCAGTATCTTCGCAGGAATTCTGTCTGCACCAGCAGCTGTGTTGATTCTCAGATGTCAGAAAGCCTTTTCACCTCACGTCAGACGAGGGTTGTGCTGAGGCCATAGTGGGTAAGATGTTGTAGGAGGTTGTTAAGGGGACTCAATCAAGGACTGAGTCTCAGTTGAGGAGATCTATGACATGCTGTTTCCAATAACCACTGACTGCCTCTCCTTGAAGATTGCCATTCTCTTCTTAGCTGTTAGTTGGATAGGTCCTTGGGTGCTTGGACCATAGATGATTTTGAATCCGCTGAAGAATCATGCAACTGATAGTTGTCAGTGAGTTGCTGGATTTCCTGTGCAGTTTCCACATGTCATCTGTTCTTTACAGTCACAGAATCCTTGTTGGACTTTGACATTCATTTGTCAGTAGATGTGCTTGTTTTCCCATTTGGTGGCACTTTCAGTTTAACATTGCTTTGCACTTGTGATTTTTTTTAGTTCCTCCATCTCTAGTTTGCTCTCATCAATGATATTTCCTAATAGAGAAACTAATAATCTGCTCGCTGTTTATGATGGATTTAAAACGTGGGCGGCATGGTGGCACAGTGGTTAGCACTGTTGCCTCACAGCGCCTGAGACGCGGGTTCAATTCCCGACTCAGGCGACTGACTGTATGGAGTTTGCACGTTCTCCCCGTGTCTGCGTGGGTTTCCTCCTGGTGCTCCGGTTTCCTCCCACAGTCCAAAGATGTGCGGGTCAGGTGAATTGGCCATACTAAATTGCCCGTAGTGTTAGGTAAGGGGTAAATGTAGGGGTGTGGGTGGGTTGTGCTTCGGTGGGTTGGTGTGGACTTGTTGGGCCGAAGGGCCTGTTTCCACTACTGTAAGTAATCTAATCTAATCTAAAAAAAAAGTAGACCAGGCATTCTGGACGTTCTATGGTTTATGATTATTGAGCACCACCAGATTGAATGTGAGGCACCAACTGACTTGGTTTGCCTTTGAAAAGGCCTTGAGTCCACTAACATTGAAAATCCTGCAACAGTACTTCTTCCATGCTGTTGGAGATAGTAGACCTGATGAGGCAATGGTCCAGCAGTCATCACCTCCTGTCAGCATAGAATCCCTACAGTGTGGAAGCAGGTCATTTGGCTCATCAAGTTCAGACTGACCCTCAAAGGGCATCCCATCCAGCTACCCTATCTCTGTTATGCTGCATTTCCCATCACTAACCACCTAGCCTGCACATCCCTGAACATGGCAATTTCCCATGGCCAATCCACTTAACCTGCACATCTTTGGACTGTGGAAGGAAACCAGACCACCAGAGGAAACCCATGCAGACATGGGGAGAAGTTGCAAAGTCCACACAGAGTCACTCCAAAGTTTTAATTGAACATGATCTTCTGGTGCTGTGAGGTAACAGTGTTAACTACTGACCCACCGTGCCACCCATCTTGGCATGAGTGACATCAAATTCCCTGCAATCCCTCACTAGGACAATGAATTAGTCAAGCAGATGCCAATGCCTGCAGCAACAGTATTATCAGGCAGCCTGGGTATTTGCCTCTCTGACAAAACAGGGTGTTCACTGTGATCAGACCATGCTCTTAGCATTTCATTAGGACTAAGAATCCATTGGTGTTTCCTTTACCTATTCTTTCCTTGTCAATTGCACCTCCCAAATCTGACATTGAAATGAACAAGAAGAATCAGCTGATCTCCTTGTGGACAATGGGATAATGACAGATCAAGCATCGACAGAATTCGTTGTTAACCTTGTCTATTGCTTCTAAGGTTAGGAATTATCACTGACAATAGCAGGGTACTCATTCTGGTTTAGGATGTGCTGAATGGTCATGAGGTGTTTACTTATACTAAAATGGCATTCACTACTCATTAACTAGTATTTTATGGTGAGACAACCCCATGGAGTCAGTGTTCATCTACTGGCTTAACTTTCCAGAACAAGGTGTGTCCAACCATCTTGGTGTTTGAGTTGACTCACTGTGTCTCACTCACAGTAGTGACACTAATCATAGCACTGCAGTTCCTGGGCTACATGACATTCAAGTCTATTGCTACTGTTGTTGTCATGAGAATTCTGAAACTTCAGCTCACAAATTGCTTTCTCGGGAGTGTGGGGGGGGGTGGGGAGGTTGGGGATGGGGGTGGGATGGTGGTGTGGTTGATGCACACTGACGACCACACAGTCCTTATGGAAGACAGTCTTTGTCCAATAGTAAGGTGAGCTGAGATAAGTGGAGGTCATACTTCATTACTCCATTGCAACTCTACTGCTAGTAGTTCGTAAATGCTATCATATTATCTTAAAAAATGAGCAAACATGCATTCACATGCATTCACATGCACTAATAGCAACAACCTCTCTGAGTATCTTCCCCCTGTGGTTGAAAGGACTCCTGACCAGACCTGTTTGATTTCACACATTTCTGCTTTCATTGTTCTCCCTCCATCTATTTATAGATGGGAGGGAATTCAACTATTTTCACTATTAAACCGAGACAAAAACTGGCAAAAGTTGAGGAATTCAGAGGAGGAGAGTATTGAGCAATCATTGAACTTTTTCGAAAGAAGTACAGTACCATTTACCTGTACAATTTTTCCATTACCGATCCTACCTACCTCACACCATTCCAGAACCTTTCAAAATAAACTTGACAATCTAATGTCAAATTAGGATCCGTTTTATATGAAGTCTGTACTGGTCAGAGAACGTATACAAGTTATAAATTAATCTTAAAGAGGGAAATATTTATTTCATTCATCTGTCTACACTGACGTTGAACCAAGAGCCAGAGTTAAAGAATAGAGAAGGCAAAACAAATTCTGTCATATGAACACTCTGACCTATGGACAATCTGGATATCTCTTGAGTGATTTGATTGTAATTGAGTGTAGCTTAATTGGTTGGCAAGAATAGTTTTCATTCTTCAACAATCATAGCTACATATATTTCTGCATCAGATTTAATTTAGTGAGTTTTCCTGAAGTTTTCCATTTTGAGGTCAGAATGCAGCAAGGGTAAGAATGGTAATAGTGGAGCCCTAACAAAGGTGAAGCTGGTGAGGAAGACAGGATCAAGGGGAAAAACAAAAGCAGAGGAGATTGACGAAGGAACTCAGGTATTCCAGGGCAAGTGACTGAGATTTGATGATGGCTTGAAGGGAGGAGGATGAAAGTTCAAGCGATCAGAGTTGGATAGTCAATGCAATCGGTGGCGAAGAGTTGGTGGAAGTTGCAAAGTTGAAGAGAGGACAGATGTCAAATTTGGAACAGAGGATGCCATTCAGTCCTTTGAGCTGTTCATGCCATTCAATTCTACCCTGGCTAATGTGAATCTTAACTCCACATACAAACCTTAGTTTCACATTCCTTAATATTATCACATAAAGTCATGGAGTTATAGAATCATACAGCATGGAAACAGACCATTTGGCTCAATTTGTACATGCTGATCAAGTTTTCCAAAACTATCAATCCCAAAGTTTTGAAATGTTCAATTAACCACCACACTGAACAACTATTTGGCTCAGGAGTTCCATTTCTATTCGTGTGAAAAAGTTCAAAGAACAAAGAACAAAGAAAATTACAGCACAGGAACCAGCCCTTCGGCCCTCCAAGCCTGCGCCAATCCAGATCTTCTATCTAAACCTGCCGTCTATTTTCTGAAGATCTGTATCCCTTTGCTCCCTGCCCACTCATATATCTGTATGGACACATCTTAAACGATATTATCGTTCCCGCCTCCACCACCTCCACTGCCAACACGTTCCAGGCCCCAACCACCCTCTGCGTAAAGAAATTTCCTCACAAACTGCCCTAAAACTTTCCTGAAAAGTATTTCCTGACACTACCCTGTTGGTGAAAGTGACGACTGCAGATGCTGGAGATTAGAGCCGAGATTGTGGTGCTGGAAAAGCATAGCAGGTCAGACAGCATCCGAGGAGCAGGAGAATTGACGGTCCAGCTAAAACCCTTCATCATTCCTGATGAAGGTAGTGAGGTAGTTTTTGCCCGAAATGTTGATTCTCCTGTTCCTCAAATGCTGCCTGACCTGCTGTGCTTTTTCAGCACCACACTCACTACCCTGTCGGGCCTGTTGTAATTTTTAATAAAATGCCCCCTTGTTCCAGGCACTCCCAGCAAAGAAGTTATTGCCTTCTAGCTATTATTTCAAAATCTTTAATAATCTTAAGCAGCTCAATTAATTCACCACTTAATCTTGTCAAAGGAATGCAAGCTTCAAATACACAGCCTGCCTTATAAATTTACAAATTAATTCAACAGTTAAGTTCTCCAACTTAATATCTACTTTTAAAAAAGTGCTTATTATAAGGCTGAATATAAGAGTTTTCTTTTCAATTGAAGTTTTCAGTGGAAAGTTCATTTTATTTAATGATGGAAACTTTAGCCAATAGGTAGTCATCTACAAACTTTCTTTGACCTCAACTGATGTACACTAGCAACAATTACAACATGCACTGCAGCAACTCATCAAGCCTTCTTCAACAACAGACCCATTGGAACATTGCTATTTGCAATCTCCCTCCAAGCCACACACCATCCTGACTTGGAAATATATCACCACTCCTTCGTAATTCTTGGGTCAAAGTCCCAGAACTCCCTTCCTCAGAGGTTTATGGGTGCAGCTATATCAGATGGGCTGTAGCCTTTCAGGAAGACTCACTACCTTGACTTGGCACTCATAACCCTTGAAAAGGAAGATCTTAACAAAGCTATGGCCAGGCAATCCCTTCAAGCACAAAATCTGTGAAATCGTTCAAGTACCTCAAGTATATGTGTAATTATTGTTATCACTTTCTGTACGTCATTGTATGTAATAAAGGAAGTTGGCTAAGGGATTGGAAGAATTGACCTTTGAGGTGATTAAGCCTTGAGATTGATGTTTGTGGTTCACTTTTACTCTCCTGTCACTGTGCTATGCTGTTGTATGAGACAGACATCATTGTGGTTCAGTTGGTGGATCAGAAATGTTGAAATAATTTTTTCTATGACTATGACAGTTAGCGTGAGTTAATACAAAATAGTTAATAATGACTAAAAGGATATCATTCAATTGCATGATTTAAATGACATTCACTAATCATTTGGTATTTATCTTGTGGCTTATAATATGCCATCTACCGCCCTTGGTTGAATAACTAGCTGATTAATCACCTGCGGGCATCTATAATTCCATTTGTAACTCACTGCTGGGATATGAATGGTTTCATTGGTATTCCTGGCTGGATCCTGAGAGGATCCACATTTCCTACTCATCCTCCAGTGTGGTTGCTTTTGATCCCTTTCAATTCTTGCCTACATCACTCCAACATTTTAAAATGCTGTTGTCAACTTAGATGTCTATTTTGAATATAAACCTAACTAAATTCTAGGACAAACTAGAGAAACTGATTGATCCTCCACCTCCTGCTCTTATGTCTGCCATTCAAATTGTTTGCTGAATATGTTGTGATCATGAGTGTGAAGATTGCTGCCAATGCAAATGTTACTTTTTACAAAAGTGCCATTTTGTTGTTACAATGGATATGTCGATTAGTTATCCGACTCCAAATGTGTGCAAAAACCTCAGCCAACTAGGACATAGTGCCAACTTTGGCACCATACCCATTTTATAGGCAAAGTATTTGCACGTAGACACCTAATGTGGCAAGGGCAGTCTGCATCAAATGTGCACTGCCCATCATATTGATCAAGGGCCCTCTATATGTATAGGGCCCATGTCTGAAACAGGAACAAAGACATGTACACATACAAATTGAGAGATAAAATTGAAATTGGCTGAAGCTTAGAAAGTAGTGGGAACTTGTTAGAGGAGTTACCTTGGCAGATGGGATAGTGGAAGTACTGAGTTGGTTGAGTAAGAGATCGATTTTGAATTCCTCACTAATTTCACTTTTATATTGTGATATTTTGAGTTCAGAAACTCAATACACACTGGTGAAGTTTGAGGCAGTAGTTAACCTAAGGAGTTAGCTCAGAAACAAAAAATGTTATTTAGTTCAGAGTAGAAGGGAAGTGGAACAATGGCAGTTGAAATTTAACACAGATAAACAGAAAGTCCTTAAAATATGAAGGAAAAGTAACAAAAAGCCTGTGAAGATATGAAAGACTGATTTTGAAGGCACCCTAGGTGTTTCAGTAGATGCAACACTCACTCTGTCAGAGTTCAGAGTAGCAGCAAATATTAAAGTCAATGGGAAATTGATCTATAAGCATTTCAGTGAAATAGAGATCACTGGTTATCATTAAATTACCTAATGCTCTGTCTAGACAATACCTTTAGTAATCTCAGCTGTAATGCTGAATTCATCTAAAATATTGCTATTCATATATGGTGGCTCAGTGGTTAGCGCTGCTGCCTCACAGCACCAGGGACCCCTGTTCGATCACAGCCTCAGGTGACTGTCTGTGTGGAGTTTGCACATTCTCCCTGTGCCTGAGTGGGTTTCTTTCAGGTGTTTTGGTTTCCTTCCACAGTCCAAAGATGTGTAGGTTAGCTGAATTGGCCATGCTAAATTGTCCATAGTGTTCAGGGGTATGTAGGTTAGGTGCATTAGGCAGGGGTAAATGTAGGGGAATGCATTTGGATGGGATACCTTTCGGAGGGTCAGTGTGGACTTGTTGAGCTGAAGGGCCTGTTTCCACACTGTAGGGTCTCTGTGATATCTGAGCAAGCAAGTCCCATTCAGACATAGCTCCTGTGCTGGTGGGCCTAATCTGGCAATGCTTCAATTTGAGCAACCTCACCCTTGATTTGAAATCCCTCTATGGCCTCAACCTTCAACTGTGATTTCTCTAGCTTTATAACATTCTAGCTTCTACTGCATTCCCAGTTTTATACATTCCATTGTTGGCAGCTGTACGTTTGACTGTCAAGGGTGAAAACTGTGAAACACCTTCTCAAAGTCTCCTTAAAGCCTACAAAGCTTTTATTCACCTGTCTCGATATTTCAATTTCAAATTTTGCCAGGTAACAATTCTACAAATGTTTGACAATTCGCCACTTTAAAGCAACATCATAGAAGCAAGATTTTGTCTTCGTATTTATTCACAGACTGTTGGTATCAGTTGTACCAAAGGGCTGAAAGATTTGAGGATATGCAGGAATGTAGAGTTGAAGTTAAAATCAGATCAACAAAGGTCTTATTGAATGGAGGAGTAAGCTCAAAGGACAGAGAAGCTTACTCTTGTTCCTTGTTTGCACATGCATTTGTATGTAGTAATAGAGCGTTTGTTGTCCATTCTTAATTTCCTTTGAGAAGTTGGTGGTGATCTTCCTTCATTGCCAGTCATGGTAAAGGTACTCTCGCAGTGTTGTTAAGGAGGGAATTCCAGGATTTTTACTCAATAAAAGAATGCTAATTCTTTAGCAAGTCAGGATTGGTGTGAGACACCAGCCCCAAATTCTCCTTGGTGGAGAATGATGCTCCCATGCAGCTGCTGCTCTTGACCTTTAAGGTGGTAGAGAGTGTCATTATGTAAAATGCTATCAAAGAAGCCTGAGCAAATTGTCCAGCCTGTGACAATGGTTGAGTGAATTTTTTCATTGGATGTCTTGTTTATCCAATTCCAGTCCAATTTAAGTGTAAAAGTCTTAAATTGAGCTATGATGTTGATCTCTAGTTTTACAAGTTATGTGTTATGTTCAATTTGCAAAGAAAGCTTTCTGAAAGGTAATCTACAGGCATACAAAAGTCTGGTAAATGTAAACCGAGAAAACTGCCTCCAACAAACAATGGCAGTGTGATGAGACAACACAGGTGAAATACATGAACTGACATTTAGGACTTATGTCAAGAAATTCACCTTAGCAGTAACACGCTAATTCTTTACAACTTTCAGAAGCAAATGAACAAACACACTGAGGTGAAGGTTTATCATTTAATATTATTATATGGGAAGTTGGATTCTAATGAAGTGGTATGTGGGTTTTCTTTAAAAGATAAGTCAAAAAATCATATAGAACAGTGAGCTAAAGACTGCCTTTCTAAGAAATCATATGACTTATGTTGAATGATTCAATAAGCTAAATGGTACGATAAGTGATATTGACTTGAGCTTTTATGACTTACAGATAGGAAGGACAGGGACCCAGAAGCAGGTTGCAGTTGAGAAGAAAAGATCCCTCCTGGTAGATTAGCTATTTAATAGCATTCAAAGTAGTCAATGCCTTGAATTAATTCATTTCTGTTCAGTGAGAGCAATTGGTGAATAAGTCTGATTTGCTGCGTGTCTTGGGAAAATTCTGTAATGGAGAGCACTGCATTTGGTAAAAGTAGAAGTAAAAAGGAAACACTTGTTTCCTTCTCAAGTTAAATTAGAAATTAAAGGATAAAGATGGGAGCGATACTTCACTTGAGTGTCTATAAAGGATTGTGCTGAGAAAAAGAATTGAACATTTTTGCTGTTTATGACAAGATTGTTCCGTATTGTCTTATATATAGTTTGTTCTTTTCCCTCTTTTGTTAAAAGTACATTGATAGCCTTATGTGAATATGTTGAGTGATCAACCATCATCCTAACAACATTTCAGGAATAAAACTTGTGGTTTATTGAGACAGGTTTCACTCTGGAATCTGACATTACCGTTAGTTGAGATCATGTCACTACTTAGAATTATAGAATAATAAACTGCTGAAAGAAGCCATTTGATTCATAGTCCGGAATAGAGTGATGCTGGAAAAGCACAGCAGTTCAGGCAGCATCTGAGGAACAGGACTTTCCTGCTCTTCGGATGCTGCCTGAGCTGCTGTGTTTTTCCAGTGCCACTCTATTCCGGAATCTGGTTTCCAGCATCTGCAGTCATTGTTTTTACCTATTTGATTCATAGTGCCAGTGCATGCAATTCATCCCTTTTTCCTCAGCACATGGACTACGGTGGTTCACAAAGATGACTCAGCACCACCCTCTCAAGGGAAATGAGTGATGGGAAATAAATGCCAACAATATCCACATCCTGCAGAAGTATAAAAAAAAATTCCCTTGCTTTCTCCCCACAGTCTTGTAAGTTTTCTTTCACAAGTTCCCTTTTCAACATTACTATTGAATCTGCTTTCAGTGCATTTCCAGGATAACAGCTCATTGTGTAAGAAGTATCTTTCCTCATATTCCCCCCTCGTTTTTTTTTTGCTGATAACCTTAAATCTGTTTTTTCTGGGTTCCATTAGAAAAGGTTTCTCCTTATTTACTACTCCAAAAAGGTTCACAATTTTAACATCTCTATCACAGTCTCTGAAAAGCTGTGGCTACAAGATCAAGTCAGAAGCTAGGAATTCTGCAGCAAGTAACTCGGTCCCCATGTCCCCAAAGTATATCCACCAACTACAGGGCACAAGTCAGAAGTGTGATGAAATGCTCTTCACTTGCCTGAATAAATGCAACTGTAACAATACTCAAGAAGTTTGACAGCATCCAGGAAAAAACAACCCACTTGACTATCACCCCATCTAACGCCTTGAACATTCACTCCCTCTCCTCACACAATGGCAGCAGTATGTACCATCCACATGATTCACTGCAGCAATGCACCAAGGGTCCTTCACAATGCATGAATTTACCACTTCGAAGGACAATTGCAGCAGATATATTTGAACACCTGACAATTTCCATCTAAGCCACTCACCATCCTGACTTGGGACCATGTCACCATCTCTTCACTAGCATTCATCCTGGAACTCACTTCTTAAGAGCACTATGGGAGCCCCTACACCACACAGACTGCAGTAGTTCAATAGGGCAATTCATCACTACCTTCTCCATGACATCATCAATGGGCAATAAATATCGGCCTATCTGCATCCAATCACTGAATTAAAAAGACCTCTTGACCTTCCCTCTTCTCCTAACTTTATCCTTGAGCTATAGCCAAAACTTTCTCAGTTTGAACAACTTGATGATTTGTATCCAAACTCTCCTGGCTGGAAACTTCACAGACTGGAAATCACTTCTGCTGAGATGACTGATTTCCCTGACCTAATTCAAAAATACTTGATTCTTCTTCTCGGAGAAAATTTGTTCCTTTCTGCAATGAACTGAAATGTTGACATTCATGTACTGAGGTCAAAACTAAACTAATTGCCCTAATGTGTTTATTCTGTCTGCCAAAAATCTAACAGTATAAGCATTTTATCACCTGATCAGGGTCCTGTTGTACTCTGAGATAACCTTCTTAGTTGAATTTTCGATGAGAGAATGTATGTGCAGTGTTAGTCAGCTCAGATATCTGGTTTGTGATTCAGAGTGACAGTAACAGAATGTGTTCACTTCCCACACCGGCTGAGGTTAGTTATGATGAAGGACTGTCCTTCCCAAACTCTACCCTTGCATGAGGTGTGGTAACCCTTAGGTTAAGCCATCAGCAGTTATCTCACTCTAATGAGAAAGTAGCCCTATAGTCTAGTAGTGCTACGGTGACTTTTACTTACTTTTAGTTAGGATCTGGAATGCACTGCCTGAGAGTGGGGTTGTGATAGATTCAATTGAGGCTTTCAAAAGAGAATTGGACAAGTCCCTAATTAAAAAATATTTGTCGGAGAAGTGGGGCTAGTTGAGTTGCTCATACAAAAAGTAGCATGGGCATATTAGGCTGAACAGCCTTCTGTTCTATAATCATTTTTCAAATATTCTTCTAAACTGATCACAGACATTGTATCCATACATTTTTAGAGTTTCCTGTTCCTTCGCGCATTTGAAGTTGCATCATTTAGATCATGTCGCCTTTCCTAATTATTTTTCTCCCAAAGCATTTTATTCACATGTTTCAGTATTAATTTTCACCCAGCAAGGATCATCTCATTTTACCAAACCTTCCATGTCCTCTAAAATCTGCCAATATTCTTCTCAATGTTTACTGTTTTGGGAGGTTTAGTACTATCTGCAAACTTTGAATTTATGCTCTATAATCCTAAGTCTAGGTCATTAATATTTTACATCAATAAATTATTTAATAATACAGTTTGATATCCTTAATTGAAAATGAGATGTAACTGAATTAGAAGTAGTTCATCGAATGCTCCTTTGACTTAATCCTGAGATGAAGAGCTTGTCTTATGAAGAAAAGTTGAACAGGATGGGCCTTTATCTGTTAGAGTTTAGAAGAATGAGAGGCAATTTCATTGAAGTACACAAAATCTGGGACTTTGATGATGTGAATACTGAGATGGGGAGAAGGCAGAATGTTTCTTTCTGCAAAGAGACCAGAACTAGGGGAAACGTTCAAAAATAAGAGGTGTCCTTTTTAGTATGTAGTTGAGAGGGTTTTTTTTTGCTCAGAAGTTATTAGCCCCTAGAATTATCATCATGGGTTAGATAGAGACAAGCACATCAAATGTTATGGCAGGCAGACAGGAAAGTGGAGTTAATGTCTTAATTACAAATGCCATGTTCTTATCAGAGCAAATGTGAAGGGCTGCAAAATGGCTTTTTAATGCTCCTAACTGCGATATTCCATATTCCTATTAATGCATATCAAGTAGAATCAATTTCATGACCGTATCATTACTGTCCTCTTAACCTCACAGGCTTCAAATTTGCTGGCCAATCCATTAAAATGGGAAAGTCAGTGTGACTATGGCCAGGAGTGGGAAAGTGGGTCTAATTGGATAATTTGTGCAAAGACAGAGTCAATGGGATAAATGACCCCTTTCTATACTCAGTGTTTCTGTAATAGGTGAATAAATGAATGAAGACAAAAAAACTTAGAATTATCTAAGGATAGTTGGATGAAGTAGATGCATTGACTAGGTGGCGTTTCTCATCCTTATCCATAATTGATTCCTACGGCATGCCTTCAACACAGAATATTGGCTCTAGAATATAGTTAGTCCAGTTGAACGATATAATTTGAGAAACTGTAGTATCTCCTGCGAAGCTTTTGATTGAAAGGAACTATCTTCCCCAAAATATTTTTGAAGTTGAAGGGTCAACTGAAGATTTCTGAACTGAGATTAATAATGTTTTGTTTTGTCAGGTTGTTAAACAAAATGAAGCCTAGGTGGATGAATAGAATTAGGACACAGATCAGCTATAATCAAGTTGAATTTTGGAGTAGGTTTAAGAGGTTAAATTGGTTCTTCTTCTGATTAATGGACTAATCTATCTCATGGGACCACAGCATCAGAATAAGGAATTTTACCTGTGAGAAGGGAGGGGTTAAAATTGTAGACTGTCTTGTACGTCAGTAATAGCGTAATTCAAGGATGTTCCATTGCTTTATACACATTTTCCCAATATCCTAATCCCTAATTTGTCTTGCCCAAGACACTCAGTCTTGTTAATATAAAAGTAATATCCGAAGAGTATTTCCCTTTACTGTTTTTTTAAGAAATATTGACGTAGGTCAATTGCAGCCAATTGACTCAGTTTCCTCAGACCTCCCTAAACTGTGTGAACTCTTCACTTTGTGTTCCCTCAACCAGGAATGTTGGCAAGTAATCAGAATGTTGCTCAATCTGTGAAGTTGTAGGTTCGGCTGACTATCCCTTGCATTTGCCAAAACCTATGAACATAGGTTTCAGACTTTACTGGGAAAGGGACCAACAGGACATTCCAAACACGCTTTCTCTCTTGCAGTGGAACCGTTGAGAGAACACAGATTACAAAACAACCAAAGACATCAACACAAAGGGGAATCATTTGAAAACTTTCCTAAATACTCGTGTTTCATTTGGAAAACTGTTTAGTGTGAATAGAATATTTTTCATGCATCGTACAACTAAAAGGTTTGGTTGAAACACTTTAGGTGCATTAAGTGCATATGTATATAATGATTTTATAGATTCATAAAAAGTTTACAGCGCAATGAAATGCTACTTAGCACATCACGCCTGCACTGGTAGAGAAACAAGCTATCCAACATGATCCCACTTCCAAAATTTGATCTTTAGCCCTGCAGGTTATAGCACATGTGGTACATATCCAGACACTTTTACATGAGTTGAAGGTTTCTGCTTCACCAACTTTTTCAGACAGTGCAGGATCAGCCCAGATCCCTTCCACCCTCTGGTTGAAAATGTTTGTTCTCACTTCTCTCTAATCTAGAATTTGTATTAGTTGAGCTCAGTGTCAAAGAAGGAATATTTTGTATCATCATCACTTGGGTCAGCAACGACACAAATTAAATACAATGTAAATCTCTTTTTACACTGTCTCATATTCAGATCAGGAACAGCCTAGCTTAGATATAGAAAAAAACTCAGCAAATTGCTCCCAGGACAAATACAGCTCAAGGATGTTAATAAAGGTTTGAAGATTGAGATTTCCCATCACCATTTTGAATCAGACTATTGGGGTTTGTTTCTGACACAGTTACCATTGTGGAACTGATTTGGAGATGAAAAGTGAGGATATTGCTGACGGAATGAATGTCCTTGGCTCAGGCTAAATTTTACAAAAATTATCTTGGCTTTTGAGCACAGCATTAGTTTTCTCTCTAGTTTCCCTCTGATCTCCCTTACCCTGACTCTGTCCAAACTCACCTTGCCCATGAAACACATTTCCTTTAATATTCTTACTAAAAGGAGACTAAGTGGGTTGGTACGATCCAAATAAAACCAGAAGCTGCCAGACAAACACAGCAGGTCTGTCAGCACCTGTAGAGCGATAAACAAAGTTAAGATTTGATATGACTCTTCTTTAAAACTTATTTTGTTTCTCTGTCCAGATATGCTGCTAGACCTGTGGAGTTTCTCCATCAATGTCTGTTTTATTTCAGACCTCCAGCATCACAGTTTTTGTTTTAATTTGGGTTAAGTCCAAAATCAGACACAATGAATGCTGAGCCCTAGTTCTTTGCTTCCTATAATGGACTCTATCTATTAATTTAATCTCCTTACTTTAAACCCTATACTATTATGGGGAATTGGTTTAGCTTGGTTGGCTGGATTGTTGGTTTACGGTGCAGTGTGATGCCAATAGCATGGGTTCAACTCCCGTCACTAGTTTAAGATTACCATGAAGGACTCTCCTTCTTAACCTCTTCCCTTGCCTGTGACCTGGTATCCCTCAGGTTAAATCACGACTAGTCACTTTTCTCTCTAAAGAGAAAGCAGCCCCTATGGTCTGGTAAGACTATAGTGACACAATGATACACATGAAACAAAAATCGGTGGAGTTGTTGACAGTGAGGAAGGATGTGGCAGGTTACAGCGGGATATAGATAAGCTGCAGAGCTGGGCAGAAAGGTGGCAAATGGAGTTCAATGTAGGTAAGTGTGAAGTGATTCACTTTGGTAAGAGTAACAAAAAGATGGAATACTGGGCTAATGGTCGGATACTTGGTAGTGTGGATGAGCAGAGGGATCTTGGTGTCCATGTACACAGATCTCTGAAAGTTGCCACCCAGGTAAATAGTGCTGTGAAGAAGGCATATGGTGTACTGGCTTTTATTGGTAGAGGAATTGAGTTCCGGAGTCCTGAGGTCATGTTGCAGTTGTATAAGACTCTGGTACGGCCGCATCTGGAGTACTCTGTGCAGTTTTGGTCGCCATACTATAGGAAGGATGTGGAGGCACTGGAACAGGTGCAGAGGAGGTTTACCAGGATGTTGCCTGGTATGGTAGGAAGATTGTATGAGGAAAGGCTGAGGCACTTGGGGCTGTTTTCATTGGAGAAAAGAAGGTTTAGGGGTGACTTGATAGAGGTGTACAAGATGATTAGGGGTTTAGATAGGGTTGACCATGAGAACCTTTTTCCACGTATGGAGTCAGATATTACGAGGGGCATAGCTTTAAATTAAGGGGTGGCAGGTATAGGACAGATGTTAGGGGTAGATTATTTACTCAGCGAGTCGTGAGTTCATGGAATGCCCTGCCAGTAACAGTGGTGGACTCTCCCTCTTTATGGGCATTTAAACGGGCATTGGATAGGCATATGGAGGAAAGTGGGCTAGTGTAGGTTAGGTGGGCTTGGATCGGCGCAATATTGAGGGCCGAAGGGCCTGTACTGCGCTGTATTTTTCTATGTTCTATGTTCTATATTGTATGATCTCTAAGCCGACATCAGTGTTTCAAAGAATAGATGTTTTTAAAATAAAAATATAATTCTAACTAATATTTACCATTGATTTATAATTTGTTATGCAAGTTAGTTTTATTATATTCAAAAGTTTTCACAGATCAAAACTGAAGATATTGGCAGTAGTTTATGCATTTGGGAAAGGCAGCTGTTACAATACCACTTTTCACCAGCAAAGGGCAATGTTGAGCTAAGTAACTCTTTCTCTTGGTCATTTGTTCACTTGTGTAAAGAGCACTCGTTTTCAGATGGGGGTAGACAGCAGAACTGCAGGTTTGGTCACCTTTCACCCCCTAGGTCCTATTTTACTGTGCTGTAATTTGGTGACAAGTCTGCTAATAAACTGGAACAGACTTGAGAGGCGTCATGAAAAACAAGAAATAAACAACTGAAAGAAATGCGAATGCTGGAAATTAGAAGCAAAGCCAGAAATTGTTGGAAAAACTCAAGAAAATCAGTGGAGAGAAAACAGAGTTAACATTTAAGATCCAGTGACTCTTCTTAAGTACTGATAGTAGCGAGGAAATTGCTGGGGTGCTTATGCAGAAGATGGGGTGAGGGGAGATGGATAGTTGGAGATAGAAAATAGAGAGAAAAATAGTTGGACCAGTTCTGGGCTGCACACTTTAGGAGAGGCCTTGAAGGCTTTCGTGAAGAGATCTGTTCAAGTCATACCAGGGTTGATAGGCTTCTGGCATGTAGAGATATTGGAGATGCAGGGATTGTAAAGGTCAGCCTGAGAGAATGAATAGCTGCTAATGGGGTTGGCTGTTAGTGGCTGATAATGAGTTGTGTGTGATAGCAACCCTTATGATGCCAAGACGCAGTATGTGGGGATTAGGCTAAGGATATGTAAGAGGGGGTCATGCGCTAAAATGTTTGAACTCCATATTGAGTCCATAAGACTGCAGAGAGTTTTCAAGGAATAAATAAGACACTCATAATCAAGACTCTAGTGACATAACTTTAAAAAGTTTGTTGCCTTGATATTTCTCCTTTTCACTCAAATTGGAAAACCAAGAAACTGATTTGCAGCTGTTGTGTGCAATTGCAATTAGGCTCCTCTCTGATTATTTTCACTATCAGACTTCTAACTGACACTGTGAAGAAATGTCACTTACCAGAGATTTGAATGGTTGCAACGCACATTAAGTAAGACATCCCCTTCAGATGGAGGGAAAGGGAGAGAATCTGAACTTGAGTCAACATCTTCAGGACAGGAGTGAGAAAAATTAATTTAAAAAGATTATATCAGATGGAAAGTTCTTTGGATTGGATCCATGATCCACACAATTATGAACAAATATTCCAGTTACTAAGCTACATGACTCCTTGTCATGAATAATAACCGCCAGTTATTTACAGCAAGTTGCAACATCTCCAAATTGAATGATGAATGAGCTGTGCCCACTCACATGTAAGACAAGCCCTCGATTCCAATTAGTGGTCAGATCAGAATGTAACGATAATCTATAATATGATGATGACTAATTCAGTAGATAATTAGCAATTTTCTTTGAACTAAATTTCATTTGATACAACTTGCAGAGCCAGACTAACATATAGTTGAGTGTGAAGTAATTATATAAAGTAAATGCATTAACATGATCAGGTGCTTGTGCAGAATTATGAACATGATCAGATCAATATTTTAGGTCCAATACTCTAAATCATGGAATCAAGTGGCTATTCAGTTCATCATTCCTGTACCAGACCTTTGAAAGTGCAATTTGATTTGTCTCACACCCCTACTCTTTTTCTATAGCCTTCCGTGTTTTCCAGTTGTTTGTCCATTTCCTATTTGAAAGTTGTTGCAAAACCTACTTTTACCTTTTCTGGCAGTACAATCCAGATCACATCTGGATACAGATTGCTTGTGTTAAATAGTTCTCCCCACCTTAACTCTAATTCCCTTGCCACTTATCTTAAATATGTGGTTTTTGCTCATACCAACTTCCTACCACTGGAACAAGTAGCTCCCTGCCAATGTCAGATTTTTTTCAACTTCTAATATTAAATCCCTTCTGAATGTTTTCCGCTCTGAAGACAATAATCCCTGCATCTCCAATATCTCTACAAGCCTATCAACCCTGGTATGACTTGAACAGATCTCTTCACTAAAGCCTTCAAGGCCTCTCCTCAAGTGTGCAGCCCAGAACTGATCACAATATTCCGACTGGAGGCTAGCCAGTGATTGCACCGGGCACTAATAAAATTAAACTACTAACACACTCCAGCG
Source organism: Hemiscyllium ocellatum (assembly GCF_020745735.1). Classification (NCBI taxonomy): domain Eukaryota; kingdom Metazoa; phylum Chordata; class Chondrichthyes; order Orectolobiformes; family Hemiscylliidae; genus Hemiscyllium; species Hemiscyllium ocellatum. The sequence goes on along the minus strand of NC_083423.1, from coordinate 19,906,958 downwards.
GGCAATCAGTAGCTAACTCAATGTTCTTGTCAATTTCAGACTCTAGAAAGTTACTTTTTGTTTCAAAGACTGGAAGAACAGATATGAAGCATTTATAAAAACTAAAAGAACTGTGGATGCTGAAAATCAGAAACAAAAACAGAGGTCGATGCAAATGTTCAGCAGGTCTGGCAGCATCTCTGAAGAGAAAGCAAAGTTAATGTTTCAGGTACAGTGACCCTTCCTCAGAACCCTGAATGAAGCATTGATCCTTTCCAGCCTATTCCAACTTTCAGTGAAATCATGTCTAATCCGTGACCTAACTACTTACCACATATCCCTTAAATGATAAACGATTATTTATCACTATCTATTTTAAATTAACAATTGGTCTATCACAACTTGCCATTTTAGTATTTTCCAGAAGCGAGTTCCAAAATTTTATATCTTTTGTGGAAGTATTCACTGAAAACTCTGGCTGTAACTTTCAACTGTAGCGACTTGGCTAAACCCCAACCAACAGAAATAACATATCTTCATCGAGCCCATCGGTTTCCTGAATATCTTGAAAATTTAGATCAAATTCAATGGACAATTAAATAACCAATAGGAGGAAGAGTGTCCACAAATATCTTCATTTTCAATGATGGGGATGCCCATCTCATCAGTTCAGTGGACAATGCTGAAGCATTTGCATATATCTTCAGCAAGGTGTGCTAAATGAGTAATCAATTTTGACCCCTCCTAAGATGCCCAGCAGCACAGTGCCAGTCTTCACTCCATGTGCTTCATTCCAAGAAATAGCTGAAGACAGTGGATTAGCAAAAGTCTTAGACCCAGACAACATTGCACAATAGCACTGGAGGCTCATGCTCCAAAAGTAGCCAACCTGTTCCAGAACAGTCAAAGGATGACATCTATGCAACAATGTAGAAAATTACCTTGGTATGTCCTGTCTATATGAAAAGAGCAGGACAAATATAACTAGGTCAATTACCAATCCATCAGTCCATTCTCCATCAATTGTAAAATGATCGAGAAATGCAGGGGGTGGTATGTGTATGGAATGGGCTGCCAGAGGATGTGGTGGAGGCTGGTACAATTGCAAAATTTGGATTTGGAATTTGGATGGGTATATGAATAGGAAGGGTTTGGAGGGATATGGGCCAGGTGCTGGCAGGTGGGACTAGATTGGGTTGGGATATCTGGTCGACATGGACGGGTTGGACCGAAGGGTTTGTTTCCATGCTGTATATCTCTATGACTCTATAAGTTGTCAACAGTGCTGTCAAGAGGCTTTGCAAAGGAATAACCCACTGACTGATGCTCAATTTGGGTTCCACCAGGGCCACTCACCTCCTGACCTCATTACAGCCTTCATCCAAACATGGAGAAAACAGCTGAGCTGCAGAGCTAAGGTGGGATAGACTCTCCTTGACATTAAAGATGTATTTATACAGGGTTTGACATTGAGGAACCCTAGCAAAACTGAGGTTGATGGGAATGGGGGAAAACACTTTACTGATTAATGTCATTCTTGGCACAAAGACTGTTGTGGCTGTTGGAAGTCGGTCATCTCAGTCTAAGGACATCTCTGCAGGAGTTCCTCAAGGTAATGTCTTAGGCTGCTTCATCCTTCAGGGAGAAAGTAAGGACTGCAGATGCTGAAGGTCAGAGTCAAAAGTATGGCACTGGAAAAGCACAGCTCCTCAGATGCTGTGACTTTGTGACTCTGCTTCGTCCTTCACCTTCCTTCCATCAGGAGGTCAGAAGTGGGGGTGACCACTGATGAATATGAAATGTTCTGCCCCATTCACAACTCCACAGATACTTAAGCAGTCCATATCCATATGCAGAAAGAACTGAACAACATCCAAGCTTGGGATGATAGATGACACCAGGTTTGGTGTAGAACTGGAGTTGCTGGGTAACTGCTTAGACTTCCATGTCACGAATTCTTGGTGTCTAGTTTCCTCATGGTGGGTGGTAAAATAGGAGGTTGCATAATAATAATGCGAGGTGTACAGTTAATGAAGCTGCCAACAAGTGATAATTCCCCTTAATAGTCATCTTGCTACTGCCTAATGAGAATGTCATTTCAATGTCCAGACTGCTGTTGAAAAATGCATCAAATTAGGACCTTACTTATCACAGTATTCCCCCAGATTTCTCTCTTCAGTCCACACTGTTCAGGGCCTTATAGAAACGCTGATCAAGAGGCCAAGACGCTCAAGTTCTTTACACTGCATAAAGCTTTCATGTAGTGACCTTAGAATATACAATGAGCTAATGTTTTCTCCACACTGCAAATGCAAAATATACAGAACTATGCCAGTATTTTCCTGATGGTCAACTAGTTATTTCTGCAACACTGACTTCAGTTGACATTGTGAATTGAAAAAAAAACTCTTTTCCTGATCAACCCGTTTAGAGATGCTATGACACGCTCCTGGAACAAGTGGGACTTGAATCAACCCTGCTTGGGTCAGGAGGAGGGACACTACCACTGCACCACAAGAGGGTCCAGATACTGTGCAATCTTAATCCTACACAGCAGACTCTGAGATAATTTCTCAGGAAATGGAAGATTTAAAAGTATCCATTTACACTGGAGAATTCAGAGCGTTCTGCAGCCGTTAGTTGTTAGCCTGGAAACATTAAACAATTAATAACATAGCAAAACTCCTGGGGAACTATTTCACTGACCCCCAACTTCCTATTCACCAGCCCCCCAACTAGTGGGCGGCACAGTGGCACAGTGGTTAGCACTGCTGCCTCACAGCGCCAGAGACCCGGGTTCAATTCCCGACTCAGGCGACTGACTGTGTGGAGTTTGCACATTCTCCCCGTGTCTGCATGGGTTTCCTCCGGGTGCTCCGGTTTCCTCCCACAGTCCAAAGATGTGCAGGTTAGGTGAATTGGCCATGCTAAATTGCCCGTTGTGTTAGGTATAGGGGTAAATGTAGGGGAATGGGTGGGTTGCACTTCAGCGGGTCGGTGTGGACTTGTTGGGCCGAAGGGCCTGTTTCACACTGTATGTAATCTAATCTAAACATCGTTGGGGGCAGCACACTGGCTCAGTGGTTAGCACTGCTGCCTCAGAGCTCCAGGGTCTCAGGTTCAATTCCAGCCTCAGGTGACTGTGTGGAGTTTGCACGTTCTCTCCATGTCTGCGTGAATTTCCTTGGGTGCTCCGGTTTCCTCTCATAGTCCAAAGATGTAATGGTCAGGTGAATTGGTCATGCTAAATTGCCCATAGTGTTAGGCGCATTAGTCAGAGGGAAATGGGTCTGGGTGGGTTATTCTTCGGAGGGTCAGTGTGGACTTGTTGGGCCAAAGGGCCTATTTCCACATTGTAGGTAATCTAATCTAAATTCCTACATCTTTTGGAGACTTACATATCTCCTTCCACACCCCAAGACCTGACATTTCCCCCCCAACATCCTCACCCCTCACCCCTCTAACCCCTTACCTGACATTTCACTCCCCTTAGTCTGAAACACCACCCACCCCTCACTCCATTAGACTAGATTCTCTCCAGAACCCCTGCTAAACACTCAAATCATGGACAGTGCCCTACCCCAGCCTAACCTCATACTTGGCACACATCCTACATACTCACCTGTTCACTGTCAAAGTAGTTGTCTGTATTGTTGGATATTTGAAACAGAGCAGATGGAAAATACTGCTGTGAGAAAGGGGTACAGTTTGTTCTATCCTTCTCAGGGACAGGATGTACAAGGACTAATTAGGGATAGCCAGCCTGAACTTGTGTCTGGGAAATCATGTCTCACAAACTTGATTGAATTTTTTGAAGAAGTAACAAAGAGGATTGATGAGGGCAGAGCAGTGGAAATGATCTATGTGGATTTCAGTAAGGCGTTCGACAAGGTTCCCTATTGGAGATTGGTTAGCAAGGTTAGATCTCATGGAATACAGGGAGAATTGGCCATTTGGATACAGGATTGACTCAAAGGTAGAAGACAGACAGTGGTGGTGGAGGGTTGTTTTTCAGACTGGAGGCCTATGACCAGTGGAGTGCCACAAGGATTGGTGCTGGGTTCACTGCTTTTTGTCATTTATATAAATAATTTAGATGTGATCAGAGGAGGTATAGTTAGTAAGTTTACAGATGACTCCAAAATTGGAGATGTCATGGACAGCGAAGAAGGTTACCTCAGAGTACAACGGGATCTTGGTGAGATGGGCCAATGGGCTGAGGAGTGGCAGATGGAATTTGATTTAGATAAATGCGAGGTGCTACATTTTGGAAAAGCAAATCTTAGCAGGACATATACACTTAATGGTAAGGTCCTAGGGAGTGTTGCTGAACAAAGAGACTTAGAAGTGCAAGTTCACAGCTCCTTGAAAGTGAAGTTGCAGGTAGATAGGATAGTGAAGAAGGCATTTGGTATGCTTTCCTTTATTGGTCAGAGTATTGAGTATAGGAGTTGGGGAGGTCATGTGCGGCTGTGTAGGACATTGGTTAGGCCCCTTTTGGAATATTGGAAGGTTGTGAAACTTGAAAGGGTATAGAAATTATTTTAAAGGATGTTGCCAGGGTTGGAGGATTTGAGCTACCGGGAGAGGCTGAATAGGCTGGGGCTGTTTTCCCTGGAGCATTAGAGGATGAGGGATGATCTTATAGAGGTTTATAAAATCATGAGGGGCATGCTTAGGGTAAATAAATAAGGTATTTTCCCTGGGGTGGGGGAGTCCAGAACTAGAGGGCATAGGTTTAGGATGAGAGGGAAAGGTATAAAAGGGACCCTAGGGGCAACTTTTTCACACAAAGGATGGTGCATTTATGGAATGAGCTGCCACAGGAAATGATGGAGACTGGTACAATTACAGCATTTAAAAGGCATCTGGATGAGTGTTTGAATAAGAAGGGTTTAGAGGGATATGGGCTAAGTGCTGGCAGATGGGTCGAAATTGGGTTGGGATATCTGGTCGGCATGGACAGGTTGGACTGAAGGTTCTGTTTCCGTGCTGTACATCTCTATGACTATGATTCTATGATTGCTTGCATTGATTACCTGCAGATTGGGCAAATTTTGAGCAAATTATAATTTATCTCAAATACAATTCTGCAAATGCAAATTCACCCCATAGACATATATTGTGTGTGCGTCCAAGAGAGAGAGTGTGCGTGTGTGTTTGCGTGTGTGTATGCTTGGTAAAGTATGTGTGTGAGTGAGATGGAGTATACACTTGTGAGTCGATGTGAGTGTGTGGGGTGTATGAGTGTGTCTGCATAAGTATGTAAGAATGTGTATGTATGTGTGCTTGTGGGTGTGCGTGAGAGAGTCTATAATGGAGAGGGGTCATCTGTAGTGTGACATGAATCCAAAGTCTCAGTTGAGGCCATCCTCATTGGTTCCGAACTTGGCTATCAGCCTCTGCTTGGCCACTCTGCGTTGTTGCATATCCCAAAGTCCACCTTGAAGGATAGTCACCCAAAGACCCGAGGCCGAATGTCCCTGACTGTTGAAATGTTCACCGACTGGAAGGGAACATGCTTGTCTGGCGATTATTGCACAACGGAAGATGGAAACTAGGCTGCACGTTTCTTTGGAATCCGTGATCACAATCACCTGCCAGAAGTTAGGAGCTTGTTGGTTTTTAAAAAGAAGGAGCGAAATATCACTGACTGTGATTACCATGCCTCTGAAAATCCGGCCCAGAATGTATGCAGGAAAACGAAATCCAAAAATATCCCAACTATCCAGCTGCCCAATTTATTTTGCACAATCTATGTTCCTTATATTAAAACCTGCTCTACCTAAAGCTAGAAACTTAGCATCATTTCATGTGTTCCTTAACAAACTCTCCAGTGATTTCAATCATATAATGGTCACTTTCAGATTATTTTACATTTGTAACAATGTACAAATCTATTGGTCCATACACAAGTTGTATATGGACCAATAGATATACCCAGAGAGGTGTTGGTGCCCATGGGAAACAAAATGATTTCGATCCTTTGGCTCCCAATGTGCTCAGGTGAAACTATATGGGCTGGAATTGACTGTTAATATGAGACTATGTGGTCTGCCCTCTTCCACTCTCACTCTCTCAACATCAAGAACCAAGCGGCCGGAGCTCAGGCAGCGGCTGCCAAACAGGAAGACGGTCAGTTTGAGTTCGTGCGGGACAGAGAAGTGATTTAGTGCTTAAGGAGAGTACACCTCCGAAAAGCTAAACATTGCTGCCTTCACTAACACTGCCCGCTGCTACTTGTTACTCTTTCTCCATTTGCAGCCCTTCCCTCTTGCTCGTTTGTGGCTTCCTGGTGTAAATCGTTCCCAATGTTTTCCCTCTCTGTGGGACTACCAGAACATTGAGTGGACAACTCAAAATTGCAATCAATTTTCTCATTAAATACAAAAATTGAAATTGTTGGAGAAACTCTGCAGGTCTGACAGCTCTGATACAGCGAAAGTAGAGTTGTATGTGGACAGTCTGGACAGGAACTCAAGGCACTGTTGGTAAGTTTGTAGAAGACACAAAGATAGTTGGAGTAACAGGCAATGTTGAGGAAGCAGGGAGGCTGCAGGTGGTCTTGGATAGGCAGGGGAGAGCAGGCAAAGATAGACATAATGTGGGAAAATGTAAGGTTGCGCACTTTATTAGAAAGAATAGGGGCTTGGACTATTTTCTAAACAAGAAAGACTTGAGAAATCCAAAGCACAAAAGGACACAGGAGACCTACCCAAGGATTTCTTAAAGTTAGCATGCGATTTCAGTTGATAGCTAAGATGGCAAATGCAATGTTAGCATTTATTTTGAAGGGTCTAGAATACAAGAGCAAAGATGTACTGCTGAGGCTGTATCAAATGGACAAATGGGCTGAGGAGTGGCAGGTGGAGTTTAATTTGGATAAATTTGAGGTATTACATTTTGGTAGTAAAAATGGGGGCACGACATAAGGATCTGGGGATTGTTGCTGAACAAAGAGACCTTGGAGCTCCTTGAAAGTGGAGTCACAGGTAGACAGAGTAGTGAAGAAGGTGTTTGGTACACTTGCCTTTATTGGTCAGTGCATTGAGTATAGGAGTTGGGAAGTCGTGTTGTGATTATACAGAATATTGGTTCGGCCACTTTTAGAACTCTGTGTTCGGTTCTGGTCTGCCTGCTTTAGGAAAGATGCTGTGAAATTTGAAAGGGTTCAGAAAAGACTTACAAGGATGTTCCCAGGGTTGGAGGGTTTGAGCTACAGAGAGAGGCTGAATAGGTTCTATGTCTATATGACTTTAAGACTCTGGTCAGATTGTATTTGGTATGTTATAAGCAGTTTTGGGCCCTGTATCTAAGTGCTGACCTTGGTAGGGTTCCAGAGATTTACAAGAATAATATCAGGGATGAAGGACTTGTCATATAAGGAGCAGTGCAGGGTTCTGGGTCTGTAATTGATGGAGGTTAGGAGGATGGAGTTGATTTATTGAAACTTACAGACTACTGAGGGTCCTGGATAGAGTGGATGTAGAGAAAATGTTCCATTAATTCTTTGGTCTCTGTATTTATGTGTAATCTTTAACTTACAGTTTTTCAACATGTGCAGAGGCTAGAAATTCTTGATTGCTCCCTTGAGAGCAGACAAATATAAGGAGACATTTAAGAATGGTATTCAAAATTATGAAGGGCTTTGATCAAATAAGAGCAAACCTTCATTAGAAGGTCAGTAACCAGTGAACAAAGATCCAAGCTAATTAGGAAAAAAGAAAGTGAGGACTGCAGATGCTGGAGATCAGAGTTGAAAAGTGAGGTGCTGGCAAAGCACAGCAGGTCAGACAGCATCCAAGGAGCAGGAGAGTTGACATTTTGGACATAAGCTCTTCATCACGAATGTTCCTGATGAAGGTCTTATGCCTGAAACATCAACTCTCCTGATCCTCGGATGCTGCTTGACCTGCTGTGCTTTTTCCAGCACTACACTTTTTGACACTAATTAGGAAAAGAACTGGAGTAAGACGAAGACAGTTATTTTTCACAACCAGTTGTTTGGGCATGAAATGTACTGCCTGAAAAGGTGATGGAAGTAAATTCAGTTTTAACTTTGCAAAGAATTCGAATTAAAAGTGAAAAGTGAGATTTCCAGGATTGCACAGAAAAAACCAGAATGGAACTTATTAGGTTAGATTTTCAAACATTGGCATGGAACTAATGCTGAATGGTTTCCTTTGTTCTGCAATTCGATAATTATTTAAAATTGTAGGAAATACTTTAGTGCAGGTACTTCTAGGTCCCATTACCAGAATGAAAAAATGTACAGTGCTGTGTGGATTGGACAAAATTTAAGATCCCTCAATGTGATTTGAATATGGTAGGCATAAATGAAATATATAAATAAGACAGCAATATTTAAATATTAAAGTAGTGCATTTATTTTTAATAAGTTAGAAATACAAGCATCAATCTTAAAACCTACATTATTATAAATAAGTTACATTTTTCCCAATATAAAAGCAACACAGTTCACTTGTTCTTTTAAATCCTGTTTCAATTCAATTAGGTAATATGTAGGCATCTAAAGATCCACTGTACATATTTAGTAAATACAGAGTGTGAACAGAGAATAAGCAATAAGGAAAAAGGGAAAGCACAGGTGAAATTAGACTGTCAGTCTTACAAATAAATGTGGATCAACAGTTGGAGTCAAGCTTGATCTGTATTGGAGAACTTCATGCAATAAGTAGGTTTCAAATGTACAGCACCAGTAAGACTGTGAGACTGTGTCACTATGTTACACACAGCAATGAATTACTGTTTGGCTCCAATCCTTGGCAATGAACAACTCTAATGAAGAATAGAGCTAAGGCACTTGGTGACTGCAAAGGAAACTTTGTTTTACATGGAATCTTACAAAAATAGAACTCAGAAATGTTTCATCTGGCAGCTTAGGCCATGTTATACCTGATCAGTTGATGTTTAATACTAATAGTGGATGTAAAAAAGTAGAAACACTACTTAATTATTGCCTTGAAAAAGGATTTCCTGACAAAGAAATGGTATTGCTTCTAAATCTTGTCTATATTGTAAAGTATACCTGCTGTAAATAAATAAATAAGTTACCAAAACTGATGTGTGAAATGTCAAGAACCATCAATGCTTTTCCTCTGGCTACATACCTCCAAAGGATTGACTGACAAAGAAATGGTATCACTGTGTAATCTTTCCTACTGTGAAGTCTACTTGCTGTAAATAAATAAATAAGTTACTAAACCCGGTGTTTTAAACATTAAATTGACATCAATGCACTTTCTATAGCTGCATAATTTCAGTTTAACAGGAAATCTCTGATATATTACCAAATTGCATATTGTATCAGTGATAGCATTTGAAAATACTTCACTGGAAGTGAAGTGCTTTCAGATGTCCTGAGGTTGTGCAATGTTCCATTTAGATCAACAATTAGATCAGATTCCCTACAGAATGGAAACAGGCCCTTCAGCCCAACAAGTCCACACCGACCCTCCAAAGAGCAACCCATTCAGACCTAGTCCCCTACCCTACATTTACTCCTGACTAATAAACCTAACACTATGGGCAATTTAGCATGGCCAATTCACCTGACCTGCACATCTTTGGACTGTGGGAGGAAACCGGAGCATCTGGAGTAACCCCACGCAGACATGGGGAGAATGTGCAAACTCTATACATGCCAGCCCAAAAGACTTGCAACTGCATCATGTCATTACCATAGTAAAAATCTCCCAAAGTAACAAAATTTGACATTGACCCTCTGAAGGAAATATTAGGGCAGGTGACAAGAATCTTAATAAAGGATGAATTTTAAAACTGAATTAAAGGAGGAGAGAAGTTAAAAATAAAAATATTTGGAGAGCGAATTCCAAAGCTGGGGACCTATGGAAAAAGAAGACCCATTCTCCAATGGTGGTGTGATGAAAACCACAGATGTGTGAATGACCATAATTGGAGAAATGCAGAGATCTGAGAACATTGGAACACTGGAGGAGATCGCAAAGGTAAGGACAGGTAAAGTTACAGACGGATTTGAATACAGGACTGAAAACTTTAATGTTGAGGTGTTGCCAGATTGGGAGCAATATATGCCAGCAACCACAAGGGTGCTAAATGAATGGGTCTTGGATGAAGTTCAGATTCAGGCAGCAGAGTTTTGGATGAGTTTGAGTTTACAGGTGAGGGCTTGGTAGGCAAATTAGAATCAATTGAATATATGTAATTTAAACATATTTCTATATTTTTGATTTCTGGCAGAGGAAGTTGGTGATCAATGGATTGAACAAACTTTTCTCTGTTTCTGCTAATATTTCCAGGTATGTTTAGTGAGATTAACATATCTCTGAGATCCAATTATACCAGTCCTATTGCTGGGTAAAGACTGTGGTATTAGTTTATATGCAGCTAAGAAAATGCCATGCCTCTTTAATATACGTTGTTGTTGATGCATTTTTCAAATGCTCTATTATGCATCCACTGGACCTGTTCATAGATTAAGAAGCCTTGCAGCTCTTGGGGTTATCCAAAGTCCTGAGAAGCCTAATCAGGTATTTTTGGAGCCTGTCCAGAATCACATGTCTAATGGTAAAAACAAAAGCAGAATTCTTCTGGAGAAATCTCTTCAGGTGATGTGCCTTCTCACATCTAGAGACAGAGCAGCCGTATGAAGTGGCCAAAGACCTGACCAGGACTTTGAGGTTCTTCACGTCAGTTTGGATCTGCAGTGTGTTATCCATCTGGAGTGTGTCCAGACTCTCAATGAAGCAGCCCAGTGCCTCATCCACAGTCCCAAGGCTCTCTAGGTTATTCCCTTTGAGTGGTTCCGGAATTAGGTCTAATCCGCTGAAAATGAGGCTTGGTGCTGGCTTGAACTGAAAAAAAACATACGTGATTTTATCTATCAATACCATCAATTTTAAAAAATTATCTGTCTACCAGTATCATGTAAGCACTTACTTGTCTGTCAATTATCTACCTGTACCAGGTTAAAAACTGTCAAAGCGCAGCAGGTCAGGCAGTATCCAAGGAACAGGAAATTTGACGTTTCGGGCATAAGCCCTTCATCAGGAAGGGCTGATGAAGGGCTTATGCCCGAAAAGTCGAATTTCCTGTTCCTTGGATGCTGCCTGACCTGCTGCGCTTTTCCAGCAACACATTTTCAGCTCTGATCTCCAGCATCTGCAGACCTCACTTTCTCCCATAAAAACTGTCAAACTTTGCATTTGGGTTAATGTTACAAATGACACTGGTACAGGAGGTTTTAAGCTTTCATATTGCAGCAACCAATTTGTCGAACATGATACACACTTCATAAATCATCATTACCTCTGAACAAATGACTATTTTTTCTAAATATTGAGGAATCACATCCTTTATAATTCTAGCATTTTCCCAACTACTGATTTCAAGCTAACATATCTGTAGTTCCCTGTGAGCAAAGACTGAATAGATTATCAACAGGGATGGCAGGCCGCTCCACTGAGGAGGGAATGTTTCAAATAGAAGAATGAGAAGGGATCTGATTGAAATGTATAAATTTCTGACAGGGCTGGTCAGACTAGATGCAGGGTGTAAGTTTTCCCTGGTTTGTGAGTCCAGGAGCAGGGGACATAATCTTGGGATATGGAGTAAAATATTTCTGTCCCATTAATTTTTCCTTACAACCCTTTCTTTTAACTACTGCTAATTTATTTTACTTCTACATTTTCACTCGATCCTTGGATTGTAACTATTTCAAGAATTCATCCTATGTCTTCCACTATGAAGATAGACACAAAGTACCTATATAGCTTCTTTGCCATTTCTCTATTGCCTATTATACATTCTCCTGTCGTTGGATGTCATTGACAAAGGTTTGCCTTTGCTAATCTTTTCCTTTTTACAAATCTACAGAAGCTTTTACAATTCAATTTTATATTTCTTTCTATTTTAAATTCATATTCTATTCTGTTAGTATCAACTTTTGGTCATCCTTTGCCGGATTGTAAAATTTTCCCAATATTCGGGCTTTCAACTTCTTTTGATAATTTTGTGAGTCTTCTCTTCTGATCGGAACCTATCTTTAACTTCCCTTGTCAGCTATGAATATCTCATTTTTTCCATTCTGTATTTTTGTCTTAAAGGAATGTATAATTGTTGAAACCGAAACTCAAACTCTTTAAATATTAGCCATTGCCTATCTGCCAACAAGATCCAATCTACCATGATTTGGAGACACCGGTGTTGGACTGGGGTGTACAAAGTTAAAAATCACACAACACCAGGTTATAGTCCAACAGGTTCATGAAGGAGCAGTGCTCTAGTGCCTCCAAATAAATCTGTTGGACAATAACCTGGTGTTGTGTGATTTTTAACACCATAGTCCTCCTTAACTTCCTCCTTATACTTTCATAATTGCCCTTGCTTAGATTTTAGACCTTAGTTCCCGATTGAACTCATCTTTTTGAAACTGAATGGAAAATTATGTAACAGTATGGTCACTGGTCTCTCAAGATCTTTTTTACAAGATTATTAATTAGTCTGTTATGACTTTAATTCTTCATCTAACTCCTGCCCTGGCCCGAGTCTCCATATACTGCTCGAAGACCAAGCAGTTCAACCTTCCTCCTGACGTTTCCTGTATTCGTACTGAACTTTCCTCACCCACCTTCCCACAGTTGCAAACCGAGCAGGAGCCAGCAAGCATTGCCCCAGTGTAAGGTGTGTCCCCTCCCTAGCCCAGAGGAACTTGCGCGGTATAACTAATCCTATCGCAGGGACTGCTGTCCCAAGCCAACTCAGGGACGAATGCACAATAAGGCATTGCCGTCCTTCGGGGATTCTGCCTCAGGAGTTACAGGCTGGAGAAAATTGAAATATTTAATGTTCTTGCCTCGCGAGTTAGTATGTGTTACTTTAATGAGCAATTGCCCGGTTCGGAAACGACGGAGAGAGGACTTTAGTCGACGCTGGTGCCCGATACCAACGTGTTAATCGGTGCCGTATGTGATCTCACATCTAGACTTCCCAGTCTCAACTTCTATAGGAAAGGGAATTTCTTCCGTCACAATAAAACTTCCATCACTTCGGTTTAAATTGTTTTCTAGCTTTTCATGTATATTTCCGACCGAACCTTTGTTTTCATTTGCCGGTTTTGCCTCTTTATTTTTAAGTTGGAATGCGATTTTTAAAAATTCAGATTTTTGTTTCACTCAACACTCTAAACGGTTACGGTGTAGTTCCGTCCGTTCTTGCTATTTTCGCTTCGTCAATCGGATCGAGTTTCAGCTGAGCTTCTGAAGTTAGCTCGGGTGGCCTGGAGATAGCCCTCTTGCAGGAATTGGCTGACTAAACCGACAATTACCTGCACATGTCAGATATATGAATATTGTTTCTAGATCGTTTCAGCGAAAGATTTACCTGAAATTGACGGACGCTTGTTCTTACAGCGGTAAATTCCCAGGATGGAAAATACCTTGATATGGGCAATGAGAGATTTCCAATTCCAACTCGTTCTTCATTTATTATTGCAGCCTCTTTATTACTCTCCCTCCTTTCTCCTGTATCTCTCCTGTTCCCCGTTCATTTTCCCTCTGCTTTCTGTTACTTGCAATAACTTTGCGCAAAACTTCCTTACACCATCGCTCTCTCGTTTTCTCAGGACGATCTGTTATTTTACTGAGGTTTCCACAGAAGATGGTTTAGTTATTGAAGATGCTGATTTATGTGGTTTACATGCAGTAACCGGAACATTGAGGACCGCCAGGTAATCCTTCCAAGCGAGATTGCTGGAGTTTTTCTGCACCGAAATGAAACGTTTACCGTTCAGACGTTTCTGGGATTCATGTTGAAAAGGAACGGAAAGGCGAAACTTGGGTGAATATCTCGGTAAGTCACTGGGTGAATCCCTGTGTGAATCCCTGGGTAAACATCGGGGTGAATCTCTGGGTAAACATCTGAGTGAGTCCCTGGGTAAACATCGGGGTGAATCTCTGGGTAAACATCTGAGTGAGTCCCTGGGTAAACATCGAGGTGAATCAATGGGTAAACATCTGAGTGAGTCCCTGGGTAAACATCGGGGTGAATCCCTGGGTAAACATCGGGGTGAATCCCTGGGTAAACATTGGGGTGAATCCCTGGGTAAACATCGGGGTGAATCCCTGGGTAAACATTGGGGTGAATCTCTGGGTAAACATCGGGGTGAATCCCTGGGTAAACATCGGGGTGAATCCCTGGGTAAACATCGGGGTGAGTCCCTGGGTAAACATCGGGGTGAATCCCTGGGTAAACATCGGGGTGAATCCCTGGGTAAACATTGGGGTGAATCTCTGGGTAAACATCGGGGTGAATCCCTGGGTAAACATCGGGGTGAGTCCCTGGGTAAACATCTGGGTGAGCCTCTGGTTGAATCATCCAGTGAACAGCTAGGTACACAGTTGGGCGGATACCTGACTGAATTTCTGGACGAACGACTGAGAGCTGCAACTTTAAGCATAATTTTGAAGTTTCCCAGATGATTTCATTACCCTGTCTGCTCATTTCCTTCTATCCCTTTTCCCAGGTCTGCTTAATTTGCCAATCACACTGATTCTTGTGGGTGTTATAGACAGCCGGCACTAATGGAAGTGCAGGGGACCACTCTGGAATCCTAGCCAACAATCCTGGCCCGAATGACAGCGGTAAAAACAAATGAACCTGAAGACGGTGGGTACCGCCTACATACCACTCATTTGAAAGTTGTGTAGCTGTCATGGAAGTAGTTGCATTTCACCAGCGCCTCGTAACTTTCCTCGCAATCCCAGTCACTCTGTTCCTATCCCTGTGCCAAACTTCCCTTTCCCCCACCCAGCAGGATGTGGCTCGGAGAGTGGAAATGTTGCCATACCTGATTGTTGGCCTCCTGAATGCGGCTGATGACGGTCCGGGCCAAGAGACGGGTGTCTCTGATCAGTTTGTCAGTGGCGGTGGGACGTCCTGAGCACAGAGGAGCCAATAACCACAGAATGGTCCACGCGGGCATAGCGAAATTCGTCATCCTGAAAGCTTGAGGTGAAGAATTGCTCAGACGATGGGTGAATCGGGAGAAGAAAGCTGAATCTAGAACAAATGCAGGTAATGTCCGCCGTTTATTCATTGTCAGAGAGTGAAACATGAATATTATAGGAGAGGTGCCTACCCAAACCCTCAGTGCACTGGCCAAGGCCCTACACTCACCTGGAGGGAAGAGGATACGCCCCTTTAAGAGAGTCCAATTCTTTAAAGTGACACTTCTCTCTTGCTGTCCCATAGCACCATTCAGTGCCCATGCCTCCCTCAACACAGGGTAGTTCCCCCAATGGTTCCTCAGAGTCCTGTCGTGCCTGGTCAGGACGCATCACTGCTCCCCTGCTCTAACTGGGGGCCAAGGACAGGTGAATGAATCACACAGCTGGGGCAAAGCTGCATTCAAATCAAGTGGCGGGGGGAGTGGGGTGAGACTTGATTTCTCCCTCACGATGGTCACCAAGACGAATGAGAATGTGTCAGTCAGTCAAATGTTCCCACTTCACAACCATGTTTCACTCTCAGCTTCCCGAAAGAGGAGGATCAAGACATTGAAAGGTTCGTTGAAAAAGAAAAGATGGAAAACGAGGCAGGGTGTTCGGGGGACACGGGAACAGTAACGGGGAGAAGGGTTATGGAGGAAGAGTCTGAAAAAGATTGAGCGTGACAGAGGAATAGAACAGGACAGGGTGACGGACGGGACAGAGAGATGAAATGAGAGAGAATGGGAAACAGTAATCACGAAATGAGAGAGAAATTGGGGAGAACTTAGCAGAAAGGCAATGAGGTCGTCAGCGAAAAAAAAATAAGAAAACAAACAAAAAGGGAATAAAGTGAGTGAGGGCGGAAAGTTAAGAAAACAAGAGAGAGTTTGAGTGAGGAAAAACTAAAAGGGAAAATAAAACAAGTTCATGTTTGCAAAGGACGACTAAAAGCAGAAATATGACAAAAAGGGAAGTCTGCGCGAAATAGGTGAGAGGTCCAAATGGAGAGACAAAAAAAATTATAAAAAGTAGTTTCAAAAATGTTGAATATAAATTCCCCTTCTCAGCCTGGTCCCGGGCGGAGTTGAACTCAGTGACAATACTGATAGGACAGGAACCTGGTGCAGTTACAGCTGCAAGGGCAGCAGGATTCTACAACAAAAATCATGTGCTGTTTGAGTAAATCCTACTTATGTAAATGAACATCAACAACTTAGAGGGGGAAAAAAAAACCTGTCTCTACGTCTCACTTCCCTTTCCGAATACCAAACTGCCCACAGCCCGTCTCTGATCGGGAATCTCTGACTCCCTCCCTCCCCTGTCACAGGCTCCGAGTTTGCTTACCTGTTGACTGGCTCGCCGCCCGACTCTTCACTCTGCTCCCGTTGAGCCGGTCCTTCTTATATTGGGAGTTCCGTTGCACAATGTGTGATTCATAGATTTTGAGTATTTTGGAAACCCAGCCTTACTCCAGTTATTCCCGACCTGGAAAATCTGCATCTTTTAATTAAGATGAGCAATATCAATGGTTTGCAGAGAACGCTTGTATGACAAGAGAGAGAGAAAGTTAAAATCAAATCTTGGAGTTGGGCCGAATTGTCGATGTCATACAGTAGCTACAAATTACTGAAGATTTCAAACATTAAACAGACATTTTTTTTAAAAAAAACCGAATTGTGCCAATCAAAAAGATGGTTTAGAGAAGGATAAGCTTTATTTTGCTAAGCTTTATTAAAATCTTCTCACGGTTGACTATTACGCCATTTGTATGTTTTTTATTTGCAACTGGTTTCAAGATAACTCGCCATATTGACTTAGTCCATAGGATATTCCCATAGAATTGTTTAAACACGAACCAGAAACTTGAGTACAAGGCTAACTCTATTGTGCTAACCTAAGGCGGAGGTGTAGTGGACAGCGAAGAGGGTTACCTCAGATTACAACAGGATCCTGACCAGATGGGCCAATGGGCTGCGAAGTGGCAGATGGAATTTAATTCAGATAAATGCGAGGTGCTGCATTTTGGGAAAGCAAATCTTAGCAGGACTTATACACTTAATGGTAAGGTCGTAGGGAGTGTTCTGAACAAAGAGACCTTGGAGTGCTTAGCTCCTTGAAAGTGGTCACAGGAGGATAGGATAGTGAAGAAGGCATTTGGTATGTTTTCTTTTATTCGACAGAGTATTGAGTACAGGAGTTGGGAGGTCATGTTGCGGCTGTCCAGGACATTGTTTAAGCCACTGTTGGAATATTGCGTGCAGTTCTGGTCTCCTTCCTATCGGAAAGATGTTGTGAAACTTGAAAGGGTTCAGAAAAGATTTACAAGGATGTTGCCAGGGTTAGAGGATTTGAGCTATAGGGAGAAGCTGAACAGGCCGGGGCTGTTTTCCCTGGAGCGTCGGAGGCTGAGGGATGACCTTATAGAGGTTTACAAAATTATGAGGGGCATGGATAGGATAAATAGACAAAGTCCTTTCCCTGGGGTTGGGGAGTCCAGAACTAGAGGGCATAGGTTTAGGGTGAGAGGGGAAAGATACAAAAGAGACCTAAGGGGCAACTTTTTCACACAGAGGGTGGTACGTGTATGGAATGGGCTTCCAGAGGAATTGGTGGAGGCTGGTACAATTGCAACATTTAAGAGGCATTTGGATGGGTACATGAGTAGAAGGGTTTGGAGGGATATGGGCCGGGTGCTGGCAGGTGGGACTAGATTGGGTTGGGCTATCTGGTTGACATGGACAGGTTGGACTGAAGGATCTGTTTCCATGCTGTACATCTCTATGACTCTATAGGGTGCTGCAGTGTCTAGGGAAAAAAATCGACAATAAGATAAGGTTACAAGTGCAAAGAAATGCTGAATGACAATGAGAAAAGGTAAATCAAAAGTATTTGCGTTTCTATATTGCATTTCACACAGTGTATCTAAAAGCACTTTGCAGACAGAGAAGGACTTTTAAAGTGTAGCCACATGCTCTCTCCAGGCTTACACAACTGCAATGAAATAATCTTCAGACAAATTGGTGTCTCCCTACGTTCTTGATCCCTATCTCCACTGTCCCCAACCACCGCTTCTCATCCATCTGCTGCTCCTCATGAACTTCGTCTGAAGCACAGAATTACTCTTCACATGGATGCTGACAACACAATGGCAAACCTCACCACCACCTCTCTTGATTTCTCCACTGTTACTGAGATAAGACTGCTTATCTGACTTTCAGGACTGGATGTGCAGAAGTTTCCTTCTCTTTGGGAAGACTAATAGTATTGTGTTCTGTCCCTGCTCCAAATTCATATTTGACCTGAGGTACACTTCCAATCACATACATGTGCTATCACTGAGACTATTTATTTATACTTTTGTGACAGCTCACCAGTGCTGAAACCCATACTCATGCTTTTGTTAGCTCTAAGGCATAGGTTTAGGGTGAGAGGGGAAAGATATAAAAGACACCTAAGGGGCACCTTTTTCACACAGAGGGTGGTGTGTGTATGGAATGAGCTGCCAGAGGAAGTGGTGGAGGCTGGTACAATTGCAACATTTAAGAGGCATTTGGATGGGTATACGAATAGGAAGGGTTTGGAGGGATATGGGTCAGGTGCTGGCAGGTGGGACTAGATTGGGTTGGGATATCTGGCCGGCATGGATGGGTTGGACCGAAGGGTCTATTTCCATGCTATTCATCTCTATGACTCTATTACTCTATTCCAATACATTTCTGCCTAGTTTGTCATGTTTGCCCTCTGTAAACTTGAGGTCACCAGAGTTTTGTGGCCTTTGCCTTAACTTGTACCAAGTCAGTTAGAAGACAATAGCAGTGGAAGGCTGTATTTTGACTGGAGATCTGTGACCAGTCGTATTCTGAAGTGATCAGTGTTGGGATACCTGTTATGAGGAGAATGCAAATGGTCTGATTAGTAAGTATGTGGAAAACACAAAGGTTGAGAAAGCTGCTGATAGTGCGGAGGATTGCCAGAGGATACCACAGAATACATATAGTCTGGACAATTGGGCAGAAAAATGGCAGGTGGAATTTAATCCTGACAAATGTGAAGTGAATTGCTTTGGAAGGTCTGATGTAGGAGGGAAGTATTGAGTAAATGGCAGAATCCTTCGAAGCATTAACATAAAGAAGGATCTAGACATACACGTCCACAGTTCACAGAAAGTGGCAACACAAGTTGACAAGGTGGTCATGAAAGCAGATAGCATGCTTGCCTTCATTAGTCAGGACATAGAGTATAAAAATTAGTAAGCTTTTTTTCAGCTGTATAGAACTTTAGTTAAATCACATTTGCAATGTTATATACAGTTCTGGTCCCCACACTTCCAGCAGAATATGAAGACTTTGGCAAGGGGGCAAGAAAAGATTTCCAGAATGTTGCCTGATTCAGAAGGTATTATCTATGAGGAGAGATTGGATGAACTCAGTTTGTTTTCACTTGAACATTGGAGGCTGAGGGATGGCCTGATAAAGGTTTACAAAATTATGAGATGCATGAATAGAATGGATCGTGGAGTCTTTTTCCCATGTCAGAAATGTCAATTACTTGGAGACAAGGGTTTAAGGTGAAAGGGGAAGAGTTTAAAGAGGATGTGAGAGGCAATTTTTTTTTTACACAGAGGGTGGTAAGTGCCTGGAATGTGCTGCTAGGGAAGGTGGTAGAAACAGATTCAAGAACAACATTTTAAGAGGCATCTTGACAGATGCATGAATAGGCAAGGAAGAGAGGGATACAAACCATACGGGGCAAAAGGTTTTTAGTTTTGAAAAGGCATCATATGTTCACACAGTCTTAAAACTTTCATCCTAGATTTCAAATGCTTCCATTACCTTTCCCTCCATTTTCTAATCTCATCTAGTTCCACAAACCTTTGAGTTATCGCAATTTATTTAATTCTAGTCACTGTAGCATCCTTGATTTTAGTTACACTACTACCATTATTGGCAACTCTGCTTTCAGTGGTCCAAGTATTATGATTTAGAATTCCCTCATGAAACCTCTTGACCTTTTTACCTCACTTTTCTCCTTTAGAGACTGTCCTAAAAATTTACACCTATGACCACTTCCTTTCATCATCTAACATGTTATGTGCCTCAATTTGGCTCATCATTGTGGGAAGTGCTTTAGGACATTATATTATGTTAAAGACACAATTTAAATATGAATTAGTGTTATTGCAATGCATGCTATTATAAAACTGATGTCAGTTGAAGGGCATGTATTGACCAGGACAATTTTCTTCAAATTATACCATTGAATCTTTTACATATACCTGCTGGTGGTGATGGTGATGGTGAGGGGAGGTGCAGACAAAGCCTTTGTTTAATGTTATGCAAAATACAGTACTTATACCAATGCACTACTCCTTCAGTGCACCACCATAATGCCAGTCTGCATTACATGCCCTGAAGTGGGTCTAGAACAACATCCTTCCAACTCAGAGACAAGTGTGTTGTGAACAGCCAAGGTAGAAATAATAAAGTATTTAAACAAGGATAGCAAAAATATTAGATTCCTAACAGGAGAAGCTAGTCAATTTTTAGCAATGATTTAACTATGGAAAGGCATTTAATCATTAGCTTGCATCCAACATTATAGTTAAGTATAAGAGAGTTAAGAGGAATCTGAATGGTTGAGAGTGACATGAGTGATATTATGATAAAGTGAAGGAATATTTAAGGTAAATTAGATGAAAGGAAGATAAATCATCAGGGCAAAACAGGATATATCCTAAGATCCTGAGAATGGAGATAGAGGAGGTTTCTGAGACACTGGACATTATATATTAAAGGCATTCCTGAGTGTGATTGTGCTGCAGTATTTGAGAGTACTCATTTTCATTCAAGAGACTGAATTTATCCAAATAATAGCACGTTGATTAATTGAATATTTGTGATGGGGAAAAGTTTTGTAAGGGGTTAGTTTACCAGATATCCATGTAAAAAGAAAATAGTCATGATCCTATTGAATGGTGGAAGAGACTCAAAGGGCTGAATGGCTTCCTACTGTTCCTAATTCTTATGGACTCTTTATTGAGCGTTCTTCTTAAGAAGGATAACAAACCTGAAAGACTTCTGTGAGGAATTTTCAGACATGATGAATGGACAACTTGTAATGTATGGAGTGTACTTGAGAATACCTCCCCACATCCAATCACTCTGTAAACTGTCCTTAACTCCTATTACATTTTCCACCTTTCTCACCAATTTCTAATCTAGTTTTCTATCACCACCCAATCTTAATTTCATGTCTTTATTCTACCCCAGTAACGTGCTACTTTGTCAGATTTCCTAGGGTCCACATACACTGCTTCACCATAAACACAAGACTAATGCAACAGAGTTAGACCAGAGGGCAGGATAAATGTTTTTCAAGAGATATAAGGCTCTGAAAATCACTTCCCTGGCTAATGGTTGAAGCAGCAATACTTAGAATTTGATAAAATAAGTGAATAAAGGATACAGATAAGACGTGATATGAGAACAAATGTATAAATGTAATTGGGACTCCTTGATTGAATTGAGGATAAATCCAAACATTTGGCACTTCCTTACATCTCCAAATCTGTCTCCTGTTTCTGAGGGACAAGACTACTGTGTAGTAGAATACTCTCCACTTATCCAGGTGAGTGCAGCTTCAAGAAGGTCAATACCACCCATGTCAAAGCTACCTGCTTGATTGACACTCCTACAGATCACTTTAGACATTCATTTTTCCTGTCACTAACATACATTAATAATTGTATATACCACTTACAAGGTACACAGTGGGGGTCCTTCAACAGTATCTTCCAGCCCAGCAGTCTCTAGCATCTAGAAAAGCAAAGGGCATAGGTATTGCACACAGAACTGGTATCAATGCTCCGGATGCTATCAAACCAGAGCTCTGGACCATTGCAACATCACTTTAATTTCAATGTATTACAGCCCCCTTGATATGAGGAGAACACTTCATGATTGTTTTTAAAGCCATCCCCTTTATTTCCCCCCACACCCACCTCCAATCCTGAAGAAAGTTTTTTTTAATTTTATTCACTGGGATGAGGATGTCACTGGCAGGGCAGGATTTATTGCCCATCCCTAATTGCCCTGACGGCAGTTCAGAGTTAACCATATTGCTGTGGGTTTGGAGTCACATGTAGGCCAGACCAGATAAGAATTGCAGTTTCCTTCCCAGAAGGACATTAGTGAGCCAGATGGTTTTTGCTAACAATTGACAATGGATTCATGGTCATCCTTAGACTCTTAATTCCAGATGTTGTTGAATTCGAATTGTACCATCTGCTGTGGTGGGATTCGAACCCTGGTCTCCAGAACATGACCTAGGTCTCTGGATTAACAGTGAAGTGCACCTCCCCTAATTGCACCCTGAAAGTCTATACTCAAACGTCGATTTCTCCATCTCGTGATGCTGCCTGAGTTGCTGTGTTCTTCCAGCTTCCTACCCATTTCTAACTTTTAGAATTTTTCTTGCACTTGGGCCAGCAATTGTCTGTTCATTTACAGTTCCCAGCTTCCTATCATTTAGAAAATATTTATTAAGGTCCAAAGCGATTGACGTGAGAGTTTGCAATATTGAACTCCATCTGTCACAGTCGCGTCCATTCAGTTAATCATAGAGACACGTTGAAAGGAAATGGTGGGAAATGCGCATATTTGGTCTCTGTGGAGTTGACAGCATCTCTTTAATGATCTCTTCATAATCCTCACCCACGTGCTCATGGAGTTCCCGGAAACATCCTTCTCCAAACATTCAGCCTGAACGGCTACTTTGGGGAACCAATTCCAGGAGATCAGGCAGTAAAATCCATGATTTGAAAACATTAACAAAACAGATATTGCTGGCTCATAAATCTGGTTGCAACTCTGGTTGGACGTATTTCTCGAGGTCCCATGACATCTCTCCAAATTCCAATTGCCTGCCCCTAAGCTCCACAGCTGATAGTCAATACTTGGATGCTTGGATGAAACTTGATTTTCAGTCAAAGGGTACTCTCCCCCAGTCACTAATAAACAACTATGTTCAAATGAAGTGCTTTAAAAAAAACTACGATTCAAAATTATTTATCGTGACTTTTTCTCCTCGTGTTTCTCCCAAGGCAAGCATTATTCGGAATTCAAGGTAGTTACTCCCTTCATAGCTCTGAATCCCGAGTGTGAGCTCACAAAATGTACTTCGTGATGTACTGTTTGAAGCAAACCCTAAAACAGTTTGTCAGTTTCTAATCAATACCGTGGTCCTTTATTAAACGTTTTGTTTTCCTTTCTGTTTGGCACGTCGCGTCCAATCATTTGTTTAATAAATACAGTCGTTAAGATGCTGCACTGGTCACCTGACGAAGGAGCAGCGCTTCCAAAGCTTGTGCTTTCAAATGAACCTGTTGAATTGTAACTTAGTATTCTGTAATTTTTTTAACAGCAGTAGCTAACAGTGTTCATCCTTCCATAGAAAATTCCCTGTTTTAAATTGGATCGCTACTAAGTGCTAATCTGAAACAGTGTGATTCCAATTTAAGTGTGCCTAAATATTGTAGATAAACTGGTATATTATGGGAATAACTTATACGAAGGTATACCATACACAGGAAAAAGTGAGGACTGCAGATGCTGGAGATCAGAGCTGAAAATGTGTTGCTGGAAAAGCGCAGCAGGTCAGGCAGCATCCAAGGAGCAGGAGAATCGACGTTTCGGGCATGAACCTTTCTTCAGGAATCTTGAAGAAGGGCTCATGCCTGAAACGTCGATTCTCCTGCTCCTTGGATGCTGCCTGACCTGCTGCGCTTTTCCAGCAACACATTTTCAGCTCTATACCATACACAGTGGATGTTACAGTACCTCTATTTATGTCACCATGTTGTTACACTGTGTTGAATCTGAACATTTTCCTGTTACTTGCCACTTGGGTTCAATACTTGTTGAAAGAGTTGGCACTGGGACTCATGGATTGTACAGTGTCAAATGTAATGAATTTGATTGAGTGAATTTTACTTGCTATGTGCTATACCTGAACAGAAGCTGATACTGAGAGATATATGTGCTGTATAGTACCAGATTCGAGTGAATTATTCCATTTACCCACTGTGTACTGCACTAGGATAAGAGATCTCACAGGAGCGGATGCAGGCTGTATAGTACCAGGTAGGAATGAATTTTACCTGGTCTGTGTGTACGCATGCAGGAGTTGACACTTGAGTTACACTCAAGCCGCACGGTACCAGATGCGAACAAGTGGTCCTTTAGGGGAGCTGACTGTGAGACTCACAAGAATCGTATAGCACTAGACAGGATTGAATCATTCTCGTTGACCCATTTGTACTTTACATGGATGGCCATCACATGAGCTGGTATACTCCAGACAGGAGTGAATCATCCCTTTCACATTTTGTGTACTGTGTATGTACAGGAATTGCCACATGTGCGGTTTAGAAGGAGCACAGAGGATTTAATGAATCCTGCTGCCGTCACCGGATTTTAAGTTCGGTAACGCTGTCATTAAGGCTCATCATCCTCCATATCCGCGCAGGAAGTGAGTGAGAACGGTTTTGCAAAGATCGTCTTACAGCTTGTATTAACTTCAACAGGACATTGTCAGACCTAACACAGTAAAATTAGTCACTCTGTAAAATACGAGTGAATCCATGCTGCAGCTTTGACCGTTTCCCACACTGGACTTCAGCACAGGAAGTGCACAATTGTAACTGTAAATCTTCACTCTGCAAATTGAATCAAATTCGAAGGCAGCGCTTCCAAACGGATTTATTGCCCTGGCGTCAATTTCTTTGACGCACTTTATTGAATTATTTGCATTAAAGCACAATAATGGCTTGGTTTTAGAGCCTAACCTACAGAGGTAACATTTTCCCTTCGTTGGAGACAATGAGAGTTTGGAATACTCTTTTTCACCATTGTTTGCAAGGGCAAAGGGTTCAACGTTTTAAAGACATTCCACCCATTCCGGTCAATAGCGCTGATCGTGACGTCCGACAATCTCTGCATTGCTCAGATTGAAAAACAAGATGGAAATAAATTTTAAACACAAAAGGAAGCACCCGGGCTGGAGACTCTCCGCTCTCCTTAATCTGTCACTCACAGCCGCATGGGCGGGAGAGGGGGGGGGAAATCCCTGACGTCACTTAGCCTGTTACCATGGAGACTCCGGGTTGGCGTCTGGAAATAACAAAAGGGGTGGTTCCGGGAGAGGCGCCTGTCAATCAGCAGCACCGCGACCAATCAAAAGGCTTTCGTACATTCTGCTTTCATTTTAAAAACATCACTCGAGTACAATCTCAGTGAGAATTTTTAATATAAGAAATCGTTCATAAAGAGCAAGAGAGATGTTTTGCACCTGGCGTAATTCAGCTTCATTACATTATTAATTGATTTATGATAATCAATTAGTGATCGGTTAATGGACTGAAATACAACATTACGTAGAGATTTTGATAGGTTAAATATATCGTCAAAATGTTGGCGAATGGAGACAGTTATGTGGTCACCCACGTAGGACCTAATAAGGACAGAACGGGGTTCTTTGTAAATGAGAAAATACAAGAAAAGACACTTTGGAAGAGGGAGAGAGGTAGTCCTCCATTTATATAAGTCTTTAACATGTTTTGAACAGAGACAAAAACATTTATGGGAGGCCTAGATAATGCTAGCTTTTATAACTGGAGGCCTAGAATATTAGCATGTAAGTATCATGTTTCAGGTTCACAAAAACTATAATTGGACTCCATCGACCAGCAGTAATTTCTTAATTTAAGAATAACGTACTTGTTTTGGAGGGGGCACAGTGTAGATTTAGCAATATGATAGCTAGATTCCAAGAGTTCTATTACAAATAGAGATTACACAAACTAGGATGAAATTCCTTGGAATGCAGAAGATTAAGACACAACTTGATTGAAATTCCAAGATATTAAGATGCTAAGAGAGGATAGGTATTTAACTGATTTGGAAGTCTTAGACCAGGGAGGATAGTCCAAACATTAGACTCAGATCTTTCTAGAGTGAAACTAAGAAATACTTTACATTTAAAAGGATGTAGAAATCTGGAACTCCCTTCTACAAGTGCAATTGATGCAAGATCAATTATAAATTTTAAATGTGAGATTGAGGGATTTTTATCATCGTAATGGATAAGGGGCAAAAGCAGATTTACGGAGTTAGCGCGAATAAATTAAGATCTTTGAGTAAGCTTTTGGGGCTAAATGGCCATCTCTTGTTCCTATGTTATTTTGGAGGGAAGAAGGATGACTTTCAATTCCAGCCAATTTCCCTCACAGATGGGAGGAAATTAGAACAGTTATGAATTGGGATGGGTATAAACAGGGGTGGGTGTAATTTGGCACAGGTGTAAATTGAGATAATGTCCCAGACCTAGTTTTGTACTCAGTAAACTTTGAACCTTTGAATCACCTACCTGCCCATTACATATCTGACATAGATTGATATTCATCGAGAACGAAGTAAAAGCAATAGTGGGAAAGAAGTGGAAGTTGTTGATAATTGATACTTTTTATTTAGCATTATAGAACAAGGAATAAACACAGTACAGCCAAAACACTAAAATGAACACTCTTGTTAAATTACAACTTTTTCAACATTATACTCCTACTTTTGCAGTACAGCCCAGCAGAGGTTGTAGAATAAAGTGCTCAAACCAGTGCCTGATGATGAGATGCTTACAGCCTCTGCCTTCTGATTTTGAAACCCTTTTCGCTCCACCCAAAGTCTGCTGTCACCACACTTGTTCAGGGGCACTCATAGTTACTGGAAAGTGAAACAGCATGTAGGGTAATGGCTGAGAAGGAATCAACAAGTAAGAAGTGAGCAAAGGCCCCACTTTTATGCTTCATCTCTGTCCTAGGTCAATGACACCTCATATTGCAGATCAGCCTGGTGGAAATCAGTGATGTTTTGGAAAGTCAAATATAATATCATTCCTGATGAAGGGATTTTGCCTTCTCCCACCTGCTCCTAGGATGCTACCTGACTTGCTATGCATTTCCAGTGCCATACTTTCTGACTCAATTTGTGGGCGGCACGGTGGTTAGCACTGCTGTTCAATTCCCGACTCAGGCGACTGACTGTGTGGAATTTGCACGTTCTCCATGTGTCTGCGTGGGTTTCCTCCAGGTGCTCTGGTTTCCTCCCACAGTCCAAAGATGTGCAGGTCAGGTGAATTGGCCATGCTAAATTGCCCGAAGTGTTAGGTAAGGGGTAAATGTAGGGATATGGGTGGTTTGCACTTCGGCGGGTCGGTGTGGACTTGTTGGGCCGAAGGACCTGTTTCCACACTGTAGGTAATCTAATCTCCAGCATCTTCAGTCCTTACTTTCTCCTATATTATCAGATATCCTATTTATATAAGGAGCATATACCTCTATATGGTTATTGTCATGGTCTACGTAGACTCATTTGACATTCTGCCTTGAAGTATCTAGGAGATAGTGATATCTGCAGATACTGGAGAAGTCAGAGTTGATAAAGTGTGGTGCTGAAAGAAACACAGCAAGTCAGGCAGCATCTGAGGAGCAAGAGAGTCGACATTTTAACCCTCTTGACCTAACCTACCTGTCCATTTCCTTCCCATCTATCTGCTGCACACTTTCCACTGACCTATCACAATCACCTTTGCCCACCAAACGCCATCCCATCTACCTTTCCCTTCCCCCTATTTATTTCTCACCCCCTTCCACCTCCCCAACTCTGATGAGGTGTTATGCTCGAAACGTCACCTCTCTTGCTCCTCAGTCTTCCTTGAAGCTCCATGTGAGCAGACTGTATCCACAGCAGACATTCTCTCAATTCCCTGTTTAGATTGGATTACTTACAGTGTGGAAACAGGCCCTCGGCCCAACAAGTCCACACTGACCCTCCGAAGAGCAACCCACCCAGACCCATTCCTCTATGTTTACCCCTTCACCTAACACTACAGGCAATTTAGCATGGCCAATTCATCTAACTTGCACATTTTTGGACTGTGGGAGGAAACCGGAGAACCCGGAGGAAACCCACGCAGACACGGGGAGAATGTGCAAACTCCACACAGACAGTTGCGTGAGGCGGGAATTGAACCCAGGTCTCTAGCGCTGTGAGGCAGCAGTGCTAACCACTGTGCCACCATGCCACCCACAAATCTATTGATCCATTAATTGTTATGGAGAATATGCATGGCATATCTGATAGTACTTGTCTATTTTGCTGATGTACCTTTAATGTTCTTTGTCGACAATGACCTCTGGGATTCAGCATTGTGTGCAGCTAAGAGGATCTCAGAGAGGATTGTGCTTCTCCCTGAACACCCCACTCCTATTCCACTGACAAGGGCTCTCTGCAGCTCTCCCTGCTGTCAGTGATCAGGTGCATATTCAGTTGTGAGCTGTGAACCACCAGGTAATACCCAACTACCTTTCTAACTGGACCCTTTCAATTGCTGGTCTATCCAATGTGTGTTCTCACAGGAAGAATGAGCCCATTTGATGAATTGTCCACACGGATGTCCACCAAAATTTGCTACATGCACAAAAGCCCTGGAAAATAAAACAAATAGAAATAATTTAATTATGACAGAATCAGGTTTCTGCCTATCACCATACTCAGTCTTTATATCCCCATCTTTGAAGATATAAAATGAACATAAGTATTTCTGACATATTTTTTGCCATCATGACCATGCATACAAGTCCCTCCATCACTGATGAGAGAGACATGAATTTACATAATTTATCTCTAATGGTTCCTCCCTTGCAATGGTGAGCTATATGGTTCATTGGGAGGTACATCCAGACTTCTTCACTCTCACTGTTGTGAAGCACAATGGAGCTTAGTGCACAGGATATATTTGACTCATCAAACTTACTTAAGTTTCCTTACCTATCTAGGCCATTAAAGCAATTATAATTCTACTAGTCTTAAAATAGTTAGGGAAAAGGATAAGCCTTCCATATAAGTTAAATATTTTAACTGGAGTAAGGCAAATGTTAATGGTATGAAACAAGAGCTGCCAAAAGTTGATCGGAGTAGTCTGTTCACAGGTAAAAGGATGTCTGACGAGTAGGAGGGTTTCAAGAGTGTGATGATAAGAGTTCAGAGGCATTATGGCCCTGTTAGCATGAACGGTAAGCTAGTAGGATTAAGGAACAATGGATGAATAAAGATATTGAGGGTCTAGTCAAGAATAAAAGGGAATCTTATTTTAGACATAGACAACTTGGTTCAATTGAATCTCTTAATCAATATAAAGAGTGTAGAGACATTCTTATAAAAGAAATCGGGAAGGCAAAGAAGGGATATGAGATCACATTGGCAGATAAGGTTAAGGATAATCCAAAGAGATCCTACAGGTGCATTAAGAGCAAAAGGGTAACTAGAGAGAGAAGGTAGGGCCTCTTAAAGGTCAAGGAGGCCGTCTTTGCCTTGAACCCCATGAGATGGGAGAGAAACCAATTTAATATTTTGTGTCAGTTTTTACTGTGGAGAAAGAACTGGGGGCTAGAGAATGGAGAGAAATAAATGTTGATGTTTTAAAAACAGTTCACACGACAGAAGAGGACGTTTGGGAGGTCTTGGAGAATATAAAGGTGGATAAATCTCTGGGCCTTGACGTAATAGGTCCCAGAATGTTGTGGGAAGTAGGGGTGGAAATTGCGAGACTCCTTGCAGAAATATTTGCATCATCTATAACTCCAGGTGAGGTGACTGATGACTGAAGGGTGGCTAATGTAGTACCTTTTTTTAAGAAAGGTTGTAAGGAGAAACCAGGAAATTTATAGACCTCTGAATCTGATTTTAGTTGTGGGTAAATTGTTGGAGGTGATTTTAAAAGATAGGATTTATGGACATTTAGAGAGGCAAACATTGATTAAAGATAGTATAGTTTGTGTGAGGAAAAGTCATGTTTCACAAACTTTATTGAGTTTTTTGAGGAAGTTACCAAAAAGATTGTTGAGGGTAGAGCAGTAAACATTATTTACTTGGACTTTAGTAAAGCCTTCGACAAAGTTCTGCATGGTAGGCTAATTAGTAAAATTAGGTCACATGGAGTTCAGTGCGTGCTTGCCAATTGCATGCATACAGAGATAGAGAGTGACGGTGAAGGGTTGCTTTGCGAACTGGAGACCTGTAACCAGCAGTGTTCTGCAGGGATCAGTTCTGGGTCCTCTTTTGCTTGTCATTGATGTAAATGATTTGGATGGGAATATAGAAGGCATGGTTAGTAAGTTTGTGGATGACACCAAAATTGGTGGCATAGTGGACAGTGAAGAATGTTTTCTAAGATTACAAAGGGATTTTGATCAAATGGGTCAATGGGCTGCGAAATGGCAGATGGAGTTCAATCTGGATAAATGCAAAGTATTGCTTTTTGGTGCAACAAACAAGGGCTCATACAACTGATGTTAGGGTCTTAGAACTGTGTACTAGAACTGAGGGGGACCTAGGGGTTCAGCTACATAATACTTTGAAGTCTGCATAACACATAGACAGGGTCATTAATAAGACATGCTGGTCTTCATTGCTCAGTCCTTTGAATGTAGGAATTAGGATGTCATGTTGAGGTTGTACAGGACATTGGTAATACCTCTTCTGAAATGCTGTGTCCTGTTCTGGTTGCCCATCTGTAGGAGAGGGTTCAGAAGAGATTTATCAGGATGTTGCCAGGTATGGAAGATTTGAATTATAAACAAACTTAGATTCTAAGATAGGCTGGGACATTTTTCAGTGGAGCATAGGAGGTTGAGAGGTGACCTTATAGAGGTTTATAAAATAACTAGGGGTATAGATAGAGTTAATGATAGTTGTCTTTTCCCGAGGGTGTGGGATTTCAAGACTAGAGGGCACATTTTTAAGCTGAGAGGAGAGATTAAAAAAGGCACGAGAGGCAAAACTTTGCACAGAGGGCATGTGTGGAATGAACTTTCTGAGGAAGTGGTGGATGTGGGTACAATTACAGCATTTAAAAGGTATTTGGATAAGTACATGAATAGGAATGGTTTGGAGCCGGCATGCTGGACTAGTTTAGTTTGGAATCATGTTTGGTATGGACTGGTTGGATTGAAGGGTCTGTTTCCTTGCTGTATGACTCAATAACAATGATTCTATGTCAAATGACTGGGCACCACCAATGCTGCACCCCCAGCACTTAAGATGAGTCACTTAGTTTTGCAGCTGTATCAAGAGAAGTTTAATATAAATACTTCTATCGCTTTATTCAGATTCGGCCTTTTCAGATTAATATCAGATTAATATTTCTAAACAGGGTAAGTGGGTGAAAGGTGTCAGCAAGTGTGAGAGCTGACTGATACCCAGTAACATTACTGGAAAAGAGTGTGTGAGGAGAATGTGAAAGGGCACTTGTGGGTTAGACTTATTGTTTTCCTGCAATTGTGAAGCTTGCCAATGTTTGTTATCTGGACCTGCACTTGAAGGTTGCTCTCTTGGACAGAGCAGTGAAGCCTCCGATGCTTTCTAACCTCCGCTCTAGGTCTGGCAAGTATTTGAAATTAAAATTCTCATCTGTGTGTTCGAATCCCTCCATGGCCCAATGCCTCCCTTTTTCTGTAACCCCCATCAATCTGACCACCTTCCAAGCTATCTGCATGCCTCCAATTTAGGGCTTTGGCAAATTCTTGATTTTAATTGCACCATCATTCGTAACTGTACTTTCAGCGATCTTAGAAGCTAAGTTTTAGAGTTCCCCCCTTCTTCTTCTCCACCCTTCTACCTCCCAAACATCTTTAATCAATTCTTTGGTCACCTGAACTAATATCTCCTTAGGTGTCAAAGTAGCCTTGATCATTCTCCAGTGAAGCATCTCAGGGAGTTTTACGATGTTAAAGGTGCTATATAAATGCAAGTTGTTATTTTGACTGTGCAGTACTGGTGAAACCAACAGCCACCAAGGAGACAGCATATTCCAGAAAGGAAGTGGACAAAACTGAGAGTATAAACTATACAAAAGACATGTCATTCTATGCTGTTTGAAATTTATTATCTGTATGATGCAGTTTCATTGAAAGTGCTTTCTCAACTTTGCTTGGAGAGAACTACAAAGGATCTGATCTGTCCTCAACAGCCTCATTTACCAGAAAGCCAATGGCATGGATATTGACAAGGCAAAGTTGAGGATTCAGAGAATTTACCTTTGCCTGAAAAGAGCTCAGAGAATCTGCTGTTGAAACATAAGCTTCTTTACAAAGTCAAAAGAAAGTGGGTTTCATTGACCTCCATTCATGTTCAGTGAATCACAGCAACTATCTGTGGTGAACTAATCTCCTGGGGAGGCCATTGTTTCTTAGTCTGTGGATGAGCTGTAAATTTCAAGGTCACCAAGGAATGAGGCACATGTTTCCAAGTTCTTGAAACAACAAAAAAAAAATCAACGGGGCATTTAAGGAGACGGAATTTCTTTAATTGTCAATTCACAGCCCAAACTGAAGCCCAAAGAGAATCATTTTACTTTTCAATTCTTTGTCAAAATTTACGATTCTTGTTATGGCCAATGCAATGCAAATGACTGTCAGGAGGAGCAGGGTATCCAGTCAAATGTTACATTCAGGTAAAAAATGAGGTCTGCAGATGCTGGAGATCACAGCTGCAAATGTGTTGCTGGTCAAAGCACAGCAGGTTAGGCAGCATCTCAGGAATAGAGAATTCGACGTTTCGAGCATAAGCCCTTCATCAGGAATAGGAGAGAGAGAGCCAAGCAGGCTAAGATAAAAGGTAGGGAGGAGGGACTAGGGGGAGGGGCGATGGAGGTGGGATAGGTGGAAGGAGGTCAAGGTGAGGGTGATAGGCCGGAGTGGGGTGGGGGCGGAGAGGTCAGGAAGAGGATTGCAGGTTAGGAGGGCGGTGCTGAGTTGAGGGAACCGACTGAGACAAGGTGGGGGGAGGGGAAATGAGGAAACTGGAGAAATCTGAATTCATACCTTGTGGTTGGAGGGTTCCCAGGCGGAAGATGAGGCGCTCCTCCTCCAGCCGTCGTGTAGTTGTGTTCTGCCGGTGGAGGAGTCCAAGGACCTGCATGTCCTCGGTGGAGTGGGAGGGGGAGTTAAAGTGTTGAGCCACGGGGTGATTGGGTTGGTTGGTTCGGGCGGCCCGGAGGTGTTCTCTGAAGCATTCCGCAAGTAAGCGGCCTGTCTCACCAATATAGAGGAGGCCACATCGGGTGCAGCGGATGCAATAGATGATGTGTGTGGAGGTACAGGTGAACTTGTGGCGGATATGGAAGGATCTCTTGGGGCCTTGGAGGGAAGTGAATGTGGAGGTGTGGGCACAAGTTTTACATTTCCTGCGGTTGCAGGGGAAGGTGCCGGGGGTGGAGGTTGGGTTGGTGGGGGGTGTGGATCTGACGAGGGAGTCACGAAGGGAGTGGTCCTTGCGGAACGCTGATAGGGGAGGGGAGGGAAATATATCCTTGGTGGTGGGGTCCGTTTGGAGGTGGCGGAAATGGCGGCGGATGATACGTTGTATGCGGAGGTTGGTGGGGTGGTAGGTGAGAACCAGTGGGGTTCTGTCTTGGTGGCGGTTGGAGGAGCGGGGCTCAAGGGCGGAGGAGCGGGAAGTGGAGGAGATGCGGTGGAGGGCATCGTCGATCACGTCTAGGGGGAATCTGCGGTCCTTGAAGAAGGAGGCCATCTGGGCTGTGCGGTGTTGGAATTGGTCCTCCTGGGAGCAGATGCGGCGGAGACGAAGGAATTGGGAATATGGGATGGCGTTTTTACAGGGGGCAGGGTGGGAGGAGGTGTAGTCCAGGTAGCTGTGGGAGTCAGTCGGTTTATAATAGATGTCTGTGTTGAGTCGGTCGCCCGAGATAGAAATGGAAAGGTCTAGGAAGGGGAGGGAGGAGTCTGAGACAGTCCAGGTGAATTTCAGGTCGGGATGGAAGATGTTAGTAAAGTTGATGAACTGTTCAACCTCCTCGTGGGAGCACGAGGCAGCGCCGATACAGTCATCGATGTAGCGGAGGAAAAGGTGGGGGGTGGTGCCAGTGTAGTTGCGGAAGATGGACTGTTCCACATATCCTACGAAGAGGCAGGCATAGCTGGGGCCCATGCGGGTGCCCATGGCAACTCCTTTAGTTTGGAGGAAGTGGGAGGATTGAAAAGAGAAGTTATTCAGGGTGAGGACCAGTTCAGTCAGTCGAAGGAGGGTGTCAGTGGAAGGGTACTGGTTGGTGCGGCGGGAAAGGAAGATCCACACCCCCCACCAACCCAACCTCCACCCCCGGCACCTTCCCCTGCAACCGCAGGAAATGTAAAACTTGTGCCCACACCTCCACATTCACTTCCCTCCAAGGCCCCAAGGGATCCTTCCATATCCGCCACAAGTTCACCTGTACCTCCACACACATCATCTATTGCATCCGCTGCACTCCGGGCCGCCCGAACCAACCAACCCAATCACCCCGTGGCTCAACACTTTAACTCCCCCTCCCACTCCACCGAGGACATGCAGGTCCTTGGACTCCTCCACCGGCAGAACACAACTACACGACGGCTGGAGGAGGAGCGCCTCATCTTCCGCCTGGGAACCCTCCAACCACAAGGTATGAATTCAGATTTCTCCAGTTTCCTCATTTCCCCTCCCCCCACCTTGTCTCAGTCGGTTCCCTCAACTCAGCACCGCCCTCCTAACCTGCAATCCTCTTCCTGACCTCTCCGCCCCCACCCCACTCCGGCCTATCACCCTCACCTTGACCTCCTTCCACCTATCCCACCTCCATCGCCCCTCCCCCTAGTCCCTCCTCCCTACCTTTTATCTTAGCCTGCTTGGCTCTCTCTCTCCTATTCCTGATGAAGGGCTTATGCTCGAAACGTCGAATTCTCTATTCCTGAGATGCTGCCTAACCTGCTGTGCTTTGACCAGCAACACATTTGCAAATGTTACATTCAGCTGAGACTACGTGATTGGGCAATGTAGGTGAAGTGGGGTGTGGCGATAATGTTACACAGCTAATAATCTCAGTTTAAAGGGGTTTAAATCCCATCATAGCTGAAAAAAAAACTGAGCTGGTATCAGTAAAAATGTGAAAAAATACCTGCCAGATTGCCATGAAAGGCCAACTTGTTCACTCGTGTTCTTTATTAAAGGGAAGCTTTCATGCTTATCTAGTTTGGCTCGACAGCACAAATGACTCCAGTCCCACATCCAATGTGGTTGAATGTGGTATCCTCTCAAGTGACCATGCAAACCATTCATTCATAGACGGGCAACTTAATTCAGCCTGGCCTGTGAAACAAGAATGAATAAAGCGATAGAAGTATTTATATTAAACTTCTTTTGATATAGCTGCAAAACTAAGTGACTCATCGGTGTATATTTGTATATGGGATGTTTGTGACAGTTGTTGTGGCAGTGCCTGAACTCAGGATGATGGAAAAAATGGTGATGCAAGTGAGACTGATTTTAACTTTGGACAAATAGCAAGCCAAGCAATTGAAAAGTCACTCTATGCTCCAGACATGTCCCCTCCCCACTGCCATGGGCTTTTTGCCGCACTCCCTGTGTCTCCTTTCAGTTCTGCTGAGAGGGGTGGTGATGTTAGGGTCAGCTTCCAGAAGTGTTTTGAGCTTGTAAAGGGAGGGGATTGCTGAAATATGGAGTTGGGGAAGATAAGCTTTCAAGTAGGGCCTCCATGGGCACGTCATCCCCTCCTGGCTGAGCAGGGGAAGTTGTGTTTGGGACTCCCCTAGCCATGGGGAAAGTGAAGACTGCAGGTGCTGGAGATCAGAGCTGAAAAATGTGTTGCTAAAAAAGCGCAGTGGGTCAGGCAGCATCTCCACACACATCATTTACTGCATCTGCTGCATCCGATGTGGCCTCCTCTACATTGGGGAGACCGGCCACCTACTTGCGAATCGTTTCAGAGAACACCTCTGGGACACCCGCACCAACCAACCCAACTGCCCTGTGGCTGAACACTTTATCTCCCCCTCCCAATCCGCCAAGGACATGCAGGTCCTTGGCCTCCTCCATCGCCAGACCATAGCAACACGACGCCTGGAGGAAGAGCGCCTCATTTTCCACTTAGGAACCCTCCAACCACAAGGGATGAATGTAGATTTCTCCAGCTTACTCATTTCCCCTCCCCCCCCACCTTATCTCAGTCCCAACTCTCGGACTCAGCACCGCCTTCTTGACCTGCAATCTTCTTCACGACCTCTCCGCCCCCACCCCACCCCCTCTCCGGCCTCTCACCCTCATCTTAACCTCCTTCCACCTATTGCATTCCCAACGCCCCTTCCCCAAGTCCTTCCTCCCTACCTTTTATCTTAGCCTGCTTGGCACACCTTCCTCATTCCTGAAAGAAGGGCTTACGCTCGAAGCGTCGACTCCCCTAGCCACACCTCCTTTTCTATTCTTGTCTGCACCTGACACAAAAGTTGCCGCAGCTGCTCAGCTTATCCAATTAAAACTAAAAAGATCCTGAAATTGACTTTAGAATGTGTGACCTTGTTGCATACACAATAAAGCTGGTTAGATCTTAATACCCTGGAGTTCTGATGCCATTCCAGTGGTTGAGTACACCCTGTGAAACCTGATTGACAGATAGATAGGATTAAACACCCTCCTTGAGTCAACTAACTCCTTCAAAGAAGAGAGTCATTAATATCTGGTTATAGTGACAGCTCATATTAGGTGGGGACAATATTGGATCCAAGAATTTATTGATACTGAATGGGGACCAGCGGATTAGTCCATTAACTCTATCTCTTGAGACCAGAATTCTGTCTATCGTGGCTCAACTAACTTTACTTTAATTCATTCTGGGGCTTGCGAGTTGTTAACAAGACTGAGATTTGTCATGGCCCTGAGAAGGTGATAGTAGACTTTAGGCCTTCCTCTTGAACCTCGAGCTGCACAGTCACTTCATAGAGTCAACTATATTGGTGTGAGACTGGAGTCACAAATAGGCCTAGAACAGGTAAGGGTGGCAGGTTTTTGAACATGGGTTAGAGTGCTTTTTCTGTTCCACAAGGATGCTATAGGCCCCCCCCCCCACCCCCCCAGATACTAGAAAGCATTATCAGCATTTAACGATAATCTGACAGCTTTATAGCCAATTTTTACTGTTATTACTATCTGGTATTTTATCTTTGATTCAAAATTATTTTTTGATTTTCTTCCGCTTTTTTTGAATCCACAGTAGAACTGGTGAGATTTGGAATCATGTTTTGCTGATTATTAGCCCAGGTCTCTGGATATCTAGTCCAATAAAATACCCATCAAAGTACACCCTGGTTCCAATCAAGATGGTACAAGATGTTGTTTTATGTCATACTTGAACGATCCTATCCCATCTTGGGGGGAGTCAGAACAAAGGCATGCCCTTCATATTATACTAAGTATGTTCTTATGTGATGTTGGAAACTATACCTTCATACTAAATGCAGTGGAGATTTGGATTTTGAATTCCTGAATTTCAACGGTCATCTCTCTAATGTAGGAGGACAATGACAACTTTATTTGATTTATATCCACAGAATATTGATCTAAGTTTCTGGTTTGCTAGTCTAGTGACATTACCATTACATTTCCTTTGTCTTTCTTTTGTGTAATAATTTTTTAATGTATTTTTGTTAAAGGTACAATGAGAGCCACTTGTTACCATGTTCAGTGACTGACCCCCGTAATAAACAACAGCAAAAGTAAAAGTTATGTACTATGAAGATAAGTGTCATCTGGAGATCTGACATACCCAATATCACCATCAGCTTGAATCATAACAAATAGGGTCTCTTTGTGGGATTGAATTTCATTGAATTTAAGAAATGTCTATGAATCTTCATGGAGGTCCTAAGCATAGATGAAGATTTTGTTGTGAACTATGTTACAAGGTTTAGCTTTTCAAAAAAGCTTTGTCTGTTACTAAGACTTTTCAGAGAGGAGAAAATGTTACAGTAGGTTATACTAAATTCTTAAGTAAAGCTAAACTGAAAGATTTAGCAGACAAACTGAAGGTAGACATAAACACAGGATCTTGTAAGGGTGAAATACTTAAAGTGGTTACTCAGTGTTTAGAATTCAAATGAGGGAAACCAAAAATGATTGAGCACTGCCAGAATGAGCTAATATTCAGCTTGAAATATATATATTATAAAAAATTATGATTTGGGGAAAAGTAAAGAGAAAAGGAAATGAAAAACGAATTGGAAGGAAAAAACAGAAACGGAAAATGAAAGAAAAAAGAGATTGACTTTAGAAAGCTTGAATTGAGAAGACAGGAGATTGAAAAGGAGAATGAATCAACAAGGCGGCCTGTATGTGGAGTCACAGAAAATGGGGGAGATACTAAATGAATATTTTGCATCAGTATTTACTGTGGAAAAGGATATGGAAGATGTAGAATGTAGGGAAATAGATGGTGAAGTCTTGAAAAATGTCCATATTACAGAGGAGGAACTGCTGAATATATTGAAATGCATAAAGGTGGATAATCCCCAGGACTTGATCAGGTGTATCCTAGAACTCTGTGGGAAGCTAGAGAAGTGATTGCTGGGCTTCTTGCTGAGATATTTGTATCATCGATAGTCACAGGTGTAGTGCTGGAAGACTGGAGGTTAGCTAACATGGTGCCACTGTTTAAGAAGGGTGGTAAGGACAAGCCAGGGAACTATAGACCAGTGAGCCTGACCTCAGTGGTGGGCAAGCTGTTGGAGGGAATCCTGAGGGACAGGATGTATAAGTATTTGGAAAAGCAAGGACTGATTATGGATAGTCAACATGGCTTTATGTGTGGGAAATCATGTCTCACAAACTTGATTGAGTTTTTTGAAGAAGTAACAAAGGGGTTGATGAGGGCAGAGTGGTAGATGTGATCTATACGGACTTCAGTAAGGCGTTTGACAAGGTTCCCCAGGGAGACTGGTTAGCAAGGTTAGATCTCATGGAATACAAGGAGAACTGGCTCTGGAGGGTTGTTTTTCAGACGGGAGGTCTGTGACCAGTGGAGTGCCACAAGGATCGGTGCTGGGCCCACTTCTTTTTGTCATTTACATAATTGATTTGGATGTGAGCATAAGAGGTACAGTTAGGAACTTTGAACCTGCACTCCAAAATCTCTGTTCAGCAACACTCCCCAGGACCTTGCCATTAAGTGTATAAGTCCTGCTAAGATTTGCCTTTCCAAAATACAGCACCCCACATTTATCTAAATTAAATTCCAACTGCCACTCCATTGGCCCACCTGATCAAGTACTCTGAGGAAACCTTCTTCGCTGCTCACAACACCTCCAAGTTTGGTGTCATCTACAAACTTACTAACCATATCTCCTATGTCCACATCCAAATAATTTATATAAGTGACAAGAAGCACTGGACCCAGCATCAATCCTTGTGCCACACTGCTGGTCACAGTCTGAAAGGCAACCCTACACCACTACCCTCTGTCTTCTACCTTCAAGCCAATTCTGTAACCAAATGGTTAGTTCTCCATGCATTCCAGGTTATCCAACTTTGCTAACCAGTCTATCATAAGGAACCTTATTGAACGCCTTACTGAAGTCCATGTAGATCAAGTCCAGCTCTCTGCCATCATCAATTGTCTTTGCTACCTCTTCAAAAAGTTCAATTAAGTTAGTGAGATGCAATTTCCCATGCATAAAGCCATGTTGACAATCCCTAAACTGTCCTTGCCTTTCTAAACACATGTAAATCCTCAGGATTCCCTCCAACAACGTACCCACTACCAATGTCAGCAATAGACACAGCAGTCACTTCCCTAGCTTCCCACAAAGTTCTAGGGTACATCCGGCCATGTCCCGGGGATTTATCCACTTTTATGCATTTTGAACTATCCAGCACCTCCTTCTCTGTAATGTAGACACTTTTCAGGATGTCACTATTCATTTTCCTATGTTCTATGTCTTCTTTCCACAGTAAACATTAATTTGAGAGAAAATGTTTGAGCATATGTGGGAAATATCATGATTATGGAAGGATTGTGAAATAGATTTCAGCTAACATTAAAGACTTATCGAGATGAGCTGCAGTTCTGGTGAATACCTGTGATATCTCACACAGTCACAAGTGGGGAAATGTATCACATAGGAATCACAAAGGAAATTGATGCAGTAGGAAGCCTGTGAATGAGAAAGGTATTAGTTTTAGGTGAAAAACAGAGGATTTGAAAATAATAAAGGAGAAAGGCTGGAATCTGAAAGTGGTATAAAGGAAATAATAGGATTCCGTTATAATTGGATGCACTAAAGCTAATTACTAGAAGGTAAGTGGGACACCTATTGTAGTGTATGATGTCTAAGGAATCATTTAAATTGTGTGTATCAGGAAAGGAAATTTGTTTCAAAACTATACCAGCAAGAGAGATAGAATATGTTCCCTCAATCCCTGCTAGGAGGAGGAGATGGCTCAGGTCAGCCAAGGAAATTTGCCTTGATCAGTGCTGAAAAGAATCAGACTGTTGGAGGTACTGATTATCTTATTTCAAAGTGAGAGGTATTTCCTTATTCTTATAATCAAGGTGGTAAACCAGAAAAGTTATTGAAAGTTGCTGGAGCAGGTGTTTGGAAGATGATACAATTGTTCTCCAGAGGAGTAATGAGAGGGAAAATATTAATTGAAGGTGCACACAGAGGTTAAAAACTGATCTTATTACATAGAATTGGAGTAAAGACTAACTTAATAAGTAGAGAAATTGTAGCTAGTGTAACAATCCTAATTAAAGGATTTGAGTTTATCTTGGGAAATAACTTGGCTGGTTCAAAGGTATTGGCCTGGATTATTTCCTGTCTGTGTTGTGATGAGACCTCAGATCTGCAGAATTATACTCATTCAAAAGGAAGACAACACAGAAGTTCAATTATCTGACAGTATTTAGAAAGAAAACTTAAATGAAAAGAGGAAGGTATTGATAATATGACTGCTATATTTAGGCCATTTTCTTAATTAGAAATGCAACAGACAGTAAGCTGAGAGACCTGTGTCAAAAAGGCTACTCAGAAATTGAATCAGAACAAACACCTGAGTATAATTATTTAAAAGACAAAATGTTTTTGAGGAGAACAGATTGTCTCAAATATCGGATGATGAGGAATGGGCCATAGTTCCTCAGGTAATCTCTCCATCTTAGTGTTATTAGAGATTTTATTAGTGGCTCATGAAAATCCAATGGCAGGTCTTGAAGCATTAGGAAACTAAAATATATTGGAGTAATTTGAGAAT
Organism: Hemiscyllium ocellatum; assembly: GCF_020745735.1. Classification (NCBI taxonomy): domain Eukaryota; kingdom Metazoa; phylum Chordata; class Chondrichthyes; order Orectolobiformes; family Hemiscylliidae; genus Hemiscyllium; species Hemiscyllium ocellatum. The sequence goes on along the minus strand of NC_083423.1, from coordinate 19,865,803 downwards.
GAATCAACAATTGAAAATTCTAAAGTTGACTATCCAGTGATAAAAATGGAAAATATAGAGGCTCTTAGACAAATTAGCTGAAATCCACAATGCTTTATCCCAAAAAACTATCAACCTTTGGTCATACGTGATTTTAATGTGTGGGATTCATTCCTCATACAACACATCCTTACAGACTCAACCTAGAGATGATAGCTGAAGGGAAGGAAAAGAGTAAGCTTATGATGGTCAATGACAGTATTGAATCAAATCACAGAGGCTGGAGCTTACTTACTGTGGATGGTGCCAAAAGCAGATAGAACGGAACAATTTTATATCGATTATTGCATTGTTAATGTATCAAATGCTGATTCATATCCAGTTACACAATTGGATGAAATTGGATAAGCATGGTTTGTTACAAAAATGTATTTGTTAAGAGATATTGTTAAGTTTCACTGACTGATACTGTCAAAGAAATATCAATTCTTGCAACCTTGAATGGACATTATCAGTGCAAAGTTTATTCAGTGTGAAAAATGTAAAAAGTTTTCAATGACTACCCTAAAGATCACTGAAGAATTAAGTAACTATTTGCATGTATTGATGACTTGGGTCTGTTTAACCAAACGTGGAAGGAACATTTGCAACACTTGAATAGACTGTTTGATAAGTTACAAAAGATTTGGTCATGAACTTGGCTAAAAGTGAACTTACCAAAGCAAAAAATAGATTTATTTGGATCATATTGTGAAGCAAAATCAAGAGCTATCTTCAATTTTCCAGTGCTCAAGTTGACTTGAGTGATTCCTTTGACAGGTTTGTTGGTGAAAGAATAAAAACATGATCAGGAAGTAAATATCGGGTGCCCTTGACAGCATTAGTTTCAGCAGCACCCAAATTAGACTAAGCCTTTTAAACTGACAGCAGCAACAGTGACACTGGGATTAATGTTGCTATATCACTAGGAGGCAAGATGGGGATTGAATGGCCAGTTAGTAATTTTTCACATAAACTGAATATATGCTAACAGAAATGTTTTGCATACTGTGAAAAGATATTCTGAGTTTGGTATTAGTTCTACAACATTTTGAAGCCCACATATTCAACAACTCTGCAGAGTCTGTTTATACGAATCACAACCCTTTGGCTATTTTTGAAACATATCATACCAAAGTTCCAACAATCTTTTGTTGGAGTTTAATATCACAAACATACAACTTAGAATAATTCATGTAGCCAGAAGGGACAATATCGTGACAATGATTTATCAAGAATAAAAATGAATGGAAACAAAACTCTTCATCAGAATGGACTTATGTAGAATATAATTGTTATGAAAAGTTCTTATATATTTAATACAAATATATTGCAATGGCTGAAGTATAACCTGTATTAAAAATTGATATAATGATAAGAAAATGTAACAGAAAAATTAAAATGCTTTTTCAAGATACCTTTGCATTATGTTTCTGTGGCAAGTGCAATGAAATTCATGATATATTATGATTTGAATATTTGGGTTCTAAAAGGGAAGAATAATGGATAGCTCAAGTGTGATTGTTATTTCTGTATTGTGTTTTAGGATGGGGACAGACATGCTTTTCTCATTCACTTTAGAGTTTGAGTTGTATACAGCATATTTTTTTTATTTTTATTTATTTTTGATTGTGGACCAAAAGAGAGAAGGACTAGTTTCAGAATCAAAAACTGGGAAAGGAATGACTGCGCTTATGAAAACAAATTACTGCAACTCATTGTGAGTTGGGGTGACAGTGTTGCTATGAAAGCAGGGGAGAGGTATAAGAAAACAGCACAACAGTGGTGTGATCCAAGTAAAGTGGGATTTAGCTGACAACAATTTGCTGATTGGATTGCACAATTGTGACCAGTTGTGGATACAAAAGACTTCAGCCCAAAAGCAACTCTCTGATTGGTTTGTAAGTGCTGAACAGCTTATGTGTATGTAAATGATACAGTGGCAATAGGTTTTCTAGACTGGAAGAAGCAAGGTCTGTCTCTGTAACTCTCAGCAGTAAACAGTCAGTTTTGTCATCCCATAATTTGCTGCAAGCTGTTGCCACTAGTTAGTGAAACAAAATCAGGAGAAAGTGAGGACTGCAGATGCTGGAGATCAGAGTCAAAAAGTGTGGTGCTGGAAAGGCACAGTTGATCAGGCAGCATCTGAGGAGTAGGACAGTTGACGTTTCGAGCATAAGCTCTTCATCATTCCTGAACCATTCATATGTAAGTCACCTTTGTCTTCAAAAAAATGGAAATCTGGAAGGAAGGACTTTAGAGAATAGATGATATTGGGAAGAAAGAAACAACATCTTATTGAAACCTAAGGATTGGTACTATTGAACTGTGTTTCCCTTTTTTTCTCCTCTATCCAGAACGTAATTTTTGTTTGTCTGTATCTGTCTGCATGCGTGTTTAAAAAGGGCACTAGAGTTTTAAATAATAGTTATATATTGATAGTTCACAATTGTGTATTTATTTATTTATTTACAATAAAGATGAGCTTTTGGTGAGTACTGAAGCAGAGAGGTGTTTTCAGTTAACCTGATTCTACCAGGCAGGCAAATTAAGGATTTTGCTTACTTGAATTAAATCATTAACTTTTGTGTCAATCACGGGAGAATGGGGCTTGAGAATCAGTATGCGTTCCTTCTGGGTCATAACAGTGTGGTGTCAGGGTGTTTGGAATTTTTTATTGTTTACATGTATTTTAATGAGGTGATAAATTTCTTGAGGTGAACAGTTTAGTGCATTAGGAAAAAGAAAGTAGAAGAAAAATAAACTATTCTTGCCGAGGAACAGGAGTCGTCCAATATCGTTGAAAGACCTAAGCATTAAAAAATAGTCAGTGATTATGCAGGCTACAATAAAAAAAAACACATTGGTAGCAGAAAAGCTGCTCTTAACCTAGCAGTTTCCATACAGTCTCAGCTGAAAAGAAGTCCTGTGTGATTTAAAAGTCAGTACAAAAAGCTCCAGTGCAGAAATTTGTTGAAGAGATGAGATTAAGAGTCATATGTTCAATAATAAGTGATTAAAGGTAGCAACTTGGTTGAGAGGCTTAGGAAGGGACAATAACCGAAGAAAATAGCATCCAGTGAAAGCAGATCATTGCACGAAAGAAACTGATTACAGTTTTCCCAAATGAAAAAGACTTAAAATTGTGATGGCTTGATCCTTCACCTGATTTGAATGCCTGTAATGTTGTTGTGGGTTAAAGGATTGAATCTTTTTTTCTGATGATTGTAATAAGTTCATTTCAAATCATTCTTAAACAGTATAACATTGTTGTTTTTCTTTTATGTAAAAAAAACTTTGACTTACATTGTTAAAAATACATTGATAGCCTCTTGTTACTATGTTCAGTGATTAACCGTCATGATAAATATAAGCAAGGTCTGTCAGGCCAGGTCTCCCTCTGGATCTGATTTGTTCAGTATTACCATTTGCTGGAATCAAAAGATAAGTGATCTACAGAAGATAAATGTAGCAAAAGATAATTGTAAATGAGAATTTTTTTTGAAATAGTAAACTTATTAATAGCCCCTTAACAAATGTATTTCATTTCAGCATGTATCCTTTAACTTGGCCATGGGTGAGTTGACAAGATAGTGTAAGGGCAAAAGGTGTCATAATTTGGCGTGGAGGATGCTAGAGTTAAAGAGGGTAGATAGATGACATAGATTTTCATTGAGGGGGCATGGAAAGTGTGGTTGGGTGTGAGGGTGCAGGCTTTGTTTTTGTTTTAGCCTTTATTTCTATATCTTGGACAAAATGCCACTTCACTGAGACCAGCCTTCTGCCCAGCTCATTTCCTTCGCTAGCAGCCTCTGAACCCTTTTCTGGGTTGACCACCAAAGCTCCCAGAAAACCTGCTTCCAACAACTGCCCCCCCCCAACATGAAATTCTGAAGTTCTCCTGGGTCAAATATGTAAACCAGGAATTGTCCTGTGTCTGTGCTCCTAACTTGGAAGAGAAATTTGGGCTGAGAGGTTTGTGCTTAAACTTGCTGCACTCCACAAAGGTTAGGTCTTATAAAGTATTAGCCTTTGATGAGCTTAACAATCTTCAAGAGCATTGCTCTGAGTCCCCTGCACTTCTCCAACATCCCTCCCAGCTGAATTATTCCTTTACTGTGGTCTGGCTGTCTAGTCTGAGCTTCCACAGAACCTGTCTGTGGTTGGCAGTTACGTGAAAGAAATGAATTCATTCGATATTCCACTCCTTGACTCTCAGCACTGGCTGCAACAGGAAAAGTAGTCACCATTTCAAAGGAACACTCAGGAAAAGCAGATGTTTTCTTACTTAAGTCACTCTTTACATTCCTCAACTTATACAACTAACTCAACATCATCTATTGCTTTTAGCTTGGTCAGTTATCCAAAGCAGAAGCCAGTTCAAGCATCCTGCTCTGATACTTCAAGTATGTTCAGTGTGAAAAGGAGAGATACACCCCAATTTAACATGATACAGGTCACATGTGATTCACTGTCAGCTCCTGTATGGGTAAAGTATATGGAGAAGATAAAAGGAAACAATTCAACTCTGTCTAGCACAGCACTGCTTGTGTAAGTTTTAGTGTCAACTTCTGTACATGAGAAGTGTACTTTAAGTAAAGAGGAGTGATTCACTACTGTCTGGTGGTGTATGGTTCTTTAATGTCTCAGTGTCAGGCCCTCTACGTGTGGACTATCCTCTAGACAAAAGGGAATGATTCATTTCAGCAGATATTTTATGGTTCATGTGCATCTCTCAGTTTCTGCATGTTTTACAATGTGTGAAAGAGGATGTTTCATTCTCAACCAGTTGAAGACAATGAGATCTGCATTGTCTTCTAACTTACAACACAATAACAAAGGACAAAGAAAATTTACAGCCCAGGAACAGGCCCTTCAGCCCTCCAAGCCTGAGCCGATCCAAATCTACTGTCTAAACCTATCGCCCAATTCCTAAGCATCTGTATCCTTCTGCTCCCCACCAACTCATGCATTTATCCAGACGCATCTTAAATTAATCTACCGTGCGTGCCTCTACCACCTCTGCTGGCAACACATTCCAGACACCCACCACCCTCTGTGTAAAGTACTTGCCACATGTATCCCCCTTAAACTTTTCATTTCTCACCTTGAAAGCGTGACCTCTCGTTATTGAATCCTTCATTCTGGGAAAGAGCTTATCTCTATCTACCCTGTCTATACCCTTCGTGATTTTGTAGATCTCAATCTCCTTTTTTGTAGTGAAAACAAACCTAACCTACTCAACCTCTCTTCACAGCTAGCACCTTCCATATCAGGCAACATCCTCGTAAACCTTCTCTGCACCCTCTCCAGAGCGTCCACACCCTTTTGGTAATGTGGCGACCAGAACTGTAACTCTAAATGCGGCCGAACCAATGTCTTGTACAATTTTAACATGACCTGCCAGTTCTTATACTCAATACCCCATCCAATGAAGGTAAGCATATCATACGCTTTCTTGACCACTCTATTCACCTGTGCAGCAACCTTCAGGGTACAATGGACCAGCACTCCCAGATCTCTCTGCCCATCAACTTTTCCCATTCATTCGCTCTAGAATTAGACTTGCCTAAATGCATCACCTCACATTTTTCTGGATTGAAAACCATCTGCCACTTTTCCGCCCAACTCTCCAATCTATCGATATCCTGCTGTATTCTCTGACAGTCCCTTATGCTTTCTGCTACTCCACCAATCTTCATGTCATCTGCAAACTTACCGATCATACCAACAGTGTTCTCTTCCAGATCATTTATGTATATGTAAACCACAGTTTGTATTATATTGCAGCTTTAATCAAGTAATTAAAATTCAAGAAGGTTAGCAAAAAAAAATGCAACCACATAAAGAGATCTTAGAAGATGATTATTCTGGGAACTCCCCAGTTTTGAGCTACACTTACAGCACACACTTCAGCAACTTACCAAGACTCCTTGCAATGGTGCAAACTCTACCACCTACAAGAACAAGGCAGCAGATGCTGTCATCACCAAGTTTCCAATCAATTGCAATCTACTGTAATATGGAACAATAGCGCTAGTCCTTCAGTGTCACTATGTCAGAACAATGGAGCTCTGTATGTAGGCCTACGAAACATTACCTGCTGTGGTTTGCTAACACCTTTATCAATGACAATTAGGGACGAACAATACTTCCTGGTGATTTGCTGTGACCAGCAAGGTTCAGTGCGGGGTCCACTGCTTTTCGTCATTTATATAAATGATTTTGATGTCAATGTAAGAGCCACGGTTAGTAAGTTTGCAGATGACACCAAAATAGGTGGTGCAGTGGACAGTGAAGAAGATTATCTCAGAGTACAACAGGACCTTGATCAGATGGGACAATAGGCTGAGGAGTAGCCGATGGAGTTTATTTTTAATAAGTGTGAGGTTTTGCATTTTGGTAAGGTAAACCAGGACAGGACTTATAAGGTAAATGGTAGGGACCTGCAGAGTGTTGCTGAACAAAGAAACCTAGAGATGCAGGTGCATAATTCCTTGAAAGTGGAGTCTCAGTTAGAACAGAGTGGTGAAGAAGGTGTTGGACATGCTTGCCTTCATTGGTCAGAACATTGAATATTGGAGTTGGGGTGTCACATTGTGATTGTATAGGACATTGGTAAAGCCATTTTTGGAAAGCTGCATACAATTTTGATCGCCCGTCTATAGGAAGGATGTTGTTAAACTTGAGACGGCGCAGAGAAGATTTACAAGGGTGTTGCAGTGACTGGAAGGTTTGAGTTATAGCAAGAGACTGAATAGGCTGAGGCTTTTTTCCCCTAGATCATTGGAGACTGAGGGGTGACCTAATAGAGGTTTATAAAATCATGAGGGGAACAGATAGAGTGAATAGCCAAAGTAATTTTCCTCCAAAAACTGTGGGAGTCCAAAACCACTGGGCATATGTTTAAAGTGTGAGAAAAAAGATTTTAGAAGGCCATGAGGGGTAGATTTTTCAGACAGAGGGTGGTGCGTGTATGGAACGAGCTGCCAGAGGAAGTGGTGGGGTCTGGTACAATTACAGCATTTAAAAGGCATCTGGATGGGTGAATGAATAGGAAGGGTTTGGAGGGATTTGGGTAAAATGCTGCCAAATGGAAGTAGATTAATTTAGGATGCCTGGTTGGAGCTGATCAGTTGGACCAAAGGGCCTGTTTCCATGCTGAATAATTCAATGACTCTATGATTGTATGGTATGCCCTAAGTATGTGCATTCTCAATTATAATTGGCCATGTCTTCATTGTTAATGTCCTGGGATCCGGAATACCCTCCTCAACCTTAGGGTGCCAATTTGACCTGTGGTAAATGCAAGCAGATTCTTAAGGAAATCAGGTCCCAGGGAAAGGCTTAGGGAGCAGGTTGATAAATGGATTCACTTCCTCCACATTGGGAACTCAATTTACTGCAGGCCTCTCTGGAGTGCTTTTCTGTGAAAAACATCAATATATACATCTTTTAAAAGATGTCTTGCACTTAATTGCTTTCAGTAAAAAGGTTAATAATAGGTGTTTTTAATTAAAATGAAGTTATATGCTAACTCTGGTTTTCAATTAAGGGGTTAATAATTTTTTTAGAGTAAAGTTATGTTTTCCATTACGTTACATTATAAAAGGAGTGAAGGACTGGAGTTTCCCCAAAGTTGAGGTTGTTGAGATAGAGTAAAGGAGAGGGGTTGTATGAGTATGGATATGTTGATTGAAATAAATAACTGGGAAAGGAAGATCACAGAAAAAATCCTGTTCTGCTCTCAACTGGATGAGAGTGCCTTTACTGTACCATGGCTTTTCATAATCTATTTCACAATGTTAACACAACAAATTCTGATCCAAAATAATTGAACACACTTCCCAATTCAGCAAACATTCTAATTCAGATAAAAATATTATTTGATTCAGTCTGTTCTCTGGGCCTATTTAAAAATCCCATGAAGACAATTTCTGAAGTACTTCCATAATTTCTCTACCTCAGTTTTGCACATTGTTATTGGCTTGAATTTTGTGCAGTTTTATACAGAATGGAGCTCAGGGATGTGCCAAAACAAGAATCAGGTTATAAATGCCTTGGTTAGACATTTAATATTAAATAAGGCAAATAATGTTATAAATCAATTCATGTTCAGACATTATATTCCATACCATCCAGACCTCAGACCACAACAGATAATGATTTGTCATACAGGAAGGTGAAAGTTGCAAATTGGCGCAGAATCCTTAAGTCTTGTTCACACACATTATCTTGCTGTGGGATGAGAGGGAGCTTTAAAGATGAAAGTCAAGGATTCATCAATCTTTCATTCTACCGTTCAGCCTGATGCAAATCAGTTGCAGTCTATAGCTATCACAATAAAAACTAATGTTTACTGGATTCCTGACACTGTGACTATAGAACAGAGAGATGTTTCTCTGTGTATGACTAAATCAATTTTTAAAATTCTTTATAATCAGGGAAACTCTTGGTACCTTCTGACTCAGGATCATTTCATTTCACACAATGTGCAGAGAAAATGCTATTCCATTGATAATGTATGTGTGAGTTTAAAGGAATCCTCCCGGGTAGAACCCTATTTTGAACATGTGGGATAGAGAAAACAGGACCACCATCTAATGAATTCCCTCAGAACAGAAAACACACAAAAGGCCCAAACCATTGTTTCTTTAGAATCAATTTCAACCCCACCTTCTGTTCACATATTCTTCAATCTGTTGCTTCACATGAAGCTTGTTCTTAAACAGACCCATGCTTGATTAAAAAATAACTGGAATTGGTATTAATTGTTGATCTTTAGAGGTCACTGTGATGTAGGGATCTCTTCATGAAGAAACAGTCAGGTAACAGTAAGTCAAGGGATCTGATCTTTTACAGTTATATGGTTATATAGCGAGGATTTCTATCTCCCCTTCTCAGTCTTCATATCATTCTAAACATCTTGAGATGTTCTACTGATTTCCATTTCAAACATGTAATCTCAGAATGGTGTGTGATGGTTAAGAAAACATACGAGATATTTTTCTTTATTAGTTAAGGTACAACATGTAAGAACAAGAGTATTAGGCTAGAACTGTACGAAAGTTGAACTGTTACTCAACAATTTCGAACAAAATCTTGGACATACCCTTGGAATTGTGTATCCCACATGGTTAGAGACCAACAGCTGGAAAGTGGGAGTAGGTGGTTACTTTATTCTCAGACATCAAAGGAAATGGAACCAAGCCAAGTAGATGGATTTAAAACAGATATCAGCCCCAGCCTGAATGAACTGAAACAGACTCAAGGGGCTGAAAGATCTCCTTCCGTTCTTATATTCATTCCTAAATATCCATGATTATCTGTGTTTTCTATTTATTTTTGTCTGATATCTCTGAGAAATACTTGGAACTCATAGCTTGCTTTCCCCCCCATAGTTTGCACTATCTTAATGATATGGACTTATTTCTGAAAAGTGAGCCATCCAGAGGATTCTTTCATCTAGGTTTGTTCAGTGTTTCTTGGTCGTTCAATGAAAGGTGAACTGAATTCTTGATACAAACATTGTTCAAGATGAAGAAAGAACATTACAGAATCTAGTCACAGAGGTAGCCAGTCAGCAATGAGCTACAATATTCCACATTGAAACTCAATGATTTCCACAAATCTAGAATAGAAGTCAAAGCCTTCAAATGTGGGATTCTCACTGGAAAAACTTATAACAGAGTCCAAAAGAGTATTCCATAAATCACAAGGTTAGGGAGCTTAGCAGGTTGAAGATAACAAAGAATCATCCTAAGGATCATGATGAAGGGCCAGGTACCTTATTTTGGGAATGTGAAAAACTCAGAATAGTGATAGGGACAATAATATCTGAGGAGGTCTCATTAAAATCTCATGGAAATATAATGTCCCTCCATGATTTTTCTTCATTACATAGTAACCTGTGCAATTATATGAGTGCATATGCCTCTTGTTATAAAAAAAGTTTGCTCTATCTTTATCCCTTTTCCCTTCCCATTGGCTGCTAATCTCCCATTTCAACTTTCCTTCCCTCCTGAAATCTCCTTCACCTCCATGTTCCTTTACTTCAATTGGGAAAACCTACTTGTGGAAAAAGAAATGATTTATTTGCTCTGAATAGGTGTTGACATTCTGTCTCTTCTGAATCCTTTATTGAGATGCCAATTACATTTGCTGGCTGTGCAGAGTGATGCCCCATTGCAGACTGTATCCCACGCAAATACTTTTTGGGGTAAGGGCTTCCTGATTGTCAGACAAAGGAACAGCAAGCCCAGACCGCAAAAAGATTCAAGAGAGAAAACTTGAGATGGTTTCACCTTCAGCTCCTCAGTGATGAAAGTTCTGTTGATCAGACTGTGGAGAACAAAAACGAAACATGAGTTAGTTTCCTTTTCTTTGTTACCTTTGTGTTGTAGTCATTGACATTCTGAAAGCTTGTATTTAAGGTCACAGAAAACTCTCTTATCTCGGTTCCCATTCTTTAAGTGTGAATGTGCACAGTAAGTGACTGTAAGATCTTTGACCACAGGGGGGCATCTCAACAGAACCCAAGTCTATCCTCACCAAATACTTTTTCTTTTTTTTTCTTTTTTTTTACTTTTTATCCCCCACACTACCACCTAACTGCGGTAGTGCTTATTTTTTTCCCCAGCACCCATGGTGTGTGTGCGTGCAGGTGTGAGACACAGTGAAAGACACAAAGTGTACAAATCTTTATTCAATTTCCACCACCAGGAAAATAGGAAAACACCCGAGTGGCCAGTGACAAGCAGTGCCCTTCACATCAAAAAGGGCAATGCTGTGTGATCAAACAGTGGAGGGGAGGGCAGGGTAGGGGACAGTCCTGTTTATATTTTTTTTAATTTCTCAATGCTGTGTGATCAAAACAGTGAAGGGAAGGGCAGGGACTAAATCAAAATAGAGTTGGAGGGGGAAATGATGCACTCCACTCCCTGCGGCACCCACCTCTCCCTGAACAACTCCAGGGTGTTGGTGGACACCGCGTGCTCCTTCTCCAAGGACACCCGGGCCCTAATGTAACCACGGAAGAGGGGCAGGCAGTTGGCCTTAACGACCCCCTCCACGGCCCACTGCCTGGACCTGTTTATGGCCAGTTTGGCCAGGCCCAGGAGCAGACCCACGAGGAGGTCTTCAGACCTGCCCTCCCTCCTCCACACCGGGTGCCCGAAGATCAGGAGCGTGGGACTGAAGTGCAACCAAAAACAGAGGAGAAGGTTTTTGAGAAAATCAAAAAGTGAGTGCAAACGCCCACACCCAATATACACGTGGTCCATGGACTCCACAGCGCCACAGAACCACCAGTTGGGCTGGGAGTCCGTGAACCACTGCAATCTGCGGTTGCAGGGGACTGCTGCATGCAGCACCCTCCACCCCAGATCCCCGAGAGAAAGGGGGAGGACTCCCGCGTAGAGGGCTCTCTACTGGGGATCCCCACTGCCCGGTGGCAAATGGGCACACCAAGGCGTGTCCGGATGGTGGATGAGGGAGAAGAGGACCACATACTTTTTTTTCTTATCTATTTTTTCCTTTTTTCTTTTTTTTTCTTATTTTACCCCCACACTACCGCCTAACTGCGGTAGTGTTTATTTTTTTTCCCCCCAGCACCCATAGTGTGTGTGTGCAGGTGTGAGACACAGTGACCGACACAAAATGTACAAATCTTTATTCAATATCCACCACCAGGAAAAAATAGAAAAACACCCAAGTGGCCAGTGACAAGCAGTGACCTTCACATCAAAGGGCAATGCTGTGTGATCAAAACAGTGAAGGGGAGGGCAAGGACTAAATCAAAATAGCGTTGGAGGGGGAAATGATGCACTCCACTCCCTGCGGCACCCACCTCTCCCTGAACAACTCCAGGGTGTTGGTGGACACCGCGTGCTCCTTCTCCAAGGACACCTGGGCCCTAACGTAACCGCGGAAGAGAGGCAGGCAGTCAGCCCTAACGACCCCCTCCACGGCCCGCTGCCTGGACCTGTTTATGGTCAGTTTGGCCAGGCCCAGGAGCAGACCCACGAGGAGGTCTTCAGACCTGCCCTCCCTCTTCCACACCGGGTGCCCGAAGATCAGGAGTGTGGGACTGAAGTGCAACCAAAAACAGAGGAGAAGGTTTTTGAGAAAATCAAAGAGGGAGTGCAAACGCCCACACCCAATATACACATGGTCCACGGACTCCACAGCGCCACAGAACCACCAGTTGGGCTGGGAATCCGTGAACCACCGCAATCTGCGGTTGCAGGGGACTGCTGCATGCAGCACCCTCCACCCCAGATCCCCGAGAGAAAGGGGGAGGACTCCTGCGTAGAGGGCTCTCTACTGGGGATCCCCACCGCCCGGTGGCAAATGGGCACACCAAGGCGTGTCCGGACGGTGGATGAGGGAGAAGAGGACCAAATACTTTTTAACAAGTGATGCTAATCAGTGATTGGGAGATTGCTGATTAGTTTCCTTCCAATGCAAGAGGGTATAATAACATCATTGTGAGCTCAACTAGCAAGTCTGGACTCAATGGATTGCAATTTTATTTCTGAATTAGAACATTATGGGGTTGGGTCTCACTCAAGTCGCCCTATTATATGAACGATATTATTAAATTGGAGTGGGTTCAGAAATGATTTACCAGGCTGTTGTCAGGAATGGAAGGTTTGACATATAAAGATAGGCTGAATAGGCTGGGACATTTTTCACTTGAGTGTAGGAGATTGAGCGGTTACCTTATAGAGGTTTATAAAATCATGAGGGGCATAGAAAATGTGAAAAGCAGAAGACTTTTCTCTAAGGTGTGGGAGTTCAAAACTAGGGGCATTTTTTTAAGGTGAGAGGAGAAAGATTTAAAAATGACATGAAGGGCAACATTTTTACACAGAGTGAAATGTGTGAAATGAACTGCAAGAGGCAGTGGTGGATACAGGTACAGTTATAACATTTAAAAGTCATTTGGAAATGAATAGGAAAGGCTTACAGGGATAGGGGACAAATGCAGGCAAGTTTAGTTTTGGAACATGGTCGGCTGGACTAGTTGGACTGAAAAGTCACACAGCGTGGAAACAGACCCTATCAGTCTAAGTGTCTTGAACACCAAAATCAAAGTGCTAGATTAGAGTGGTGCTGGAAAAGCACAGGTCAGGCAGCATCTGAGGAGCAGGAAAATCGACCTTCTTCAGGAATAGATAAAGGGCTTTTGCCTGAAACGTTGATTTTCCTGCTCCTCGGATGCTGCCTGTCCTGCTGTGCTTTTCCAGCACCACTCTAATCTAGACTCTGGTTTCCAGCATCTGCAGTCCTTGTTTTTACCAAAATCAAGGTTGACATTCCAGGTCAATACTGAGAGAGTGTTGTGTTGTGAGTGATACCACATTTTCAATGAAATATAAAACAGAGACATGACTCCTATCTTAGATGTAAAAGATCCTGTAGGCACTATCTGAAGAAGTCCATGCAATGGTGATGATGTTCCTAAGGCATTTACATCCATAAAACCAACCCCTAAAATAAGTAATCTGTTTTTTTTTCTTATTGCTGTTTTGGAGGTTGTGCTGTGTGTAAACAGATGTTATATTTTCTACTTATAGGTGGAATGCTATAAAGGGTGGCTCAGTGATTAGCACTGCTGCCTCACAGTGCTAGGGACTCGGGTTCAATTCCACTCTCAGGCAACTGTCTATGTGGAATTTGCACATTTTCCCCATGCTTGCGTGGGTTTCCTTCCGGTGCTCCCGTTTCCTCCCACGGTCTAAAGATGCGCGAGTTACGTGGATTAGCTATGGGAAATGCAGGGTTAAGGGGATGGGGTCGATCTCTTTGGAGGGTCAGTGTGGAATTGATGGGCTGAATGGCCTGCTTCCATACTGTAGGGATTCGGTGAATCTATGGATTTTAGTTCCAGTCTCTTACGAGAAGCAGCTGATTCAGTTATCACTGATTGTAACAAAAGGCCTGGCCCAAGCTTGATGGGGTAAAATTGGCTGGAGAAAGATTCACCTTGATTGGCTCAACATTTTTGATCAGAAAATGGCAACCTGAGTGAAGTCCTATTTAAATACCTGGATATTTTCTAAGAAGGTCCAGGGACTATGAAAGGAGCCAAGGCCACCTTGGATGTTGACTAAGAAGCAATTCCCTGATTCTGCAAGACCCACCCAATGCCATGTGCCTTACTGGCAAAAGTAGAGGCAGAAATCCAAAGGTTGGAAAGCGAAAGGATCATCAAATCAGTCGTTCACAGTATGGACTGCCCTGGTCACATCAATTGTGAAGTCCAACAAATTGGTTCGCCTTCGTGAGGATTTTAAACAAATGGTAAACAGCTTTTCATAGCTCGCAAGTGAATTGATATGCAAAGCTGGTATTATTGGGGGGGGGGGGGAGGTGAGTGATGCTGTCTTTCATGAAGCTGGATGTGAGGCATGAGTACTGGCAATTGCAGTTAGATGAGGATTCTCAGCAGTACACTCCAATTAATATCCATAAGGGTTTGTACCAATATATGAGACTCCCATTTGGGGTATCATCAGCCTGTGAAATTTTTCAGTGGACAATGGAAAATGCTTTTCAAGGCCTATCCAGGCCACTATTTATCTTGACGGTGTGCTAGATTAGATTCCCCACAGCCCCACTAGTCCATACCAACCCCCTGAAGAGTAACCCACCCAGACACATTCCCCCTGACTAATGCACCTAACTCTCTGGGCAATTTAGCATGACCAATTCACCTAACCTGCACATCTTTGGACTGTGGGAAGTAACCCATGCAGACACAGGAAGAATGTGCAAACTCTGTACAGACAGTTGCCCGAGGCTGGAATCGAATCTGGGTCCCTGGAGCTGTAAGGCAGCAGCGCTAACCACTGAGCCACCGTGCTGCTTTGTGCTAATAACGGGAAAGACCAATAAGGAGAACTTTTAGAAGTTGAACATAGCCTTTAGACGTTTCTCCCTTAGAAGGGAAAAATGAATGTTCAGGTCAACCCAAGTGACAAATCTAGAGTAAAAGAGCTGACAAGATTAGATTATACCCATTTGAAGAGCCTGTATTGCTTCTAAATTTTCTGGGCGCACTGCCAGTCACAGCTGACAATATCAGACTTTGGATGCAGAAAGATCTGGTCCTGGCAAGACTGAAACAGCTGGTGGTGATGGGGGAAAGCAAAGGGCTGTCACAACCAGAACTGAAACTGTTTTGGGCCTGCACAGACCAGATCACAGGAGAGGACGGCATATTATTATGGGGGAGCAAGGGTGATTGTCCCCCTGAATTCTACCAGGGTCATCCAAAAATGAAGATGTTGGCGAGAAGTTATGTCTGGTGGCCAAGATTGGATGCAAACTTTGCTATGTTGGTGAGGCAGTGTCCAACGCGCCAACAAGGACAAAAATTACCATCAGCAGTTCCCGTATTTCCGTGGGAATGGCCAGGTAAGCCCTGGACTCAGTTACACATTGACTATGCACGTCCTTTCATGGGCTCAATATCTTTGTCATTGTGGCGGCCACATAGTGTTTAGACAAGCACTGCATTCATTCATCAAACACAGGGACAACAATAGAAAAACTGAACTCATCTTTTGCATTTCAAGGATTCCTGCAAGTGTTGGTCACAGAAAATGGGCCATCATTTTCCAGCAGGGAATTTGAGTATGTGGTAAAGCTGAATGTCATTCAATGTATAAGGACTGCTCCATACCATCTATCATCCAATGGTCTTGCAGAAAGAACAATCCAAAATTGCTTAAAGAAACAGCCTACTACTTCATTCAATACTAAACTGTCTGGTTCGTATTTGTTTATAGGACCACTTCTCATGCAATTTAGGGATACCTCCAGCAGAGTTGCTAATGGGGAAAACACTCTGTACCAGGTTAAATCTGATCTTCCTGGACCTGGGGGGCGGGGGGGTCAGAAACTGCAGGAAGGAAACTGCAGGGGATGAGCACAATTGAAATGTGGAGGTTGTTCAAGGAGCAACTACTGTGTGTTCTTGCTAAGTATGTACCTGTCAGGCAGGGAGGAAGTGGATGAGCGAGGGAACCGTGGTTTACTAAAGAAGCTGAATCTCTTGTCAAGAGGAAGGAGGAGGCTTGTGTGAAGATGAGACATGAAGGCTCAGGTAGGGTGATTTAGAGTTACAAGTTAGCCAGAAAGGACCTAAAGAGAGAGCTAATATGAGCCAGGAGGGGACATAAGATGTCTTTGGCAGGGAGGATCAAGGAAAACACTAAAACTTTCTATCGATATATCAGGAATAAATGAATGACTAGAGTAAGGTTAGGACCAGTCAAGAACAGTAGTGGGAAGTTGTGCGGGGAGTCCGAGGAGATAGGAGAGGCGCTAAAAGACTATTTTTCAGCAGTATTCACACAGGAGAAAGACAATGTTGTTGAGGACAATACTGCGATTCAGGCTATTAGACTAGACGGGACTGAGGATCATAAGGAGGAGGTGTTAGCAATTCTGGAAAGTGTGAAAATAGATAACTTCCCTGGCCAGATGGGATTCATCCTAGGATTCCCTGGGAAGCTAAGGGAAGAGATTGTAGAGCCTTTGGCTTTGATCTTTATGTAGCCATTGTCTACAAGAATAATGCCAGAAGATTGGAGGGTAGCAAATGTTGTCCCCTTGTTCAAGAAGGAGAATAGAGACAACCCTGATAATTATAGACCTCTGAGCCTTACATCAGTTGTGGGTATAGTGTTGGAAAGGATTTTGAGAGATAGGATTTATAATCATGTAGAAAGGAATAATTTAATTGGGGATAGTCAACACGATTTTGTGAAGGATTGGTCGTGCCTCTCAAACCTTACTGAGCTCTTTGAGATGGTGATCAAACAGGTGGATGAGAGTAAAGTGATTCATGTGGTATATATGGATTTCAGTAAAGTGTTTGGTAAGGTTCCCAAGGTGGACTATATAAGAAAGTACAGAGGCATGGGATTGAGAGTGATTTAGCAGTCTGGATCAGAAATTGGCTAGTTGTGAGAAGACAGTGGCTGGTGGTTGATGGGAAATGTTCATCCTGGAGTTCAGTTACTAGTGGTGTACCACAAGGATCTGTTTTGAGACCACTGCTGTTTGTCATTTTTATATATGGCTTGGATGAGGGTGTAGAAGGATGGGTTAGTAAATTTGTAGATGATGCTCAGGTTGGTGGAGTTGTAGACCGCACAGAAGGATGTTGCAGGTTATAGAGGGACATAGATGAGCTACAGAGTTGGGCTGAGAGGTGGCAAATAGTGTTCAACATCGAAAAGTGTGAGGTGATTCACTTTGGAAGGCATAACAGGAATACAGAGTTTTGGGCTATTGGTAAGGTTCTTTGTTGTATGGATGAGCAAAGGTTGGTAGGGTTGTTAAGAAGGCATACGGTATGTTAGCATTTATTGGTAGAGGGACTGAGTTTCGCAACCATGAGATCATGTTGCAGCTGTACAAAACTCTGGTGTGGCTGCACTTGGAATATTGCATACAGTTCTGGTCACCACATTAAAGGAAGGATGTGGAAGCATTGGAAAGGATGCAGAGGAAATTTACCAAGATGTTGCCTGGTATGGAGGGAAGGTCTTATGAGGAAAGGCTGTGGGACTTGAGGCTGCTTTCATGAAGAGAGAAGAAGGTTGAGAGGTGACTTAATAGAGACATACAAGATGCACGGAGGATTAGATAGGGTGGACAGCGAGAGCCTTTTTCCTTGGATGGTGATGGCTAGCATGAGGAGACATAGCTTTATATTGAGGGATAATAGACATAGGACAGATGTCAGAGGTAGGTTTTTTACTCAGAGAGTAGTAAGGGCATGGAATGCACTGCCTGCAACAGTAGTAGACTCACCAACTTTAAGGACATTTAAATGGTCCTTGGATAAACATATGGATGATAATGAAATAGTGTAGATTAGATGAGGTTCAGATTGGTTTCACAGATTGGCGCAACATTGAGGGCCTAAGGGCCTGTACTACGCTACAGTGTTCTATGTTCTATGTTCTAGAACCCATGAGTTCTCCCTCTCCATCAAATATTGAAGAAACCTCAGAAGCTGAGACAGACAGAGCAGATGCCGCTGCCTTGACTACTTTCGCTGCTTGAAGAAGAGAGTTAATTTCTTCTGAGACATTTCAGAGCAAGAGGTGGGCTACTGTGTGTTCCATGCCACTGTATCAGAGGCAGAGTTGGAGGAACCTGACTCGGTGCTAATATGCACCAGGAGGAGCTCCAAAAAACGGTCTGTGTCCTCAGACTCAGAGGGAGAGGGATGTAAGTGATCGTAATGTGATTAGGGCTGTTAATTGGGTCCAATCAGGAACCCCTAGATCAGTGTCAGTAAAGGGGTAACTTAGAGACACAATACCAGCCTCTGCAGTGTTATTTCAGGAGGAAGTGCAAGAGTTTATGGGAGGGATTGCAGAGAATGAGGTATCGGTGATCAAAGGCACAACTGCCAATAGTCACTGCCAATGCACAAGAGACAGCTGCAGGGGGATTGAGAAGCTATGGACCAAGGTATACAATTGAAGGAGATTGCAGACATGAGGGTGAACGAGCAACCATGTGTGAGTTTAAATTTGTGGATAACATTTTAAATTGTGAGGTGTTGACAAATGAGTGTCAGTGGAGGTTGGGAAGGACAGGGGTAATGGGTAAGCAGGTTGGGGTAGGGAATAGAATTCAGTTGGCAGATAGGTGAGCTACAGTTTATTATAGATTCAGAATAGATGGCCAGCCAGCTCAACATTTCAGTCATGATGTTTGGAGATAAATTGTCAATGGATTATAGCTGGACAGAGCTAGACATTGTTTGTAGGTAATGCTTTTGATAGAGAGAATATGAGGTTAGAAACTCAACTTAAAGTTGATTAGGATGTGAGGTTGTGACCAATTTGATTCAGGCCATATCAGTGAAGGAATCTTGGAGCAGAATTTATGGTGGAGCCAAAGACAATCATTTCACTCTTCCCAATGTTTAGTTGAACGAAGCTACAATTTATCCAGGACTGGATGTGAGACAAACAGTTTTACTGCAGGGGCAGTGGATGGCTTGAAAGAAATGGTAAGAATGGTAGATCTGGGCGTCATCAACAAAAATTAGATACTGACATTATAATGTTTAGGTGCTCTCATCAAAGATGTGTGAAAAAACAAACAGAAAAAAATTAAGAGGGAGTAAGATGAGAGGAGTACTGATATACTTAGAACAAGCTCTGGAACAGATTAAACTGAAAGACACCTTCAATACAATGTGCAGTTCCTCATACTGCCCTTAGAAATCATCTTCATTAACATGCTCATGTCTATGGAGGGAACTTGAACCCACAATCTTGAGACTCAGAGGCACAAGTGTGAGTATTGAGCCAAGGTACAATGTGGAGCTGACAATTCAGTGACATAATGGGACTAATCATTTCCTTCTGTGCTGCAGTTTCCATGATTCTAAGAACAGAAGGCTTACCTGTTTCTTTCATTAAATCCTTGGACCTGTTCACCCTTTAGCGAAATCATAAATTGATCCAATTCCATTTTGAATGCTCCACCTGGTTCACTGGTGAACACTCCATTCAGGAATCACTTGGGTACTATTCCATAATTTAGTTCATTGCCTCTTTAACTGGCAATCCTCCACTAACTGGTTATCCATCCCTGGTTTTGAAAGAAACATTGTCAATGAGTAATGTGATTAATTTTTGAGAAGCATCAAATCATTTAAATCTGAAATTCATTCATGACTTAAGCCCTTGACAAACAAATGAAGAGGTTTTCCTAATCCTTTCTGGGGATTATTCTACCCCTTTAAGAATTTGAATCACATCCTTCTCATACATTTTCTTTGTGAAAGTGTATTTTGTTTCCATAGCTTCACCTCAAAGTTCAAACAACCCAAAGGCTGGAATTACAGTTACTGAATCATAGAGTAAATTCAATGATGCTTTGTGTCCGACATGAAACATGTCTGTAGGAATTTGGTTTAAAGATGTGCTCTTAATATTTCAGGGTGACAGTGACTGGAAAACCCACAACCCCAATGAACAAAGCTCCATGAAAGATTATCACTGTCGCTGAATTTACAAATGGTCCATTGCCTAGATCCCATTGAATGGGCTGAACGGCCTTTATCTGCATCACAACGGCTCTCTGACTGTCACCCATTTTTATTTCATGGATCAGCAGAGGAGATGCAATTACACTACCGTATGTATGTTCAGATTTGTGCACCACACATCTGGAAGGGTATACTCATCTTTGAAGGGGTGCAACACAGATTAACCAAAGTTTTACTGGCTTAAATGGTTAAATTATGAGGACAGGTTTCATGGCCTATGCTTGTTTTTCATCAAGTATAGAAGCTTAAGGGGTGACTAATGGAGCTGTTTAAGGTGATCAAAGGAATTGATAGGATACACAGAGATAAATTATTTCCTCTAATGAATGAGACCAGCATAAGGGACATAACCATAAAATTAAATCTAGGTTGACTATTCACAGAAGATATCAGGAAACATTTTTCAAAGAGAAAGGAAATATTTCCTTTTGAAGTTTGGACGTCAATTGAAAACTGAGATTGTAAAATCTGGCACAGATATTAAGGGTTAAATCACAAAGGTGGGTAAATGGAGTGAAGCCATGATCAAAGTGATTAGCAGAACAGAAAAAAGGTTTCAGAAGGTAAATGACCTCGTCTTGTTCCACCGTGTGCCCTCTTCTGGCTCATAGAAACATAAATGCAATAGGAATTTCCCCACTTTAAAGTGTAGCATGAATGAAGGAATCAAAGGAAATATGAAATGGCCTCCAGTGAAATTAGAATAAGCAAAGAAATAATTACTCCTTGGAAAGTTCCATCTTCCCTCTTCAGGCCTGTTTTAACAGGGAGAGCTGATGTGAGAGAAGGCTCCACTCCATGAACATGTTTTTCCATTTTTGGTGACTGATGTGGTGAGCTGTTTGGGGTCCAAACTGTAATTCTACTCTAAAGCACAGAGACACATCATGCTGTGGATGGTTAATTATCTTGCCATTAACCTATTTTCATTAGTATCCCTTCTCACATCTGATTTGCCTGCACATATTTTACTCCATTATGGATGATTTCTCTTCCATTTTCTTCGTTCTTCCCTTAGAGAACAGTTTGAAATGGTGAAAGGGTTGTCAAAATGATGAATATTCTGACAGTCTAGAATGTCAATGCTCCTTACAGATGTAATCATCTTTATACAAGTTGAAACAGCAGGGTTAGTCCTACAGAAGGAGAAGGTTTTAAGGGTTTGCAGAACCCATACAGTGAAGATCTCATTCCCACACACTACCCCAAACATCCTGTTAGATCTCCACCCAGAATTCAGATCTGGAGATTGGTCTCCACTCATCGAGACTGTCTTGACCGTACATGAATTCTACACCTTCTGACTCAGAGGCAGGAACAAGTGACAGGAAAAGGCACACTCCTCAGTTCTGTGTGTCAGGCAGAACAAGTTGGTGATAGATTCGAGGCTCGAGAGTGGTACTGGAAAAGCACAGCAAGTCAGGCAGCATCCGAGGATCAGGAGAATCAACTTTTCGAGCATAAGCCCTTCATCAGGAATGGGGAGCTGGGGAGCTGAGAGATAAATGGGAGGGAGGGTGGAGCTGGGAGGAAGGTGGTTGAGAATGCAATAGGTAGATGAAGGTGGCGGAGAAGGCAATAGGTCGGAGAGGAAGGTGGAGCGGATAAATGGGAAAGACGATAGACAGGTCAAGAGGCAGTGCTGGATTGGAGGCTTGGGACTGGGATAAGGTGGGGGAAGGGGAAGTGAGGAAATTGGTCAAGTCACAATAATGCTGTGTAGTTGCAGGGTCCCAAGGCAGAAGATGAGGCATTCTTCTTCCAGGCATTTCGTGGTCAGAGTTTGGCAGTGGAGGAGGCCCAGTACCTGCATGTCCTTGGTGTATTAGGAGGGGGTGTTGACGTGATCAGCCATGGGGTGGTGGGGTTGGTTGGTGTGTGTCCCAGAGATGTTCTCTGAAAAGATCCATAAGTTGGTGTCCTGTCTCTCCAATGTAGAGGAGATCACATCAGGTGCAATGAATACAGTAGATGACATTGGTGGAGGTACATGAAAAAAGCTGTTGGATGTGGAAGGATCCTTTGGGGCCTTGGACGGAGGTAAGGAGGGGAGGTGTGGGTGGAGGTTTTGCACTTCTTGCAATGGCAGAGGAATGTGCTGGGAGTGGGGTGAGGGCTGGTATAGGGTGGGGGGGGTGTGTGGATTGGACAGGGAATGGTCTCTCCAAAATGCTGATAGGGGTAGAGAGATAGAGTCATAGAGATGTACAGCATGGAAACAGACCCTTCGGTCCAACCCGTCCATGCCGACCAAATATTCCAACCCAATCTAGTCCCACCTGCCAGCACCCGGCCCATATCCTTCCAAACCCTTCCTATTCATATACCCATCCAAATGCCTCTTAAATGTTGCAATTGTACCAGCCTCCACCACATCCTCTGGCAGCTCATTCCATGCACGTACCACCCTCTGCGTGAAAAAGTTGCCCTTAGGTCTCTTTTATATCTTTCCCCTCTCACCCTAAACCTATGTCCTCTAGTTCTGGACTCACCGACACCAGGGAAAAGACTTTGTCTATTTATCCTATCCATGCCCTTCATTATTTTGTAAACCTCTATAAGGTCACCGCTCAGTCTCTGACACTCCAGAGAAAACAGCCCCAGCCTGTTCAGCCTCTCCCTGTAGCTCAGATCCTCCAACCCTGGCAACATCCTTGTAAATCTTTTCTGAACCCTTTCAAGTTTCACAACATCTTTCCAATGGGAAGGAGACCAGAATCGCAAGCAATATTCCAACAGTGGCCTAACCAATGTCCTGTACAGCTGCAACATGACCTCCCAACTCCTGTACTCAATACTCTGACCAATAAAGGAAAGCACATCAAACGCCTTCTTCACTATTCTATCTACCTGTGACTCCACTTTCAAGGAACTATGAACCTGCAGTCCAAGGTCTCTTTGTTTAGCAACACTCCCTAGGACCTTACCATTTAGTGTATAAGTCCTGCTAAGATTTGCTTTCCCAAAATGCAGCACCTCGCATGTATCTGAATTAAACTCCATCTGCCACTTCTCAGCCCATTGGCCCATCTGGTCCAGATCCTATTGTAATCTGTAGGGAGGGAAATATATCCCTAGTGGTAGGGTCTGTTTGTATGTGGCGGATGATGATGCGATGTATACAGAGGTTGGTGGGGTGAAAGGTGAGGACCAGGAGTTTCTAACCTTGTTGCATTGGGAGGGGTGGGGTTCCAGGGCAGAGGTGCAAGACGTGTGTCAGATCCACTCATCCCCACCAACCCTCATCCCACTCCCGGCACTTCCCCTGTTACGGTAAGAAGTGCACCCCACCAACCTCCGTATACATTGCATCATCCTCCACCAATTCTACTACCTACCAACAAACCCCACCACTAGGGATATATTTCCCTCCTCACCCCTATTAGCATTTCAGACAGACCATTCCTTCCGCGATTCCCTTGTCTGATCCATCCCTGCGCTCCCCCCACCCCCACCAACCATCCCTCATCCCACTCCTGGCACCTTGCCCTGCCACCACAAGAAGTGCACTGCCTCGTGGCTGATCACTTTAACTCTCTCTCCCACTACCCCAAGGACATTCAGATCATGTGCCTCTTCCATGGCCAAACTCTAGCCATCTGATGCCTGGAGGAAGAACGCCTCATCTTCTGTCTTAGGACCTGTAACCACACGGGATCAATGTGAATTTCACCAGTTTCCTCATTTCCCCTCCTGCCACCTCCAACTTGGCACCATCTTCGACCTGTCTATTGTCTTTCCCATCTATCCACTCCACCCTTCTCTCTGACCTATCACCTTCTCTGCCACAATCATCTACCTATTGCATTCTCAGCCACCTTCCCCTCAGCCCTACCCCCTCCCATTTATCTCTCAGCTCCCCGGCCCACCAGCCTCATTCCCAATGAAGGGTTTATGCCCGAAATGTCGATACTCCTGATCCTCGGATGTTGCCTGACCTGCTGTGCTGTTCCAGCAACACATTCTCAACTCTGATCTCCAGCATCTGCAGTCCTCACTTTCTCCTATAGATTTGGGGCTGCCAATTTCCAACCAAACACTGAATAAGGTGAACTGAGTCTTGGAAAAGGACTTCTTATTGCATTAATTGCTCAGCTTTGGTTCAGTATCAAGTTAGTCCAGTTGACAGCTAGGTTTACCAAGGGAAATTGCAAAATTGTTCACCTTTAATGTACAACCATCGCATATCCAAGTCTATAAAATTCTCCAGATTTCTAGATTTCAGATAGCATCAATGAAATATTCTATCAAGAACATGTTATACGGAGGGACTGTTTCTACCTTTTTTGTTTTATAAGAATTTAAATAATTGGTGACTTGTTTTTGCTTACTGTTACTGTGTTATTGTTATATTTTTAAGTAAATTGTACCAGTCTCATTCTTTTCACTTCCTTTCAAAACCATGATAGAGTTTCCCTTATTCTCAGCTTTCACCCATCCAGTCTGCACATTCAATGGATTATCCCCCATTATTTCCATCTCCCCAGTATGATGCCACCACCAAACACATCTTCCCCTCCCTTCCTCTCTCTGATGACAACACTGTTATCTCCATTATACACTGATGCATCCCTCAATCACCCACAATTGTCCTTCACTTTTCTATGACATGTTTCCAGAGCTTAAAAATGTGTTGCTGGAAAAGCGCAGCAGGTCAGGCAGGATCAAAGGAGAAGGAGAATCGATGTTTCAGGCGATTTGGCCCGAAACGTTGATTCTCCTTCTCCTTTAATGCTGCCTGACCTGCTGTGCTTTTCCAGCAACACATTTTTAAGCTCTGATCCCCAGCATCTGCAGTCCTCACCTTCTCCTATGACACGTTTCCATCCAAGCATAAGGATGCAGCAAATCCCTTTCACTTCCCCCTTTCTCACCATTCACAGCCCCAAACACTCCTCCAGATGAAACAGCGATTTCCTCGCACTTCTCTCAATCTGGTGTACTGTATAGATTGTTAATGATGTAGTCTCAATTACTTTAGCAAGACCAAGGGCAAACTGGACGTGTGCTTTGTAAAATACTACATTCAGTTGCAAGCAGGATTCTGGCTTCCAGTCACCTATCCTGTATTCTCTACTTTGCCCTACATTGATGTATTTGACTTCAACTTCATGTATTTATTCAGCTTCTCCTTAAACATTCATTGCTTCAACTGCTCCTGCTGATAAGGAGCTCCATTTTCTAGCCACTCTCTGAAGAAGGAGATGTCTCCCAATTAGGTTTATTAGTGATTACCATACATTTATGATCTCTAATCTCGACTCAAGTGGAAACATCTCTGTAGCTGTGTCAAATGTCTGCATGACTTTCCAAACGAAGTCGCTTCTCAGTCTTCCTTTTCCTAAAGAGATGAGCCCCAACATGTATAGTCTCAAAGTAACTTTCGATTAAAAATATTCAGTTTCTCCTTCCAGAGATTGCTGCCAGACCTGCTGAGTATTTCTAGTACCTCTTTTTATTTCAGATTTCCAGCAAACATGTATTGCTTTTTGTTATCACAGCCTTGTTCAATCCTTCTTGATATTTATACTTTTTCAGTTCTGCTTTAACTCTAGTTACAGTTTAACACTCTTATTCCTGACTCAGCTTCTTTAATGATATACCCTTCCGTTTGAAATCATAGCTGCTATTTTTGTAGGAATGACTGATTCAAGTGTTCTATTGGTGAAGTCTCAGCATCTAGTGTTTAACTATATCTTTTTCTTCTCAACTTGTTGTTTTCACACATCTGTAAATACAGATACTTTAATATTAGTATTTTATAGACATTCAACATATATGGGAATACGATAGAAAAAAAAATAAACTATTTCCTTTGGCATAAAGGTTGGTGAACATATTGTACTAATTCAAAATAATTGGCAAAAAAAAGGAAAGGAAGACGAGGAGTTTTTTTTAATCTTAAACGTTTGTTAATTCATTCATGGAATGTGGACATCCCTGGCTGGGCCAGCATTTATTGCCCATCCCATAGCTGCTTTTGAGAAGGTGGTGGTGAGCTGCCTTCTTGAACCACTGCAGTCGATGTGCTGAAGGTAGACCCACAATGTCATCAGGGAGGGAATTTCAGGATTTTGACCCAGCAACACTGAAGAAACAGTGATATATTTCCAAGTCAGAATGGTGAGTGAGGGAAATGTGCAGGTGGTGGTGTTCCCATGTATCTGCTGCTCTTGTCCTTCTAGATGGAAGTGGTTGTGGGTTTGGAAGGTGCTGTCTAAGTATCTTTGGTGAATTTCCACATGGCACTGTGTCGATAGTATACACTGTTGTTACTGAATGTTGGTGGTGGAGGGAATGGATGCTTGAGGATGTGATGTCAGTCATGCAGGCTGCTTTGACCTGGATGGTGTCAAGCATCTTGAGTGTTGTGGGAGCTGTACTCATCCAGGCAAGTGAGGAATATTCCATCACATTCCTGATTTGTGCCTTGTATATAATGGACAGCCGTTGGGCAATGAGGAGGTGTGTTACTCGCTGCAGTATTCCTAGCCTCTGACCTGCTATTGTAGCCACTATAGTTATATGGTTTGTCTAGTTCTGTTTCTGGTCAATGATAAACCCCAGGACATTGATAGTAGGGAATTCAATGATGGTAACAGCATCGAATGTCAAGGAGTGGTGTTTAGATGATCATTGCCTGGCATTTATGTGGTGAGAATGTTACTTGCAACTTACCAGCGCAAGCATGGATATTGTCCAGGTCTTGTTGCATTTGGACATGCACTGCTTCATTATCTGAGGATTTGTGAGTGGTGCTGAACATTGTGCTGTGCAATCACTGGTGAATGTGCCCACTTTTGACTTTATGGTGAAACAGTTAAAGAGGATTGAGTCTATGACATAACACTGAGGAACTCTTGCAGAGATATCCTGGAGCTAATACCACTGACCAACAACCACAACCATCTTCCTATTTGCCAGATATGAGTCCAAACACTATCACTATGACAAGAAAATGTGCTTTGTAAATTTATTTGTCATTTTTAAGCATGAAACTAGAAGAGTAGATAAACATTACTCGGTATATATCGTGTACTTGGATTTTAAAAACACATTCTATAAGTGGGGACAGTAGTCAGTGGGATAGTCAAGGAGGCGGGTAGAGACTCTTTTGCAGAAGTGTAGCATCATGTTTACTACTTGCATATATGCAGGCAGCTGGTGGCTATCTTTGCCATCTTGGCATTGAGAACACAAACTCCATTTTAGATTTGGCAGGTTATAATGAATGGAGTGCCAAAAGAATCAGTACTTGTACTCCAGCTACTTAAAAGGACCTGGAACACAGGGAATGAAGGATGAAGGGGACTTAGTTTATTTAGGATATGTGCAGCAAAGTCAGATATCAGCCTGTCACAAATTGTAAATATTGTGTATGCAGCAGCAGCAAGAAAATGTCAAGAAAGAAAGGAAAGCCCTTTTATATAAAATGGTCCAATCCCATTGCTCGGCAACTGTTTTTATTAGTTGCATTGGCAAATATGGCTGTCACTTTCTGTGACTGGAGTAAAGGGAGAATTGAGTTTTTGTTCACATTGATTGATCAGGGCACTCGGCTCAATTTTGTGCACTTTGTGAAGTGGTGTTGTGACAATTTGCAGCAATGACTCAGGAAAATAGTGTTTTGGTTTAAAGTCTTACATAAAAGGATGGTACATCTGATGTGCTCCAGTACATAACTCTGACAGCCTAACATTGCACTGTTAGAGATTCTTCACTCAAGCTTGGGCCAATTATTGCCATAATGTGTCTCTAGTTAGATCATTCTCTTGGTGACCTAAAGTGCTTCACAGACAACAGAACATCTTTGAAATGAATTCACTTGCAATGTAAGTACAGCAAGGGCATGCACTGTGATCGGCCTTCGCTCAGCAACATAGTGGATTGATAGTCAATGTCATCCTGATCCTCCCAAAGGTGAATTAATATTCTCTTTCACAGCAGTTTGAACCACTTCCTCCAGAGGATTTAACTCTAGAAGGGGAGTTGGCATTAGGACATCCCTTCTGGATCTACCACCCTGTATAAGGGCAACACTGACAGAAACCTGTGAGCTCAATGTTCGTTCACTATCCTGTTGGGCTCACAGATACCCAACAGAGAGAACTTGCCTGAAAAAAAGGTTCTTCAATTATCTTGTCCAGGGTTGCAAATCTCTTGGATTGTCCTGCAGTTTCAGGAACTAAAGGTCCAGCTCTTGAGCAATGTTATGAGAAAAAGGTTCAAAATATAGGGATGGTTTCTGAAAATAGGATATTTATTAATTTTCATCTATTACTTGTGAAAGCTTGGGAGATGGAAAAAGTTGGGAATTATCCAAATGGGTTAAGAAGAGCCTGTTTAATTTCTCATTGGCGCAGGAAGGCAGTGTTCCACAACAATGGGCATGTTGGATAACCAATGTAAGGCACCAGGTTGGATCAGGGCAATTGATGGCTGGAGGTCATATGATGAAACCTACAGGAGGATGTTAACCAGAAACCGCAGTCTTGATTGATGCTATGGGGTCAGGCCCATTTGAGTTAGAAGGTTGTGTCCAAATTTCTCCATGACATTATACCTTCTTTAAAATCCATTCATGAGATCTGGGTGTCACTGGCCAGGCCAGCATTTATTACTCATCCCCAACTGTCCTGAGGGCACTTAAGAGTCAACCACATAATTTTGGACCTGGAGTCACATAAAGACCAGACCAAGTAATGACATTAGAGAAACAATGTGACAATCATTATGGTTTACATGGTCATCATTGAACTCTTAATTCCACCCAGCTTCCATGGCAGGGTTTGAACCAAAGTCCCCAGAATATTACTTGGATTTCTGGATTAATGGTCTAACAATAATACCAAGAGGTCATCACCTCCCCATCAAGTTTCTTGAATACTGTTGGAGCTGCCCTCATCCAGGCAAGTGGGGAATATTCCATCACACTCCTGACTTGTGCCATTTAGGTGGTGGACAGGGTTTGGGGAGTCAGGTAGTGAATAGTGTGCTGCAGGATTCCTGGCCTCTGACCTGTTCTTGTAGCCACAATATTTACATGGCTAGTCCAGTTCAGTTTCTTGTCAATAGTACTGCCCAGGATATTGATAGTAGGGGATTCAGTAATGCCATTGAACGTCAGCGTTGATGGTTAGATTCTTTCTCTTGTTGGCAATTCATTGCCTGGCATTTGTAAGGCCCACAGGTTATCCACCATATTGGATAAAGTGAATGAGCTACCTTTGGGAGAGTAGTTTGGCAATGGTTTAAGTGCAAAATAATTTATGCATTATTTTCTGATTTTTGTTCACTTCAGTACTCACAACATGCTGACCTCACACAACAGAAAGTAATACTACCTAGTACAAGGGTGTCCTTGCATGTGCTATTTCATGGGATTATGTGATACTGACAGGTTTGTTGATGGTTTACAATTTCAGGGCTTTGTTTTTCTTAGAATTATAGTATTGTGCGGCACAAATGAAGACCATTCAGCACTTCATGGCTGTGCAGCTCTTTGCAATAGCAATCTGATTTATCCCAGTCTTTGTCCTGTCTCCATTGCTTTGCAAATCGTTCACTTTTAAGTATGATTTCTGGCGACTGTTTGCTTGCATTTTATTAATCTAGCAAGTTCACTTTGTCTGCACACAGCATGATTTTGTTTCTCTTGTATGGTTGTTACTTCTTGCCTCAGAAACATCTGGCTGCAAACATGTATGGTCAGGTAAAGCCTACTTCAGGGCTGGAGGAGCAGCAAAGAATACAGCAGAAACCAGGAGAAGCTGCCAAGTTGAGGAGGAGGAGGAGAACACTGAATATGGGCCCTCATCCAATGACCATCTTCAGGCAGCAACATCCCTCACTTAATTTCACAAAGGTGCAATGTCCGAGGTGCCTTCATTTTATCATGGAGCTGTTACCGGGCAATTTAACTACTACAGTCATAACTTAAACTTCATGCTAGGGCATGGACACCACTGCCTGTGGGTGACAAACATTTCATGGTGCTCATGCCATGGACTATTTTCAAGATGCGTCAGGTCTTATCAGCAACATCACCCGGTTTGCAGTCATCAAATCTCTCTACATCATGACAGGTATTTATATCTCCTTCCTTGTTGATAATATAAAGAGGTTAGGCTCAAGTCTCCCAGTATTCATGTAACATTTGCCTTTCTGATTGAAAGAGAGGTGTGTACGGTGGATTGTATGTAAATGTAATGCACTGGTAGGTTTGCTGGGAGAGTGAACATTCCACATATGAAGCATTTGCTGTTCGTCCAAGACTATCTGGGCAGTAAGGCAGTGGGAGCCATTCCTCTTCATGTAAATGAGAGGACCAATAAAAGCAATCTATTGGTTCATGTGGGTGCCAACTATCACACACCATAGGACTAACCAGATAAGTTATGCAGCTGATACTGATCCCATTGGCCAGCTGATGAGCCAAGATGCTTGATAAACTATTGTGGGGTAATCCAATCTATCCAAATGTGCACAACCAAACATCAGTAGCCCAGAAATATCCTAATTCATAAAAATTGAACTGAAGTTAGCAGTCAGTGGCAGTGGGGAAGTGGGCTGTTGGTCAGGTAGCATAGCTTCTTGGGAGGTAGTCCATGTGCTATTAAGCAGCTTTAAACACTGTCCCCATGCCTGGAAAAGGCTAGACATTCAGAGTGTGCAAATGCTGGTGCAAGTGTATTGAATGATGGATGCTTGTATCTCCTCAGGAATCACATGAGCTTGGCTTATGAGTCCTATTCCCATTTTCCCCATTTAAAACATGGTATTCCTAACAGAAATCCCATAGTGGCTTCATCAAATTGGGAGAAGAGTCAAACATGGAAGCACAAATGCAGAAGATTCCATCAGGTAATGAAAATGTAACAGGGAGATAAAAATGCATAAAGTAGGAAGAAAAGTGGTTTGAAGGAAATCATTCCATGGGATTTTACAAATTACCTGTTGTGTCACTTTAAACATCCTGTTGCCTTTCAATTTCTTCTCAGCATCAATGCCTGGTTGCTTTTTACAGATATTAATTACAATGATCAGAAATGAGATGGAAACTATGGGGAAACTTGACCTCATACCACAGTTATGTACCATTACAACATGATCTCTTATTCTTATCAAGCAACTTTATGGTACCTGTCATTACTTCCAACAGGAAATCTGACAATGCAATGTGGACAACAACTTGTATAATAAGGTCCATTGACACTTACCCCCATCCTTCCATGAAACTGGGTTACAGATAGAATAACTTCTTCCATCTCTTCAATAACCTGTCAATGATGAATGTAAGAGATCCAATGACTTATTTTAAACAATATCAAGTGAACACTCAATATCCTGGTCGATATTTGTTTTGAACAAAGTAGCTGCTCTTTTGTTACAGCAGTGACTATACTGCAATGTACCCACTGGCCATAAAACACAATGGACATAATGTGAGATCATGTCAGGCTCTATATAAATGAATTTTTTTTACGATCTCATGCAACTAAGAATTTTTCCCCCATTAATGAAATCCAATCCATAGCTTATTATCTTTAAACATCATTTTTCCTTTTACCTGCTGACTTCCATCTTCCTCAGGATACCACACTCCATTTTGAAACAGTGAGCGATATCAGAAAATCCCAACTATCACTGGCTATAAAACTGACTCCAAAGATCTGCCAACAATAAGGCAGAAGAAGGATTATTGAGGCAGCTGGACCCTATATCTGTCCAGTTCAGTGTTCATGTCCATAAATACACGTCAAAACAGAAGAGAGAGGCAAGCCAGCCTGTTGATGACTTGGATGAGAACAAATCAAAATGGGTATACTTGTTCATGGTTTACTAAGAGTTAAGCTGATGTTTTCCTATTACATTTAAAGACCGGCAGTTCCTCGAACAACACCTCACGCATTGAAGCTCTGATTTCTGAGGTATTTTAGCTAGCAGAATGATGACATCAGGATCAGGTGACTAAAAGCAGCCAATATGCTCTCTATGAGCAGTTAATGGCTGCTCTCAGTCAGTGCAAATGATTCCCTCTGGAACTTGGTGTCTCCTGCGTGCATGAAATGATAAATGTGAGTTACAGCTGGGCTTTCTGTTGGAAGAGCCTTCTGTGTATTACATACATCTCCTTTGGAGGTGGGTGTCTTGCTTTTAAAAGAAGGCACTGGCCTACCAGTAGGGCCCAACTGATTGACAGCTGTGAGGCAATTATATTCAAGACATTGTCAAAGGGCTCTAATTAAAGGGGCACTGCCTTCATTAGAATCAATTTTCTGTATTTGCAAACACATAATGCTCTATAACGAGAGACAAAAAACATTACAGATGTTTTATTTTCATTATTGCACTTGACCAAGCATCCCCCTTTAATTTAGTAAATGTTTACCGTGCTGTGTAATGGGTTGGTCTCAGGGCAGGTGAAGTATGAGTTATGGGCAGTGCAAAGTTCACTCTGAACTGACCTATCAAAACTGTGATATACAGGCAGAAGGCAATTGCCCTGGGTCTTCAACATTGACTCCGATCTCCATGAAGTCTCATGGCATCAGGTCAAGCATGGAAAAACAAACCTCCTACTGATAGGAGTACTATCCCTGCTCAATTGATGAATCAGCACTTATCCATGTTGAACACTACTTGGAAGA
Organism: Hemiscyllium ocellatum; assembly: GCF_020745735.1. Classification (NCBI taxonomy): domain Eukaryota; kingdom Metazoa; phylum Chordata; class Chondrichthyes; order Orectolobiformes; family Hemiscylliidae; genus Hemiscyllium; species Hemiscyllium ocellatum. The sequence goes on along the minus strand of NC_083423.1, from coordinate 19,833,040 downwards.
AGGACTGAGGCTTGTGAGGGCACATAATGTATTCTGGGTGGGCCTGAGTACTTCAATGTCAGTAAGAGTGATTGAGTAGCACCACTATTTGAATGACATAGTTGCCAAATAGGCCTATTGCAAGTGACAAAGGAGCTAAAAATGGGAAAAGCTTACTTCCCCTTGTCCTCACAAAACACCTATCACAGATGTGTCTGTAGTAGGTGAAATGATAACTGTACAGTCATTATAGAGGCAAAGTCCTGTCTTCATTTTGAGGATACCTTGCTGTGTGGCACCACCATGCAATTAGTAACTAATCGGGGGAACAGTCTCCACAAACATTCCTAGCCTCTTTGATGGGGACGGGGTCCAGCACATCAGTGCAAAAGAGGAGACTCAAATACTTGCAGCAATCTACAGCTACATGGGGTGAGTTGGTGACCCCTAGCATCATAGATGCCAGTATTCAACCAATTTGATCCACTTCAAATGATATCAGAAAATGAATGAAGTCATTGGATGGTGCAAAGGCTATGGGCCCTGATAACTTATCAGCAATAGTGCTGAAGACTTGTGCTCCAGAACCAGTTATGCCCCTAGCCAAACGGTTCCAGTACAGTTATAATACTAACATTGATCTGACAATGTTAGAAAATTGCACAAGTACAGCCTGCCCACAAAAAGCAAGACAAATTCAACATGGGCAATTAGCACCCTCTCCAACATCTGCAACCTTATGGAAGCAGTCATCAACAGTGCTATCAAGCTGCACTTGCACCTGCTTATTGATGCTCAGTTTGGGATTTTCTAGGGCCTTGGCTCCTGACTATATTGCAGCCTTAGTTCAAACATGGAGGAATAAAAAAACTGGATTCCAAAGTTTAGATTAGATTAGATTAGACTTACAGTGTGGAAACAGGCCCTTCGGCCCAACAAGTCCACACCGACCCGCCGAAGCGAAACCCACCCATACCCCTACATTACCCCTTACCTAACACTACGGGCAATTTAGCATGGCCAATTCACCTGACCCGCACATCTTTGGACTGTGGGAGGAAACCGGAGCACCCGGAGGAAACCCACGCAGACACGGGGAGAACATGCAAACTCCACAGTTTAGGTGAGCATTATTGCCTTTGACATCAAGGGAGCATTTGACAGATTATAAATTCAAGGAGCCCTGGTAAAACTGGAATCAATGGGAATCGGGGGAAATCTCTCCATCAATTGAATTCATACGCAGCACAAAAGAAAGTGTCGAAGGTCAATCATCTTAGTTCATCTTAGGACATCACTGAAGGAGTTTCTGAGGATAATATCCAAGGCCCAGCTATTTTCAGTTGCTTCATCAATGACCTCCTCACCATCTTGAGATTAGAAGTGTGGATATTTGCTGATGATTGCACAGTGCTTAACATGATTTGTAAATCCTCAGATACTGAAACACTCCATATGCAAATGCAGCAAGACCTGCACAACATCTATACTTGGGCTAACAACAGGCAAATAGAAGTGCCAAACAATGACCATTTCCAAAAAGAGAGAGTCCAACCATTCAATAGCAATGTTTTTACAATTAAAGCTGACGGAGTGCACTGTTGATTATAACTCGCAGCATAAAATAACAATTTTCTTGCATTTACTGAGATGACCAATTAAGTACCTTAGTTATGTGATATTTTAAACAAGATGTATCAACCAGGTTTCTTAATCAACACAATTATTGATTCCTTATCAAAACATAACTTTTTTATAGAATATAAAATTGCACTAATTAGTTAACATATAGAGGCAATAATATAGAAATTTAAATACTTATCCCTGTAAATAGCCACAAAACACATACAAACACACAGACACACACATGCTTCAGGGAGAGAGAAAAGACAGAATTTGTCTGCAGAGATGGTTAAATGAGACAAACACTTTGGCTCATGGATTATGTACTGTAAGATGTGTGATTTATATAATTTATATTTTGTTTGGATTTTTGATTTTTTTTAACTGAAGGGGTTTAATGATTGACTTGCAAGTATTTTGGTGCAGTCATGGTGAATGTTTTTAAAATTCAGAGTGGGATAATTTTAAAAGTTAATGGGAATTTGTTTACATTGGGAGAGTTTACAAATGAACAAAATAATAATGTAATGCATTAAGCTTACAAATAGAAGATTCTAGGGTTTTGAAACACCCATAGCTTGAAATAAAACATTTTCTGCAAAATTCTTAGCTGAAGGGCTGAAGGTAGAAGATAATTTCAAATTGCTAAAAATAGATTACTCTAAGGAGTTTAGCTTAAAAGTTCCAGACCAGAAATGTTTAGTTAAAAGCCTGAAGGGGTTACATGATCTGAGAAGTCTAAGCTCAGTAATGTAGTGAACCAAGGAAAAGACCCACCAAATTCTCACGACCAGGAGTTGAAGTCACGTTTAAGTTAAACTCAATGCAAAATAGAAAACAGATTTCTCTATGGTATTTGAGTACTATAATGGGATACTTAAGAAATAACAGAATTGTACTTTCTGATTTATTTTGCAATCTTTAAATTTGTGTTATGTGTAAATTTCTTGGTTTGTTCTGTTTTTATTTCCATTTCTGCACTGTTGTGCCATTTGTGGCATAGAATTTGAAGGTGGTCTTGATTTTGCTAAGCATTTTCTGGAAGTGTAAGATATAACTGTGGATTAGTTGAAATCTTTGACTAAAGGTAAACTCAGATAGTTAGCAGCTAAATTGAGGGTAGAAGTAATAGCAAGGCCTCAGAAGGATAAGATGTGTCATATGATTATCCAACATTTAGAACAGGAACAAAGGAAATTTGAAATCTGGATGTCACAATTAGAATTAGTTAAAATACATTTAATTTTTTTTATAAATGGGCTTACAGAAAGAAAAATGAAAAGGTTTGAATTAAAGGAGAGAGAAAAACAAGAGGAAGATAGAAAATTCGGAAAATAAAAAGCACATGTAATGGAACAGGAGAGAAAAAGAGCAGATAAAAGGAAAAGGTCAAGGAATTTTTAAAAATCTTAAACTCCAAAGAGATCGTGAAATTAGTCATGAGTTGACCAAAGCAAAGAATATAATAAAAATGGAAGGAACAGGTAGCAGCACAGATGATAATTTTAATTCCAGTGAAGGGTTTGATTTAATTAAGAATCTATGCTTTGTGCCTAAATTTACTGAGGATAAATCAAAAGATATTTTATCTCGATCAAGAAGATAATTTGACAGACAAAATGGTAAAACAAGGTTTCAACTTTCATGTTACAGTGTTATGACATGAGTAACTGTGACTATGTATGCCAATTTTTCAGAAGAATATTTCTGCAGAGTACCAATCTGTTAAAGAGGCAATACTCAGTGCTTAGAAGTTTGTGCTGAAGTTTATCAATTAAAGTTTAGGAAGACAAGAAAGAAATCTCATCAGACATTTGTTGAATTTGCAAAAGAAGAATCGGTGATTTAGATATTTCAAATTACAGCAAAGTTTTGAGAATGTAAAGGAAATTACCTTTAAACTTATTTAGATGAGCACCAAGATTAGACCAAGGATACTGGGCAATGCAGGTGGAAAAATGGCCATAGGGAAATCCATAAAGAAGGTGCAGGAATAAAAAGTCTGTGGATGGAAGAGGTACCACCTTATACAGAATAGAGAGAAGCTAAATTGCCAGTTGGTAAAGGAGAAAGGCTGGATCCAAAGATCAACATAAAGAAATTAACATGCTTTCACTGTAATAAGACTGGGCATACCAAAGCAAATTGCAGGAAGTTAAATGGGAGACTGATTGGAGTGGTAGGATTGTCAAAGGAATCTTCAGAAAAGAGGACATCAGCCATTGGCCATCAAATGGTAGTTCCATCTGAGTATCATGATGAAATTTTCAAAATAGTTCACAAAAGTCTAATGACAGGTCACTTAGGTATCAGAAAAGCACAGACTAAAATATTAAAACATTGTTCTTAGCCAGGATTACAGAAAGATGGAGTAAAATTTTAACAAGGTTGCTACATATGTTAGGTAGTGGAGAAATCTCAGCCCACAATAAATCTGCAGATTTAATTCCAATTCCAGCTTTTGAACAACCATTTAGCAGAGTCTTAACAGATTGTGTAGCATCCCTATCTAAAACCAGGAATGGGAACAAATATCTTTTAACAATTATGATGGTTCCACAAGATTTTTCAAAGGAGTGGCTTTAGGGAAAATTCCTGTAATAATGGCAGTGAAAACATTAGTTCAATTTTTTAAACGCTTACCTAAAGAACAAGGTTCAAGTTTCATGTCAGAAATAGTCAAAGAAATGGTGAATATTTTGGGAATAAAACAATTCACTGCTCTGCTCATCACTCACAATATCAAGATGCATTGCAAAGATGACATCAAACTTTGAAAAAATGGTAATTAAAGTTTATTGCCAAGAATGTCCAAATGGCTGGAATAAAGCAATTCTTTTGTTTCTACTTGTCATTTGGGGACACTCCTAATGAGCTCACAGGATTTAGTCCTTTTGAACTATGAAGTGAGAACATCATTTAAATTGATTAAAGAGAAATTAATAAACCAAAGTTTGCAGGCTATCCTTCCAACCTATGTTTCAAATATCAGAGAGGAACTAACTTTTTAGATGACTGAGAAGCATTTGAAGGATGTGAACAAAAATGAAAACAACAACAGGTTAAAAGTCCAAAGTTCAATTTTTTGTTTCTGGAGACATGATGTTTGTGTTGTTACTTGTCTCTGGGAAACCATTAAAATCAAGGTTTTGAGACCTTATCAAATCAAAAAGAAACTTAATAATGTAAATGATGCAGTGAAAACTGCAGACAGCAGAAAGAATGACTGAGTGTCATTCTTTAATATGCTTAATACATATTTTGACATGGATGATTGTCAGGGGAAAAGAGTACTTATGGTAGTGAAAGAAGCAGAGAATGAAACAGAAATTTCAGAACAATTGGAAAATGAATCAGAAATTGAAAATTCAAAAGTTAACCCTCCAACAATTAGACTGAAAAATACAGAAGTGTTCAAGAGGCTAGATTGCATTATGTTTTCTCTTGAAGAAAAATATCAAAGTGACTTACAGAAACTGTTACCGAATCATTAACCAATTTGTGGGTAGACCAGGAAAAACAGTGTTGGCTGTTTGTGCTCATAGTGGAAGCAGGCCATTTGGCCCATTGAGTCCACACTGACTGTCTGAAAAGCATCACACCTAGACATACCCCCTTACCCTATTCCTGTAACCCTGCATCTCCCATAGCTAAACCAACAAGCCTGCACATCCTTGGACACTGGACAACTTAGCATGGCCAATCCACCTAACCTGCACATCTTTGGACTGTGGGAGGAAACTGGAGCAAACCCACAAAGACACAGAAAGAACTGGCAAATGCCACACAGTCACCTAAGACTGGAATCAAACCTGGATTCTAGCACCATGAAGCAGCAGTACCACCCCAAGGTTAATGTGGGTTTTATTTTATGCATAAAACAACACTTTTACACATTCACGACGTGATTAAGTGAGGGAACAGATTAAGTTCATGATGGACAATTACTTTATTGAACTTTCATAGTCACTGGAGCTTATCTATTGTGATGTTGAAAACAGGAATGGCCAAAAACTTTCTATATTAATATTGCAAGGTCAATGTGGTAACAAAAATGGACTCAAATCTTAATCCAAGACAGGAGGACTATTTTGAATGAATTGGACACCAGCTTTTTTTACAAAGATCACCTTGCTAATAGGGTATTGGCATGTTCCATTAACTGATAGAGTTAACATCAGATGGACTTCATTAACACAGAATCTTATCATTTGGAATGAAAAATCCACCAGCAACATTTCAACACTTAACGAATAAAGTCATTGAAGAATTATATATCCAAAGTGATAATTTAGTTTTTTTTAAGCCAAATTCCAGAAGAACATTTATGTCATTTTAGTGGACTGTTTGATTAGCTACAAAGAGCCAATTTACTTATAAAACTGACTAAAGTGAATTTGCCAGAGCAGAAGTGGCTAATTTGGGCCACATTGTGCAACAAGTTCGAATAACCCAGACTGGTGAAAATACATGCTATTTTGGATTTTGCCATGTTAAGGACAAAATATGATCTTTAGAGTCATAAAATCATAGAGTTGTGCAGCACGGAAACAGACCCCTCATCCATGCCAACCAGATATCCCAACCCAATCTAGTTCCACCTGCCAGCACCCGGCCGATATCCCTCCAAACCCTTCCTATTCATGTACCCATCCATATCCTTTTAAATGTCACAATCGTACCAGCCTCCACCACTTCCTCTGGAAGCCCATTCCATACATGTACCACCTTCTGCGTGAAAAAGCTGCCCCTTTTATATCTTTCTCATCTCACCCTAAACCTATGCCTTCTAGTTCTGGACTCCTCTAGCCCAGGGAAAAGACTTTGTCTATTTATCCTATCCATGCCCCTCATGATTTTATAAACTTCTATAAGGTCACCCCTCAGCCTCTGACGCTCCAGAGAAAACAGCCCCAGACTGTTCAACCTCTCCCTTTAGCTCAAATCCTCCAATCCTGGCAACATCCTTGTAAATCTTTTCTGAACCCTTTCAAGTTTCGCAACATTCTTCCGATAGGAAGGAGACCAGGATTGCATGCAATATTCCAAAAGTGGCCTTACCAATGTCCTGTACAGCCGTATCATGACCTCCCAACTTCTGTACTCAATACTCCGAGCAATAAAGAAAAGCATACCAAACGCTTTCTTCACTATCCTATATACCTGTGACTGTACTTTCAAGGAGCTATGAACCTGTACTTCAAGGTCTCTTTGTTAGCAACACTCGCTAGGACCTTACCATTAAGTGTATAAATCCTGCTAAGATTTGCTTTCCCAAAATGCAGCACCTGACATTTATTTAATATGAACTCCATCTGCCACTCCTCAGCCCTTGGCCCATTTGATCAAGATCCTGTTGTGATCTGAGGTAACCTTCTTTGTGTCCATTACACCTCCAATTTTGGTGTCAACTGCAAACTTAATAACTATGCCTGTCATGTTCATATCCAAATCATTTATGCAAATGGTAAAAAGTAGCAGATCCAACACCGATCCTTGTGGCACTCCACTGGTCACAGGCCTCCAGTCAGAAAAACAACCCTCCTCCACCACCCTCTATCTTCTACCTTTGAGCCAGTTCTGTGTCCAAATGGCTTGTTCTCCCTGTATTCCATGAGATCTAACCTTGCTAACCAGTCTCCCATGGGGAACCTTATCGAATGCCTCTTTGTTACTTCTTCAGAAAATTCAAACAAGTTTGTGAGACATGATTTCCCATGCACAAAACCATGTTGACTATCTCTAATCAGTCATGCCTTTGAAATACATGTACATGCTGTCACTCAGGATTCCCTCCAACAGTTTGCCCACCACCGACGTCAGGCTCACCGGTCTATATATCCCTGGCTTGTCTTTACCACCTTTCCTAAACAGTGGCGCCACGTTTGCCAACTTCCAATCTTCCGGCACCTCACCTGTGACTATCGATGATACAAATATCTCAGCAAGACGCCCAACAAACAATTCCCTAGCTTCCCACAGAGTTCTGGAGTATACCTGATCAGGTCCTGGCGATTTATCCACTTTTATGCGTTTCAAGACATTGAGCACTTCCTCTGCTGTAATACTGACATTTTTCAAGATGTCACCATCTACTTCCCCACATTCTATATCTTCCATCTCCTTTTCACAGTAAACACTGATGCAAAATACTCATTTAGTATCTCCCCCATCTTCTGCAGTTCCACACAATGGCAGCCTTGCTGATCTTTGAGGGGCCTTATTCATTCCCTAGTTACCCTTTTGTCCTTAATGTATTTGTAAAAACCCTTTGGATTCTCCTTAACTCTATTTGCCAAAGCTTTCTTATATCCCTTTATTTGCCCTACTGATTTCCCTCTTAAGTATGCTCCTACTGTTTTTATACCTTTCTAAGGATTCACTTGATCTATCCTGTCTATACCTGACATATGCTTCCTTCTTTTTCTCAACCAAACCCTCAATTTCTAAAGCCATTCAGCATTCCCTACATCTACCAGCCTTTCTTTTCACCCTAACAGGAATATACTATTCCTGGACTCTTGCTATCTCATTTACGAAGCTTCCCATTTTCCAGCCATCCCTTTACCTGTGAACATCTGCCCCCAACCAGCTTTTGAAAGTTCTTGCCTGATACCATTAGCCTTCCTCCAATTTAGAACTTCAACTTTTTGATCTGGCCTATCCTTTTCCATCACTGTTTTAAATCTAATAGATTGATGGTCACTGGCCCCAAAGTGCTCCCCCACTGACACCTCAGTCACCTGTTCTGCCTTATTTCCCGAGAGTAGGCCAAGTTTTGCACCTTCTCTAGTAGGTACATCCACATACTGAATCAGAAAATTTTCTTGTACACAGTTAACAAATTCCTCTCCATTAACACTATGGCAGTCCCAGTTTATGTTTGGAAAGTTAAAATCATTATGTTGGCAAGAAAGTATTTTAATGCAATTTTTTTCCAAACATCAGACTGTTGCACTTTTGACAAACTTGTTGGAAAAAGACAAAAAATTTGAATGGATGCAAGAATATCAAAGAATGTTCAAATACTTGAAAGCTGTGTTGATAATTGCACAGATTTGAGCTGTGCCTATTAAGCAGAAGTCATTCAAAAACCTGTTGATGGTACTGACATCTGTGATGGATTGTGTTACTGCTGGATGACATGTTTGGGATCAAATACATCAGATATTTTTCAAAGAAATTGACCTCATGTCAACAAAAATTTTCCTCAGTGGAGAAAGAGATATTGAGTCTTGTGTTGGCACTAATCATTTGAAATATACATCAGCAATGACATGAAAGAAATGTTATTTATTCAGGCCACAACCTTTTGATTTTCTTAGAGAAACTTTGAGACAAGAACAAATTATTTTTATAGAGCTTAATTCTCCAATTATATCATTTGAAAATTGTTCATGTGTCTAGAAACGAAAATTTTATAGTGGATGCTTTATCAAAAGCACATATGAAGGACATAATAGGGATATGGTACCCATGGATTATTTAACGTTTGGTTGCTATGTAATTCATTGCATGTTTAATGTCAATATGGTATTTTGTTAGTGGAAAATAGCAATAATATTAAGGTCACTACTAAATGCCTCTTAAAGATACATTTTCATTCTTTTTTGAGTCAAGTGTATGATGAGGTGTGTGATTTATATATATTTCAATATCATATATTTCTGAATTTGGATTGTTAAATTTGAACTTGTGGGGTATTTACTTTCGTTGTGCCTGAAGAGGTTCAGTGATTAACTTGGAAGTATTTTTGTGGTCATGGTGATGTATTTTTTTAAAAAGTCTGAGAAAGATAGTTTTGGAGACTAATGGGAATTTGCCAGCAAACAAAGGAAACATCAACTTTCCTGATAGAAGATTCAGGATTCTTGGGAGGCCCAGGGGAAACATCCACAGCTTGAAAAAACGGTTTTTTTTTTTGTTTTAGATTCATTTTGGGCAGTTCTGCTGAAGCTAAGTAAATCTAAACTTAGTTATATGTCAAATCAAGGCACAGGCTTTCGTATTCCCACAGTGAGAGTTGAGGCCATAGCTAAGTCAAAACATTTACGGGTAGAAAAGGAACTTTTCTCTGGCGTTTGCATATTGTAATGGGATGCTGCTGGGATAAATGGGATTGTATTTTATTATTTGTTTCAAAATCTTTAAATTTGTGATATGTATAAATTATTTGCTTTATTTTATTTCTTCAGTTATTTTGCATAATAAGCTTATGCTTTATTGTTAAATCCAAATTTGCAACATATTTCAGTGAGAGACTATTTTGTTTAAACCCAAATAAAAAACTAAATATGATCTATCAAGTCAGATTTCAGTCTGAGAACTAACTAGTCCAGTGATATCAGTTGTGGTCATAACAGTTATTCCTGAAGGCAAAAGAATCAAGTGTAGACAATTCCAATGTCTGTTGCACTGATAGGTTGGCAAATATAATCAAGCCACTGAAGGCACATCATTGTCTTTGAAGTCTTGCAGATACTGTTGGCTCAGAAAACACAATCTTCAGATGTTTCTTCAATCACTCTTTCAAAACACCAAATAATCAGACAGGTTCCTTTCTAGAAATAGGAGAGATCAGTTGGCAGCCCATTCATTGTAAACTTTCTTCCAGTTCAACTTGTTCCTAGAAAGCTTCCCTCCAAATCAATCAGATAAATAAGCAACTTTCCAAGCTAGTTACAGTTCACAAAGACCCCAACAGGGATTCATAGCAAAGTAATCAGATATATCCAGTGAAATCACTTGTAATTTACAGGAAGACTTGTTCAAAAAAAATTTTCAATGTCCACTGTGAACTTTGAATTAGCTCATTCAAAGAAACTACTCAACATAGTTCCACTAAACCTAAAATATATCCATTTTGCAAGATTCTTCAAAATTTAAGTCTTCCAAGCTAAATTAACTATAAAGCATCTTCATAACACATCCACATTAAAAATATGAGACAGTATTACAAAGTGTGAACTAAACAAAAATAAGAAAAATTAAGACACATTCACACATTTATTCTCATTCACTCTTTATGTATAACTTACTCAATTATCTTTGAAACAAACACAGAAAATGCTGGAGAAATTCAGCAGATCTGGCAGCATTTCTGAAGAGAGAAATAGGGTTAACATTTCAAGTCTAGTATGATTTCTCTTCAGAACTGAAAGGGATTTGAAGATTATGTCTTTTATACATTAAGCTAATTTGGGATCCAACTTGCCACTTACCCTGGATCCCTGGTGTTTTTGCATTCTTTATCAGTCTCCCATGTGGGACCTTGTTAAAGGTTTTGCTGAAATCAGTATAAATTACATCAAGTGCACAACTTTCACCCACACACTGTGGTCACCTCCTCAACAAATTCAATCTAATTTGTTAGGCGTGACCTACCTCTGACAAAGCCATGTTGACTAGCCCTGATCAAACCTTGCCTGTCCTAGTGAAGGTTTGTTCTCTCATTCAGAAACTTCTCCAATAGTTTCCCTCTCACTGATGAAAGACTCACTGGTCTGTAATTCTCTGCTTTATCTCTACCACCCTTCTTGAACAGTGGAACAATATTAGCTGTCCTCCAGTCTTCTGACACCTCCACTGTTGGATGGAAGAGCGGAACTAAAAATTAGAATCAGAGCTGCTGTACTTTCTCACATCATCTCCCACAGCAGTCTGAGGTACAACCTATCAGCACCTGGGGATTTTTCTACTTTTAAACCCACGGAAACCTCCAATATCTCTCCACTTTCTATGACAATCAGCTCAAAAACTTACAGTCCCACTTCCCAAGTTCTGTAACTACATCCACCTTCTCAGAAGTAATGGCAGATGTGAAATACTTGATTGACAAAAATCCTCTGACTCCATGCACAGATTGTGTCTTTGGTCCCTAATGGGCCCTACTCTTTCCCCGGTTATCCTCTTCCCCTTGACATAGTATATCTTGGGATTCTCCCTTTATTTTATATCCCTTCTTTGTCTCCCTAATTGCTTTCTTAAATTTCCCCTCTTCACTTTCTATATTTCTCTAGGTCCTCCACTGATTTGCTCCCTTTGTACTTAAACCTCTCCCCTCCCTGTTATCCAATCCTGAATATTCCTAGGGTTTGATGGGCTTGTTGCTCTTACATTTCACGCTAAAGAAAAGACATAGGGCCTGTACACTCACCAATTCCACATTGAACACAACATGTGCCCCCCCCCCACTATTGTTCTGCTATAGATTTATCTCAGAAGCAACTGTTCTTGGTCGACTTTGACCAATTTCTGTCTGAGTTTAATAAAATCTGCCACCCCACCAATGCAAAACTCTTTTATGCAGATGATATTTCTCCTTTTCCATAACAAACTTAAAATGTGTGGTGTTGTGGTTCCTATCACTAAAATGCTCTCCCCTGCAACCTTGAACATCTCTCAGGCTTCATTACCCAGAATTCAGTCCAGGACTGTACTGTCCCTTAGTGGACTTTCAATATGTTGAAGTAAAAAGCTCTCCTGAATAAATTCCAAAAAACCTTTGCCCCCTCTAAACCTTTTACAATATCATTATCCCAATTAATGTTGATGAAGTTGAAATCCCTTAATATCATTACATGATTATTGTTTTTATACTCCTCAGTGCACTATCTACATATCTGCTCCTCTGTTGCCTGCTGCTATCAATGTGACTGCCCCTTTTTATTCCAAAGCTCTATTCACAAAAACCCATTTGAAGACCCATCCAAGATGCTGCCCCTCCTTTCTGCAGTAACTAGCTCCTGAATTAATAATGAGACACTACCTCCTCTATTACATCCTCCCCTGTTCTGTTTGAAGATCTCACACCCCAGAATGTGGAGTTTCCAGTCCTGCCCCTTCCTAAACCATGTCACTGTGATAGCAACAACATCATAATTCCACATGTTAATTCATTAATTCATCTGCCTTACTTATAATTTGTTTTGTTCATTCATGGGATGTGGCCATCGCTGACTAGTCTACATTTATTGCCCATCCCTAGTTGCCCTTGAGAAGGTTGTGGTAAGCTGCCTTCTTGAACCACTGCAGTCCACCTACTTTGAGTTAACCCACAATGCTATAAGGGAGGGAATTCCAGGATTTTGATCCAGCAACAGTGAAGGAACAGCAATATATTCCCAAGTCAGGATGAAGAGTGGCTCGGAGGGGAACTTGAAGGTGGTAGTGTTCCCATGTATCTGCTGCCTTTGTCTTTCTAAGTCGTGGAAGGTGCAATCGAAGGATCTTTAGTGAATTTGTCCTAGCATCAAAATAGAGGCCGTCTGACCTCACCTCATTGTCTTCAAACTCTACATAGCTGAACTCACTCTGCTTTGGTTCCTTTACTAAAATATGCTGTGCCTTTATTGTACTAATATTGTGTTCCCTCCTCCAACCAAACTAGTTTAACTTCCTTCCAACATCATGAACAAACCCAGCCACAAAGATGTTGGTCCCTTTCTGATTCAGGTGCAGACTGACCCATTTGTACCTTTCCCACAGGTAGTCCCAGTGATCCAGGAATCTAAATGCCTCCTCCTGCATTAACTCTTGAGTCACACATTCATCTGCCCTATTCTCCTATTCACCAGCATGTGGCACTTGGAGGCGAAGGAATTGCGAATAAGGAATAGCTTTTTTACAGGAGGCATGGTGGGACATAATGTATTCCAAGCAGTTGTGGGAGTTGGTGGGTTTGTATTTCATGTTGATTTGGTCACCGTTTATGGAGATGGAGAAGTCCAAGAAGGGGAGGGAGGTTTCCGAGCTGGTCCAGGTGAACTTAAGGTCAGGGTGGAATGTGTTAGTGAAGTTGATGAACTGATCAACCACCTCATGGTAGCATTTAGAGGGATTGAGCCAGGAGCAGGCAGGTGGGACTTGTTTAGTTTGGGATTATGTTCGGCATGGACTGGTTGTGCTGTATGACTGTATGACAGGGCAAAGAAGGAAGCAGTGATTTGGAGTCTCCAAGTCCAGGCTCTGATTTTTGTATCATGCATTCTCAGCATTTTCATTTATCATCCTATATACTGATAGGAAGCTGCATAAACAGGAAATGATATCTTCAGTAATTTGAGAATAGTAAAAAGTTATAATCCCCACTGGTAGGCCTCACATTGCTAGCGAGAATCTTGACTTGACACCTGAACTTTGTTAGAAAGTAGAACAGTACTCCTGTCAAGAAAGGTCTTGCTCGACTTCTCGCACTACTTTCCCAAATTTCTTGTCATGGCCCCGTACTATTTAGGGTCCTCTAATGAATCAATGTTCCAGAAGTGGCTCACAAATGCTAACAAAATAGTTCATGAACACTTCAGCTGGAAGTTGATGAGGTTTTGTTTCCTCAAGGGAGTGCAATGTCAAGCTTCTTGCATGACAAGTTGCCTGACAAAACAGGAGGGAAGAAGAGAAAGGAAGAGTTAAAGTGATAGGACTCATTAATTATGGGAACAGATAGGCATTTCTGTGGTGGCAGACTTGACTCCATTGTGGTAAGTTGCATTCCTGGTGCCAGGATCACGGATGGCATTGAGCAGTGTCAGGGCATCCTGAAGAGTGACAAGACAGAGATCATGGCACATATTGGTACCAACGATGTAAATAATATGAGGGATGAGATCTTGCATCAAGACTTTAAGGAGCTAGACAGTGGACTAAACAGCAGGACCAATAATCTCTGGATTATTCCTAGTGCCACATGCATCTGCTCCTAGGAGGACCAATTCCACCACAGAACACACCAAATGGTCTTCTTCGAAGACCGCAATTTCCCCTCCCATGTGGCCAATGATACCCTCTAGCGCATTTCATCCACTTCCCACACCTCCATGCTCAAACCCCACCCCTCTAACCACAATCACACACAAACCCCGGTCCTCATCTTCCACTCCACCAACCTCCGGATACATCACATCATCCTCCACCATTTCCATCACCTACAAACAGACCCCACCGCCAGGGATATATTTCCCTCCGCACTCCTATCTGCGTTCCATAAAGACTGTTCCTTCCCCAACTCTCTTGTTAGATCCATGCCCCCCACCAACCCACCTTCCTCTCCCAGCACCTGCCCCTGCCATAGCAATTTCCCCCTTATCTCCGTCCAAGGTCCCAAAGGAGTCTTTCACATCTGCACTTCCACACACACCATTTACGGTATCCGTTGCTCCCGATGTGGTCTCTTCTACATTGGGGAAACAGGACGCCTACTTGTGGAGCGCTTCAGAGAACATGTCAGGAACAAATGCATGAAACAACCCCATCGCCCTCTGGATGAACACTTTAACTCCCCTTCCCCTTCGCCAAGGACATTCAGGTCCTGGGCCTCCTCCATTGCCAAACTCTTACCACCCAACACCTGGAGGAAGAACGCCCCATCTTCTGCCTTGGGACCCTCCAACCACATGGGACCAGTTTCTTCATTTCCCCTCCCCCCACCTTATCCCAGATCCAACCTTCCAACTTGGTACTGCCCTCTTGACCTGTCCTACCTGTCCATCTTCCTTCCCACCTATCCGCTCCACCCTCCTCTCTGACCTATCACCTTCAACCCCACCTTCATCAGAGTCTCAGCTATATCCCCGCCATCTCCAGCCCCCTCCCATTTATCTCTCAGCCCCCTTGGCCCACAAGCCTCATTCCTGATGAAGGGCTTATGCTCGAACGTTGATCCTCCTGCTCCTTGGATGCTGCCTGACTGGCTGTGCTTTTCTAGCACCACACTCTCAGCTCCCTCCAAATCTTTCCTGTTCATGTACTGATCCAAATGTCTTTTAAAAATTTATATTAATTGAAATATAATAACTCTAATAAAACTATAAATGTTTAAATAAACTTGCAATCCCAGGAGCAGTTGCAAGACCCATGCTGCTCCAGTGTCCTGGGCTAGATTCTTGGACACCCAATACCAAAGCAGGCTCCTAGGCAGCAGCCACATGCACCTATCTCCACGGACACTGACATCTGACAATGCCAGCTTTTCCACACTGTCAAATGGCATACCCCCAATCCATTTGCACAACACTGCACTTAACTGCTGCACTTTAGAGTGTCAGCTCACAGCATCCCTGCCTTGCTTTGCCAGGCAGTTTGGGTCAGGATTCTGAAGAGTCACTGGACCTGAAACATTAATTATGCTTTCCCACCACAGGTGCTGCTAGACCTGCTGAGTTTCTCCTGTAATTTCCAATTGCGTTTTTGATTTCCAGCATCTGCAGATCTTTGTTTTTTTTTCAATTAGCCTAACCTCAGTTATTCTTTGCGAATTATTCAAGGACGAACAGTTTCTCCCCAGAAAAGTCTTAATGAAAGCCAAAGCTATATTCACATAATAATTCATAAGGAACATGATGCAGCTCCTTTCCAAACTGCACACATTGGATATCCCAATATGAGCCTTTTCACGTTATAATTGACCCTGGAGGAATGCATGCCCTGGTCCTACTACTCATGTGTCACAGCATGAAATAATTTTTTTCCCAGTTACCAAGATGACCATTTAAGTGCCTTATGTATAACAGAGTTTAAACAACAAAATTTATCAACCAGGTTTCTTAATAAATACAATAATTGCTTTATTATCAAAGCAAAACTTATTCAACAAAGATTCAATATTAGGCTAACAAACGCAATCAGTAATATTGAGTATAACTGCTTATTCCTATGAATATCCCCAAAATACACACACATATACACACCCTTCAAAAAAAGAGGGAAAGTACAGATTTCTCTGGAGATATGATTTTCTTTAAAATGAAATACACTTTAGATGAAGAGTGATTTGAAGACAAATGGATAAAGCATAAAATGTCTCAAACTATTGCTTTGATATTCTACCAAAGTCACTTTTCACACATAGCTATCTCTGAAGACTTGTCGGTACAGCCTACTGAGGAAATATAACCATGAATTGTTTCTTCAAAATCAATTCTTTCAAAAGAATGAAAATATCATCTTGAGCTCAATAAAAGGGTTTTCATTTCAGAAATGACAGTCGACAGCTGGGCAGTTTGTCCTTTGCAAGCTTTCCTCCATCTCAGTTTGAATGTTTTCAAGAAGAATTTAGGTATAGTTCTTGAGGATAAAGGGATTAAAAAGTATGGAATGATTGCAGGAATAGGGTTCTGAGTTGGATTATCAATCATTATCATATTGAGTGACAGAGTAAACTTGAAGGACAGAATGGCCTACTACTACATCTATTTTATATATTTCTATGTTTAGCTGACTTTCTTCTAACTGAATTAGATAAAACTGCCCCTCAAAGACTCTCAGGATAGCTACAGAATGGATTGGAAACAGAGTAAAGCTCTCTTTAAAGTGCCCACAAAAGCCTCCCAGGACAGGTACAGACACATTAGATATAGAATAAAGGCCCATCTAATGTGCATCTCAACCATTCCCAGCACAGAGAGAATGTGATTTCAGTGCAGAATACAGCTCCTGTTACACTGTCCCAACAAGTAGTCCCAAGCCAGGTTTAGCACAGTTTAAATATAGAGTGAAGTTCTTTCCATATGCATCGGTGAGTCAAGGTCATAATCAAATTGTGACGGTTGCCATGTTTAACCAACCAAGCCAAATTTTCAGAAGGGGCAACCAAATAACTGGAGGATAGAAGAATGATCTTATTTATATGGACTTCCAAAAGGCATTTGATCTGGTTCTACATTACACATAGATAAATGAAAGTACACGGACTTCAAAATAACCTGTTGGCTTGGATATGAAACTAGTTCGGAAGTAAGAGACTAATGCCTAGAGTTTTATCCCCAAGGCAAGTAGTTCAAGTCAGATAATTTATCAAGTCACCAAAACATATTTACAGAAAGACCCTGATGATCATTGCTCCCAAGGCACGAATGTGGGATCCATCATTCCTGGAATCAGAGTGCAAGGCAGCCCCAGAAGCAGTCTTATGAAAAGACCCGCCATGGTACTCTGGGACTTCCTATAGATGCATTGTTACATTCTAAACCCTCTAGTCCTTACCATAGGTTCTAACATTACCTTTGCCATAACTCCCATGTGTTAAGAACATTTGTAGAAAATAAAAGATGTTTAGACATTATTATTTTAAATAATTTCCTATTATGGACAGTAATCCAAAACAATTTTTCTAAACAACTTATTTCTCAAAATGTATGTGAGTTTACGAGGCAACAATTCTCTACAGAAAGTCATCACCTCAACTTTCACTTAGCTTCTATGGTCCCTGGTATCATTTACGCCAAGTCACATTAACTGATGCCAACTAATGACAATACACTCATCACTCTTGACACTTATACTCATTCTACCAAGCACCCAATATCTGCCATGGGCAAACTTCAGGAGCCAGATTGAGATGCATTAACATACAGCCTTCTGAATATTAAAAAAAATTTTGAAAGCCCATTTAACTCTTCTAATCTGAAATAATTAATCTCCTAAAATAAATATCAATAAAACTGTAAACTGTGAACTGTTGGCTCTTTACTGAGCTCATTGTAGATTTTAGAAATCAGCCAAGTACAGAGCCCTTAGAGAAATGTTAACAAATAGCTGTTGAAACAACTGGAACAGTGTTTTTGTTTGATGTCACTGATGCCTACAGCCTCTTTCAAGAGCTAAAATGTAAATAACTCTACGCTATAACATTTATCCAGACTGTATCCTTGCTTCAAGAGTATTTATCTGATAAATTTGTTACTTCCACTCTGTGGATTAAAGTTCTTGCTTTAGCCAAAATTGTGTCTATTTGAACATAGTATTGAAACCCTCTTTAGATTTGGATGTGAGTTTG
Organism: Hemiscyllium ocellatum; assembly: GCF_020745735.1. Classification (NCBI taxonomy): domain Eukaryota; kingdom Metazoa; phylum Chordata; class Chondrichthyes; order Orectolobiformes; family Hemiscylliidae; genus Hemiscyllium; species Hemiscyllium ocellatum. The sequence continues at coordinate 19,814,667 of NC_083423.1, read as the reverse complement.
GACTTCCCCCCTGAATTAAGCAACAGCACCCCACCTCCCCCCATCCATCCTTAACAACATCCCACAGCCACTTGCTTTCGAAGGAAAAGTTAGATTTGATTAGATTACTTACAGTGTGGAAACAGGCCCTTCAGCCCAACAAGTCCACACCGATCCGCCAAAGCGCAACCCACCCATACCCCTACATTTACCCCTTACCCAACACTACGGGCAATTTAGCATGGCCAATTCACCTGACCCGCACATCTTTGGACTGTGGGAGGAAACCGGAGCACCCGGAGGAAACCCACGCAGACACGGGGAGAACGTGCAAGCTCCACACAGTCAGTCGCCTGAGTCGGGAATTGAACGCGGGTCTCAGGCGCTGTGAGACAGCAGTGCTAACCACTGTGCCACCATGCCACCCCATTTGTTGGAAATGGGACTGAGATTTCTGAATCTTGCAATTTTGGGAACCCCGGGACTAAGATTAGGGATCATGGTAATACGTTCCATATGGCAGGATGTGACTGGCAGTGAGCCACAGTGATCTTACTCAGCTTTTCACTATCTTGTAAATTACTTGGACAAAATAATAATGAATCATATATTCCAGTTGATGGACTGTAATTATTCAGGTGGCATCTTTGTGGTGTGCACAGAAGCAACAAATTGCAAAAGGACATTGATTAAGTGAGTGGGCAAATTGTGGCAAATAAAATTAAATATAAACTGATGCACCTTAAATCTAATATGGATAGATTAGAGCAGTTTCTAAAGATGAGAAGTTAAGAGCTGTGGGTCAGCAGAAAGGTTTAGGAATCTGTGTATAGAAACTGCTAAGAGATAGCAGATTGATACAAAAAGGATAAGATTTAAATGTATGATGGAACGTTTGCCTTTAAGAAAAATGGCAGGAATTCAAAGGGGTGAAAGCTGTAGAATAGTTATTCAAAGCTCTGTTTAGACCTTATTTTGAGTGCGGCATTCAGTCCTTAAGAAAAATAGACTGGGTTTGAAGACAGTGCAGCATAGATCTCCCAGAATGATATAAAGGATGAAATGGTCAAAGTGTGAGAGCAGGTCATATAGACTCGTCTTGTGTTCAACTGAGTACAAAATATTAATGACTATTCTAATTGAGATGCTTAAAATGATTACAGGAGATGATAGGGTAAATAGAAAGAAATGATTTCTTCTGGTAGGTGTGTCCAGAATGAATGAGCATAATCTTATAATTAGAGTTAGGCCATTCAGTCGTGATGTCAGGAAGCACTGTTTTTGACTAGTGGAAATCAAAAACTGTCTCAGAGAAATGTTATTGAGAGTGGCTTAATTAAACATTTCAAAACTGAGATTTAAAAGGTAAAGGTATTGCAGGATAAGAAGCAAAAACAGGTACAGTGAATATAGGTACAAAGCAATAATAATGTAAGGACATGGGCCAAGATTCCTTAAGGTTTAGAAGAATGATACATGATCTTCCTGAAGCACCTAAATCTTGAGAGTGCTTGACAGGGTAAATGTTGGCACGTTCTTTTCTCTGGACGGCGAGTCTGGAACTTGGGGCAGAGTAAGGGGATAGACATTTCAGAATAAGATGAGGATTTGTTTCACACAAAAAGTGGTGAATCTTTGAAATTTATTTACCCTAGAGGATTGTGGTACTCAGGCATTAAGCATATTCAAGACTGAGATCAATAGATTTTTGTATTGTGAGGCCACCAAGGGATTTGAGGATCAGATGAGAAGGAAAGTTGAGATTGAAAATCAGTCATGGCAAAACAAGTTTGAGGGCCTGAACGGCCTCTTCTTATTCTTACATTACAGTAAATAAATTCCTATTGCATTAGTGTGATATCTTTCCATTTTCAAGTTCAATCATTGTGGATTAGAATAATCGTGTTTATTCATCAGCTGTGGGAGGTGGCACTCTGAAACTGAATCCCAAGGAAGGCATTGTCTGTGGAAATAGCATTCTAGCCATCAAAATGAGGATATTAAAAACAATTAACTTTCACAATAAAATATTTTAGGCTGGACTTTTGTGGAGATTTGTCCTTTAAAAATGGTGGCAGGATGTGGCTAGTCAGGAGAACTTTCAGTGGGGGACTACAACAGAGTGTGATGAAGGCCGAGTCACTGTACAGCCTATGTTGTTCGGAATTTGGCTCAATTGCAAAGGGATACAGGGGTGCTTTAAGAAAGGTTTATTGCAAGTAAGGTTCATTCCAGAGTGCCACCTCCTGCAGCTGATGAATAAACAAGATTATTCAGTACCACTTGGAGGAAATATGGACAGGAAGGGCAGACTTAAGTTGGAGGGGGGGGCTTCAATGTCCATCACTAAGCATAGCTTTGTAATACTCAGCGAGCTGGCTATCATGAGAGGTCTAGATGGAGTAAATGGAGAGAAACTGTTCCCTTTTGCAAAGGTATTAAAAGCCAAAGGACAATGTTTTAAGCTGATTAGAAAAAGAAATAAAGGTGACGTGACAATTTATTTTTACACAAGTGTGATTAGGATCTCGATTGCATTGCCTTAGAGGGTGGTGGAGATAGTTCAATCTGTCCCCAAACTGTCTGACATTTTACAGGGGACAGGCAAAACAGAGGGTGACTCATCACCTTCACACAAAGTGAGGTCCTTAAGTGGCCAATTAATAACTAGTGGAGGAGATTGAGGACAGAGAAAGCACATTAAATTTCCCTACACAGTATTGAGCCTTGGAGAGAAAAAAAATTGAAGGCATCTCCCTCTAAGGCTACCTTTCCCAACGAGGGCCTTTCCAACCAGATCCTGATACCTCCTTGCCCGTGATCTTCCCTCCAGTCCCTGTGGCAAGACATATGACACTTACCTGGTTACAGGCTCCGAATGTGGCGAACAAAAACAGTTTAAAAATATATTAGGTTAAAAGAGGAGGTTTAAGAAGTTGCCATAAAAGTAGGGGGAGTTTTTTAGCATTCAGCAAAGGAGGACAAGAAACTGACAAAAGAAGCAGACTAGAATATGAATTTAGCCTAACAAGAATAATAAAAATAGAGTGTAAAGCTTCTATAGATCCATAAAAAGGAAAACAGCACCAAAGACAGATACAGGTCTGTTATAGGCAGGGACATGATAATGTATAACAGAAATTAAGGGAATGGCTAAGAAGCTAAATAATTACTTTATATCCACCTTCACTGAGAAGATATAAGAAACCTCTCAGAAACAGAAAACAGATATAAAGAACTCATGAGAATGAGGAACTGGAAGGAGTTAGTGGAAAAGTTATGTTGGAGAAATTAGTGGGACTAATATCAGACAAATCCCTTGATCGATATCCCAGATTTGTTTATGTTGAAAAAAGTAGCTATATTGGTAGTGAATTCATTTGTTAGCATCTTTCAAAGTCCTCTACAATCTGGAATGGCCCCTGCCAAATAGAAGATTGCAAATGTAATCCCACTATTTGAGCAAGGAGGGATAGTGAAAATAGGTAGCTATAGACATTTTAGCATAGAATACTAGAATCTACAATAAAGGACATCATATTTAGACACTTCGAAATAACGATCTGCTTGGGCAGATTCAACATAGACTTATAAAAGGGAAATCATGTGTAAGAAGTCTGTGAGAGCTTCTCTGAAGATGTTTCTTGCAGAGTAGATAAGGTGAACTAGTGGATGTGATGTATTTGGATTTTCAGAACATTTTCAATAATGTCCCACATTTAGGTTTATAAATATAACTAGAACATATAGGATAGGGAGTAATATACTGGTATGGATTCAGAATTGGTTAACAGAAAAAAAAGAAATAAGTGGCTCATTCTCAAATTGGAAGACTGTAACTAGTGGGTAGAGCAAGGATCAGTGCTTAGGGCCAGCTGTTCACAATCTATTTCAAAGATGTGGACGTTGTACCAAATGTAGTATTTACAAGTTTGCTAATAACACTTAAGTAGGTGGGAATGCATGTTGTGAGGATGATGCAAACTGGCTTCAATTTGGACAGACTTAGTGGTTAGTCAAGAATGTGGCAGATCAAATATAATGTAAATAAATGTGAGATTTTCCAATTTGTTCAGAGATATACAGCATTTCTTAAATGGTGAGGGACTGGGAAATATTCATGTCTGAAGAGACTTTGTTGTCCCTGTTCATAAATCACTGGAAGCTAATATACATTGCTGTAAGGAATTAAGAAAGCAATATGGTATTTTGTCCCCATCTCAAGAATATCTGAGTCAGGACTAAAGTTGTCTTTCTTCAATTGCATAGAAATTGTACCCGGAATATTGTGCGCAGTTTCGTTTCCTTACGTAAGGAAGGATGCATGTTCAACAAGAGGAGTGCAGCAGAGGTTCACCGAACTAATTTCTGGGATGGCAGAACTGTGCTATGATTAAAGATTCAGGAGACTTGCCCTCTATTATCTAACATTTAGAAGAATGAGAGGTGAACTCATTGAGTCTTGCATTCTTAAAGGGCTAGGTAGGAAAGGATGGTGCCCTTGGTTGAGGGGAGGGGAGGGGATTCTTGCAATACACAACACAGAATAAGATACAACCCCAGTTACAACTGAGATAAGGAGGAGTTTCTTCAATCAGCAGTTGATGAATCTTTGGAATTCTCCACCCCAGGGGCTGTGGAAGCTAATCCATTGAGTATATTCAAGATAGAAATTGATAGATTTGTTAATACTCATGTCATCAAAAGATATGGTGTTAGTGCTGGAAAATGACATTTAGGCAAATGATTAGCCATGATCTAGAATTGTGGAGCAGACTTGAGGGGCTAAATGGAATACTCCAATGTTCCTATATTCCTAACTTACTTGACCACCTCCTCATCATCTGACCTGTCACAGACATCTGTCCACAATAGTATTGGTACAAGTGAAAGCTGCATCCATCATCTGGAAATAATGTACCATTATCATACTGAGGACACACCTCATCATTTCATATGGCACTACCATTGAGCTTAAAAGACTGAGTTAGATTTGATCTAGCAGCTTAAAACTGGTCATCCAAGCAGTTTCAGAATCGTATTTAACCACAATCTGTAACCTCACACCCTTCACTCCTTCCATCCCTAACAAGCCATGCAATTAAGAAATTCATTATATTTCTGACATAGGTCACTCTGCTCTTGCCAATTTTTATGAATGTTAAAGCCACTCATTGAAACAACTCTATTTTTGCTATAAATGTCTCTAATCACTGAACCAATTTGCTTCTGTGACTTCATTGCTTCAAACAAAAGGCCAGTAGACAGCTTCCATTAAAGATATATATATTCTCCCTTATTCCTCAATTTTAATCGTAGTGTCCACTGATTGCTTTTCCTTTCCTACATTTAATGCTGTAATAATATATTTAATCAATACAGTTACCCCATTCCTCTCCTTATCCTTTCTAAAAATACATATTTTTAAAATCCCAGATATTACCATCTTATAGAAATGTCTCAGTAATGTCCATCATATCAAACCCTTTAAGCTGTAGTTGTGTTTGTAATTCATTTCTTGTACCACTTATCTTAATGTATAAAACTCATCTTTCAACAAGGTTACCAAATCTGATCTCCTGCAATGTTATATCATTCTCACACAGTTTAAATACAATTCTCACCAGTTTTGCAACTACTTTATCTTAGTATGCCCTTCACCTGGAACATATCAGTTTGAGACTTGAACCCAGCTCTGTCACTTTTTTAAAAAATCTTTAAACTATTATTTTTACCAATGCTTCTGACTCAATCATGCCATAATTTATTTGTTTAGAGAACCATTTAACAGCCTGTATATCTTGGGTTTTGAGGCTTGGATGTTGAATTACGGGTATGTGGTCTTGGGATGTGTGTACATGTGTTAAATTTTTGGTGTTAGGTAGTGGCATACATAGGTGTTTGGTGTGGTGTGTTGCAATACAAATATTAGGGTATGGGGCTGTATATTTGTTGTTGGGGTATGAGTGTTGGTATTGGATATAGGTATCAAGATACCTTAAGTGTTGGGCTTTAGAATATAGGTGATATGTATTGAATGTTGGGGCATGGGTGCAGTATGTTGGGACGTGGCTGTGCAGTGTCCAAGTATGGATATTAAATGTCATGTAAGCTAATTTATTTGTTTGTGGTCATGGCTAATTTATGTATGCTTTTTAGTTTGCCTTTCAGAGGGGCAATAGAACATACAAGATAACACATGTTAGGGTGCATGAGAGTTACAAGTTAGCCAGGAAGGACCTAAAGAGAGAGCTAAGAAGAGCCAGGAGGGACATGAGAAGTCTTTGGCAGGCAGGATCAAGGAAAACCCTAAAGCTTTCTATCAGTATGTCAGGAATAAAAGAATGACTAAGGTAAGATTAGTGCCAGTCAAGGACAGTAGTGGGAAGTTGTGCATGGAGACCGAAAAGATAGGAGAGATGCTAAATGAATATATTTCATCAGTATTCATACTGGAAAAAGACAATGTTGAGGAGAATACTGGCTATTAGACTAGATGGGTTTGAGGTTCATAAGGAGGAAGTGTTAGCAATTCTGGAAAGTGTGAAGATAGATTTGTTCCTTGGGCCAGATGGGATTTATCCTAGGATTCCCTGGGAAGCTAGGAAGAAGGTTGCAGAGACATTGACGTTGATCTTTATGTCATCATTGTCTACAGGAATAGTGTCAGAAGACTGGAGGATAGCAAATGTCACTTTGTTCAGAAGGGGAGTAGAGACAACCCTGGTAATTATAGACTAGTGACCCTTACTTTTCTTCTGGGCAAGGTTTTGGAAAGGATTATAAGAGATAGGATTTCTAATAATCTGGAAAGGCATAATTTGATTATGGATAGTCAACACGGTTTTATGAATGGTAGGTCATGCCTCACAAACCTTATTGAGTTCTTTGAAAAGGTGATCAAACATGCGTATGAGGGTAAAGCGGTTGATGTGATATATATGGATTTCAGTAAGACGCTTGATAAGGTTCCCCATGGTAGGCCATTGCAGAAAATATGGAGGCATGAGATTGAGTGTGATTTGGCGGTTTGGATCAGAAATTGGCTATTTGTAAGAAGACAGAGGTTGGTGGTTGATGGAAAATGTTCATCCTGGAGTTCAGTTATTAGTGGTGTACCACAAGGATTTTTTGAGGCCACTGCTGTTTGTCATTTTTATTAATGACCTAGATGATGGCTTAGAAGGATGGGTTAGTAAATTTGCAGATGATGCTAAAGTTGGTGGAGTTGTGAACAGTGTTGAAGGATGTTGCAGGTTACAGAGGGATATAGATAAGCTTCAGAGCTGGGCTGAGAGGTAGGAAATGGTGTTTAATGTGAAAAAGTGTGAGGTGATTCACTTTGGAAGGAGTAACAGGAATAAAGAGTACAGGGCTAATGGTAAGATTCTCGGTAGTGTGGATGAGCAGAGAGATCTCGGTGTCCATGTGCATAGATCCCAGAAAGTTGCCACCCAAATTGATAGAGTTGTTAAGCAGGCGCACAGTATGCTACCTTTTATTGGCAGAGGGATGTTTCAGAGCCATGAGGTCATGTTGTAGCTGTACAAAACTCTGGTGCGGCCGCACTTAGAGTATTGCGTACAGTTCTGGTCGCCGCATTATAGGGAAGATGTGGAAGCACTGGAAAGGATGCAGAGGAGATTTACCAGGATGTTGCCTGGTATGGAGGGAAGGTCTAATGAAAAAAGGCTGAGGGACTTGTGCCTGTTTTCATTGGAGAGAAGAAGGTTGAGAGGTGACTTAATAGAGACATACAAGATGCTCAGAAGATTAGGTAGTGTGGACTGTGAGAGCCTTTTTCCTCGGATGATGATGGCTAGCACGAGGGGACATAGTTTAAATTGAGGGGTGATAGTTATAGGACAGATGTCAGAGGTAAATTCTTTACTCAGAGAGTAGTAAGGGCGTGGAATATCCTGCTTACAACAGTAGTGACGTGCCAACACTAAGGGCATTTAAATGGTAATTGGATAAACATATGGATGATAATGGAATACTGTAGGTTAAATGGGCTTTAGATTGGTTTCACATGTCAGCGCAACATCAAGGGCAGATAGGCCTATACTGCACTGTAATGTTCTATCCTCTATGTTCTAAGTGATTTTATCTTAGTTTATACGCACAAGAAGGATTATAGGTTCCAATCTCTAGGTCTGGCTATAATTAAAGCCATTTATTGGACAGAACCATATATTACTGCTGCTAGATTAGCATGACCCAACAACATTGTTGAAGAATATTCACCACATGAACTTCAGTATTGCAAGAAGAATGCCAATCATCTCAATGGACAATCAGTGATTGGCAACAAATGTCAACTTTGCCAGCAATATCTATTTCTTGAGAATGAATAAAAATAAATTACAGTCTGGATTTTATACCTGGGTGAAAACCATAACATTTTGACAGCTGAGTTTTCAGAAAGGATAGAGATTGAAGGATTATGTTGAGATACTCTGTTGCTGGGTTGAACTCTTACCAGTGGGTGGGATTCTTCAAATTAATTGCCTTTTACCATACACAGAATTTCTCTGAACCTCTGAACCTAGTTTTGTGACAAGTATTCTCCTTCATTCTCTTTTTGCTTTTGCTTAGCAAACCAGATAGCATTATCCTCTTTGAATCATCAACTTCCAAATCAGTACGTGAGCACATAATGTGAAGTTGACACTCCTGTGCAGTAATGAGAGATTGCTGAACTGTCAAAGGAGCTATCTTTCTCATGAGACATTAACTCAGGTGCCAGCAGTTGGATGTTAAAAATCCCAATATTTGAATTTTCCATTCAACCAAACTCATTAATCATTTATGTCATTGCTATTGGCAGGAACTTGTGTGCAAAATGGATTCCTCAGTTGCAATAACACGTCATTGCATCTCGAAGTAATTCATTCAGCACAAATTGCTTTGAGACATTTTGTAGAAGTGATAAGGTTGCTGTATAAATCCAAGTGTTTGTGTTTTTTATTATTTTCAGTTATTCTGTTCTATTATTTTTAAATACTGGGTTAATCTCTTCTTGAAGTTATTACCCCAACACCTGCCATATCTCACCATCAACCCTTCAAGAATGCAACAAAAGTATTCCTGACAAATTATGCAACTCTAAAATACACAGAGGTGAATTTCACTGTTTTCTTTTTTGGCCAATAAGAAGCAGTCTCAGATGCTAAGAACAGCTTTATTGCTGTGAGAGGGTCCTTATGTGGCACAGTGGTAGTGTCTTTACCCCTGGATCAGTATATCCTAGTTCAAGTCCCACCACCTCCAGAAGTATGGAATTATATCTCTGAACAAACTGATTCAAAAAGCAGGTTAAATAGCAAAGCTTTTATTGCTATGGAGGACCCCATGTGGCATAGAGATAGCACCCATATACCTGAGATGGGTGACCTATGCTCAAGTCCCACCTGCTCCAGAGGTGTATAATAACATGTCTCAATGAGTTGATTGGAACAATTGATTAAAACAAAATTGCTATGGATCCATATATTCCAGCGTTTCAACTCCTAAACCAAAAGTAAACCAGACATCATACCTGGTTGTCAACCCCACTGCATTACATCAAAGGGCAAATATTCAGCCTACATACACCTGAGTTGTGTCTACATTCAGTGAAGGCAAAACTGGACATGTCAGTGATGACTTTGTAGTCAAATAGCCCATTGACCCTCAGTAAATAAGTGCACAACAAAAGTTTGGATACATGGCTGAGACACAAAACCAAAAACAGAAATTTCTGGAAAAGCTCAGCAGATTTGGCAGCATCTGTGGAGAGAAATCAAACTAATGTTTCAGGGTCAGTGACCCTTCTGCAGAACTGATGATAGCTAGGAAAATGTTGTTTTTGTACAGAAGGTGGGGTAAGGAGTAAATGATAAGTGGAGATAGAGCCCAAAGAGAGAGAAAAACAGTTGGACAGACAAAGAAGTTGATAACGATCAGGCTAGGAACTTTTAATGGGGACTGTTAGTGACGAACAATGGGTTGTGTGCAATAGCAGGCCATGTGATAACAAGGTCTGGGTTAGAATAAAGAGATGGGAGAAGCTTAAGCCCTAAACTTGTTGAATGCGATATTGAGTCCAGAAGGCTGCAGAATTCCTAAATGGAAAATGAGCTGCTGTTCTTCTGGTTTGTGCTGAATTCCATTGGAGCTCTGCAGCAAGCCTGAGGCAGAGATGTTGGCCAGAGAACAAGGTGGTGTGTTTGAACTGGCAGGCAGATAGAACATGGGTGTTTTGCAAAATGATCACCAAGTCTATGCTTCATTTCCCCAATGTATAGGACTCCATGTGGCAGGCAGTGAATGCAGTAGATGAGATTGAGTGAAGAGCAGGTAATGAGCACTTGGAGGTTATGTTTAGATAATGAGGGGAGAGGAAGTAAATGGGCAGGTGTTACGCCTTCTGTGGTTGCTAGGGAAGGTACCTTGCGGCTGTGGGGGTTGTTGGGAGTGAAGGAGGAGTGGACCAGGTTATTCCAGAGAGAATGGTCCTTGCGAAAGGCTGACAACAGAGTGGAGGGAATATATGTCTGGTGATGGTATCCTGCTGGATGTGGCAAAAATGGTGGCTAATGATCCTCCGGATGTGAATGCTGGAGGCCTGATAGGTGAGGACAAGGTGGACTCTATCGCAGTTGTGAGCGGGAATAAAGGATGTGAGGGTTCAAGTGCGGGAGATAGGGATGGACCCAGCTGTGCAACCTGTCAACTATGGTGTCGGAGAATCCTCAGTTAAGGAAGAAGATGGGCCTTTTGGAGGCCCACTTGTTGAAGTTGGCATAATTCAAACAGATGTGGCAGAGATAGAGGAATTGGGAGGATGGAATAGAGTCTTTACAGGAAGCGGAGTGTGAGGACATGTGGCAACATGGTTAAGATATTTGGAGCAAAAATTAATCTTAGAGAAAAGAAAATTAACCTGCTGGTTATTCCCTGTCCCTTGCTAGAAATTGAGAGTTCTTTGATGATGACTGTGATTAGAAGAACATTAGGCTATGATTGCTTCCCCTGTTGAAGATTTTAGGTTAGTCTGCCTCTTTGTTCATAGCTTTGAATACAGGGCTTAAGTCAGGGAATAAGATGTCTTTGAAGAACCTTAATTTAACAAGGGATTGACTTTTTTCCACAGGAGGAATGTGTTAAAAATTAGAGGAACCCAAATGTTGTAGCATCTTTGCTAATTTTTCTGGGTGGACTTACCATCAAAGAAGCAGTGTTGCTTTTGGGTACGGAAATTGCATATTGTGGTTTGAAGTTGGGTATTGAAGTGTGGGCATTGAGAATTGGAATATCATCGCTGGGGAATGGGTGCAGGGACGTGACTGTGCTGATTTTCAGTTCCTGGGTATGAGTGCTGAAGAATGTGTATTGGGGAATGGTTGCTGGGGAATGGGTGCAGAGGCCTAGCTGTTGGGAAATGGGTACTGGGTTAGGAGGTGTTGGGAAACGGGTGTTAGGAAGTTGGTGATGGGATATGAATGCTGCAAAACGGCTGCTGGATATTGGAGTATGGGTGGAGCTTGGCCATGAGGAATATCACAGTCGTGTCTACTCCAGACTTCACTTGATCTTTACATGTTCTCACCTCTCAAATGTAATGGTGAAGCAGTGACCAGGAATAAGGACTGGGTGAACCTTCCCTCAACTCAATGGAAAACGTCCCAAGTATCTGTTTGGCTCAGTATGATCACCCCACTACGGGCAGAGGACATTCAGTTAATGGGCAATGCAGATGAGTTCGTGATGAATGGACAGCTATGGAAGGTAGAGTTTTGAAGGCGATCCTCATTGGTGGGTATTCAGTCCTGGAGTAACCCGCAGAAATCAAAATTCCTGTTCCTGATATAAGAACCAGGCCTGAAATCCCACCCGTAGCTGCATTGGAGGTGGCGCAATTCATTAATCTCTGAATTTGGGGCGACATAGTGCAAAGACCGCAGTCTATTGTAATGAGATGCTTCAGTAAAAACAATACCTTTCCTCTACTCAGTCAGTCGCAATTTAGAGGAAAACAGGCCAACGTGGGGAGCAGACAGCAGTCGAACTGAGGGAAGTATCAGTAGCTGACGTTCTCCACTGGCTCCTGATTAGGAAGAGTGCACCTTCAAAATGACTGTGTCCGCATCAATCCTGCCGAGAGGAGAGAGGACTCTGTGAGACCCTCTTCCTGCTCCAGTAACTATGTGGCCACTGGCTGAATTCACACCCAACACCCTCCTACGTCCTGTAGTGTCTAGCCCCTAAATAATGATTGGAGACAAGCCCAGGCTGTTCTTGCAGGTGCCTTGATCCAGGTTGAGTTGGAGGGAAGGGATGGAGGGAGGTGGCTTCAGCTCTGCATCCTACAAATCTATTTGAGGCAACAATTCTGGAACGTTTTCTCACCAAATTCATTTCCTTAAAAAAAACCCACAGTCGTGATGTTCCTTCCATTTTACACGACGTTATCAGCTCAGGCACCAACATTCGTTCAAATGGAGAAAAACATTTCAAATTACCCGTAGATGTAATTTGTCACGATGCAAAAGAAAAACTGCAAGTAATCTCCAGTTTACGCAATAAACCAGAACGGATTTGGATGAAATCCATAATTTTGATTCACTGATCATGATTGGCAATCCTTTTACAAACAGTTAATATATCTGAATATCATATGATTACATAAAGTTAATTTTTTTTCTAATCAAAATACATTTAACCCTTTAACTGAGATTTTAGCACCAGTGCGGACTAAGAATGCCATGGCGTATTTAGAAATCTAAACATCAAATCAGTTGTGTGGAAATTAGACTCAAAGTATAAACAAGCCGATTGTCTCTTCATTGTTTATGTCATTCATTATTCATTCATATTCCCCTAAACATTTGTCTGAACAAATTTAACTTGCCCACAGAAATCTTTCTGAAGATTTATACACTGGAGGTGCAGTGACAGTTGGAGGCAAGGTTCTGAAAGAATCATTCTTAAGACTGTGGCGTGTTGTTTTCTCAATTTTACTGATGTTAATGTTTCCCCTCTCACTTGCCCCTATTGTGGAAGCTGGAATAAAACAGAATGAGTTGAATGCTGATGAATGTAATCGTGCTGTTTGTTAATATGAGGTGGGACTGGCTGTGACAGGTATGAAATTGGGCATTGCATTTTATCGCTTTTTTTGCGAGACTTTTTGGGCACAGAGGCCAATTTTGAAGGCTCAGCAATTTTAGCGAGTAAACCCCTCAACCCACCCACACAGATTCCCCAACCCACCACCAACACACGCATAGAGGAGCACAGGCACCCATACACAAACACGTTCGATCATTCAGCCAAACAGTGCAATTATCAAGAAACTCTCCACTTACCCGGTGCTAAAATGAAATTCGTGCATTTTTAAATGTGCAAATAACAAGATTGGATTAAGAATTTCCTCAGTCAGACTATTTATTAAATAAACCTTAAGCCATCTTTTTTTCACTGCGCTCTCCAATACATCTGTGAAATAAACCTGTGAAGTTGGGACATTTGTCTTGTAGACATCAATAATACAGAACCACTGCTGTAAAAAGCTGCGATTAAATTTTAACAACTGAAAAAAATAGTGTCCAACAGTTTAAAATTGCAGAATCTTTTTTTTAAAACACTTACAAATCAGAAACGTTCCTTTCAAAAAGGTGTTTATTAGAATTTTTTTTAAAAAAACAAACCTGATTAGGTTGCGAATGTAAAACACCCACCTCTCATCCCGTTGCACTCAGTGTCCATGTCTCTGCCTCAGAATCCACTGCAACATCCAGTCGAACAGAAAACTCTCAAATCTCCAGGCTGGAAATTGACCTGCATTGACGTCATTGCGTCATTAGGTTTCCCCTAGAAACGCGCGAGTTTATAAATAGCAACACATTAAATCAGTTCAAAGCAAAGGAGACTATTTGTATCACAGCCTTTCTCCAGCTATTGGGGCTTTTTTTTGATGGTTACAGACTGCAGAGATGAGCAAGTATTTCAGCCGTCAAGGACAGCCAGGCTGGCTATTTTTGGAAACGATTATAAGAGAACATTTCAACAAATACAAAACTTTCCTTCTATGATACACAGATTTAGACATAGAGGGAAAGATCTATATGTTGCTTTTCTATATGTTTCACAAGTGCCCCATAACTGAAGATAGAAACAGCGCCACTGGGATAAAAATAGATACCGCTTAACGCCCGCTGTCAAGGAGCTCCTGCGGTAAAAGGGAAATAAATAAGACTGATACTGAGATAGGAGAGATACTGAAAGAGATATTGAAAGAGTGATTCAAAGAGGTAGAAGAAATACTGAGAGAGGAAGAGAGATATAGACACACAAAGAGGGAGAGAGATACAGAGAAAGAGGTGAGATACAAACAGGGGTAGGTACAGATGAAAGAAGAATAGCAGAGGGAAGAAAGGGAGTGACTCAGCAAGAGGGGAAAGAATACAAGGAGGGGGAGTGAGACAGAGGGGATTGTTCACAAAAAGAGCAAAAATGATACAGCTAGATTAATACAAAGAAAGAGTGACACAAGAAGGGGGAAGAGGGAAACTGATACTGAGAGATGCTGAATGATACAGAGAAAGGTAGAGAGATGCAGAGGAACGGAAACTTATACGGAAAGAGTGAGAATAATACATGTAGTGGGAGAGAGATACAGAGATACTCTAAAAGAGTCCTGGCTAATCTTGTATCCTGCGCCAAGGACTTCCAACAACCAGAACCCTTTTGTTGGTGCTAGTTATGACACTTACTAACAAAGAGCTTTTCCCTTGATTCTCACTAAGTTCAATTTTACAAAGGCCCTTGGTGAGACACTTTAGTAAAGTTCCGTCTTCATGTCAAGGACATTTTCTCTCACCTTACCTCTGGAATTCAGCTCTTTTATCCATGTTTGAATGAAGAATGCAATGACGTCAGGAGTGCAGCTGGCAGAACTAAACTGAACGTCAGTGAGCAATTTTTATATATATATATAAATATGTATGTATGTATGTGCTTGCAAGCCTATATATCTATATGTTTGTGCACATGAAGATCTCTCATTCAGAATTAACTTTGCCTTGAAAAAAGTGAGGACTGCAGATGCTGGAGATCAGAGCCGAAAATGTGTTGTTGGAAAAGTGCAGCAGATCAGGCAGCATCCAAGCAGCAGGGGAATCGACGTTTAGGGCATGAGCCCTTCATCAGGCTTCTGAAGAAGGGCTCATGCCCGAAACATCGATTCTCCTGCTCCTTGGATGCTGCCTGATCTGCTGCACTTTTCCAGCAACACATTTTTAACTTTGCCTTGAGCCAGTTTGTTGCAATATAATGACAATGTTGGCAGATACCTCAGGTGAAAAATTATACAGATATTCCCTGTCCAGAAAAAGCAGGACAAAGCCAATCTGTTCATTTACCATCTCATCAGCCTACTCTCAATCGTCAGCATATTAATGGAAGTGGTTGTTGACAGTACTATCAAGTAGCACTTATTAACTAATAATTGCTCACCGATGCTTGTAAAATTGAACTTAATGGGAACAAGGGGAAAGACCGATATTGGTTAGAACCTTAACATGAAGGAAATGGTTTTGGTTGTTGGAACTCCTTGGGGTATTATACATGATCACTCTCTCTGTGCCACAGTGACTGTGGCCAGAACATTTGGTTTCAGGTCACACTTGCCTCTGGGATGTGTTATGGCGTGTCTGAACAGATCGCTTAAAAATATCTACATGATCAACCAACTTCAATTGCTTCATAAATGGCTTCTCCATCAAAAAGTCAGAAGTAAGGATAATCATTGTTGGTCTCACAGTGTTCAGTTCCATTCATAATGGAGCAGCTCATGTTTGTATGTGATTAAACCCAGACAACATTCATGGTTGGCTTGATAGGGGTGAAGTGATACATACACCACACGTACCCAGCAATGATCAATTCTAATAAGAGTGGGTCTAACCATCTCCCACATTAAAAAAAATACTATCACGGAATCCCCTATAATCGACATTCCAGGTGTCACCATTGACCAGGTACCTAACTAAACCAATCATATAAATGCTGTGTGCAGAGCTCTTCTGGTGCAGTGATAGTGTCCCTAACTCTGAGCCAAGCAGGCCTCCTTTAGAGGTATGTCCAACCACCCCTTAAAAAATTAATTAGGAAAATATCTGTAAGTGCTGCAGCTATAAGAGAAGGTCTGAGACTGAGTATTTTATGGCTAATGACTCACTTCCAGACTTTCCAAAACCTGTCTACTGTATGGGAATTTGATGGAATACTCTTGATGTGCCTGGTTGATTGCTGGAGCAGCACTCATCAAAAAGCTTAGCACTATCCAAGACAAAGAAACCTGTTTAATTAGCACACCATCCACCACATTAAATATTCACTTGCTCCATTATTGCACAAAGGGCAGAACAGCAAGGTACAGCAAGAGAAGAAGGCTTTCAATGCAGTGTGGGAATCACCAGCAGCAGTGGAATAGAAAAGCAACAGGGAGAGGAACAGCAGTAAAAAGCGGAGACATATTGCAAAGGGACATCACAAGACAAGAAGTCACATCTTCAGAAACATAATTTTCTTAAATTAATCCATACTAGTACTAGATCAATTAATTAGCAAACAACTAATGCCAATTTGAGAATTTACAATGTGTTCAATTAAGTAATCAAATTAAGTGATAGCTAAAATTAAAGAGGAAAAGATAATGACAGTAAAGGGTTCTGAATTTATTTAAAAAATTATAATTGAATGTTTTTGTGTAATGGGAGCCAAATAAAAGTATTTCAAAAAACCTTCCTGTAAAATAAAGTGGTCAATTCAAGAGAAGCAGTTGATTGATGAATAGTTGATGAGTCTTTTGTTATTCAAATCACAGGTTTAATAATCTAATAAGTAGAGGTATGGCAGGGTAGCTTGGGCCCATAATGTGCAAATTATTCTATGTGGAATCTCCAGGACATTTCTCTAGTCCTAGATAAATACACCTAAAAGAACTTCAGTGCAGCAGCTCAAGTTCCAGGCTTCAGAGTTTGAGCAACAGTTGGAATCACTGGCACTTTAGACTGACAGTTTCGTGGATAGCATATTTGTAGATGTAGTCTTCTCACAGCTTAAAGGCTTAAAGGAAAGGAACAAATAGGGGACTATCAAGCAGTCAAAGAAAACCAATAAGGAAGCGCAGGAATCCCCTGAGTGCATCTTATTTGCAATAGGATTCCATTTTAAATACTTGTAAAAGTGAGGATTATTTTGTGCAATGTAGCAGAGCCTAGTCCAAGGAGGTAAGGGGAAGGCTGGAAAGCCAATGATGATAAAAGATTTAATAGTTAGGGAACTAAACAGGCCTCTCTGCAGCTGCTGAGGTGAATGCACAACATTGTGTTATCGCCTTGATGTCAGAGTCAAGGATGTCACTCAGCAGCTGCAGAACAATACTGAGGGGTGTCAGAGAATGGTTATGAAGCTAGGAAAGCAATTAGCAAGCATGGTCTCAATGATAATCTTTTCCAGACTCATACTTGAGTGTGGAAGTAGGAGGATGGAGTAAATGACTGAATGGGATGATTCAAGGAAGAGATTCCTGGATAGGATGAGTTCTGGGGAAATGGGACCTATACAGACTGGACAGGGTACACGTGAACAGAGCCATGACCACTCTCCTTAAGGATGATTTGCTAGCGCTGTTGGGTAGGTTTCAAACCTACCAGGCAGAGATGTGGGAATTAGCAGATAATATTAGATAGGAAAGTCAAGGTGCATTGAAAATTGAGAGAGATGGAGAATACTACAGTACGAAAGCATAGAATTGCCACAGTGTGGAAGCAGGCTGTTTAGTCCACACCACTCCTCCACACAGCCTCCCACCCTACCAACCCCTCATACTTCCCATGGTTAATCCACCTAGCCTGCACATTATGCATGGCCAATCTACCTAATCTGTACATCTTTGGACTGTGGGAGGAAACCTGCACAAATGCAGAGACAATGTGCAAACTTCACACAGACAGTCACCCAAGGCTGGAATCAAACCTGGGACCCTGGTGCTGTGAGGCAGCAGTGCTAACCACTGAGCCACCTTGCTGCCTGAAATAGTGAGATATTAGAAATAGTCAGAGTAAGAGGGAATATAATAATCTCTAAATTTAGTTTATACACAGAGTGTGGAAAACAAATTGGAAAGTTGTAGGTGCAGATAACCATAGAGGAATATGATGTCAGAGTGTTAATGGAGATCTGACTCAGCATAGGATAGAACTTGATACAAGACATTCCTAAATACAAGATGTTCAGCAAAGATATGGAAGGAAATAAAAAAAGAAGTGTAGCAACATTGATTCAGGAGAATATTATATTACTGAAAAGAAAATATGTTCTAGAGGAGTCAAGGACAGAATCTATTTGGTGAGAGTAAAAATTGACTCAGTACTTCAATGTTGAATTGTTATATAAGCCACAAACTAGTGAGGAAAAATATGGAGCAACAAATTTGCAAGGAAATTAGAGAGTATGGGGAAAATATATCATAGTTATAATAGTACACTTTAATTCTCTTAATATAAATAAGAACAGTAATAGTGTAAAGTGCAGAAAGGATCAAGTCTTCCTAAACTGCATTCAGGAGAATTTTCTGCATCAAAATAGAACATAGAACACAGGACATTAACAGAACAGTACAGGCCCTTCAACATTGCGCCACCTGTGAAAACAATCTGAAGCTGATCTAAACTACACCATTCCATTATCATTCATATGTTAATCTAATGACCATTTGAATGCACTAAAAGTTGGCGAGTGTACTATTATTGCAGGCAGGGCTTTCCACGCTTTACTACTCTCAGAATAAAGAACCTACAACTGACAACTGTATCACCCCTCAATTTAAAGCTATGTCCCCTCGTGCTAGCCATCATCATCCGAGGAAAAAGGCTCTCTCTGTTCACCCTATGTAATCCTGTGATCATCTTGCATGTCTCCATTAAGTCACCTCTCAAACTTCTTTTCTCAACTGAAAACAGCCTCACGTCCCTCAGCCTTTCCTCATAAGATATTTCCTCTGTGTCAGGCAACATCCTGGTAAATCTCCTCTGCACCCTTTCCAATGCTTCCACATTGTTCCTACAATGCGGCAACCAGAACTGTGTGCACTACTCCAAGTGCGGCCACACCAGAGTTTTGTATAGTTGCAACATGACCTCATGGCTCCAAAACCAACCCCTCTACCAACAAAAGCTAACATACTGTACATCTTCTTAACAACCCTATCATCCTGGGGAACAACTTTCAGGGATCAATGTAATGGACACCGAGATCTTGCTGCTCATCCACACAACCGAGAATCTTACCATTAGCCCAGTACTCTGTATTTCTGTTTCTCCTTCCAAACTGAATCACCTCACACTTTTCCACATGAAACTCCATCTGCCACCTCTCAGCCAAGCTCCGCAGCTTATCTGTAACCTGCAACATCCTTCTGCACTGTCCACAACTCTATCGACTTTAGTGTCATCCACAAAATTACTAACTCACCCTTCTACGCTCTCATCCAGGTCATTAATAAAAATGACAAATAACAGTGGCCCCAAAACACATCCTTGCGGTACACCAATAGTAACTGAACTCCAGATGAACATTTCCCATCAACCACCAACCTCTGTCTTCTTAGAACTAGCCAATTTCTGATCCAAACCATTAAATCACCCTCAATCCCATGCCTCCATATTTTCTGCAATAACCTACCATGGGGAACGTTATCAAATGCCTTACTGAAATCCACATATATCACATCGATCATTTTACCCTCATCTACCTGTTTGGTCACCTTCTCAAGGAACTCAATAAGGTTTGTGAAGCAGACCTACCCTTCACAAAATCATGTTGACTATCCCTAATCAAGTAATTCCTTTCCAGATGATTATAAATCTTATTTCTTAAAATTCTTTCCAACACTTTACCCACAATCAAAGTAGGCTCACAGGTCTATAATTACCAGGGTTGTCTCTACTCCGCTTCTTGAACAAGGGGACAACATTTGCTATCCTCCAGTCTTCTGGCACTATTCCTGCAGACAATGATGACATAAAAATCAAAGCCAAAGGCTCAGCAACCTGCAACCTGCAACTTGCTCCCCAGTTTCCCATCTGGATAAATCCCATCTGGTTCAGGGGACGTATCTATTTGCACACTTGTCCAGAATTGCTAACACCTGTTCCTTATGAACCTCAATCTCATCTAGTCTAATAGCCTTTATCTCATTAATCTCCTCAACAACATTGTCTTTTTCCTGTGTGAATATGTTGAAAAATATTCATTTAGTGCCTCTCCTAACTCTTTGAACTCCATGCACAACTTCCCATTACTGTCCTTGACTGGCCCTAATATTACCCTATTCAATCCTTGATTTCTGACGTACCTATAGAAAGTTTTAGGGTTTTCTTTGATTCTATCTGCCAAAGACATCTCCTGGCTCTTCTTAACTCTTTCTTTAGGTCCTTCCTGGCTAACTTGTAACTCTCAACCCCCTCTAACTGAGCCTTCACATCTCATCTTTACATAAGCCTCCTTCTTCCTCTTGACAAGAGATTTAACTTCTTTATTAAACCACGGTTCCTTCACTCCACCACTTCCTTTCTGCCTGACAGGTACACACTTATCAAGGACACACAGTACTTATCTTTGAACAAGCTCCACATTTCAATTGTGCCCATCTCTTGCAGTTTCCTTCCCCATCTTATTCATCCTAAATCTTGTCTAATCGCATCCTAATTTCCTTTCCCTCAGCTATAACTCTTGCCCTACAGTATATACCTATCTCTTACCATCGCTAAAGTAAACAAAACCGAATTGTGGTCACTGTCACAAAAGTGCTCACCTACCTCCAAATCTAACCCCTGGCCTGGTTCATTACCCAGTACCAAATCCAATGTGACCTCAACTCTTGTTGGCCTATCAATATTCTGTGTCAGGAAACCCTTCTGCACACATTCGACAAAAACTGATCCATCTATCATGTTCCTGTCAGCATTTGCAAAGTTAGAGCCCCCATAACAACTACCCTATTACTTTTGCTCCTATCTTTCGATCATCTTTGCAATCCTTTCCTCTACATCTCTGGAACTTTTCTGAGGCCTTTGGAAAATTCCCAACAAGGGTGACCTCTCCTTTCTTGTTTCTAACTTCAGCCCATACTACCTCAGTAGATGAGTCCTCATCAAATGTTCTTTCTGCTACTGTAATACTGTCCTTGACCAATAATGCCACACCTCCTCCTCTTTTACCACCTTAACTGTTCTTACTGAAACATCTAAATCCCAGAACCTGCAACAACCATTTCTGTCCCTGCTCTATCTATGTCTCTGAAATGGCCACAAGAAATATGTTTCCTGTCTGGTGAGGAAGAAGATCTTGGTGTATCTGGTTCTGAGGAATGAGATGAATCAAGTGTTAGGAGGGAAAAATCAAGGGACAGTAATAATGGCATCATACATTTTAAGTTAGCAATTGAAAATTATAAAGAACAATCCAGAGTAAAATTATTTAATTTGGAGAGAGTCAAATTCATTGTGATGAGAACAGCTTTGTCCAATCTGGAATCTACAATTGGCAGGCATACCGGAAAAATGGGCTGCCTTTAAAGAGGGAGATAGTTCAGAAATAGGAAATAATCAAGATATATTTCCATGAGGGTAAAGGTAGGGCTAATAAATCTTGAGCTCTCTGGATGAGAGAAGAAACAGAGTGAGATGAAGCTGAAAAAAGAGTACATGAAACAGTTATTAGTTGGGTATATAACTGGGATCTAATTGAATTTAGAAGGTTCAGAGGGCAAGTAGAAAAACAACAAGAGGAGCAAGGTGATAATAATGAGGAGAGACTTGGGGGTAACACAAAATAGAAATCCTTCTGAAGACATGCAATGAGTAAGATGGTGGGAAGGAGACGTAAGGCCAAAATAAAGGACCTAAAAATGGATTTACAATGGAAGCAAGGGGCAAGCTTGAGATACCCAATGTGCACTTTGTCTCTGTGTTTATCAAGGAAGATGCTGCCCAAGTCATGCTGAAAGAAGGGGTAATTGAGATATTTGGATGGAGTCAGAAAAATAATAAACAGGAGATCTCAGCTAAGCTGCTTGTACTTAAAGCTGATAAGTCATTTAGGGTGGATGAAGTGCAAGCAAGGATGTTGAGGGGAATAAATATGGAAATTGCAGAGGCACCTGCCCAGAGGCATTTGCTATAATCTTCCAACACTCCTCAGATCCAGAGGTGGCCAGAAGACTGGAGAATTTAAATGTTACAAATTTGTCCAAAAAGGATGCATGAATAAGTTCAATAACTACATGCCAGCCAGTTTAAACTCGGTGTGGGAAGTTTTTGGCAACAATAATATGGCTCAAAATTAACAGTCACTTGGACCAATGTGTATTTGTTAAGAAAAACATCATTGATTTATTAAAGTCTCAAAAGATTTAAGCTCATGGACAGCCTGAAGTTCATGAAGAAGAGATTCTTCATTCCAATGGCATCAGATCATTACAAACATGAGAAAAAAATAATATTAATTTAGGAAAACAAAGTATTTAGGTACATCAAAGTCTATAGTTCACATCTCGTTGATGAAATCTTTTGTCTGTTTTTCCCTCTGTCCGTGAGACTTCTTGATTAGATTAAATTCCCTACAGTGTGGAAACAGGCCCTTTGGCCTGACTAGCCCACACTGACCGTCCGAAGAGTAACCCATCCAGACCCATTCCCCTGACTAATGCACCTAACTTTTTTGGCAATTTTGCATGACCAATTCACCTAAACTGTACATCTTTGGACCGTGGGAGGAACCCACGCAGACATGGTGAGAATGTGCAAACTCCACACAGACCGTCGCCCGAGGCTGGAATCGAACCCTGGTCCCTGGCACTGTGAGACAACAGTGCTAACCACTGAGCCACTATGCCACCCATCTTTTTCTCAAAGACACCCTTTCCTCCAGACAGTCCACTTGATTATTTGAGATCCTCTGCTTGGTGCCTTCTCTCACCTTCACCAACTGCTACTGAAGGCTGCACTGTATGTTTCCTTACTTGAGGCTTGCCTATCCCAATAACAACACATAGCATGTAGTGACCATTTATTCAGCAGTGATCAGCAGGTTTGATTGTGTTATGATGGCAAGGAATTTTCAGTCCACATTAGCAGCAGCATTCTCTCCTTACATCTCATGTCTGGGCAAATGTTAAGGGCTAGGGTAATATCCAGCATTTGATTGAGAGAACCTTCTCAGCTTCATATCTGTTCTAATACTTTCCATTGAATCCAGGGTCTGAGACAGATCACCCATAGTTGGGCCTGGATTGGTGAGATCTCCAGGAGTCATATGAATAGCTCACTTGTTTCTTTAGTTGCCAGCACCAGCAGATTATCCCTGCATCATCTTCCTCAGCTGAAAAGGCCTCATACCCTTGCACTCATTGAAAGGCCAGTCATGTCAGGTTTGGGATGAATTACCATTTTTCTTCTTAGCCTTTCTCTATTTCCTATTGGATGCCATTTCCAATGTTTGGTTTAGCTTAGTCTGATACTCATCTATAGGTTCAGATAGCTTCAGTGTGGATAGGGGCTGCCGTCAGGGATGTCCTCTCTCGCCATTGTTATTTAGGCTAATAATTGAACCACTAGCAGAAGCTATATGGGCTGATCCTAATATAATGGCCCCGAGGATTGATACAGGTAAACATAAAATTACCCTTTATGCAGGTGATGGTTCTTCTATTCCTCAAAATTAATTTCTCAAAATCGGAGTCTATACCAATGGGTGGCCTTGCTATGATACCCCACTTAGTGGACTGATCCCACTTTCCCTTTCAGTGGTCCCTGAGGGTTTCTTATATTTAGGCATTTTTATTGCCCCAGTATTTGGTCAGTTATACGAGGCTAACTTTGTGCATTTACTGGAAAGGGTAAGGCAGGACCTCCAGCGATGGGGAGACCTTCCAATTTCCTGGCTGGGTAGAATAGGACTAATTAAAATGAATGTCCTGCCCCGTCTCCTATATCCTATGAGAATGCTTCCGGTGATGCTGCTGAGGCTAGCACTACGTAAATTATATGGCTGGTTGGGCTCCTTTATCTGGAATCATAGACGGCCCCTCATTAAGCTGAAGAAGCTACAGCTTCCACAGGCAAAGGGAGGATTGGATTTCCCAGACTTTAGGAAATATCAATTAAGTTCCCTATTAAGTTACATAGCTGATTGGGTCTTGTCTGACCCATAATCAATCTGGCTGGACATTGAGGCTTCTCAAGTAAAATGCCCACTTATTAACCTTTTATTTTCAAACAAGAGGAAAATCATTACGGATCACTGTAAAAACCTTATAATACTAAACACAACTAAAGCTTGGAATATAATGTGGCAAAATGAGGGCAACTCACTTAAACATCCCCCTATGCTCCAATAGTGGGAGCATGGGGATTTCAACTGGGGTTTGCAGATGCCACTTTTAAACTCTGGAGATCCAGGGATATCTCATGTTTAGAGGACCTAGTTAAAGAAAGGGTCCTGATGTCGTTTGAACAGCTGCGTCAGAAATTCGGATTACCTATTGGAGACCTCTTTCGATACTTCCAAATTCAAGATTATATACAGAAGAAGACTATGTTATTAGATGGTCTTTATAAATCAGACAGAGAATGTAGAGTGCTATGACCAAAGGGGGTATCTTCTGTCAGTACTATTTATCATTTACTACATGATGAAGTATCGGGAGATATGGACAATCTGCTTTAAACATGGGATCAGGATTTGGGACTAGAAATCTCTATAGAAACGTGGAATGACATTTGAGAAAATGCCAGAAGAATCACCATCTGCAACAGAACTCAGGCTATCCAGCTGAAGATACTTCATAGGACCCATATAGCACCGGATCGATTGGCAAAATCTAAGGCAGGAGCATCTCCAATGTGTCCCAAATGTAAAATAGAGGTGGGCACTCTTGTACATTGCCTATGGACCTGTCATAAGATCCGTAGATACTGGACTAAAGTAGCAAGTACCCTGACAGAAATTTTAGGAACGGAAATTAAAGAGGACCTTGTATCTCTCCTTTTGGGCTTTTCGAACTTTTCGATAT
The DNA here is from genome assembly GCF_020745735.1 of Hemiscyllium ocellatum. Taxonomy (NCBI): domain Eukaryota; kingdom Metazoa; phylum Chordata; class Chondrichthyes; order Orectolobiformes; family Hemiscylliidae; genus Hemiscyllium; species Hemiscyllium ocellatum. Next base: position 19,789,562 of record NC_083423.1, on the reverse strand, counting down.
ACATGGGAAGAGATTATTTTCTATTCTCTCTTTCTGTGCAAGGAAAAATATTTTGGTAAACTGGGTGGCTGAGGGCCCCCCTGGCCTCTCAAATTGGCCCAGATTAATTATGGAATATATTCCCCTTGACTTCCTTACAAATATGGTGCACCGAAAGACCGCATTAAAATATGGCAGCCCTTCTTGAATTATATAAATACAGATATTTCGGCTTTCCTAACAAGGACTTTTATTTAATTGAGATTGTGAACCTGGCTGGTCTGGGGCCCCTTGGGAGAGGAATCCCGCACGAATACGGGTTTTGTTACATTTGATGTTAACTCATTCCGAGCACGTATCTCACTATCCAATTTCTGTATTATCCGTTGTTTTTTTTTCTCTTATTTGAATAATGTAAGAGACTTAATTATACACTCTGGTTAGTTGTAGGTTAGATTAGTAGTTAGTTAAGTTTTGATTTTTTTCTCTCTGTACATTTCTTTTGTTAAATTTTGGTTATTATTTATTTAAGATTTAATTGTATATCGATGTTTGTACTTGAGAGTTTTGTTTATTTTTGTAAACTTGTAAAAATGTTAAATTTCCAATAAAAATATCTATAAAAAAATGCAAACAAGTCAGTTCCCAGGAAATATCATTGGCTTAATTTTATGTCTATTTGTCATTTATTTCATTTTATTGGATTAATTTTGAAATTAAGGCTGTTCTGTTTGTTAAGGGATCTATGAAAGTTGCTTGTGTTTTAAGATTGTGCACAGCCTTTCCAGAGTACACAAAGGTGCTTAACCCCTCTATTGCTGAAAAATCTATGCCTGGTGTTGTAATAAATTGTTAAATCTTGCTGAAATCAGACTGAGCTGCTAGTGTTTATTTGACCAATCACGGAACTGAGAGGCCCCTCCCGGGGGTCTAGATCTTCAGTCAGAGCAGCTGTGTCCTTCTTTATTAAAACTTGCTATGAAGATTTGATATTTGATGCTGTTGGGAAGGTTTAGGCTGCTTCACCACTCTTTCCTCGTCATGAATCAGTTGATAAAGCATTCCATCCTCCTTTCTAATCATCTTTCAGCCTGTTTCAACTCATTTATCAGTTGACACTGAGTTGGTGTATGTTGGGCGACTGGTGCAATCTACTGATGCCCTGTGTCAATCAACTGAAACTGTCTGGGTCCTCTTTCAGGACTAATGGCAAAGGTGAAACCACAGCTGGTTCTTCCTGTCTGGACCCTAGTTTGGATTTCATTCATAAATGCATTGGTAACACTCTGCTGAATCTTAGTCTAGATGTCGGAAAGAATCAGGGGTATCGAATAATGCCTTTGGCTTGCAATATGGCAAGGCATCAACTGCAGACCCCTACACCAGGGCAGGTATGGGTTATTTCTTGTGGTCAGCCTTCTGACTAAGGGCACTAGCATTCTTATTACATTTGTTAGACCTGCACCAGATCTGGAACCAAAACAAGTTTAGTGACCCATAGAGTCTCCATTGCTCCTCACCTGGCAGACATTTGAATAAGGCTGAGTGGCTGTTGTTGGTGAACACATCAAACCTACACCAATCCTAACATGTCTAGAAAATAGACTACCTGAATCTTAACAGTTTGAGTTGCATACTGGAGTAATTCTCCATATTTCTTTCATTCAGCTTAAGAGTTCGACTGACATAAATTATACTTTCTTCTGCCCTTGAACATGAGACATCACAGCTCCTAGGCCAAGGAGACTGGTAAGGTATTCCAGTAGAAAGGGAGATGGAAACCTGGGTAGCTAAAGACAAGTAATGAGACAAGCTTCATGTTGAAGTTACAAAGGAACCGCACATGGGAATCCAACTTCTTAGTCTATAAAGTAACAACACTTGTTAAACATTCTTCATCACCCCCCACCACTCTGTTAGCATCCACTGATTTCCTCACTAAATTGTGAAGGAATGCATCAGCTATCTACGGATAGCTTTACACAAAACTCATTTAGAAGTCAGTTGGACTAAGAAATCCACAAAGTTCTTTCTCTGCCTTAGACCAGGGCCATTCCTCTACTGCTCAGGTTTTGCCACCTTTCTAACTGGAATAATGTATTCCTTGGTAAGAAAGTCCACAAAATAACATACTTTTATCTGAAAAAAATTAATGCTTCTCTGGTTTGATTTTCATATTAAACTGTGACAAGTGGGCTAAGATGGTTCTAGTCTTTCAAGGGTCTTCTCAAATATTAAGCTAAAGATGTGTATATTGTCTATACACACAAGGAAGGATTGGAAATTACGGTCCATCATATATAACACTGGCCAGGGTAATACAAAGTCCAAGCAACATTCTTGTATATAAGTCCCTTGGTGCTCCCTTGGAATGGTGTCTTTTCAATATCTTGTTTAACAATGGGCAGTTCGCGATAACCATAGATGAAATTAAGACTGTAGAAATATTTTGCACGTTTGAGAACTTGTAATGCTTCCTCAGTTAGAGGACAAGCATTCTTATGAGTCTTTGCGTTGAGTGCCCAGTAGTGAATACAGATCCTTATGTTTCCATCTTTCTTCCACATGAGAATTATGGGAGAAAGCATACAGAATTGATGACTCTCAGATGACACCTTACTCCAAATCTTTCTTTAAGTAATTCTGGACGTCTCTCAGTAACAGTGTGGGACCTCGCACTAAGAGATTTTACTAGATGGCCATTTTTAGTCACAATCTTGTGATTCACCAGGTCATAATACTCTGTAATTATCTCCCTTACTAAAAGGGTTCCACTTCTGGGTCTTCTCCAATTTTCCAATGGTCATCTTTGAATGAGGTTAAAAATGTCTCTTTAAGTTGGTTCACTGTCCACAAAAATTGCATGTTTAAGGATACGGTTATGAAGATGTGGGTGTACTGTACCTTTAAGGGAGTTAAAAGCTAGCAGAACTACCTGACAGCACAAGTGTTCTGAATAAGATACAATGTAACATGTGATCTAGCAGCTAGTGTAGCTGGCTGCCTGGAGACAAAAACAAATTTGAATTAGGCCAATCAGTTTAAATTATATCCCCAAAATACCAAACTCCAATCAAGTTTGAATTTAGCATATTGACAATATTAAAAGTCAATGATAAAATTTGATGCTTGGGGGTATAAGACCAGGAAAAATTAAACAGCTAGGAGAGAATTGCCAAAAGACCAACAGATGTAGACTGCTAGTAAGAACTCCCTGAGTGGTACCTGTTTTGAGAAGGAGTTTGTTCAGAGAAAAACATTGACACGGACCTGCAGACCAAATCTACAGAGGAAGATACAATAGTTGGCTGATTTTGAAATTTGAATATTTTGGTAAACCGTACTTGGGGGTTTTATCGGACTAGTATTTTCAAAGGGAAAGTAAAACGTAGGTTAGAGGAAGGAGTTGTAAATAGTTGTTAGTTAATTATTCTCTGTTATACTTTAAGAAATAAAGTTCTTTCTTTTTACTTTAACTAGTTCTTGGCCTCTCGAATTTTCACAGATTATTGCACAAGATAAATCTTTTCTGTGTTGCTGGTTTAAAATTAACAGAGGAGGTTTACCCTGTGTTGTAACAATACCAATGAGCATTCACAGATGGAGGTAAATATCAGTACCATTGAAATTGGTGATCTGGAAGGTAGCCTATCATTTTTTCCACACTGTTGAGGGTGAATCCCAGAGTCACATTAAGTTGGAGCTCTGATTCATGTGATGTTATAGCAAGTCCTGTGTCAACCAGGAAACAGCTGGCAAAAGTCTTCGTGAGTAGTGATGGTGCAGTTAGGTAAGAGAACTTGAAGAACTACTACTTGAACCATTCCAAGGTCCTGTACAGGCTGATACATCTTGAGTATGTGCAGCAAGGTGAAACACTCCTGAGCCCCATCTATCAATCTCATTGTATGCTGCTCATAGCAATCACCTTCCATGCTTTCCAAGGATGTATGGTATCTCTTAACGTGTTCAACTGCAACGCTATGGGTAGCATTAACTTCGTTATTTCCACTGGAATATTGATCAGTTCATAAACTAACAGAGACCTCAGGGTCTGGAAAGTATGACTCAGGCCAGGTTGGGAGAGCTCAAACCTTACTTTTCCACTTATTCACTCACAGAATGTGGGCATTACTGGCTAGGATAGCATTAATTACTGATTCTTAACTACCCAGAGACAAGACCAGGTAATGACAGCAGTCTCCTTCCCCAAAGGATATCAAAACAGCAGGTGAATATTTCCTTGTCAATCAACACTAGTTTCATGATCATCATTAGAAGCTTAATACCAGATTTTATGGAATTCAGATTCTATCATCTGCCATTGCAGGATTTGAATCCAGATCCTCACAACGTTACCTGGTTTCTAGATTGATAGTCTAGCAATAACACCACTAGGCCATTGCTGCTGACACAGATGTTGCATTACAAACATCATAACTTTACTTGCAATTAGGATCCTGGACTACAGCTGTACATCCCCAATCCCTCATGGGCATTGCCAATTTCAATTCCTTCACCATCAACTCTATCTCACCCATCTGACATGATTTGATACCTGTGCTGTGGAATCCTGCTGACTATTCCAGAAACGCAATGAGAGATTTAAACATATGGTTGACGTGAAGATTACAAAATAGAGATTCCTTATTCCACTGGATTAGTAATAACTTGAAGGGAAATTTAGGTTAAACAAGGAAAACAAAGTATTTCCGAAGAATTAAGTCTGTAGTTCACATCTGGTTGAGGAAATGTTTTACTTGTCTCATCTTTCCATAAGAGATCTTTCTCCCAAAAACCGTCTTTTCTCAAGTGATAGATCTGCTTCATTTCTTAAACTGCCAGTGCTCTCGCTCACCATTTCTGCCTGTTGTCAGAGACCCCATTGCATTTAACCAACTTTCTTCTTTCGTTTGCTGAGCCACATTATCATTATCACCATGACATCACATTCCCAGATACCTAACTTGCAGATTGAGTCAATAGTTAGGGAGGCAAATGCAATGTTGGTACTTATTTTGAGATAATTTGAATATAAAAGTAGGGATGTACTTTTGAGACTCTATAAGGCTCTGGTCAAACCAAATTCGGAGTATTGTGTTGGGTTTTGGACCCCATATCTCAGGAAGATGTACTGGCCCTGCAGCAGGTTCAGAGGAGGTTCACAAGAATTGTTCCGGGAATGAAAAGCTTAACATTTGAGGAACATTTGAGGACTTTGGGTTTATACTCAGTGGAGTTTAGAAGGATGAGGTGGGATCTAATTGAAACATATAGAATGGCCTGGAGACAGTGAATGTTTGGAAAATGTTTCTATTGGTAGGAGAGACTAAGACCTGAGGACACAGCCTTAAAGTGAAAGGAAGGCTTTTTAGAACGGAGATAAGGAGAAACTTTCAGCCATTGATTGGTGAATCTGTAAGACTGAGAATGCTAGGTTATTGACTGTCAAGGGGATCAAGGTTTACGGGAAGAAAGTGGGAGAATGGAGTTGAGAAACTTATTAGCCATGATTGAATAGTAGAGCAGGTACGATGGGATGAATGGTCTAATTTCTGCTCCTACGTCTTATGGTCTTATACATGGACACAAATAACTGAAGTTGGCAAGCCAGGTTGAGAATGCAGTACATTAATAAAGCAAACAGGATTCTTTAATAACCTATCCAGTTCTGGAAAATACATTGGTGGCACGGTGGCACAGTGGTTAGCACTGCTGCCTCACAGCGCCAGGGACCTGGGTTCAATTCCCGCCTCAGGCGACTGACTGTGTGGAGTTTGCACATTCTCCCCGTGTCTGCGTGGGTTTCCTCCGGGTGCTCCGGTTTCCTCCCACAGTCCAAAGATGTGCGGGTCAGGTGAATTGGCCATGCTAAATTGCCCGTAGTGTTAGGTAAGGGGTATATGTAGGGGTATCGGTGGGTTGCGCTTCGGCGGGTCGGTGTGGACTTGTTGGGCCGAAGGGCCTGTTTCCACACTGTAAGTAATCTAATCTAAACATTGTAAGAAGGTGTTATAGAGGTACAGAAGAAGATTCATGACTATGGTTCCATGGCTATGAGGAAGTTCAGTTACGTAGATGGATTGGAGAAACTGAGGCTGCTCTCCTTAGAGAAGAAAAGATGAAGAGGAGATTAAGTGGAGGTGTTCAAAACCATGAGAAATCTGAACAGATGCAACAAGAAATCCTGTCGATGGAAGGATCAAAAACAAGACAGCATACATTTAAAATTACAAAAAAGAGGGAGAAGAGGATTCTGGGTAATCAAAGATGGAAGATGGGAAAAATTTCTGGCTGCTTCTTTTTTGAGGTATTTTAGGTGTTGGAGGTGATTTCCTCAAATTCCAGGAGCAACAATTACTGTTTTATGTGCTATTGCATTGTTTTGGAACTTTGGAAAAAAAGTCAAAACAACAGCAGATTTAAAAGGAGAAGAACAGACAAAGGAAGCACATGATGAGGCAAATGCAGGAGAGAGAGAGAGAGAAAGAAAGAAACAAACAAACAAACAAACTGACACCACAGTGAACCTGTACAGTTCCTGCCTTTGCTGTTTGAATTCATGTAGTGCGTCTGAGAAAATTAACAAACTGTGAAATTCACAACTGATCTTGGAGGAACTGTTTGGGTGAAGTTCACAGCACAGAAACAGATAAGTGAACTGTTTTAAGTGTGGCCTACAGAAAATCTGCAGTAGTGAGTAGAGTGGGTTCTTTCCTGATTATAGTTTTTGAGATATGTCTTTTGATTAAACTTAAAATATAAGCCATAACTATCAATTTAACCTAGGGTAGTGTTTTGTAGAGGAATAAGATGGTGTTATTTTCTGGGTCTGTAGATTGTGAAGGAGCAAAACTGGCCTTTAGTAGAGTGATATGCGCTTTTTGTCAGATGTGAGAGTTTACAGAGAATTTAAGGGTTACTTAAATAGTGAGGAAATAGATCAATCTGAGACTGGTACAGTTGAGAACAGAAACGAGTCAAAAAATCAGGGCAGGCAGAGACAAGGCAGGACTAATAAATTAAACTGCATTTATTTCAATGCAAGGGACCTAACAGGGAAGGCAGATGAACTCAGGGCATGGTTAGGAACATGAGATTGGGATATCATAGCAATTACAGAAACATGGCTCAGGGATGGGCAGAACCGGTAGCTTAATATTCCAGGATACAGATACTACAGGAAGGATAGGAAGGGAGGCAAGAGAGATGGGGAGGGTTTTTTTGATAAGGGATAGCATTACAGCTGCACTGAGGGAGGATATTGCCGGAAATACATCCAGGGAAGTTACTTGGGTGGGACTGAGAAATAAGAAAGGGATGATCACCTTATTGGGATTGTACTATAGACCCCCTAATAGTCAAAGGGAAATTGAGAAACAAACTTATAAGGAGATCTCAGCCATCTGTAAGAAAAATATCATGTTTATGGTAGGGATTTTAACTTTCCAAACATAGACTATGACTGCCATAGTGCTCAGGGTTTAGGTGGAGAGGAATTTGTTAACTGTATACAAAAAAATTTTCTGATTCAGTATGTGGATGTACCTACTAGAGAAGGTGCAAAACCTGACCTACTCTTGGGAAATAAGGCAGGGCAGGTGACTGAGGTGTCAGTGGGGGAGCACTTTGGGGCCAGCGACCATAATTCTACTAGATTTAAAATAGTGATGGAAAAGAATAGACCAGATCTAAAAGTTGAAGTTCTAAATTGGAGAAACGCCACTTTTGACGGTATTAGGCAAGAACTTTCAAAAGCTGATTGGGGGCAGATGTTCGCAGGTAAAGGGACGGCAGCAAAATGGGAAGCTTTCAGAAATGAGATAACAAGAATCCAGAGAAAGTATATTCCTGTTCGGGTGAAAGGGAAGGCTGGTAGGTATAGGAAATGCTGGATGACTAAAGAAGTTGAGGGTTTGGTTAAGAAAAAGAAGGAAGCATATGTAAGGTATAGACAGGATAGATTGAATGAATCCTTAGAAGAGTATAAAGGCAGTAGGAGTATACTTAAGAGGGAAATCAGGAGGGCAAAAAGGGGACATGAGATAGCTTTGGCAAATACAATTAAGGAGAATCCAAAGGGTTTTTAGAAATACATTAAGGACGAAAGGGTAACTATGGAGAGAATAGGGCCCCTCAAAGGCAGCCTTTGAGTGGAGCCGCAGAAAATGGGGGAAATACTAAATGAGTATTTTGCATTAGTATTTACTGTGGAAAAGGACATATGAGATATAGAATGTAGGGAAATAGATGGTGAAATCTTGAAAGATGTCCATATTACAGAGGAGGAAGTGCTGGATGTCTTGAAATGCATAAAAGTGGATGAATCCCCAGGACCTGATCAGGTGTACCCGAGAATTCTGTGGGAAGCTAGAGAAGTGATTGCTGAGCCCCTTGCTTAGATATTTGTATCATCGATAGTCACAGGTTAGGTGCCGGAAGATTGGAGGTTGGCTAACTTGGTGCCGCTTTCTAAGAAAGGTGGTAAAGACAAGCCAGGGAATTATAGACCAGTGAGCCTGACGTCATTAGTGGGCAAGTTGTTGGAGGGAATCCTGAGGGATAGGCTGTACATGTATTTGGAAAGGTAAGGACTGATTAGGGATAGTCAACATGGCTTTTTGTGTGGGAAATCATGTCTTACAAACCTGATTGAGATTTTTGAAGAAGTAACAAAGAGAATTGATGAGGGCAGAGCAGTGCACGTGATTTATATGGACTTCAGTAAGGCATTTGACAAGGTTCCCCATGGGAGACTGATTAGCAAGGTTAGATCTCATGGAATACAGGGAGAACTAGCCATTTGGATACCGAACTGGCTCAAAGGTGGTAGTGGAGTGTTGTTTTTCAGACTGGAGGCCTGTGACTAGTGGACTGCTACAAGGATCAGTGCTGGGTCCTCTACTTTTTGCCATTTATATAAATGATTTGGATGCGAGCATAAGAGGTACAGTTAGTAAGTTTGCAGATGACACCAAAATTGGAGGTGTAGTGGATGGCGAAGAGGTTGACCTCAGATTACAGCAGGATCTTGATCAGAAGGGCCAATGGGCTGAGAAGTGGCAAATGGAGTTTAATTCAGATAAATGCGAGGTGTTGCATTTTGGGAAAACAAATCTTAACAGGACTTATACACTAAATGGTAAAGTCCTAGGGAGTGTTGCTGAACAAAGAGATCTTGGAGTGCAGGTTCATAGCTCCTTGAAAATGGAATCAAAGTTAGATAGGACAGTGAAGAAGGCATTTGGTATGCTATCCTTTATTGGTCAAGAGTATTGACTATAGGAGTTGGGAGGTCATGTTGCGGCTGTACAGGATATTGGTTAGGCCACTTTTAGAATATTGCGTGCAATTCTATCGGAAGGATGTTGTGAAACTTAAGAGGGTTCAGAAAAGATTTACAAGGATGTTGCCAGGGTTGGAGGATTTGAGCTATAGAGAGAGGCTGAATAGGCTGGGGCTGTTTTCCCTAGAGAGTTGGAGACCGAGGGGTGACTTTATAGAGGTTTACAAAATTATGAAGGGCATGGATAGGATAAGTTGACAAAGTCATTTCCCTGGGGTGGGGGAGTCTAGAACTAGAGGGCATATATTTAGGGTGAGAGGGGAAAGATATAAAAGAGACCTAAGGGGCAACATTTTCACACAGAGGACGATACGTGTATGGAATAAGCGGTTAGAGGAAGTGGTGGAGGCTGGTACATTTAAAAGGCATTTGGCGAGGTATATAAATAGGAAGGGTTCGGAGGGATATTGGCCGGGTGCTGGCAGGTGGGACTAGATTGGGTTGTGATATCTGGTTGGCATGGACGGGTTGGACTGAAGGGTTTGTTTCCATGCTGTACATCTCTAAGACTCTACGATTCTAAATGGTAACATGGGCAGAACATTTTACTGTCCTGAGAGGTTAGGATCTGGAATACATTCCTTGGATGTATAGTGAAGGCAGGATAAATCATGGCTTTCAGAAGGAAATTGAATACTTAACTGAGGACAAAGTGTTATAGAGCTTTAGGAAAGAGGCAGGAGAATGGAAGTAGGTAGCTTGTATTTAAAGAGAATGATATGGGGATGATGGACCAAATAGCTTTCTTATTGTAATTATTCCATGGTTCAATGTGGCACAGTGTATACCACCTAGAAGTTGCATTGGAGTAATTCCCCTCAGCTCTTAGACAGAAATTCCCAATCCTATGATATCCATCACCTTGAAGGACAAGGGCAGTAGGCCAAAGGATTGGAGTTTATAATCACTTCCTATAAATTCCATTCCAGGTTACAAACCATTTTGACTGGGAACTCTATTAGTGTGTCTTTACTGTCACTAGATAAAAATACTGGAACTCTTTCCCTAACAGCACTGAGTATGTGTACCAACACACAGCATGGACTGCATTGGTACCTCACCACCACTTTTTCAAGAGCAATGAGGGATGGGTAATAAATAAAAAGGTTGACTGAAAGAATGAAAGCATCTCAACAGGAAGAAAGTTGCCACCGGGTATATCTGGCATCAAGTCTGGTTTCAATGTAATACAAATATCTACCATCTCCATGTGAGTTTCTGAATCTCCTGAGCCACTGGCGTTGTAACATACCAAGGAAGGATATATTCTGCTTGATGCAGGTATGGTTGCCCAAATGCTGCATCTCTCTGCTAATCCCCACTTCCATGGAAAGTAACAGATGTGTTAGGAGCAGGATGTTGTGCTGTTCAGGCAAAAAGTTAGCTGCCCACCACCAATACTTAATTATTAGTATCTTTCTAAGTCATGTCTTCAGCCTCATTGGTTACCAATATGTTTGTGCCTTGTTTTTCCTGGTGAATTCCAGGAAACCTGGGAAACCCATGCAACCACAATTAAATTTCAAAGGTAAAAATAATATTGTCTAATAAAGTAATTAATATATTGAAATTGACAACCTGCCTCTCAAGTTGCTTCTTGCATCTGGCCTAATGCACTGAATTCCAAGTGAAAGTTGACAGGTTGGAACCAGCTTCCTGAGCACATTCAGTTTGCTTACTTTGAACTCCATCCACCCAATATAAAATGAGGCACTCCTTCGAGGTGAAGTAATCCCATTGAGAAGAGAAAAGGTACCCAGTCTCACAGAGATGAATAGAAAAAGACACAGACCACAAAACTTGGCACCATAGTGTCATTGGTTTTAACATTACTAAAATCCAGGTGTCATGAAAATGAATGCACATTACAACAAATGTTGACTGTGCCTGGAGGACTACCAACTCGGTGAAAGACACTCTTTGTTCTGCTTGAAACTTGTTGGTTTTCCGGACCAAGGAGTTGACCTTGACCAAGAGTTTCAGACTGGCACATTGTAAGGACCAGGACTACATGCTGAGGAACACATGTAGTGTGGCTGCCACAAAGACACAGTGGGGAAAGACCAGTCTTTCAGCTGAAGTTAAATGGTGGTCAGTTCAGTTATCAGAGACCCCGCCAACTTCCCCCATCCCAGTGCCTCAAATATATGTAAATATAGTCTTTACAAGTAAGAATTACCTTTGGTTTGTTTGTTGAATAGAGTCAAACTCCAGTGTTTGCTTCTTCATGTGCTACTGTATAGAACCGAAATGCTTCAGTGACTATATGTGAACATGACGATTTTTTTTATAAATATGGTATGTTTTGAAATTTTTTTTTTAAATTACTGGATCAGTTTCTGGTGATTGGAATGGTGCATTTGATTGCCATCTTAGTAAGATGCTAGCATGGGTGTACCATTTATGTGCTGAAACAAGAGTCACTGTCTAATACTGATTTGGACTGAGCTGGCCTGCAAATTTGGATCATGCTGGTGCTATTAGTATCTTCTGTCTCTCAGTAAATATTCAAAGGCTGGCAGAATCCCAGCCCTGGTGTCACAAAATGCATTCCAGGTTGGGTGGATTATTCGAAGTTCGGAGTTAGGGTGAGGGAACCAAAGTCAATATTTCTTAAGCATTAGGATGCAGGTTAACCATAACTATGAATAGTGAAACAGGATTGAGGGTCTTAATGGCTTCTTCCACTTCCAGTGATCCTGGAACCACCTGCCTCAAACAATGGAAAATTATTGAGTAGGTATGAAGTAAACTTTCCTTTACATTATCCTATCAAACACTCACAGGACAGATACACTATTTTGCAGACAGAGTGCCAACTTTCTGACAGTTCTTTCTATCTGCCCCTCGATCTGACTACTGAATGTAAAATTGTTGTTTCCAGGTCTGTCACTGACCTCATCTCCAATAGAGATCTCTTTTCCACAGCTTACCGCATTATAGTCCCTCACTCTCTTACAACTTGCCTCCACCTTGTCCCACAATCTATAAGCAAGATTGGTCTAGCAGAAACATTGTTTCACACTGTTCCTGCCCTACCAAAATTCATTTCTTCCTACTGTAACTCTATATTATTTCCTCTTCTTCAGTCTCTACCCATAACTCTTCTAATGCTTTACATTAGTTCCACAATTTCCAGTACCCTGGTACCAGCTGTTTCCTTTTCACATGTATATACAATCCTTCTACATATGTATCCCCCATCAGGATGTTCTTCTTGAAATGAAGCCTGAACACTCCTATTAGACACAGAGCAAACTCTCCTGCTTAATTTAAAATCAGCAACACAGAAAAGATTTATCCTGTGCAGTAATCAGTAAAAATTTGAGTGGCTAAGAACTATTTAAAGTAAAAATTAACAAGTTTATTTCTTAAAGTATAACAGAGAATAATTAACTTACAACTATGTACAAGTCCTTACTCTAACCTATCTTTTACCTTCCCTTCTATAATACTAGTCCAATAAAACTCCCAATTAAGATTTATAAAACAACATTTCTTATCTGAAAACCGATAGGTTTCGGTTCTTCTATTTGGATCTTCCTGTGTCTTCTTTTCTTCTTCTTAGGAATTTTTGCATCACAGGTTATTGCTCGAAAAGGTACCTTTTAAGAGAGCTATTTTTTCAGGCAGTCTGTTTACATGCCAGGCTTGGCAGTTCTCCTCCCAACTGTTCATTTTTTGCCCGGTCTTATACCCAGAGCATCGGATTGTGTCATTGGCTTTTAAGATTGTTAATATACTCAATTCAAACTTGATTGGAATTTTGTATTTTTTGAGGTATAATTTAAACTGGTTGGCCTAATTCGAATCTGTTTTTGTTGTTTCCAGGCAACCAGCTACTCCAGTAGCTGGAGCACATGTATGTTATGTCTTATTGAGAACACTTGGTGCTGCTACTGCGAGCTTTTAACTCTCTTAAAAGGTATAATTCACCCACATCTTCATAACGCCTCCACATTAAGAAAAACTGAGCCATCATAATGAAAAGATGGCTTCATTTTTTTCTATAGTTTTTAAACACATAGTCCTAACATACAGATAACTTTAATATAAGTTCACCTTAACGTCTTCCCATATATCTGTATAAAATTAAGACAAATCTCATCTAAACTCTGTCAGTTAAATCCGCAATAACGCACCTGTGATTACATTCCTCCGACCCACAACATGTACAATTTTTAAATTAAAAGTCTGGAACATAAGACTCCAACTAAATAGTTTCATATTCTTATCTTAAAAACATTGCAAGAATGTAAGCGGATTGTGGTCAGTGTACACAACCATCTCTGACACATTGTTTGTGACATATACCTCAAAGTGTTGTCAGGCCAGTACCAACCTCAATAGTTCCTTTTCCATTGTGGAGTATTTCCTCTGGTGGATGTTGATCTTCTTCGAAAAGTAACCAACTAGCAGTTCAAACCCATCCTCATCTTCCTATAGGAGTACAGCTCCAACTCCAATGTCACTAGTATCAATGGTGAATTTAAAAGATTTTGAAACATTTGGTGTAGCTAAAACTGCTTTTGTGGTAAATATTGATTTCAAATGGTCGAATGCATCCTGGCATATTCTGTTCACTGAAACTTTGTGTTCTTCTTCAGCAAATCAGTTAATGGTGTCACAATGCTGCGAAAGTTTGGAACAAACGTCCAATAGAATCCACTGAGTCCTAAGAATTGAAGCACGTTTTTCTTCAAGGTTGGTCATGGAAATTCCTTGATGGCCTTCACCTTTGTGTTCTGTGGGGTCAACCTTCCATGGCTGATGTTATGTTCCAAGAACATCACCTCTGCTTTCGCAAACTCCATTTTATTTAAGTTTATCACCAGTTTTGCTTCTTATAGTCGTTCAAAGAGCTCTGTCAACTGTACTATGTGATCTTTCCAGGACTCACTAAAGATCACTACATTGTCCAAATAGACTGCACAGTTTGTTAACCCAATCATAATTCTGTTCATGAGTCTTTAGAATGCGTTTTTCATTCCAAAAGGCATCACTTTAAACTGATATAGCCTATTTGGGGTTATATATGCAGAAATTTCTTTCACCATCTCTCATAAAGGTACCTGCCAGTAACCACACATTAAGTCCAACTTAGTGATGTAATTGCTAGTCCAACCTTCTCGATACAGTCCTTTAATCCAGGAATTGGATGTCTGTCTGATTTTGTTAACAGCGTCGACCTTCCGATAATCCACGCGAAATCATTGAGTCCTGTCCGGTTTGGGAACTAAGATGATCGGTGAACGCCACTCACTTTGGTTTGGTTCGATGATGTCTTTGTCCAGCATCGCCTCCACCCCCTTCTGGATCTATCTGGCTTTGAAAGGGTTAAACCAATAGGGGTGTTGTTTTATTGCAGCAGTATTCCCTACGTCTGCTTCATGTACAATAGCATTAGTCCTCCCAATTTGATTCTTACATATATCCTTGTACTGTCGCAACAAATATTTCAACTCTGTTCTATGCTCCTGAGACAGATAGCTTACTAACTTATCCCACTCCTCAAGGACTTCTTCATTTTTAATTCTATTTTGAGGCACTTCAAACTCCACATCATCTGGATTTGATCCCTCTCTCTGCGGGGCAGTAACTAACACCTGTTTCTCCAGTTCTTTCTCTCGAGTGTAATACAGTTTCAACATGTTCACATGACATACTCAATACCTTTTTTTTCTCTATTTGGCATCTTTACTAAATAGTTCATCTGACTCAACTCTTTCTCAATTTGATAGGGACCACTAAACCTGGCTTTGAAGGGATCTGCTATCACTGGTAACAGTACTACCGTTCCCTTCGGAAAAACGTCTGAGTCTCAGAGCTTTTATCTGCCACCTGTTTCATTCTATGCTGTGCCCTCTTTAGGTGCTGTTTAGCTAACTCACCTACTTGATTTAGTCTCTCCCTCACCTCAGATACATAATCTAAGTGTGACATCTCCGACTTTGGTCCTGTCAATTTTCTTTAATTAATTTCAAAGGGCCTCCCACTTCATGACAGAATATTAACTCAGAGTAAACTGAATAGGTTCATTTGAGGCATCTCTAATGGCAAACAATACAAATGGGATGCCTTTATCCCAATAATAATTTGGGTTATCCTGACAGTGTGCTCTCAACATGTCTTCAAGGTATGATGCCACCTTTCTAAAGCTCCCTGGGAGGATGGTACGCATTGGGTTTAAAGTGCTGTATACCTAAACTATCCATAACATCCTTAAACAGCCTCGCAGTAAAATCTGACCCTTGGTCTGATTGAATCTCTCTGGGTAGCCCACACTGCGTGAAGAAAGGTTCTAACTCTACCATCATTTTTGCCTTGATACTCCGTAATGGAATTGCCTCTGAAAATCTGGTAGACACATCCATTATGGTTAACAAGCACTGGTTCCCACTTTTGGTTCTCGGGAGGGAACCTACACAATCAATTATAACCCACGTGAAAGGTTCTTCAAATGCGGGAATTGGCAACAAAGGTGCTAGTTTTATTACGGCCTGTGGCTTACCTACTGTTTGGCATGCATGACATGTCTGGCAAAAGTTAACCACATCCTTGTGCATTCAAGGCCAATAAAAATGTTTTTGTACCTTAGCCTGAGTCTTTTGTACCCTTAGGTGACCTCCTACAGGTAGCTCATGTGCTACCTGTTACACTTCCTGTCTGAATGCTACCGGCAACACAATCTGGTGCATTTCAGCCCATTTTTCCCTTCCACTAACCTGCCATAGTCTCCATTTCCATCTTAGGATTCTATCTTCCAGATAATAACCTTCCAGAATATTCTCTGTCTCCTTTTCAGAGTATGCATCCACATATTTGTCTTGTCTTGCTGTTGCAAGTCTCTTAGCCTTTCAGGACTACACACTTCTTTCTGACCCTCTACCTGTTCAGGTTTTTCCTGCACCAATATGTCAAAAAGGACATCCACTAACTGAACTTCAACTCCTTCATCTTTCTCTTTACCTTTTTTGCTTCGTGCTGTGACTTATGATAGTGGGATCTGGTGACCACACAGTCTGGGAAAATACCAGAATATTTCTGTTTTAACTCTTCAGTTTCTTGGTCTTCTTTGGGCTTCTCCACAACAAGGGATGTCACTCCCACCTTGGATGCTGCCAAATAATTCCCAAGAACAAACTGAATTCCTGGAACTGACACTCTGTCAATCACATGCATATAACCTCCCCAATCTTAAGTTGGCACTCCAACCTGATCTTATATAGGGGAACTCTGACTTTCTGTCCATCTATCCCACATATTACCACACTCTCAGGTAACAGATCAGAAAGAGTGCATATGAGCTCATCCCTGACTATCAGCGACTGATTAGATCCTGTATCTCTCAAAATTATAACTTCTTGTCCTTCTTCCCCTGTTCTTTCTGAATAAACTTTACCCATAGAGGTGAATTCTTTGTAGAGATCAGGTACTAACTCCATACTCAGACCCTGCCTAGGCTGTGCACTCTACTGCAGCTCCTCTGCTCTTCTTGGGGTCTGCTTTACTAACTTCACTAATGACACTGGCTTAGCTTCTTTTACCACATCTTTTCACAGCACCTTTCTTTAACAACCAGCACTGTCTCTTTACATGTCCCACCTCCTGACATGAAAACACCTTTTCCCAGTGCCCTTCTGAAATCATTGGCACTAAAACTTTTTGTGTCCCACTCCATTTCAGTGAAACCACCTGAGACGTTCACCTCCTTTCCACCGTCTTGAGCTTCATTTTTATCCTGTGGCAAATTCGTACCAGCGCTCTCTACTCTTGGTTTAGTAGTGTAGGATCTTCCCTTCTCCCAACTTCTATCCCTCACAGGATGAAATTCTGGCTGGAAGTGTGTCTTATGCACCAACATATATTCATCTGCTAATTCTGCTACCCTTCTCATTTCCTGAACTTTCTGTTCCTCCACGTGAATTCTTACCATCTCTGGAAGTGAGTTTTTAAACTCCTCCAGCAGAATAATCTCTCTTAGAGCTTCAAATGTCCAATCTATTTTCAAAGCACGCACCCATCGATCAAAATGCCTATGTTTAATTCTTTCGAACTCAACATAAGTCTGACCTGGTTCCATCCTTGTGTTTCTGAACTGCTGTCTATATGCTTCTGGTACCAATTCATAAGCACTTAAAATAGCCTGATTAACCTCTTCATAATCTCTTGACACCTCATCTGACAGTGCAGCAAATACCTCGCTAGCTCTGCCTACCAGTTTAGTCTGAACTAGCATTACCCATAAATCCTTGCACAACTCCATTTGCCTAGCCAATTTTTCAAATGAAATAAAGAAGATTTCAACATCCATCCACATCAAAACTTTGTCATATTTATATATATTACTACCTTCTCTTTTAATCTCCATCCTGTTAACTTGACTTTGCTATCTAATCACAACTTCTGAAGTTCAAATTCTCTCTCTTTTTCTCTCTCTTCCCTCTCCCTTTCTTCTCTCTCTCTTTGCTCAGCTAAGAACCTTCTCTCTCTTTTTTCCTCTCTCTCTCCTCGCTCCCTCTTTCCTCTCTCTTTCTATTTATCTTCTAACTACATTTTTCTCAATTGTAATTTAAGTTTTTCTACCTCTACTGCACTTGTCTGTTTCTCTGACACACCAAAGTGTCTGAGTAACCCCTTTACAATTTCAGCTTTACTTTTGTCCTTGGTTAAACCCAAATCTAACTTATTTGCTAATTCTGAAAGTATGGCCTTTTTCTTTTCTACTAAACTTTCTTGACAAATTTGAGAATCTTCTCCAAATCCCAGAACCTCTTTAGCAATTTTAAGAGCCATTTCTCTCACTTTTAATTTAATCAACCACAAGTCACCGAAATTAAACAAATTGTCTCACCTACGTTTTATTTAAAGATCCAAGATACTAACCTGCAGGTGTCTAAATCTGCTGAGAATTTTTGTACCCCCAAATCTATTCAAATCTGTCTAAACCAGTTTAGATCATGGACCTGAGCTCCCAAATCTGTTAGGACATGGTGTAGCCCCTCCTGCTTAATTTAACACCAGCAACACAGAAAGGATTTATCCTATGCAGTAATCTGTAAAACTTTGAGTAGCCAAGAACTATGTAAAGTAGAAATTAACAACTTTATTGCTTAAAGTATAACAGAGAATAATTAACTTACAACCATGTACAAGTCCTTACTCTAACCTATCTTTTACCTTCCCTTCTATAATACTAGTCTGATAAAATTCCCCGTTAAGATTTACAAAACAACGTTTCTTATCTCAAAACCAGACAGGTTTCAATTCTTCTATTTGGATTATTTTCTTTTTTCCTCTTTTTCTTTTTTGTCTTCTTTTCTTCTTCTTCGGAATTTTTGCATCACCGGTTACTGATCAAAAAGGTACTTTTTTCAGGCGGTCTCTTTACAAGCTGAGTTTACCAGTTCTCCTCCTAACTGTTCAATTTTTGCCTGGTCTTATACCCAGAGCATCAGATTGTGTCATTGGCTTTTAAGATTGTCAATATACTCAATTCAAATTTGATTGGAATTTTGTATTTTTCAGGGCAAAAGTTAAACTGATTGGCCTAACTCAAATCTGTTTTTTGTCATTTCCAGGCAATCAGCTACTCCAGCAGCTGGAACACATGTTACATTGTGTCTTATTGAAAACACTTGGTGCTATCACTGCTAGCTTTTAACTCTTTTAAAAGGTATAGGTCACTCACATCTTCATAACACTCCCCAGCCACCACTACTCTTTTTCACCTGGCTCAGCTTGTTCTCACTTTGAAAAGTTTCTCCTTTAACTCTTCTTACTTTCTCCAAGTCAAAGTTATGGCTCTGGGTATGTGCATGGGTCTCAGTTGTGCTTGTGGTCACTTATGGAGTATGTGGAACATGCCTTGTTCCAGTACTAATCAGACCCCTTTCCTCATATATTAATGACATCATCAGTGCTGCTTCTTTTTTTAAAATATATTTTTATTGAAAAATAGATTTTTTTTATATTACAACAAATACAAAACAATACAATTCAAAACAATACAGCAAAAGAACACAAAAAAAGTTGAAAAACATAAATCGCTTCATGTACAAATGCATAAATATGCATAAAAATATATATATATTTAAAAAGCCATCTAACTACTTAATTAAATTGGTAATAACTAACAACAAACTAATAAATAATAATAACACAGATCAGCGAAACAAAACACTAACTCTCAAAGATCGGGAGCATTAATTTTCACCCATTCATATGTTCGCAGTTCCCCCTCCCTACATATTGGACTTGTAAAGCACAAGCTTTCCAGCTATATAAAAACCCTTATTAGTGTGGCAGACAAATCTGTGTCCAGATATTCCAAAAAGGGTCGCTATGTCTTATAGGAATTGTCAGTTTTGTGGTGTACCATTCTTGTAAGAAAATCCAAGGGGATATGCTCCATAACAATCTACTGCCAACCCGACAGGCCCAGGGGTTTTCGGATACCCAACCTAACAAGATATTCTTTCTTCCACAGAACGTGAGGATATTGAAAAGCTTTCTCGTATGCGCATCTGCAGGGAACACACTGGGCAGGCCAAGTCAAAGAGAAATCGGGTCCTTCTTCACCCTTACGCCCAAAATCCCCTCCATTGCACGTGCCACAGTGCTCCAGTATGTTTGAAGCCTACCACAGGATCATAGACAATGGATAAGAGTGCCCACACCAACCCTGCGCTTGGGACATGTTGAAGATAGACCTGGTTTAAATTTTGACAAACGGTCCAGAGCCAATTGGACCCTGTGGAGAATCTTCAACTGTAAAGCATTGGTCTTATTGCAAATTGGTATCTTTCTTGCATTTCCCAAATATCTTCGCATGCCTCTGAGAAGACCTCAACGCCTACCTCTCTCTTCCACACCCTGCAGAGTCAATCAAACTCATCTGAGGGGGCACCGCACAATTGATGATATAAAGTGCTGACAGAAAGTGTACCCTTGGCACTGAGCACTCTCCTGTCTATGTTGGATTTGTAGGAATCAATAAAAAGTGTAGTTTTTTTTAAATAAAATCCCTAACTCAAAAAAAACGCAAGAAGTCTCTGCTATGTAGCTCGTATTTCCATGCTAACTGATCAAAGGGCATCATTGTGTTCCCTCAACTAAATCTCCCATGCAAGACACACTCCTAGCTGCCCAATGTTTAAATCCTGAATCCATCATTCCCAGTTGAAAACCTGTGATACCCACTACAGGTCTAAGAAAAGATGTTTTGCCAATATTGTGTTCTCTATGCCGAATGGCCCTCCATGCTTTAACAGTATTGATAACTATTTGGTTATGGCAATATTCCCTAACTGTCCTCATTTGGTCCAAAAACAGTAAGCTTGTAAGGGGGCACTTTGCCTGAGAGGTTTCAATATCTAACTATATTCAAAGAGGGTCCCTATGACCCCAATCACTCACATAGGATAAAAGCGAGCTTAGTTGGTAGTTTTTAATGTTTGGAAGATCCACTCCCCACTGTCTGTGTGGCAATTGCAGTTTAGCTAATTTAGTAAGGGGCCGCTTACGATGCCAAATAAAAGAGCTGAACCAGCTGTAGCATTTGCTTATTGAAAATCAGGGGCAGCATCTATATAGGGTACAACAAACAGGAGAAAGTATTCATCTTAATAAGCGCTATCCAATCTAACCATGAAACCAGAAGCGCCTCCCATATTTGATTTTGTCAAATAATTGAACAAAATTGGCTTTAAACAACAGATCAAGAATTGGAGTGATGAATATGCCCAAAGATATAAAAGCCCCTGTGACCACTTAAATGGGAATCGAGATTCACTCTCAAGACCTAGCACCTTCATAAGACCACCCATAGGCAAAGCCTCTGATTTTGCAAGATTAATCTTGTACCCTGAAAAGGTGCCAAAGGCACTGAGGCATTGTATCAGGCAAGGCACCAAAACTGCTGGATTTGACAAAAAAAATGAGGACATCATTCGTGTACAACAAAATCTTTTGTAATTTTGACCCCACTTCTAGAGGCAATATATTAGGATCCCTATGAATGGCCTCCGCTAACGGTTCAATCACCAATGAAAAATGCAATGGCGAAAGGGGAGCACCCTGCTGTAATCCTCTCTAGCTTAGCCAACGAGGGCCTGTTAAAGTAAGCCTGCTCTGCTGCCTTCAACCCTGCTTCAAGGAGATGCTGCTGCTCAGCCTTCTGCCGCTTCCTACTGGCAGAATGGGAAATAACTAACCCTTGGCATAGGCTTTAGTAGGTGCCCAAAGGATGGACGGGCTACTAGCTGAGTCTGAATTAATGTCTAGGAACGCCCTAAATTCCTTAGAGAAGTAGTCCACAAACTTATTGTCCTTAAGGATAAAAGGATGTGTTCGCCAGTGCTTCAGTCCCTCTAAAGCATCCTTAATGTTAACTAACAGGTAAATTGGAGCATGATCGGAAATGGTAATATTACCAATCATACAAGATGCCACCAAGTCCAAGGTTACCATGGGGGTCAGAAAAAAATCAATCCTGGTGTGACATCTGTGTGGATTGGAAAAAGATGTAAAATCCCCGCCTGTAGGGTATAGTCGCCTCCAGGTGTCCATCAACCCTAACTCCACACACAGGTCCACTAACTGTTTAGCTTGCACAGAGGGTATTGGGGGCGCCTTTGGGCTGTGGGATCCATAAGACAATTAAAATCTCACCCATAATGACATGCCAGGACTTGAGACTGATCAATTTTGAGAACGCATCTACCAGAAATTTGAGGAGATGGGCCAGAGAGCAATAAATATTTAAAACACCATATTTTTCCCCGTTTATCAGGGCTTTGAGGATTACAAACCTTCCGTGTGTGTCATTAACATACTGTAGTAACCGAAATGGGAGATTCCACCGAACCAATATAGTCACTCCCCTACTTCTGGTATTAAAAGATGAAAAGTAAACCCGATCAAAGTCATTCTGCTGTAGTTTCTAATGCTCCCTGTCATCCAAGTGTGTCTCCTGTAATAAAGCAATATCCACCTTTTCCTTTCTAAGACTTGAGAGTACCTTTTTCCTCTTAATTGGTGAGTGAGTCCCCTTGATGTTCCAGGTACACTATTTAATCAAGTCATTAGCCATAACCTTCTGCAGTAACATTTAGAGAACAGAGAGGCAGAACTCAAATTAGAAGTCACTGAGCCTGAGTGTTGCAAGATCTATCGAACATAAAAACCATATAAATTAAAACCAATGCATTTAACAAACCTACAAAGCTATCAAAGACTGTCTACAACAAAAAACAAAAACAATAGGAGAACTCACTCCTGCCCATAGGGGGCATCTACATATTCCAAAACCCAACTTCCCATCCCGCTGCCAATACTGCAGCCCAGGCATTTAAATACCTGAACTGGGTATAAACGGCCCATGAAAAAATAGGTAAGTACCCCACCCCATTCTTTGGTATAAGTTAACTTAGAAATTGAAAGTAGACATCCCAACCACCCCCAAATATAATTCAGACCAGAGTATTACCAATTTTAAAAAAAGGAAAAGAAAGCCCCAAACTGACCTCTTTTTTTTAAAGAAAAGTAGAAATAACACTCCTATTTATACATACTAAATCGTTCATACTAAGTTAATTTGTCCAAAAAGTCTCTTGCCTTCTCCAACATGTCAAAGAGATGTACAGATCCATCTAAAGTGATCTGAAGCACCGCTGGATACCTCAGTGTACTGGATCCTGAGCTCCTTCAGTCTTTTCTTGATGCCATCATGATTCTTTTCTGGATCACTGCCGCTGAGAAGTCTTGGAAGAACATGATCCTAGAGCCCTCGTAAACTAGGGCCTTTAGATCCTTCCTCTGGATTCTGGAAGCTTTCACGATTCCCTCCGTATTTCTATAATGATGAAACTGTACCAAGATAGGTCAAGGACATTGGTCCAGACCTGATCTCCATGCCATGACCTGGTGAGCTCTCTCAATCTTCAAGCTTCTCATTCCAGCCTCCAAGTTAAGGAATTTCGGCATCCAGTCCTCAAGAAATTCCACCGGCCACTCACTTTCCTCACCCTCTGGCAGACTGACAATCTGTATATTTGTTCTCCTACCCCTGTTCTCGAGGTCATCAGCCTGGTCAAGCAAATTACAGATCTGTGTCTCCAGGGCCTGGAGAAACTGGTATCAGCTTCCACAATGTGACTCTGAATTCTACCTCATCTGTCCTTTTCTCCAGGTCTCCCAGCTGTTGTTCACGCTTCTGCAGCATGATAGAGATCGGGGTCAGCTTCTCCTCGATCTGCTTCCCAAACATCTCGTGAGATTTCGAGAGCTACTTCACCAGGACCTGGTAGGAAATTGTGTCTGAGGATCCTGCAGCCTCGGACGTACCTCCTCCCTTCATTGGCATCCCTGGAAGGTGAAAACTGAGGTAAGTTGCTGTTTGACAGTTTCCTGGGACTCCATGACCTTTCCAGAGGCCCAGATGGTTCGGGTAGGGCGGGTTAGGACTTCATCCTGCTTGCGATACACTGTGGAGCTCTGCAACATGATCTTCAGAAATTACTGCCATCTTGGACACCCCCCGCTCCCAGTGCTACTTCTTGCTCTTGTCCTACATTGGAAAAATTAATTATTTTTTTTTCTTCTCTATTTCACCTAATCCATATCTGACTCTTTCCCCACCTTCTTTGACTTCTCTGTTTTCATTTCTGGGGTTCAACTGTTCACCAATATCTTGTGCATAACCCACTGGCTCCCACAATTACCTTGACTATAATTTCTCACATATCGCTTCCTGTAAGGACTCCATTCCATTCTCCCAGCCTCTTCGTCCCAGTTATATCTGTTCTGATAATGTCACCTTCCACAGCAATATCTCCAAAATGCCCTTTTCGGTCAACTAAGGAATCCACCTTAACATTGTTGTCAGGGCTTTCAGCTGTGTACGACCCATTTCCCACACCTCTGCCCTCATGTCTTCCTGGCCCTTGAGAACAACAATAGGATTCTCTTTGTCCTCACTTTCCATCTCATCAACCTCCACAGTCAAAGGATCATTCTCTACCTTTTCTACCTCCACCAAAACACCTCCTCCTCTCCTTCCTGGTGATCATTCCACGGGAACTGTTTCCTCTGTAACACCTTAGTCCAATCCTCTGTCTCTCCTAACGCTTCCTCACCCCATCACTGCACCTTATCTTGCTTCTGCAGAAGGTGTAACACCTGCCCAATTACCTTCCTTGTCTTCATTGACCAAGGCCCCAAACAAACTACCTAGGCTAAGCAGCAATTTACTTGCACTTTTTTCAGTTGAGTCCTATATTTTCTGCTCACCATTTGATTTCCTTTACATCGGCAAGACTAAATGCATGCTGTGTGACTACTTAGTGGAACACCTCCACTCTGTCAATAAGAATGAACCTGACTTTCCAGTTGCTAGCCATTTCAATATATATCTTGCTCCCATGCTAGCATCTTTGTCCTATATCTGCTTCCAGCTAAGCTGAATACAAGCTGGAGGAACACCACCTTCTTTTCAACTTAGGCGAATCACATCCCTCAGGACTCAACCTTGACTTCAACAACTTAGGGGCAGGAACACTATTCACATTTCTTAATACATTCCCTCCCGCCCCCCCCACCCCACCCCCTCAGTTCTCCTCCTATCTTTAGTGTCTTATTTATATGGGTTTGCTCTCAGCAAATATTTCTGATTATTCATGCCTAACATTAATAAGTATTTTACCTTCAGAGCTGTCCACTAGTATGATCAGCACACCCTTTGTCTTTTGTTCTGGCACACTCACCATCTGTTCCACTTGCTCTTCCTCCCTCTTTGTCAACAACTTCAACTATAATTTTCCAGCCCTCTTCATCATTGGATTTGAAATGTTGGGCACGATCTTATAGGGTCTTGAATGGCATCGGCTTTGGCAAGAGTTTTGGCAGAATTACGCAAGAGTTCAGGTAAGGGGTAGAAATGGGCTGTCAGGATAATGAAAGGTAAAAGAGAACATGAAGGCTAAAGGGAAGTATCTAGTGACTAGGCAGATCCCAGAGTTGATAATGTCCACCATGAGTCTTTACTTGCTGTTCTCTAGATCCAAGGTGCAATTGGAAAATAGCTGGGGAAATGCCGGGGGTGTTGGATGTCACTCTGATGGGTGAAAATGCAGGATCCAAGTCTGCTGGACTCCAGGGCAGGGTTGGAGCATGCATATGAAGCAAACATTTGCAAAGTCCAGCAACATTTCATTGCAATTATTTCTTCACCCACTTGCAATACATGCAGAATGAAGGGGCTTATTCTCCAAATGCTAGTGTTATGGACCAGACCAGACCACTTCAAAACATTTTAAGAAGGTAGCTCAGCCCTACTTATTTTCGTTGTTTTAGGTAAATGTAAGGTGGATATTCCAGGAGTGACGCAGCTGGTCAAGCCACTCAGTTTTAAACAAAACAATTTGTTTACAGACTACCGAATGAAACACGAATAAAAGAGAACAGAATATAAAATAACTTAACCTATCTGAAAACCCAACCAAATCTATTGCAACATAATGATGCAGCTCCAATTTCCTGCAACATCCCTTGGCAAAAAAATGTAAATTCAAACCCAGGTTCTTATAGGAGAGATGTTAGAGAGAGAGGATCAGCCAGGGATCACTTGCTGAAGTGTGGAACTTCTTTTCACTGTAGCTGCTTCTCTGTCCCCAGCAGTTTGTAACTGCTAAAAATAAACCAAAGTAGAAAAATTCCTGAACTGGGAGAACTGGCCACCCCCCCAGCACCCCCCCCCCCCACTTTTTTTATTGTACAAGTGTTTTAAAAAAAACCTAAGAACCCTTTTCCCTGATTGTTGCCTTACGCAGTATCTGTTAGCCATAATCAAACTGGCCTCATCCCAGACAAATCAGAACCTCTGCCTTTTACAACCCCCTTTGGAAAAAAGACAAGGACAACATAACCTTATTAAAGGAGCAGCATTGTCACACTAGTCAAAACTGACTTTCATCACGCTTCCAAATTTAACATTGCTATCTAGTAATGCAGAAGTTGATGGCAATGAGTTAAAAGGAGGCAAATGCTGGGCAAATTTGTTCCATCATTTGTGAAACATTCTCTAGTGCCAGGGGATGAGGGAATGTTGTTTTATCATATGTATATATAACAATGTACTCTATTTAATTTAATGATAAGTTGAATGATTGATATAGGTCGGGGATTGGAAGAGATTGAAGCATACCAGACACTCCTATTTTGATGTAATATGTTGGTCACTGAAGTTGAATTTATAAGATGCCAAATTGATTGATTGTGACTACAAATTGTGTTTTTTCAACAAAAGAGAATGTCTCTGCAAATCAACAAAATCTTAGATGTGTGTGTGTGTGTGTGTGTGTGTACTCTGAAAGCTTGTGTGATTTCAAATACACCTATTGGACTATAACATGGTGTTGTTTGACTGCAGAGTGTTGACCTTGCTAATGTTGATCTTGCTTTGCGCACCTCCTGTATAGTGTAACATGTATGCCTTGCTCTGTCTAAGCACCTTATAATCTGTATGTTCTTGTTTCCTATGATCTGCTTGTACATCTCACAAAACAAAGCTTTTCAATGTACTTAAGTATATATGACTACAATAAATCAAATGGTTAGAGATAGAATAAAGATCTCTGTATATTGTTTTGAATCAGGTACACTCATCTTTGTTACTTCGATTTTGTTACTTCATAGAAATAAAACAGTCTTCCTCTTCTGAATTTACTCTGACATCATTAATTTTCTAAATAGTGAGAAGTCAAGCAGAGTAATTTAGGGATATAAGTACAAAAATCACTAAAAGCTAGTAGATAGGAGCAAACTAATTAAAGATAAATGAAACATTAACCTTTAATTCAAATGGACTCAAATTCAAAAGGGTAAATAAGTGGACTGGAATATAAAAAGGTGCAAGTTACATTGCAGTTGTAAAGACATACCACAGTAAGGTCATTTCTAGGCAACTCACCTCAGGAAGAGTATACTGACATCGGAGCAAATATAGTGCAAATTTGCCAGAATTATATCAACATATAGGTGGCACAATGCTCAGTGGATAGCACTGCTCCCTCACAGCATCAGGAATCCAGATTCAATTCCACCCTTGAGTGACTGTCTGTGTGGAGTCTGCACATTATCCCTGTATCTGCGTGGGTTTCCTGTGTGTACTCTGATTTCCTCCCACAGTCTGAAGATGTGCAGGTTAGGTAGACTGACCATGCTAAATTGCCCATCGTGTCAGGAAATGTGTAGGTTAGGTGGATTAGCCATGAAAAATGCAGGGTTACAAGGATAGGGTAGGTAGTGAGTGGGCTGCTCTTTGAAGGATTGGTGTGGATTCAATGAGCTGAATGGCCTTTTTCCACAATGCAGGGATTCTATGATTCTAAAAAGGTTAAAATATGAGGACAGGTTGCAGAGACTAAGCTTGTATTTCCAGTAATGTATCAAGATTAAGGGGTGTTCTAAATTAGATCATTCAGGTGATTAAAGTGGTTGATAAGGTTAACTGCAGTGTAACTATTTCCTGCAAAGGGGGAGTCCAACAAAGGGAACATCATCATAACATTAGAGCTAAGCCATTCAAAGGTGATGCCAGGAAGAACATCAGACTTGAATGGAAATCTGGAGCACAAACGATTGGGGTTGGGTGCTGAAACTTCCAAACTGAGACTGATAACTTTTTAAAAACCAAAAGAACTGTAGATGCTGAAAATCAGAAACAAAAATAGAAATTGCTGGAAAAGCTGAGCAGGTCTGGCAGCATCTGTGGAGAGAAATCAGAATTAACATTTCGGATCAATATATTTTTGTTAGGTAAAGGTACAGATCAGGTATGATCCAAATGAAGCTGAACAAGATCGAGGGGCCAAATACCCACCTAGCACCTATACAATCCACCACTGAGAGATCACTGCATCCAAGCTTATTATATCATCTTTTGAGGCTGAACAAATTATCCATTGCGTAAACAGTATTCTATTCTACGGCTCCCTCTTATGAATGCTGTAAGTATAGCAGTCAGAGACTGAAGGCAACAAATGTTCTGAAAAGAAGGAGCACACACCAGGCTGAGACCTTTAACCCCTTACCCGGCAAAGACGCATTAACGTGTCTTCACCCAATTTGTCCTTTTCAGAGTGCGACGAGTAAACTCGTCCAAAACATATAATTTCAAAAACAGCCACAGACGAGTTTATTTGTCAATTCTCAGCATTTCTGGGCCCTTCTCAGCTAAAAACGAGTATACTCGGTGACTCATACGTCTGGTAGCTGTGTCTCTTCCGCCTCAGGCATTGCAAGAAGCATCTACGCACCGCTTTTGGGCACACACTGTCATTCGGTTTTTTCTGTTTTTTTTACAAATTACGCCCAGATGTCGAGCTCAGAAGATGACAATGAGTATGAACTTTCTATTAGAAGCTTGGATACATCAGATGAGAGTGCAAGCTCGGCTATTCTCTCTCAAGTGAGGAGGAGGAGGAGGAGGATGGACGAATTTGGTGTTGACATGTGGTGTCGGAAGAATGCATGTTTCCTCCACCACCGCGCTTCCAATTCACTGGAAATCCTGGAATATCAATTAATCAAGACACAGCTGATATGAATCCTTTGGATTTTTTTAGTCTTTTATGTGACAACAGAATTATTGATCGAGTTGTGGACGAAACTAATCGCTTTGCTGAACAAACTGGAGAAAGAGATTGTATGTGGCGCCCTGTAACAAAGGCAGAAATTTGTGTGTTTTTCGCCTTGAAAATGCTTGGGGATATTGTGAAAATGCCAGATCAAGAAATGAACTGGTCAATAGATGAACTACATGAAAGACCAATTTTTCGGAAGCTGATCAGTTTGAAACGCCATAATAAGATAAAACAGTATCTTCATTTTGTGAATAATGAAACTTTTGATGCAGAAACACATCCCAACCCAAAATTGTATAAAGTTTATGATGTATTTATGATGTTTAGTGAGAACTTTATGAACAGTTATACCCCTAACCAAGATTTATCTATAGACGAAAGCCTTATGCTGTTCAAGTGAAGGTTAGGATGGGTGCAGTACATACCTCTAAAAAGGAGGAGGTTTGAAGTGAAGTATTTTTTTGTGTGAAGCAAAGACTGGATATGTGTATAGAGTAATCATTTATGTTGGCAACAGGAACACAGTTTGATTCAGAATATAGTGAATATCCCATGAGTTCTCGTGTTGTGATGTCTCTGATGAAGCCTTTACTTGGTAAAGGTTATTGTATTACTGTGGATAACTTTTACATTCGTCTGCAATTAGCTGATACTCTGGTTAGTCACTACACTGACATTTATGGAACTCTCCGTTTGAATAGAAAGGAAGAGCCTGAACAGCTGAAAAGGGCAAAATTGAAAAAAGGGGAAGTTGCAGCATTTCAGAGAGGTAAGGTAATGACTCTTCGTTGGAAGGACAAGAAGGACGTTGCAATGCTTACAGCCATTCACAACCCCGCTATGAGGGATGTTGAGACAAGGCAAGGGCCTGTGAAGAAACCAACAGTTGTATATGATTACAATTTTACAACGGTTGGAGTTGACAAGGAGGACCAACAACTAGTAGATTATCCCATCACAAGGAGACGGGGTAAGAAATATTACAAGAAAGTCTTCTTCCATTTCATGGATCTTGCAGTATGGAATTCTTACATCTTGTACAATGTAGCAGTCACTGAGGCAGGAAAAAAAGCCCTCATACACCTGAAATTTCGTATGCAGATTATATGAGATATCATCGCTAAAAATGGTGCAGATTTACAATCTACTAAAGTAGTAGGGAGACCTTCGACTTCACCAGGATGTTCGCGTTTTACACCAGGACATTTTCTAATGGAAGTCCCAGCAACAGAAACGAAGACAAATCCAACAAGAAAATGTGCCGTGTGTTGTCTGAAACGTGACCATCGAGGGAAACCAGTCAGGAAGGAGTCACGATGTATGTGTAAACTCTGTAATGTGCCTTTATGTGTAGTACCATGCTTTGAAAAATACCATACCAAATAATCATTCATAAAATGCCAGAGAAAGTAAGACGTATGGGAAAATGAGGTAAAATAAAAGATAAAATAAGTACAGTATTTTATTTACATTTACTTTTGGTTATGAAAATTGAAAAAAAGTATATAATAAAAAGATTTTTGAGAAGACATGCTAAAAAAAAGTAAAATAAATGTGTAATTCCCCTTTACTTTTGATGATAAAGTTGGGAAAATAGCAATAAATAAAAAAATGGGAAGATGAGTTATCTCGTTTTTGCCGAAAATGCTATCTTCAAAATAAAATTTCAAGTAAAATATTGGAAATAGATAAAAACAAAAGTTATTTGCATAATCAGCATTAAAAATACTATTTAAAAAAGCAATAAAAAAATTCATCTGAAAATGAAACGTTTTCTCCAAAGAAAGTCGCTGGGGAAGGGGTTAAGTTCATAGATGCTGTGTGACCTGATGAACTTCAATGGGATTTTATGTTTTTATTTTTGTAAAGAAGTAGTTAGAAGGAAAGAGGAATTTTGTAGCATCAAAGACCACTCACAGAGATCATAGAATCCCTAGTGTGGAAGCAGGCCATTCCACTACCAAGTCTACTGTGACCCTCCAAAGAACATTTCACTCAGACCTACCCCCTCCTATAAACCTGCATTTTCCCACGGCTAATCCACCAAACCTGTACACCTTCGGACTGAGGGAGGAAATCAGAACACCCAGAGGAAACCCTCGTAGACACGGGAAGAATGTACAAACTCCACGCAGACAGTCACCCAAGGCTGGAATTGAACTAGGGTTCCTGGTGCTTGAGACAGCAGTGCCAACCACAATGCTAAGCACTGTGCCACCTTATAGATGCTCCTATGATGCTCCTAAGCTTGAAGAACAATATCTCATCTTTCATCTGGATATCTTGCAGTCTTCAGGACTCAACATTGAGTTTAACTATTTCAGAACATGAACATCCTCCTCTGTGTTTGTAACCCACTCACACACCCTGAGGTCCTGTTTTGTATTGGTTGCCCCCAGCACAACAAGCCTATTTTCAACCATTCACATTCTTGTTAGCACCCTACTCAGCATTTATCTCCCTCCAAGCTTATCATCAACAATCCCTCTCTCAGCACCATCTCCGCGGGTTCTACTCACTCCATCTGTAACGTCTCCCACCCATCAAGAGATTAAGACCACACAAAAATTAAGTTCTGACAAAGGGTCACTGGACTCAAAATGATTTTTTATGATGTTTATTACAGGATTAATACTGGACAGGATACTAGGAATAACTCCCTTATTTTTCTTCAAAATGATACCATGGGAATTTTTTACAACCGCTGAGCAAGTAGGTGTAGCCTTGGTTTAATGTATCATCTGAAAGACAACATTTTTTAAAGCAATTTTATTGAAAAGAAGATTTCTTTCTAGTAAAATTACAAAATTATAACAACAATAAACCAACAACCACACTACTCTATATAAAAAAGAACAACACAAAAAGAACGAAAATATACACATGTACAAGATAAACAAATCAAAGTAATAAATAGATAAATGACACTGTTTAGTGCCACGAAACAAAGCTCCCGCTCTTCGAAAGCGTGAAGTATAACGCCTGAATTTATTCAAAATTCTTCCTCTCAGGACGGCAATTTCGCTAAATCAAACCATCACGGCTATACAAAGGCCCTAATAAAAATCGAAATCTTTTTCGCATTCTCACAAATATGAGTCACCTTCAATGTCAGGTGTTCCCTAAGACCACCCAAAGGCATAGCCTCCAATTTTGAAAAATTATTTTTGTGTAACCTGAAAAAGAGCCAAATGAAATGATCCATTGTATCAAATGGTGCACAGAAACTGCTGGATTTGAAAGAAAAATAAGAACGTAATCCGCATATAATGTGATCGTATGTGCCTTTGATCCCACTTCTGGAGTAGCTATGTTAGGATCCCTACGAATAGCCTCTACCAGTGGCTCAATTACCAATATAAAAAGTAGAGGTGAAAGGGGACAACCTTGCCAACTGCACTGACAAATATTAAAATTATTAGATCTTACGCCATTGGTGAGAATCGCTGCCAGAGGATCACTGTAAAGGACCCTTACCCACCTAGTAACAATTTCACCGAGACCAAACTGTTCCAGGGTATAGAAAAGCCCTCATTCCTGATCAAGGGCTTTAGCCTGAAACGTCGAATTTCCTGTTCCTTGGATGCTGCCTGACCTGCTGCGCTTTAACCAGCAACACATTTTCAGCTATAGAAAAGATATGGCCACTCCACTTGATCAAATGCCTTCTCTGGATCTAAAGAAATCACTACTCCTTGAAACAATTGCTGCTGACACATTTGCATCAGATTGAGTAACTACTTAACATTGTTGAAGGAATGGCAGTCCTTTACAAAACTCGTCTGGTCCTCTTTGACAATGGAAGGCATCTCCGTTTCCAGCCTTAATGCAAGTGTCTTGGACAGAATTTTAAAATCAGAATTTAAAAGAGTGATGGATCTATAGGAAACACAGTCCTCTGGAGTCTTCCCTTTCTTAAGGATAAGAGAGATATAAGCGGCAAAGTGACTCAGTGGTTAGCACTGCTGCCTCTCAGTACCAGGGTCCTAGATTCAATTCCAGCCTTGGGTGACTGTCTGTGGATTTTGCACATTCTCCCTGTGTCTGTGTGGGTCTCCTCTGGGTGCTCCAGTTTCCTCCCAGAGTCTAAAGATGTGCAGGTCAGGTGAATTGGCCATGCTAAATTGCCCATAGTGTTAAGGTGCATTTGTCAGAGGGAATTGGGACTGGGTCGGTTACTCTTCAGAGGGTTGGTGTGGACTTGTTGGGCCAAAGGGCCTGTTTCCACACTCTAGGGAATCTAATGTAATCATATTAGCCTCTCTCAAGGATGGCAGGAGACAATCGTGACTGTACATTTCCAACATTGGCTCTGACATGATCTTTATAAATTCTTTGTAAAATTCATTAGGAAGACCTTCAAGGCCAGGTATCTTTTCACTTTGAAGTTGCTTCACTGCCTCCTGTACCTCTTGCAGTGTTAAAGTGGCATTAAAGAGAGACGCCTGTTCGGCAGCCATGCCTGGAAGATTTAGGCTTGAAGAGAGGACTCCATCTTGTCCCATCTCCTCTCATAGTGATCTGACTGGTATAGTTCACAGTAAAATCTCCGAAATGCAGTTTTGATCTTGTTAGAATCACAAGTGAGAATCCCATTCCCTTCCGTAATTGCGGCAATAGATCCGGGGGACATTTTTTTCCTAGCCAGATATGCCAAATATTTGTCTGGCCTATCACTGTGCTCAAACAGCCTTTGCTTCACAAAGGAAAGTTCCTTCCTCGCTGTCCAAATGAGCATGGAATTTAAGGCAGACCGAAGTGCTGTGACCCGCTGCAACTTAACCACCGATGGCCTGCCAAAATATGCCGACTCGACTGCCTTCAATTATGCCTTGAGCAGATGCTGCTCCTCTTCCTTCTGTCACTTCTGACTGTCAGAATAAGAAATAATTATCCCCCTAGTATAAGTCTTAGCAGTCTCCCAGGGACTGCTACCAGCCATATCCGAATTGATGGCCAAGAATGCTTTAAATTCATTAGAGAAATACTCAATTAACTTACTGTTCTTGAGAATAGAGGGATTCATTTACCAGTACCATGAACCTGTCACACTACTCTTAATGTCGATCACTAAATATACTGCTGCATGATCAGAGATGGCAATATTCCCAACTGCGCAGGATATCACCAAATCTAGTAAAGTCACGGGGGTTAGGAAAAGGTCAATCCTCGTATGGCATTTATGCAGATTAGGAAAAAATATAAAGTCCACACCCGTAGGGTGGAGACATGTCCAAACATCCACCAGCCCCAGTTCCACACATAAATCAACTAGCTGCTTAGATTGAGAAGACAGTTTTGGGAGATCTTTGGGCATTCTATCCACTGTATAGTCCATAAGGCAGTTAAAATCCCCCAAATAATGATATGCCATGACCAAGGGCCATCAATTTGGAAAATGCATCAATCAAGAAATTAAGGGGGTGCGCTGGGGCACAACAAACATTCAAAATACCATACTCTTATCCTATATATTGAGACTTTAAGAATTACGAACCGCTCATACTCATCTTTAATATGATCTATTAACTTAAATGGGAGATTCTTCCGGACAAGTCTGGCTACTCCCCTGCTCTTAGTATTGAATGACTGGAAAAACACTTGATCACACCCACTCTGCTGTAACTTCAGATGTTCCTTATCATCAAGGTGAATCTCCTGCAATAGGGCAATTATCCACCCTCTCCTTTTTAAGATTCAACTGCATCTTATTCCTCCTCACCGGCGAGTGATTCCCCTTAATATTCCAGGTGCACCATTTAAGAACACAATTAGCCATGACCTTCTACAACAATCTGTAAACTCCCAAGAGGAAGAACTTGATTTACAATACACTGAGCATAAATAAAAACAGACTCATGGAGTCTAAAAACTACACGCACTGTAACTACTATACCTAACAGACTAACAGAACTTTCAAAAACTACATCCAGAAAAAAACAAAAAAACTAAACCTAGTACAAAACACATTGGGCACTTGATGGAGTACTCACCCCCCTGTCCACAGGGGGCACTTATACACCTCCCACGTACCTCTCCATTCCTCCTTCCAGAAATTGCAGCAGTCACTCTTCAAAAAAACTCGCTGGCTGCTCACAGCCACTCCCTCCAGCAGCCCAATAACATGGATATTCTTTCTCCTACCTCTATTTTTAAGGTTTTAGTTGAGGCCCAGACCTGTTTCTCGACGGCCTGGATCCACTCTATTGAGGACTTGATCACAGTCTCCGACATTGTAGTCTGCCATTCAATCTTTTCCATCCACTTTCTGGGCCCTTCATGCTCCTCATGCTTGTGCAGCATGACAGAAATTGGCTCCAGCCGAGTATGCTTCTCCTTGATCGATGCCTCAATCATCTCCTGGAGCTTCACGAATTGTACAGCTATGGTCTGTTGGGTAGGTGATTCCATTACAGTGGCAGAAGAAGCTGCAGCTGTGGCCACAGTCATAGTCGTGGGTGTGCCCGTTGCCTTCAGTGAACATCCTGTGTGCTGGGAATGAGTCTAACTTTTCCCTTTAGTCATTCTTGCTTACCAAAACAAGATTTAGACAGTTCCTCAACTGTTTAACAATGATTTCTTCCAAAGAAAACTTAAGTAGGGGGGTGCAAAACCACCACTACTCCCGGTGACGCAGAGCTCAGCAAGACAGACCTTTCAGTTCGCTGCCATCTTGGATACCCCAAGACAGCACTTTTAATCATGCTGTGCTGGCTCAGCTCTACTTTGGAGAGTTAGCTTTGATCTTTGTGTTCAAGTCCTAGAGTGAGAATTCAGCGGAAAGAGTGCTAAAAAATTAGCCACAGCTGACATACTAAGATAATGTGCAAAGGCATCATCTCAGCTCCAGGACAGCTCTGAGGAATTCCTCAGGGCAGTGTCCTAGGTCCAATCACTTTCATTCCCAACATCATAACGTCAGAAGTGCTGATGCTTGCTAATTATTGCACCATGTTCAGCACCATTCCTGACTCCTCAGATACTGAAGTTGTCCATGTCTAAATGGCTGACAAGTGGCAAGTCTAGACTGTCTCTTTTCATTTTCCTGTATTTTTGATTGTGAACTGAAATGGAAAAAAGAATGTTTTTAATTCCAAGGATTATTGAAATGACTGCAAATGTTAAAGCAACGCACCTGCCACTCATTGCAAGTGTTTTTCACACAGCTGTTGGTTCATGTGGTAGATGAAATCTAATTACAGACGAACTAGAGTTAGAGGGCTACGTGTGGGTGGAGACTTGGTTGTCAAAAAGTAGCCATTTGGTCTGAGAAATTGTAACCAGTTATCAATGAAAAAGGCTTTCTATCTGCCAACAACTGCACATTTTGCTCCCAGGCAGCTGAACAGCTGTAAGTTTGAATATTCTAGGGAGAAGTCATGCGATCTCTGATAGGGAAGGAGCTGTCCCTTTTCTCAGAAGTAAAACCTAACACAAGATTCAAGTAAACTAGTTTACGTTTCCCTCATCAATTGCTGAGACGTTATTAGTGTGAACTTAGTGCCCTGTGCCTCCTGTAAACATGTGACAGTACCTGGGAAAGGAGTGTCCTGGAGCAACATTCTGTCAAGCAGAAAGGATTATCCAAAGAATACAGTGAACCGGAACCACTGAATTGTCTTTCCACTCTTTCTAACCTTAATCCGAACATCCATGTTCATAACTGTTTACCTGTAGCTATAATTCATTTATTTATAAGTACAAAAGTAAAAGATTTAGCAAGTTTTGAGAAGATTTGCAGCTCAGGTTGAGGTTCTGGATGTAGGTTTGCTCATTAAACTGGAAGGTTCATTTTCATACATTTCACCATCATACTAGGTAATAAGATCAGTGAGCCTCCAGATGAAACACTGGTGGCATGGCCTGCTTTCTATTTATGTGTTTAGGTTTCCTTGGGTTGGTGATGTCATTTCCTGTGGTAACATCATTTCCTGTGGTGATGTAATTTCCTGTTCTTTTTCTCAGGGGGTGGTAAATGGGATCCAACCCAATGTGTTTGCTGATAGAGTTCCAGTTGGAATGCCATGCGTCTAGGATCCTACTTACCACCCCCTTAGGATAAGAACAGGAAATGACATCACCACAGGAAATGACACCACCAACCTAGGGAAACCTAAACACATAAAAAGAAAGTGGACCATGCCACCAGTACTTCATCCGGAGACTCACTGATGATATTAATTAGTATGGTGATGAAACGTCTGAAAACAAACCTTCCAGTTCAGCAAGCAAACCTACATCCAGTAAAAGATTTGTTGAAAGTGCACAAAGCTCTTCAATTTACCTGCTTTTCACCAGTCTGACAAAAAACACAAATCAGGTTTCAGATACAGTGGGGCCTGACTTTTAGCATCTTACCCAGTGAAATTTAACACAAGTAACATTCATGCCACACGTGGCAGGCAATGATCATCTCCAATAAGAGACAATATAACCATCATCCTTGACATTCAATGGTATTACCATCACTGACTGTCCCACTATGAAACTGAGGAATTTCTTTTCTCAGAGGGTAGTGAATTTATGGAATTATTTTGCACATGGAGCTGGAGAGGCCGGGGTATTACATATATTAAAGATATAGAAACAAATCTTTAATCAGTCAGGGAATCAAGGCTTAAGAGTAAAGGCAGGAAAGTAGAATTGTGGATTATCAAATCAGCCATAATTTCATTCAATGGCAAAACAGGCTTGACAGGATGAATAGCCTACTTCGGCTCCTATGTTTTACACTCTTGTCAACAAACTGGGGTGACTATTGATCAAAAATCAAACTGGACTGAATATATAACTAATGTGGCTACAAGATCAGATCAGATCAGGAACCCTGCAGCAAATAACTCACATTCCAATACCCCAAAGTCTGTCCACTATCTACAAGTTGGGAGGGTGAGAAAATACTCCTCACTGCCTGGATGCGTGCACCTCCAACAACACTCAAGAAGCTTAACATAATCTAGGATAAAGCAGAGCTGAAAATGTGTTACTGGAAAAGCGCAGCAGGTCAGGCAGCATCCAAGGAACAGGAGATTCGACGTTTCGGGCATAAGCCCTTCTTCAGGCTTATCCCCGAAACGTCAAATCTCCTGTTCCTTGGATGCTGCCTGACCTGCTGCGCTTTTCCAGCAACACATTTTCAGCTCTGATCTCCAGCATCTGCAGTCCTCACTTTCTCCTCTAGGATAAAGCAGCCAATTTTATTGCCATCACATCCATTATTATTCAATTTCTCCACTGACGCTCAGTGCAGCAGTATCATCTACAAGATGCACTATAGAAATTCACTCAGCTCCTTAGACAGCATATTTCAAATACATGACCACTACCATCTATAATGACAAGAGCATCAGATACATGTGTACAGTACCACTAGCAAGTTCTCCATTAACCAATTGACCATCCTGACATTGAAATATATTACCATTCTTTCTGTTACACTGGATCGAAATCCTGCAATTCCCTCCTTAATTATAGATCTACTATACCAAATGGACTGGAGAAATTCAAGAAGGCAGGTCATTACTACTTTCTGAACAGCAATTAGGGAATGGCAAGGAATGCTGGCCCAGTCACCAAAGACCACATCACTTGAATAAAACAAAAAATACAGAATGTCTGTGTGATATGTTTGTTTACATTTTCATTTATTTCTGAGAGTACCTAAAATAAAGTAACAGAGGCACCTTAGTGCTACTTAGCAGTGTGTGACTTTGAGCAGAGTGCTGGAGTTGAGTGAGCAAGGGAATTAGATGAAGAGGGAATGCAGGTTTCCTTTGCTTTTTCAAATTTGCTCACCCTCTCGAACTTTCTTCTTTATTTATTACAAAGGAGGAAGCTAGCTGTTTGGTGAGTATCTGGTAAGTGTTCAGATCCATTCTATTTCTCAGGAAATACTATAGGAACTTGTGGCAAGAATTCCAAGAATTAACCATCCCCAGTGAAGAAACTGCTTCTCATCTCAATTTTAAATGGTGCACCCCATTTTCTGAAATAATGTCCCTGGTTTTAAACTCAGCAGCCAGGGGAAACAACTTAACTACATTTACTTTGTTCAAATTTTGTGCATTTCAAAGTGATTAATATTCATTCTTTGAAACTTTAGGGAATATAGACCCAGTGTCCTCAGTTTCTCTTTATTAAGTTATCCTCCCATTCCAAAGATTCATATATGAAACTTCATTGCAATTCCTCTATGAGAAGGAAATTCCTTCTCAGATAAAGGAGTAAAACCGTCCCCATTATTCCAAGTGAGATCTCATCAAGGCTCTTCACAATTGCACCAAAACATCTTTACTCTTGTACTCAAAGCCCCTTGCAATGAAGGCCAACATACCTTTTGCCTTCTTATTTCCTTGCTGTACCTACATATTAACTTCTTCTGACGTATGAACAAAAGCACTTCTCAAACTTTAACTGTTTAAGAAATATTCTTTCTGTTTTTCTACTTTATCCTTCACAGACACGTTATTATTTAGCCTTTTCTCATTACACAGCAGTAAATCCAAAATTGCCCAAACCGTTATGGCATCTCAATGTACTTCTCTGGAAAATATCTCATATACACGTCAGGAAATCATCCTCTATTCCATTGATGTTCATTTAGTTAACCTATGTGTGTGTAAACTGAGGTCACCAGTTGCTGTACCATCATCCAGATTACATGTACCTGTAATTTCCTGATTTCAGCATGCCTAACCTCACCATAACAATCTGATGGCCAATAAACAATCCTCACCAATGTTGGCACTGCTTGATGTTACTTGATTCCACCCAAACAGATTCTGCATTGTGAGCAACAATCAAAGATCCTCTCTTACCGATGTATTGATTGCATCCTTATTAAAAGCTCTGCCTGATCTCCATTTCTTTTTTGCCCATTCCATATCCATGGATACTTAGTTCCCAATCCTGGTCACTCTGCAGTCATGTCTTCATAATGATAATAAAATCATACCCATTTCCTCAATTTGCACATTCAAACCATCAACCATTTTACAAATGGTTTAGGATACTTAATGAGTATGCCAAAATACTTCAATGTTTTTAACATTCAAATATGGTGCTTGCCAGTGTTAAATCCATCTTCTATTTTTGCTTCCTGCTCTTCCACTTTCTTTTACCAGTTTTGCTTCCTCTTAAATCTGAGCACCGTCTCAGACTTCCATTCTCCTATCAATCTAGTTTAAACCCTTGCTATCTCTTCCTAAAGATGTTGGTCTTGGTTCTGCTAAGTCGCAGCCTGCCAATTTTTACTGGCCTCACCTGACCCACAACTGTTCCTAATACTTCAAAAATCTGACATGTTTCTTGCTCCAACAGTTCTCCTGCCATGTCTTCAACCATTCAGTTCTTCTGTTTCTGTTCTCATGAGTATATGGGAATGCTTTGCAGGTCCTGCTTTTCAATCTCCTTCCAAACTTCGTAATATCTGCTTTTGGGATCTTGCCCCCTTCTGACTGTGTCTTTCATACTGATGTGGACTATAATATTTGGCTGTTCACCCTTCTCCCAAAGAAAGCCCTGTCTCACCTCCGTGGCATCCTTGTACCTGGCACTAGGGAGGCAACCTGCAATTTTGGAGTCATGTCTACAGCCAGAGAAACACCAATCTGTTCCTCTAAGTACAATTCTCTTATCATTATTGCTTTTGCACGCTTCTTCTTTCTTTCCCGCACAGCTGGCCCACCCATGGTGCATTAACGTGACTCTGACTACACATCTCAGGAATCACCAGAGGTCTCACCAATTTCCAAAATGAAATAAAAAATGATTAGCGAGCAGGACTTTAAGAGATCCCTGCAATACCTGCCAGGTTCTCTTGGACTGTTTGGCAGACACCTATTCCCTTTTTTGCAACCATGCCCCACATCATCGAGTGGGACTACTTCTTTAACATTCTTTCTATGCAAATTTCAGCAGATATGACACACTGATTCTAGCTGCTGCTCAAGTTCCGAAACCAGGAGCTTGAATTTCTGTAGCCAGTGACACTTTCTGCACGTGTGCGCATCTAAGTCACCAGTGACTTCCTGCATACTACAGGATATACCATCCACATGACCAACCTGCACTGCCAAGCCTGAAATTTACCGAACTCATCTTACATTATGTTACTTTCATTTACTTAAATAAACTTTATTTTACTTGTCCTTAACTTAATAAACTTCACAACTATTAATAAATCTTGTTATAGAGTCATAGAGATGTACAGCTTGGAAGCAGACCCTTCGGTCCAACCCGTCCATGCCAACCAGATATCCCAACCCCATCTAGTCCCATCTGCCAGCACCCGGCCCATATCCCTCCAAACACTTCCTGTTCATATACTCATCCAAATGCCTCTTAAATGTTGCTACTGTAGCAGCCTCCACAACTTCCTCTGGCAGCTTATTCCATACATGTACCACCCTCTGCGTGAAAACGTTGCCCCTAGGTCTCTTTTATATCTTTCCCCTCTCACCCTAAACATATGCCCTCTAGTTCTGGACTCCCCAACCCCAGGGAAAAGACTTTGCCTATTTACCCTATCCATGCCCCTCACAATTTTGTAAACCTCTATAAGGTCACTCCTCAGCCTCCGACGCTCCAGGGAAAACAGCCCCAGCCTGTTCAGCCTCTCCCTATAGCTCAAATCCTCCAACCCTGGCAACATCCTTTCAAGTTTCACAACATCTTTCCGATAGGAAGGAGACCAGAATTGCACGCAATATTCCAATAGTGGCCTAACCAATGTCCTGTACAGCCGCAACATGACCTCCCAACTCCTGTACTCAATACTGACCAATAAAAGAAAGCATACCAAATGCCTTCTTCACTATCCTACCTACCTGCGACTCCACTTTCAAGGAGCTATGAACCCGCACTCCAAGGTCTCTTTGTTCAGCAACACTCCCTACGACCTTACCATTAAGTGTATAAGTCCTGCGAAGATTTGTTTTCCCAAAATGCAGCACCTTGCATTTATCTGAATTAAACTCCATCTGCCACTTCTCAGCCCATTGGCCCATCTGCTCAAGATCCTGTTGTAATCTGAGGTAACGGTCTTCGCTGTCCACTACATCTCCAATTTTGGTGTCATCTGCAAACTTACTAACTGTACCTCTTATGCTCACATCCAAATCATTAATGTAAATGACGAAATGTAAAGGACCCAGCACCGATCCTTGTGGCATTCCACTGGTCACAGGTCTCCAGTCTGAAAAACAACCCTCCACCACCACCCTCTGTCTTCTACCTTTGAGCCAGTCCTGCATCCAAATGACTAGTTCTCCCGGTATTCAGATGCTGTCTGACTTGCTGTGCTTTTCCATCACCACACTCTCGGCCCTGGTATAACATTTTTACTAATAACTTCTAATATTTTCCCATGATTTTAAGCAACTGGCCTAACGCTTCCTGCTTTCTTTCCCCCTTCCATTTGAATAAAAATAGTAAATTTACTATTTTCCAATCTTATTGCATGTTCTCCATATCTAAGGAATTTTGGAAAATTAAATCTAGTGCATCAACTATCTCACTTGTCATTTCTTCTAGATGAAGTTAATCAGGAACTGGGAACTTGTCAGTCTATAGTCCCAAAAGTTTTCCTACTACCACTTCCCCATAAGTGATTGTAATTTTCTTGAGTTCCTCCCTCTCTTTCACTTCCTGATGTACAGCTATTTGTGGAATGTTATTTGTAGCTTCAAACGTGACGACGAATGGAAAATCCAAGCTAAATTCATTTTATATCTCCCTATTTTCCAATATTAATTTCAAACACTCACTTTTTTGGTACCAGCACTCACTTTGTTATTTCTTTTCTGTTTAAAATAACTATAGAAACTCTTACCTTCTGTTATAATACTTCTAACTAATTTTCACTCATACTGTAATTTTTCCTGCTGTATTAATTCACTTTCGTTGTCATATTATTGAGTTCACAAGTTTAGATTAGATTCCTTACAGTATGGAAACAGGCCCTTCAGCCCAACCAGTCCACACCGACCCTCCGAAGAGTAGCCCACCCAGGCCCATTTCCCTCTGACTAATGCAGCTAACACTATGGGCAATTTAGCATGGCCAATTCACCTGCCGGCCCATCTTTAGACCATGGGAGGAAACCAGAGCACCCAGAGGAAACTCACGCAGACACGGGGAGAATGTGTAAACTCCACACAGACATTCGCCCGAGGCTGGAATCGAACCTTGGGACCCTCGTGCTGTGAGGCAGCAGTGGCAACCACTGAGCCACCGCGCCTGTTGGCCCAACAAGTCCACACTGACCCTCCAAAGAGCAACCCACCCCTCTCTGACTAGTGCATCTAACACTATGGACAATTTAACATGGCCAATTCACCTGACCTGAATGTCTTTGGACTATTCCTGTCTACTTGACTAAAACCCTTTATGATTTTGTAAATCTCTAGTAATTCCACCACAGTCTATAAAGTTCCAAATCTTATGCTTGTCCTTATTTTCTATTCCTGGCATCAGCCTGGGGAATCTACATTCTATGCTTTATATGACTTTCATGTCCTTTCAATAATAAATTGTCCAAAACCGCTCATGATTCTTTAACCAGTCATTCAAAAATTGTGTAGATAATTATCTTCACTTTTATCACTTTTCTAAAATGGGCTTCAGGATACCTTACTTTGGTCAGCTCTCAAATGGATAGGCACAAAATCTGACTCAAATATCTAGCCCTCTTAATGCATAAAATATTAGTACCCTTAATACATTGGTACAAGTAATGCATCATTAAAGTTAATGCATGCTTCTAAGACATCATAACACATAATGCATTGTTACAAACAAGATTTTGTTATACTTAGGGTATGT
Source organism: Hemiscyllium ocellatum (assembly GCF_020745735.1). Lineage (NCBI taxonomy): Eukaryota > Metazoa > Chordata > Chondrichthyes > Orectolobiformes > Hemiscylliidae > Hemiscyllium > Hemiscyllium ocellatum. Next base: position 19,745,771 of record NC_083423.1, on the reverse strand, counting down.
TGTACTTGGCACATCATTACACATACATTATTACACATAATGTAGCACATCATTACACTTAGTGCATTGTTATAAGCAACGTATAATTATGCATTCTTACATTGAGAGCAACAATGCATGGGATAGTCTGTTAAATGTGGAACATATTAAAATTGAAGACATCATTGCAAGCAGAGGCAGGAACAGAAATCATGTGCTCAGTGCTGCACCTGACCCAGATCCCCAGACCCCAGCAGTTGTATAATGTTTATTTTACTGGACTATTTTACTGGCGTATGGTCAAATCCCACTATAGCTACTGAGGAATTTAAATTCAGCTGAGTAAATAAACTCTGGAATAAAAAACTAGCAAAGTAATGGTATCCAGAGGACTACCAGAGATTTGTGGAAATTCAAGCTCTTCAGGGAGGAAAGTCTGTCATCCTTATCCTAACTTATAAGTGAATCCAAATCTACAGCATTGTAATCAACTCTGTCATTGCCCTACAAGACACCTGAATGGCTTAAAAAAGCAATTCACTATCACCTTTAAAGGGCAGTTAGAGAAAGGAAATGGTTTCTAGTTTACCAGTAACACTCAAGTCCTGCACAGAATTTCAATATATTTTGTGTATGATATGTGCTCTGAATGACAGAAGGATACATTGCCTTGGAAGGAGTGTGGAAGAGGATATGGGCACTATTTTCTCAGGGCTGCAGCATGGCTTGATGGCTGCTCCAAGGCTCCGTGCACACAAATTGGTATGCCGATGCATTGACTTCCAGTTTCAGAAGTTGATGCCCTGCACAGTTCTCAGAGTCCCATGCACTACTTAGAGGGAGCATTGGGTACAGGTTGGAGGTGGTGGAAGCGGGCGCAATGTTGAATTATTTAGATACCTGGTCTCTGAGGATTAAAATACGACGTGGGTTACGAAAGACAAGAAATAGAAATAAAGAATTCCATGTTGAGACAGGACCACAGTTAATCATTCAGCTCTGTGACCTTTCATCAGAACTCAGGATGTTTAGAGTTATAACAGTCTTTGTGCCAAGGTTGGCTGGACAAAGGACAAAAGGAAAGTCTGTGATAGGGTGAAAACAAGAGGGATTGAATGATGGAAGTGTTACTCCTACAAGCCTGAAGGGAATAGTGACAGGGCACGAAAAGAAACAAAAAAAAACACCTTGAGCAAATCAGCTACAAACTGAAAGAAAAAGAAACAAAAAAAGCAAAGAAAATTAAACAAATGGGGACAAGAGGTTCTGGTTTAAAATTGTTGAGTTCAACTTTGAGTTCAGAAGGTTGTAACATGTCTGTTAAAAGAAGAGATTCTTTGAAGAAATGCATTTATACATTGTACAACTGTGAAATCTTTCCCATCTTGTGATCTCTGTTGTAAGTGTTTTCAGTTTAGAAAGAGAAACCATTAAAGCTTACACATTGAATATGGTTCCAGAAATACGTGAAATTATGTGACTTTTCAGACCTGTATGAGAGCTTTTAGGTGTGATAAACAGCAAGGAATTAGAATTGCATATCCAATTGTCCAACTGGTTGAGTCAGGATGGCTTTAAATTTTTCAGTCCCAGTTCCTGTGGAGATGAAAAGTCATACAAGATGTGAATTGGAATTTCTTCCTGTCTGAATGGGAAAGAGATGAGCTAGCCACAGAGTTGAACAGAAAATTTGAACAAATGAGAGTAGCAACTCTGTTATCAGTGCTGGGGCAAGAGTGCTACTAGCTATGTTGCATCTAGATCTCACTGAGGAACAGACAAGACAGACTAGAGAAATATTGAAAGCCTTGAAGACCCATTTTGAATCCTCTACTAACACTAACTAAGAATGTTACATGATGAACATTAAAGTTTAGGGAGAAGGAGTTTAGGGAAAACATTGATCAGCATGTGACTGCATTGATACATCTAGCTGAATCGATTTAGACAGATAAAAGATTATATAATCAGAAATAGGATTGTCTTAGGCATCAGAGATCCTACATGTTAGCACATTTGATCAAGAAGAGACTCATATTTTCAAAAAAATTATTGACATGCAAAAGCTCTGAGTTTATCAGTCATTAGCTAGGGAGTGAGTGTTAATGGAAAAACTGACAAGACCTTATATTATGCTGAGAGACAGACCAGACCTAACAAAAACAATATTATGAATAAAAGGAAGAAATAGCTTCAGAAGACACAGCAGAAAGATCAAGGTCAGAGTGTAATATTGCAGAGAACACAACAAGAAAGGTAAGGAAGCATATCCACTTTGGGGAAAATACTTCTCAATCCAGAAGAAAGGGAATAACTTTGTATCCAAGTGTTGTGCTGGAAAGGAGCAAAGCTTACCTATGAAGATGGCTGCTGGAGAGATGTATGACATTGATTCTGATGAATCACTCTTTACCTTAAAACAGGTAGGCACCATCATGTCTAAAAGTGATAATGGTTTGTGACTGTTAGAATGATGACTTCAAGTAAATGTGAAGTGTAGATACACTTTGGTGCTGATGCAACATCATAAACTTCCAAACATGTCTTGAGTGGCTCAAGGTGGTGATCTGAAAATGAAGTAATCAAAGTTAAAGTTGAGGCTATATCAGAGAACAATGCTCATATCTACATGACAAACAAAGCAATGGGAAGAAAGAAGATTTGCAGTTTCAGATAGTAGACATTAAGCAAAATCCTCTTATCACAGCCAAAGCAAATCGATCTTAGACTGGAAAACCTCCATGTCCCACATTCGCAATATTTCACAGGGTATGAAGCCATTGACTTCTGACCTGATCCCAAAAGATGATAAGGATGTTTTCACAGATCTTCGACGCCTTCTTGGTGAATATTGCCATGAAGTAAATGAGAGCATGAGATCAACAAAGCCTCTTCCAAAGAGAGTTCCAGCAGCTCTCAAATCCATACTGAAAGACAAGTTAGAGGAGCTGGAAAAGAAGAGAACAATTAAGATAGTGACAATGTCTATCAACTTAATTAGCAGCATGATACAGATGGTTGCACATGTCTTTTGGGATCTCCATTGCTTCAGAAGAGTATAAGTGTAGACAACATGAAAATATCAGTTACCAGCCCAGAGTAGAAACAATCTGGATCATCTGCTAATCTATGGATAAGGACATATGATAGGAGAAGCTACACAGACCACAGTCTCAAAATCTAGTGAGACTGTTGGAGACAGCTCAATAGATGAAACTGGAACAGAACAAGAAAAAGATGCAACAGAAGGGTCCTGAAGTCAAGTACATACGTCATGTCTGGGCAGCAAAAGGGCTTAGCCTCAACAATTTGTTGGATTTGTGAACTATCAAACAAAGTCCTTGTCCATTTTGTAAACAAAGTGTGATCCTCTAGGTGAGCTCAACACTAAGGATGTACAGTGGATTTGGGGCACAGACTAGAAGTAGCTTTCACTTGTATCAAAGAACTAATCATGATAATGCCAGTGTTGAGGCTCTATGATGTCAATGATGGAATCACCCTGCAGTGTCATGCCAGTGAAATGGGGCTTGAAACAACACTCACACAATAACAACAATCCGTTGCATTTGCATCCAGGACATTAATAAAAATTGAATTACACTATGCACACATTTAGAAGGAGTGCCTGGTTATTGTATTTATTTGTGAACAGTTTAATCAATACCTATTTGGGAGAGACAAAGTGATGCTAGAGTCTGACCACAAACCACTTCAGAATATCTTTCTCAAACTTTCTCTCTTTGTACACAGGGTCTGCAAAGAAAATGACTAAATTTACAAATATATCATTTAGATGTGACATCTGATGAAACAGATGCACATTGCTCACATACCATTGAGATCAGCATTCCCTGAAAGTTGAAGATACTAATACACAGTATGGAATCTTCCAGGTTCAACGGAAAAAGCAACTTGCTCTCGAAGTCATCAACCAGCAGAGATATTGAATTTGAAAGACAGACATCTAATTAGCACTTACCAAGGGTATGGCACTCCCTGGAGAAGAAACAACACCCCAGGAATGAGCAGGTTCCATGTGAACAGCCTGTATCCAATACACTGTTAAAATACCAGGATGCTTCAGAGATTATAGGCCAATTGCTTATGCAAGAACAGACAAATTTGAACATGACTAGTATAAGGACAGCTATACTTGCGAGTGATAATCTTCTTGGTTGCGTATATTGGGTAACTTGCAGTTGCAAATTCTAGTGCATGCAATTTATTTTTGCAGAAAGGGAGATTGTTGCAAGATGGCAGTGGAGTACAACACTCCAGCTAGAGCTCATCCACTCCACCTGCACATCCTCTTCTTTTCTTCTTTCTCTTCTCTTTTTCTTCCTCCAAGTGTTTTTTTCCTTCTTCTCCTCCTTCTTCTACTTTCCCTTTGACTCCCGGACTCCAGTGTGCGACAACTTTCAGCCTCCGGCTATGATTCTCAGCCTCCAAAAATGACTCCCGATCTGGGCAGCTGCCTCAATGCATGGCATGGTGATCTCCCAAAGTAATGTATCAGCCGCTTGCCGCAACAGCCTCCCAGCCTGGCGCATCAGATCTCCACCAACAACAGCCTCCTGACCTGGTGCAGTAGCCTTCCCCCACAGCAACTCCCGGCGTTGGCGTGGTGGCAACCTCCCAGCATAGTGCAGTGTCATCCTGGTGTAGTGACATTCCAGCCTCCTGCAGTTAGTCTCCCAGTATGGCATGGTGCGTCACCAGCATGGTGTGCAGCCAGGGCCCAGTGTGCACTGGAAGTGAGGTACCAGCACTGTCTACTGTACTGAATTCTTTTCTGTAATGCTGAACATTTTATTCCTATATTGTCTTAAAATCTTGTAACTAAAGAAACTGTGCTTACGTACTTTTGTATCTAATTCAGCGCTGTAATTGGCAATGCATAAATGTTGAATATATGTGACAATAAAGGCTATTCCATTCTGTTCAGGGACATATATTTGCAAGAACACTGTAAACCATGACTTGCCATGATCTCTGCTATAAGTGATTTCAGCTTAAATTGAGAATCCATTAAAGCCTGCACATGGAACAGGGATGTTGTTCCTAAAGCTTATGCTATGTTATTCCTCAATGGAATAGTGCAGTCGACTGAGGACAGAAATCCCAACATGAGAGCAAGGTGGAGAATTAAAATGACAGACTAACAGAAGCTTGGGAACAAAACTTCAATTAATGAGATTTATCCTGTCTTTCCTAATGGAACAATTCTTTCATTCCAGGGACCAACCCTGTGAACCTCTGCTGACTGGCCTCTGACCTCTGCTGACCTCTGCTGATAACTAGTATTGCCATCGTTAAATATGGAGAAAGAAATTGTGCAGTGTTCAGGTGTGGTCTCACCAATGTCTTGTTCAATTCTAGATTGACTTCTTTCTTCTTGTCTCCAATCCTCAAGCAACAAAGTTCAACATTGCCTCTTAGCTTCTTAATTGCATGCTATCTTTATGGCCAGAAGAATGTGGAGAAGAGAGTCCTTGGCCAATGAAGACTAGCAAATGCCTAGGATCTTTCAGTATTCAAGCAATCAGCCTGATTGGCTGCAGGTAGACTTTCCATAGAATTAGGACCTGGGACAAGGAAGTCCTGGCCAACATGAACGGCAAACCATTCAGAGGCTAAAAGATCCAGAACAACGAGAGGGCACAGAGTGTTTAGAAGCAAAGGTAGGGTGAGCTTTCAGTGCTACTGCCTAGACCTAGGTCCAGTCCCTCGATCATGCACAGATTAGTGACACTCCACCCCATTCCTCCGTCCAGCAACAACTGCTTGCACTGATTAACCAGTCAGGTAGGCTGACTTCTCATCCTGCTTGGAGCTCCAATAATTACAAGTTAAAAGCTGGAACTTGGGCACTCTTCACCAGAACTTATTTCAGGCAAATGCAAGAAGCTGGGTGCTTTATATCCATCACCATTTCACACAATAAAATTTAGTTGCTGTCCCCAGGCCCAGAAGGTTGAGCCCTTTTGTGCTCCTTGTACCATTATTCCCTTGTCTCTCAGAACATCAATATTTACAAGCTTCAGAAATAATTTAGTTTTTCCATTCTTACAACCAAAGTGAATAACTTTGTACTTCTCATATTATACTCCATCCACCACCTTGTTCCTCACACAACCTATCCATATCACTTTGCAGCCTCTTTGTCTCCTCCACACTGCTTGCTTTCCAACCAATCTTAGAAGCATCAGCAAACTTTCATATATTACTCTCTGTCTTTTCATCTGAGTCAATGAAAATAGATTGTAAATAGCTGAGGCTTCACATCGATCCTTGCAGCATCCACTGGTTACAACCTGCCAACATGAAAATGCTCCAGTTATTCATACCCTCTACTTCTTGTCCAATAACTAATACTCTATCCATCCTCATATATCACTTTCAATGTTGTGAGCTAGTTTATTGATCTTTGGGTTTTAGAAATCAAAGTGTACAGCATCTATTGCTTCCCCTTAATCTACTAACCCTATTAGTCATATCCTCAAACAGTTCTAACAAATTTGTCAAACAGGATTTCTGTTTCATGAAATCATATTGATTTATTCTAATCATATTGTGCTTATCTAAGTGCTTTGTTAATACTTCATTAATAATACATTGCCACACATTCCCAATAACCTGATAGCAGGCTAACACTTCTATTTATTCCGTCGTAGGATATTTGCATCACTGGCTGGCCAGCATTCATTGTCTGTCCCTAGTTGCCCTTGAGAAGGTGGTGGTGAGCTACTTTCTTGAACTGCTACAGTCCTCGTGCTGTATGTTGACCCACAAAGTCCTGAGGAAGAGAATTCTAGGATTTTCATTGAGATAGTGAGTGGCTTGGAGAGATACTTGCAGGTAGTGGTGTTCCCATGTATCTGCTGCCCTTGTCCTTCTATATGCAAGTGGTTATGGGTTTGGAAGTTGCTGTTGAAGGATCCTTGGTGAATTTCTGCAGTGCATCTTGAACATGGTATACAGTGCTGTGACTGAGTATCAGTGGTGAAGGGAGTGGCTGTTTCTAGATGTGATGCCAATCAAGCAGGCTGCTTTGCCCTGGATGGTGTCAAGCTTCTTCAGTGTTGTTGGAGATGAACCCATCCAGACAAGTGGGGAGTATTCCAGCACATTCCTGACTTGTACCGTCTAAGTGATGGAGTCAGGAGGTGAGTTACTTGCCGCAGTATTCCTAGCCTCCGATCAGCTCTTGTAGCCAATCTGATGAGTTCAGTTGAGTTTCTGGTCAGTGATAGACCCCAGGATGTTGATAGTGGGGGATTTAGTGACAGTAACATTGTTGAGTGTCACGGGCAGTGATTAGATCATCTCTTATTGGAGATGGACCATTGCCTAGCATTTGTGAGATGTGAATGTTATTTGTCACTCATCAGCCCAAGCCAGGATACTTCACCTGCAGTTTCCTGCTTTCTCTCTTCTTTCTTGAAAAGCAATTTTACATTCCCTAACTTTCAATCTGCTGAGCTGACTCAAAGACTTGGGGAATTTTGGAAAATCATAGCGCATCCAATATCACTACAGCTCAGTTGGCTGGTGGTAGAATGATGTCAATAATATGGGTTGGATGCCTGCATCAACTGAGCTTATCACAAAGGACTCTCCTTTGTGACCTTTCCCTTTGCCTGAGGCATGATAATTCTCAGGATAAACTACCACCAGTTGTCTCTCTCTAATGACAGAGCAGGCCAATGGTCTGGTAGGACTATAGTAACTTTAGCTGTCCCCTTTTGGACACTTTGACGGAAGAAATGAGATCTTGCGGACTTGTTGAATTAGTGTGTCTCCAGTAACCTTTTTTTTCTGCTGACATTAATTACCTTAATTTCTTTTAGAATGAAGTGGTGAAGTTTCTGAATAAAAGGGCTAATCATGTAGAGCTGAGATTAAGTGGCATTTCTCCAATTAAAGGACTGCAAATCTTTGGAATTCTCTCCTTTGTGGGGCATTGTCATTGAAATTTGAAGTTCAGATTTTTGGTCTCTTGGGGAATCAAAGGAATTGGAGAGTAGAGTCATAGAATCACGGAGATGTACAGCACGGAAACAGACCCTTTGGTCCAACCCGTCCATGCTGACCAGATATCCCAACCCAATTTAGTCCCAGCTGCCAGCACCCGGCCCATATCCCTCCAAACCCTTCCTATTCATTTACCCATCCAAATGACCCTTAAATCTTGCAATTTTACCAGCCTCCACCATTTCCTCTGGCAGCTCATTCCATACACGTACCACCCTCTGTGGGAAAAAGTTGCCACATAGGTCTCTTTTGTATCTTTCCCCTCTCACCCTAAACCTATGCCCTCTAGTTCTGAACTCCCCCACCCCAGGGAAAAGACTTTGCCTATTTACCCTATCCATGCCCCTCACAATTTTGTAAACCTCTATAAGGTCACCCCTCAGCCTCCGATGCTCCAGGGAAAACAGCCCCAGCTTGTTCAGCCTCTCTCTACAGCCCAAATCCTCCAACCCTGGCAAGACCCTTGTAAATCTTTTCTGAACCCTTTCAAGTTTCACAATATCTTTCCGATAGGAAGGAGACCAGAATTGCACACAATATTCAAACAGTGGCCTAACCAATGTCCTGTACAGCTGCAACATGACCTCCCGACTCCTGTACTCAATACTCTGACCAAAAAAGGAAAGCATACCAAATGCTTTCTTCACTATCCTATCTACCTGCGACTCCACTTTCAAGGAGTTATGAACCTGCACTCCCTACGACCTTACCATTAAGTGCATAAGTCCTGCGAATATTTGCTTTCCCAAAATGCAACACCTTGCATTTATCTGAATTAAACTCCATCTGCCACTTCTCTGCCCATTGGCCCATCTGGTCAAGATCCTGTTGTAATCAGAGGTAACCTTCTTCGCTGTCCACTACACCTCCAATTTTGGTGTCATCTGCAAATTTACTAACTTGACCTCCTATGCTCGCATCCAAATCATTTATGTAAATGACGAAATGTAGAGGACCCAGCACCGATCCTTGTGGCACTCCACTGGTCACAGGCCTCCATTCTGAAAAACATCCCTCCACCACCACCCTCTTCTACCTTTGAGCCAGTCCTGTATCCAAATGGCTACTTCTCCCTGTATTCCGTGAGATCTAACCTTGCTAATCAGTCTCCCATGGGGAACCTTGTCTTACTGAGTAGACAGGTAAACAGAGTTGAAGTCCAACATATTATGGACTAATTGGTCTACTCTTGCACTCGTTTCTTATTTTCTTATGTTTGATTATATGGCATTGAACCAGAGTAGACAGCCCTGTAGAAATCAGAATTTAAGATGTAGGAATTCCATAATACAAGGACTGAAACTAAGCTTTGCACATCTGCACTCAAGGTAAGGAGATAAAAATTGGAGATTTCGCACACGTTTAAGCCAACAATGGCTATGTGAAAACATGCTGTTCATGCTCATCATGAGAACAGGGAGCCCAGACCGATCAGTCTGCATCATTCAATAGCAATAGGATGCACCTCACTAATTTAATGATTTCCTTGAAGAGGCATCTGAGGTAGTCCTGGGGGGCTCTTTGGGCACATCATTTACTGCAATTTCCACAGTCACTTTCGAACAACCAGAAAACTCCAAAGCTCTTTAAAATAACATCCAGTCTGCATGAGAATGTTTAACAATCCATTATTTCAAAGTCTGTAATCATCATATCTTCACATGTCCAATACAGAAAGTTAACCCTGATTACCACTGAACTAAATTTTCCAAGAAATCCCTGATATTACATTCGCTTAAATATTGTCTTGAAGCTTTTAGCAGTCACTGTTCAGTCTGTTATTTTATGATTTACATTTGCATTAACTCTACCTGTACAATAAGAGAACTACATTGCTCTTAGACACCTCCTTGATTCCATAAACATTTGTAAAAATGTTTAGTATTGTTCTTGATAGCCATCACAAGTTTTCTTGTATTCCTTTTTTGCAACTCTATTTTCATTGTCTCCCTTTGCTGATCTTTAGACTTCTCCCTATCTATGGCATCTCTGTTGTAGACTTTTTCACCGTTGTACGAGCATTTATTTTTAATTTTATTTTGTCTCATGCATGTTTTGTTTACCAATACTTTAATTACCTACCTAAAGCCTTTGCCCATTAAGGGTATGGTCAGGTCTTGTATTCTACGCAAGGTATTTTGAATACGTGCATTATTCATCCATCATTTTATCAATTTTAAAACCTGCCAGTCTGTTGTGATTAATTCCTCCTCTTTCCTCCAAAGTCAGCTTTACCTAAATTTAAAACATGATTCATCATCCTTACTCTCAATCTCAATATAAAATTCTATCCTATTATGATTTGGAGATGTCGGTGTTGGACTAGGGTGGACTAGATTAGTGACGCTCCTTCATCAGGCTCGATCGAGCCCTCCACTATCACCTGATGAAGGAGCGATGCTCCAAAAGCTAGTGTGCTTCCAATTAAACCTGTTGGATTATAATCTGGTGTTGTGTGATTTTTAACTTTGTATCCTATTATGGTCATTGTTACCTAGCTGTTCCCTTACTATTAAATTATTGATTAATTCAGGCTCATTATTCATTGTTAAATGCAATACAACCTATGATATTGATGGTTTGAAGCCATCCTTATGGGTACTGAACTTGGCTATCAACCTCTGCCTGGCGACTCTGTGTTGTTGCGTATCCCGAAGTCCGCCTCAGAGGACGGTCACCCAAAGATGTGAGGCCAAACGTCCTTGACCGCTGAAGTGTTCCCTGACTGGGAGGGAACATCTCTGTCTGACGATTGTTGCATAGTGTTCATTCATCCATTGTATTTGCAGATACATTCTATTTTGTTCAAAAAGCACACTATCTGTTGGCAATCGGTCCATGCGACATTTTGTAAATTCCTACTTTGGAATTAGAACCAGACTGACTCAAGGTTAGGGATACAGACAGACTCTAACCTCACACCTTTAATGCATAACCTGAGCTGAGGTGTCATCTCTTTTAATAAAACTATAAGTTATCTCAGGAATGTGATTTGAAAGAAGTTCTGGGATTTACATATTAATAAATCGAAACCTGCAACCCCATTCTAAGTGATTAGAGACTTAACAGCAATCTAGGTTTCTTCAATAAATCGCATCAGTCGTATGACACTTTGATCTTTTACTATAAATTCTGTGTTCTATGATCCTGCCCCATCGCCTACCTGACGAAGGAGTAACTCCAAAAGCTTGTACTTCCAAATAAACCTGTTGGACTATAACCTGGTGTTGTGTGATTTTTAACTTTGTCCAGTCCAGTTCAGTTCAACGCCAGCACCTCCACATCACACAAAAAAGTGATTGAGCCAAAAGCTTTGAACCAAACACTAGGTGAGTACATGAGAGAACAGGGAATAGAAAGCTATGTTAAATGTGAGTGATGGTTTGAGAACATTTTGTTCAAGAAAATGTTTTAAATACGCACAAGAATTCTGGGTGTAAGGTGTGCACCTTATATTCCACAAACTGGAATGCCACTATCAGCTCACTACACTAAGCAAGGTCCTTTTATTTTCAAAAGAAACAGTTATATTTTTTGAAAGACCATTCCAGGATGTGGCAAGGTTGGTATTTACAGCTCATCCCTCAGGGAAGCAAAATTTGCTTGCTGGACTTCAGAACTTCCCAAACGTCTTTATAGCCAATTAATTTGCTTCAAATTGTAGTCAGTTTTGTAATGTAGAAAATGCAACCGTGTCCTGGACTAAGATCATTAACCAACATTATTAAACAGAAAGGGCATTACTGGTGTGTCGTTTGTGAGATATGGATGTACAAGAATTGGCTGCTGCGTTTCCTACATTGGAACAGTGATGCACTTCAAAGGCACCTCATTGGCTATAAAATGTATTGTGTTTACTGAGGTCATGAAGGGCGCTATATAAATGTAAGTTCTTCCTCGTTCCTATTTGATGCAAAAGCAAATGTCAGCAGAGAAACGTTGTGGGGGGTGGGAGCGGGGAGCGAGGTTGGACTTCAAATCCGGACCTGAATGACGAGGAAGATACTCGGAACATTCTGGACTCAGCAATGGTCATTGTAAATAGACACATGCACCCACTGATCTAAATGTCCAGCGGATTCCTTAATTGAGCAAAAAGCTATTTTTAACCCAGCCGGCTGCAGTGTCACATTTCTGCCACCAGAGGGGAATGTTAGATTATGAATAGATTCCAAACCGAGGTGTTTTCTCATAATGCATTGGTGGAGGCTCCTTTGGGAACCAGAAGAAAGGTCACTTATTCAAACATGTCCTTCCACAGCCCATCATGTACAAGTGACCATTAAACAACAGCTGAATACATCGTGTTCTGTGTCTCGTGTTATCCCAGAAAGAATTACATAGAATATATTGCACAGAATCAGGCCGTTTGTTCCAACTAGTCCCTGCTGGTGGTTATATTCCACACAAATCTCCAGTCATTCCATTACTTCAGCGATTTAACATATCACTTTATTCCCTGTTCTCTCATGAACTCATCTAGGTTCAAGGCTTTTGGCTCAATCATGTTTTTTGTGATGTGGAGATGCTGGTGTTGAACTGGACTGGACAAAAATTAAAAATCACACAACACCAGGTTATAGTCCAACAGGTTTATTTGGAAGCACCAGCTTTTGGAGCGTTACTCCTTCGTCAGATAGGCGATGGGCAGGATCATAGAACACAGAATTTATAGTAAAAGATCAAAGTGTCATATGACTGATGCGATTTATTGAACAAACCTAGATTGCTGTTAAGTCTCTAATCACTTAGAATGGGGTTGCAGGTTTCGATTTATTAATATGTAAATCCCAGAACTTCTTTCAAGTCACATTCCCGAGATAACTTTTTTTTTATAAAACTATAAGTGACATCTCAGCTCAGGTTATGCATTAAAGGTGGGGGGTTAGAGTCTGTCTATATCCCTAACCTTGAGTCAGTCTGGTTCTAATTCCAAAGTAGGAATTTACAAAATGTCACTTGGACCGATTGCGAACAGATAGTGTGCTTTTTGAACAAAATAGAATGTATCTGCAAATACAATGGATGAATGGACACCATGCAACAATCGTCAGACAGAGATGTTCCCTCCCAGTTGGGGAACACTTCAGTGGACTTTGAGATTCGCAACAGCACACCGTCGCCAAGCAGAGGTTGATAGCCAAGTTCAATACCCACAAGGATGGCTTCAACTGGGTTGAGCATGTGTGCAGGGTTTAAGTTTGAGGCAGACTAGGAATGAAACAAAAAGGAAGGATAACTTAGGACATATTACTGGAGATGATGGAAATCATGAGGATAAGAAAATTAGCATTAAGGCACTTTACCTGAAGTGTAGTATAGTATACTCATAGTATTTGTAACAAAATAGATCGATCAACAGCACAAATCATTGTGAATGATTATGATGTGGTAGGCATCACAGAGATGTGTTTGCAGGGGGTTCAGGACTGGCAGTTAAACATCCAAGAATTTACAAGTTATCGAAAAGACAGGGAGGTGGGCAGAGTGGGTGGGGTTGCCTTGTTAGTTAAGAATGAAATTAAATCTATTGCACTGAATGACATTGGGTCAGATGATGTTGAGTCTGTGGGTGGAGTTGAGGAACCATAAAGGCAAAAAAACTGTATTAGGAGTTATGTACAGACTTCCCAGCAGTGATCAGGATCAGAGACGCAAGATGTACCAGGAAATAAATAGTTCATGTCAGAAAGACAAGGTCATGGTGATCATGGGAGACTTCAATATGCAAATGGACTGGGTGAATAATGTTGCCAGTGGATCCAAAGAAAGGGAATTCATGGAATGCTTACAGGATGGCTTTTTGGAACAGCTTGTGATGGAGCCCACAAGGGAGCAGGCTATTCTGGTCTTGGTGCTATGTATTGAGCCAGACTTTATAAAAGATCTTAAAGTAAGGGAACACTTAGGAGGCAGCGATCATAATATGGTAGAGTTCAGTCTGCAATTTGAAGGAGAGAAGGCAAAATCGGATATAATGGTATTACAGTTAAATAAAGGTAATAACAGGGGCATGAGAGAGGAACTGATGAAAATTGACTAGAAGCAGAGCCTAGTGGGGAAGACAGTGGAGTAACAATGGCAGGAGTTTCTGGGTGTAACTGAGGACACAGTACAGAGGTTCATCCCAAAGAAAAGAAAGATTACCCAGGGGTGGAATTAGACAGTCATGGCTGACAAAGGGAGTCAGGAAATGTATCGTAGAAAAAGAGAGATCCTATAAAGTGGCCAAGAGCGCTGGGAAATCAGAAGATTGGGAAGACTATAAAAACAAACAGAGGATAACAAAGAGTGAAATAAGGAAGGAGAGGATCAAATATGAAGGTAAGCTAGCCAGTAATATTAGAAATGATAGTAAAAGTTTCTTTCAATACATAAGAAACAAATGAAAGGCAAAGGTAGACATTGGGTTGCTCCAAATTGCTGCAGGAAGGCTAGTGCTGGGAGATAAGGAAATAGCTGAAGGACTTGATAAGTACTTTGCGTAAGTTTTCACAGTGGAAGACATGGGTAATATCCCAACAATTAATGAGATTCAAAGGGCAGAGTTGAGTATGGTAGCCATTACAAAAGAGAAAGAGCTAGAAAAGCTAAAAAAAAGTCTAAGAATCAATAAATCTCCTGGCCCCAATGGGCTACATCCTAGTATTCTGAGGGAGATGGCTGAAGAAATAGATGGTTGTAATCTTTCAAAAATCACTGGAATCAGGGAAAGTCCCAGATAATTGGAAAATCCCTGTTGTAACCACCTTGTTCAAGAAAGGATTAAGGCAAAAGATGGAAAATTATAGGCTGATTAGCGTAACCTTGGTTGTAGGTAAAATTCTAGAATCCACCATTAAGGATAAGATTTCTAAATTCTTGAAAGTGCAGGGTCAGATTAGAACAAGTCAGCATGGATTTAGTAAGGGGAGGTCGTGTCTGACAAAGCTGTTAGAATTCTTTGAAGAGGGAACAAGTAGGTTAGACCAGGGAAACCCAGTGGATGTTATCTACCTAGACTTCCAAAAGGCCTTTGATAAGGTGCCTCACAGGAGGCTGCTGAGTAAGGTGAGGGCCCATGGTGTCCGAGGTGAGCTACTGGCATGGATTAAGGATTTACTGTCTGACAGAAGGCAGAATTGGGATAAAAGGTTCTTTTTTCGGAATGGCAGCCAGTGAAAAATGGTGTCCCGCAGGGTTCAGTGTTGGGGCTGCAGCTGTTTACTTTATTAATGATCTGGATGAACGGACTGGGGGACATTCTGGTGAAGTTCGCTGATGATATGAAGTTAGGTGGACAGGTGAGTAGTTCTGAGGAGGTGGGGAGGCTGCAGAAGGATCTAGACGATTTACAAGAGTGGTCTAAGAAGTGGCTGATGAAAGTCAGTGTGAGCAAATGCGAGGTCTTGCACTTTGAAAAAAAGAATACATGCATGGACTATTTTCTAAACAGTCAGAAAATTAATAAAGCCAAAGTACAAAGGGATCTGAGAGCGCTAGTCCAGAATTCTCTAAAGGTTGACTTGCAGGTTGAGTCCATGATTAAGAAAGCAAATGTAATGTTGGCATTTATCTCAAGAGGGTTGGAATGTAAAAGCAGTGATGTGCTACTGAGACTTTATAAAGCTTTGGTTAGGCCTCCTTTAGAATATTGTGTCCAGTTTTGGGCCCCACACCTCAGGAAGGACTTACTGGCACCGGAGAGATTCACACAGATGATCCCTGGAATGGTCAGCATAACATACAATGAACGGCTGAGGATCCTGGGAATGTATTCATTAGAGTTTAGAAGGTTGAGGAGAGATCTAAAAGAAACTTACAAGATAATGCATGGCCTAGAAAGGGTGGATGCTGGGAATTTGTTTCCATCAGGCAGGGAGATTAGGACCCATGGACACAGCCTTAGAATTAGAGGGGGTCAATTTAGAACGGAAATAAGGAGACATTTCTTCAGCCAGAGAGTGGTGGGCCTGTGGAATTCATTGCCACAGAGCACATTGGAGGCCGGGATGTTAAATGTCTTCAAGGCAGAGATTGATAAATTCTTGATCTTGCAAGGAATTGAGGGGTACAGAGAGAGTGCGGATAAGTGACGTTGAAATGCCTATCTGCCATTATTGAATGGCAGAGTGGACTCGATAGGCCAAATGGCCGTATTTCCACTCTTCTGTCTTAAGGTCTTATAGTCTTATGTGTTCTTGGATTCATGTCACATGACAGGTGACCCCACTACACGACACATTCTCACACATTGAGACACAAGCGCGCGCGCGCACACACACACACACACACCCTTTCACAGGCATATACTCCATCACAGGCATATACTCCATCACACTCACACACACACTCTATCAAGCAAACACTCACACACTCTCCCACACACACAAACATGTGCAAACATTCTCTCACTCCCTCACATGCACACACTTATAAAAAACCATGCGGTGAATTTGCATTTGCAGATTTGTGTTTTTTTGTTCAAAAAGCATACAATCTGTAGGCAATCAGTCCATGTGACATTTTGTAAATTCCTCCTTTGAAAATAGAACCAGGCTGACTCAAGGTTGGGAGACAGACAAATTCTAACCTCATACCTTTAATGTATTGTTTGAGCTGAGATGTCACCCTTTTTTTATAAAACTTTATAAAAGTTATCTTGGGAATGTGACTTGAAAGAAGTTCTGGGATTTACATATTAACGAATCAAAACCTGCAACCCCATTCCAAGTGTTTAAAAACTTAACAGCAGTCTAGGTTTGTTCAATACATTGCAGCAGTTGTATGACATTATTAACTTTTACTATAAATTATATCCTATGATCCCGCCCCACTAGCTACATGACGAAGGAGCAGTGCTCTGAAAGCTTGTACTTGCAAATAAACCAGTTGGACTATAACCTGGTGTTGTGTGGTAGTTGATTGTTGTGTGGTGTCCATTCCAACTACTACACGTGTAGTATCTTCCTCCCACCAGAAGAAAAGGATTCTGTAGGGTAAGGTTTTTCTTTTCTTTTGCATATTTAAGTGCGTTGTTGGGTATTAGTTAGTTGAGTTAAAGGTAAAGCTTACAATGGCATGGGTCCTCAGACCTGTGGCATGTGCCTCTTGCTTGATGTGGGAGCTCAGGGAACATGACTAACGTCCCTGACTCCTTCATTTGCAAGAAGTGTGTCCAGCTGCAGCTCTTGTTTGACCACATGGTCTGGAGATGCGAATAGACTCACTGTGGAGCATCCGCTATGCTGAGGAGATCGTAGATAGCATATTAGTGAATTGGTCACACTGCAGGTTGTGCAGAATTGTTGAGGGAGACAGTGAATGTGTGACCAAAAGTCAGTGAAAGAGTACGAAGACCATGCAGGTGCCCCCTGCGGTCATCTCCCTCCTAAAGAGGTATATCGTTTTGGATACTGTTAGGGGAATTGGCTCACCAGGGGAGGGCAGCAGTTGCCAGGATCATGGCACCATGGCAGGCTCTGCTGTTCAGAAGGGCAGGAAAAAGACTCGTTGGGCCATAGTCATAGGGGATTCTATTGTAAGGGGAGTACATAGACAGTTCTGTGACTGTAAACAAGACTCACAGATGGTATGTTGTCTCCCAGGTGCTTGGGTCAGGGATGTCACCGATCGGCTGCAGGGCATTCTGAAAGGGGAGGATGAACAGCCAGTTGTCGTGGTGCATATAGGTACCAATGATATAAGTAAAAATCGAGATGAGGTCCTGAAAGTAGAATTCAGGGTGCTAGGAGAGAAGTTAAAGAGGAGGACCTCAAAGGTAGTGATCTCAGGATTGCTACCAGTACCACATGTTGGCCAGGGTGAAATGAAAGAATAGGCAAGATGAATACATGGTTTGGGGATGGTGTAGGAGGGAGGGCTTCAAATTTGTGGGACATTGGGACTGGTTCTGGGGAAAGTGGGACTACTACAAATTGGAGGGTCTACACCTGAACCAGACTGGAACTAATGTCCTTGGGGGAGTTTTGCTACTGCTTTTGGAGAAGGTTTAAACTAAGGTGGGAGGGAGCTGGAAACCAAAAGAGAAGATGAGTAGGCAGTGAGGTGGAAATTGAACTGAATTAAATTTATTGTCCTGTGTACTGAGGCACAGTGAAAAGCTTTGTCTTGCGAGCAACACTGGGAGATCACATAGTTAAGTAGCATAGATAGTAAATAATAGAAAAACAGCAGCAAAAACAAAACGCAGGTACAGGTGAATGTTAAAAGTTTGTGAGTCCATTCAGTATTCCAACAACAGTAGGATAGAAATTGTTACGAAACCGGCTGGTGCGTGTGTTCAGGCTTCTGTACCTTCTCCCCAATGATAGAGGTTGTAGAAGAACATTGCCAGGGTGGGATGGATCTTTAAGAATGCTGGCGGCCTTTCCTTGACAGTGAGTCTGGTGGATGGATTCTATAGATGGAAGGTTGACCTTTGTGATTGTGCGGGCCGAGTTCACTACTCTCTGTAACCGTCTCTGATCTTGAATGGTGCAGATGCCCTACCAGGTAGTGATACACCCAGACAGAATGCTCTTGATTCTATAAAAACTGGCAAGGGGGTTCACCATCATGCCAAATTTCCTCAGCTGCCTGCAGCAGAAGGGACATTGTTGGGCCTTTGTAACCAGTGCGTCCACAAGAAAGTTTGTTGTGGATGTCCACTCCCAGGAGAAACTAGAGACTGTAAGGAACAGGATCATGAAGTTAGCGTTACCAAGGGGAAGAGTAGGCAGAGAACACATGAACGCAAAGGAACCGGTGGTCTGAAATGCATATGCTTTAATGCAAGGAGTATAGTGGGTAAGGCAGACGAACTTTGGGCTTGGATTGTTGCCTGGGAGTATGATGTTATTGTGGTCACTGAGACTTCATTGAAGGAAGGGCATGATTGGCAACTAAATGTTCCAGGATATAGATCTTTCAGACAGGACAGGGAGGGAAGTAAAAGAATAGAGAATAGAGAATAGAATAGAATAGAAAAATACAGCGCAGTACAGGCCCTTTGGTCCTTGATGTTGTGCCGATCCAAGCCCACCTAACCTACACTAGCCCACTATCCTCCATATGCCTATCCAATGCCCGTTTAAATGCCCATAAAGAGGGAGAGTCCACCACTGCAACTGGCAGGGCATTCCATGAACTCACGACTCGCTGAGTAAAGAATCTACCCCTAACATCTGTCCTATATCTACCTCCCCTTAATTTAAAGCTATGCTCGTAATAGCTGACTCCAGACGTGGAAATAGGGGGAGAGGAGTTGCATTGCTGGTCAGGGATGATATCACGGCTGTGCTAAAGGAGGACACTATGGAGGGCTTGAACAGTGAGGCATTATGGAGGAAGTGAGGACTGCAGATACTGGAGATCAGAGCTGAAAAATGTGTTGCTGGAAAAGCGCAGCAGGTCAAGCAGCATCCGAGGAGCGGGAGAATTGATGTTTCGGGCATAAGCCCTTCTTCAGGAATGAGGAAGGTCATTATGAGGCATTATGGGTAGAGCTGAGAAATAAGAAGGGTTTGGTTACATTGTTGGGGCTGTACTATAGGCCTCCCAACAGTGAGCGTGAGGTAGAAGAATAAATTTTGTAAACAGATTATGGAAAGATATACAGGCAACAGGGTGATGGTGATGGGAGATTTTAATTTTCCCAACATTGACAAGGATACACTTAGTGTCAGAGCTCTGGATGGGGCAGAATTTGTAAGGAGCATCCAGGAAAGTTTTCTCAAGCAGTATATCAATTTTCCAACTAGGGAAGGGGCCATATTGGACCTGGTATTGGGAAATGAGCCAGGCCAGGCAGTAGGAGTTGCAGTGGGGGATGTTTTTGGGAATAGTGACCACAATTCTGTAAGGTTTAAAATACTCCTAGACAAAGATGAGAGTGTCTTAAGTGAAGAGTACTAAACTGGGCCAAGGCCAAGTATACCAAAATTCGACAGGAGCCGGGAAATGTAGATTGGGAGCAGCAATTTGAAGGGAAGCCCACATTTGATTTGTGGGAGGCTTTCAAAGATAGGTTGAAGATGGTGCAGGATAGGCATGTCCCTTTGAAAACAAAGGATAGGAAAGGCAACATTCATGAACCGTAGATGACAGGAGAAATTGTGCAACTAGCCAAGAGGAAAAGGGAAGCGTACATAAGGTCCAGGCAGCTAAGAACAGAACAGGCTTTGGAGAAATATCGGGAGAGTAGGACCAATCTTAAACAAGGAATCAAGTGGGCTAAAAGGGGTCATGAAATAAATTTAGCGAGCAGAATTAAGGAGAATCCCAAGGCTTTTTATTCATATATAAGAGGCAAGAGGGTAACTAGAGGAAGGGTTGGTCCACTAAAGGATAAGGAAGGAAGGTTGTGTGTTGAACCTGAGAAAATGGATGAGATTCTCAAAGATTACTTTGCATCAGTGTTCTCTGGATTTACTCTGGATCACATAGACATAAGGAGAGAGGATGTGTTGGATAGGCTAAAGGATATTAAAGTGGACAAATCCCCAGGACCGGATGGTATCATTCCCAGGTTGCTGAGAGAGGCGAGAGAGGAAATAGCTGGGCCCTGACAGATATCTTTGTCACGTCCTTAAACACAGGTGAAGTGCCGGAGGACTGAAGCGTTGCTAATGTTGTCCCTCTGTTCATGAAGGGTAGTAGGGATATTCCAGGTAATTATAGACCGGTGAGCTTGACGTCAGTGATGGGGAAGTTGCTGGAGAAGGTACTGAGGGATAGGATCAATTTATATTTGGAAGATAATGGACTTATCAGTGATAGTCAACATGGTTTTGTGTGAAGGAGATTATGCCTTAACAACTTAATAAAGTTGTTTGAGGAAGTGACCAGGTTGATAGATGAAGGAAAGGCTGTTGATGTCATATACATGGACTTTAGCAAGGAGTTTGATAATGTTCCCCATGGTAAACTAATGGAGAAAGTGAAGTCACATGGTGTGCAGAATGTTCTAGCTAGGTGGATAAAGAACTGGTTGAGCAACAGGAGACAGAGAGTAGTAGTTGAAGGGAATTTCTCGAAATGGAGAAAGATGACCAGTGGTGTTCCACAGAGATCAGTACTGGAGCCACTGTTGTTTGTAATATACATAAATGATCAGGAAGAGCCATTGGTGGTCTGATCAGTAAGTTTGCAGATGGCACAAAGATTGGTGGAGTAGCAAAAAGCATTGGGGATTGTCAAAGAATACAGGAGAATATAGATTGATTGGAAAGTTGGGCAGAGAAGTGGCAGATGGAGTTCAATCTGGGCAAATGTGAGGTGATGCATTTTGGAAGGTATAATTCTAGAGTGGACTATACTGTAAGCGGAAGAGCCTTGGGAAAAGTTGATGAGCAGAGAGATCTGCGAGTTAAGGTCCATTGTATCTGGAAGTTGGCTGCACAAGTGGATAGAGTGGTCATAAAGGCAAATGGTATGCTTGCCTTTATCGTACAAGGTACTGAATATAAGAGCTAGCAGGTCATGTTAAAATTGTACAAGACTTTGGTTTGGCCACATTTGGAATACTGTGTATAGTTCTGGTCACCACATTACCAAAAGGATGCAGACGCTTTGGAGAGAATGCAGAGAAGGTTTACAAGGATGTTGCCTGGTATGGACAGTGCTAGCTATGAAGAGAGGTTAAGTAGGTTAGCGTTGTTTTCATTAGAAAAAAGGAGATTGAGAGGTGACCTGGTTGAGGTCTACAAAATCATGAAGAGTATAGACAGGGTGCATAGAGATAAGCTTTTTCCCAGGTGAGGGACTCAATAACGAGAGGTCACGTGTTCAAGGTGAGAGGTGAAAAGTTTAAGGGGGATACACGCGGAAAGTATTTTACTCAGAAGGTGGTAGGTGCCTGGCACGCATTGCCAGCAGAGGTAGTAGAGGCAGGCATGGTAAATTCATTTAAGGTGCATCTGGGCAGATGCATGAGTAGGTGGGGTGCAGAGGGATACAGATCCTTAGGAATTGGGTGGCAGGTTTAGAGAGTGGATTTGGCTCGGCACAGGCTTGGAGGGCCGAAGGACCTGTTCCTGGGCTATAAAGTTTCTTTGTTCTTTGTGTGATTTTTAACTTTTTTTGTGTGTAACTTCCACATTCTTACCACCCTCGAAGTAGAGACAGCTTCTCATTACCTTACTGATTTATAATTTACTATCTTGTATTTAGGACATAGAACATAGAACATTACAGTGCAGTACAGGCCCTTCGGCCCTCGATGTTGCGCTGACCTGTGGAACCAATCTGAAGCCTATCCATCCTACACTATTCCACTTTCATCCATATGTTTATTCAATGACCATTTAAATGCCCTTAAAGTTGGCAAGTCTACTACTATTGCAGGCAGTACATTCCACATCCTACTACTCTGAAGTAAAGAAACTATCTCTGAAATCTGTCCTATATCTATTACCCCTCAATTTAAAGCTGTGCCCCTTCATGCTAGCCATCATCATTCAAGGAAAAAGGTTCTCACTGACCACTCTATCTAATCCTTTGATGATCTTAAATGTCTCAATTAAGTCACCTCTCAACCTTCTTCTCTCTAACGAAAACAGCCTCAAGTCCCTCAGCCTAAGACCTTCCCTCCGTATCAGGCAACGTCCTAGTAATTCTCCTCTGAACCCTTTCCAAAGATCCCACATCCTTCCTATAATACAGTGACCAGAACTGTTCGCAATAGTCCAAGTGCAGCATAGCTAAATTAATCTAGTCCCGCTTGCCAGCACTTGGCCCACAGCCCTCTAAACCCTTCCTATTCATGTTCCCATCCAGATGCCTTTTAAACAATGTAATTGTACCAGCCTTCACCACTTCCTTTGGCAGTTCGTTCCATACATGCACCCACCATCCCCATGTTGCTAGTTCACTCTCTTCGAAATAAATGCTAGCATTGCAGTTGCTTGTCCCATGATCCACTGAACTTGGATGCCAGCTTTTTGTAATCGATGCATGAGGATTATCTCCATTCGGTAACTTTCTCCTTTTTTTTTCCATTTAAATAATCTTCAGCTCCTCTTTTCTTCTTGTCAAAGTGCATAACATTACATTTTTTTCCACGTTATATTCCATCTGCCAAGTTTTGTTTGCTGAACCTTTTTTTTTATATATTGAAGTGTTTATATTCAAGTGAAGTGTATTAGAAATAAACAAATAGTACATAGAGAAAGGATTTTATACATTCATTAGGACACCCATTTGAATGATAGAGGAATCTCAACAAAATAAACATACAATTTTTTTTGTTAAATATGCATCAATTTTATCCCCATAATAACAACAGATTCTTATGCATTATTCTGGCAAAATTGTGGTTTGACTTGTTTGATATTTGCAAAATGCAAGCAAGAGCTACACTATTTTATTTATAGCAGTGTAATAAGCCATGTTATTAAATTCATACATGTAAATTCTACAGCTTCAATACAGGTATTGCAATTTGCTATGGAACAAAGCCACATGAAGCCATAAAATTAGCTGTGAAGTACAAATACATTATGGCACTGCAAACATGAAAAATAATTCTAACTTCAACTGACATAATCAATTTTGTTGACCATAAGTGAGTGGAAATACATCAGTTGGTGGTCGGGTAATAATGGCCTACACAATTAAAACTATTCTTAGGGAGATGAACCTGCCTATATTCCTCCTTGAGTCGGCCTCAGCACTTGCATTCCCACTAATTTTGAGTCTCCTACAGACTTGGCTGTGATACATTCATCGCCCTCATCCAAGTCATTGATGGATACTTTATCACTGATCGCTGTGATGTGTATTTGTGGCCCATTGTTTGGGATTCTCACACAAGCAAAACATTTTCTCCGTATCTCCGCTATTTGATACCTGTTCAATCATCTTACTTATAAACTTGTACTTCTATTTGTCACCTTTCACAACCCTAGGATCTCCCAAAGAGCTTCACTGCAATATTTCTAAGGAAGTAGGAAGCACATTGACACACTGCAAGATCCCACAAACCACAAGAAGACAAATGACGAGTTAATACTCAATTTTAAATGGAATTGATCCAAACTTGATTCTACATTCTACACTGAGAGCAATCAGGGCCAAGGAAATGGTGTTCATATTTTTTAAAAGAAGATAAAATGTTTTTGGTATTTTTCTGTATTGTGAAATTTCTTCCAGTGATAGCGACATGATCTGCTTCTATGGGAAGAAACTGCATTAATTGCACCCACTTAAAATATATTAGTTACAAATATTTACCTTTAAAAAATGCTTCAAAACCAATTCAGAGATATTAAATATATAAAGTCGTAGAGACATACGGCATGGAAACAGACCTTTTGGTCCATGCCAACCAGTTCTCCTAAATTAATCTAGTCCTATATGCCAGCATTTGGCCCATGTCCTTCTACATCTTTTCTGAACCCTTTCAAGTTTCACATCTTTCCTACAGCAGGGAGAGCAATATTCAATTCAGATCATCACAAAGGCTCATTGAGATTGAAGAGTAAAACTGAATAGAATAGCCTTTATTGTCACATGCACCCGAATGGGTGCAGTGACATGTTCGTGATGTTGCCACTTTGGCGCCATCTTAGGTACATAGGACCCAGGTAAGAAAATGTCAGTATTCGTTACAGACTTGTACAGAAAATCATAAATAAAGTTCATCATTAGAATAAGGAATAGAGAAGTTTTCTTTTTTAAAAAGCCCTTGATTTTTAGTCGAAACATCAAGTCCTTGGGACCTGCCTGGACTCACCATCCCTATGCTGGCCTGGCCTAAGGCTTGCTTCTGAGAATCATTTGTACTCTCTGCTCCCACACTGGCTGGCCCTAGGGCTCACACCTCAGACTCGCCTGGATTCTCCGCTCTCATGGTCTCATCTCCAGGACTCACTGGAGTCACCTTCAGGACTCGCCTGGACTCTCCACTACCACAGACTTGCCTCCTGGCCTTGGCTGGGCTCATTGCCCTCACACCTGGGGACCGTTTCATCACAACCTCTGGTTGCCTCCATTTGTCTCTGCTAAGTTGAAGTTAGAAGTTTGAAAAAAAAGGGGAGAAAAGGATAAAGGAATGGGCGGAGTCAGTAACACTTCAGCTACAAATTGCCCTTACAAAGCAGAGGACAATTACATGGTCACAGAACAACATTCAAACAGGCAGAAACTGAGTCATTGTGGTCAAATATTTAAGGCAATAGGTATGTTGAGAGAATTAATTTGTAAAGATGAATAATCCAAACAAAGAATGTTGGAGAAACTCAGCAGATCCGACAGCATCTGTGGGGACAGAAACAGAGCTAATGTTTTGAGACCTGCTGTGTTTCTCCAGCACTCTGTGGTGGACAATCTGAAGCTCTTCCCTCTGGAAGAGAAATTGAGACTTTTCAGGGATTCAAGATGAAATTGGTGTTGAGATTGGAAATTCTGCCAAATTTATGAAATGGCAGCATAGGCTTGACTAAAATTCACTGCAATGATAATATCATCAAAGACAACAAGGAAGACCATACAACATCAGGTAGTGTGGCAGAACGTACCACTGCACTGGATTAGAGCTCCGGACTTTTCATTGATGTGGGCTTAAACCCCACTGCTGCCAAAGTCCCATGATGAACATGGGTATTTCCTTCTCTGTAGGATTTTTCTGAGTGCAGGACAAGTGGAAACAATACACATGTATGTTGCTCAGTGCACCTGCACGCAGAGCCTTGTCTGTCTGGTATTTGCTTAATTCATTTCCAGAGATTAGAGCCATGTTTTGACCATACGGGTTCAAACCTGAATTCTTTTCACTTTCCCTCTCTTTCTTCTCAACCATGCATTGTTCGATGCAGTTTTCCAGACTGTATTCAAGGAGAAAGTGTTTAACGGCGACACAGCATTTCGATTCTGGGAAGCTCGATTCAGCCCGCTGTTTCAATGTGTTTCGATTGTATGGGGGATATGACATTTACCCCCCAATGCGTGACGGCCCCGCTTCACAACAGCACAGAATCCGTGACACCAGATATGCTGTCCCCAGTTGTTGATAAATGTGAATAGAATTTGTTATTTCACTGCTGTTCTCGTCATCAGATCTTGCATCGAATTTGATCGCCTATGTTTGCTGAATTGCTGGTGTCACGGTGTCAATCTGATTCCTGTATGCAGTTAACTATTATCTCAAAGCAGTGTCTGAAACACCGAATTGGGTTGCTCTCTGCAATGTCTTAAAACGTGTGAATCAAAATCAGAAGATCACATTGCTCCAGGTAAATCATAGAACTTGTGGCACAGCAGGAGACCACTTGACCCGTTGTGATTTATTTGAAAATGTTAATTCCGTAAATCAAATTTTTGTCAAATAACTTGTGTAAGTTCCTCATTCATAATATCCTTCGAACAATTGTTATGCAGTTGACTTCTATTCATTTTCAAGTAGAACAGATCCAGATCCCAAGCACCTTCTGAATGAAGCTCTCTCTATTCCTCTCAGGATTCACTCAATTAACGAAGACAATGCCCTGATCCCCCAGGACATGGCTCCATTCTCCCAAGACATGCCCTGCCCCATTATTCCTGAATGTAGTTCAATTTATCCAAGATACTGTCCCAATCCCTTTGTCACTTCCCCATTAGAGTTGTAGAACTGAAGAAAAGTTACAGCATCTTCATGCTGGCACTGAGTAAACTAGCCACCCATTTTAATCTTATTAGTTATCTACCCTGTCTCTACAGCATCCCTCACTTCCAATTTCAGCCCCTTTTTACAATGTGTTTTTCCCACGACACCTTGCCACTCAGCAGACATCTACAAAAGATGCCACAACAGTATCGATGGTTGGAAATGCTGGTTACAGATGTCCATAAATAAGGGGTGCACATGGCAGGCTCATGGATTGAGCCTTGAGGTGCTCCAAAACACAAAGTCCTAGGAGTAGACTGCAAGCTGAAGTCACCAAGTACCTGGTCTAATTTCCATGCGGAGTCTCCTTGGCATCTCGTTTGTTTGGTGTGTTTGATAAAACAGGAGACTGAACATCAATGAAGCAAGGTGGGCTACCAACAAGGCATTTAGCAAGCAATAATTCCCTTTCATTGGCAACTCACTGCTGCCTTGCAAGAAACCAGCTTCACTGCTTGTCAATAGTATGAAAGATGGAATGAGAAGCTCTGGACTTCTCATCCAATTCCAGAACACATCTTAGCCATGATGTGGAGGTGCTGGTGTTGGACTGGGAGTGGACAATGTTAAAAATCACACAACACCAGGTTATATGCTAACAGGTTTATTTGGAAGTAGAAACTTTCGGAGTGCAGCTCTTTTATCAGGTAGCTAGTGACCTGACTCGCTACCTGACAAAACAGCAGCTCTACTTCCAAATAAACCTGTTGGACTATAACCTCATGTTGGCTGATTTTTAACTTAGTACACATCTTGCCATAACCCATGTCACTCAGACATCTTTGAGGTTTCACCCCTAAGAATGTACGGATGACCTGTTTAAGGTGTTGACCTGTTGAGAGGTGAACATTCATCA
Organism: Hemiscyllium ocellatum; assembly: GCF_020745735.1. Taxonomy (NCBI): domain Eukaryota; kingdom Metazoa; phylum Chordata; class Chondrichthyes; order Orectolobiformes; family Hemiscylliidae; genus Hemiscyllium; species Hemiscyllium ocellatum. The sequence goes on along the minus strand of NC_083423.1, from coordinate 19,718,274 downwards.
GGCCGCTAGCAATATCTTTTGCAAATTGTGACCAAGAGGGTGAACATTCAAAAGGTGATGCTGTACTCACGCAGTAGAGCATTGAGCTGTCAGCCTTGATTACAGGATATAATTAGTTCAGAATGACAGTCAGGCATCCCCAATCTGGGGAGGAGGCCCTGCCATTCAGAGCTCCTGATTTCTTTCTGAGAGGCATTAGGAGCAATAGGTTAAAGGTATGGATGGGATGGGGGCTGGTTATGACCTTGGGCTTGGGGCAGAGGGGAAGGGTAGCTGTCCCTCTAATAGGCACAGGAGACCCGAACCAGATATTCTTGTCCACCACTGCTGGTTCACTGAAACTCACTAGGCTACCAAATTGGTCTGGCTGCTGCTACTCTGAGTAAAAATGGTGGTGGAGTTGAATGATGCAGTTCAGTGACCATTGGCCTCTTGAAGCCCTCATAGGCCCTCACAGGCCCAAGGGTAAGTTGGTCTCCCAACTCCTTGACCGACCACTGGAAAACAGGGGGCAGATCGGGGCAAGTGATGGATTAGGTGAAAGTGAGGACTGCAGATGCTGGAGATTAGAGCCGAGAATGTGGTGCTGGAAAAGCACAGCAGACCAGACAGCATCCGAGGAGCAGGAGAATCGTCCTTCATCAGAAAGTGATGGTATTGCATTCCATGGGACCCCGTTTGCTGGGCTTTCAAACAAACTGCAGAATGTTGTACAATTCAAGGCAAAGTCTTCAGTAATAAATATGGTATTCACTGAGTCGTTAACATGTGGAAGGAGTGCCAAAAGACCGTTCTGTTTATCTCTGTCTCATTCCTTGTATTTGCCTCCTTTCCTTTACGTACGGAATTTGAGGTTGGGAATCACTTCTGTTGGAGTATGGCTCCCCATGGTGCCCTTGCCATTCACTGAGTCATTTAAATTTCAATGAGGAGAAACAGACCATCCGACTGATATCGATCTCTCGTTACTGCTGATTGTTTAATATATTGCAGCAATCTCACAGACTGGAAGCGGACATGATTATGGCGAGCGAGAGAGAGAAGGCAGGCAGAACACCGAGAGTGGGAGGGAGCTGTCGAATTAAAGTTAATTGATGCACTTCCCTCTGGGCAAATGGGACTAAAATTTCAAAAATCAAATCACAGAAGATGACCCCTGTGCTGAGCGTGTGCAGACTGCAGCCAGTGAGCAGCTTGTGGATTTTGATCTACTCATTGATGAGCAGCCAGAGGCAGAAAGCTGTTAAAGATAGATTTGAGTCAGTTTTGGGGACAGATCAACAATGTTGTGCTCAGGGATTGGTATCCGGACCGTTGCTAATTACAATATTCATGAATTAGATGGTAATACTATCAGTCGTAAACTTGTGGAAGATTCCTTCAAGGTATGTGTGAAAGTTAAAGATGTGGATAATATTCATCCACGACACTCAGATCTCAGTGAACTGAGATACTGGAACCATCTTTACATATTTATGATTGGTCTTCCACAATGTCATCGAAGTCGAAAAGTGTGGCACTGAAAAAGCAGGTCAGGCAGCATCGGAATAGCAGGAAAATCGACGTTTCGGGCGTAAGCCCCTCATTCTGCAGTCCTCGCTTTATCCACAATGTCATCTAAGCCTGTTTTGCCGTTTACACCCCAGGCTGGTCGGGAGTTGTTTTTTTTCAGTTTCCTGTTAAGTCGCAGGAACAGAATTGCTTTCCTGAGTCCCCACAACGAATCCATAGGATTCACTCCCCCACTTTGGGTAGTTAATCGTTTTCAATCCTACAATTCGTGTCTCTACACTTACACATAAGCACTCTACGTGTTTCCATCTCTTTAAAATCTTCATAAAGACACCTTATAGCTAAATCTGTATCTTCGTATAGTCACCCAATGCTGTATCAGTATCTGTACATTTTGCAGCTATATTTGTATTTGCATTTGACACCATATAACAATCTCTATATCTGCATATAAGAAAGTTATAGGGTATCTATGTTCACATAAAGACACCTTCTCACTGTCTGTTCGCCCAAATATTTATGTATTTACACCCTATGTATTTATATCATTAGATTATATCTGAAATGTGTGATGAACGGCATCTCCACATCATAAATTATACCTGAAATGAATAGCAATATATCTGTCCCCAGGATCTACATGCCTGAGGAAAATTTGTAACCCGATCTGTTTCACACCCGCCATTTTCTTTGTAATTTTGCAGAATCCCCGTGTGGTGAAAACCTTTCAGTTGGAAATCAAAGCTAGCAGTACCTGCTGTTCGCCAGAGGGAGGCAGGAGATACACATCAGTACTCGTCTTAGCTCCCCCATGGCTCTTCATTTGTTTCCTGCACTCTTTCTCACTTCAGCCTGTATGTCTCCCCGAGGGAAAATGACTTGTGAAATAAAAATCCCCCATAAACCATGAGAGAAGCATAAAAGTAAGATCCCTCCAGTACAGCTAGGCCCCCTGAGAGTGCTCCATTCATCGCTAGTGATATGTTCAACTCCACTGAGACAAGCGAGCAGTGAACGAATTAACTAACCACTGTACAAACCCAGAAACAGTACAAACCTACCTTAATCACAGCACACACATAGAGTAATAGGAACACAGGACTGATGAACTGCAATCTAACCAAATGTTTCACACATCAATATACATTAATGAGTTCCTAACTGTGACTCAGAGCCTAGAACTCAGCAAGGCATTCAAATTGTTTATATATAGAATAACATTTACCCAGGAAGTGAGTTACAGGCTGCAATCTAATCAATGGATTCAGGTAGTTTATCAATCGAATAATAAATATCCGGATTTGAGTTAAAAGCTACCATCCAGTCAAGGGGTTCAGGTAGTTATGGAATAACAGAAACCCTGGAGTGAGTTACAGACTGTAATATAATCAAGGAGCTCAAATGGTTTTTACATCTATATACTGTTGAGAGAAGAACAGATATTTAGAAATGTGTTACAGCTGCAACATATTCAAGGATTTTGGATGATCTATACCTAGAATAGGAGATTGTCAGGTGTAAATTATAATCTATGGGTATAGGTGACGCTGATAAAGCCAGCATTTCTTCCCCAATTGCCTCTGAGAAGATGGCAGTGAGTGGTTTGCTTGAACCATTCCATTTTGTGTGATGAAGATGCTCCCTTAATGCTATTAGGGAGGGAGTTCTAGGCTTTTTCCCCCAGTAATAATGACAGAATAACACATGGAATCTGTTTGTACAAATATTGTTTCACACAACAGGAAGGTGTTTACGCACCCTGCAGATTGAACACCAAGATGCGATTTAAATCTTTCAGTTTAATTTCAATTGATGATTTTTATACTTTCCAAATTCCAATGAAGAAATAACAGAAAAATTACGATATGTCTTCTTGTTTTCCTTGTGGAGTATATTAGAGGCCTTCTTTTTTCATGACTCCAACTTTTGGGTTAGACTTTGATTTTCATATCTTCTCCTACTTTCTTTGACAGACAATGGAAGGAATCACAGTAGAATTGATAGATTTAAAGGCTACAGCACCAGAAATCCTTTCTGCTAACCTTATTCTTATATAAACAGATGGGGAGGGTGGTGGTACATGTGAGAGGGTTTGATGAGCTTCCACAGCACAATAGGGGAAAGGGGCCACCTCATTCAACAGATTGTAATTTCCCATTGAATACTACCTTAGCATTCAGAGTTGGAGTCCTGGCTTCCACATGCTGGGACTTTCTGGAATGAACTTTGAATCCTGTATTTTCAGCGTCTCACTGAGACACAGACCGGATCTGCACACTTTCTTAAAGAACACTCTGGTTAAACCAATGAAACCAACTCCCGGTCCATTCCATTCTTGCTTAATTGGTTATGAATTTACATCTACTAAGAGTTGTCTTGAACCTCATAAAGCACTTCCTTGGAATCAAACTAGATGCTGTATGCTAGACTTCCTTAATCTTAGTGACTTCAGTAAAAAAAACCTTGTGCCAATTTTTAGGAAGTGTACTCGCACCTTGGGGAGGGAGCAAACAGATTTAAGAGAATGGTACTGATGACACTTCAGTTATACTGGAAATGTTCCTTTGGAGTGGAAAATGCTATGAGGAGATTTAATAGATTTAATGTTTATAATTAGGAGAGACTTTTGTTAAACAGAATGGAGAAACAGTTTCCAATGGCAAAGGAACCGGAAGATGGTGAGTTTGTGGGCACAGAAATGCTGGGGTAGCGGGGGCGGGGGAGGGGGGTGATTAGGGAGAACTGTTTTATTCACCAAGTTGTTGCAATCTGGAATACCCTGCCTAATAGGGTGGTGAAAGTAACTTTCACAAGAAAATTAGCTATTATAAAAGGAAACAAGTGGCCTATGAAGAAAGAGCTGGAAACTGGGAGTAATTGGAAGACTCTTCCAGTGAGTAGGCACAAAATCAATGGGCCAAATAGCTTCTTTCTGTGCTCTGTGATTTTACAATTATATAAGTTTTGAGATTGTCTGAGTCTCCTAAAGTCAAGCTGAGTTTTATTTTGTTACAATATCACACAGAGAGAAGATGATGGTGACTGACAATGTTTACTAGTCTCAGTTGTATCACTCGAGGCAAACAGAAATCCAGCACAGGTTCAGTCGTTATCACTGCTATCTCACAGCACCAGGGTCCCAGGTTTGATTCCAGCCTTGGGTGATTGTGTGGAGTTTGCACATTCTCCCTGTGTCTGCATGGGTTTCCTCCCACAGTCCAAAGATGTGCAGGTCAGGTGAATTGGCCATGCTAAATTGCCCATGGTGTTTGGTGCATTAGTCAGAGGGAAATAGATCTAGGTGGGTTACTCTTTGGAAGGCCAGTGTGGACTGGTTAGGCTGAATGGCCTGTTTCCACATTGTAGGTAATCTAATCTTCAGGGAGAGAGTGGAGAGTGTCAGCAATTTACATTACTTGCCACAATCTGTCTGATATTTTATTGCAGTGAACCAAGGACTCATATGCCAGATGTTAGTTCTTCATGGCTAACACCTGAACAACACTGTTGTATTAAAATGATTAAATTAGACTATAATGTACTGATGCTTAAACTCTAGTATTAGTTATAAATTCTTTCTCTTCCAAATTTTTAAATATTCATTCATGGAATGTGGGCATCACCGGGTAGGGCAGCATTGCCCATCTTAGGTTGCCTTTAAGAAAGTGTCTTCTTGAACCACTATAGTCCATGTGCTGTAGGTAGACCCATACTGCTGTTAGGAAGGGAATTCCAGGATTTGACCTAACAGCTCTGAATGAATGGCAATATATTTCCAAATCAGGATGGTGACTGGTTTGAAGGTGAGCTTGCAGGGGTGGTGTTCCCATGTATCTACTGTTGTTGACCTTCAAGATGCAAATGGTGCTGGCTTTGGAATACACCGTCTAAGGAGTCTTAGTGATTTTGAGCAATGTATCTTGTAGATGGTGCACATCAATGCCACTGATCATTGGTGGTGGAGCAAGTGGATGTGTTGCCAATGGGCTGTTTTGTCCTAGATGGTGTCAAACTTCATGACTGTTGTTGGAGCTGCACTCAGGCAATAAAGTGATAATATTTCATCACACGCATGAGCCTTGTAGATGGTGAATAGTCTTTGAGGAATACTAAAGTGAATCACTTGCCGAACTATTCCTAGCCTCTGTTGTAGCCATTATATTTATATGGCTGGTCCAGTTCAGTTTCTGGTCCATGGTGACTCCAGGATGTCAATGGTGGGTAATTCAGCAATGTTAATTTCATTGAACATCAAATGGTGACGGTCAGATGTTCTTTTGTTTCCTACACTTATGTGGCACAAATGTTAGTTGCCACTTATCAACCCAAACCTGGACGTTGCTCTTTTCTTGCTACATATGGACACACACTGCTTCTGTATCTGAGGCATCGCTGACTAGTGCTAAACCTTGTGCAATCGTTCCACCCCACCTCTGACTATGTGTCTCAGATGGAAGGTCATTGATGAAGCATCTGAAGATGTCTGGTCCCAGGCCACTATTCTGAGAAACCTCTGCAGTGATGTCCTTGGACTTAGGGATTGACCTTCAACAACCACAGTCATCTTCTTTTGGGCTAGGTATGACTCCAACAAACAGAATTCCACATGTGCGCATTGAATCCAGTTTTGCCATACTTATTCAAATGATGCCTTGGTGTCAAGGGCAGTCAGTCTCATTTCACCTTTGGAGTTCTGTTATTTTGTTCATGTGGCCAGCAGCTGTGTGACCCTGGCAGAACTCAAACTGAGCATCAGTGAATGTGTTATCACTTTACAATTGCCACTTGATAGCACTGTCGACACTCATCCACATCAACCATTTGATAATCAAGAGTAGATTGATAGGGCCATAATGGAACTGGTTGAATTTGTCCTACTTTTTTCTGTTTACAAGATGTACTTGGGAATTTTCCACATTGCTGGGTAGCACTGGTGTTGTAACTTTACTGGAACACATTTTTAAAAATGTGGCTAGTTCTGCAGCACACCTACAGAACCATTGCCAGAAGTTATCAAGGACCAGATAGATTTAGTAGTATCCAATACTTACAGTCATCTTTTTGATATCACGTGAAATAAAATAAAATGACTAAAGAATGGCAGCTGTGATAAGACCTCTGGAAGACATTAAAATGCATCATCTATTTGAGACTTCTGACTGAATATGGATGCACATACTTCAGCCTTATATTTTCACTGATGTCTTCAACTCCCCATCATTGCTATTGGGGATATTTGTGGAGCATTCTTAATTGTTTCACTGTCCACACCATTCAAAATTGGATGTGACAAAACTGCAGTGTATGATCTGGTCTGTTGATTGTGGGATCATTTAGCCCTATTTATTGCTTGCTACTTCTGCTATTCGGCGTGCATGCGGTCCTGTGTTGTAACTTCACCATGTTGACATCTCATTTTTAGGTATGCCTGGTGCTGCTCCTGACATTATCTCCTGCACTCTTTATTGAAGTAAGATTTATCCCCTGGCTTGATGTTAATGGTCTAGATTAGAGTGGTGCTGGAAAAGCACAGCAGGTCAGGAGGCATTCAAGGAGCAGGAAACTCAAAAGCCTTTCAGGCAAAAGCCTTTCATCAGGAATGGTAATTGTGGTGAGGGATACGCTGGGCCATGAGGTTAAAACTGTTTGAGAGTATGATTCTATTACTGCTAGATCTGTTTGAAGTCTATCCCATTTAGCAAAGTGATGATGCCACACAACAGAAAAAAGTATATCCTCAACATCAAACCAAGCTTGGTCTTGACAATGACAGTGATCACGTTTACCAATGCTGTCATGAACACATGCACTTGCAACAGATTGATTAGTCAGGTTGCAGTCAAGCACGTTTAACCCTCTTGTTGGTTCCCACATCACTTGTTGCTGGGCCAGTATGTCCTTTGGGACTCGGCCAGTTCAGTCAGTAGCAGTGCTACCAGCTGAACATTCTGTGTCCTTGCCACCTTCAATGGTTCTTCCCGGCAATGTTCAAATGAAAGAGTATTGTCAGCTGAAGCGGGTTTGGATGTGTAGGAGGAGGATTCCTTGCACATGTTTGATCTGATGCCATGAAATGTTAGGAGTTCAGAGTCAATGTTGAGATCTGACTGAGCTACAGCCTCCCTGTACACTATTGTGCTGCCACTTCAGCCCCACTGACAAGGCAAACCCAAAGATGGTCATGGAGGTGTCTAGATTATTGCCTATAAGATGTGATTCGGTGAGTATGTTGCTTGACTGTTCCCTGAGACATTTCTCATGAAGTTGACACAAGCTCCCAGATGTTAATAAGGAGGACTTTGCAGAGTTCACAGGGATGAATTTGGCAGCACAATTTTTGATAGTTAGGTCAATGCTGGGTAGTCCATTCATTTCAATCCTTTCTTTAGGCTTTGATGCAACTGAGTGTCTTGCTGGGTCATTCCAGAGAGTAGGTAAGAGTCAGTTGGACAGTTGTGATATGAAGCAGAGCAAGTAAAGCTAATGGATTGCCTTCCCTAAAGGACCTTAGAATGAATCAGTTGGGTTTGTATGACAATCAACAGACAGTTGTCATAAGGCTAATTTTTAGTCCCAGATAGTTTTTAAAAAACTGAATTCAATTTTTAAAATTTTTTTACCTGGTGCAATTCAAATATAAGTCCCCAGAACACTAGCAGATTACCATTACACACCCTCTTCCCCTCATTTTCATCTAAAGCCCTTTTGAAAGTAACCATCAAGTTAACCTTCAACATCATTTCAGGTACAGTAGTGCTTTCTAGATTGTAATATATCATTAAAAACAGATTTAGAAAAAAGGACTGTATATTTGAAATAGAAAATTTTGCACATCTCTGAAGAAAAGGCAGGAATGTGAAATTAATTTGATAGCTCTTTCAAAGAGTCATTGGGGTTCCCTTCAGTGCTGTAATAGTTGTTGATTAGTACATGGCAAATGCATCTTCATTTAAACCCTTGACTCTCCTCTGACAAGATCCAAAGTGGGTGGCATGGTGGTTAGCACTACTACCTCACAGTGCTAGAGACCTGGGTTCAATTCCTGACTCAGGCGACTGACTGTGTGGAGTTTGCACATTCTCCCCGTGTCTGCGTGGGTTTGCTCCGGTTTCCTCCCACAGTCCAAAGATGTGCAGGTTAGGTGAATTGGCCATGCTAAATTGCCTGTTGTGTTAGGTAAAGGGGTAAATGTAGGGGAATGGGTGGGTTGCGGGTCGGTGTGGACTTGATGGGCCTGTTTCCACGCTGTAAGAAATCTAAAATCTTTCTTCCTCTGAAGAAATGAAAAAACAGGTTTTTATGTTGTTATTGTTGATTGGCTTGAGCAATGAAAAGACACTGTGCAATTTAACTGCTCAGTAGGGCAATAAGTAAATATATTTATTGATCCAAATCATAAAAAAGTAACAAAGATCACTAATATTAGTGGAAGATCCTGTAAATATTGGAAAATATTGCAGAAGCAACTGAAAACAAACCTATTTTCTACACAGGTATGTTTTCAATTTTTTGTAAATCACTTGAAGGGGATTAAGAAACATTTTGCTGTCTCAGTACAGGACAGCATGTTGTTTTTTGACAGTGGGAACTGCTGGAGTTAAATCCAAAATGAAAGGTAAGTATATTCAGCACAAATGAAATGGTTCTCAAATTGCTGACACTAGCTCAGGTTGCATTTTCTCCACAAAGAGTTTATATGCAGTTAACTTATAGTCAAGGTTCAGTTTCCTAATAGACTACAGTGTTATCTTACTCAAAGGGAAATGTGAGACATTTGATTAATACAAAAATAGGCATAATTGTATCCTGTAACACAATGCAAGAGATTGAAAATAATTTGGAGTAGGGAAGTGGCCATACGAGTTAGGAAGAAACTTCCATTTAAGTTGATAGAATGTATTAAAGACACGCATGGGAGATTCGTATCGTTAAAGCTTTGATAAATGGGGAAGAATACAGAATCTTAAATGTTTACTGTCACGGGCCCACCCCCTCAAGTTTTCCTGGTAGACCCACTTTCTAAACTGGTTAGTCTTGCATCTCAGCATATTATCATGGGGGGGGGGATTTTAATTGTCTAATGGATCCTACGGTAGACAGATTGCCCAGAGGCCCCATGATATCTTCTTCACGATCTAAGCAATTAAGGGATTTGTGTGTTGAACTAGGACTAGTAAATGTTTGGAGGTGCCTTCATCCTACCGGCAGGGATTTTTCTCCAATCTGCACAAATGTCATACCAGGATTGATTTCTATTTGACTCCCACAGAACATCTGGGCTTGGTGGTGTTAAGTACAATTCGCAACACTGTTATCTTTAATCACAATGGTCAAGAGTAAGGATACTATGATAGGTTTGAGGCACTGGTGACTGGACCCCTTCATCCTTAAGGATAGTAGGTTTACTAAATACTTCTCCACTGACTTCAGGGTTTTTTTAGACATCAATTCAGACTTGGCCAGTAATCCATCCATTGTCTGGGAAACTGCTAAAGCCTATGCTGGGGGGTTAGTTATTTCCTATTCTGCCAGTAAGAAGTGGCAGAAGGGTGAGCAGCAAAGCTTGCTCGAAACAAGGCTCAAGGCAGCCAAAAAGACATACTTTGACAGGCCTACACTGGCTAAATTACAGAGGATCACAGCGTTCACACAGACAGCTAAGAAGGAGCTTAAATTTACAAAACAAAGGTTGTTGGAGCATGGAGAAAAAGTGGGCAGGTACTTAGCATATCTTGCCCGGAAAAGGAGTGCTCCCCAAGACATCACCTCGATCAGGGAAGAAACTGGAAATTTAACCCATGATTCTAAAAGGATTAACATGGCATTTTGGACTTTTTACTCCAAACTATGCTGCAAATGTGTTGCTGGTCAAAGCACAGCAGGTTAGGCAGCATCTCAGGAATAGAGAATTCGACGTTTCGAGCATAAGCCCTTCATCAGGAATAAGAGAGAGAGAGCCAAGCAGGCTGAGATAAAAGGTAGGGAGGAGGGACTAGGGGGAGGGGCGATGGAGGTGGGATAGGTGGAAGGAGGTCAAGGTGAGGGTGATAGGCCGGAGTGGGGTGGGGGCGGAGAGGTCAGGAAGAGGATTGCAGGTTAGGAGGGCGGTGCTGAGTTGAGGGAACCGACTGAGACAAGGTGGGGGGAGGGGAAATGAGGAAGCTGGAGAAATCTGAATTCATACCTTGTGGTTGGAGGGTTCCCAGGCGGAAGATGAGGCGCTCCTCCTCCAGCCGTCGTGTAGTTGTGTTCTGCCGGTGGAGGAGTCCAAGGACCTGCATGTCCTCGGTGGAGTGGGAGGGGGAGTTAAAGTGTTGAGCCACGGGGTGATTGGGTTGGTTGGTTCGGGCGGCCCAGAGGTGTTCTCTGAAGCGTTCCGCAAGTAAGCGGCCTGTCTCACCAATATAGAGGAGGCCACATCGGGTGCAGCGGATGCAATAGATGATGTGTGTGGAGGTACAGGTGAACTTGTGGCGGATATGGAAGGATCCCTTGGGGCCTGGGAGGGAAGTGAGTGTGGAGGTGTGGGCGCAAGTTTTACATTTCCTGCGGTTGCAGGGGAAGGTGCCGGGGGTGGAGGTTGGGTTGGTGGGGGGTGTGGATCTGACAAGGGAGTCACGAAGGGAGTGGTCCTTGCGGAACGCTGATAGGGGAGGGGAGGGAAATATATCCTTGGTGGTGGGGTCCGTTTGGAGGTGGCGGAAATGGCGGCGGATGATACGTTGTATGCGCAGGTTGGTGGGGTGGTAGGTGAGAACCAGTGGGGTTCTGTCTTGGTGGCGGTTGGAGGAGCGGGGCTCAAGGGCGGAGGAGCGGGAAGTGGAGGAGATGCGGTGGAGGGCATCGTCGATCACGTCTGGGGGGAATCTGCGGTCCTTGAAGAAGGAGGCCATCTGGGCTGTGCGGTGTTGGAATTGGTCCTCCTGGGAGCAGATGCGGCGGAGACGAAGGAATTGGGAATATGGGATGGCGTTTTTACAGGGGGCAGGGTGGGAGGAGGTGTAGTCCAGGTAGCTGTGGGAGTCAGTCGGTTTATAATAGATGTCTGTGTTGAGTCGGTCGCCCGAGATAAAAATGGAAAGGTCTAGGAAGGGGAGGGAGGAGTCTGAGACAGTCCAGGTGAATTTCAGGTCGGGATGGACGGTGTTAGTAAAGTTGATGAACTGTTCAACCTCCTCGTGGGAGCACGAGGCAGCGCCGATACAGTCATCGATGTAGCGGAGGAAAAGGTGGGGGGTGGTGCCAGTGTAGTTGCGGAAACTATACCAGTCTGAAAGGTGGGAGGATGGGCGGGCTAGGATGGAGTATTTTTTCAAGAATTTGAATCTCCCAGGTGTGGCCCCCGAATAAAAGTCTCTCCTAAATGGCCCACTGCCAATGCAAGAGGCCATGAGGCAGCTCCAGAATGGAAAGGCACCTGGTTCTGACAGACTTACCAGTGAATTTTATAAGGAATTTATAAACATAATTTGAGGACCGATGTTTAGTATGTTTAACAATTCACAGTCATGGTCTCCTCCCACCATCGTTAAGGGAGGCAAACATCTCCCTTATCCTTAGAAAAAATAAGGCCCTGGAGGACATCTGACTTCTGAATTTCGATTTTAAAATCCTATCTAACACCCTTGCGCTAAGACTACAAACTGTGCTGCCCTCCGCCATCAAGGAGGATCAGACGGGTTTTATAAAAGTTCACAGATTGTCTAATAATGTCAGGAAGCTACTTAATATGATCCAAATATGTCAACAATGATGGATACAGGGATTAGTGATCTCTCTAAATGCAGAGAAGGAATTTGACCAGGTCAAGTGGCCATATCTTTTTTATACTTTAAAGCAGTTTGGCTTGGGTGAGGTCTTTATCAGATGGTAAACGTTCTTTATAATGACCCTCTTGCCGCAGTTCTCACCAATGTTGCGTGGTCAAGCAATTTTAATATTCTTAGGGACAATTGACAGGGCTGTCCCTTATCACCATTCCTTATTGCATTGGTAATTGAACCGCTGGCGGAGGCAATGCGTAGGGATCCCAATGTATCTGCTCCAGAATTGGGGACAAAGCCACATAAGATTGCATTGTATACTGATGTTCTTGTCTTTTTCTCAAACTCAACAGTTTCGGTGCCTCATCTGATACAATGCATTGACACGTTTGGCAGCATTTCAGCTTACAAGATCAACAAAATCGGAGGCTATGCCCTTGAGTGGTCTCCCAAAAATGCTTGGTCCTGAGGACGAATCTTCATTTCCCTTTAAATGGTCACAGGAGGCTTTTCTCTACTTAGGTATTTTCATTACTCCCATTTTTTTCTCAAATTTTAAAACCAATTTTGCCCATTTATTCAACAGAATCAAACAAGACCTTCAAAGATAGGAGGCGCTTCTGATCTATTGGTTAGGTCGGATCGCCCTCATTAAAATGAACATTTGCTGTACCCTATGCGAATGCTTCCTTTGATCTTCACTAAGCAAATATTTAGGAGATTAAACAGCTGGCTTGGTTCTTTCAACTGGTGTCGCAAGTGACCCTTTATTAAACTAATTAAATTACAGCTACCCCACAGACTGGGAGGAGTAGACCGAGCGGATATTAAAAATGATCAATTAAGTTCATTGCTATCTTACGTGAATGACTGGGCTTGGAGGACCCTCTCTCACTATGGTTAGATATCAAAGCTTCTCAGACAAGATGCACCCTTACTAGCTTACCATTCTTGGACAAAATGAGGACAGTTGAGGAATATTGCCAGACCCCAATCGTTATTAATACTGTTAAAGCATGGAGGGCAATACGTCAGAGGGCAATATTGCCAAAACATCATTTTTTACACCCATAGTTGGTTTGCTGGGTTTTTAGCCGGGAATGATGGATTTGGGATTTAAGCTATGGGCGGCCAGGGGTGTGTCTTGCCTGAATGATGTATTCAAGGGAGACATACTGATGTCTTTGGACCAGTTGGCTCAGAAATATGAGTTGCCCAGTAGAGACATCTTCCATTTTTTTCAAATTAGAAATTTTATGCAACAAGAGACCCCACTTCTAACTGATTCTTATAGATTTGACACAGAGAAGAGGGTGCTGAGTGCTGAGAACACACTTTCTGTCAGCAATCTCTACACCTGTTGGAAGAGGACACCTCGGACGAGTCCAAGCAGCTCTGTAAGGTATGGGAGAGGGAGCCGGACGTTGAGATCACCTCTGAAACATGGGAGAATATTTGGGAAAATGCAAGGAGGATCTCGATTTGCAACAGGACCCATGCACTGCAATTGAAAATTCTCCACAGGGTGTCCACTTGGCTCTAGATCACCTGTGAAAATTTATGTTGCAGTATCTCCAATATGCCCCAAATGCAAAATGAGTACGGGTATGCTCACCCATTGTCTCTGATCCTGCCATAGGCTACGGGCATACTGGAGCGCTGTGGTAGGTGAAATAGAGAAGGTCTTGGAGATGGAGGTGGAGATGGATAGGTATCTCTTCTTGGCCTAGCTAACCTAATTCCATTAAACACACATTTTAAAAAAGCTTTTCAGTATCCTAATTTTTTGTGCAAGAAAGAATGTTCTGTTACGGTGGGTGTCTGAAAATCCTCCCGGATTGTCAGGCTGGCGTAAGCTAGTCATGGAACACATCCCTTTGGACTTTATTACTAGTATGGTGCACCATAAAACTGAGAATTTTTATAAGATGTGGCAGTCCTTTTTGGACTATTTGCGTACAGATTTGTCTGCCATACTAATAATTTATATAGTGTGCCAAGCGGGCTGAGATAAAAGGTAGGGGGGAGGGAATTTGTGGGAGGGGTGCTGGGAATATTCCTGAAGAAGGGCTTATGCCCGAAACGTCGATTCTCCTGCTCCCCGGATGCTGCCTGGCCTGCTGTATTTTTCCAGCACCACATTTTTCAACTCTGGTACTCCAGCATCTGCATCCTCACTTTCTCCTAATAATTTATACAGCCATGACAATTCTGTTTAACGAATTGGGTATCCAGAGAGGAAGAATTACGAACACACGAATATGTACAAATGTATGCTCTCGATGGGCGAGGGCTATTACTGTATTTCGCTGAGCTGTGTTATTATTATTATTGTCGTGAGTTAATAGTTAATTATCAGTTATTATTGATTTATTTATGTAATTATGTAAAAATTTCTATTGTTTTGAATTATTTTGTTTTACATTTGTTGTAATATCTAAAAAATCTTTTCTTTCAATAAAAAATGACTTGGAGAATTCAATGAGATTTGGAGAACTAAATTAGGAGTTTCCTCATTCTACCTCGTAAAGTGATGTATAAAAGTTCAATGAGATAACTGATTGATATAGCAGACACTCTCCTCAGATTACAGCCAGTATATATCAATGTGCAGCCTATGGAGAGCTAAATTCACGAAGTGATACAATCACTAGGAAGTGTTCCAACTCCCAAGGTTAATATTCTTCAATGTGAATAATGCCAAGTTCATCCAAAAGAGTAAGTTTCAAAACTACTTAAGTGGAGCATAAAATGAAGAACTAGGGTTCAACTTTTTTGCAGGGATTCTGCTGTATACAATGGTTCTGAAAGGGTTAATATTGGAAACTACATTAAGGTCTACCCAATTTGAAGATGTTGTACTGGCTTCAGTTGGAATAAAGTAGAACATCTTAGGAGCCCATGGACATCTAAATCCGTAGATCTTCTCCAGGTCTCAGTAATAATATCTCACAAAATAATGTCACATCTATCTAAATTGTATCATGCAATAATTACATCCTTTTCACAGAAGAGGCTCTTTTTGTTAAGACTCAAAAACAGTTAATCATCTACCACTGTAAACCATTTAGACTTCTCAACACAGTCAAAGGGAAGGGGAATGATAGCAGAATCATTATGCCCATAAACACCATATGGTGATCAGCAGCAGGCATCACTGTTTAACATCAGAATCAACAATTAACAATCCACTGGGCTCAGTTGAAGAAAGTTCTGGAAGATCATATGAGTTTACAGCTTTTACAGATTTTACTACTACTTTCAGGTATTTTCTAATCAACCCATTCAGAGGATCTCTGGAGCAGGTGGGACTTGAACCCAGGATTCCTTGCTAAGAGGTACGGATGCTCCTATATACTACAAGAGCCTCTTTATCACTTCGAGCTTGTGATTTTTTTTCTTCCCAATTTCCTTGAATGGCTTTGCTTATTTTCTAATCAACGAATTCAGAGATGTTATTATACAGCTCTGGAGCGGTGGGACTTGAACATAGAGCTCTTTACACCATTTTAAGAATTACACACAAACAATCAACAGCTAGAAGTGCTTGAATAAACAAGCAATCAGCAGAAACTCATGAAAAGACCAATGGTGAGATGCAGCACTCTAGTCTTTACTTCAGACCAGTAAAGAAATATCAAAAATGTAGTGTGGGTTAAGAAGAGCTTAAAAACAATTCTTTTTGAAAGTTACAGATTCTATTCTAAAACAATGATCTATAGGAGCATTCCTTGTTATATGTTTGGCTAGGAAGTAAATTTATCAGAGTTTTGCGTATACAGTTAAAAATTCCTGTCAGGCTAGGGAGGAAAAAGCCTTCAAATTAATGGCCCAATTACAGAGTTAGCAGACTAGAAGTAAAATGAAAAGGAAATTTGAGCAGCATTGAGATACTGCAGAATTTAAAAGCTTTAAAGTAAGAAGAACGAATCATTATGTTTTGAAGACATGGCCCCAGAAATAATATTACCTACAAGATTTAATATCACAGATGGGTCAAATAGAACACAGGATCATGCATCTTGGAGCAAATAGTTCCTAAGATGAAGAAATACTTCAAATACAAATACTAAATCACAAACTAAACAACTAAATACATGATCGCATTGAACAGGACGTAAATCTGATAACATTATAACATAACAAAACATTAATAGAAGGCAGAATTACTGTGGAATAAGTACTATTAGCTTATAACAATTATTTTAATCTGAGATCAAACACAATTCCTTAGACATCAAGATTTTAACAGAAGAAAACCGCATCAAGGGGAATTTGTAGATAGTTTCATTAATGATCGCTATAGATTGTTGGAAAAACGCATTGAGCTTTGAAATCAAAATTCATTAGAGACAAAATTGCTGATGGAATTACTCATGAGTCTTTGTCAAATTTATTACAATACAAAGAATATCTGACACTGGATTAAGCAATTCACATCATGTTGGAAGAAGAAGCCAGGAAGAAACAGACAAGTCCTGAGTGGAGAGGATAACCCTATCATAGGCGGCCGACACTGCTATCTACTTCATAAAGAATAAATACTCTAAAGAACTATTCACCAAATCAATATAATGAAGAGTTCAAGTAGCAGATACTATGCATTCGTGTCAACACTGTAAAACAAAAGGCCTTACAAGCATAAACAGTGCTCCGCTATGACTCCAAAGTGCCACATTTGTAAAACTATAGCTCACTTCCGGACAATGTGCAGAAGTAGGATACAATTTCATACTGGCAAGAAGTTAAATGCCTACTCATATAAAGAAGTTACTGTGATAAATGTCATTGTGCGGCTTGGATTCATGTCAGAACCTCAAAAAGAAAAATTGAGATTATTGTTCAGCGTAAGAAAATTATTCCATTTTATCAACAGGAAGGAAACCTCTCACTATACAGGACTTAGGGAAATGTTTTTATTCCTAGAATCACTGAAAAACATTCAGATGACAGAAATCAGCAAAATCTGCCAGCAGAAGCAAATGCTGACAAGAAGTATGCATAGTACAACCCACTTTAGTTCACTGAGGAATTTGAAGTTGTCAAAACCATCTGTAAAACAAACTATTATTGTAGATTCTAATTTGATGTTAAGTAATAAGATGCCAGAAGAGGAACGTTTCAGTTCTTCATCTTCCAAAGCAGAACTATTAGTACCAGTGACAGAGATATGCTAAATAAGCAGCAATCCTCAAAGCCATGACTGCGGTAGAAACATTTCCAGTGCACCAATATAACACCCAGAGAGGGTGAATTAAGGTGTCTAACCTAATCAACAAGTTCAAATCAAGAATCTATGCATTTAAACACAGATTTATCAACAAATAGAGAATAAAAGTATGTTTGAAGAAAGTGAAGATGAGTTACAGATGACTCCAGAAAAGCAAGATCCTTGCTCATAGATTCAGAACGTGGTCAAAAAGAAGAAATTCGAGTAAAAAGTGAGGTCTGCAGATGCTGGAGATCAGAGCTGAAAATTTGTTGCTGGTTAAAGCACAGCAGGTCAGGCAGCATCCAAGGAACAGGAAATTCGACGTTTCGGGCCAGAGCCCTTCATCAGGATGAAGGGCTCTGGCCCGAAACGTTGAATTTCCTGTTCCTTGGATGCTGCCTGACCTGCTGTGCTTTAACCAGCAACAAATTTTCAGCTCAAAAAGAAGAAATTACCTTGCTCAAAAACCCAGGACACTACAAACAACAAGATATCTATTTCCACCAATCACCTGCTTTCCTTAATGGAAATTTATGAGATTTTAGTTGTCAGAATGGTCTGGTAGGCCCAGCCATCTTCAGTTGCTTCATCAATGACCTTCCCTTCATCACAAGGTCAGAAGTGGGCATGTTTACCAATGATTGCATAATGTTCAGCACTATTCGTGATGTCTAAAGGAGTCCATGTTCAAATGCAGCAAGATCTGGACACTATCAGGCTTGGGTTGACAAGTGGCAAGAAACATTCATGCCACACAAATGCCAGGAAATGATCATCTCCAGTTACTGCTCCTTGATATTCAATCATGTTACCATTATTGAATCCCCTGCTGTGAACATCCTGGGGTTACTATTGACCAAACACTCATTTTAACTTGCCATATAAACACAGCGGCTACAAGAGTAGATCAGAAGCTGTGAATACTACAGTGAGTAACTCACCTTCTGAATCCTCAATGCATGTCCAAGGCACATGAGAGGAAAGTGATGGAATACTCCCAACTTGCCTGGATGGGTACAGCTCCAAAAACATCCAAGAAGCTTGACACCATCCAGGACAAAGCAGCCAACTCGATTGGCATCAATTCTATAAGCATCCACCATCTCCTCTACTGACATTCAGCAGTAGCATTGTGAACTATCTACAATATGCACTGTAGACATTTTCCAAAAAATCCTCAGATAGTACTATCCAAACCCACAATGACTTCCATCTAGTAGGTAAAGGGCAGCAGATATATGGGAACACTACCACCAGTTAGTTCCCCTCCAAGCCACTCACTATCCTGACTTTGAAATATATTGTTGTTCCTTCATTGTTGCTAGGTCAAAGTTCCTGGAATTCCCTCCCTAAGAACATTGCGAGTCAACCACATGTGGACATTGCATGTGGATTGCAGTGGTTCTGAAGGCAGATTATCACTATCTTCTCAAGGGCAACTAGAACCCATGTCCCACAAGTGAATAAAAAAAGCTTTTGATTTAGCAGTGAAAAGTTTCTTCACAATTGAAATTCAGGATATGAAGGGTTCTCCAGATAGGTTAATAGATCAACCATCTGGGTTAGCAGGAATAACATCTGAGAAGGACATCCAAGAGATGAAAGGTGCACCTGCAGAGAGACAGTTTTTAGTCCATGCAAGGTCAAGGTCAAGGACAGAATCATCATTCTGACTTCTACAGGGATAAGACCAAAGTTACAGTAGATAGCAAAATGAATTATATTTTTACTTAACAAGAAAGGCAGTAATGAAATTCCCATGCAACATGTGTGTGAAAAGATACACTTGAAGTATCCAAAGGGACTTTAAAATTAGAACTCATCCATTTAAACATGAAACGAGGAAATTTTTCACAACAATAGTGGAAACCTGAAACTCCCTCCCTAAAGGCTACGGGTGGTGGCAGTCAGTAGAAAGTTTCAAGATGGTGATCTAAAGTTTTTCGTCAAAGAAGTACATTGGGAATATGGAGTAAAAGTGGGCAAATGATATTGAGATATAGATCAGCCAGAAAAGAAAAATAAAAGTTTGCATTACATGACTTTCTAATGATTCTAACAAATTATCAAGTATTTTTAAAGTGTAATCTCTGTTATAACAAAGGAGCACCAGTCAATATGCACACCGAATTCCCAAAAACAGCAATACAAATAATTTGTTTTCATGATGTTGGTTTTTTGATAAATATCGGCCATGGTATCAGGGAGAACTCCTCTGCTGTATTTAAAATGAATTCAGTTTAATGTCTCATTTCAAAGATGGTATCTCTGACACTATAGTCATTCTTCATAACTATACAGAAGCACCAGGCCCTATTACAAACTCAAGCCGCTGAAGTGGGACTTGAACTTGCAACTTTTTGAGTCAGAAACAAAAGAACTGCCTACTGAGCCAAGCACAGGCAAAGGTTTGAGTGAATAGCAGCAAGAGTTGAATGGCCTTTTCCCCTAAGCCTATATTTCTAAGAGACTTCTCAAAGGCAGGTCGAATAAAAGCAGATAACACACCATAGGGAGAAAAGATCATCATCTAGGTTAAAAAGCTGATGAGGTTAACGCCATGCTCCAGAAAATGCTGACTGCAAGCTAGTGCTGACAGCCTCTCTGCTCCATTGTGTAATAAGGAGTGGACAGACTAATCAGGTAATATATGCACCCGGGGGCACCTGCAGACAAATCCTGTTCACGTTGCAGTAATATTAGGATCAGATGGCTCCACAGGGGATACAGGCTGGACATTAATAAATGTTAATTGCTTTACTAACAGTTTGAAATGATCTGCTTTGTTGGGTTCAAGTAGAACCAGATTGAATCCACCAAAGCGGATGGAGTTTATTTTCCTGCTGTCACCACTTGTGTGGCTGCCAGTTCAACAGGCTGTGAACTGTAACCCCCATGTCCAATATCTTCTGTCCATAATAAGTGAGTAAGTGGATAGGGTGACATCCAGTCACAATACAGATGGATGCAATAATGATGTACCACATCAGTTTGTGGCCTTCACACTGGACCCAAAACAGATCCACCTCTTGCCTATTTAAAACAGATCAGCACCAAACAACATGCAGCAGAAAAGTTAAAGGGACAGTGTGTGTTAAAATAAGATGTGCTTGTCCCCAGTACCTTAAGTAGATAGAGAGATGGACAGGTGGCATGGTAGAGGGGTGCAGGTGAAGGACTAATAAGATGAAGGGTGTCAAGCTTGGGGGAGGGAGTGAAAGGCATGAAAGGGAGGGTTGAGAGAACTGGATGGTTTACGTACAGCTGAGAAAAGCTACTCTTGTCAGTGTTTCTCCCTAATGTTGGGAGTTTGATTGGGATATACCATTAGGTTGTTGCTGTCATAGCACCTCCCAAAGACTACAAACTCTACCACCTAGACATGCATGGAAAAACAGTCATCTCCAAGCTTTTCCTTAAAGTCATGCATTATCTCATCTTGGAAATATATTGTTGTTTCTTCATTGTCACTGGCTCAACATTCTATAAGTAAATATCCTTGCGGTAGTCTTGTGGAAGCTCCTTCATCAAGTGGACTACAGCTGTTAAAAAAAGATGGCTTGATCATCATCTCCTCAAGGGCAACCAAGTATGGCAAAAGATTCTGGCCTTCCGAAACACCCATATTTCAAAACTTGATTAAATTGGGCCAATTGACAAAGTAAGATTTATTATGAATGATGTCTACTGAATATAATGGAAGGTAGGCAGAAGGTGGTGAGAACAACAACAACAACATGCTTTGATACAATTCCTACATTTGTGCATTATTGATAAAATTGACACCGGACCTGAAGAAGAGAGATCAGGACAGGTAACCTAACGCTTGATCACAAGAGAAGTCTATAAGCAGCATCCTAGAAAGGATTAGTAAGTGATTTCAGAACTTACATTTGAATAGCTGAAGGCAGGTGGGCCAATGATAGAAAAAAGAAATCAGGTGGCTAAGGAAACAAGAACTGGAGGAGCACTGAGAGTTGTATGGTCTAGAGAGGTTATTGAATTGGTGTGAAAGGGGGTAATGGCATGGAAGGATATGAATATACAGATGGGAATTTCAAGTGTTCAGGGATAGGTGTTGATGCGGAACAAAACAATAATTGCTGGAGAAACTCAGCAGGTCTAGCAGCATCTGTCAGAAGAAAGCAGAGTTAACACTTTTGAGTCTGGTGATTTCAACAGAACAGGGAGGTATTTGTGAGGCAGTTGCTTGATTTTTGAAAGCATATTTACAAGGATGACGTTGAAATGTGAAGGAGAGAAAGAAGGTTCAAAACACTGAAGGATGCATCCTCCAGGCTTGCCAGTCACTCTGCCCCTGCCCAGCTCTCAAACAAGGCCAACACATAAGAAATGCTGAGTCTCGACTTTTGTATGTCACCACCCCTTTCAAATAGAAAGGATCATGTTAGTGTTAGGTTAGTAAGAATTTCTGAGGAATTTATGTGAAGGTGGTATATTGTGGCTGATATGTGAAAAATTACAGAGGTGTGAGGAGGATAAGGAGGCAGTGATGAGCAGAATGGCAATACAGTGTGTTAAAGAAGGATTTTGAATGATTATGGAAGAACGTTTGCAAATAAGGAGGGATGCATTGTGTTGACTAGGATAATAATAAACTAAAATTATTGAAAGACGAGTTAGGAAGCTTATTGAAACAGTCCTTGCAAGATCATTTTAGAATAGAGGTGGGTGACATGCTTTTCATGTGATAGTGCTACAAATCTTGATTGGATGTACTTGTGAAGGAGTTAGTGAGGCAGAGTGATGCCAACAGTTCCTGCACGAGCTAATGTTATCATGAAAGAATCTCCTCAACCTGTGGTGATCCTCAGAATAAGCCACCACCAGTTGCATCTTTCTCATGAGAGAGCAGTCTGAAGGTCATGTGGGACTATGGCGACTTTACAAATTACCCAATACGTGCATTGTTCCTACACTCAATTGTACAGCAAATTGACTCCTTTCTATCTGATTGAATGCCACTCTCATTCAATCAAATAGTTTGTTTCAACTTCATCTCTAACATTCTTAACAAATAAGAAACAAAAGTCTTCAAAGGAAAATGAAATAAATGGAGTTCTTTTCTGAAACCCCAATAATTCATGCCCTGTCTGTCATTGGTAGCCATGCTTGGAAAGTAGTTTTTAATTCCTAAAGACTCCAGAATAATCTTGGACAGCTAGCATGCTTAACTTGCCTGTGCATACAGGTCTGGTTGCAGTTCAACCTCTCTCTCTCTCTCTGAACAGTTTACCAGCCTTTAAAAAATGCTTCTACATCTGCCTTCATTATCTCAGAATGTCTCAGAGTGCTTTATAGCTAATAAAGAGCTTTTATAGCATAGTCACCAGGGGTGCAGTGTGAAATATTGAGGTTCCAGAGCAGTTTAAAGTTTAAACTGCCACAAAGCTTCTTCCAGAATGCTTGGAGCTCCCAGGTCAACATTCCAGTGTGCTCTGGCAGCACTACACCCTTGATTGCCACCGCTGTAAAAGAGAAAAAGGTGATAAAATCATTTACTGTGTTGATGAGAACTGTACTGATTTAACAATTTCACCATAATGATACTTATGCTGAAAAGGTTAAATTACAAAACAGGTTGTGCAGATTCTTGTACTCACATTGCAAAAGCAAGATAAAGGGATAACCTAATAGATGAGTTTAAGATGATTAAAGTATTTGAGAATGCAAGTAGAAAGAAATTGTTTCCACTGATGGGGGAGTACCAGGTTTATGTAAATCTAGGTTAATAGGTGAATTAAACTAGGTGCAATTTAGGATGTGAGCAGTGGAGTTTTGTATAGACTCAAATTTATGGAGCATGGTAGGCGAAACATCAGCCTATGGGGTTAACTGTGTCTTGTTAACCTGGACCATGTACTCCAAGGATTAAATAGCACCTTGTTACTGATTAAACCAGACCAGCATCAAAAACAATTTCCATTGTCCTGAAGCATAAGGGTACTTCTTACTTCATAGTTCTGGCGGAGGATAGGAAGAAGATTGAATATTTTAACATGGGAACAGAAAAATTGTATCAATGTCCAGATCTTTCGTGCCTATATTTTCTGATGATACCAATTTAGAGAACATGAAAAATTATGAAGATTGTAGGAAGACATGTAGAGTAAAGAAAACCAGGCTGAGACAAAACAAAATTAAATCACAGACTTTGAAGAAAGTAATACTGAAATAATAGGCCTGAATGGTTCAACACTGTAAGAATGATAAGTGAATAAGCCATAAAATCAGCAACTGATTGTAGGTTTTGTATATGGATACTGTAAATATGAAAGCATGAAAATCATGCTCAATTTGTACAGAGTAGGAAAATAGCAATGTCAGTAGACATCACAGAAGGACAGTTGAGCCACAGTACAGAAAAGATTACTAGGATGACAGACAGATTATAGAGCCATATTCAAAATGTATTTTTCACTGAATCAGAAGAGGTTACTAAAGGTCTAAATGAGAATTTCAAATTCAAAAATGTTTTGAGATGGTGAATAATAAAAGATTATTTACACTGTTTAAGTGATTCTGTAATAAAGGAACTGTGTACTGAGGTTATTACTGAAATACTGAAGGGAGGGTTTGGGAAAGATGTTTTCAAGAAACAAATTAGGAAAGTTCTTTTTACCAAATGGGGCTATTGAAGCAATGCTTACATCCTTTGATAGGGAATTGGATTTTTTAAAAAAGCATTGAATAATACAGCCATCATGTCTATTCCAGCTCTCAAAATAACTACTCTTAAGTCTCATTTCTCTGATCTTTTCCCATAACCCACTAAAGGAAGAACATTAACAAATGAGGAAAAGGGCAAGAAATTGTGATGACAGCAGCTGAACTGACACCAGCTAAATGGCTCCTCATGTGTTTTATTTTCAATGATGTGAAATGTTGTATCCCTATACGTTTTATGGTGCCATGAAAGGTGCCCGGAGAGAATGTTGGATTCAGACAGTAAGCAAAGAGCTACAGGACATAGCTTCAGAAATTTGAAGTTTAAACAAGATAAGAGATAAAAAGAATGCGTTTTTCTCCACAGACTGGAGAATCTATAGACACTGAGCACAGCAACGTAACCTTCAGGGAAGATTTCGATAAATATGCAAAAGCACAGAAGTCTGAAGGTCACGGGCATATGTACAAAACCAGGAACGTACATAGATACAGGACTAGACCAAGACATTTGCAGAACAGGGGACAAAACCAAGGGTACATGCTAAAATTTTAATAAAAATATATAGATTCAAAATTTTCAAGTGACCCTAATCAATCCTGAGCAGTTTTGTTTTTCAGGGAATGGAGTAAAATTTTCCTAACATTAGCCCTGAATGGTCAAACTCTAGTTTTAAGGTTATACTCTTTGATTGGTACTCCCCCGACCAAAGGAAATGGTTTCTCTCTACCAGCATTATCAAATACTTTAATCATCTTAAACTCATCAATTAGATCATCCCTTAATCTTCCTTATGCAGTGTGAGTACAAAGCTAATCTTTGCAACCTGTCTTTATAATTTAACCCTTTTAGCCAAAGTGTCACCGTGGTAAAATTGTTAAATCAGCACATTTCTCTTCAACATAATAAATTATTTGATTAGCTTTTCCGCTTTTACAATAGTGGCAACCAAGGGTATAGTGATGCCAGACTGCACTGGAGTGATGTCTTGGGAGCTCCAACATCCTGCAGGAAGCTTTGTGAAAGTTTAAATTTTAAGCTGCTCTGGAACCTCAATATTTAGCACTACTCCCTTAGTAACTATGCTGTAAAAGCTCTTTATTAGCTGTAAAGCACTCTGAGACATTCTGAGATAATGAAGGCAGATGCAGAGGCATTTTTGAAAGCTTTCAGCATCAGCTGGTAAACTGTCCCATGGAGAGAGGGAAAGGCTGAACTGCAGTCAGACCTGTACACACAGACTGCCTGCAAGTTAAGCATGCTAGCTCTCCAAGATTATTCTGGAGTCTTTAGAAATTAAAGGTTAGTTTCCAGACATACCAGACAGGACATGAGTTAAAAGGTTTCAAAGTTTTAAAAAATCAGTGTCTTTATTTAATTTTTCTTTAAAGACTTTCTTTAATTAAAAATTTTAAGAGATGAGAAAGAAACAAACTAATTAACTGAGAGAGGGTAGCATCCAATCAGGTAGCAAGGAGTCAATTTGCTCTTCTATTGACTGTGGGAACAATGCACATGTTAGGAACTCATAAATCACTGTAGTCCCAGAAGATTGTAAGGTTGATCTCCCATTCAAGAGAGATGACTGCATGTTTATCATGAAGTTCACCACACCTTGGGCGAGGGGCAATGTTGAGAAGGAGAGTCCTTCATGGTAACTTAATGCAGGAATTGAACCCACACATTCTACTTGCCAACTCATTCCACAAATAATTCAATCAAGGCTTGCAGCACTATCACGTACAGAGCATGTCACCCACTTCTACTCAAAAATGATCTTACGAGGACTTTTCCTATAAGGTTCTTAACTCATCTCTCAATGTTTTTAGTTCATCATTGTACTGCTTATTGTCCTGGTAAACACAATGCATCCCTCCTCATTTGCAAACATCCTTCCCCAATCATTGCAACACATTTCATTTTAAACCCTTTTTTAACATTATGTACTGTTATTCTGTTCATCACTCCCTCCTTGTCCTCCTCCTCACAATTCTGTAAATTTGCCCCATTAGCCACATTATACAATCTTCACATGCATGTCCTCAGAAATTCTTACGAACCTAACACCAATATGAGCCTTTCTCTCTTAAAGGTGCAGTGGGACACAATATGACGAGACCCAGCATTCATTATGTATTGTCCTCTTTTGAGAGCTGGACAGGGGCAGGAGTGACTGGCAAGTCTGGAGGATGCATCCTTCAGGGTTTTGAACCATTTTTCCCTCCTTCACATATCAATGTCATTCTTATAAGTTTGCTTTCAGAAGTCAAGCAACTGCCTCACATAGATCTACTTTCCATCTCTTTTTCAACAGAAAGCCTGCTGTTTCAAGTTGAGCAGGAAAATTAAATGAAAATCAGAACTACAAAAAAATACAGTCACTTAGGTGATAAGAACCCAGGCTTCTTGAACCATAGATCGTTGTCTGAGAAACATGCATCTTTTGATTGCAAGCTGTGAGCACTCAGCATTCATGAGGCAGTAATGAGGAGACCAAAACTTTCCCTGACAGTTTCAACTCCACACCCTAGCTTCTATCTGAAAAAGATTTATTGAATTCAGCTGATAAACATGACATGTTCTCAAAGATGTTTGTTCAGTCCACTAAGTACAAATCTATATTCAAAAGCACAGTTACCAATCCTGCATGTGCACTCCTGGTACTGGTTGTAAGGATTGCAAGAACATAGCTAATATTTGGAGTTCTAGCACATTCTAACAGCAAGAGGTAAGTGTTCTTCCATTGCTCCACATTTTGCCCAGTTTCTCACTCAAACCTCACCTCAAGGTAGTAATTTAGGTGGACCAAAGTTAAAAAAAATCACACAACACCAGGTTATAGTCCAGCAGGTTTATTGGAAGCACACTAGCCTTTGAAGCGCCGCTCCTTCATCAGGTGGTTGTCCTGATGAAGGAGTGGTGCTCTGAAAGCTAGCGCTTCCAATTAAACCTGTTGGACTATAACCTGGTGTTGTGTGATTTTAACTTTGTACATCCCAGTCCAACACCGGCATCTCCAAATTGTAATATAGGTGTACTTCAAGCCTGGAATCTTTGTCCAAGTGTATACTCTTTCACGTTTAAACCTTTGCACTGAGGAGGTAATTTTATCCAAATTCTCCCAACAGGCAATTGACAGAATTAGAAACCTATTTTGAAAGCCACATTTCACTTTCCAAGAGCAAGGTTTCAAGGAGTATTTGAAGGTGGAAGAAGAAGCAGTTGTGCTTAGAAAAATTCCAGAGGAATGGATTTAACCTGAGATGACTGCAAGTTTTGACTCCAATGTTAGATTCAAAGTTGAGAGGGTTACGGAATGAATCTGCATTTATGTAGCACCTTCACTTTTCACAGCTATCAGGATGTCCCAATGCATTTCACAACTAATGAATTACTTTTTGAAGTGTTGTCACTGTTGCAATGTAGAAAAGGTGACAAAGCCCCAGTACAGCGGCAGGTAGCAGCAGGAACTTCAGACAGTGGAGGCTGGGTATGGTCCTAGTGATATCCCTTTGATTAGATTCTGAAATCAAGCCCAAAGAATGTGTCCATTTTCAGAATACAAAAATAAGAAAATAAAATAAACACTGCATCTCTCACAAAATCAGGACAGTCCAAAGAGTTCCACAACAAAAGAAGCACTTTGTTTAATATAGGTAACCTCCCAACCAAATAATGCATAGCAACTCCCACAAACCGCAGTGCAATAATGACCAGATAGGAGAAAGTGAGGACTGCAGATGCTGGAGATCCGAGCTGAAAATGTGTTGCTGGAAAGGCGCAGCAGGTCAGGCAGCATCCAAGGAGCAGGAGAATCGACGGTTTCAGCCTTGAGCCCTTCTTCAGGAAGAAGAAGATTCAGGAAGATTCCTGAAGAAGGGCTCATGCCCGAAACGTCAATTTTCCTGCGCCTTGGATGCTGCCTGACCTGCTGCGCCTTTCCAGCAACACATTTTCAATAATGACCAGATAGTCTGGTTTAGTGATGCTAGTTGAGGGATAAATTTTGGCCAGGATACTATAGAGGGCTTCTACAAAATGGCAGGTGCAAAAATATTTTTTTTTACAGTCAATCAGGTTAATTTATAATTTGAAAATGCATGGCTACAACACAAAATATGTTTGGTCATATCTTTACCCTTGGAGGGAACAGACTCTAAAAACCTTGAACCAGATCAGCTTGTATTAATAATCACTTAACATCAATAGCAACTTGCATTTATGTAGTGCTTCACTGGAGCAGTACAAAACAGATTTTGATGCCAAATCACATATGGAGATACTAGGACAGGTGACCAAAAGTTCAGTCAAAAAAAAATGTTCTAGAGAGAGTTTTAAAATTAAATAGCTTAAAAGAATGAGGAAAGGAGGTCAATGGAGAGAATTCCCGAGCTAAGAACCCAGATTCCTGGTGGCATGGCCACCTATGATACAGGATGAAAACTGGAGTTACACAAGAGGCAAAAATTGGAGGAATGCAGACATCTGAAAGGAAGGAAGTTAGAAAGATAGGGATATGTTAGGATAATGAAGAATTTGAAAAGCAGGAGTTTTTTTGAATCTATTGAAAATGAGCTGGCAATAAGGATAAGGTAATGCCTAAACAAGACATGGCGTGAATTTAAATATGTTTAAACTTGATAATTTGTCTTTTATTTGCTATCTCACCATTAACATTAACTTTGACCAGCACCAGTTCCACAAAGAACTGACTACTCCAGTTCCATTTCCCTGCACTTTCACCTCATCACTTTTAATCTTTTCTTCTTCTTCAGAGATTTTATTCAATTCCTTATGAAATTCTGCAATTTATTTGGTTTCAAGATTTGCTTATGCTGGAGGGTTCTATACTATACAATGATGACATAGTGTGATAGTGAGGACTGACAGCTCCTTCAACACTTGTTTTAAGATATGTAATATTTATACAGTTAAGGCAGTAAAATCAATACAAAACATGTGATGAGTGTCAGAGCTTTTGTTTTGTTAAAACAGATAAAAACCATAATCCTTAGACCAAATGTCCAGAGTAATTACCAGCTCTGCAAGGCCATTGAGATTCATTGATAGTCAGCACATATGCCTCTCAGAGGCTGACCTCTGGAATTCACCATCAAAGGACATCACTCCTGAAGAGTTTATTGTTGAATGTTCATTAATGGATGAATCTTGACTCCATTTTTTTATATTCTGAACCATGTACAGCAGGAATGTGGGCAAATTACATTTCCAACATTCTCTATGTGAAAATAAATAACTGAAATAGTATATTGAAAGAAAGAGAAGAAGGAGGAAACAGATGAGATAAGAAGGAAGGAACGGAGAAGGGGAAGAAAGGAAAGAAAGATAACAGTAAGAGGGGAATGAAAGGAAGTTGTAGTGAAAACGATAGAAGGGGAGGGACTAACCCAGAAGGAAAAGCCAGAGAGAAAACAGTAGTATTTTGAAAATTGTACTGGAACTCCGTTTTGAAGTATACAAGTTGGAAGAGAATGTGCCATTTCCTAGTTTAATAGCCGTTCCTTCTAGGAAGGAAAATAATAGAAGGGAGATCAAGGAAGGAATGGAGTAGGAGGGAAGAAAAATCAGAAAAGTAGGGGGAGGGTTGAGGAATAACGGAGGGACGAACGAGAAAGGAAAGGATTGAGGGAGGAGGGTCAACTCTAATTGGAGCGCAAATAGTATCAGTAAAATAGTTTGACATCACACCTTTGTAGTTTCAGACATCTCTTCTGATTGAATCCTGTGTCCTTATAGGTTAGGCTGTCATGAGTCTTAGATTCCCTACAGTGTGGAAGCAGGCCATTCAGCCCATCAAGGGGGAGACTGCTTCCTTAGATTGTACTGTCCCACATGCAGTGCTCTGTATTTCAGTCTCTCGTTTCCTTATAGCAATCATTGTCTGATTCTTGGGGGCTCAAGCAAACTCTTTTATTTACACACCAATCTACAGTGCACTGACCTCTATAATACAGCTCTCTAGTAGTACAGATTGTTGCAGCCTCTCTTCTCAGTAGTTGATAACATATTACTGTCAATGTCTTTGTTACATTATCTTACACATCATTATGTCAATAAAATACACCTTCTCATTATTCTACAACCTACATACAGGACTCCTACGCTGAGCAGGCTTGACAGCACACAGCTTCACATTTACCTACTTTCTCTCTCATTCTCTCTGTCTTTTGCACTTTCTGCTTGGAGACAAATGACATCAAAATACATGAAAGTAGTATGGGCAAGTGGCATTAAGGTGGATGATTGACCATGGTCTAATTGAATAGTACAGCACTCACATATTACTGAATGGCCTACTCATGTTCCTATGTCATTTGTTCAATAGAGCAGTCACCTACTGCAATGGGGATTCATAATAATAAAGAACCTGTTGTGGTTCTGTTCGCCACGCTGGGAATTTGTGTTGCAGACATTTTGTCCCCTGTCTAGGTGACATCCTCAGTGCTTAGGAGCCTCCTGTGAAGCGCTTCTGTGATCTTTCCTCTGGCAATTGTAGTGGTTTGAATCTGCCGCTTCCGGTTGTCAGTTCCAGCTATCCGCTGCAGTGGTCGGTATATTGGGTCCACAAATCCACAGATTCAATCAATAAGCACATTGACCTGGACCCAATATACCGGCCACTGCATTGGACAGCTGGAACTGACAACGGGAAGCGGCAGATTCAAACCACTACAAATGCCGGAGGAAAGATCACAGAAGCGCTTCACAGGAGGCTCCCAAGCACTGAGGATGTCACCTAGACAGGGGACGAAACGTCTGCAACACAAATTCCCAGCACGGCGAACAGAACTACAACAATGAGCACCCGAGCTACAAATCTTCTCACAAACTTTGAATAAAGAACCTCAGATGATGTTGTGGGGCAACTACATGAGTTAACAGGAAAAGTCCCTTTGTGAAGGAAATTTAGGAGATTAAGGGTCCTCCAGATAAGATAATGGGCCATTTACCAGGTTTAGCAAGAATTACAACCTCTGTATAGGACAACCAAGAGATAAAATATCCTACAGAGAATAAATGGTTCACAGATCAATCAAGCTCAAATTCAAAATCAAGGTCAATAGTCCTCTAGCCAAAAGGGAACATCTCCGAGACACCTGCACCAATCAACCACACAGCCCCGTGGCCCAACATTTCAACTCCCCCTTCCACTCTGCCGAGGACATGGAGGTTCTGGGCCTCCTTCATCACCGCTCCCTCACCACCAGACGCTTGGAGGAAGAACGCCTCATTTTCTGTCTCGGAACACTTCAACCCCAGGGCATCAATGTGGACTTCAACAGCTTCCTCATTTCCTCTTCCCCCACCTCATCCTAGTTTCAAACTTCCAGCTCAGCACTGTCCCCATGACTTGTCCGGACTTGTCTGACCTGCCTAGCTCCTTTTCCATCTATCCACTCCACCCTCTCCTCCCTGACCTATCACCTTCATCTCCTCCCCCACTCACCCATTGTACTCTATGCTACTCTCTCCCCACCCCCACCCTCCTCTACCTTATCTCTCCACGCTTCAGGCTCACTGCCTTTATTCCTGATGAAGGGCTTTTGCCCAAAACGTCGATTTCGCTGCTCATTGGATGCTGCCTGAACTGCTGTGCTCTTCCAGCACCAATCCAGAATCCTCCATGTGTGACAGGAATATATCTGGATGAATTGTGCAGCCTCCAGTGTTTGTGAAGTCAGACATTGGGAGCAATGAGTAGTGGTAAACATAAAACTTGAATACATTAATATATGAAGGTTAACTATGGAGAAAAATGTTTGAAGGTGGATATTGTATCATGTAATGGTTCTGAAATAGTCAGTGTTGAAGTTGCATTAAGCACCACTGAAGCTGATGATGTCACATGGTCTTTGGAGAATCAGGCAGACCAACACAATATCTTGATGGAAGCTTAAGACACCTTGGCTCCTCATAGTTTTAAATTAATACGTCAAACTGTATGGCATTTTCCAAGATGACTGTTTGTTGTGCATTGTGATATTTTCCGCCTTGATCTGTATATAGCACAAGGTAAAGGTTGTTTGAGATAGCTTATAGCTATCAATCCTTATTTGCCTTTGTTTTGTCTTGGACCAATTTAGTGATTAATGGTAAATGTTATACCATCGTCGAGTATCCACAGAACAGGCACTGTTCTTAGACAACGTGAAGGTTTATTGCATGATAGCAAATAAATAGAATTCTATTTGGTCAGACATAATGACTGGGATCATATGGAACTGGTACAGGTATAGTTGTTTCTTGGAAAGCTACAGTACAACTCCTTGTCTCCACATATAGACTGTATGTGACATCAATGGAACGGGTGCAACCAATGTAAATCCCTTCAGAACCATTACTATATAAAACAAACTATTTAATGTAACTTGCACAAAAACTGAAATTGCTGGGAAAATTCAGTAGGTTTGGCAGCATCTGTGGAGCGAAAGCGGAGTTAATGTTCTGGTCCAGTCTGCTTTCTTCAGAATTGGGCCCAAAACATTAACTCTGCTACCTTTCCACAAAATGCTGTCAGACCTACTGAGTTCTCCTCGTAACTTCTGTTTTGTTTCTGATTTCCAACATCCACAGTTTTTGTTTTTTTTATTTAACGTAACATGTACTTATTGTTTACATGTAATAATTATGTGAGACATGTGCCTGTTTTGCTAAAGACTCACTAGTGCTCTATCCTCCATAATTAGACTCAGCATAGAAAGGAGGATGGTGGCAGCATTTACCTCAATGACCTAGAGCCCAAAACAACAACTGTTAATCCACAAGTTTCTCACTCATTGTATAATTGTCCAAAAGATTTAACCTCAAAGAGAAAAAATATGATGAGGTGGGACTAGCTAAGTTGTTTTTGCAAAGAGCTCGCACAAACATCATGGGCTGAATGTTCTCATGTACCACAACCATTCTAAACTGCTAGACGTCTTGATTGGACAACCGTCATTAGCCACCCTTTATGCATCTCTACTGATTTTAATTTCCACTGAACCTCTTGGGCTCTTTCTTTATCTTACATTGCATCAATGACCTCCTCTTCTCAGCAGGCAACACTGAGGGGGACAAATTGGATAGCCTACAAAAATGTACACGTAGATTGCTATATGCAATTAACCCACACTCATTGGTTGCAATGGAGGCAGTATGCCAATTTCATGCTGGCTGCTAATTTGAATGAGCACTGACCATGAAGTTCATTGGTTGGATGGATTAGCAGGGGGCCAATAGCATGTTAAGTCAGCATCACTTAAAGCTAAGCTGCATCTGTTAAAGGGAAGGCACATCAGGGTTGGGGCAGAAGCCTAGAATTGCAGCTGAAGAAAAAATAACCTGAGAAAGAGTGAGCAATGACACAAAATGGGGGAGAGACCAAGCACCAAAGGTTTCAGATATAGCATTGGGAGTCATTGTGGAGAAGATGGAAATGTGCAAGGATGTCTCATTGCATAGAAGGATTTCTGCAGAAACATGGTCAGATGTTAGTGGGAAGTTAAGGGCGGCACGGTGGCACAGTGGTTAGCATTGCTGCCTCACAGCGCCAGGGACCTGGGTTCAATTCCCGCCTCAGGCGACTGACTGTGTGGAGTTTGCACGTTCTCCCCGTGTCTGCGTGGGTTTCCTCCGGGTGCTCCGGTTTCCTCCCACAATCCAAAGATGTGCGGGTCAGGTGAATTGGCTATGCTAAATTGCCCATAGTGTTAGGTAAGGGGTATGGGTGGGTGGCGGGTCGGTGTGGACTTGTTGGGCCGAAGGGCCTGTTTCCACACTGTAAGTAATCTAATCTTAATGGCAGAGATCAAGCCCTGAACATCTAAATGCAGTACCACAACAAGTTCAATGGCTTCACATGAGTGGTCATGATCAGCATAAAGTTAAAAACCACACAACACCAGGTTATAGTCCAAGAGCTTTATTTGGAAGCACTAGCTCTTAGAGTGCCTGATGAAGGAGCAGCGCTCCAAAAGCTAGTGCTTTCAAATAAACCTGTTGGACTACAACCTGGTGTTGTGTGATTTTTAACTTTGTACATCCCAGTCCAACACCGGCATCTCCAAATCATGATCAGTATACACATTTTCAATGGCAATTTACACACTTCCGCCACTCAATCTTTTCAATCAGGCATCATAATTAATATGCATTGCTTCATCTCATATTAAATACTGTTGTAAGCCTCACAATCTCTCAATAGACACACATCATGATAGCTGCAAGACCTAAACAGATTGCACCATGTTCTCCATTTCTTAAAAAAATATGGTGCATTAATCAGAGGGAAATGGGTCTGGGTGGGTTCCTCTTCGGCGGGTCGGTGTGAACGTGTTGGGCCAAAGGGCCTGTTTCCACACTGTAAGTAATCTAACCTAATCTAATCAAAAGGAGGTAGTAGGAACTGACTGGAGTAGAAAAGTTACACTTGTGTTGTCCTAAACACCATGGAAAATAAGGTGCTGGCTTATAGGCTATGCAGATGGAAAATCTGCTCAATTATCTCAGGAGGTGCTAGTGGAAATGAATATTCTGAATCATCAACAACAATGTTTACTTATGAACTTATGAGTTTTCCCATTCATATCAAGTTTACTAAGGTTCCTTGATGCTACACTCAATCAAATGTTGCCTTGACAAGAACAGTCATCCTTACCTCAGTTTGAATTCAGTTCTGGCCTATGTTTTGGCTAAGGCTGCAATGACCCATGTAGTCCAGTCAACCAAAATTGCAGATCGTATTATTAGCTTCTATGACTTTGCTGATGATGAGGGTGTATCGATGGGATTATAATTGGCTGAATTTGCTTGTCCAACAGGATATATCGGGCAATTCAAAGTATTCCTGGAAATTTCATTCCATACCACTGGTTGCCCAACTTGTCCATTCTCATGGCATAGGATTTTCCTTTGCCAATTGAAAAACAAACTCTTTCTGAATGCATTGGCTGATCTTTGACTGAAATAGGTTCTTTCCTCAATTTTTAATATTATTACTGATATACAATGTATTAAAAGAAAATGAAAAATATTTTAAAAGTAATTTTTATTTTGTGTTTTGGTTTGTAATAGTGTTCAGAAATTAATTCTGAATTCCTGGCAACTCTAGGGAAATCCTGAAATATTGACAAATTCCTACATGCATTGTGACTTGGACCAGCCTGCTGCTACTTGACACAAAATCTCTAGATAGTTTGGTTCGGCCAGCAATCATCAGTGTCATTGCCACTGGACAACTGTAGTGGTCAGGGATTGCGGTATGTGGCAGTACTTAATCCAGAGAACAATCCTTAACAACTGGAGTAGACCATTAGATAAGCAACAAGAATACAATCTGAGGGGCTGGATGATCTTTCAAACTACTTGTGCATGGCTCTCAGACTTTATGACAATGTGGTTGTTTTTTAAGACGGCTTATAACAGGCCTGGTTTGAGCCATTATTGTTCTTCCTGATGCCAGCCAGATTGCTGCTTCAAAGCACTGATGAACAGTATAAGGCCTGAAGGTCAAACTGTGGCACAGTTATTCAGCAAATCAAGCAACAGAAGGAAGCTGAACAGATCATAAGTTTTCTCACATTTCATTTATCAATTTGTCTTGACATGTGCTCAACATCTCCTTTGGAAACCAACAAACCTCCCCCTCCAACCTAGCTGGCTGATATGTTTGAACAACAAAGGACAAATCAAAAGAGATTATACTGGTGCTGTGTAATACACTGATTACATCCCATCTGGATACTTTTGTGGAGCTGTGATCTCCTTGTCATATTTAAGGATGTTACATTTCAAGAAGGACAGAGCTAATCAACAAAAACAATTTCGACTACCACAACTTATGAGAAAAGATTGAAAAGGTTAAAGAACTGCTGAGTTGTTTATTTGGGAATAAGGAGTTGTCAAATGTAATTTGTGAAGTTTTCACTAGTTGTAGATCTCCTTTGCAGTTGCGCATAGCTATTTTGGAGGATTAGATGTTTTAAAGTTACTTTTCCAAATAAAGTTATGCAATGATTGTAAATGCTAGTAAGCTGCAGAGGTCTCTTACAGAGCAGGTGTGGCTTGGTTGTCAGTGGTAGGTCAATTTCTCTCCTCTTGTAATGATTATTTTAGATCTGTGACAAAGTGTGCCTCTGTGAAGTGTCACAAACACAGATTAAACATAGGAAATTAAATTCATCTGTTGCTGAGAGTAAGTTCAGGATATGATGTTTCATATAGTCACAGAGCTTTTGACCACTTAACACTGGGTTTTGTCAGAGCCACTGATAGAGAGATTGAATTATTCAAATTGGATATTTATCACTGGTATTAGTATATGGAACATATTTGCTGGTTAATGACTTCAACCAAACTCACCTGGCTCTCCACAATAAAACTGACCATGAAGTTGCTGGATTGTTGTAAACATTCAACTGGTTCACTCATATCCTTCAAGACAGGAAACATGTTGACAAATGGTCAAAATAGGAATCTGGGTCCATTTCCATCATGACCGAATCTTCACCATTCATGAATTGCCTCTCAAGTCATTCAATTGTCTCAAAACCACTACGAATAATAGCTGTCAGGGCAAGTAAGAATGGGCCTTACCTCTGATATTCACATCCCAAGATGAATTCAGCCATTTCCAAACTACCTCTCACCTGTGATGGGCTCTCACACTTGGTCTTCTAGCTTCCTTACATTTCGCTTTTTAAAATTTCATTCATGGGATGTGGGTATTACTGGCTATGCCAATATTTATTGCCCAGAAGGCAGTTAAGAGTCAACCATATTGCTGTTGATCTGGAGTCACATGTACACCAGGTAAGGATGACAGTTTCCTTCCCTAAAGGGCATTAGTGAACCAAATGGGTTTTTCTGACAATTGGCAATGGATTCATGGACATCATTAGAGCCTTGAATCAATCCAGATTTTTATTGAATTCAAATATCACCATTTGCTATGTAATGATCTGAATCAGAACATTATCTGGGTCTCTGGATTAACAGACCAGTGATAACAATCTATCACTAGATTGTTGCCCCACCCCACCTTGTGCTCAGTTGTTCTTCATAACAGCAAAGCTGCAAGAAACTGCCTACAATGGAAACATTTGTTTCATACCCATCTACGCAGAACGTAACCATTCCAAAGCAAATTGGATGCATAAGGCCCAGTCATTTACTGGGTTACCTTTGCATGCAGATTGTATCCTATTTCTACAAAGGGTTGTAGAAATCAGGAAATCTGTTCCACAAAGAAACATTCATTGTTAGCTGAATTATCAACGTTAAATCTATTATTAATAGATTTTTGCTGGGTAGGGTAACTATAAAGACCAAGTGAGTGGATGAAGTTAGGATATAGGGTAACAGGCTCAAGGTTCTGAATAATCTACTTTGTTCCTTTGTTCTCCTGGTTACGAGTACGTTGAGATGGCACAATCATAGCTGGAAGAAAACCCTTCCTCGTGTAAGATACCTAGCAAGCATACCTCATATAGCTTCAGAGGAACTTGTGGACACATAACAAGTTAAGCAGGAACGCGATTCTGAACAGCTTGATCTCACTAATTTTCTTTTAGACTTCCACGTCTCTTATTTCCTGTATACATCAGGAATTTCCAATACAACCGGTATCCTAACACGTGGGAGCTTCGAATTTCCTAGAATTGTACAAAGGAGAAGGCGGCCATTTGGTAGATCGTGCCTGCATCTTGGAAACAGCTGTCCAAACTGTTTTACTCATGCCCCCTTCTCATGCCTTACAGTCCCACAAAATTAAAATTCCCTGTATTGTTGCAAATGAAAGAGGTGCAAAAAAATGCTCTTAAAGAACAATCCTTTTGAAATAATCCTGGCCCAACACATTAAGTAATAGGTTTTCTTCTCTGTGTCTGGCCTGTTACCTGCACCTTCCAAAGGCTAACTGAACTACAGAAGGACAGATAATCGTGAAAAATGCTTTGACTTGTTGTAGAGGCTCCAGGGTACACCGTCAGTGAAAGCTACAACACTCTCGCTGCAGCTTGTTTGTAAGAAGCTGGGGACGTGATTGGAATTCGATGAGTCCTGTATCCGCCAGGGCCCAGCTTGTCTGCCAGCATGCTGTGCAACTGCAAAGTCAGCCTGACACTAAGACAACACATTTACAGCATCCCTCCTCACCCCGCCAAATACTCTGACCATTTTTTTCTAATAACAGGTGGAGTCACTTTTTTAATTGCCATTTCCTATCTTTCAGCTTAAAAGCAGTCACTACAGTTTAATTATTTCACTGTGGACTATGGCCAACGCTACTAGACCTGTCGACATGGACACTTATTCACACTCATGCAGCGTGTGTATCACCATAACATCTTCCCTGTGTCTGCGCATCTTCGTTGATAAATTATGTTGAAGCTTGCCGTTATGCAATAAATTTCTCTCAGAATGCAAGATTTCTGATAGCGATTCAATTATTTCGCCTCGACCAGTACGACTGTTACACCATCGTGAGGCAAGTTCAACTTCCGAATTCTCTAGCTGTCAATCAGATTAACTCCTTCAGTCCCGCTCCCACAGCTCCTGCCGCTCAGAACCATCCCTTACTGACTGGGTTGAGTCATTGTCACTCAAAAACTTCCTCATTCTTTGTTAGTCAGGCTCACTCCCTCTTTCCCACCACTCAGATTCAGACCATCTGATCCCCTAAATTAGATTTAAGTCTGTAACTGCTCTTGCGCATTCATTAATCTATTTTTAAACTGCCTAACCTCTCAATTAGATTAGATCCTACAATTCATTACTGGTATATGCTATCCTAACTATAAAAAAATCAAAACCTTCACTCAGATTCCAGTCTGGATCTCAATCCAGCGTACTCATAATCCAACATTAAAAAAAACTAAACCTCTGATTGCATTTCATCCTTAACTACACTCCTGTTATTCCTTAGAAGGTGATGGTAATGGGGTGGGGGAGTGCAGTTAGAGACAGATGGAAAATCTGCTGATGGGGACGGAAGTCATGACTGGGGAACTAAATTAGTACTTTGCAGCTGTCTTCACAAATAAAGTGAATGAGGTTAATGTCGCATTGAAGTAAAGATATTGAACAGGATGGAAATAAAATGAGGTCGTTCAAATTTAATAAATTACACCACCCGGGATAATTTACGGGAGGGGTGGGGGCAGTTAAGCTGGCAATGGTTCAAGCAGTGGTCACAATTTAGATGCAATTCCCTACAGTCCAACAAGTTCATGCTGACCCTCCAAAGAGTAACCTACCCAGATCCATTCCCCTGACCTATCACCCAACACCTACCGCTGGCTAATGAACCTAACACTATGGGCAATTTAACATGACCAACTCACCTGATCTGCACATCTTTGGACTGTCGGAGGAAACCAGAGCATCTGGAGGAAACCCACACAGACACAGGGCAAATGTGCAAACTCCACAGAGACAGTGGCCCGGGTCAGAAATTGAACCTGGGTCCCTGTGGTTGTGAGGCAGCAGTGCTAACCACTCAGCCAGTGTGCTGCCCAAACTTTCTTTGGGTACCTCAAGACCTGGAAGATTGAAAATGACTAAAAGATAAACTAAGTTACAACAAGATAATCAGTCTAATGCCAGAGTTAGTAAAACACTGGGGCTTGTGCCAAAATCAGGAGAGCCATTCCACAGACCAGTCAACCAACTGCCTGATACAGTCATGCTGATGGAATCACATCTTACAATGTCCCTGATTGCTATTCCTGGGTATGTCCTGCCTCATTGGCAGGGTAGACCCACCACAGGCAGTGGTACATTGGTATACAGGTTTCATGGCTTGGCATATCTCCAAATCTATGATTAATTTCAAACTAGGAGATCATCCTGTTCAATGAGGAGTAGTAACATCAAACATACTTAAAAATGAGATGTCAACTTGGTGAAGCTACAACATAGGTGTACCTGCTTGCTAAACAGTGGAAGCAGCATGTCAAGGAATATCACAAACAACAAATCAGATTGAAGCTCTGTGGTCCAGTCACATCCAGTTGTGATTCATGGTGGACAATTAAACAATTAACAAGAAGTGGTATCTCCACAAATGTCCCCATCAACAAAGGAGCCCATTATGTCAGTGTCAAGGATAAAGCTAGAGCATTTGCAACAGTGCTGCATGCAATAGTGAGAATATATAACACGTGCCTTATGGTAGCTACAGGCTGGGTACAGTAGCAAGATGGACGGAGTGTGATGTGAGTTATTAGAGAACAGATGGTGGCATTTATGCTGGCAAGGTGGTGAAGATCATTGCCCTTACTTTACTGCTAGCCATTCCACGCGGCAGCTGAGACCACCATGACTCAAGTGGCAACATCAAACAAGCTGGCAGAGTCTGATGGCCTGGCCTCCTATGCTTGTTCAAGAGAAAAAGTACTTTCCTGCTCTGCACAACCCTGTCCACCAGGACCATCAACAAAGTGGGGCACCAATTTCCCCCTTACCTGCCATGTACAGGGTGAATGAAACAAACCATTCAGTGCAGTCCCTGACTGATAATACATGTCTGGATGTGCAAATACCTTTTAAAGATGACACGGGTAAGATGGAGGCTGGTCCATTCCAGTTTACTCTTGCAGTGGCTGAGGTCAGCTGGGTAGAACATGTAGTAGAATCAGGCTAGTATCAGACAAGAGTGTCACCAACAGAGTGGAGTAGACAGTTAATAGGGTGAATTTGGATGCTAGCATCAAAAATCTTGATAGTCCCCATGGAGAAAAATTTCCTCTGAAACTCAATAAAATTGACTCCTTGCTAAAATGCGACACAATTGAGCCCCATTGTTTTTCTCGAGGTATATCAATTACTTAAACACACCTGAAATAGGACAGTCTTGAGATTTGCAAATTATGTAAAACTTTGCCTTACAATAAGTAACTAGTAGAACAGTAGCAGTGTATAAGAGGACAAAATGAGAAGACATGTGGAAGATATAGATAATTCTCCCATAACGCCATAGTTGCACTCCAGTGAAACCTCGCTTAATAGAAAATCGCTTAATAGAAATAATGGGGTTTATGGGAAAGGTGAGGTTAGAGGCAGACCAGCAAAAAAAATCACTCGCAATCACTCAAAATCACAAAAGCCTAACGCAAAGTATAGCACATCATCACCAGGTTCATTTGTAGTTGCAGAGGTGAATAGCTATGGTTGATTGGCTTTTGACTGTTTCTTGGGATGATATGTGTAAGGGTAATGCAGTCCTGCAGGAATTACACAAAGTTTATACAGGAATTATACAAGAATATTCTTGTCTCAGAGGGACAGCAATGAACATTCATGAGTTTAATTTTTGAGATGAAGCTGCTCAAAGTATAGTACTGTATGTCTCACATGCTCTGATGGCACCTGACATCACCACATGTGCAGAATGGTGTGGAGAGCTCGGTGTTGACATTGATGCATGCGCGAAATGCTCGCCGCTGGAATCATGCTATTGTGAACAGAGGTAAGCGTTCTCGAATATTCTGTTCCCTAATTCTTCAGCGACATTATAGCTAAATCGCACTGCTGAAACACACTTTGTACAAGAACGACCTGTACATTTAATGCTAGTAAGTGTGAATTGTTGCACTTCAGGAGAAAATGACAGTGTTCTCTTTAGAGAATGGAAAGAAGGACCTAACAGAGATATTGAAGATTAGGATGGATTTTGATGGAAGATAGTAAAATGATTTCCAGTGGAGACTGTCTTAGTAAACAAAGCTAACATATTTGATATTATTGATAAGACTCAGAGGAAAAAACAATTTTTTCACATCAGGAGTTGCTCAGATTAGGAACACATTGAAGGTAGTGGAAACAAATTCCATTGGAACCTTGAAAGACAATTGGTCATGTACACGAAAAGGATTAGTTTTCAGGGTTATTAGAGAAATTATGAGAATTAATTGAGTAGCTCTTTCACAGAGCAAACACAGGCAATCTGCATCAAATGTTGCCTTCTGTGCTGCAAAATTCTGTA
Source organism: Hemiscyllium ocellatum (assembly GCF_020745735.1). NCBI lineage: Eukaryota > Metazoa > Chordata > Chondrichthyes > Orectolobiformes > Hemiscylliidae > Hemiscyllium > Hemiscyllium ocellatum. Next base: position 19,676,113 of record NC_083423.1, on the reverse strand, counting down.
ATTCCATTAACTCTTGAAGTATGACTCCAACTCAGAACTTTGTGACTCAGAGGAAAGTGTGCTATTTACTGAGCCAAGGTGACACATAGAATTGACACATACTCAGGCCCTCACAACAGGGAAACCTGAAAGCTAGGCCCCTTGCCTCCTCCCTACACACACACACACACACACACACACACACACACACACACACACACACACACACCTTACCCACCCTCACCTTTGTCAGCAATCCTGACTTTGGTGGGTGCTCACGGTGTTGCTGCTGGCAATGAGGACCTGACGCAATCTTAGTGATGGCCCATCAATACTCTGTTGAGTTCCTAATGTGCATTTATTTCTCTTGCATCTCCCATTGATTATCCAACCAGACAGGTCTATTAAATCCTCACAACTCATAGATACTACACACCAAATGACTGACCAACGCAGAGGGAACTTTACCAATCAGCATGCTCAGACATGTTCGATACACCTCTGGCAGCTGAGATTTGAACCCAGATCTTCTTCCCAGAGGTAGGAATGCTATTACTGTGCCACAAGACCCTCAAAGCTTTATCGTGTAACTAAACATCGCTGCTGCCCTGGATGCTTTTGATGGGATAATGTAATGCAAATGGTTGTAAAGGAATCTGTACCTAATTTCCCTGCATTTGGAACGTTTGATTCAGACAGTCTATGGGGAGCTTCCATCTACATCTACCCTCATGCTGTATCTGTCCTGGGTCTGATAGTTGTTGCAAATGTTAGATTTTATAAGATGGTTACATTTTAAACTACCTTCATTAACTAAAGGTAAAAGGAATGCCTTAGAAATGGGTGATGGTAATCATGCCGAAAAATGCCCATAGAAAGGCCCCTGTGATTCAGTTGCCATGGAGATAGAGCCCAGGTTAAAATGGGAGAGATTGACAGAAAAACTACACAGCTGGTCTATCAAACCAGACTCGCAATCTTAATCACAGAAACCTGATGAGAGAGACTGACAAGGGGCTAGTTTTGGTATTGACCACCAAGCTGAATGCTGGTGCCAACAGATTCCCTGTTTGAGGAGATGAGGCCTATGGAGATTTAAAGATCCAGGAGTTACCAGAAAGTGCCTTGCTGCTGGAAGTCAATTTGATTATACTCAGGATTGAGTAAAGGGATTATTAAAAGATCAAATGAAATGTTCCCTGTGTTCCTATATATTTCAGAAATTTGAAAGGCCTACAGTTGACAGCTTAAAATACTGTAGAAGTTCAATTCATGACTCTTTCACAAGTTTCTCCAAATCAGTTAACAAGAAAGATGATCCAATAGCAAAGGCCTCTCCCAGGCCAACTTGCCCAGGTATTAATCATTCAAAAGCACTTCACTGGGTAGGACATGAAGCTAGAACAGAGAAGGAAAGCACAAATCTCCAAACAGCCCTTTATCCATTCATTCAAGCACCATCTGTTCCATGTGACAAAGTCTGATCAGCTATTTCATAGCCCATTAAGACAAAGTGCAAGCAACTCATTCTCATGCTGAAGGGACTACCTTATAAAAAGAAGAAAATGATGCTAAAGGGTTCGCCCTGATGGGACAGTCAGAACACTGTTGAGTAGCTGGCAAAAATTTGGGACTTTATCAGAAATCTACGTTCCCATTGTCTTGTGTCAGTGGTAGTGTCCCTAGCTCTAGGCCAGAATCTCCAGGCTCAAGTTCCATGACCAGCAGGTTGACTTTCAACTTGTAAATTCTTCTCAATATGGCTGTTGGAAGGTGGTCAGAGCAGAGGAATCTTCATCTTGCAAAAGGCAATAGCAAACCACTGCAATACTTTACCCTTTAGAATGGACCTATTAGTCCGTGGCCCAACCCTTTAAAATCCATATGGGAGAAATGATAGACAGGCCTGCTGAGAGTATGATACAAATTATAAACATGGCTGGGTTTTTAAGTCATGTTAATTAATGTTATATAGGATACTTTGTTATGTAGCCTCATGTGGTGGTTGCCTGCTATTTATTTGATGTTGATTTTAGATTGTTACATTGTAAGCCTTATAACATGAAATCTCAGACAGTTTTGAGTGCTGGTCACTAGGAAATTCATATTCTCTCTAAAAGCTATTGGCCTGTGCAGGGAACATAACAGTTGCGGATGGGGTTTTACTCTGTATGTAGCTTGTGTTATCATTGCCCTGGAAATGTTTAATGGTAAATAAGGACCAGGAAATAGGCTCATTCCACTGTTACTGAGTTCCCTTCAGCTCCATGAACACAAAATCTCCTTCATTAAAATAAAGTGAAATATCTAAATTAAATATCATAATACATTTGAACCGTCAATCACAGTTACTTATAAGAGATGCCTCTGCAATTCCAGAATTGACTCAGCACATTCATTTCTTTCCATTACTGTCCCACAGCAGGTATCTGGGGTAATTTAGGACACCATTAATCTCGCTTTTATGCAGCCTTTGCTGCAGATTCAACCAATGTGGGAGACAGGTGTAATTCTCTTGGTAGAGACACAGTCATTCATCAGGTGCAGCTCTTTCTCTAATTTCCTTTTCAATACAGTTTCCTTGCAAATTAATGTGTTGCCCTTCGCACTCGTTGCTGCGAGTTGATTCAGAGTAATTTTTTATTCAGTTTTGAGGTTGTCAGGAATTATTTTCTTTGTTTGCAATTCCGAATGCTTTGTGAGCCTGCTGCTCACTTTCCATCGGTGCTGAGGCTGCAGGTCATTCAGCCTGCCTACTTCCTTCTTTTATTAGAATTTAAAAACACTTCTATCACTTGTATCGAAAAGCCTCCCGAATGACTCCCAAGGTTTGACTTCACACAGGATGGATTATCTCACAGTGCCAACTTACATCTTACTACATAGTGTCAAATTCTGAATGCTTTGTGAGCCTGCTGTTTACTTTCCATCGGTGCTGAGGCTGCAGGCCATTCAGCCTAAAACCATAAGACATAGGAGTGGAAGTAAGGCCATTCAGCCCATCGAGTCCACTCCGCCATTCAATCATGGCTGATGGGCATTTCAATGCCACTTACCCACATTCTCCCCGTAGTCCTTAATTCCTCGTGACATCAAGAATTTATCAATCTCTGCCTTGAAGATATTTAGCGTACCAGCCTCCACTGCACTCTGCGGCAATGAATTCCACAGGCCCACCACTCTCTGGCTGAAGAAATGTCTCCGCATTTCTGTTCTGAATTGACCCCCTCTAATTTAAAGGCTGTGTCCACGGGTCCTAGTCTCCTCGCCTAACGGAAAAAATTTCCTAGCATCCACCCTTTCCAAGCCATGTGTTATCTTGTAAGTTTCTATTAAGTCTCCCCTTAATCTTCTAAACTCCAATGAATATAATCCCAGGCTCCTCAGCCGTTCCTCGTATGTTAGACCAACCATTCCAGGGATCATCCGTGTGAATATCTGCTGGACACACTCCAGTACCAATATGTCCCTCCTGAGGTGTGGGGCCCAAAACTGGAAACAGTACTCCAAATGGGGCCTAACCAGAGCTTTATAAAGTCTACCTACTTCCTTCTTTTATTAGAATTTAAAAACACTTCTATCGCTTGTATCAAAAAGCCTCCTGAATGACTCCCAAGGTTTGACTTCACATAGGATGGATTATCTCACAGTGCCAACTTACATCTTACTACATAGTGTCAAATTACAAAAGGACACATCCTGTCAATTCCTTCACTTTAACCCTCATGCAGTCTACAGGGCTGCCAAATCTCCTGAGTTTATGGAAACATTGCGATTTTCTACTTTTTGATCATTACTTTGGATTTCTATAGCCATATGGTGAAAGATCCAGGCAATGTCCAACTGGAATTGATAACCCCCACATCCCCTGTGGGAAAGGAAATTTTAACTCAGATCAATTGAAGCAAAAACAATCAAAGTGAAAAAAATTATTAGTAAAAGTGCAAAACTATAGTTTATAAGAACGATGCTGCAATTGAGAGGTGGAAAAGCACTGCAGATCAGGCAGCATCTGAGGAGCAGGAAAGTCAACATTTCAGGCATAAGTCTTTCATCAGGAATAGGCTTGTGGGCCAGGGAGATGAGAGATAAATGGGAGCGAGGTGTGGTTGGGAGGAAGGTAGCTGAGAATGCGATAGGTAGATGTAGGTGGGGGAGAAGGTAGATGTAGGATAGGTCGGAGAGGAGAGTGGAGCAGATAGATGAGAAAGGTGATGGACAGGTCAGGAGGGTGGTGCCGAGTTGGAGGCTTAGGACTGGGATAATGTAGCAGGAGGGGAAATGAGGAAACTGATGAAATCCACATTGATCCTGTGTGGCTGCAGGGTCCCAAGGCAGAATATGAGGCGTTCTTCCTCCAGGCATCAGGTGGTAAGGGTTTGGCGATGGAGGAAGCCCAGGATCTACATGTCGTTGGTGGAATGGGAGGGGGGAGTTGAAGTTTCAGCCACAGGGCAGTGGGGTTGGTTGGTGCGGTTATCGCAGAAATGTTCTCTGAAACGATCTGCAAGTTGGCGTCCTGTCTCCCCTATGTAGAGGAGACTACGTCGGATGCAATGGGTACAGTAGATGGCATTGGAGGAGGATCAGGTAAATTTCTCTCGGATGTGGAAGGATCCTTTGAGACCTGGGACAGAGGTGGGGGGGGGGGGGGGGGGGGGGGGGAGATGTGGAAGCAGGTTTTGCATTCCTGTGGTGGGGGGGGAAGGTGCCAAGAGTGGGGTGTGGACTGGTAGGGGCTGTGGATCTGATGAGGGAGTTGTGGAGGGAATGGTCTCTTCGGAACACTGTTAGGGGTGGGGAGGAAAAAATATATCTGGTGGTGGGGTCCGTTTGTCGCTGGCAGAAGTGGTGGAGGATGGTGCTATGTATATGGAGGTTGGTGAGGGGTGGGGTTCAAGGACGGACATGTGAGAAGTGGAGGAGATGCGCTGGAGGGCATCGTTGACCAGGTGGGAAGGGATTTTGTGATCTTGGAAAAAGGAGGCCATCTGGGACATTCTAAGGTGGAACTGGTCATCCTAAACAGATGCAGCAGAGACGGAGGAATTGGGAATAAGGGATGGTGTTTTTACAGGAGGTAGGGTGGGAGTAGGTGTAGTTTAGGTAGCTGTGGGAGTCAGCGAGCTTGTAGTATATGTCTGTGGTTAGTCGGTCGCTGGAGATGGAGATGGAAATGGAAGGGAGGTGTCTGAGATGGTCCAGGTGAATTTGAGGCCGGGGTAAAAGGTGTGAATGAAGTTGATGAACTGTTCAATCTCCTCGTGGAAGCACGAGGTAGTGCCAATGCAGTCATCGATGTAGCGGAGGAACAGATGGGGAGTAGTGCTAGTGTAGCTGCAGAAGAAGAACTGTTCTACGTACCTGACGAAAAGGCAAGCATAGCTAGGTCTCATACAGGTGCCCATGGGTTGCCGTTTGGTTTGGAGGAAGTGGGAGCATTGGAAGGAGAAGTTGTTCAGGGTGAGGACCAGTTCAGCCAGCTGGATGTGGGTGTCAGTGGAAGGGTACAGGTTGGGACAGTATGAGAGAAAGAAACGGAGGGCTTGGAGGCCTTCGTCAAGGCAGATGGATGTTACATATCCATCTGCCACAATGAAGGCCTCCAAGTCCTCTGTTTCTTCCTCCCCTTTCCTTCCTTTCCCTTCCTGGACCTCTCCATCTCCATCTCCAGAGACCTACTAACCACGGGTATCTACTTCAAGCCCACTGACTCCCACGGCTACCTAACCTACACTTCTTCCCACCCTACTACTTGTAAAAATGCCATCCCTTATTCCCAATTCCTCTGCCTCCACAGCATCAATTCCCAGGATGACCAGTTTCATCTTGGAATATCCCAGATGGCCTCCTTTTTCCAAGATTGCAATTTCCTTCCCACGTGGTTGACAATGTTTTCCAGCGCATCTCCTCCGCTTCCTGCACCTCCACCCTTGAACCCCACCCAATGCAACAAGGACAGAACCCACCAGTCCTCAACTTCCACCCCTCCAACCTCCGTATACATCGCATCATCATCCGCCACCTCTGTCACTGACAAACGAACCCAACCACCTGATATATCTCATCCTCCACCCTTCTATCAGCATCTGGAGAGACTATTCCCTTTGCAACTCCCTCGTCAGATCCACGCCCCCTCCTCCACCCCCACCCCCCCCCTCAACAGCACACAGCCCATTTCTGGCACCTTCCCCTCCCACTGTAGGAAGTGCAAAACCTGCGCCCACATCTCCCCCCTCACCTCCGACCAAGGGCCCAAAGGATCCTTCCATATCCGACAGAAATTTATCTGTACCTCTATCAATGTCATCCACTGGATACTACATTGCATCCGATGTAGTCTCCTCTACATCGGGGAGACAGGACTCCTACTTATGGATCGCTTCAGAGAACATCTCTGGGACACCCGCACCCCCATCACCCCATGGCTGAACACTTCAACTTCCTCCTCCAACTCTGCCAAGGACATGCAGGGGTTCGGCCTCCTCCATCGCCAAACCCTTACCACCCGATGCCTGGAGGAAGAACGCCTCATATTCCACCTTGGGACCCTGCGACCACATGGGATCAATGTGGATTTCACCAGTTACCTCATTTCCCCTCCTGCCACACTATCCCAGTCCCAAGCTTCCAACTCAGCACCATCCTCCTGTCCATCACCTTTCTCCTTTATCAGCTCCACCCTCCTCTCCGACCTATCACCGTCTCCCCATCTTCATCTCCCTATCGCATTCTCAGCTACCTTCCCCCCAGCAACACCCCACCCCGCCCATTTCTCTCTTAGCCCTCTGGCCCACAAGCCTCTTCCTGAATGAATGGCTTATCCCCGAAATGTTGATTCTCCAGTTCCTCAAATGTTGCCTGATTGCTGTGCTTTTCCAGCGCCAGACTCTTGACTCTGATCTCCAGCATCTGCAGTCCTCACTTTCTCCCTGCAATTGAGAGGTTACAATTTATCAGGAAAAATTGTACAGACTAAGGCTCTTTTCTCTAGTGGTCTTTAAGATAATGAAGGCATTTAGTACAGATATTTTTTCTTTCAAGCAGTTAAAAGATGTTCATGCACAATTGAGACTTAAACCTGGACCTCCTGGCTATCACTATCACTATCATTAAACTAGAAAAGATCCTAAGGCAGTCAGGAGAGTAAATGCTGAGAAAATGTTTTCACTGTGGGGAATTCAAAACTAGGGACCATCAACGAAAAACAATAAATAATAAACCCTGTGAGAAATGAACAGAAAACATCTTAACTCAAAAAGTGTCTAAGTTGTGGATGTTACTAATACAGGGAATAGGTGAGAAAATTAGAATAAATGCCAATGCTTTTGAGCTGGGGTGAGGGAAGAGGGCCACTGCCTCCAACTAAAGTTCTGGTACATGTCTGTGAATGACAACAGTTGTTGAGAAAGAGCAAGGGGCAAAGAACAAATCGCTGAGAGCTTCTGGAATTTATAGTGTTGAAGCAGGAAGACAAAAGTCATGGCTACTTCAGGCAAATTTGTAAAACTCATTTCATCTCGTTTTTGCTTTTCAAGTGTTCCAATTTTGAAATAACCAGCAGCAAAGCTTAGTCCAAAATAAATTTAAAGCTTAGTTTATTATACTATTGCTATAAATTACTAAGTAAAAAGTGACAGTCGTTAGCCTAAATACTGATATAAAGATTAAAGGCAGGTGTGGATCAAAAACAAAACTTCTAAAGAAGGAAGTAAGGTGAGTTTGTCATCATTGCAGGTCTCTTACTTGCTTGAAGAATTCTCTTTTTGAGGTGACAGTATTGAAAATTATAAATCTGAATTAAATAATTGCGATGACTACTGTAGTCAGATAGATATTGATTTCTCCTGCAGATGGGCTGAGCAGAAGAGGTTCTAGGAGGGAGTGATGATTTTAGGGCACTGTAGATTGTGAACCATAGTCACTTGAGCCTGTACGTCAGTCATTTAGTTTGATTTCCTCCATCTACATCCTCTTGAGAACCCTTTCTCTTTGCTGATGTCTCTTGAGTTCTTCTTGGAGTACTGTCCAAAATTGTGCCTTACTGCCTGTTTATATGGATCAAATTTTAAGACGGCTGCTATCCGTCAGCTGTTGCATCATGCTTCCATAATTAGCTAACAGGTCTTCAATTTGAGATTAATAACTTTTAACTACCTTGGTCATTAGTTTGGATGGCTTCCATTGTCATGTTGTGAGAAACTATGAAGACCTAAAAAGAACCATTGTTAGGGGTCAAAAGGTGTGGTGCTGGAAAAGCACAGCCAGTCAGGCAGCATCCAAGAAGCAGGAGAATTGATATTTCGAGCATAAGCTCTTCATCACGAATGTGGGGGAGGGGCCAAAGGGGACTGAGAAATAAATGGGAAGGGGTGGGGCTTGGGGGGAAGGTAGCAAGGAAAATGATAGGTAGATGAAGGTAGGGGGTGATGGTGATAGGTTGGAATGGAGAGTGGAGCGGATAGGTGAGAAGGAAGATGGACAGTTCAAGAGGGCGGTGCCAAATTTGAGGGCTGGATCTGGGATGAGGTGGGGGCGGGAGGGGAGATGAGAAAACTGGTAAAATCAACATTGATCCTGTGTGGTTGGAGGGTCCCAATGCGGAAGATGAGGTGTCCTTCCTCCACGCATCAGGTGGCGAGAATTTGGCGGTGGAGGAGGCCCAAGACTTGTATGTCCTTGGTGGAGTGGGAGGGGAGTCAAAGCGTTCGGTCACAGGATGGTGGGGTTGATTGGTGCGAGTCTAGCAGCTCATTCCATACACACATCATCCTTTGTGTGAAACAGTTACCCCTCAGGTCCTTTTTATATCTTTCCCCTCTCATCTTAAATGTATGCCCTCTAGTTTTGGACTCCCCTAATCTCGGAAAAACACCTTGGCTATGTCCCTCATGATTTTATAAACTTCTATGAGGTGTACAGAGTCTAGACAATGAAGGGAAATGTAATTGACTGGTTGTAGACAGGTTGAGGCAGAGAAGATTGAGGGACTGCAAACAACAGATTGAAACATTCTTTCACCTCCATATTTTTGGTTGAAGTTTACGCACAAAGAATTGAACTGCTATAGTCATGAGAAAGGAAAATGATGAGCATTCAAACAAGTTAAGACTTTAACTTGAAACCACACACTAGCTTTCAAATTGAGTTTTGGTGTTTTAGTGCATGCATGTTATAGCCTGGTATAAATTGCACTTGCATGTTGTAAATTGAACACTACAGGACTACTCATAGATAGTAGGTGTTGTGTTGCAACTACATTCCTGGGTCTGCAACATTCCCTTTATATACAAGGAAGCAAAGCAAGTCTAAGAATAAAACAGCATACAAAATGAAATATTCGGGTAAAAAATGAGGTCTGCAGATGCTGGAGATCACAGTTGAAAATGTGTTGCTGGTTAAAGCACAGCAGGTCAGGCAGCATCCAAGGAATAGGAAATTCAACGTTTTGGGCATAAGCCCTTCATCGGGAATGAGGAGAGAGTGCTCATTCTAGGCAGGCTAAGATAAAAGGTAGGGAGGAGGGACTTGGGGGAGGGGCGATGGAGATGTGATAGGTGGAAGGAGGTCAAGGTGAGGGTGATAGGCCGGAGTGGGGTGGGAGCGGAGAGGTTAGGAAGAAGATTGCAGGTTGGGAGGGCGGTGCTGAGTTGAGGGAACCGACTGAGACAAAGTGGGGGGAGGGGAAATGAGGAAACTGGAGAAATCCGAGTTCATCCCTTGTGGTTGGAGGGTTCCCAGGCGGAAGATGAGGCGTTCTTTCTCCAACTGTCGTGTTGTTATGTTTTGCCGGTGGAGGAGTCCAAGGACCTGCATGTCCTCGGTGGAGTGGGAGGGAGAGTTAAAGTGTTGAGCCACGGGGTGGTTGGGTTGGTTGGTCCGGGCGTCCCTGAGGTGTTCTCTGAAGCGTTCCGCAAGTAAGCGGCCCGTCTCCCCAATATAGAGGAGGCCACATCGGGTGCAGCGGATGCAATAGATGATGTGTGTGGAGGTACAGGTGAACTTGTGGCGGATATGGAAGGATCCCTTGGGGCCTTGGAGGGAAGTGAGGGAGGAGGTGTGGGCGCAAGTTTTACATTTCCTGCGGTTGCAGGGGAAGGTGCCGGGAGTGGAGGTTGGGTTGGTGGAGGGTGTGGACCTGACGAGGGAGTCACGAAGGGAGTGGTCTTTGCGGAACGCTGATAGGGGAGGGGAGGGAAATATATCCCTGGTGGTGGGGTCCGTTTGGAGGTGGCGGAAATGAAATAGTTAAAATTAACATTGGATTATCAGTCTGATTTGTATATTTATATGGGCAGCTTTGTCTTTTTTTTAATAGGGACATACTCATGACAGAATTAGTTTTCAGAACTCCCCTCAGTTCCTGCTAGCTTGCCTTTGAGACAAGTGACTAAGAATAATGAAATAATGGATTCTGGAGATGATCTAGGTTGAGTATGCTTCCCTACTACTTTACTGTCCATCTCCAGGTGCACGTAACTGGTGCGGTTTGGTGAAGAGGGTCAGGAAGTCTGGCAAATGCTGCATTGGACAAGGTCAAAACTCACATGACATCAGGTTATGGTCCAACATGATTATTTGAAAATACAGGTTTTCAGAGCTCTGGCATTGTATTATGCCTGAGGAAGGAGCAGAGCTCTGAAAGCTTGCGTTTTCAAATAAACCTGCTGGGCTATAACCTGGTGTTGTGTGATTTTTGGGCAGAGGAATGAGGTAAATTGCTACATTCCATCTCCAAATTTGGTGCAATCACTTTACACAAAACAGACAGTAGAAAGAAAAGGAAGAAACCTGCATTTATGTGGCACTCATCATGAACAAAGTATGTCCCAAAGCATATGACAGTAGTCTTAATGTATAGTTATTATTACATTGTAGGAAATGTAACAAATAATGTATGCACATAAACTTTCTACAAACAGCATGATGACCTTATCTGCATTTAATGATGTTGACCAAATTAGGACATCAGAGAGAATGGTAGTCTTGATATATATCTAAAATAGCAGATAATATATCATTTTAACAGTTCATGTGAATAATGACACCTCAGGCAGTATGACATTCATTCAGATTGGATGCACAATTCTAAACTTGAACATACGTGGCAAAAGTGCTAACAACTAAGCAATGGCTGACCCTGTGGACTGAATCTTACATTTTGTTTTGGTAAGTCTGAGCTGCAAGAAGGTTTATGGAGGTTTTTTTTAAAACCATGAGTTCTCTTGCCATTTCTTACCAAACACACTGCATTAACTACCTACACTGTACCTATGGCACCTCCCACATCTGATCCTGGCTTCATCTTATCACCCACCACTGCCACTCAAAGAATATCCACTAGCATCCCTTATGTCTGCACCATCTATTAAAGGTGGCTTTGCATCTGACTAAACATTGGCATTCCAAAGTTGTCCTGCTCATTGATGGACAGAGTCTGAACACAGCAGAAAAGAGGAAGATGTGATTTTCTGTCCCGGAGGTTCTTGTTGACGCATGGTGCAAAGGAGAGGAGTACACTTCTTAAAGGAATGGCAGAGAAACCGCACCACTAGATCCTGGCAGCCTGGGCTGAGTTTGCCACCCAGATCAATTTCATCTCTAAGATGCAAATGAACAGTTGCTAAAAGAAGGTCAATGATCTTCTCTGCTGTGCCAGCTTAAATGCCACATTTGACTCAGCGACCTCAGATTCTAATACCGTTCCACCTCCCGCCAAAGCTCATGCTCTGCAACTCTCACAAATGCCTGCAACATCTTCACTCACTTGTTCTCACTCATCACTCACCCCATCCCCTCACGAACACGCACTTACCATCCCTGCCACCTTACTCCCTCGGAAAACCTCACCACCTTTCTCCCACCGCACCAACTCTGACGGCTGTGCTACTCACTTTCATCTCATTCAATTCCTCCATTTCTCTCATTATAGGAGCAAACAGACTACCACAACAGGGCAGAAGAAATCCATAAAGGTGGCAGAGATGGAGCAGAGCGAAGGATGTATCTGACATTCAGTTCCTCTCCACTTACGAGGAGAGGATAATGTCCCATGCATGAGAAGACTGGGACATCTCTTACAGGGATGCAGAAACATTTATATCTCGCCAACCAAGTAATTATTAGTCTTTTTTCTACTGGAGATCTCACAGTAATCTCACTGTCAGCGTTATTCAGTGCACACTACAGCTAACCACTAGCCACAATACAACTTCCTCTTTTGTCTTGCAGGTACCACCAGCACATTCACTACCTCCATAGTGGAACAGTCAGGCCCCCTGAAGTCACCTCTTCAATGTCTGAGGATGAAAGTACTGAAGCCTTAGAAGAAACATCAGCAAGGCTATCTCCTGCTATGCCACCATCCCAAACACTTCTGTGAGAACGTCAGGCTTCAAGACTGTGGAACCACAACCCTGTGACAACACCATGGTTGGCTGAGGAAGAAAAGTCCCAAGCTGCTGGCACTCAAGCCCTGACAAAGAGTGTGCATCTGTTGAGTCCCAGACAGGAATGACCCAATGGCAATCAGGGACTTCCTTCACATGCACAGGGAGGAACAGGAGAAGCAGACTAGAATGTGGGACCCAATGACCTTCATGCGCAGAAGCTGCAGCAGTGCAGCGAATCATGTGACCATCTGTTCATCCCCATACACAGGTTGGCAGTTTCCATGGAGAGACAGGTCCAGGTCTCAGGATCTGCTGGGGAGTCATCCACACACCTGGGCTCCATCGGCGCGGCATTGGTCCTCAGGATGGCGAGCATAGTGACTGGGGAGCCTGATGAGCATTCCAGGTGCTGCTTCCTCACAAGGAGACAGGACTGTGGCAGGAGGCATCCAGCCAGAGGAGGAATTAATTACAACCTCCACAAAAGTCTTCATTCAAGTTACTCCACAGGTGGCTGGAGAACCTACCCCCACCTTCCCTCCCCCACCCCCTCCACTTCTGAGCCATGGAATTTCATGCTGAGGGGGCTGAATGTGCCTCTGAGATACTGTTGTCCCTCTTCATAACTGTCACCCTCCCTTACGGAGAGCTTGCATTTCCTTGGTTCCTATAACTAATCTTATTTCTGCAGCATTTGCAGCTCATTCCCCACCAACTTCTTTGGTTTCTGAGGAAAGACTTGATGGACTGACCACGGTGGCCTGACAGTGGCACACTCCTTCAGTGACTTGGCCAGAGAGACCCAAATGATAAATGCCAGATCCTCAAACATGTTAGCCCAACCCTCTGAACTGGAAACAACGGAGTCACAGGACTAACCATGATACACTCCCTGGGCTGCAGATGTATGACCTCCCCCAAATGTAAACACCCAAATTCAACGGCAGACTGTGAGCAATCGTTTGGATTGGGAAGGCTGCCCTGGCTTCCAGCGCTGGCTTATCCTCAATGACAGGTACTTCCACGGACTTTGGTGAGGACTGCTCCTCTAATGCTTTGAGACATGGCTGCTTGCTTACAGCACTTGCTGTGTTAGCTGCTGGCGCATGGAGCAGGTGTGAGAGTTACGTAGCATATTGCTGTAGAGCAAGATGTCTACCCCCTTGACTGAGGAATGCTGACCGACAAGGCAACCTACATGGTTGCATGACTGCATAGCAAGGCATAGGGAAGTTGCGAGCATGCAGGTACAGTCAGTTCTGATATAATGTGATAGTTCTGACTTAGTGCAATCTCGTGTTACAAAAAAATCACGCAAAAGCCACACCATTTAAACTAATGGGGCTGGAATTGTGTTATAGCCAATACAGGTTTGCAAAGTTTGTATTTTACAAATAACGGTCTAAATTCTTCAATCATGTAAAAGGCAATTTACATTGAAGAAATGTGTTATAGCAGAACCGACTACAGGTGTTAATTAAGAGGGTGCTAAGAGATCAAGTGAGCAGCCCTGAGATTCAAGGAGAAAGTGAGGACTGCAGATGCTGGAGATCAGAGCAGAAAATGTGTTGCTGGAAAAGCGCAGCATGTCAGGCAGCATCCAAAGAGCAGGAGAATCGACGTTTCGGGCATGAGCCCTTCTTCAGGAATGCTGAAGAAGGGCTCATGCCCGAAACGTCGATTCTCCTGCTCTTTGGATGCTGCCTGACCTGCTGCGCTTTTCCAGCAATACACTTTGAGTCCTGAGGTTCAGCCTGGTTAAACCTGTGACCTTAGTTTCTGTCTGTGCGCGCAAACTGTTCTTGCTGCAGTCTTTCAATATTAGTCACTCTTCAATCCAAATCTGTGTTTCCAGAGCAGCCTGCCAATATGTCTGAAAGATGCCATGATGGTTCTAAGGGGTTAGCAGATGACAAATTCCAATGTTCATGGAGGAGGCGTATGTGCTGCTGATGTCCATGGATCATGCCCTGAGCTGTTGTTTGATCATACACAATATGGAGATTGATTGGACCAAGCGGTGAGCTGAATTCATCAGGTACCCAACTGAATTTCCATGTTGAGTTTTCTCAATGTCTAGCTTGCCTGGTGAATACGGCAAAACAAAATCTGAACATTAATGAGATGAATTGGGCTGTTAACAAGGCATTTAACATAAGCAATATTCCTCCTTAATTGGTAGCTATCTAGCAAAAAGCTCACCACACTTCTGGTGAAAAGCATAAAAGATGGTGAGGGTTTAAGCGGGTCAATGGTGTTATGTTAATGTCACTTGCTTAGTAATCCAGGACCCCAGACTAAATGTTCTAAGGACAAGGGTTTGAATGCTATCATGTCAGATGGTGAAATTCAAATTCACTAAAAGTCTGGAAAAAAAAACTAATGATGACCATGTAGCCACTGTCTCTCCTGGTTCACTAATACCCTTTAATGTAGGAATTCTGCCATCCTATCTGTTCTGGCCTACATGTGATGACAGAGCCACAGCAATGTGATTGACTCTTAACTGGCCTCTGCTCAATTAGGGATGGGAATGCAGGTCTAGCCAGTGTCTCCCACATCCCATGAACTAATAAAAATAAAAAAAATTGTTCCTGATGATGAGATGGGTCATGCCAGAGATCACAACTGATACTACCACATGTCTTGCCATAGCTCATGTTGCTCAGACCCCTCTAAGATCCCATACAATGGGATAAACCCTGGACCTTGCAGTTTGTGTATGTTGCTACCACAGCAGGTGAAAGGTTCAATTCAAGGCTCAGGAGCATGTCTTTCTCAGAAGCCATGTTCCACAATTTTATGTTACCAGTATAAACACAGAGAGAGCGAGTGTCACACAAATAATTGAGTTTGATTTTGCAGCCAAACCGGGATCAAATTCAAATTGTTTCCTTGAAGCAAAAGTGACTCGTGAAAGAAAATACATAGCAGATTGTAGTTCATTCTTTGGAGCCATCAGAATGTATTATTTTAGAGTGGGATATGTGATAGCTCTGCATGCAAGTTTATTGAGTATTAGAACCACCAGCCCTCCAGAGTGTCCTACAGTCTCAAAGAAAATAAAATTTCAACGATCTGTTTCCTGCAGCAACAACAGAATATCATAGGGGCATTAGAACAATATTGGTTTTTGTTTCATTTTCTTCTGAGGACATTAAAAATGCTGAAGATGTGAAACCCATATTCTGGAGATATTCATAACCTTCTCATTATCCAAAGGGCATGGAGGGGCGGGGGGAGGGGGGGCGCAGAGATGGTTGCCATCCTGTCATTGGATACACAGGCTGACCAACAGTGCAAATGTAGTGTTGTGGTAGGGCACAAGTGAAACCAGGACATTTGATGGTACAACCTCTTTGAATATGTCCATCCACAACTGATAACCTTGACAGCATGCCAGATCAAATTCAGGGAAAGATTCAGCCCAGAGTAATGTGAAATTCTTTCAAAAAACAATATGTACAAAAATTAAAATTCTTAATCGCATAACTTCTAAATAGCCCTCACTCTCCATGTGCACACGATTGGTTAAGCACCACCTTCCTAAACCAACTGGAGAGCAAATGGATGATTTTTGTTTAAAAATACACAAAACCTTTGCCCCCCCCCACTCCTTTTCCAGTTATATTTGAAGTCCCTCTAAACTATCCTATCAAACACTCCAAGGTGGTACAATATGAATTGAATACAGAGTAAATTGCCTTCAATCAATCCTATTGAATAGGTATAGCAAGGGGTTAATCATATTTGGTGAAATCTCCTATTTTCAATTCTACTCCAACAATCTTCTCTGACTCTAGAATGTAAATTAATATATATTTAATGATTTGTGTTTATTATCTTGCACCCTTGCTCCTGAACAGCTTTGTATCATTGAATTCCAAACTTCACAGGGACAGAATATGCTCTGTAATTCTTTTTCTCCAAATTTAATTGTATTTTTCCTTTAAGCTTCCTACAATTTTCTGTCCTCTGCTCCCTATTGATCATTCCTGCTTGTGTAGACTTTTTAAAAATCATTATTCATTTATTCAAACATGCTGCTGTTCTTGCTTGATTGAATATTTAACTCCTTTGCCCCTTTTATCTGAAATGGAAAGTTTCTTGAATTAATGGGACGTTACATCTTAATGGTAATCATTAAAACAATTACATTTTAAGAAGCATTTTCCATCTTAATGCTTTGTTTTACTTGGAAATTATTATCCAGCATATTAAGTGAGACAGTGACATAACATTCAGCTTTTGAAGAAGAAAAGATTTGCTTTCATCACATTTCCTGCAATTCATCTTAAAACCATCCACATACTTTGAAGACTAGTGATTACTGTTATTTAGTAGATATGTCATCCATTTTACAGTTGGTTGAATGACAAATATTGCCATATCACTAAGGTGACACCAATTGCCATTCTTTGATTGGTACTGTGGAATTTTCAGTTGCTCTCTGGTAGACAGAAATACTGTAATATCCCATCAAATGACAGCCACCTTAAACAATATTGAACTTTGTCAGTATCTGATCCATATCTCAACACTTCTTTGCCTTTACCCTATACCCCTTCATATCCAAACTTTTAAATTCTCACATCCACAACATTTGGCAGAACAGACTTCCAGATTTCAAGCAGACCAAAGGCTGACCTGATGGGAAGATATCTTTGGGGCAGTGTTGAGGATCAGAGTGTGGGGGGGACCTCAAGACATCATTCTTGTCTTGCTCCTTTTGTGTGCACAGTTATAATTTTTAAATTTTGTTCATTGGGTACGTTCCTCTTTGCAATCCGAGAACAACTGGGTGGAATTGATATCAGGGTAACAGGTTTCTTTCAAAACTACTTTGAGAGAGAGAGAGTTACTGTGTACCTTGCAGTTTGAGACTCCTAGCTTATCCAGTGGAAGAATCTATCAAATTGTGTTGAGGAACATGAACTTGGCAATAGATTCATCGGAGCTATTTTCAGTTTACTATTTTCAGTTTGGACTGAGTTGAAAGCAAAGCCCCAATGGGCAACATGACTTGAGATTGACAAGTACAAATATATATTTGTCCATAGTATGTCCCTTGGGTGCCATGTTAAAAACATTACATATCTGTTCAATTTTTCAAGAACGGTCTTTCATCTTCCATCCTCCATAAACCTGAGGTCATAGAACATCCTGACATACAATGAGTCTATCACCGGCAATGCCTCAATGTTAAAACTTTTATCATTGCTTTCATCCCTTCATAGATTCCTCTCTATCTCTGTAACCTCTGAGATCACTGCATTGCTTCATTTCTGGCATCTTTCCATATCACCAATTTTAACTGCTTCACAATTGGGCAACCTTACTTTTGTCAGTCAGGCCTTAAACTCTTCATCTTTCATTCAGTTCTTAAAACCCATATGAACCAAACTTTAGGTTGGCTGTCGTAATATCTCACGACATATAAAACGCTCATGTGAAGTGTCTTGGGACATATCACATTAAATGTACTATACACATGCATGTTTTTGTTATTAACACTAGCTTTTCTACCATTTACATTTCAATCTCACTTATTTGATTTTTTGAGAAATGTGATTAAAATCAAAATCAGGACATTGTAACGAAATGAAAGACATCGATTCTGAGCAAAAACAACTTTATCTTAAAAAGCATTGAGGTAGATAAATCCCCAAGACTTAATCAGGTGTACCCTAGAACTCTGTGGAAAGCTAGGGAACTGATTGCTGGGCCCCTTGCGGAGAAATTGTATCATCAACAGTCACAAGTGAGGTGTCGCAAGACTGGAGGTTGGCTAACATGGTACCACTATTTAAGGACAAGCCAGGGAATTATAGACAGGTGAGCCTGATGTCGGTGGTGGGCAAGTTGTTGGAGGGAATCCTGAGGGACAGGATTTACTTGTATTTGTAAAGGTAAGAACTGATTTGGGATAGCCAACATGGCTGTGTGTGTGGGAAATCATGTCTCACGAACTTGATTTGAGTTATTTGAAGAAGGAACGAAATGATTGATGAGAGCAGAGCGGTGAACGTGATCTATGTGGACTTCAGTAAGGTGTTCGACAAGGTTCCTCATGGTAGACTGGTTAGCAAGGTAATGTGTCATGGAGTACAGGTAGAACTAGCCATTTGAATACAGAACTGGTTTGAACATAGATGGCAGAGAGTTGCAGTGGCAGAGTACAATAGGATGTCGACCAGATGGGCCAATGGGCTGAGGAGTGGCAAATGGAGTTTAATTCAGATAAATGTGCAGTGCTGCATTTTGGATTGGCAAATCACAGCGGGACTTAATAGTAAGTCCTGGACATTGTTGCTGAACAAGTAGACCTTGGAGTGAAGGTTCATAATTCCTTGAAAGTGGAGTTGCAGGTGGATAGGATAGTGAAGTAGGCATTTGGTATGCTTGCCTTTATTGGTCAAAGAATTGAGTATAGCAGTTGGGAGGCGATATTGCAACTGTACAAGTCATTGGTAAGGCCACTTTTGGAATATTGTCTCCCTCCTATTGGAAGGATGTTGCGAAACTTGAAAAAGTTCAGAAAAGATTTACAAGACTGTTGCCAGCGTTGGAGGATTTGACCTACAGGGAGAGGCTGAATAAGCTGGGGCTGTTTTCCCTGGAGTATCAGAGGCTGAGGGGTGATCTTACAGAGGTTTATAAGATCATGAGGGGCATGGATAGGGTAAATAGACAAGGTGTTTTTCCTGGGGTAAGGGAGTCCAGAACTAGAGGGCATTGGTTTAAGGTGAGACGGGAAAATTTTAAAAGAGACCTAAGGGGCAACTTTTTCACGCAGTGGTTGGTGCATTTATGGAATGAGCTGCCAGAAAAAGTGGTAGAGGCTGGTACAATTACAACATTTAAAAGGCATTTGGGTGGGTAGATGAATAGGAAGGGCTGAGAGGAAAATGGGCCAAGTGCTGGCAAATGGGACTAGATTAGGTTCGGATATCTGGCCGGTATGGACAAGTTGGACCAAAGGGTCTGTTTCGGTGCTGTACATCTCTACGGCTCTATGACTCTACATGTGATTAATTTTCAGCCTCCTTAGAGCTCCAAGCTCAAATAGTCAACTGTATAGAATACTTTTTAAGATGGATAGCAAAGCATGGAAGAGGATATAGAGAGATTTACTGGAACTGTACTGAGGATGAGGTATTTCAGTTGTAGAAGATAGAACATTATAGCACAGTACAGGCCCTTTGACCCTCAATGTTGCACTGACCCGTGGAACCAATCTGAAGCCTATCTATCCTGCACTATTCCATTTTCATCCATATTTTTATCCAATGACTATTTAAATGCCCTTAAAGTTGGGAAGTCTACTACTGTTGCAGGCAGCGCGTTCACGCCCTTACTACTCTGAGTAAATAAACTACCTCTGACATCTGTCCTATGTCTTTCACCCCTCAATTTAAAGTTAATGCCCCCCTTGTGCGAGCCATCACCATCTCACTATCCACCCTCTCTAACCCTCTGATTATCTTATATGTCTCAATTAAATCACCTCTCAACCTTCTTCTCTCTAATGAAAACAGCTTCGAGTCCCTTAGCCCTCAGCATTGAATTTGTGTGGAGAGATTAGAGAATCTGGGATTGTTCTCCTTAGATTAGAGAAAGCTCGGGGAGATTTAACAGAGTTTTTCTAAAATTGAGGGAGTACAGAGGGAAAACTGTTCCCTCTAGCAAGAAGTTTGCTTAATAGAGAAGTGACATGTAAGATAATTGGCAAAAAAGTCTGGGAGAGAAGAGAGTAATTGTTGATTACATACCAAGTTGTTTTCATATGAAATGTAGTACCTGAAAGTTGGTTGAAGCAGAAATAATACTAACTTCTGGAAAGGAATAGGTCAGGAACTTGAAAAAGAAAAATTTGCAGGACTATGGGGAAAACACAGGTTGAGGTGGACTAATCGTATATCTTCCTAAGAGCTGACAAATGCACAATGAGTTGAATGCGATATTTTTCTATGACTTATTAAGCAGAAGTGCAATAAATAAGGGAAAAACATGAAGGTTGTAATTGCACTTGCCAAATACTAAAAAGGAGTAGGAGCTTTGACCAGTCAATCAAACTGAAGGTTTATCTTCTCACTGTGCAAAAAGAAATGGCCCTTCAAACTGGTATTGAACCAATGACAGACAGATTTTCATTGATATTATTTGTGAATGAAATGAAATATTTTAAAGATGAACAATCTCCACCATATTTCTTTTTTGTTCAGTTTAATTTTTTTTCTGGTAACTGTTAAATTTGTTGCAATGTATTATATAAATTGCACATAGTAAATGCCTAAGGCCTGAGGCAGAAGGTTGTTTCTTCAAACCCCAATCAAAGGCTCTTTTGGCTGAGACTCCAATGTAGTATACCAGCCTGTCAGATGTGTCATCTTCTGTATGAAATACTTTCCTGTTCAGCTGGATATTAAACAACCCACAGCATGATCATATTTCAAAGAGGTGTAGCAGAGTTTTCCAGCAGCATGAGAACTCAGATGAACTGGTCATTTATTTCACTGCTAGTTTCCTAGGCACAAACATCTTTAGTTGCTTCATCAAAGACCTTCACTGCATCATAAGGCCAGAAATGGGAATGTTCACGGATGACTGCACAATATTCAGTGCCATTTGTGACTCCTCTGACAGTGAAGCAGTCAATGTTCAAATGCAGCAAGATCTGGCCAATATCCAGGCTTGGACTGAAAACTGGCAAGTAACATTTACCCCACAAATTACAGACAGTGAATATTTTCAATAAGAGACGATCTAACTATCACCTCTTGATATACTAACCATCACTGAATCCTCCATTACCATTGACCAGAACTGCACTGGACTAGCCACATAAATACAGTGGCTACAAGAACAGGTTAGAGACTAGGAATACTGCAGCTAGTCATTCACCTCCTTACTCCCCTTGACCACCATCAGCAGGTGAAAGAGGAGAATATATATAATGGAAGGTGGGAACATAAACAGAATCTTATCGCTGATTTGTAAAGCTATTGTGTTATCAATAGAGTGGCATATTAACGTGACTAATTGTCAGTAAGATTCCATCTATATTGCACTATACATAACTACTTCTGTCACCTGGCCCAGTCATTCCTCCAGATGATAAGCAGATAGAGCATGCTGCCTATAACAGCAAACCTTACTAGTTCTTCTAAGCAACACTCTTCCAGTAACAACAGCTCTTTGCAAAGACAATTTTAATGATGTTACCAGATAATCACCTTACATAATGCATCGACTTTTGCCATGATAATCTTTAAACAATCGTTATTTAATTGTGTTTGTGATCTTCCTGTGTGAAAATTCACTGTTGCATTTTCCTAGAATATTATACCATTTACATTGTTGCATTAACAACACATACACAGCCCATGAAGCACTTTGGCAGATTATCAGGTTATTAATGGTGGAATAGAAATATGTGTTTTCCTTTGTATACACAACATAAGCAAATACAATCAAAATCTTCTGTTTATTTCATGGGTTTCAGACAGTCAAAAGGGCACATCATATTTGCCCTTGCTGAATATCACTTGATATTAGGAACTATGGCCAGTCAATCAAGCTGAAAATCTGTCTCATAACTGCAGAAAATGAAATGGCCTTTCAAGCAGATATTGAATCAATGAGAGACAGTTTTTCATTGATTGCATCTGACAGCAGAAGCACCATGCTGGCATTTCCCTTCCCCTTTTTGTACTGAATTTCACTTTTTGTTAAACGGCATAAAACATATAAAAGTAAAGATACAAGTCCAAGGTTTATTAATATAAAAAATATTCCACAACTGAAAGGCAAATATTAAAAAAGATGAAATGGCAAAATTCCCTCAGAGGTAGAAAGATTGACTTGTTACATGGTGCCACTAAATGACACTATAATACCAAC
Organism: Hemiscyllium ocellatum; assembly: GCF_020745735.1. Classification (NCBI taxonomy): domain Eukaryota; kingdom Metazoa; phylum Chordata; class Chondrichthyes; order Orectolobiformes; family Hemiscylliidae; genus Hemiscyllium; species Hemiscyllium ocellatum. The sequence goes on along the minus strand of NC_083423.1, from coordinate 19,653,839 downwards.
CGTTCCACTACCTTCTACATACTTTAGAGACAGGAGGAGACAATTGACTGAAGGGCATTTCACAGGCAACACCAACAAGACAATAGGCTTGAGAGAAAATCCTGCTTGACTTTAAATAAGACTAAATCAACCACAGTCCTGCATATAACAAATTGCTTTTATGTAATGCCTTTAACATAGTTAAACATTCCAAAGTAATTCACACAATCAAACAAAATTTAAAACCATGACCTGAGGAGATATTCAGAAAGATGGTTAAAAGCTTGAACAAAAAGGTATGTTTAAAGAAACATCTTAAAAGAGGAGAAAGGCAGAGACAAAAATTAGGCCAAATCAGTTGAAGGAATGGCCTCCAGTGGTGGAAACAATTAAGATCAGTAAAAAAGGAGGATCTAGAAAAATGTAGAAATCTCAGGAGAGTTGTATGGCTTGAGAAGGTTGCAGAAATAGTGAGTGTCTGATCCAGGAGAAATTTAAAATCGTGACTGAGAATATTAAATTTGAAACATTAATGGATTGGGAACAAATGACAGTCAGTGATCACAGGCGTGATGGGAAGATGACCTTCTTAGTATATAGTTCAAGTTCAGTCTGGGCAAATTCTGACATTTAATTCAATAATTTTAGCAATTTATGGACTGACAGCAGAAAAATAGCTTTAAACTATCGTATTATGGTAAAAGACCGACTGACTTACTACTGACCTTCAGGAAAGGAAACACGTCATCATTATCCAGTTTGGTCTCATACTATTCCAGCCTCTGACAATATTGATGATCCTTAACTGGTCTCAGAGCAAGTATCAACAGGCCCTAAATGGCATTGTACCAATGTCAGCCCATAATTTAAGACAATTTTTTAAAAATAGATTTTAATCAATTTCACTGGTATGTTAAGTAAAACATCTGTAGACGAATGTAAGTCAATTGCAAAAGGAAAGGTGTAGCCAATGAATACATGAGGCTAGTGAGTACTGTAATTGAGAAAAGTCCATTAAAGAAAGGAATGTCTCCCCGAGTTTTCTCCCACTTACAGGAATAAAAGGACTAGAATACCTGGAAACTTGACAATCTTGGTGTCAATCACACATGATGAGGATGAAGGGAAATCCGAACAGTTTACCATAAGATCATAAGACATATGAGCAGAATTGGGCCATTTGGCCTATTGCATCTTCTCCGCCATTTGATCATAGCTGATATGTTTCTGAACCCCATTCCCCTGTCTTCTTCTTGTGGCCTGATCCACTTACCAAACAAGAACTGTATATCTCTGTTTTAAATACACTCAATGACTTGGCCTCCACAGCCCTCTGTGGCAATGAGTTCCATAAATTAACCATCCTTTGGCTGAAGAAATTCCTCTTCATTTCAGTTCTAAAAGTTTGTTCCTTCACTGTTAGGCTATGCCCTCAGGTCCTTGTCTCTCCTACCAGTGGAAACATCGTCTTCGCTCTGTCCAGGCCCCACAGTATTCTGTAAGTTTCAATCTGATCCCCCACACCCCCATCCTTCTAAACTCTACTGAGTACAGATCCAGAATCCTCAACTGCTCCTCAGATAACAAGCCCTCCATTCTTGTAAACCTTTTCCGATCTCCTTACAATGCCAGCACATCCTTCCTTAGATATGGGGTCCAAACAGCTCAGAATATTCTAAATGCAGTCTGACCAGATTTTAGCCTTCTTGGAATGAACACTAATATTGTATTTGCCTGCTCAACTGCACATGCATGTCAACCCAAATAGCATCCTGAACTAGTGACTCCCAAATCCTTTTGTGCTTCAGATTTCCAAAGCCTCTCTCAGTATAAAAAAAGTCTGTGCCTCTATTCTCACACTTTCCAACATTTTATTCCATCTTCAACTTCTTTGCCCACTCTCCTAGCCTGTCCAGGTGCATCTGCCCCCTCCCACTTCCTCAACACTAACTGTCCCTCCACCTATCGTTGTGCCATCTGCAAACTTAGCAACAATGCCCACAGTTCCTTCAACCAGATCATTAATGTATTAGATGAATAGTTGTGGTCCCAAAACAGACCCTTACAGAACTCCCCTAGTCACCTGCTGCCATTCTGAAAAAGACCCCTTCATCCCCACTCTCTGCCTTCTGCCAGTCAGCTAATTCTCTATGCACGTCAGTATCTTTCTCCTCACACTCATTTCTCACGGGAATTGTAGTCATTGACAGAAATCAAATAAACTGGCAAAAATGCCAAGGTCCTACGGCCTTCTGGGTATGACCAGACCTCTAAGTACAGACACAATGGGCAAGGACCTATTTTAAGTTGACTGAGTGGAAGTTGTCAAATAGGAAAATTCCAAATAGACCGCAAGTTCTTAAGCACCTCGTGACAATCCCAATGACTGGCATTTGCAATCAGACTTTCACGTTATAAAATATCCTAAGGCACAAATCCAAAGACTCTGTGAAAGAGCAATAACCTCACAATTTCATGCAAGGCTTATCCACCCACACCAGTCTCATGCAAAGCAACTAAACACAAAATGTTAACCTTGGTACAAATCAAAATGTAATCTCCAATGTGGCACAGAAGACTCCCAGTGAATTGCTGGACAATACTTGTTGCTGCCCAAGGGTCATCTGAGTGCAAAGTGCTGATGCTAAATATTGACTGCTTCTCTCTCAAATTGGCCAATTGGCATCCATCCGCATTAGCTAAAAGTATGTCATTAGCATGAAGCCTTCATGAACCGATATTGTTTTATGTGACTTTTACTTGAAGAGCAAGTCTGTAGTTTGATCGTTACAGTCATATTTTGGAAGATTTTGCTTCTCGTGTTGATTCTCTGAAACAATCGATGTCCCCATCAAGTAAGCTAGACAGATGTCACTGAAGATTTAACCTATTAAAGGCACTCTGAGCTCCTGACCTTTTAAAGAGACATTATTAGATCAGGGAGAGTTGATTGAGAAAAGAATTGATCCAGATATTGAACACAGAGAAATATTTATTGTGGCGATATAACATGGCTTTAATTAAAATTAGAGATTGGAGACGATGATGCAAAATTAATGACTTTCAAACAAGATTCAGAATTAGATTTTGTTTCTCGCTAATCAAGTACTGAATGTGCGATACGAACTCCCACAATAACTTCTAAGCACTGTCAGTTGAAATTGTATCCTGTCCAATAGTTACCTGTCAATCATGTCATTTAAACAGATTATGTGTCCATTAGGACATTGCTGTTTGTGCAAGCTTACTTTGTGCAAATTGACTGCTACTTTTATTACATGGCAACAGTGACACACTTCAAATTAACTGTAAAGTATTTTAGAACATTCTGAGGTTGTGAAGGGAGGTATAAAGGCAGGTTTCTCGTTTCTTATCAGTTTGGAAATGGAATTCAAGGTACTCTCATTCAAAATGAGGTCACTTCTACAGAACAGGAAGGGCAATGCTTTGCTTATGTTAAGTTAGTGGCTATTGCTCAATGGAGTCTTGATCACAGAATTATATGGCACAGGAGAAGGGCATTCAGCCTACTGCGCTTGCATTGGCTCTAGTTTCTAGCAGTCCTGAAGAAGGGCTCATGCCCGAAACGTCGATTCTCCTGCTCCTTGGATGCTGCCTGACCTGCTGCGCTTTTCCAGCAATACATTTTCAGCTCTTGTTTCTAGTGCCAATTTCCTGCCTTTCCCCATTTTCCTGCACATCATTACTATTCAAATAACATCCAATACCCTCTTGAATGCCTCAGTTGAACCTGCCTCCATCACTTTCCAGACATTGCAGTCCACACCCTAACTTCTTACTGTTTGAAAAATAATTTTTTTCACATCACCCTTCCCGCATATGCGCATCACTTTACATCAATACTGACTCATACTTATTTCCTTTGCAAATGGAAACAGCTTCAACATATCTACAGTGTCCAGTCTGCTCATGATTCTGAAAACCTCAATCAGATCTCCTCTCAGCTTTCTTCTCTCCAGTCCAACTTCTTCAATCTGTCCTTACAGGTGAAGCTTTTCAAACCTGGAACCATGTTGTAAATTGCTCTGCACACTCTCCAATGCATTTGCATCTTTTCTATAACATGCTGTCCACAATTGTACATAATACTCCAGGTGAGGTCTAACAAGTGTCTTATGGATGTAAATTTGTTTGCTGAGCTGGAAGGTTCATTTTCAGATGTTTCGTCACCATACTAGGTAACATCTTCAGTGAGCCTCTGGACGAAGCACTGCTGGTGTTTTCTGCTTTCTATTTATATGATTGGGTTTCCTTGGGTTGATGATGTCATTTCCTGTGGTGACATCATTTCCTATGGTGATGCCATTTCCTGTTCTTTTCCTCAGGGGTGGTAAATGGGATCCAAGTCAATGTGTTTATTGACAGAGTTCATGTATCTGGTGGCTAGTTTTCTGCCTGTTTGTCCAATGTTGGATACCACAAGGGTCAGCATGAGGTCCACAGCTGTACACAATTTTTATAAATGATTTGGATGTTGTGACCATAGAGTCATATAGCACGGAAACAGGCCCTTTGGTCCAACACATCCATGCCCACCAGGTTTTCTCAACTGAACTAGTGCCTTTAGCATGCATTTGCCCCCTAAATCTCTATACCATTCCTATTCATGTCTCTTAATGTCTTTAAAATGTTATAATACCACTCACCTCTACACTTCCTCTGGCAGCTTATCTCAAATATGCACCACCCTATGTGCGAAAATGTTGCTCCTTAGGTCCCTTCTAAATCTTTCCCCTCTCATCTTAAACCTATGCCCTCTAGTTTTGGACTTCCCTGGTCTGGGGAAAAGACCTTGGCTATTCATCTTATCTATGCCTGCCATGATTTTATAAACCTTTATACAGGTCATCCCTCTGCCTCCTTTGCTTCAGTGAATATAGTCCCAGCCTATCCATTTAACTCAAACGATCCAATATTGGTAACATTCTTCTAAATCTTTTCTGCACCTTTTCCAGTTTAATAACATTCTTCCTTTTGCAGGGCAACCATAATTGTACTCCAAAATGGCCTCACCAATGTCTTGTACAACCATCACATGACATCCCAACTCCTTTACTCAATGCTCTGACCAATGATGCAAGCGTGCCAAATGCCTTCTTCACTAGCCTGTCTAGCTATGATGCCATTTTCAACGAACTATGTACCTGTATCCTACAGCAACAACATTCCCAAGGGCCCTTCCATTAACTGTATAAGTCTTGTCCTGGTTTGTCTTACCAAAATGCAACACCTTGCATTGGTCTAAATTAAAGTCCATCTGCCACTCCTCTGTTGTGCGGAGGATTCAAAGAGGCTTCAAAAAGATTTTGACAGGCTAAGAGAATGGGTTGGAATAAAATAGATGGAATATAATGTGAATCAATGAGAAATTATTCACTTTGCTTGAAAAAAAGAGAAGCAAAATATTTCTTATATGGTGAGTCATTGGGGAGTGTGCGTGTTTGGGAGCTTACAGCTCAAAGGCCTCAACATGAGTTGAGATGGGCTGAGTGCTGGCCAGTGAGACTAGATTGGGTTGGGATATCTGGTCGGCATAGACAAGTTGGATAGAAGGGTCTGTTTCCGTGCTGTACATCTCTATGACTCTATGAGTTCACCAGCATTAAAATTTCCCCACCCTCAACCCATATCCTCTTCACCTGCCTGATCTGACCTTAATTGTCCATCTTCCTTCTCACTTATCCCCTCCACCATTCCCACTGACCAATCACAATAACCTCCTACATCCACTTATCACCATCCCGCCCATCTTTCCCTCAGTCCTAACCCCTCCCTCTATTTATTTTTGAGCTCCCTTCCCTTCCACATCTGAGGAAGGATCCTGAGTAGAGACTTCGACTTTCATACTTCTCAGTTGCTGTCTGATCTACTGTACCTTTCCACTAATCTACTCTGATTTCCAGCATCTGCAGTCTCCAAGTTCCTTAAAACTTTTTGTTTTGCCAAGCTCCATATCGTTTGCATATCTTCTTAAATTGTGATTGTAACACTTGTGTGAAAATGTCTGGGGATATTTTCTTACATTAAAACTATTACAGGTTGTACCTCGGTCATCAGGAGTAGGGGAGGTCACATTGTCGGAATCAATTCAGGAAATTTTGAGCTGCACCAGATGCATTTGTTCCTGTGCGACGTTGAAGCATCTAATGTTTACCCAGCTGTAAACAACAACATACATATTTTTACTGTACAGTCTAAACCGGTGGAGAAGAGGTTTTGGGGGGCCGAGTGAAAGCACTTCAAAACAAATGCGCGTGCAGACTGGGTCGATGTACACGATGACCTTGTGACATGAACCGTAACTTGGATCAAAACCGGGAACTGGATCCAGCCGGCAGGTACCGGATTAGGTAGCTACCAACCGTTTTCGATGCAAATTATTATTGTTGTAATTTTTAACTATTCAGTCACAATATTAACTTGCTCTCTGTTATTCGACCTCAAAAACACTTCATAACCTCCCTCTTACTTCAAAAAAACCTTTCTGAAAATACGTTTTTTTAATGCTGAAAAGCCTCCTTTTTAGCCCAAATTTCGTGCTTGTTTAATCCAGAATTCACTGTGTTTTCAGAGACCGCTTGTTATATAAGAATTGAAAGGATATTTGTCTCTGACAGTTTGCTGTGATGGCGAGGAAGGGGTAGACTGCAAACACTATCAAGAGGGACGACGCAGACTTTGAGCCAAGGTCCTTTATGAAACCTCAAAAGCATTCAGGGACTTTTTCAAAAAAAACAACATTCTGAATAATCGTGGCAAACTGCAAATTGTTTAGATGAAAGGTTTTTTTTCCCAACAAAGCTTTAAATTTATAGCATTCCCTGCCCTTTGCAGACACAGTGAAAAGTGGGGAATCACATGGAGATCAGGGACCCAGTATTATCAGTCTTTGTAGGAGCTAATCCATCAGCGGTTGGTGCTAACTTTATTTCAGGACTGCATGGATCACACGGGGGAATATAACAATAAAACATTATGCTAGACTATCTATCAAATTCCTGTCCCTTTCTTCCTATGAATCACCATAATTTTTCCCTGAGCTACGCACATACAGATTGGATTTTTGTGATAATTTGATGATCATTTTATGTAGTAATTATTAGTGCTAATTGATATGTTTGTAATTAGCAAGTGGCAATAAATTGTACTCACATGTTGACAGTAGCTCTTTGCTATTTTACATCACCCCCACTACAGTTCTCCCAAAACCATTCCGTCTGTGGTAAAACATAACTTTTACCACAGTCTTTCCAGATATTATTTAGAATATACAACACAAGAATGTGCCATTTGGCCCATGCTAATGCTGGTGCCCCCTTAAGAGTTCTTCCCACTACACTCCCTCTCATGTTATCGGTATAAATTATAGTTCTGTCTCCTGTGAGCGATTGTCAAGCTTCCCTTTTTACTTTGTGGTTTCATCTCACCACTGTCTGGGTAAAGATTCTGTCCACAGCCCAAAATGTACGCACTCTGACAGCAGTTGGTGGACTGCCATGACAACACAGGTTGTTGACAAGAAGGTATTGGCGATGGGACGGGAGGTAATTAATACCTGGGACGTTGGCTCCCTGCTGGACGGTGAGAGCTTGGCTGTTGGCAGTGACTTTGCATCAGGCTCCTGGGGCCAGGTGAGGTGAAGGCGGTTCCAGGCCGGGCTTCCTCTCCGACACCCTGACACTTCCCTGGGCCCAGTGTGGGACATCATTGAGAAGGGTGGGGGTTGGGGGGGGGGTCCTCCCAACCCCATTGGGATTAGCTAGACTCCCCCAACCCCTTTTAACTCACTCTGACAGACCCTCTTCCCCAGCCTCTGACCTCCCCAGTCTCTTTCCCCCCCAAGTCTGTGATCTCCCTCCCACAGGCTCATCCTTCTCCCTTAATCTCTGACCACTCTCCCCCAGCCTCTCTCACCTCCCACCCCCACCAAGACCTTGACTCCATGTCTACCCCAGTCTCTGATCCCATCTCCCCTGTCAAGACTCTGACCCATTGTGTTGAACAGAGGAACCATTGAGGGTTCAAAGGGTATAGCACATATTCTGGTTAGGGGCCAAACCACTCAGAGTTAGCACTACTAAGTTGGATGAATTCTCAAGGACATGGAAATAGTCTGCAGCAGCTGGAAAAGGGAACTAGTCAGATGGAAAAGTTAAGATGACCTCATCCTCTCCATTCTTGCTGTCAGAGATGCATTTGTCCATGACAGTATCGATAGGAGTGATCACCAGTGTCCTTCACATCGAGGATACCCTCTATTGTGTCATGTGGCACTATCAACGTGCTAAATGGGATAGACTTCAAAGAGATCTAGCAATTCAAACCTGGATAAAACTGTGGGCCATCAGTACCAAAAGAATTGCACTCCACTACAGTCTGCAACCTCATGGCCTTTATATCCCATATTGAATATCAACCCAGGTTCAATGAAGAGTGAAAGATAGCATGTCAGAAGCAGCACCAGCCATACTGAAAAATAATGTGAAAAGTCGTGAAGTTACAGAAAATGACTACTTGTGTGGCTATCCAATTAGATCAATTGGATATGATCTAATTTCTGCAGTTCTGCCACATCCAGTCATGAACAGTTTCACTCCTGCCCTGGCGTAGTTTGTGAAGTCTCTGAGGTCCGAGAGTTTGTATTGGAGTTTTGTAGAAATTTAGACTATCAGAAATGAAAGGAGTTCAAATCATCCGAACTCTGACAAAGTCTTAAAATCGTTTCAGCAGTTCAAGAAGGAAGACAGGGAAAAATTGGTTTAGTAAGAAATTAAAAGTTTAAGATAGAAATGATATTTCTCTAGGTATCTGAAGAGAATATTGATGAGAAACAACATAAATGATAAAGATTTATCCTAAGTTCTTTTAAAATTGACAGATACACAAACCTACTGCAAAATATTCAGCTTTATGGTCTGTTAAGCCAGATTTAATATCACTTTTATACTTACCTCACAGTCAGCAGATTCTTGGTTCAAGTCCCACTCCAGGACATGAGCAGGAAAATCAAGGCTGGTAGTCCAGTACAACACTAAAAAAAAATGCTGCAATGCCAAAGGTCAAAGTATTAAACCAAGATATTGCCTGCACTCTTAGGTGAAATCGAAAGGATCTTACAGTGTTATTCAAAGAACAGCAGAGTGTCCTGGCCAAAACTTTTCCTACAACACAAAAAAGAATTGGATATCATCTCAGTGCTGTTTGTAGGAGGTTTCTATGTGCAAATTGACATTTCCTACATTCCAACTGTCACTCTATTTCAAATCTACTTTATTGGCTGTGATATGCTTTGAGACATGCTGTGGTTGTGAAGGACTCTGACCAAAAGCAAGTTTTATTTATTTCTTTCCTCCTCATTTTAAAATAGTTTCATAATTAATAAACCAAAACATTAAAAGATAACAAAAACTGCTTCATTTTTAATGCCCTTAAGATTTTCTTCCCCTGGATGTTTGCTCACAATGGAGAAAACAAGATTAATCTTTAATTCCTCAACACTCTAGGGCAATCCAAGACATTGGGGGACTCTAATATGTAAATATATTTGCCTCTGCAAAATCTGGGTCTCTGATCCATTATAAAAAGTCTGCCCACCTCCAACACCACCACTGTCTTGCTGACCAAACCTATCTAGCTATTCTTCTCAAGAACTCTAGGAAAAAAATAGAAGCCAAATGATCAGTTGCTGTGTGTATTTTTTTATTTCTGGGTAGTAACTGTAGGCACGACAGGGAGTGTTGTAGTGAACAACATGAAGCCTTATGATGGATCACTGGTGGTGCTTTATTTTGTGTCTGTAATTACAGAGGCATAACAGTCTTTATCAATCAGTCAAAGCAATTTGAAGAGGAATTAAACACTGGTGGATACAACTACAGCATAGCTGAAGCATACCTAAGCTTTCCTTCACTCTGACTTCTTCACCTAGGTGAATTACAGACAAGATTAATATTTGATATTGATAAGTTATGGGCCCAATAGCCATTGTGTTTCAGTTGGTAACAAATTCTCTTCATCTTTCTGTATGAAGTTCAGCTGAGCCCAATACTATAACAATTCAGAAATAGAACTGGAGTTTGTGTCAGGAAGTTCAGTCCAATCCAATGGAAAATCTTGATGTGACTACAGTGTTTTATCCACGTATACTAACGTTGCCTCATGCACCATACAAGTCAATGCATTTCATAAGTGATTGTTTATTTACATATCTACTGCTTTGTAGTGTAAATATTATCATTTTTAAAATCGGAATTTGAAATTCTGAAAGTAAAATTAATAGACATTTCTGAAGTAGCTTCTTGGGCAGATGTTTACAAATATTTTCTAATCAACGTGTTTAAAAGTTATTACGTACTCTTGGAGCACATAAGACTTGAACCCAGACCTCCTGGCTCAGAGGTAGGGACACTACCACTGTGTCCCTAGAAACCCTAGAATTTTAATTCCTGTGGGGAGTTGGGTTATAGGTGTGGGAAGGAATTGAATTCCCTGGATTTTATGCGAGTTGAAATCCCAAATTCAGCCTGCCTTCCTTTGCATTTCACCTGTACAGAATTGAAGCCAAGTGAGGAACTCCATTCCAACCATTTGGTAAGTAACTAAAACGCCCAAGAAGACAATTAAAAACTGCTGTAGACCTCAATTCAGGGTATCCCAACCAGTACACTTGACTCTCAAACTGCCAGTAATGCACAAGGTAGACAAGCAGGAGGCTGGGAGAACACAGCAAGCCAGGTAGCAACAGGAGGTGGAGAAAACGACATTTCGGGTGTAAACCTGCTTCAGGACTGGGGATGGGTGTGAAGGGAGCTGCAGATAAAGAGGGTACAGAGGGGGCAGGATGGTGAGGTGGGGATTGACGGAGAAGGTAAAGGGTACAACCTGGTTGGGTGATAGGAGGGCTGAATCAGATAGGTGGCTGAGAGGAATGGAAGAGAGGGGGTGGGCTGGGAAGGGAGGTTATTTGAAATTGGAAAACTCAATGTTGAGTCCTCGGGGCTGTATGCTGCCCAAGTGGAGGATGAAGTGTTGTCCTGACTCCCTTCCCAGCCCCTCCCCTCCCTTTGATACCTGTCAGCCACCTACTGGATTCATCCTTCCCATTGACCAATTAGGTTATACCCTCTACCTGTCACCGCCTATCCACACCTCCCTGGCCCTCACCCCCTTTATCTGCAACTCCCCTTACACCAACCTCAGTCCTGAAGAAGTATTACACCCAAAATGTCAACTTTTCCACCTGATGCTGTCTGGCTTGCTGTGTTCTCCCAGCCTTTTACTTGCCTACCTTGGATTCCAGCATCTGCAGCTCTTTTTGTCTCTAATCAAGTAATATACAAGGGTCAACCAAGGCATATGTACACAGAAAGAACTTCTTCATTGAAAATAACATGCCAAGAAGGCTTTGATCAGTGAAAGTAAAGAGCCCCAGCCATGGTCAGGTGTGAAGGTGCTGCTCAAAGCATTTCTTCTCTTGAAGAGTGCTAGCACTACTTAAGAGGCAATTTCGTGACTTAGCAGAAGCAATTTCATTAATCTAGCATTTCAACATCTTCAGCTGCATATTTTGCTGCCATCTTTTGTCACAGGTTTGGAGTAGTTCATGCAGCACAACATTGCCTGTTTGATGTGGGTTAGGACGAAAACACCCACATACCTGAGACAGAAGCAAGACCAGTAGTAACAACATTCTCCTTAGCCAGATACCAATCCAGAAAGCATGGAAACCGAAATCCAGCTGGAAGTTGACAAGGTCCCCATCTTTGTAGCAATAAAGGTGCTTGGACTTAGACTACCTTGAGGAACTGTTACTGTCATGACTGACTTACGACAATCAAATTCATCTTCCTTTTATGTTATGTATGACTCCAACCAGTGAACAGTTTTCTGCGATTCCTACTTACTCTAGATTTGCTAGGGTTCCTTGATTGTACGTTTAGTCAACTGCTTTGTTACATTTAAGAATAGTCTGAAGTAAGGACTCTCATTTGATTCAGATGTAATGTAACTAGCTATTAAGTCCAATGTAATAAATTTATTCCGTTTAAGGACTGAGTCTTTCAACTGAAGACTTCATGTGGACATCCTTCTCCAATTGGTATTAACATTCAAATCAGAAGGAATGGTGGCAGTGAATCTACATAAGGCATCTCAGATGGTTCCAGTTGCCATGATTACAACACCACTGTGGCCCAGCTGGTATATGAAAACAAATATGAGAATGTAACAAAGAGGGATTGAGTGCAATACAGAGATCTGCTATGTAGAAGCATGCTGGCAAAATCATTTTCTGAGGTCTGGCACCTGTAAGTTCAAAAGTACTTGCCTGTCTGCAGCACTGACTCTAGGAGGGCCATCATACTTTATCACATGTATAGGGTCTAACTAGTCTTATAAGTAATGCTTATTGAGTACAAGATAGCTTCTCTTTATTCTGTCAAACACTTTTTTCATTTACGGCATACACACGATACACACATTCTCTTAGAGTCTGGTAGATCTTCTGCCTCTTAACTTATATCTTAGCATAATCATGTCTCACTGATCTCATGATCTCATCAATAGGTATTCTGCTGAAAACTTATTCCTCTACATACATCATGTTCATTTCTTGGGCAATTTCATCCATACCTGCTCAGAGGTTGCTAACTTCCTCCCATCCTGCGGGGAGTTCATGTTGCTACGGTCCCTTGGATCTGTGGTTGAACGTCCTAGGAAGAGTGATGGACTTATGAAGTAACCTTTTCAGATCTCCCAAAAATTCCTGTGATTTCTGCAAGTGCTGATGATCAATGTGATCCATGTCATGGTCCATTTAATCAGAAGTCTTTCCTTAGACAGAAGGAATGTGTCATCCCAGGCATCCTCTCTGGTCAGACAACCTGGAGCTTGGGTGCTAATGCTGTGGGTGAAAAAAATATCAAAAGTCTGTTCATTCATCTTCCTGACTGCCAAGTGGTTTGAGCCATTCCAGTCTGGGCTAAGTTAATAACATTTCATCCTAGATTTTAGTCCAGTAGTGATGAGTTGGTTTTCTGCTTTATTGAAGATAATACACACCAAGATGCATCAGACCCACATCCTATTCTGTCTCCCAGCAACATGTCCAGACCCACACCCCACTCTTACCCATATCCCCACCAATACTTCCAGATTCGTATTCCTCTCTCTACATCCCTGCAACCCACATCCTGCATTTACGCCTCCAACTGAAATTCTGCTGCCCTCCCTCCTGACCCATACCTTCCTCTATTCCCCACCCCAACCCACATCCCACCCTTGGCTCCTCAACTCACATCCCATTGTCACACAATCTTGACTGACATCCTGCTGTCCTCACAACCCACTCTTCCCCACCCCCAGATCTATAACTCACTCTCTGCTCTCTGACTCACATGTCATTCTCCCACAATCCCAACCAATATCCCACTCTCCTCTCCTACCCAGACTCACATTGCACCTCTCCCCATCCCACATTTGACTCTCATCTAAACGTGTCTTCATCCCAATCTCCCCTAAACCTGTCACCATTCTTCTGCCCTTGCTCCAGAATAATTGACATCCTGTTCTTCCTTTTTGCTAGCCACAACCCCCCACACCAGCTCCTTCTACCATCTGACCTCTATTCCCCCTCTGGATCAAAATAATTTTATTTTTGACTCTAATGGCAGATTCTAAAACAAGTTGTCAGGAATAATCCAGTCTCTTTACTCTCTCTAGTTCTTTTGTCACTTAACACACTGCTCACATTTGAGTATAGGAGCTGAAACATCATGTTGTAGCTTAACAGGACAAAAATTTCACTTTAGAAATCTGCATACAATTCTGGTTGCCCTTGTATAGGGAGAATGTTGTTAAAGTTGAGAGGATACAGAAAAGACTTACAAGGATGTTGCCTGAACTGGTGCGTTTGAATTATGGGGAGATACTGAATAGGCTGGGGCTTTTGTCCCTAGAGCATCAGAAGCTGAGGGATGACCTTATAGAAGTTTATAAAATAATGAAGGGGATGGATAGGGTGAATAGCCCAGTTCATTTTCCTGGGTGGGGGAGTCTAAAACTAGAGGACACAGAGTTAAGTACAGAAAAGGCTTACAAGGATGTTGCTGGGACTAGTGGGTTTGAGTTATGGGGAGAGACTGAATAGGCTGGGGCTTTTATCCCTGGAGCATCAGAAGCTGAGGGGTGACCTTACGGAAGTTTATAAAATAATGAAGGGGGTGGATAGGGTGAATAGCCCAGTTCATTTTCCAGGATGGGGAAGTCTAAAACTAGAGGACACAGGTTTCAGGTGATGGGAAAGATTTGAAAAAGAGCTGAAGGGTAACTTTTTCACACAGATGATGGTGCAAATATGGAATGAGCTGCCAGAGGAAATGGTATAGGTGAGTACAATTATAACATTTAAAAGGCATCTGGATAGATTTATGAATTGGAAAGGTTTAGAGGGAAATGGGCCAAGTAGTTGCAAATAGAACTAGATCAGACGGGATGTCTGTTTAGCTCGAACAAATTGGACCAAAGGATCTGTTTCCATGCTGTATGACTGTATGATGAGTATGAATAGGACGGGTTTGGAAGGATATGGGCCAAGTACTGGCAAATGGACAAGATTAATTTAGGATATCTGGTCGGCATGGCCAAGTTGGTCAAAAGGGTCTGTTTCCATGCTGTATAACTATATGACTCAATAAGGCAATACTATAATATTGCAGCTGTCTGAAAGCAATGTGGTAATAATTAAGTACTTTTACTTCCCCAAAACACATGAATATTCCATCGAAGAAGAACAAAACAATATATTGAAGACGTTGGGAGCATAACTCTACAATATGCTTCTCCCATCTGTGGCCACCTGGTTTTGAGTTAATATGCGAGTGTCCAACATAATGCACTTCCTCACACTCAGCTATTCAGAAACTAGCAAGTCATAGAGTCACAGAGCTGTACAGCATGACAACAGACCCTTTGGTCCAACTTGTCCATATCCAGTGTTTCTGTTATTTATAAAATTTGCAACTAAAGAAACTGGCCACTTGCAGCCTAAACTAGTCTGTGCTAGTGTGTACGCCTGACCACACAGGATTCCTCCTACCCTAATTCATCTCACCTGAACAGCAAATATGATGGGCAGGCAAAATTATCTGTGTTATAATAATAATGGAGAAGTCAGACCCCAGTATGTAACCTGGCTTGATAAATCATGAGCTATATCTTTCCTTTTGGTTACTATGGAGGACAATCATTGGCCATATTCATAAAAGCTGCCAACATAATTTTAACAAAGATAATAAAGATTAATAAACGTAATGTACCTTTAACATAAAGGTCTGTTGCAGAGAAAAACAATATATCTTACACGAGGCAAGAACAGTCTGAATGATCTAATAACAACTATCAGAAAGAACAATTCATCCCTTTCATTTGAGCTCCACCCTTGCAGACACTCTAACCTAAGTGAAGAGTCGCCATATCTCTACTCCTGAAAGCTTCCTGCTCAGCTGGCACAGCTGTAATCAGTTTTCTTTCAGCAATTTTCTTTTATTGTATTAATTTAATACTATTTTCTTTGATTAAAATCTGTCCCTGAGACCCTAAAAACAAGCTGGTACTTCAGCTGAGTTATCAGTTAACATGAGTTCCATGGACTCATGTCCTCAACAGCCTCATTGGATGTCTTCCTCTCTGACACCCTTACAGCCTTTTGCTTCCGGAGCATTCTTCCAACTGACTTGTAAGCTTTTCACAAATTATCTCCAGCACTAACTGCTGAGAGACTGCTACTTACATCACCTCTGCTGTTATGCTTTGTTCCCTGCATGTACTGCAATTGGCTCCTCTTACTCCCCTCTGTCTATTGGGAGTAAACCCAAGTCAGCAAATATGCTAGCAATTATTTCCCCAGGTAGCTTGCTGGTCATTTAGCAGACATCACATGATAATTGTTGTTTTAACTCAATGCTCAAGGTAACCTTTTGAAAAAAAAGTCAGACCTTCACAGAACTGCAAACTAAAATCCATTTATCATCCTTTAGGACCCAAGCTCCCAATTGACAATAATATGTTATGAGCCATCATCATTAACAGGACAAGAATTATGCACCTTTGCATTCCTTCTCCCTTGGTTACATTGCTATTTGTCTCAGCTACTTTGTCACCTTCCTACATAAGGAAACCACTCACGACTATCCTATTCATTAAATATATTTATGCTCCAAAGTAGTGGATGCCCTCAAAATGCCCTTGAATACCTTTTCTGAAACTTCTTTCCAATGAGACCCTTCATAATTTGAAGGATGTCCATTATGGAACTTATCATCCTTCTCTTTTTCATGGGAAATTTAGCCTTTTGTGATAGTTACAACCAGAGTGTTCTAATGGCATCTTTGTCAATTATATTTGTACATCCTCCAGTGTCTATGTCTGCTTTGTGCTATGGACACTGGAAATATGCACAGTACTCCATATGTGATCTAACTAAGGGATATGGGGACCAGAGTAGTACACAGTGTTCTCTGTATGGCACGTGAATTTCTTTGTATAGTGCAATCATGGAAGAAGAGTAGAGTCAATATAAGATTGAGAAATAGAGACCCTTGCAGAATTTTCTACAAGACATAGCACAATACACTTCATCAACCACTTCTGTGGAACAAAGTGACTGAGACCTTGGATGGTAAGATGGGAGGAACTTAAAGGGCTGATGCAACATCTCCTGTACTTGCATGGAAAGGGGTCCAGGAGATCTTCCAGAAGCTGGGCTTTCTATGGCTGCCCTCTCCCAGCATCACCTTTATCTCTAATTGATGCACTTAAAAGGACAATTTCTCCTCATGCTGGAAGTGTCAGATGTTAGTTCAATTCTCAATTGTGGCAGATAGTGTAATTTGAATTCAATTAAAATCTAGAATTATAAAGAACCTGTCTAATGGTGACTATGGATCCATTATGGATTTTCGTAAAGAAAATCATCAGGCAGATGCAATCCTTACCTAATCTGGCCCATATGTGACTCCAGATCTACAACAATTTGCTTGACTCTTAACTTCCCTTTAAAATGGCCTGGCAAGGCACTCTATTCAAGGGCAATTAGGGATAGACAATAAATGTTGACATTTATTCCCAGTTCCCATGAGCAAGTTGAAATAAACAATCAGCATGCTTTTCTTATGCTGTATAAAATAGTACCTGTATACCTTTTGTTGAAGTTTACTTCTTGCTTCCTAGCTCTTATGAGTTCAAGATGAAAAGTTTCAACTTCTTGTCTCCTTTTAGCAATGTTGTCGTTCTTTACTATATTTATTCCTCATTATTGCTTCCTTGGCCTCTTTCTCAAAGGGACCCAAGTGCACTTTGGCCTCTTTCTTCCTTTTCATAAATATAAAGAAATTCTTGCTGTACATTTTGATATTGTACATTTTTATACTACAGAATAGCTTATCCTCAAAATTTATTTTCTCCCTTTTCTTGATTATCTTTTATTAGTTTTTAAAACTACCTTAGTCTTCTGATTTACTACTAATCTTTACCTCATTCTATATTTTCTCCTTAAATTTAATAAATCCTTAACTTTCATGGTTAACCCACCATTGGTTTATCCCCTTCCTAGAATTCTCTTTTTTTACTGAGATATATCTTTGCTGTGAGTTAACTATTTTATTAAACATCATTTCTGCTCTATTACTTTCCTACTTCATTTTAGTCAACTCTGCCCTCATTCCTTTGAAATTAATCTTCTTTAAAATTAGCAGTTGTTTCTCATTCTTGAACTAAATGCTAAGTTCTGTTATGGTTTCCGTTACCTTGGGGATCATTTTCTCAACCTGCCTTATTAAACATTACTAGATCCTGATCTCCTATCTCCTCAATATACTGTTCAAGAAAAATGTCTTAATACAAAATGAATTCTCCCTTATAGACACCTCTGCCAGTTTGATTTTTACAACATACATGATGATTAAATTGTTTTCTATTATGCTAGGTCTTTCCATAAAGCTACTGTTACCAGGCTTACTCTTAACAATGTCATTTTCTCCTTGTTATTTTTTACATTCAACCTAATGGATCCTATATTTACTGATCCAAGATTCTTTATTGCTATTGTACTTATTCCATCTCATTCTAACAAAGCTACCCCACCACCCTTTCTTTTTGACCATTTGGAATATTTAATCCCCAACTCTGATTTCCTAGTAACTACGTCATCATAAGATCACACCCATTTACCTTTATTTTGCTATTAATAATTTATTTTGTTCTGAGTACTATGCATACTTAAGTAAAGAGACAGTTATTTTGCATTTTTACCACCTCATCCCCCTAGTTCCTTTGATCCTATTGGCTTCTGTATTTTAATTTTAGTCCACTATACTCCTTCCTGTTTCATTCTGGGTATCTTTACCCAAATAGCTACCAAAAGCACCCACTGATTAATTAAAAGCCCTTTTTTTTAATAAATTTTTTTAGAAACCTTTTTAAATCTTTTACAAAACACCTATATCCAAAAAAGTAATAGCAAAATACAGAAAGATAGAGGCAGTATAACACAATATTATTAATAATGAACTACCTACTATTCTACCAGAACAAACGTATCTAGTTAAACTAAACTACAAACAAATTAACTAAAGATTAAATTAAATGGAATTCAAATTAACTTAAATTATATCTCACTACTTTATTCTATTTCACTCATCACACCTCCACTGAGGCTCCCATCCCTGGGAGCACCAGTCATTGTACCCAAATTCTTTTCTCCCAGCCTCCACCTCCTAGGGCCCCACAGGCTCCCGGACTGGTTTCCATGGCTACACACGACCCTGATCAATATTGCTGATAAGTCTGCATCAATATAATTTAAAAAGGGCTGCCATGTCTTGTAAAACTACTCAGTTTTGTGGTGCACCATATTTGTGAGGTAGTCTTAGGGGAGATGCTCCAACACCAGCCTATGCCACCCCATAAGACCTGGTGGTTTTTCCACTGTCCAATTCATTAAAATGTTCTTCCTTGCGCAGTGGATAAGAATGTTACACAATCTCTTCCTGTGTTCCTCCACAGAGGGCAAATTTGGCAATTCCCGAAGAAGAAATACCGGATCCACTTTAGCTTCAATCTCCAGGATGTCCTTCAACTTCTTTACTATAGCATTCCAGTATCTCTGGATCTTACAACATGACCAGTAGCAGTGTGTGAGAGTACCTATACTAATGTTACATTTGGGACATCCTGGTGACACTCCTCTCTTGAACTTAGCTAGCCTTTCTGGCACCATATGAGCCCTGTGTAAAATCTACAATTACATGGCCTGCACTCTGCTACATGCTGAAATTTTCCTTGCATTTTCCCATATATCTTCCCATACCTTCAATGAGATATCCTCTCCTAGTTCTCGATTCCATGTCCTCCAGAGTCCCTCCACATCTCCTAAGGCATGTCCTTTCTGTAAATGATACAGAGTACTAATTGAAAGAGTGTCCGTACACTGGAGCACTCTTTTCTCCACGTCTGACTTGTAAAACTGATCCAGGAGCATGGTCTTCCTCTGTATATAACACCTTATCTGAAAATACTAGAAAAGGTCCCTATTAGAAAATCCATATTTCTGACATAGCTGGATAAATGACATCAAAACTTCCCCCTTGAATAAATCTCCCAGAAAGGAGATTCCCTTATTCTCCCATAACTTAAAGCCAGAGTCCATTGCCCCAGGCTTAAATCCTTGGGCTCCCACCCATAGGGTGAATTAACCAGTTGCCCTCGTCTTGCCTCATTTCCCTCCAAGCTCTCACTGTATTTAAAATAACTGAAGTCTTACACAGCTTGGTCACGGATTTCATCTTATCCATAAATAATAGATTAACTAGGGGACATCTCGACTGCAATGCTTCAACATCAAGCCAAATTGACTCTGAATTCCCCTGTACCCAGTCACCGACACATGCTAACAGGGCACTTACTTGATATCTCTTCAGGTCTGGAAGATCCACTCCTCCCTCACCCTGCAAAAGCTGTAATTTGATAAATTTAATTGGGGGTGCCTGCGACAGCAAGTACAAAAACCTACCCAACTATTGAGCCTCCGTAATACTCATCTAGGTAGCAACAATGGGAGCATTCTCATGAGGTACAACAGGCGAGGAAGAACATTCATTTTAATCAGGGCTATTCGGCCTAACCATGATAACAGTAATCCTTCTGCAAATCCTGTTTTATCCTCCGCAATAGTTGTACATAGTTAGCTTTATACAGCTGGTGGAAGGCAGGGGGAATTAAAAATTCCCAAATCCAAAAAACCTTTTGACAACCACCGAAATGGGAATTACATTCCATCCTTCAGATCAGGCACCTGCACTAATCCCCCCATTGGTATGGCATCTGATTTTGTAAAGTTGATCCTGCAGCCTGAAAAACTGCCAAATAAATTAATTGTTTGAATCAGTCGAGGTACGGATTCCTCCGGATTGGACAAGAGCAAAAGGACGTTGACAGCATATAGGATGATCTTATGCTCCCCCATTCCCATCACTGGATTTCAAGATCCTTCCTGATAGCCTCAGCTCATGGCTCAATCATCAAGGTAAATAGCAATGGTGAAAGAGGACACCCCTGTCGGCTACTCCGAACAATATTAAAATTATCTGACTTTGCAGCGTTTGTGATGAATGCTGCCTTAGGATCATTATAAAATATCGCCACCCATCTGGCAAAGGTTCCTCCCAGACCAAAGCACTCTAGACCCCAAACAGATGTGGTTATTTTATCCAGTCAAATGCCTTTTCTGCGTCTAGGGACCAACAAACCCAGGATCAATCTTTGCTGGCATATCTGCATTATGTACCCTCTTGATATCGTTGGAGGAGCTATGTCCCTTGACAAAATCCGTCTGATCTTCTTTTATAATATGGAGCAACACCTTTTCCAACCTCAGGACCATCATCTTGGATAGAACTTTAAAATCTACATTCAACAGCGAAATTGGTCTGTATGAAGCACGTTCTTTAGGGTCTTTCCTCTTCTTTAAAATGAGGGAGATATTAGCCTCCCAAAGAGAGGGTGGCACACAATCCTGTACATATGAATAGCTATGCATCCCCAGAAGTGGCTCCACCAACACATTTATTAATTCCTTATAGAATTCACTTGGAAATCCATCTGGCCCCGGTGCTTTGCCACCCTGGAGATGCTTTATTGCTTCCTGCACTTCCTGTACCATCATAGGCACATCCAACAGGAAAACCTGTTCCATGTGTATACTGGGGAGGTCCAGGTTCTCAAAAAAGGTCTGCATTCTCACTGCACCATGTTCGCCTCTCTCTGACAGATACAATTCTGGGAAATATTCCCTAAATCTAACATGGATCTTCTTCAACTCACGGGTAACCATGCCAGCCTTCTCTCTAACAAACTTAATAGATTGGGAAGCATTTTTCTTTCTAACCAGATATGCCAGATATCTACCTGGCTTATCTCCAATAAAAGCCCTTTCTATTATTCAATTTGTCATAAAACTGTTACCAGCAAGGTTCAGGTTAAGCCCATCCCACCCAAACACCTTTTCACCTCGGTACTGGTGCCAATGCCTCATGAATTAAAATCCATTCCTTCCACACAAATTTTGAGCTATTCCTTGACTTTATTTACCCTATGCCAGTTTGCCTGTTGCTCAGGTGGTAATCCCAATCTCTTGGATGTTCTGCTTTTTTATTTAGCTCCTAACTGTTAAAATTATTTCAGTACAATCTGCTTTCTTGTACTATTAGTGTTATTGGTACCAATGTAGATGACAATAATTGGATTTCACCGCTCCCACTCCATGTTTCTCTCCAGCCTGAGGAGATGTCTTTAACCCTGGCACCAGGGAGGCAACACAGCCTTCAGGACTCATGCTTATTACTGCAGACAACAGTATCAATCTTCCTAATTATTTCGTCCCTTACCACTACACATTTCTATTTCCTCATCCCACTTGAATAGCTCTCTGTATCAAATGCCATGATCAGTTTGCTCAGCCTCTCTGCAGTCCCAGCTCTTGTTCTCACAGTTTCCAAGAATCTTCTGGCTTTTGAACTATTACAGGGGCTGAGACTTCTGAAATGCCATCTTCTTGATGTCTATGCATGCTTCACCAGCAGTTACACCCTCCTGTTGTTAAATTACAGTCCAATTTTGAGTTTCTTAATCTGAAGGGAGTGACCACCTCCTGGAGCAAAGTATCCAAATACCCTTTCCCTGATGTGGAGCAATGGCTTCAGCTTGGACTTCAAATCCACAACATGATTCGAAGTTCTTCAAACTGCAAATACTTACCACAGATGTTTTTACGTTGGTGTCCAGCAGCAACACATCCATCCTGCCATCAGTATTGTATTTAATTATTGAATTAATTAGTGTTGTATTCCTGCTTTTTACTTTTGAACAATCTCCCACTCTTTACACTCTATTGTCATTAATTATTTTTACATCAGTATCAATCTTGCGCTTAACAAGCATTTTTAAGAAAAAGAAAGGAAACACACTAGTGACCTGAACTCAAACTAAAGATCTTACTTTAAAAAGTAGAAATATTCACCAATCCTACTTACCAGTCAAATGTTTTTCTCTACACGTGACAATAGTGGTTCATGATGTCACCCTTTTTTGTTGTGACTCAAGTGCCACACTGCACTAAATTGGAACTTATATGTTCCTGAACAAAAGACCTAGCCAAGTAATTTAATAAGGACCCAGTTTCAGCTGCTTCTTAACTAAATTGCTCTTTTGCTTGCAAAAGCTCTGGTTAAAGCTAGCAACTACTAAATTTAAACACTGGCTTTCAGTTTAATGCCAACAATAAACTATGAACTGAATTGGGCTTGTAGACAAAGTAAAAGAAAAATGTGGACTTTCTTAGTCAATGGTACATGCACTCAATCCAAGCTAGAGAGGGTGAAGTGGAGGTGTGGATGAGGTGGAAGCCTGGGTGAGGTGGACGTGTGTGTGGTTGAGTGAGGTGGAGGTGTATGTTTGTCTGTGTGTGTTTCCCTGGTTGGAATCAGCATCCTTCAATTCATATCAAATTGTCCTGACACTGTAGCCTGCAGAGCAGAAGAACAGAAAATAATGAAATATCAATTTATCTTATTTTATTCTGACAAAGAATTCTCAGCTTTTTTGTGTTTTTGGTTGCAAATTCTAACCATGGTTATAATCATACAGAAAAACAGAATGCCTGAGCATGCTGGGGAAAGGTTTGGCTCTGATACGATGCTCTCCAAGGAACACACAGGCGCATTTGCTAATCTGCTTACACAGGACCCAAGAGGCTTAGCCAGATTTATAGATACAATCCGTAGTATTTCTCAGTGGACTATACCTTGATCAGGATCGACTGGCTTGGTTGGGCTGTTCCCTTGGGACTGGCTCTTGTTCTTTCTCCTGGCTATGATTTATTTTCTCATTCTTTCATTCTGCTGAGGCTATCCTTTATTTCTTTAAATTTGATTCATTTACCCCACTCACACTGTCATGGATTATTTTACCTGTCTGGATTTGTTAACTTGATTTTTTTTGTATTAACATTGCTTGAATGCTATGATAGAACAGCTGAAAGCTTCATAAACTGAAAGCTAGAAAAATGTCTCCCTGTCTGGCACTCACTTTAGCAGCTTGGAATGTATGGATGCAAGTGTAACTGTGTCTGGTTCTCTACATGTGTAACTTGTCTACATTTGTTAGTGTGTTTTCTGTGCATGTGTTTGCATTAACTTTGTGTGTGTGTTCCTGTGTTTCTACATTTGATTGCAGAATCAGAGGCACTCATATATGTGTGATTATCTGTTTCTTGTAATCCTGTGTGATGGGTATTTGTGATTGCATGTTGCCTGCACTGTAATTCAGAGATTTTATGCTTAGTCGTTATGGATGATTGTATATGTTGCCAATGTTTCTGTGTGTGATTGTGCATGAGTAATGTGTTTCTGTGCATGCTTCTGTATGTGTGTCTGTGCCTATACGTGTGTGTGTGTGTGTGTGTGTGTGTGTGTATGTATGTGTGTGTGTGTGATTATTTACATGATCTATGTTTCTATGGGATCAATTTTGCTGTCACTTTTGCCCATTTCCTATCTGATGGGAACATTTAAAATCAATTATAGTGAATACTTTCCAAAAGGGAAGACGTTGGATATCGATTTGAAATGCAGTCATAGAGGTAAAGGGGCACTGTGTTCACTGATTGCCCTATCTTGTGAGCACATAGTTGGAAAAATCTGTTAAACAGGATGCCAGTGGGAGTGTGGGAATTCAATATTGTAGGCAAAGCATGTGTTCTAGGGTGATTAATTAAATCTGGGAATAAATTAACATGATTTACAGAGAATACCACTTTGAATAGATTCAAATTGTAGTAAATTAAAAATCTGATATACTTTCTTAATAGATATTAAAATACAAAGTTAAGAGTCAAAAAATAAGACTACTGAGAGATTAATCAAAGATCAAGCTAAGTCCACCTATTGGAAAAACCTAGACCTCAAATAATTCTGTTATACCTGAAATTCTATTCTATTAGCAATGATGTATTACAAACAAATTAATAACTAACAACCAGAAATGTGCAGGCTGTGTCAGGACAGTAAGATATGGGAATTTGAAGATAGTGAGGCTGTTTGAAATTGCCACATCTGCAGGAAATGCTGCTGAATTAAAACAGCTCACAAAGCTTGAATTGGAGACACTGACTCCTAAGGGAGAGAGAGTAATTTCTGGTTAATTTTCTTCAGAGTACAGCCACATCTCAGAGGAAAGCTCAGGTGTAGGAATGGGAATCTGTGACTGTCAGACAGCAGGGCAGAGGGATTGAAGGCAAGATCATTAGTTCTGTCAAACAGGCAGAATATACTTGATTAAAACAAAGAACTGCAGATGCTGAAAGTCTGAAACAAAAATAGAAAGTGCTGGAGAAACTCAGCAGATCGGCTGCATTTGTGGAGAGAAAGCAGAGTTAACGTTTCAGGTCTGTTGACTGTTCTTCAGAATGTACTTGATAACTATCAGCATAAGAAGAAAGATAGGGGAAAGGATGGTTCCAATGCTGAGTGACCGAGGCAGGGCTGTTCATAGATGGAAGGAGCACCATGTGGAAATGTACAAGTTATAGAGGATATTTCATATCCTCTGCAGCCATGTTCAAGGGTTCCTAAGGGTGTGTTAATTACCTGGTGACAGGGTGAAGGATTTCAATGTTCAGGGTGGGAATTTGGAAGGAGTGGAGAAACATGCAGATGCGGCAGTCCATGTCAAAATTAGTGACATTGAGGAAGTAAAGGGAAGATGTGAAGAATTAGGAGCCAAATTAAACAGCAGGATCAAGGATGGTAATGTCATTACATGAGTATTCTAAGTGTTGTAGGAATAATCAGATCGGAAAGGTGAACTTGTTGTTAAAAAGGTGATGCAAGAAGGATGGCTATCATTCCATTGTGCACTGGCCTGAGTGTTTGAAAGGCTAGAGCTGATCCTAGCTGGGTCCAAAGTCCTTCCCAGGAAGAGGTAGCCAAATCAACTTTAATAAGTAACAGGAAAGAATCATTTCAGGAATAATTGTAAAACTGCTGGCTTGGAGATTACAAAAATGGATATTCCAGATAAAGGGAATACTAAAAATAAATAAAGAACCTCCATCAGCAGTAACAAGTAATGTGTTAAATTAAATGATATGAGAAAAGCCCAGTGGAGCAGAAGGGCAGGTTAGATTTAAAGAAGAGTTTTATATATTAGTGCACTGAACCTAAAAAATGCATTGGTTGAATTAGAGGCTGAAAAATAGCTCAGTCATGTATTGTGCAGTGAATGTTACTGAGACATGGCAACTGGTCAAGATCATAAGACCATAAGAAATAGGAATAGGAGTAGGCCATTTGGCCCCTCTAGCCATTCGATAGGATCATGGCTGATGTGACATTCTTCATGTCCACTTTCCTGCCCTTTCCCTGTAACTCTTGAATCCCCTACTGATAAAGAATCTACATATTTCTGTCTTAAATATGCGTAAAGACTTGGCCCTATGAACATTCTCTGCCAAGGAGTTCCAAAGACTCAACCTTCTGAGAAGAGAAATTCCTCTTCATCTCAGTCTTAAATTGGAACCACTTTATTCTGTGACTGTACTGTCTGATTCCAGACTCTCCCATGAAGGGAAACATCCTCTCAGTTTTGCCCTGTAAAGCCCCTTAAAAATCCTATATGTTTCAATGAGGTAACCTCTTATTCTCCTAAACTCCAAGGAGTAGAGTCTCAACTTATTTAGCCTTTGCTGTTAAGACTAGCCCTCCAGGGATCATCCGCGTGAACTTTCTTTGAACTATCTCCAATGAAAGATATATTTCCTTAAATTAGGGGACCAAAACAGTTCTCAGCACTCCAGATGTGGTCTCAACAGCACGCTATACAGTGTCTGTAAGACTTCCCTACTCTTATACTTCAACCCTCTTGAAATTAGGGCCAACATTCGATTAGCCTTCCTGATTATCTGTGTAGCTGCATCGGTGTGCTATCTTTCTGTGTTTTGTCAACAAGTATCCCCCGAGTCCCTTTCTGTTGCAGGTTTCTGCAGTTTTTCTCCATTTTAATAATTTCTGTGTTTTGTTCTCCCTTCCAAAATTAACAACTTCACATTTTCCCACAATATAGTCCATTTGCAAACTTTTTGCCCACTTACCTAACCTGTCAGTATCTCTTTGTAAACCATTTGTATCCCTCTCACAATCTGCCTTTCCACCTATTTTACTGTTATCTGAAAATTTGGGTTCAGACATTCACTTCCTTCTTCCAAGTCATTAATATATATCGTAAGCAGTCATGATTACAGAAATGAAGAAAAGCTAGAAACCTGCAATGCAAAGGGACTTGGGGTACTTGTTGACAAAATATAGAAAGCTAGCACACAAGTGCAGCTACACAGATAATCAGGAAGGCTAATCGAATGTTGGTCCTAATTATAAGAGGGTTGAACTATAAGAGTAGGGAAGTCTTACAGACACTCTATGAAGTGCTGTTGAGACCCCATCTGGAGTGCCGAGAGCAGTTTTGGTCACCTGATTTAAGGAAATATATCTTTCATTGGAGGAAGTTGAAAAAAGGTTCACTAGAATGAACCCAGGAGAGTTAGTCATAAGAGCAAAGGCTAAACAAATTGAGACTCTACTCTTTGGAGTTTAGAATAAGAGGTTATCTCATTAAAACATATAGGATTTTTAAGGGGTTTTACAGGGTAAAAGCTGAGAGGATGATCCCTGCAGAACCCCATGGTTACGGGTCACTGACCTGAAAAAACCTCTTATCCCCACTCCCCATTTCCTGCATATTACAAAATTCTTTACCCATGTCAATGTACTACCTCCAAAATCCTGTGCTCTTATCTTATGACTTAACCTTTTGTGAGGTACCTTGTTGAATGCCTTCTGGAAATCAAAATACAACATATTGACTGGTTCCCTCTACCCACTCATTGATTTTCCAAATGTTTGCTATGACTTCCTTAATACTTTCCCAAAATAGAATTTGGTTAATTGGCTTATAGTTACCTGCTTTTTGCCTCCCTACCTTTTTGAATACAGGTGTTAAATTAGCAGCTTTCCAAGTCTCTGGTACTTCTCCAGAATCCAGTGTTCAGCTTCTTTTAGGGTCCTTGAATGCAAGCCATTAGGGTCAGGGACTTACTTGCCTTTAGCCCCATTAGCTTGTCTTGTACTACTTTAGTGATGGTGATGGTACTTAATTCCTCTCCCATTTCCTTTTATAATAGTAGAATGTTTGAAGTGTTTCCCACCATATAGATTGATGCAAAATATCTATTTAAATCCTTTGCCATTTCCTACTTCCCATAAACTGTCTTCCCAGATTCATTTTTAAGGCACCTTTCTTCACTTTGAGCTTTATATATTTAAAGAATCCCTTATTTTCAGTTTTTATATTCCTCATTACTTTGCCTTCATAGTTTATTTTCTCTATCTTTATTATCTTTTCAGTCCTCCTTTATTGAATTCTGAATTTATCACTGTCTTTGGGGCTGTCACTGACTTTGACCTCATTGTATGCTTTTTCTTTCAACTTACATACTCTCCTTAATTTGCTTGGTTAGCTATCGTTGGTTTATTCCTCCCTTAGCATCTTTACTCCTACATTTTTGCTGAGGGTCATGAATTGCTTCTGCCACTGCTTGCTTACTGTCATTATTGCTAATCCATCCACCTAAATCATTTTAACTAACCCTATTCTCGTGTAATTGTAATTCCCTTTGTTTAGCTTAAACACAGTTGTTTCCAACCCAAGTTTCTTACTGTTGAACAGAATATTAAATTCTATCATATTATGTTCATTACTTCCTAGGGGATCCTTTACTATGGGGTCATTTAAGGGATCCTTACCTGTTAACAGATCCAAGATAACTTGCTCCATGGTTGACTCCATGACATACCTGCTCCAGGAAGCTATCTGTAATGCACTCATTTTTTTTTGTCACAGCTACTCTTTCCAATTTGACTAGCCTAATCAATATGAAGGTTGAAGTCACCCACAATTATTACACTATTATTTTTATCTGCTTCTTTATTTGTTGATTGAAAGCTATTCCCACAATACAACCTCTGTTTGGGGGCAAGTACACTAACCCTACCACTATCTTCTTTTTCTTGCTGTTTCTTACCTTCACCCAAATGGACTGTACATCAGGTGAAAGTGAGGATTGCAGATGCTGGAGATCAGAGCCAAGATTAGAGTGGTGCTGGAAAAGCACAGCAGGTCAGGCAGCATCTGAGGAGCAAGAAAATCAACATTTCGGGCAAAAGCCCTTCGTCACCCAAGCCTAGATCATCTTTCTCAACTGTCGTCATTTCACTTCTTATTAACACTGTTACCACACCACCTTTTCCACCTTTCCTGTTTCTTCAAAAAGTCAAATATTCCTGAATGTTAAGTTTCCAGTTTTGACCTCCTTGTAACCATGTTTCTAAAATGGATATGAGATCATAGTCATTTCTCATGATTTGTGTTGTCAGTTCATCCACCTTATTCTGAATGCTTCATGCATTAAAATACAAAGTCTTTACGTTTGCTCTTTAATTGCACTTGTATGGTTCCTTGATGCAGTATGACATTCATACCTTCCTTTTATTTTCAGTTAACAATCAAACGCATAACTATTCTGCAAACTACCTTCTCCTTTACCTTTTCATTCTCTAGTTTTCCATGCAATGGAACAACCCACCACCAGTACTGCTATTTTGTTTGAAGCCCTATCTACACCCTAATCAAGTTTAGGGATTAAATTTTCAAGGAGGAGAGGTTACTTTATTGATTAAAAGTATTAAAATATAGCATTAGTAAGGAAGGATGTTGACAAGTAAATTAAATAATCGGAGACTCAATGACCAGAATTGAGGAATGAGGGTGAATTTAAATCTATAATAGGAATTGTGTATAGACCTCCTGATAGTAGCAATGAAGTAACAGAATATATTATTTTACAAACTAGATCAGCTTGTAGAAAAGGCAGAGTTGCTTTAATGGAAAACTTTAATTTTCACATAAATTGGGAATTTCAGGGTAACCAGTCAGAAAGGTAGTCAATTTCTTGAGTGCATTCAATTTAGTTTTTGGAGAAATATGTTCTAAAACAACAGGCCATTTAGTAATGAATCCGACTTACTTAGTAATCTAAAAATAAGGAAGCATGCATCTAACTGTGACTGTAATGTTTGAAAAGGGGGAATGTAACACAGTTATGAAGATTCTAGATGTTGGTATGATTAACAGAATGCAACAGAGACTGACAACAGCAAACTGTTTAAAATTGTTATCAGGTAAACTATTGAGGAAACAGTGGAATTTGTTCAAAAATGGATTTTAGTTTAATACAAAAACTGTATATGCCCCATGTGTGAATCCTCTACTCGCTAATTTATATACCCTCTGGTTGATTTTAAAAAACAGGTGAGAGATGACATAACACTAAAGGACAGAGCATATAAATGTATAAAGACTAGGATTGATCCAGAGGGCTGGTAATTATAGAAAAAAATGAAGGATGACGTAATAGGATAGTGAGAGCTTCGAAAAGAGAATGTGAAAAAACTTACAGGTGATATCAGGGTTAACACAAATAGTTTTTAAATGATGTAAGAAGAAAAAATGTAGATGAAGCTAATTTGTTAGTCTGCAGTGTATAGGAAAAGGATAATGTCCCTAGGATTCCAGAGAAAGTTATAATGAATCAATGGCTAGAACTAAGAGATTAGGGTTTGTATCTTAGGTGCATCAGTCAGGGGTAAATGTAGGAGAATAGGTCAGGGTGTATTACTTTTCAAAGGGTCGGTGTGGACTTGTTGGGCAGAATGGCCTGTTTTGACACTGTAAGGATTCGAAGATATGTGATAATGTAAGCAAGACAACAGTACTGGAAAAATAATAGCACTAAAAACCGACAAATTTCAGAAAGTGATGATTTCCAACTCTTCGCTTTAAAATAATTAGATGAATTGTAAATGTTTTAGCCATAATCTTGCAAAGCTCTCTCAATTCAGGAACTATCCCTTTAAATGAAAACTTGCAAACGTAACTTCTTTGTTTAAAAGGGGTTCGAGAAGTTACAGAATTGTTGTTCTGATATCTAGGATGGTGTAAATGAGAGCATGAAATTACAAAAAAAGGGTTATTTTGTAATTAATCAGATTTATTTAACAATCTAATAATAAGGAAACGTATATCTAACACTGCTCATAATAGATTTAATGAGGGAGTAAAATTTTAAAAGATGGAGTTCATCCATTTTACCCTAATAAAGGATGTATATGAATATTATTTAAGTGTTGGTAAGCTAAGGAAAATGAAGGCGCAATGTGATTTAACAGCCCACATACACTGATCAGTTTAATGTAACTGTCCAGTACAATAGATGTTTGGAAAATCTAATGAAACATTTCCCTTTACAACAGGCAAACTAGAATATGCACTGTAAAGGGAAGAGATTTCACTGTAACCTGATTAGATCACATTTAGAATATTGTTATAATCCCCGGGTACCACACCTCAGACTGCAATGGATGCAAGTTGATTCACCAGGTTGTGAGCAGGGCACTAAGATTTATTTATAAAGATTTGAACAAACCAAACTTCATTCTCTGAAATATTGAATAGTAGGGAATGATTTGATTCATTTTTAAAAGATTTTGTAAACAAAAAATGATAGATTATGTAGCGCAGAACCTTTTCAGCCTGATGGATAAGTGTAACCTTTAAATCAGAGGAGGAGATATAAGAGAAGGTGGGTGGTAGTTGTGGAACTCTCATGCATGAAATTCAGCAGATGCTCCGCAATAAATAATTTTGTATTTGAGATTGATAGATGTTTACTAAACAGTGATGTTAGATAGATGCTTAGAGTTAAGATACGGATCAGTCGTATAGGTAAGATGGTTTAAATGCTTTATCCGACTTCCTATGTTGTCCTCTCTTGCCAATTCCACTAAGTGAAATTGAATTTGACTGTGAAACTATCTGTTAATGAATTGACAGATCAATCTGATATTCTGCAAATTTTACTTTTGAATTGTTGAAGCTTTCCCTCTTGCACTCATCAGAACAATTCACAAGAACATCAATTCAAGGGGAAAACCAATATTTATACTGCATGAAAGGAGAGTGCTATTTGTGGTCAATTGAATTCTGATTGGTAGAGTGTTGCCATGGGAATATACCATTTAAAGATTGACAGCTGTCTGGCTCTGTTTAAATTTTAAACAGGCAGATCGACTTTAATTGATCAGCGCATTGCCTGAAGCAACAAATGGCTATTATCTATTTTGTGGAGTTTAAATAGATGCAGCACATGTCCATTCTTTTTGTTTGCAAAGACCAAGCCTTGCATTTTCATACTTAGCTTCCAGTCCATGTAGGATTGCCACACTGTGAGCCCAACTGGCTATCCTAAATTGGTTATTACCTTTAATTCTACACACACTCATAGTTATCCAGCAATTGCAGAATAACTTATAAACTTGGTCACAGTGCTGTGAATTTTTTAAAAATGGCAGGTTGGATATAGACAGCACCTTGTGTATTGCAGACAGCTGAAGGGTTAGGCTCAATATGATCTGGCTGTCTTTGGGACATGCAGGTTTAATATATGTGACATTACAACAATACTGAAATTCACATACCACATTACTTATGTGGATGATAGGCAGAATGTCCTTTTCGCTGGCAACAATTTTACTATTTTTTAACTTAAGATAATTTAAATACATCTGGCACACTTAATGTGAGAGTAATTGGATTGCTCAACAAGTTTGAGTCTGAGAAATGAATATTCATACCTTTGACATTTCAGAAATAATGTGAGAATTCATCTTTGTTTTAGAATTAATGACACAATCCTGTTTTAATCCATCCTCTAGACATGCTGCAGAAACCTGATAAGCTTCATTGACAGCTCCTCCCAAACTCTCAATCTCTATTGCCTCGAAGGTTGAGGGTAGCAGGCACAGGCAAACACTATCACATCTTGTTCATATACACAAACCTGAATTGGAATTATATTGCTAAACTCTGAATGATGCTGTGTTGACTACCAGAACCTTTGACCTAAGATTATTGTGGGAGTACTTTCATCACACTGACTGCGGTGATTCAAGATGGCATGTCAATATCTCTGGCTCAGTAATGACTGAGGTGACCATTTGACCTTAAAAATGATTTTGACACCATCAAAATCTTTGACCAAAAAGTCTCATGTGAAAGAAGCCCATTCACTTTATTCGCAGTCCCCTGAATCGTACCATGACTTGTCAGCAGCAAGAGATCTTTGTGACAGGCGAGGCATATCTTTAAGCATCTAAACCAAATCAGTGAGTTGCTACGGCAATGAAAAAAGTTACTCCTTAAATGCAGTTTATTCTTTCCTAGCCAATGAGACAAGGAAAAATAAAAAAGTAAAAGACTAAGACTCACAGGAACTTATAAGAAGGTATTGAACAGGCTAAATGGAATGGAAATTATTCATTCTGAGCATAAAATGATATCATCATACAGGCCTCACTTTCTCCTGATATAAACATCTGATACAGAAAAGGCCCTTTGGCCCATCAAATCTGTATCACTGAAAGTATACTACTACCTGCACTAGTTACTTTTTTCAGCACTAGTACCATAGTTATCACATTTCAAGTGCTCATCCAAGTACTTTCTAAAGGTTGTGAGATTTCCCACCTTGACTACCCTCCCAGGCAGTGACTTGCAGGCCTCCAACACCCTATGGGTAAAACAGTATTTCCTCAAATTCCCTTGTAAACCTCCTGCCTTTCACTTTAAAATTATGTCCCTTTTGTTGACCTTTTAACTAAGAGGAATACCTGTTTCTATTCAGCCTGTCCATGTCCCTCATAATCTTATATACCTCTATCAAGTCCATAATTTTAAGTTTATGCTTGACTTCAGAACACAGATAAGAATTGAGAAAGGTCAAGATCAGGATTGATCGTGAAACACTTATACATTCAGAATGATTAATATCAGCAACAAAATTTGTGTCAGGAATGAAGAAGTGTTTACAAATTAATTAAAGCACATTGTGATAAGAATCATGTTGGAAGGTCACCCTTAATTTTGTATTTTATTGGAACTGGGGGAATGGGTACACTCATCTTGATATATCTACTACTTTAGTGTAAGTAATCAATTCTAACAAGTGGAGGATAGGGTAAAAGGTAATCAACAAAAGATCTTTTATGAGTCTCAGGTACCAAGCACCTCCATTTAACTGTGACCATAAAGCTTTTTCATCTCCAAAACCTTGTGCTACATTTTGTCAAGCATTTGACATTTTGGGACAAAGGACACTGCTTGTTCAGGTATAGAGGTATCTATTGATATGTGTAAATTTTGAGGTGAGAAACCATCTGAGTTACACAAACCACGAAGTATGAGCAAGCACATTCCACCTATGGTTAAATCAATGTTCAGTCAGCCCTGTAGCAGAGTCAGAAGGCAGCTTCAACTTCTTGGTCCTTCTATTGTTTCCACTTATTATTTTATGAGAAGTGGTATAGGGGCTGTCAGTGTAGATTTATGAGAGCACTTTGTTACACTGATCCTAAGTCCCCTTGTACAATTGAAAGCCATTGCTCAGACACATTCCACCTTTGTGTTCTCTTCCTAGCTTGGATCATCTCAACTCAAAATATATTTGTTATTTTTACAATGTGTCAGACAAGGACATTGCAACCATTGATGTGTTAACCAGTAGCTCTCAGCTTCAGATGAGCAATACAATAATGACAGGACATGGATGGATGCAGAAGTAAGCAAGTGAGTGGTTAGCTTTAACTCTTGGTTCACTTCCCTGTAACCTCCTGAATATGGATTTAAATTCAGCAAGACAGAGGGATGATGGTTTTACCTCAACTGATGGACACCTTGTGGTGTTTTGGATTGTCAATTTCTTTTGACCAGTTAGGGAACACATGCACAGATCTTTCACTGTGTTCTAAATGTTTCCAAATCAAACTAAGCAGTCTACATTGTTAGAATTTCAGTTTGCTTGATTGAGATATAAACTTTCTCCCGGTGTGAACATTTAACCAATTTCAAGGTTCACAATTTTGCCATGATGGAGACCATCTTCACCATACTGAAAATGCTTAAAGTCAGAGTCCCAAGATCCACTGAATGCAACAACTCTCATTCACACAATGGTAGGACTTTAGGCAGGTTATAGTTCACACAAGTGGTATCTGGAGCTGGCTAGCCATTTAAATTACTAGAAGTATGAAAATAGCGTGATGGCTACAGAGGCACAGGTTATCATGGAGAAAATGGGTGCATGGGCATGGGTAGAGAGCATTACGTGGCATAGATTGGCATATTTGGGCATGGAGTGAGGAAGTGAGAGCAGGAAGAATGTTTTAAATTTTAAATTTGAATATGAAACTTTTAGCACAGTGCTGGAGTGTCCATACAGACTTGCCACACAGCCTGCCATGAAACCTAAGAGCCTGTCTGTATTGGTTCCACCAGGGTCACCTGGATCAACTCCTAATCCAGTCTAGCATCTCCTACCCAGGATTTCTCCTTTCTCTGTGCACCTGACCTGGGAATAAATGTTTGTGCTCTGGCTTTGGATAGCTGCGTTAATACATTATCCCATTCAACCTGCCAAATTCCCCTATCCACCACATATAGACGCGCACACATGCACACACATATGCCCCCTTATCAGGGCCAATTTTGTGGCCAGTTTATTACGTATCTGTACCTGCTCTGGGAGTGTTTGATGGGGACACTGTACAAATTTTCCAAATAAGTTTGATGTTTAAGTTTGATGATCTTTTGACAGAACTGAGTGTTTAGAAATCAGGAAAGTCAGGAGGACAGGCAAATGGAAAGGTCTTTGATGGTGTGGAAGGCAGGAGACGTTAAATTTAAAACACAGGATATTGGCGAATGTAAAGCCGAATGTAAAAAAACAAAAGCTGTGAGTGGAGAGGGGTACACAAGAGAGTAAATCACTTCCAAGAGCTACCATTCAAAAGGATGGCACAAAGGAAATGCTCTCAAATTACTGAACATGTTTAGTCATGAAGGTTGTAAAAAGCCTAGTCAAAAGGCATTTGGATAAATGTAGAAGTACAAGGACAGACAAGTGAGAATGTGAGGGGAGAATTAAATGAGAAGCAATAAGAAACTCGAGATCACCCAGTGAAACAAAGGTGTTCAGCAAAGTGATAACTCAGTCGGTGTTTGGTCATCTCTATGTAGAACAGATTGTTCCTTGAGCAGTCAGTACAACATGCTAAATGGAAAGAAGTGCAAGTAAATCACTGTATAACTTAGAACGAGTGTTTAAAGTCATGGACAGTGAGAGAAATGGGCAAGTGTTGTACCCACTGCCACTGCTTAAAAGGATGTTGAAGGAAACAGGAGTGGGTGTAGGGATAACAGAACAGTGGATCAGGGCAGGGAAGGAAATTGTTACTTTTGAATACTGAAAGGGGAGGAGAGGGAGATGATCCATGGTGTGCGGAGATTGGTGGAGTGAAAGGCGAGACGAGGGGAACCTCCCTCATTGTTCTAGGGCAAGAATGAAAGCAGAAATGTGGGAAATGCAATGGATATAGTTGACATAATCTCATGTCCTGAGACTATCTCAATTCTTTAATATATTTTCAAATCATCCTGTTCAGAGATGTTATTACACACCTCCTGGAACAGGTAGGACTTAAACTTCAATCTCCTGTCTCAGAGGTTCCACTACCTTTCCACTACACCACAAGAACCCTCAAAATGTTTTGTTTTAAGTTAAGCAATGAGAATTAGATGCGAGTACTTAAATAAATGAAAGGTAGTTCTCAGTGTCGTTCCACCCACTGCTCATATATATAGAATTGTGATTTTACTGACCACATGCTTGGCTATATGACCTTCTTGTCCTCTAGTAAGAACCCAGAAGGTTTGTGAAAGAAAGCTTCATATAAATCATTCACTCTAGAACTGAACCTCCACACAACCTGCAGAAATACTGAACAGAATCAGGGCTTCACACCTTTAAGAAAGTTAAAAGCTAGCAGAACTACCTGACTGCACCAAGTATTCTGATCAAGATATAATGTAACCTTTTGGTCCAGCAGCTAGTGTAGCTGGTTGCCTAGATACAAAAACAAATTTGAATTAGTTTGAATTCAGTATATTGACAATATTAAAAGGCAATGACAATCTGATGCTTTGGGAGTATAAGACAGGGAAAAATTGAACACTTGTGGGAGACCAACAGATGTAGGCTGCTAGTAAGAACTCTATGAGAGGTACCTGTCTAGAGAAGGGGTTTGCACAGAGAAAAACATCGATATGGCTGGAGACCAAATCTACAGAGGAAGATGTAAAGAGAAGATTCAACCACTGGCTGGTATTAAAATTTGAATTTTTCAGTAAATCTTATTCGGGGGGTTTTATTGGATTAGTATTATAGAAAGGAAAGTAAAAGATAGGTTAGAGGAAGGAGTTGCAAATACTGTTAGTTAATTATTCTCTGATATACTTTAAGAAATAAAGTTGTTAATTTTTACTTTAAATAGTTCTTGGCCTCTCGAATTTTCACAGATTACCGCATGGGATAAATCTTTTTTGTGTTGCTGGTTTAAAATTAACAGAAGGGGTTTACCCTGACACATAACAATATCTTGGAGTTAATGGGAATGGGAATTTAAATTTCACCCTTGATTGTCATGACTCCACTCTGTAGATCTGTATAGTCCATGAAGTTGTTGGATGCTGTGGTATAAAAGCTAATCAATGAACACATTGGAACCAGAACTCAGTTCTCAGAATGCACTCAGTGTTACTCCAACTTTTCAATTAATGTTGGACTGGTCATAGCACCGCATTATTACAGTCATACCCCTCGTATTTACATGGAGAACCTGAGGAATACAACACAATTTCAGGAGTAAACAGAAATTGCAAGTGTTTTGAGACCAATTCTGAAGAAGGGATCGCGGGACCTGAAACACTTACTCTGTTTCCTCTCACCATATGCTGACTCTCCAGCAATTTTTGTTTTTCTTTGTCCAGGTGTCCAGCATCTGCAGTTTTTTTGTTTTACAATTTCAGGAGAGTTATTTACTGTTTCCTATCTTCCTCACACCCTGACAAAGCAGTCAAATAAACAAGGCAGCCTGGAATATGTTGGCAAATAGCGAGGATACAAAGTATAATCCAGAGTGTGGGGTTGCTCCTTGCGTCAAAGTAGTGGACCCTGCCATTACACCTTAATGAAGCCTATATCTCTTTACCAGCTTTCAACTGACAGTGATACAACAAAGTGGGCAGAATTTTTCAGGCCTGCCCAAAGCACTTAGAAAGCCTGAAAGAGCCAAAAACAATTCTTAAAATTTTGGAATTATGTTCTCAGAAAAGCTTTTGATGGTCAAGATCAAATTTTGCATTAATTAGCATCCGTGATCATTCATTAACAGCCTGGCTGACTAAAATTACAAACACAAAAGCAAGAAATAAGTGTGTTCAGAAAGACATGCACCTAATGGGGTAGTTTTCTCATTGGAAGCTCTGGTGAGTATAAACCTGTCCAGCAACCAAGATGCATCATACCCAAGTCTATTTTTTGGCTTAAACTGTTCCAGTCTAAGAAGTGCAGTTTGCCTG
Organism: Hemiscyllium ocellatum; assembly: GCF_020745735.1. Taxonomy (NCBI): domain Eukaryota; kingdom Metazoa; phylum Chordata; class Chondrichthyes; order Orectolobiformes; family Hemiscylliidae; genus Hemiscyllium; species Hemiscyllium ocellatum. The sequence goes on along the minus strand of NC_083423.1, from coordinate 19,615,649 downwards.
TTCCTTCCAACTTATGGGAAATCTCATTCATAGCCATTCTTGTAATACATTGTTGTTATTGCCCACTGCTGATAGTGTAAGGGATGCAGACTGTATGGGTACCCACCCTGTCACATTAGGCACCCACATAGGCTGACAACAGTAAGCTGACCAGAGAAGACATGAGGGATTCAGCACAAAAATTGTTCAACAACAAAGTTCTAGATAAAAGTGTAAAGTCATGAGAGGGAGTTAAATTTAAAGGGATTGTCTGTTTTGGGTTTTAGAACTTAGATCTTGAAAAATGGAAATAAGCAGCTGGAATAGTCAAAGGAATAGAGATAAGGGGGACAAGGAAGAATGGGAGGTACATATTGAGAATGAGAAATACAGAGTAATGAGGTGTACCAGTGAGGGTGAAGCACTCGGTGAATTGAATATGAGACGGGGCAATAGTAAAGCTAGGTTTGGGAGTTGGATGCATGTGAGCTCAGGAGGAAGAGCAGGACTGTTGAGTGAGATACTGAAAGGGTTGATAGTCATATGGGAGTTTGAAGCATGATAGAGGGTATGCCAGAGGAAAGGAGAAGACTGTTATGGTCATATGGTTATATAGATTAGAAGAGGAGGATTGACAGTGAAGGATTCGAAAGAAAAATTCACACAAACTGTTATTCTTTTCAGATTGGGTTGGCACGATGGCTCGGTGGTTAGCACTGCTGCCTCACAGTGTCAGGGACCCAGGTTTGATTCCAGCCTCAGGCAACTGCCTATGTGGAGTTTGCGTATTCTCCCTATGTTTGTGCAGGTTTCCTCAGGCTGCTCTAAATTGCCCATAATGTTCAGGATTTGTAGGTTAGGTGCACGATTCAGGGATAAATGTAGGGGAATGGGTCTGGGTGGGTTACTCTTCAGAGGGTTGGTGTGGGCTTGTTGGGCCAAATGGCCTTTTTCCACACTATTGGGGTTTTATGGTGAAAAAGATTGTGTCATTGACAACATGCAGTAGAAACAGGAATTTGCATGTGTTCTTGCACATCTCAAACACCCAAAAATGAGTGCATTGAAATGAAAACCAAAATATAATTGGTTGTGTAGTCACTCAGTTGACAATTTTATACTAAAATGAAACATTTACTGCAGCATAAATGTTAACAGGCTCCAGGCACTGATAACCCTGACATCTCAACCAGCTCTGATGGTGCATTGAGTTCTGAGTTAAAGAAAAGCTCAATCTCAACAACATTGGCGGTTTTAGTATTAATTGTTAATGGCCATTTGGGAGTCTTCATTGGCCTGTGTATTTGTATCTTCAGGACATGGGGATGAAGTCACTATGTATGTTGTTTCCAAGTTTGCAGAGTTTTCTCATAGGGAATAATGAAGGCTGAAGGTTGGTTTAGCTTGGACGGTTGGTTTGCAAAGCAGTGTAATGCCACATGTTGAGGTTCAATTCCCATCATCAGCTGAGGTTACCATGAAGAACACTCCTTTTTCAAACACTCCTTGCTTGAAGTATGGTGGCCCTCAGGTTTAAATCACAACAGGTCGTCAGTCTCTAATGACAGAAAACCCTATGGTTTGGTTAGACTATGGTGACTTTGCTTAAGTGAAGGCCACCAAAAGTCAGAGTGAACAATGTGCCATATGCATGGAATGCATGGTAATGCTCAAGGCTATAGCTTTGCACATAGCTAAAATGAGGAAGAGGACATGCAATCATGTGTTGTTCAGGATGGGTCTCATGATGTTGGCATGTTTGCAGACCAGGCTTTTGCTTAAAATATGTGCATTCTGATGAGGACCAAGACATTAGATTCATTTGAGGAGAAAGTGAGGTCTGCAGATGCTGGAGATCAGAGCTGAAAATGTGTTGCTGGAAAAGCGCAGCAGGTCAGGCAGCATCCAAGGAACAGGAAATTCGACATTTTGGAATTTCCTGTTCCTTGGTTGCTGCCTGACCTGCTGCGCTTTTCCAGCAACACATTTTCAGCATTAGATTCATTTGATCAAGTTGTCAAAAGGAAACAAAGCATCTCTTTACTGTTATTTGTTCATGGCTCCTTACTTCAATACAAGGTTTTTGGAAAGCTAAACTTAGCAGCTGTAGTGCTTTGATTCATGTATGGAGGAAAAGGAAGAGAAGGCGAAGGAATGTACAGCAAACCATCAGAAACCTGAGGCTCAGTAGGTTCCCATTGTTGAATATCAAGCAGTCATGAAGCAAGGATCTAGGGTATTCAGTAGTGTACTGCAAGAGGGTCTACAGTTTCTGCAGTTGAAGGAACGCCATTAACACAGGCAGCATCTTTCCATTATTATAAACACTGTCAGATCCATCTGCCACCTCCTTTAGGAGGATCTACAGCTGCATGACCTGGGAGGAATTGGTGTGGTTGTGGTGCTGAAGATGACAACTGATTGAATTTCCTCATCACTGGCTCCTTCTATTCTGCAACTGGAGACTTCTATTGCATTTCCCAATTGGCAGCCTACAAGTGCGTTAATGAGTTTGCAAATGCTCTTCTCAGGAAAGCATATAATTTGTGCAGTTTGACATGAATCTGGGGGTCCAGGGGACTGTTGACTCCATGCATGTGTGCTCAACCTATCTGGCATCATCAAGCCAGATTCCCAGACAAGAAGGGATTTCCCTCATTCAAAGTCCAGGTGATTTGCGACCATAAACAACAATTTTTATAGATGTCAGCCTGCTTTCCAAGGAACTGTCATGATGCTACATTCTACATAACTCACAGGTGCCGTGAATGTTTGCGTTCCCAAATCATCTCCAGGGCTGGCTCATGGATGACAAGGGGCACACCCAGAATGGTTAACTCTCAAATGGTTAATGATCTCAGTGCATAACATCCAGATTAATGCCAAACAGCAGTACAATTCTGCCTTTGAGTCTGCTGTGGCCATCATTGAACAGCCAATTGGTCTACCAGAGTTACAGTGTCATTGCATGAACCACTCAGGAGGTGGTAAGATAAAGGAAAAGTCACCATAGTCCTGCCAGACATCGGGCTACTTTCTTAATAGAGAGAGAGAGAGAGAGACAACTGGTGACAGTTTAACCTGAGGGTCACCCCTGAGGGAAGAGATTGAGAAGGAGAATCCTTCATAGTAATCCGTTGGGAAATTGAACCCTTGTTGTTGACATCACTCATTCACCAGCCAACGAGCTAACTGACCCCCCCAACTCAGGAGAAGCAGTCCAGTATCCTTCAGACTGTCTTTCCAGGATAATGACTATTTGATGTGCGCTACACAATCTAGCTTTGTGCAGGGTGACAATTTAATAAGGGGAAGCTGAACCAGCCACATTTCTTTAGAAGAGGACAAATGATGTTCCATGGAAATACTGAGGGAGTTGATACCAATGATGCTGCAGCTGAAGAAACCAGGGCAGTAGTGAGATGTGACTGATATCTCACTGTGAGAAACAAATGGCAGCACATTTTAAGATCAAATGACTTTCAGCTGATAAGGTGTTTATGAAGCCTTTTCCCACTCTGATCCTATTTCAAGACTTGGAAATCCTTATGACTGTTCAGTAAGAATAAAGAGCCAGTTTGAGGGGTTGTGCCCCTGAGGGTCTATTATAGCAGGAACACAATTGTTATTACTCAGTTAGAGCTCAATTGCAACCATTGCTGCTTCTGATCCCATGACCCCAAAGTGTTAGTTCATGACTGCATTTGGGATCAGGACCGACATTCCGAGCAAGGTGTCGACTCTAGCTGAGAGGCATTCCTGATCTGAAGGGAAGGTTTGATTTCTAACGTATAAATTTAATGTTCCTTTTTTTGCATTCATTGAAATTTATTTTGTTGGCTTTACTCCAATAACCTCCTGTTCATTTTCTGGGCCAGAGTATTAGATTAGATTAGATTACTTACAGTGTGGAAACAGGCCCTTCGGCCCAACAAGGCTCTTCGGCCCTACAGGTCCACACCCACCCATACCCCTACATTTGCCCCTTACCTAACACTACGGGGAATTTAGCATGGCCAATTCACCTGACCTGCACATCTTTGGACTGTGGGAGGAAACCAGAGCACCTGGAGGAAATCCATGCAGACATGGGGAGAACGTGCAAACTCCACACAGTCAGTCGCCTGAGGCGGGAATTGAACCCAGGTCTCAGGCGCTGTGAGGCAGCAGTGCTAACCACTGTACCACTGTGCCATCGTGCCACCCACTTTTTCTTTTTTTTTAGAATTAAAATGCAGTGATGCAGAAAAATATGGAGGCTGCACATATGTTCCTCAAACATTAATCAGTAAGGGGCACTTATCTATTGCAGAAATGCAGAGGGCTTATATAATACTAGGTGTCTCTTCAAACTCATACATATGATTTAATGTCTCACTTTTCTGAGGTCATGTTCTTCCTAGAGGGCAGCAGTGAATGGTAGCCTCGGTGCTCCAGGCGCAACTCCACATGATACTAATGTGGACACTCATGGTGCCCGTGACCTTTCAAGGTTAGCTATAAGAATAAAAGAACAGAACCAATCAGAAGCCTTAACAGATAGCAAGAGATTACATTAAAATGGTACAAAGTCTTATATTTGTGAATAGTGCTTGTTTCTACATAATATTGAATTCACTTGAGTTACATGGATATCAGTTTTTTAAAAAAAAATTCCTTTCTCTTGCTGTAACTGGGTGATCCTGAACAGCCCCAGCAGAGCTTGAGAAGGCCTTTTGACTGCTTATATTTATAGTCATTCATAGAATGTTGCTGGCTCACAGCGCCTGAGACCCGGGTTCAATTCCCGACTCAGGCGACAGACTGTGTGGAGTTTGCATGTTCTCCCCGTGTCTGCGTGGGTTTCCTCCGGGTGCTCTGGTTTCCTCCCACAGTCCAAAGATGTGCGGGTCAGGTGAATTGGCCATGCTAAATTGCCCGTAGTGTTAGGTAAGGGGTAAATGTAGGGGTATGGGTGGGTTGCGCTTCGGCGGGTCGGTGTGGACTTGTTGGGCCGAAGGGCCTGTTTCCACACTGTAAGTAATCTAATCTAATCTTATCCATGCCTAGTTTCCCTTGAGAAAATGTTGGTGAGTTGCCTTGAACTACTGTAGTCATTTGCTGTAAGTAGACCCACAATTCAGAAGAGTTTTCCACGATTTGACACAGTGACACTGAAGAAACAGCAATATATTTCCAAATCAGGTTGCTGATTGATTTGGAGGGAGGGAAACTTAGTCATGGTGGTATTCCCATATATCTGCTTCCCTAGTCCTTCACGTTGATAGATTGCTAGCTTACTTTAGATGATTTTGGCTGGAGTCCTTGGGAAAACACCTCCACCCTCTGTATGATCTCTAGTACCTCTACCAGATGTTTCCCTACTGCCAATGTAGCTCCCTCAGCTGATTAGTGGCTGTGTCCGGAGGCTCATCATCTGTACTAGCTCAGAAAGAGCCTGTTTTTCAGCAATCTTCTGACCATCAGAAATCTTGCCTGTAACTTACTGCACTAGCTGTGGTCCTTTTGCTCTCTTGTCAACCCACTGTCTGTCCCTCAGACTTGGGTAAGCATTACGAAAAAATAGCATGGGTACAGAACTCTTTCCCTGTCTTCATAGATATCAATTTCCAGAGCAGCAAATGTTTGTTTTAACATTACTGGTACGATGCATGTGGTGTGGGGCATGCAAGGAGTTAAAGGTTCTGAATGAATGTTGCATCTGTTTAATCAAAACATGAGGTAAAAGCGAATAAAACATTAGATGTGTGGAACTGACATCAAAGCCACCTTTTGTGGCGGTGTTCTTTCCCCCTGCAACCCTTTGGTAATAACATATCAAATGTGTAAGGTGTCCTTGTTGAGATAAAACGTCAGTGAATTGATGACGCATCAGCTGCTACTATAGCTCCTTTTATTTTTTTAACTGAAAGCTGACAGATGAGTGAAAACCATAAGCAATGCGACATTATCAGTTTTAGTTAGTCTGAGACAAAGGCAGTGCATATGAGGCATCTGAGATGCCTGGCACCCTATCTTGTGTGTGTGACAGCCCTCTGTAGTGTCAAACTTATAATGTTATACAGCCTCCTGACTGTGAGTTAGCACTGAATGAACATTGTCACTTTGGTGGATCACACATGCTTTTGCAACACTGGAGTCAGATTATCTTGAGCCACCACTAACTGCTGACCATGGAGCCACTCCAGTCCAAGTTGTCTCTGTTAATTGAGATGGCTTCCTGTTGCCATCCTATAGAAACAGTACATCCCTTCTCTCCCATACACAGTGAGAGAATGTCTAGGGAGGTATCGCTGAAGTATGGAACCACAATGACTGATGTCAGACAGATCCAGAAATAGATGGGACTGACCAACAGACGTTGAGTAATTCCTTGACTTGCAGGTAGTGAAATGGTGTCTGGTATAAATATGAGATGCAAAATTTGGAGTTCAGAATGTCCAGGCAGTGAGTGCTTCCTGCCCAACTGCCCATTAAAGTTTTGTTTTCTACTAGGTATGGCTATGCAATGAGCTGAGAAGATGAAAATGCTAGAGTCTGTAATAAAATATGTGAAAGTTTTGGGAGCATTAATGGGATTGAGCAAAGTCAACATGAGTTTATGAAGGGCACATCATGCTTAACAAATCACCTGAAGTTTTTTGAGGATCTAACTAATAGCATAGATAAGCGATAGAACTGGTGGAGGTATTGTGGTTGCATTTTCAGAATGCTTTTGATAATGTCCCTCGTGAGTGATTCGTGGGCAAAGTTAAAGCACATGACATGAGAGTATTATATTGATATGGATCAGGAATTAGACAATAGACAAAAGGTGCAGGAGTAGGCCATTCGGCCCTTTGAGTCAGCACCATCATTCATTATGATTATGGCTGATCATCTACAATCAGTATCCTGTCCCTGCCTTATCTCCATAACCCTTGATTCCACTATCTTTAAGAGCTCCAACCATTTCTTTCTTGAAAGTAACCAGAGACTTGGCCTCCACTGCCTTCTGGAGCAGAGCATTTCATATATCCACCACTCTCTGGGTGAAGAAGTTTCTTCTCAACTGTTTTAAATGGCCTACCCCTTATTTTTAAACTGTTCTGAACTCACCCATTAGCAGAAACATGTTTACTGTCTCCAGAGTGTCCAATCCTTTAATAATCTTATATGTCTCAATCAGATCCCCTCTAATCCTTCTAAACGCAAGAATATACAAGCCCAGTCACTCCAATCTTTCAACATATGATAGCTATGCATTCCGGGAATTGACCTGGTGATCCTACGCTGCATTCCCTCAATAGCCAGAACGTCATTCCTCAAATTTGGAGACCAGAACTGCACGCAATACTCCATGTGCGGTCTCACCAGGGCCCTGACCAGCTGCAGAAGGACCTCTTTGCTCCTACAGTCAATTCCTCTTGTTATGAAGGACAGCATGCCATTAGCTTTCTTCACTGCCTGCTGTACCTGCATGCTTGCTTTCATTGACTCATGTACAAGAACACCTAGATCTTCTTGTACTTCCCCTTTACCTAACTTGACTCCATTTAGATAGTAATCTGCCTTCCTGTTCTTGCCACCAAAGTGGATCACCACACACATATCCACATTAAACTGCATCTGCCATGCATCTGTCCACTCACCTAGCCCGTTCAAGTCACCCTGTATAGGAGAACCTCGATTATCCGAACGAGATACACTACTTAGTTCGGATAATCGATTATTCGGTTAATTGATTAAATGCCTTTCTTCTGGTGCTCAGAATTTTTAAAGTCTGCTTCCATTCAGGAGACTGCAGCAGTTTACAGCATGAGAGACCCCGCCCAGAAGTATCCCCGCCCAACACTGCCCGCATGCTGCCCGCCCCCCGACCCAGCCAACACCGCCTGCCGCCCGCCCCCGTACTTGCCAACACCACCCTCACCCACCCCCCGCCCCCTTCCAACACTATCCCCCCGCCCCTGTCCAATACTGCCCCTGCTTGCCCCCCACCCGTTCATCTTTGCCCCCACCCCAACCCCATCCAACAATGCCCCCGCTCCCAACCCCGTCCAACACCGCCCCGCTCCCAACTCTGTCCAAGTTTTATTTTGGGCAAAAGCCTTTCATCATAACTCCAGATGAAGGGCTTTTGCCCAAAATATCGATTCTCCTGCTCCTTGGATGCTGCCTGATCTGCTGTGCTTTTTCAGCACCACAATCTTTTTTTATGTAATGGTAACATTAAAAACTCTCTTCATCCTCTACTTGCCCTACAAGCTATACCTGCCTAGGTGGATTTAACAAAATCACATGTCACTATTAAGAAATGTAGGGAAGATCTTCCTGGTGTCCCAGCTTATGTTCATCCTTCACCCAACATCGCCAAATGAATAAACGGTAATTTAGTCCTTTACTATTGGCAGAATCTTGCTAGGTGAAAGTTGCCTATCACATTTCACTAGTGACTACAATTTTAAAACTATTTCATTGTCTGCGAAATACCCTGAAGTAATAAAAGATGCCATACAGATGCAAATTTGTCCTACTTTCTTAATCTTATTGCATACTTCATCAAATTATTTGACAATATTATCTAAAGATGTGCAACAAACCAATCCCTGTTGTTCTGTGAGGGATTGTCTGCCTGTGGGAAATTAAAAAAGCAAAAAAGCAAAATAAAACCTACTCTTAATTCATCATGGTACAAATTGATTAGCAGTCACCTTTTTCACAAAATGGAGACTAATGTGGCCCAAACAAGACAAACTGCTACCTTCACTGATCTTTCTCTCACTGAATTAATCCCCATGCCTCTTTTGGAAACTATATACATTTTTAATTACTTCTCATTTCAAGTAACTCTATGAATATGGTGATTGGTTTAAAAGCTCATATTATTGCGTTCTGTCAATAGGAGCTCTCCATTCAAGCTTTGTTTCCTTCCACCCTCTGAAGCCTGACCATATCCAAGGAGCTATGGGGCAGCAAAGGTCAGGCAGCTTTATAGTAACAATGCATCATAGAATAAGGTCCATGTGAATAACAGTAGTCTAAAAATAAATTAAATCTTTTCATCTGAATGCATGACGTATGTGCAATGAGAAAGATGAACTAGAGTCACAAATGGAGATAAATAGTTGAGATTTAATTGCCATTACAGCAATATGGTTTTAAGGTGACCAGAGTTGAGAAATAAATATTCCAGGGTGAAAAAGATTCGAAGAGCCAGGTAGAATTAAAAAAAGAGAGGGTGCCCTAATAATAAAGGATGACATGAAGACAACAGTGAGAATGGATCTTGGTTTAGATGATCAGGAAAAAGAATCAGTAGCAGTGGACATTAGGAATAACAATAGTCAAAAGATGCTGAAGGAAGTAATTTATAAACCCACAAACAGTCATCATAACATTGCACAAACATTCAGAAAGAAATAATTTGACATGTAACGAAGACAGTATAAAATTCATGGAGGCTTTAATTTTCATAAAGATTGGTGAAGAGATTTAGAAGCTAAATTTGTTAGATGCTTTTGTGACAGTTTCCTAAAATAATATTTTGTGGAATTGAGTAGGAATAAAAATAATTCAGTTCTTACTGTTGTGCATTGTTGCAGGTGTAACGAGCAATCTCATTGTAAAATATCCTCTTGGGAGAAAGCAATGGTCCAACCACTGTTATGCCCAGAAGAGAGGAAGAGTGAACTTAAATTCTCTTTTTTTCTTATAAAGATAGTATTTTGTTTACATTTTGTTTCTTAAGCATTTCCAGAAAATTCCAGGAATTACCAGGACAATGGAATCTGATCTTCTTGTACTCCAGCCAAACCAATACAAATAGTGAATGTGATGACTACCTCCGCCAGTTCTGAAAAGGAGACCATCAAACACTATTGTTGCTTAACTTGGCGTAAATGATCCCACACTTACTTACACACAAAAGGTTCTGATGAAGGGGCATCAAATTACCTCATTAGTGGAGTGTCTCAATTTGAAACTCCAGTTAATGATGGGATCACCTTTAACTGTATAGTTTTGAATTTGTTTATTAGTCTGCTTGTAACAGAATAAGAAGCTCCAGGCCTGGCCATGTTCCTGAACATCTGCTTCTAAGCTCAATATCTCTCAAAAGTCTGATTCCCAAGAAGAGACACATAAAGTGAACCAATTCCCAGTATATAAAACAAGATCTTCATTAGCAATTTGACAAAGTGAGTTCTTATGGAAGAGACATCTGTGCACAAACAACTGAAAGAATCTCATTTAAAATTGACTTAATGGACCTTCTAAGTAACATGAACTATTTCTGATATCTTTGATTTTACATCTTTGGTAATTTGTAACTTATTACTTTCTCTTCTTTTTACTTTGTTTTAACCCCTAAAGAATTTGCTGTGGGATATTTTAAATTGTACTTCTCAAACAGGGTGTGGGAAACACACCAGTGCCTATTTTTAAAAGGATGAAGATAATAAGACGATAAATCAAAAGCCACCTTTGCGGTGGACAGAGAGGAGACAATAAAAATAATGTAATTTACTTCTCTCTCCTGTCTGTGGACATAATTGAATTCCATATTAGGTTTGAAAGTGACATACTCTAGTTTTAAACAGTACATTTAAAGAAAACCAATTACATAGGTATGAGGCAATACTTGGCTGAGGTTGATTTCTTAAACAGACTAAAATAAATGAATGGTGGGAAATATTTAAAGAAACAATTCAAAATGTTGAACAAAAGTACTTTCCAGTAACAAAAAAGATGAAACAAGTTTGATCCATCTGTGATTTACCAGTGAAACTAAATATGGCATGAGATAAAAGAGATGGTATATAATGTTGCAACAAATAATAGTAAGTTTGGGAGTATTTTAGAATCCAGCAGCAGTTACCTAAGAGTTGATTAGAAGATAAAAGATAGAATATGAGAGTAAAATGACAAGATTTAAAACTGACTAAAAGTTTTAGAAATAAAAAAAGAGCAGCGAAAGTAAGTGTTGATAATTTAGAGGTAGAAACTAGAGAAATTATTGAGAGGAAATAGGAATGTTAAACAGTATAATGTTGTTTCTTCACAGTAAGAGCCCAAGTTACATACCAAAGTAAGGATAAAGTTGCTATAGTCTTACCAGATCACAGGGCTGGTCTATCATTAGATAGATAGAGATAGAGAGAGAGAGAGAGAGAGAGAGAGAGAGACACACAACTGGTGATGGTTTAATCTGAGGATCGCCAGTTTAGGGGAGAGGTTGGAAAGAAGGTATGGAATTGAACCCACAGTACTGACATCATTCAGCATCACAAATTGGCTGTCCAGTTAACCAATCCCTGGAGGTAAAGGTAACCAAATGTATTAATAAGGATGAGCAACCCAATTAATCCCACAGAGAAAACATCATGGAGAAATTTAAGAAACAACAAGTCTATAAAATCCCCAGCTCCTGATAACTTACATCCCAGTATATTAAAATAATTACCCGTAGAGTTAGTGGGTGCATTATTTATGATTTCCAAAATTCCCTGGATTCTAGAACAGCTCTTGCAGATTGGAAATTAGCAAATATATCACTTTTGTTCAAGAGGAAACAAGGAACTACACCTCTGTTCCTGACCTGCCTGACATAGTTATCAGGAGATCCTGGAATCTACTATTAAGGAGATCTCAATGAAACTCTAATGAACAGAATCAACAAAGTTTGATGAAAAGGAAATCACATTTGACAAATTTATTAGAGGCTTTCATAGGTGCAACCAGTATGTTAATAAAAGGGAGTTTGTAGATAATTTAGATTTCCTTAGGCCTTTGATAAGGTAACTGCATAAAATGAATGTGCAAAATAAGGCTGAATGGATTTTTGCATAGATGGTGGATTGATTACCGAATTGGAAACAGCAAATAGGAATAAACAGGACATTTTCTAGAAGCTTAACTAGTGGAATGCTGCAAAGATTAGTAGGGATATTTACATTTTATATTAATGGCTTACATGAAGTGGCCGAAACCAGGTTTATTGATGATACAAAGAACGATGGAAGTGTTAACTATGAAGGAAATGGCATGTTAGCCCTTATTGTAATGGGCTCGAAATGGAAGTATAAGGAAATGTTGCTACAATTGGGTAGAGTTTTGGTGAGATGCACCAGATGCAGGTGATGCAGCAAAGATTCATGAAGTGATTACTTTAACAATAGGATTGTCTAATAAAACGATGCTGTGTAAATTAGTCTTATCCTCTCTGGAGGCTACAAGGATGAGAGGTGATCTTGTTCAGTCATAGAAGATCATAAAGTGACCTAACAGCAACCCAGTTTGTTTTGTCTGGGGAATCTAGATTACAGAACAATATCTCAGGATAGGTGGTCGAACATTTAGGATGGAGATTCAAAGAAGGTTAACTCAAAAGGTTGCAAATCTTTTTAATTGTCCACCTCAGAGGGTTGTGAATGCTCCACTGTTCAGTGTATTTGAGGCTGAAATAGGCAAGTATTTGGTCTCTCAGGATTCAAAGGGCATAAAAATCAGACAGTAAAATAGAGTTCAGGTAGAAGTTCAGCCAAACTAGAATTATAGGAGCAGGCCAGAGCATCTGACTGATCTTCTCCTGCTCCTATTTCATATGTTCTTAAGGTGCTCAGAGTTCCCAGTCTATTGCTGACCTTCTCCACATCTAATCTGGCACAGCTTTAGAGGATTACGGGGTAGTTGAAAATAACTCAAAAATGAACTGAGGAGACCTAGGAGGGGGCACAAAAAAGCCTTGGTGGAAAGGATTAAGGAAAACCCAAAAGCCATTCTACACATTCGTGAGGAATAAGAGAATGATCTGAGAGAACATACGACTGATCAGGGATAGTGGAGAGAACTTGCGCCTGGAGTCTGAAGAAGTAGGAGAGGCCCTAAATGAGTTTTTTGCTTCAGTTTTCATGAGAAAGAGGTACCTTGTTGATAGTGAGAACACCGTGGACACGTTAATAGGCTTGAACAGATTGATATTAAAGAAGTGGATGTACTGTAAAAGTGGATGTACTGTAATAAGTCTCCAGGGCTGAACCAGATATATCCAAGGTTACTATGAGAAGTGAGGAATGAGATTACTGTGCTTCTGGTGATGATCTTTGCATCCTCACTCTCCACAGGAGGACTATCAGCTGATTGGAGGGAGGCAAATGTTGTTCCTCTGGTCAAGAAAGGGAATAGGAAAATCCCTGTAAATTACAGACCAGTCAGTCTTAAGTCTGTGGTAAGCAAGGTACTGGAAAGAATTCTGAGGGATAGGATTTATGACTACTTGGGAAAATAATTTGCTTAAAGATAATCAGCATGGCTTTGTGAGGAGCAGGTCATGCCTCACAAGCCTTATTGAGTTTTTTGAGGATGTGCTTCAGAGTCTCAACCTTTTCCCTTCCAATGTCGTTGTGACATCTGAGTTTAAAGAGAGTTTAAGGGTGACTGCGGATTATATCTGCCATAAATGCTGTTGGATGCGAATCTTATCAAATCGAGTGGATCCGTTGGAGAGACAGATAGAAGTGATGAGGAATTTGCAACAGCAATAGTATGTGATGGGTGGCAGATATAAGAAGGGGGGAAAGTCTCAGATACAGTCACATAGATGGATTAACTCCAGGAAGGGTAAGAGAGGTAGGCAACTAGAGCAGGAATCTTTTGTGGATATACTCATTTCAAACAGGTATGCTGTTTTCGAAAATGTAGGGGATGATGGATTCTTAGGGGAACGTAGCACGAACAGCCAAGTTTCCGGTGTTGAGACTGACTCTAATGCAACAAGGGGTACATCGGCTTCCAAGAGATCAATTGTGTTAGGGGATTCTGTAGTCAGAGGTACAGGCAGATGTTTCTGTGGCCAGCAGAGAAAAAGCAGAATGGTGTGTTGTGTCCCTGGTATCAGGATCAAGGATGTCTCAGAGAGAGTGCAGAATGTTCTCACAGGGGAGAGGGGCCAGCAGGAGGTCATTGTCCACATTGGAACCAATGACATTGGAAGGGAAAAGGTTGAGACTCTGAAGGGAGATTACAGAGAGTTAGGCAGAAATTTAAAAAGGAGGTCCACAAGGGTAGTAATATCTGGATTACTCCCAGTGCTACAAGCTAGTGAGGGCAGGAATAGGAGAATAGAGCAGATGAATGCATGGCTGAGGAGCTGGTGTATGGGAGAAGGATTCACATTTTTGGATCATTGGAATCTCTTTTGGGGTAGAAGTGACTGTACAAGAAGGATGGATTGCACCTAAATTGGAAGGGGACTAATATACTGGTGGGGAAATTTGCTAGAACTGCTTGGGAGGATTTAAACTAGTAAGGTGGGGGGGGGGAGATGTGGGACCCAGGGAGATAGTGAGGAAAGAGATTGATCTGAGACGGGTACAGCTGAGAACAGGAATGAGTCAAACAGTCAGGGCAGGCAGGCACAAGGTGGACTAATAAATTGAACTGCGTTTATTTCAATGCAAGGGGCCTAACAGGGAAGGTAGATGAACTCAGGGCATGGTTAGGAACATGGGACTGGGATATCATAGCAATTACGGAAACATGACTCAGGGATGGGCAGGACTGACAGCTTTATGTTCCAGGATACAAATGCTAAAGGAAGGATAGAAAGGGAGGCAGGGGAGAGGAGGGGGAGTGGCATTTTTGATAATGGATAGCATTACAGCTGTGCTGAGGGAGGATATTTCTGGAAATACATCCAGGGAGGTTATTTGGGTGGAACTGAGAAATAAGAAAGGGATTATCACCTGATTGGGATTGTATTATAGACCCCCCATTAGTCAGAGAAAATTGAGAAACAAACTTGTAAGGAGATCTCAGCTATCAGTAAGAATAATAGGGTAGTTATGGTAGGAGATTTTAACTTTCCAAACATCGACTGGGACTGCCATAGTGTTAAAGGTTTAGATGGAGAGGAATTTCTGAAGTGTGTACAAGACAATTTTCTGATTCAGTATGTGGATGTACCTACTAGAGAAGGTGCAAAACTTGACCTACTCTTGGGAAATAAGGCAAGGCAGGTGACTGAGGTGTCAGTGAGGGAGCACTTTGGGGCCAGCGACCATAATTCTATTCATTTTAAGATTGTGGTGGAAAAGGATAGACCAATCTAAAAGTTGAAGTTCTAAATTGGAGAAAGGCCAATTTTGATGGTATTAGGCAAGAACTTTTGAAAGGTGATTGGAGGCAGATGTTCACAGGTAAAGGGACAGCTGGAAAATGGGAAGCCTTCAGAAATGAGGTAACAAGAATCCAGAGAAAGTATATTCCTGTCAGGGTGAAAGGGAAGGCTGGTAGGTATAGGGAATGCTGGATGACTAAAGAAACTGAGGGTTTGATTAAGAAAAAGAAGGAAGCCTATGTCAGGTATAGGCAGGATAGATCGAGTGAATCCTTAGAAGAATGTGAAGAAAATAGGAGTATACTAAAGAGGAAAATCAGGAACGCAAAACGGAGACATGAGATAGCGTTGGCAAATACAATTAAGGAGAATCCAAAGGGCTTTTACAAATATATTAAGGACAAAATGGTAACTAGGGAGAGAATAGGGCCCCTCAAAGGTCAGCAAGGCAGCCTTTGTGTGGAGCCACAGAAAATGGGGGAAGATACTAAATGAATATTTTGCATCGGTGTTTACTGTGGAAAAGGATATGGAAGACATAGACTGTAGGGAAATAGATGATGATATCTTGCAAAATATCCAGATTACAGAGGAGGAAGTGCTGGATGTCTTGAAACGGTTAAAGGTGGATAAATCCCCAGAACATGATCAAGTGTACCTGAGAACTCTGCGGGAAGCTAGAGAACTGATTGCTGGGCATCTTGCTGAGATATTCACAGGTGAGGTGCAGGAAGACTGGAGGTTGGCAAACGTGGTGACACTGTTTAAGAAGGGTGATAAAGACAAGCCAGGGAACTATAGACCGGTGAGCCTGACCTTGGTGGTGGGCAAGTTGTTGGAGGGAACCCTGAGGGACAGAATATACATGTATTTGGAAAGGCAAGGACTGATTAGGGATAGTCAACATGGCTTTGTGCATGGGAAATCATGTCTCACAAACTTGATTGAGTTTTTTGAAGTAACAAAGAAGATTGATGAGGACAGAGCAGTAGATGTGATCTATATGGTCTTCAGTTAGGCATTTGATAAGGTTCCCCATGGGAAACTGATTAGCCAGGTTAGATCTCATGGAATACAGAGAGAACTAGCCACTTGGATACAGAACTGGCTCAAAGATAGAAGACAGAGGGTGGTGGTGGAGGGTTGTTTTCAGACTGGAGGCCTGTGACCAGTGGAGTGCTACAAAGATCGGTGCTGGGCCTTCTACTTTTTGTCATTTACATAAATGATATGGATGCGAGCATAGGAGGTACAGTTAGTAAATTTGCAGATGACACCAAAATTGGAGGTGTAGTGGACAGCGAAGAGGGTTACCTCAGATTACAACAGGATCTGGACGAGATGGGCCGATGGGTTGAGAAGCGGCAGATGGAGTTTAATTCAGATAAATGCGATGTGCTGCATTTTCGGAAAGCAAATCTTAGTAGGACTTATACATTTAATGGTAAGATCCTAGGGAATGTTGCTGAACAAAGAGACTTTGGAGTGCAGGTTCGTAGCTCCTTGAAAATAGAGTCGCAGGTAGATAGGATAGTGAAGAAGGCGTTTGGTATGCTTTCCTTTATTGGTCAGAGTATTGAGTACAGGAGTTGGGAGGTCATGTTGCAGCTGAACAGGACATTGGTTAGGCCACTGTTGGAATATTGCATGCAATCCTGTCTCCTTCGTATTGGAAAGATATTGTGAAACTTGAAAAGGTTCAGAAAAGATTTACAAGGATGTTGCCAGAGTTGGAGGATCTGAGCTACAGGGAGAGGCTGAACAGGCTGGGGCTGTTTTCCCTGAAGCATCGGAGGCTGAGGGGTTTATAGAGGTTTACAAAATTATGAGGGGCATAGATAGGATAAATAGACAAAGTCTTTTCCATGGGGTCGGGGAGTCCAGAACTAGAGGGCATAGGTTTAGGGTGAGAGGGGAAAAATATAAAAGAGACCTAAGGGGCAACTTTTTCACGCAGAGGGAGGTACGTGTATGGAATGAGTTGTCAGAGGATGTGGTGGAGGCTGGTACAATTGCAAGATTTAAGAGGCATTTGGATGAATAGGAAGGGATATGGGCTGGCAGGTGGGACTAAATTGGGTTGGGATATCTGGTCGGCATGGACGGGTTGGACTGAAGGGTCTGTTTCCATGTTGTACATTTCTATGACTCTATGACTCTAAGTTGACAAAGGTCGAGCAATGGATGTGGTGCATATGGATTTCAGTAAGGCATTTGATAAGGTTCCCCATGGTAGGCTCATTCAGGAAGTTAGACAGTATGGAATACAGGGAAATGTGGCAGTCTGGATACAGAATTGGCTGGCCGGAAGAAGACAGCGAGTGGTAGTGGATGGAAAGTATTCCACCTGGATGTCAGTGACTCGTGGTGTCCTGCAGGGATCTGTTCTTGGGCCTCTGCTCTTTGTAGTTTTTAACAAATGACTTGGGTGAAGAGGTGCAAGGGTTGTTTAGTGAGTTTTCCGAAGACACAAAGGTTGGTAATGTTGTAGATAATGTTGATGGCTATTGCAGACTATAACAAGACATTGACAGGATGCAGAGCTGGGCTGAGAAGTGGCAGATGGAGTTCAAACTGAATAAATGTGAAGTGATTCATTTTGGAAGGTCAAATTTGAATGCTGAATACAGGGTTAAAGACAGGAATCTTGGCATTGTGCAGGAACAGCGGGGTCTTGGTGTCCATGTACATAGATCCATCAAAGTTGCCACTCAAGTTGATAGGGTAATTAAGAAGGTGAATGGTGTTTTGGCTTTCATTAATGGGGGATTGAGTTCAAGAGGTTTTGCTGCAGCTCAATAAAACCCTGGTTAGATCACTCTTGGAATATTGTGTCCAGTTCTTGGGCGGCATAGTGACTCAGTGGTTCGCACAGCACCAGGGTCCCAGGTTCGATTCCAGCCTCGGGCGACTGTCTGTGTGGAGTTTGCACATTCTCCCCGTGTCTGCATGGGTTTCCTCCGGGTGCTCCGGTTTCCTCGCATAGTCCAAAAATGTGCAGGTCAGGTGAATTGGCCATGCTAAATTGCCTATAGTGTTAGGTAGATTAGACAGAGGGAAATGTGGCTGGGTGGGTAATACTTCGGAGGGTCAGTGTGAACTGGTTGGGCCGAAGGGCCTGTTTCCACACTGTAGAGAATCTAATGTAAATCTAATGTTCTGGTCACCTCATTGTAGGATGGATGTAGATGCTTTAGAGAGGGTGCAGAGGAGATTACCAGGATGCTGCCTGGATTGAAGGGCTTGTCTTATGAAGAGATGTTGAGTGAGCTAGAGCTTTCCACACTGGAGAGAAGAAGACACTATTACTACTTGTAAGAGTGATTGTAGCTGTCTAATCTAAAGCAGGACAGTAATTGTGACAATTAGCAATGGAGGTGTGTTTCACTGAGATGTGTGGATTTGGACTGTGTTAAGAACTAGGGCAGAGGGCAGGATAATTCAACTTGCCCCATATTTCCCTGCACGGTACATTGGTACAAATGAAAATGAATCATTATGTGGAATTAAACGAAAAATGTTGGCTAGGGATGGTGATGTGGACAGCCGTCAGACAAATGGCTTGCTCGTGCTGCCTTTGTTCCCACCAGAACGCAGTGTGCCACAGGACTTTTCTGTCTTCTATGTGTTGACTATTCCAGCAGATACAGGCTGCCAAAATACAATTTATAAACTGAAAAATCAGTGGCAATTACCAGATCTGAAGTCCAATCTGTATAGATCATTTCCTCCCTCCACTCCAAGTTTCACTGCTCTGGTAATGATTGTAGGCAGCGTTGGTTTGCACGACATGGTGTGGTCAGCAATTCATCAGGCAGATTTAGTGGGCGAATTTTATTCCACTCTCGCTCTCTCCCTCTGGGACATTTATCAAATTATTCTAATTGGTATGCAGTCAGGATCATCCCAAACTATCGAACGTGTCTTCAGGGACTCACTTACCTGCCAGGGCTTTTAAACTTTCAACATTTAAGTTTTCTTTTAACCTTTAAATTTGAGCAAATAAATCAAAGTTATTTCAGAATGAAAGCCTGAGTTAAGCATTTCTTGAGCTGCGCAGTTCCTACAATCAGTGTTTTATTGATTCCGAGAACATTGTCTTTATTGTACATCTGCCTTCGGGTTGTTCAGTGGTCCTCGGCCCTGGGAATGGTGGGGTGAGATTGATGGGGTTAGAATCTGTACCAGGTTTGCTCTTGGAGGTGTTCAGAGGCAGTAGCCACTTAGATTTTGATCTGCTGAGAGGCAGTAGGTTCACTGTAAGAAGCAGCAATCGCTTGCTCATGAAGGACGGTTCACTTGAGTGTAGAATGTGGACGTGATGTATGTGGTTAATTACCAAGGTTCTGGCCCTCTTAGCTGTTCCTCTTTCTGCTTCACTTCCAGCAGATGTACCAGGTGATCTGAATCTGTGGAAGTGGTGCTGAATGGAAGATGAATTTTTTCAGTGTCAGAATCTCACTTATTATGATTTGTCCGGTAAAGGATGCGTAGCTGGGAAAATATGACCATTGATCTCCCAGACATTTTCCTGTCACTCCCGGTTAAATTCCAATCCCTTCTTCAGCACCGCACTAGCTGTGGGAATCTTGGCAATCTATATACCTGTCTGCCCCCAGCATATGATTCCCATTAGTCTCAAAGCATTGGAATGTGTCAGGGTTCCATCCCAGTGTTTATCATTTAAGCTGTTAACAGATATAACATTAATGATAAGAGTATAGACCTCACGAGTGTAAAATGGAGCAATGAGACAACCAGAACATTCCATCTTTGGGGGAAAGGGAGTGAAAAGCATGGTGCTGGAAAACCTACAGCAGGTCAGGCAGCATCCGAGGATCAGAAGAGTTGACATTTTAGACATTAACCCTTCATGGAATGTGGAGGGGGAAGGGGGCTTAGAGATAAGTATGGGGTGAGGTTGGGGCTAGGTGAAGATAGGTGGGATGGTGATAGGTGGATGCGGGTAAGAGGTGATTGTGAGAGGTTGATGCGGGGAAGGTAGAGCAGATAGGTGGGAAGGATGATGGACAGATAGGACAGGTCAAGAGGGCAGTGCCAAGTTGGAGGGTTTGATCTGGGATGAAGTAGGAGTTGGGGAGATTTGGAAACTGGTGAAGTCAATGTTGATGCCGTATGATTGTAGGGTCCTGAGTTGGCGGGTGGCTTTGATTTGGCTGTTGAGGAGGCCCTAGATTTTCCTTGTTCTTGTGGGACTGGGAGTGCAGTTGGTGGCTACAGGGTGGTGGGGTTGGTTGGTATGTGCAGACCAGGGATGTTCCCTGAACCACTCCATGAGTTGGCACTTGGTCTCCCCAGAGACAAACGTTAAGAGCAATAGATGCAGTAAATGAGGTGGGAAGATGTGCAGGAAAATTTTGTCAGATTTGAAATGATCCTTTAGGGCCTTGGATGGAGGTGAGGATGAGGTGTGCTGCAGGTTTTGCACATTGTGTGGTGGCAGGGGAAGGTGCTGGTTGTGGAGGGTGGATTGGTGGGGAGTGTTGACCTAACGAGGAAGTTGTGGAGAGAATGGTCTCTGTAGAATGCAGACGGGGCGGGGAGGGAAATATATTTTTGGTGGTGGAGTCTGACTGTAGGTGGCGAAAATAGTAGAAACTCATGCAGTGTATATGGACATTCGTGGGATGGAATTTGAGAACTGAGGGGTTCTATCTTTGTTGTGGTTGGGAGGGTGAGGTTTGAGGATGGAGATGTGGATAGTGGCGGATGTAATGGAGGGCATTGTTGATCACATGGGAGGAGAAATTGTGGTCCTTGAAATAGGAGGTGTCCTTGAGTGGAATTGTTCTTCATGGGAGCAGATACAGTGGAGGCGGAGGAATTAGGAGTAAGGATTTTTACAGGAGTGGGGGTGGGAGGAGGTGTACTCAAGGTAGCTGTGTGAGTTAGTGGGTTTGAAATAGATGTCCATGTTGAGTTGGTCACCAGAGACAAAGATGGAGAGGTCCAGGAAGGGAGGGTAGTGTTGGAGTTGGTCCATATGACCTTGAGGTCAGGGTCGTAGGTATTGGTGAAGTTGATGAATTTGGGGAGACGAGGGAAAGGAAAACATTGTCAAGAGTTGCTACTTCAGGAAATTGTTGTCTTTACCTGGTCTGGCCTGCATATGACAGGAAGGAGGTTGACACTTAACTGCCCTCTGGGCAATTAGGGATGGGTTATGAATGTTGGCCTGGCCAGTGATGCCCTCTTTCCATGATGAATTTTTAAAAAGTGGGAGGTGTAACTATGAATCTCAATGCTTGTAGCAGCAGATATACAAGCCAGTGCATGAAGAGGACAGAATCATGCCCAAGAAAGCAACAAAGGGCACACCCTCAGCATTCAGAATACTGCTGAAGAGGAAGCTACCTGAACATGCCAAACAATCAATGTTACAGGTGACTGGACCAATCAAACTTGGTGTCACCATTGAGATCAAACATTGTAACACTGCTCACCGTATCCTGCCAGGACCCACTCAAGTTGCCAAGGCCTTGGCTCTTTCAAAGAATGATGCAGTGGCACACCAGCTGGTAGTTTATTCACTTTCAAACAAATGGAACTTTGCAGGTACATAAGATTGGCAGGATTTCCAAAGATGCAGGATACCATTGATTCCATCATGTGGCATCAAGGCACTGGGTGAGTAGCTGTTGAGATTCATCAATAGGAAGTGCTTATGCGATGTGAATGAATTGGCATTGTTTGTTCTTCACAATGTTTGACTTTGAATCTTGTTGATTGATTGGTAATCACCCTGTGACTAGTTTTTCCTCAGAGCTGGTTTGGAATTTAGACATTGTTCCTGTCCAAACAGAAATTGCTGGAAAAGCTCAGAGAGTCTGGCAGTATCTGTGGAGTTATGTGGAGTTAATATTTTGGATTGAGTGAGCCTTCCTCAGAAATTAAGTTTTTCTAGAAATTTATGTTCTTGTACCTAGAAAAGATACACCAGTTGAATTCTCACATGAACCAAAAGTTCCAATACTTCAGCTACCTCTTCTTCACACATTGTAACATGTAGTCCCTCTTTTACTTTGTCACTGACGCAGAGTGTTTGGTCAGGAACAATCTCTGGATTCCAAACCAGCTCTGAGGAAAAACTTCTGAGGAAGTGTCAGTTGATCTAAATTGTTAACTCTGATTTTTCTCCACAGATGCTGCCAGATTTGCTGAGCTTTTCCAGCAATTTCTGTTTTAGTTTCTGATTTACAGCATCCACAGTTCTTTTGGCTTTTATATCTTTTCTAGGTTCAGTTTTGGTCAGATTCAGACAGTAGCTGTTCACTAAGGTGAAATAGCCTAATGAAAGGAGGCAGCTGCCTGATTGTGGCAGTTAGAATTTAAGCACCTCAATTCCTTTGTCTAAATGAGGTGTTGATCTCTGTAGTTAAGAAGTGACCCTGAGCTGCTCCAAACAAGAAAGGGATTTTCTGCATCAAATGAAATAAGGAGGAAGGCTGTGGGGGTGAAGTGTTGGAAATTTGGTGCCAAGGGAGATACACTGCTAATTAAAGTTTACTGCAACAAGTAAACTTTCTCCAGAGTAAGAGTTGAGTGGAAAAGGATAGAGATATGGAGTGAGAGACCTGCCTCAGTAAGACCAGTGGTGGAGTGACAACATGAACCACAACATGACATGAGTACAAGAAAAATGCTAGTGTCAAGGATTGGTGAATGTTCCTGGTGTTTAAAGTAAAAGTAAGGTTGTCATCATGTGTTTGTTTTCCAGTGTTTTATTTTATAGAAAACCTAGCTAGTTAACTAGAAGGATGTTCCTGATGATCAGAGAATCCAGAATTAAGAGTGACAGCCTCAGGATGGGGGAAAGACTATTTAGGACTGAGATGAGAAATTTCTTTACCCAGAACATACTAAGCCAGTGGAATCCTCTGCCACAGAAAGTGGGTGAAGCAAAAAATTCTTTCTTTTCAAGAAAAAGTTAGATATAGTTCTTGGGGCAATGGGATCAAAGGGTATGGAGAGAAAGCAGGAATTGGGTACTGTGTTGGATGATCAGCCATGATTTTATTGAATGGCATTCAGGCTTGGGGCTAAATAACTAACTCCTTTTTTTCTATGTTGCTATGTTTTTAAGTGTAAAATAGATATTGTTTTTGTTTTAAACAATATAATTACTGCGATTTTTGAAAAGGTTTGTACCTCAGGTCGAAGTTCAGGTTGTAAGTTTCCTCGCTGAGCTGGAAGATTTGTTTTGAGATGTTTTGTCACCAGGCTAGATAACATCATCAGTGAGCCTCCGGTGAAGTCCTGGTGTTCTGTCCCACTTTCTATTTATGTGTCTTGGTCTGTTGAGGTTGGTGTGGTTGGTAAACGGGGTCTGAATCAATGTGTATTTTGATGGAGCAGCAGTTTGAATACCAGGCCTCTAGGAATTCCCATGTATGTCTCTGTTTAGCCTCTCCCAGGATGGATGTATTTTCCCAATTGAAGTGGTATCCTTCTTCGTCTGTATGTATCAATATTAGTGATAGTGGGTCATGTCTTTAGTGGCTAGTTGGTGTTCATGTATCTTGGTGGTTAGTTTTCTGCCTGTTTGTCCAATGTAGTGTTCGTTACAGTCCTTGTAGAGTATTTTGTAAATGACATTCGTTTGCTGGTTGTTGGTACAGGGTCCTTTAGGTTTACCAATACCAACAACCAGCAAAACGAATGTCATTTACAAAATACCCTACAAGGATTGTAACAAACACTACTTTGGACAAACAGGCAGAAAACTAGTCACCAGGATACACGATCACCAAAAAGCCACCAAAATCATGACCTACTATCACCAGTATCCTTAGACACAGACGAAGAAGGGCACCACTTCAACTGGGACTACATCCATCCAAGGACAGACTAAACAGAGACACACATGGGAATTCCTAGAGGTCTAGCATCCAAACCAGAATGCCATCAATAAGCAGATCGATTTGGACCCCACTTACCAACCTCTTAGAAAAAGAACCGGAAATGATATCACCCTCGTTAACAGACCAAGACATATAAATAGAACGTGGGACAGAACACCAGCGCTTCATCGGAGGTTCACTGATGATGTTACCCAGCCTGGTGACAAAACATCTGAAAACAAACCTGCCAGCTCAGCGAGCAAACTTACAACCTGAATATAATTACTGTAAAACTGTTTGCTCATGCAGGAGCATATGAAAAAGCAGTTTAAAAACCTAATATGCAAATGTAAAAAAGAACTGTTGAAGAGGAACTTGAAGTAAAATTGTAAACGTTTAAAAGATTGGCAAACTGGAAAAAAAACTTGAGTTGAGCACGCACAGTTGGCATTCATCATTGTATCACTGGTGTCAGCATAAAGTTTGATACAGGAAAGTGGAAACAGCAGGGAATCCAGAGAAATTAATTACATCAAATATGATAATGATGGTAGGGCGAATTTATTTTCTGATCAAAGACTGGACACTGTGATTGCAGATGTGGTACTTAAGTTGTGATTATGCTGATCCTTTAACAGGAGCCCTCCTGTTAAACTTAAGTACCACATCTGCAATCACAGTGCCCAGTCTTTGATCACAAAATAAATTTGCCCTACCATCACTATCATATTTGATGTAATTAAAAGGATCCATTGTCCTTTTTTTTTCAGGAGGTGTTAAAAACACAGGTTCTGAAAAGTGTGCGCTTGGATAGGTTTTAGGGCCAATTTGATTATAGCTAACAGATATTGCCTCAGAAAAAAGGCTTTCAAGTTTAAAAAAAACCTTGTACAATGAAATGTGAATGGCCACTTCTCCCAGCCAGCTTTTCATTGGTTTGTTTGGGTTTTGACAGTCAGTCAGTTGTAAAGCTTCTGGACCCAAATAAGTAGGTCCATGTTGAATCTCTATGACGTCTCTCTTTAAGACCCGGTGTTTGATTATATCTTTTGTGCGAAGGGCTGGGATTGTAGCAAGTATTGAGAACAACATCATTAAGTTGGTATAATTCGTTGGGTTTTCGGATAGGTTGTTCTTCGGTATTCTGTTCTCTTTTGTTTGTGTTGGAAACAATTTTAAGAGATAGGATTTATAATCATCTGGAAAGGAATAATTTGATTAGGGATAGTCAACACAGTTTTGTGAAGGGTAGGTCGTGCCTAACTAACCTTATTGAATTCTTTGAAAAGGTGACAAAACAGGCGGATGAAGGTAAGGTGGTTGATGTGATGTATATGGAATTCAGCAAGGCGTTTGATAAGGTTCCACATAGTAGGTTATTGCACAAAATATGGAGTTTCAGGATTGAAGACAGAGGGTGGTGGTTGATGGGAAATGTTCATCTTGGAGATCAGTTACCAGTGGTGTATGCAAGGATCTGCTTTAGGGCCACTGCTGTTTGTCATTTTTATAAATGACCTGGAGGTGGGTGTAGAAGGATGGGTTAGTCAATTTGCAGAAGACACTAAGGATGTTGCAGCTTACAGGGGGACATAAATAAGATGCAGAGTTGGGCTGAGAAGTGGCAAATGGAGTTTAATGTGGAAAAGTATGAGGTAGTTCACTTTGGAAGAAATGACAGGAATACAGAGTACTGGGGTAATGGTAAAATTCTTGGCAGTGTAGATGAATAGAGAGAGTTTGGTGTCCAGGTGCATAAATCCCTGAAAGTTGCCAACAGGGTTGATAGTGTTGTTAAGAAGGCAAATGGTGTGTTGGTGTTTATTGGTAGGGGGATTGAGTTTCGGAAGAATGAGATCATGCTTCAGCTGAACAAGACACTGGTAAGGCCGCATCTGGAGTATTGCGTGCAGTTCTGGTCACCGCATTATAGGAAGGATGTGGAAACTTTGGAAAGAGTTCGGAGGAGATATACGAGGATGTTGCCTGGTATGGAAGAAAGGTCTTACGAGGAAAGGCTGAGGGAACTGAAACTGTTTTCGTTGGAGAGAAGAAGGTTGAGAGGTGACTTAATCGAGGCGTATAAGATAATCAAAGGATTAGATAGGGTGGATAATGAGAGCCTTTTTCCTTGGATGGTGAAGGCTTAGATGAGGGGACATAGTTTTAAATTGAGGGGTGATAGATTTAGGACAAATGACAGGAGTAGTTTCTTTTCTCAGAGACTAGTAGAGGCCTGGAATGGCCTGTCTGCAACAGAAGTAATCTTGCCAACTTTAAAGGCGTTAAAATGGGCATTGGACAAATGTATGGATAATATTGGAATGGTATAGGTTAGATAGGCATCAGATTAATTTCACAGGTCAGCGCAACATCGAAGGCCAAAGAGCCTGTACTGTGCTGTAATGTTCTATGTTCTACATTCTCTGTGTTTCATTTGGTAGTCCTGTAAATAAATTCTGTTCTATTTAAAGCTTAAGTAGTTTGACCAGCTGCATCACTCCTGGAATATCTACGTTACACCAGCTTAAAACAACTAGCAACTTGGGGTCCGGGCTACTTCTATGAAATGTTTTGAGAGGATCTGGCCTTGTCCATAACAACGGAGACCCAGGGAATTGCATTTGAGGAACCTTGGCCCCTGCCATTGTAGGACAGTTATGATGTTCTTGCAAGCTGTGTCGACGAGAGTGGAAACAGCAGGGCGGATAAGCAATCTGACCATATCACCTTGGTACAGGCAGCCATTGAAATGGGGAGTGAGTAAATAGCAATATTTTAATGGTAGAGGATGGCATTATTAGGGAGATAGAAATTGTTTGCTGCAGCTGTGAGTGGGAGTCCCAAAGGTTATGCAGACTGCCCAGTGCTATGTTAAAAATATCCTGGGGCTGGAGAAGGATTTGGAATGGAAGAGGAAGGATCCAGTTGTCATCCAGGTACCAATGACATTGATATGAGTAGGAAGGAGGTTCTCCTGGAAGAATTTGTAGAGTTTGGAGCTAAATTTAAAAAGCAGAACCTCAAGTGTATTAATCTCAGAATTACTAGCTGAACCATGAACAAACTGATGTAGGTAAATTGTCAAGATGTTAGTATGTGGCTCAAACACTGGTGTGGATGGAATGGCTTTCAGTTCATGGACTTTGGCTCCATTACTGGAGTAGAAAAGAGCTGTAGTGTCTGGGGACAGTGCAGTAGGAAGTTTACTTTTACATTTTATTTTTGAGAATAGAGGGAGCTCTTTATTGAGTTTTTAAAAAACTAGAAGGACCTTTACTCTCTGTCTATCCCTGTCCTAGGAGTGTTTGATAGGGATGGTATCAAAGGAGCTTTACTTTTGATTAAAGAGTAGAAAGGAGCTGTTCCGGTGGAACAGGTTTCACTTGAACTATGCTGGGAACAGTATCCTAGCAAAGTGAATAGCTGGGCTGTAGAGAGGATTTTAAACTAACTTTGAGGTGAAAGATTTGGAACAGGGAAATGTAGGTGTGTCAAGCAAAGGGATGGGGCAGCATTACAGGGCAGCTTTTTTGGATAATGCTATTCAGGATGGGATAAGAAGGGATAGTGTGTGCAGAGGTAGAAAAAACAACAGAAAACTAGGTTTAAGGGGTGACATTACAGTGAAAAGTCAAACTTAATGGCTCTTTACTTGAATGTGCATATTTTTTGGAAGAAAATAAATGAATTAATGACACAAATAGAGGTTAATGGATCTGCCCTTATATAATCATTATCGAAGCAGGGTTACAAAGAGATCAAAAATGGGAACTAAATATTCAGGGGTATGTGACTTTCTTTGGAAAGAACAGACAGGAAGGAAAGGGTGGTCAGGTAGGTTTGTTTGTATGGAATCAGTAAAAACAAGAAACTATCTTTGATTGTAAGATGTGGAATCATCTGGATGGAGATAAGAAATAACAAGGGAAGATATGAATGGGAATCATCTATAGGCCCTCTAACAGTAGATATTTGGTTGGACAGAGAATAAATCAGAAAATAATATTGGTATACGAAAAGGACAGTATATTATTTATGGGTGACTTAAATCTTCTTGTAGATCGAGAAAGATAGGTTGACAGAGGTAGCCATGCGGAAGAAATCTGTGTATGCAGGACCACTGCCTGGAATAATATGTCGTGGATCTAACCATAAAGCAGTGTATTTGGATCTGGTAATGTGTAATGATGTTGGAATTGAAAATGCTATTGGAAACAGTGGCCACAATATAGTAGATTTGGCAATCAGTTTGAGAGGAATGAGCTTGAGTTGGAAGAACAGTGTTAAACTTAAATAAATGTAATTACAAAGGAGTGAGGGCAGAGATGGCTGGAGTGGACTGGGAAGGGAGTTTAGCAGCAAAGACAGACGAGGAACAGTGGCTGATGGTGAAGAAAATCATTAATGGCTCACTCTCTGAATGTTGGCATATTATTCAGCATTTCCTCTTGCTCCATAATGTAATTTTAACCCTTTATCTTAAATGTATACTTCAATATTACTGCCATAATTGAAAGCTCCTCTTCCTTTTTACTTTTAAAGCTGGATGATTTCTCTCATTTCTGAACTCAAATTTCACTTGTGGAACTGTTAATTTTAACCTGTGTCTTGTTGTTTGGTACTCATAATCTGCCAAACTGTCTGCTAACATTCTCATTGTCTGCCCCTTTTCACAATTACGCAAAGTTGGAAACATTACACCTTCTGCCCACATCAAGCTTCTTGGATTCAGTACTGAGTTTGCCTTCAGCTCAATGAGCCAAAAACACTTCTCATGCTTATCTTTGATGTAATACTTTAAGGAAGATTATGTAAGAATTAAAAAGTGAAGGAATTATGTCTACCTAACATTCAATCACACTCCCCAAACAGCACTTTGAATTGTGATGCTATGTGGTCAAACTGCTAATTGTGTTCCAAACATGGCCTCTCAGTGACTGTAATCTCTTTAGACTAAAATCTGCTTCAGATCCTTACAGTTATTCAATCAGCTTTCTTAGTGACATCTTCCGATTGACTGGAAACTTTGAGTGCAATTAATAATCATGCTCCAATCCTCTTCCACCTTTGCTAATGGACACCTATTCATTATGAATATATTTCATGTTCCCTGATCTATTCACCATTTTCTTACATTTATCTGCATTAAGAGCCATCTACTTAATTGGTTCACATCCCTCCGAATGCTGTTTATCTCTCTTACATTTGTCACACAGCTCGGTATGATCAGCAAATTTTACTATTATAGGAACCAGTAAGCTTCCCTAAATCATTTCTAAATAGTCTAGCTTCTCCTGATGGCTCAGCAAATTTATTCAGGCAGTAGCTAAGCAAAGAACTCAGTCAATCTCCAGTCTCCATCAGTAGAGAAAGATCAACTGGGTGTCTCCTCATACCAGGTGGGCATCTAGCAGTGAATACTGGATAAGGATAGGATTGCATTTACTTGCAACACCTATTGCAATTGAATAATCCTAGACCACGAGCCAATCTGAGCAGTTATTCTGAAGTTTGCAAGCAAGCCAAATCTTCAGGTAAACATCAGTGATGTTTTTAGATGGCTTTTGCTCTCATATAGTTTTGAAGGATCACCTTTGGGATAACATGTAGTATCCTGCATTTGAGCCAGAAGCTGTGGGTTCAAATCCCACACCAGGACCAAGGAGACTGCATTCATCACAGCCAAGCTGGTTGAGTATCAACTTGTAAATTCTTCCAATATATACTGATGGCAGCTGGTAAGAAGGGGAGAGATTCCTGGTCAGAATCTGCAGAATCAATTAGGCGAATGTGAGGAGTACAGATGCTGGAGATTAGAGTTAAGAGTGTGGTGCTGGAAAAGCACAACAAGTCAGGCAGCATCCGAGGAGCATGAGAGTCGACATTTCGGGCAAAAGCCCTTCATCAGGAATGAGGCTGTGAGCTGAGGGGTTGTTGAGATAAATGGGCGGGGAGTGGGGCTGGGGGGAAGGTAGCTGAGAGTGCAACAGGTAGATGGAGGTGGAGGTAATGGTGATAGGTCGGAGAGGTCGGAAGGAAGAGGGACAAGTAGGACAGGTCATGAGGGCAGTGCTGAGCTGCAAGGTTTGAACTGGGTTAAGGTGGGGGAGGGGAAATGAGGAAACTGGTGAAATCCACATTGATGTCCTGGGGTTGGTGGGTACGGAGGCAGAAGATGAGGCGTTCTTCCTCCTGGCGTCAGGTGGTTAGTGAGTAGCGATGGAGGAGGCCCAGGACCTGCATGTCCTCATCAGAGTGGGAGGGGGAGTTGAAGTGTTCGGCCTTGGGGAGGTGGGGTTGGTTGATAGTGGTGTCTCAGAGATGTTCTCTGAAGCGCTCAGCGAGTAGGCATCCTATCTCCCCAATGTAGAATAGACCACATCAGGAGCCACAGGTAGAGTAAACAACAAGTGTGAAAGTGCAGGTGATACTTTAATGGAGGTTGGAAGGCTCCTTTGGGGCCTTGGACGGAGGTGAGGGGGAGGTGTGGGCGCAAGTTTTGCAATTCCTGCAGTGACAGGGGAATGTGCCAGGGTGGGAAAGTATGTTGGTGGGGGCGCGTGGACCAGATGAGGTAGTTGCAGAGGTAACGGTCTTCACGGAAAGCAGATAGGGGTGGGGAGGGAAATATATCCCTGGTGGTGAGATCAGTTTGAAGGTGGTGGAAATGGTGGACGATGATGTGATGTATACGGAGGTGGTGGGGTGGAAGGTGTGGACTGGGGACTTCTGTTCTTGTTGTGGTTGGAGGGGTGGTTTCCAGAGTGGAGGTGTGGTACATGGATGAGATGCACACAAGGGCATCATCAACTATGTGGAAGGGGAAATTGCAGTCTTTAAAGAAAGAGGCTATCAGATGTGTTCTGTGGTGGAACTGGTCCTCCTGGGAGCAGATGCAGTGGAGGCAGAGGAATTGGGAATAAGGGATAGCATTTTTATAGGAGGCAGGATGGGAGGAGGTGTAGTCCAGGTAGCTGTGGGAATCAGTGAGTTGGTAGAAGATGTCAGTGTTGAGTTGGTCACTGTTGATGGAGATGGAGGGGTCCAGGAAGGGGAGGAAGGTGTCAGAGATGGTCCAAGTGAATTTAAGGTCGGGATGGAATGTGTTGGTGAAGTTGATGAACTGTTCAACCTCCTCATGGGAGCACAAGGTGGTGACGATGCAGACATCAATGTAGCAGAGGAAGAGGTGGAGAATGGTGCTGGTGTAACTACGGAAGATGTACTGTTCCATGTAACACACAAAGAGACAGGCATAGCTGGAACCCC
The DNA here is from genome assembly GCF_020745735.1 of Hemiscyllium ocellatum. Lineage (NCBI taxonomy): Eukaryota > Metazoa > Chordata > Chondrichthyes > Orectolobiformes > Hemiscylliidae > Hemiscyllium > Hemiscyllium ocellatum. The sequence continues at coordinate 19,584,440 of NC_083423.1, read as the reverse complement.
TGTAGATGCCCATGGCTATCCCTTTCAAGTGGAGGAAGTAGGAAGATTCAAAGGAGAAATTATTGAGGGTGAGGACCAGTTCAGCCAAACAAATGAAAGTGTCAGTGGAAGGGTACTGTTGGAGACATCGGAAAAGGAAGAAATGGAGGGCTTGGAGGCCCTGGTCATGGTGGATGGAAATTTAGAGGGACTGGATGTCCTTGGTGAAGATGAGGTGTTAGGGTCCAGGGAAACAAAAAGTCTTGGAGGAGGTGGAGAGTGTGGGTCATGCCCCTAATGTATGTGGGGAGTTCCTGGACTGGGGCGATATTATAGGCCATCTCTTGTAGTTACATCGGCACCATTCCCCACCTCTTCCTCCACCAGACTCTTGAACAAGTTCTGCAAAAGGCAATCATAAACTATGGCAGAACTTTGCCAAACGTGACCATGTACCAACATAAGAGTCACTGCCATATTAGGCATGATACATGAAGAAAGAGGAGGGAAATTGTTCATGTACAGGATTCACAGCCACTATTCCCATCTCAATTAAGTCACCTCTCAACCTTCTTCTCTCCAACAAAAACAGCCTCACTTTCTTCAGTCTTTCTGCGTAAGACCTTCCTTCCATAGCAGGCAACATCCTAGTAAATCTCATCTGAATCCTTTTCAAAGCTTCCACACCCTTCCTACATTGCGGTGACCAGAACTGCACGCAATACTCCAGGTGCGGCCTTACCAGTGTCTTGTCCAATTGAAGCATTACCTCATGCCTCCGAAACTCAATCCCCATACCAATAAACGCCAACACACCATATGCCTTCTTAACAACCCTATCAACCTGGGTGGTAACTTTCAGGGATTTATGCACCTGGACACGGTGATCTCTCTGTTCATCAATGCTGCCAAGAATTTTACCTTTAGCCCAGTACTCTGCATTCCTGTTACTTCTTTTGAAATGAACAACCCCACACTTTCCGCATTAAACTCCATTTGCCACTTCTCAGCCCAGTCTACATCTTATTTATGTCCCTCTGTAACCCACAACATCCTTCGGCACTATCCACAACTCTGCCTACCTTTGTGCCATCTGCAAATTTGCTAACCCATCTTTCTACACCCACCTCCAGATCATTTATAAAAATGACAAACAGCAGTGGCCCCAAAACATATCCTTGCAGCCCATCACTGGTAACTGATCAACTACCACACTCCGTTGGTGATTGTACCACCCTCTGTCTTCTTTCAGCTAGCCAATTTCTGATCCAAACTGCTAAATCACCTTCAATCCCGAAACTCCTTATTTTGTGCAATAACCTACCGTGTGAAACCTTTTCAAATGCCTTACTAAAGTCCATATACACCACATCAACCACCTTACCTTCATCTACCTGTTTTGTCACCTTCTCTAAGAACTCAATAAGGTTTGTGAGGCATGGCCTACCCTTCTCAAAACTGTATTGACTACCCCTAATCAAACTATTCCTTTCCAGATGATTATAAATCCTATCTCTTATAACCTTTTTCAACACCTTACCCACAACCGAAGTAAGGCTCACTGGCCTATAATTACCAGAGTTGTCCCGACTCTCCTTCTTAAACAGGGAACAACCTTTGCTATCCTCCAGTCCTCTGGCTGTACTCCTGTTGACAATGATGACATAAAGATCGAAGCCAAAGGCTCTGCAATCTCCTCCCTGGCTTCCCAGAGAATCTGAGGATAAATCCCATCCGGCCCAGGGGTCTTATCTATTTTCAGATCTTCCAAAATTGCTAAACATCCTCTTTGCCAACACCAATCAGATCTCATCTAGTAGCCTGTATCTCTATATTCTCACTAACATTGCCCTTTTCCAATGTGGATACTGATGAAAAATATTCATTAACTGTTTCCCCCATGTCCTCATATTCTACACACAACATTCCACTACTATTTTTGATTGGCCCTGATCTTAATCTAGTCATTCTTTTGTTCCTGACTAACCTATAGAATGTTTTAGGGTTTTCCTTGATCCTATCTGTCAACAACTTCTCATATCCCCTCCTAGCTCTTCTTAGCTCTCTCTTTTGGTCCTTCCTGGCTAACATGTAACTCTCAAGCGCCTTAACTTATTCTTCACATTTCATTCTAACATAAGCCTTCTTCATTCCCTTGACAAGAAATTCAACTTCTTTGCTAAACCATGGCTCCCTCTCTCGACAATTACCTCCCTGCCTGTCAGGTACATACTTATCAAGGACCAGCAGTAGCTGTTTCTTGAATAAGCTCCACATTTCAAGAGTGTCCATCCCGAGGAGTTTTCTTCCCCATCCTATGCATCCTACATCTTGGCTAATCACATCATAATTGCCTTTACCCCAGTTAAACCTCTTTCCCTGCAGTATGTACCTATCCCGGCCCATTGCTTTTGTAAACATAACTGAATTATGGTCACTATTACCAAAGTGCTCACCTACCTCCAAATCTAACACCTGGCCGGTTTCATTCCCCAGTACCAAATCCAGTATGGCATCGCCCCTTGTTGGCTTATCTATAAACTGTGTCAGAAAACTCTCCTGCACACATTGAACAGAACTGACCCATCTAAATTACTTGAACTATCGTATTACCAGTTAATATTGGGGAAGTTAAAGTCCCCCATAATGGGGATCCAAGATGGCAGCACTGCAACACAAGCGGAATGAATTTCTAACCCACCAAACCCAGACCATTGCGATATCCTTGGACTCTAGAAAGGTGTGGAGTCCCAGGAAACTGTGAATAATTGACTTACCTGCCTTTTTGCCATCTAGGGATGCCAAAGAGGGAGGAGGAGAGTCCGAGACCAGGCCCACAGCCCAGTCTGCAGGATCCTTGGACTTGATTACCTACCAGGCCCTGGTGAAGGATCTCACAAAATCTCACAAGGTGTTGGGTAAGCAGATAGAGGAGAAGCTGGCCCTGATCTCTACCATGCTACAGATGCATGAACAGCAGCTGGGAGACCTGAAAAAAGGGATGGATGAGGTTGAACATAGAGTCACAGTGGTGGAAGCTGATGCTAGTTCCTCCAAGGATAGGATCCAAGCCCTGGAGATGCAGGTCCCAATTTTGCGTGACCAAGTGGATGATCTCGGGTAGGGGCAGGAGAAAAAATATTCAGATTGTCGGTCTGTGGAGGATAAGGAAGGTGAGTGGCTTGTGGAATTTATTGAGGACTGGTTGTCAAAATTCCTTAACTTGAAGGCTGGCCTGAGAGGCTTGAAGATCAAGAGGGCTCACCGGGTAATGGCACAGAGATCAGGTCTGGATCAACGTCCCCTTGTAAGGTTTCATCATTAATGAGAGAAGGAGAGAATTGTGAAAGCTTGTTGAGAATGCAGGGGAAGGATCTGAAGGTTCTAATTCACGAGAACTGTAAGATCATGCTCTTCCAGGACTTCTCAGCGACGGTGATCCAGAAAAGAAAATCCTATGACAGTGTCAAGAGAAAACTGAGGGAACTTGGGATCCAGTACACTGACGTATCCGGCAGTGCTCGGATCATCTTAGATGGATCCATACATCTCTTTGACACGTCAGAGAAGGCAAGAGGCTTTGTGGACAAATTAACCTAATCTGAACGATTTAGAATCTACAAATAGTGGTGTTGTTTGGATTTTTTTTTGAAACACAGAGGAAGTCCAGTTGAAGCTTTCTTTTCTTATTTTGCTTTCTATCGGTAATAATCTGGTTTACATTATGTTTTGGCAGTGGTTGAGAGGTGTACTTTCAATTTCTAAGTTAAGTTATACCAAAGGATGGGTGGGGTATTTACCCCTTTTTTCCTTTAAGAAAAACATTTTATTCATATTGCTATTCCATGGTGTACTTACTTTCTTTTCTGCTTGTGTTTGTGTTGCGGCTCTAGCTAGGAGGAGGGAAAATGGTTGGGATGGCTAGATGCCTATTTATGGGCAGTTTGGAATGGGTAGTTGTCCCCTTTGGCAGGGGGAGAGTTCCCCTATTCAGCGCCGTTGGCACTTTATATATTTTGGTTTTTGTTGTTTTTAATCTTTGATAGTCTTGTAGGTTTGTTAAATGAAGTGGTTTTAGTTTATGTAGTTTTTATGTTTTATGGATCATATGACTAAGGCTCAGTGATTTGTAGTTCAAGCTCCTCCTCTCTGGAATTTAAATGTTACTGCAGAAGGTTATGGCTAATGATTTGATTAAGTGGTGTACCTGGAATACCAAGGGGAGTTACTCACCAATTAAGAGGAAGAAGGTATTTCTAAGGTCTTAGAAAGGAGAAGGTGGATATTGCTTTGCTACAAGAAACACACTTGGATGATGGATAGCACTTGAAACTACAGCAGAATGGCTTTTATTACATTTACTTTTCATCATTTAATACCAGAAGTAGGGGAGTGACTAGATTGGTTTGGAGGAATCTCCCATTTAAGTTACAAGAGTGTGTTAAAGACACACACAGGAGGTTTGTAATTCTTAAAGCCCTGATAAATGATGGAGAATATGGTGTTTTAAATGTTTTTGCCCTCCAGCTCATCCCCCTCAAATGTTTGGTAGATGTGCTTTCTAAACTGATCAGTCTTGAGTCCTGGCATACCATTACAAGGGGAGATTTTAATTGTCTCATGAATCCTACAGTAGACAGGTTGTCCAAAGGCCTCTCGATACCCTCTATACAAGCTAAACAATTAGTGGATCTGTGTGTGGAGTTAGGGTTGGTGGATGTCTGAAGGCGTCTCCACCCTACAGACATGGATTTTACATTTTTTTCCAATCCGCACAGATGTCACACCAAGATTGATTATTTTTTTAACCTGGACTCGGTGGCATCTTGTACGATTGGTAGTATTACCATCTCCGATCATGCTCCAGTTTACCTGTTGGTTAAGATTAAGGATGTTGCAGTGGGTTTGAGGCACTAGACAATGGATCCTTTTTTTTCAAGGATAATAAGTTTGTGGAGTACTTCTCTAGGGAATTTCGGGTGTTCCTCAACATTAATTCAGGCTTGGTTAGTCGCCCATCTGCCCTTTGGGAAACTGCCAAAGCCTATGCCGGGGGTTAGTTATTTCATGTTCTGCCAGTAGGAAGCAGCAGAAGGGTGAGCAGCAACATCTCCTCAAAGCACGGTTGAAGGCAGCAGAGCAGGCTTACTTTGACAGACCCTGTTGGTCAAACTACAGAGGATTACGGCGCTGTAGTCTGCACTGAATTCCGTGCTCATGCAGATGGCAAAGAAGGAGCTTACTTTTGCAAAGCAAAGGTTATATGAGCATGGTGACAGGCCAGGAAAATACTTAGCATATCCTGCCAGAGAAAGGAGTGTCCCTCAAGCCTTTAGGGAAAGGTCTGGAAACCTAACATGTGACTCCAAAAAGATTAATGTGGCATTCCAGAGATTTTACTCTAAATTATATCAATCTGAGGGTTGTGAGGAGGGGCAGGCCAAAATGGAATATTTTTTTAAGGATCTGGAGCTCCCAGGCATGACCCCTGAACAAGAGTCCTTTCTCAATGCCCCCTTATCAGAGCCAGAGGTGAATCAGCTTCAGAGTGGAAAGGCACTGGTCATGATGGACTTCCAAGTGAATTCTATGAGGAATTTATAAACATACTGTCAGGCCTGATGCTTAATATGTTTAATGACTCATACAGCCATGACTGTCTCCTGCCATCTCTGAGAAAGGCCAATATTTTGCTTATTCTTTAAAAAAGGGAAGGTCCTAGAGGTCTGTACTTCATACAGGCCCATTTCACCCATAAATGTGGACTTTAAAATCCTCTCTAAGACTCTGACATTAAGGCTGGAGACTGTGTTACCGGCTATTCTTAAAGAGGATCAGATGAGTTTCATAAAGGGCCACAGATCCCACAATGTTAGGAGGCTGCTTAATGTAATTCAAGCATGTCAACAACAGTCAATACAGGGACTGGTGATTTCTCTAGATGCAAAGAAGGCATTTCTATTCTCTGGAGCGGTTTGGCTTGGGTGAAGTTTTTATAAGATGGGTAAAGGTTCTCTACAGTGGCTCTCTTGCTGCGGTCATCATCAATGAGGTGTGATCCAGCAATTTTAATGTTTTTATGGGCAACCGGCAGGACTGTTTCCTATCGGCATTGCTTTTTACATTGGTGATTGAACCATTGGCGGAGGTCATTTGTAGGGATCCTAATGTATCAGCTTCAAAAGTGGGGTCAAAATTACATAAGGTTTTGTTGTATGCGGACGATGTTCTAATTTTTTTTGTCAAATCCAGCAGTTTCAGTGCCTTGCCTGATGCAATGCATTCACACGTTTGGTGCTTTTTTGGGGTACAAGATTAATTTTGCAAAATCAGAAGCTATGCCTGTTGGTGGTCTTACAAAGTTGCTAGGTCTTGAGGGTGAATATCAATTCCTATTTAAGTGGTCATAGTGGGGTTTTGTGTATTTGGGCATCTTCATTACTCCAGTTCTGGATTGGTTGTTCAAAACCAATTTTGTTCAATTATTTGACAAAATCAAACAAGACATTCAAAGATGGCAGGCGCTTCCAGTCTCGTGGTTGGGTTCGCTTATTAAGATGAATATTTTCCCCCATTTGCTATATCCTATACGGATGCTCCCTCTGATTTTCAATAAGCAAACATTCAGGAGATTGAACGGCTGGTTCAGCTCCTTTATTTGGCATTGTAAGCATCTTCTCATTAAATTAGCTAAACTGCAACTGCCTCACAGATTGGGGAGAGTGGATCTTCTGGACTTTAAAAGTTACCAACTAAGCTCGCTTTCATCTTATGAGAGTGATTGCGCCTGTGGGGACCCTCTTTCAAGATGGTTAGATATCGAAGCCTCCCAGGCAAGGTGCCCCCTTACAAGCTTGCTGTTTCTGGACAAAATGAGGACAGTTAGGGAATATTGCCGTTACCCAATAGTTATCAATACTGTTAAAGCATGGAGGGCAATTTGGCAGAGGGAAGGCAATGTTGGCAAAACATCTTCTCTTGTGCCTATATTGAGTATGCCGGGTTGATAGATTCAGGATTCAAACATTGTGTCTTGCATGGGCGATTATTTGAGGGAGACACAATGCTGTCCTTTGATCAGTTAGCATGGAAATACGAGCTAGCTAACAGGAACCTCTTCTGTTTTTTTTCAAGTTAGGGATTTTATTCAAAAAAAGACGACACTTCTGACTGACCCCTACAAATCTGATATAGAGAGGAGGTGCTCAATGCTAAGAGTACACTTTCTGTCAGCACGTTATATCATCAATATCATCCTCTGCAGGATGTGGGAGAGAGAGAGCTATGTGTTGAGGTCTTCTCAGAGGCATGGGAAGATATTTGGGAAAATGCAAGAAAGATATCGATTTGCAATAGGACCCAACCTTTATAGTTGAAGATTCTCCCCAGGGTCCACTTGGCTCCAGATCGTTTTTCAAAATTTAAACCAGGGGTATCTTCAACATATCCCAATTGCAAGGTCTGTACGGGCACTCTTGCCCATTGTCTCTGGTCTTGTGATAGGCTTCAAACTTACTGGAGCGCTGTGGTGGGTGCAATGGAGGGGATTTTAGGTGTAAGGGTGGAGAAGGACCAGATCTCTCTTCTTTTGGGCCTGGCCAGTGTGTTCCCTGCAGATGTGCCTAAGAAAAAGCTTTTCAACTTCCTCACCTTTTGTGCAGGAAAGAATATCTTGCTAGGTTGGATATCTGAAAATCCCCAGGGCCTGTTGGATTGGTGGAAGATTGCTACGGAGCATATCCCCTTGGATTTTCTCACAAGTATGGTACACCACAAAACTGAGAATTTCTATAAAATACGGCAGACAATTTTGGAATACCTGGACACAGATTTATCTGCCACACTAATAAGGGCTTTTGTATAACCGTAACAATTATGCTTCACAAGTCCAATATCCAAGGACGAGGAACTGTGAACGTATGCGTGTCTTGTTTGGCTGAGCTGAGTTATTGCTATTTATTAGTTTGTTGTTGGTTATTATTTATTTAGTTAAATAGCTAGTTGGGTTTTTAATATATATTTTTCTATATATATTTATACATTTGTACATGAGGGCGGGTTGGGTCTTTTTTCACTGATTCTTTGTCTTTTTTTTTATACTGTTGAATTGTATTGTTTCGTATTTGTTGTAATCTTAAAAAGTCAATTTTTTCAATAAAAGTATATATTTTTAAAAAGTCCCCCCATAACAATCATCCCTATTATTCTCACTCCTATTGAGAATCATCTTTGCTATCCTTTCCTCTACATCCATGAACAATTCGGAGGCCTATAGAAAACTCCCAACAGGGTGGCCTCTCCTTTCCTGTTTCGAACCTCAGCCCAAACTACCTCAGTGGATGAGTTCGCAAACGTTATCTCAGCTGCTGTAATACCTACCCTTGATTAACAATGCCACTCCCCCGTCTTTTTTACTGTCTTCTCTGTTCTTGCTGAAACATCTCAATCCCAGATTTTGCAACAACCATTCCTGTCCCTCCCCTATCCATGTCTCTGAAGTGGCCATAACATTGAAATCCCAGGTACCAATTCATGCTTATACTACCTTATTCCAAATGTTCCAGACATTGAAGTACACACATTTCAAACCAACATCCTGATTGTTGGTGCTGTCTCACGACCTTATAAACCTATCCTTGATTTCACTACCCTCAACCTTCTTTACACTGGAGCTACAATTCAGGTTCCCATCCCCCTGCTGCATAGTGTAAACCCTCCCCCCCCCCCCACCCCACCGAAGAGCATTAGCAGATATCTCCCCACCCCCCCCGCCCTGGATATTGGTACCCCTCTGGTTTACCTCTGGTTCTACCTGTTTGTAGAGATCCCACCTTCCCCAGAAAAAGCTCCAATTATCCAAGAATCCAAAACCCTCCCTCCTGCACCATCCCTGCATGTTCAGCTCCATGCTCTCCCTGTTACTCACTTCACTAGCGCGTGGCATAGGCAACAAACCAGAGATAATAACTCTGTTTGTTCCAGCTCTAAGCTTCCACCCTAGCTCCCTGAATTTCTGCCTTAGATTCCCACCTTTCTTCTTACCAAGAAGGTCTTGCAGTTTTTTTGTTCTTTGCTATTTTCTATTGATCAATGTCTTGTTTTATTTCTTGCTTGAACCATAGAGCTGAACTATAATAGAAAAATTGCAACACAGAAGGGGACAATTCAATCCATCATATTAATTATGATGCAAATCCCATTCTAATCCCTAATTACAGTGTCTGGTCTGAAGCCTAGGAGTGCTTCAGGAACAATTCCAGTTTATTTTAAATGAGTTGAGTGTTTCTGCTTCAAACATTGAACTGGACAGCAAAGTTTGAACATGCACCTCTGAGTGAAAAAGCTTTTCTACATGTTCTTTCTGATCGAACCAATCACCTCAAATCTCTGCCCCTGGTAACTTATATTTCCATGAGGGAAAACAGGTCTTCCATGTCTTGTAATGATGGGATTTGAATTAATAATTGAATAGTAATGATCATAAATCCATTGTTGTCAAAACTGGTTCCCTGATGTCCTTTTAGAAAATGAAAACTGCTATCCTTTTCTGCTACAAATGATTCCACTGCAAACTCTCTGAAATGGCCTAGCAAGCCAATCAATATCAAACTACTAGAATAATTTTAAGAGATGAAACCAGATGGACAACCTGGCATCAACCTTGCAACATGGGCAAGGAAACATCCTGCTGATTTACCCATGAACTAACCAACCTCCCATTGGCTGAACAATCATGTTCACCATCACTTTGAGAAAGCACTGAGTGGTAAGGATGCAGAATGTACTTGGTGGGGGATTTCGGTGCTGCCTCACATCATCAGGGGCCTTGGTTCAAGTCCAGCCTTGGGTGAAGTCCAACCTTGGGTGACTGTGCAAACTCCATGCAGCCAGACATTCTCCCTGTGTCTGTGTGGGTTACCACCAGGTGCTCTGGTTTCCTTCCATAGTCCAGAAATGTGCAAGTGAGTTGGACTGGATATGTTAAATTGTCCATATGCCCAGGAACATGCAGGCTAGGTGGATTAGCCATGAAAAATGCAGGCGACGACAATAGAGGAGTGGAATGGGTCTGAGGGTCAGTGCAGACTTGATGGGCTGAATGGCCTCTTTCCACACTAAAGGAAATCTGAGATCTATGAAGATAGGCTTGACCACAGCAATACTGACAGAGGTGGTCAAGTCCTAACGGACATGTCTGCTAGACCGGGTCCATTGTCAACTGGTGATGGAATGCTATATTTGACCCCATCTCCTCAATCTTGCTTCCACTGTACACCCATGACAGTATTGGGAGAAATGACCTCTGCACATTCTTTGTGGGATTGAGGCACTGTCTTCACATTGAGGATATCCTCCATCCAAGTGCACCTTGGAGATGTACGCTCTGCTGCTACCAAGTACCAGTAGTGCAAGAAGTGAATGGCATCACACCTTCAAACAAACTTTTCTTATACCTGCAATTTTCAAAACCTGACAGCATTATCGTAAATCTCTTCTCTATTCTTGATAGCAATTATGGTGTTCTGGTCTTGATTTGATTTATTGTTGTCACGTGTACCTAAGTACAGTGAAAAGTTTTGTTTTGCATGCAGTACAGGCAGATGGTAACATATAAATCATTGGGTGTTTAGACAGAGTGAGGCATACATGGTTACAGTTGCACAGGAGGTGCACAAAAACAAGATCAACATTAGTTTTGAAATTAGGGAGGTCCATTCAGTTTAACGGCAGAGAAGAAGCTGTTCTTGAACAAGATGGTACAGGTGTTTATGTTTTATGTGTCTTCTGCCTGATTGAAGAGGTTGGAAGAGGGTATTACCATGGTGGGAGGGGTCTTTGGCAGTATTTCTGTGGCAACAAGAAGTGTCGACAGAGTTCATGGATGGGAGGTTGGCTTGTGTGATGGTCTGAGCTATGTACACAACTTTCTGTAGTTTCTTACAGTCTTAGGCAGAGCAATTGCTGAACCAAGCCGTTGTTCACCCAGGTAGAATGCTTTCTATGGTGCATTGGTAAAAGTTGGTGAGAGTCCTTATGGACATGCCAAATTCCTTAAGCCTCCTGAGGAAGAAGAGGTGTTGTGTCTTCTTCACTGTCACATTGAAGTGGGATGTTCAGGACAGATTGTTGGTTATCGTAACTACAAGGAACTTGATGCTTTTGATCCTCTGATGTCGGTGGGGCATGTCCTCCTACGCTCTTTCTGGAGTCAATGATCAGTTCTATAGTTTTGCTGAGGGAGATATTATCTTTGCACCACAACACTAAGCATTCTATCTCCTTCCTGTATTTAGTCTCATCATTGTTTGTTTGATATCCAGCCTACAACAGCGGTGTCATCAGCAAAATGTAGATGGTGCTCACATGAAATTTGGTCACAGTAGGGGGCTTAGTACATAGTCTTGTGGGGTGCTGGTGTGGAGGAGATGCTGTTGTCTATCTTCACTGATTGCAGTCTGTGGGTCAGGAACCTGAGGATCCAGTTGCAGAGGGCAACGCCGAGACCTAGGTCTTGGAGTTTGTACATTAGTTTGATTGGGATTACAATGTTGAAGATGGAACTGTAGTTGGTTAAATTGAAGCTTTATGTAGGTGCCCTTGTTATCCAGATGTTCCAGGGATGAATGCAGGGTAGATATGAGCCAAGACTAACCTTTCTAAACATTCCATGATTGTGAAGGTCAGAACCACCAGGTGGTAGTCATTGAGGAATGTTGCATTTGTTTTTTGGTGCTGGGATGATGGTGGTCATCTTGAAGCAGGTGGGGACTTCCAGTTGTAGCAAGAAGAGGTTAAAGATGTCAGTGAATACTCTTGCCATCCAGTCCGTACATGACTCCATCTGGGCTGGTTGCTTTCCTTGGGTTCACTCTCAAAAAGGACAATGTGACGTCTGCAGCAGTGACTGTGGGTATGGGTGCATCCAGGGCGGTTGGGGCAGGTGACATTGTGCCATTGGCACAATGCTTGAACTGATCTTAGAAAGCATTGAACTTTGGCTTGAGAGGCTTCGGCGAGTAGCTGTTCAGCAAAAAGTACAGTTCAGCTCAGGTAAATTTCTTTTAATTTTTGTCTTTAAAGGTGAGAACAAGAGGGACCCTATCCTTATTCTGGGAGGGGAGGGAGTGCGTGAGGATCGTGGCACGGGAGATGGACCTCACGCTATCAACAACTGTAGGTGGGAAGCCATGGTTGCCTCCACTGCATTCGTTCCGATGAGGCCACTTTCCAAAGTGGTGCTCTTAATATGTGCTCCTTCTTCACCAACTGTGGCTTCCCACCTACAGTTGTTGACAGGGCTCTCGGCAGCGTGCGGTCCATCTCCCGTGCCATGACCCTCACCCCCTCCCTCCCCTCCCAGAACAAGGATAGGGTCCCTCTTGTTCTCAGCTTTCACCCCACCAGCCTTCACATGCAAAGAATAATCCTCCACCATTTTTCCCAACACCAACACGACGGCACCACTAAACACATCTTCCCTTCCCTCCCTCTGTTTGCATTCCCATGCAATCGCAGAAGGTGCAACACCTGCCCCTTTACCTCTTCCATGTTCACCATCCAAGGCCCCAAACACTCGTTTCAGATTAAGCAGCGTTTCACTTGTACCTCTTTCAATTTGGTCTATTACATTCGTTGCTCCCAATGTGGTCTCCTCTATATTGGAGAGACAAAATGCCGACTGGGTGATCGCTTTGCTGAGCACCTTCGGTCTGTACGCAATCAGGTCCCGGACCTTCCCGTGGCTTGCCACTTCAACACACAACCCTGCTCCCATGCCCACATGTCTGTCCATGGCCTGCTGCAATGTTCCAGTGAAGCTCAATGCAAATTGGAGGAACAGCATCTCATCTTCCGCCTAGGCACGTTACAGCTTGCCGGTCTCAACATTGAATTCAACAACTTCAGATAATTATCCCATCTCGACCCCTCTGTTTTCGTTCTGCTCCGTAATTTTATTTCATTTATTTTATTTATTTTTTAAAATATTTTTCCCACTGTTCTGAAGCTCTTATTTCTTGATTGTCTCTCTTTCTCTTGCTCCTCACTCTCTCATCACATTTTTCCTCTCCTCTTCCCCCTTTGCTACCCTTCTCCCCTGTTTTCCATTTTGCCTGTGTTTCTCCCATCTCTCTCCTCCCCCCCACATCCCCCACATATTTTGTCACATAGCACTGGCTTCAGCCTTGGTCATTCACAGCTCCTAATCTCCCTATAATCTCTCCATGCACTGCCATTATCACCTCTTTATTGCTTCCTTTGCTTCTGGAGCCAGCCTAGTTTAAATACCTCCCTATTTTTCTTTTTTTTTAGCTTTGACAAAGGGTCAGTTAGACTCAAAACGTCAGCTCTTTTCTCTCCTTACAGATGTTGCAGACCTGCTAAGATTTTCCAGCATTTTCTCTTTTGGTTTCAAATATATAGGGAGACTGGGAAGATTTGCAGGAGCAATACATTTGTCATAGTAGGGGATTTTAATTTTCCTAACATAGACTGGAACTGCCATAGCATTAAGGGGTGGAATTTAAGTGGTTCAGGAAAGTTTCCTCGAGCAGAATATAGAGGGTCCTTCATGGGAAGGGGTAAAAACCTGACCTATTCTTGGGAAGTAGGGCAGGGACAGATGGCTGAGGTGACAGTGGGTGAGCACTTTGGGAACAGTGACCACAGTTCTATTAATTTTAAAATAGTTATGGAGAGGGACAAAACTGGTCCATAGGTTGAAGTTCTAAACTGGGGCAAGGTGAATTTTGAGGGAATAAGAGAGGAACCTGCAGGGGTTGCTTGCAGTAGTTTGTTTGCGGCAAAGGGACCTCTGGCAAGAGGGATGCCTTTAAAGGTGTGATAGCTAGAGTTCAAGGTCTACACATTTGAGGGTGAACGGTAAGGTTGGCAGGAGTAGAAAACCCTGGATTACAAGATTGAGGCTTTGATCAGAAAAAAGGAGGCATGGATCAGGAAAAGGCAGCTGGGACCAAGGAAATCCCTAGAGGTATATAGAGAATACAGGAGTTTACTGAAGAAAGGAAATAAGGAGGACAAAAAGAGGCACGAGATAGATTAGGATGAATCCAAAGAGATTCATTAAGTATATTAAAGGAAAAAGAATAACTAGAGAGAGAATAGGACTCCTCCAGGACCAAAGTGGACATGCATGTGTGGAACCACAGGAGATGGGTGAGATCCTCAATGAATATTTCTCCTCTGTCTTTACTGTGGAGAAAGACATGAATACTTGAGGAAGTTAGTGGTGATATCTTGGGGACAGTCCATATCATGGTAGAGGAGGTGTTGAACATACTAGAATGTATGAAGGTGGTTAAATCTCCTGGTCCAGACCAGATATATTCAAGAACCGTGCAGGAGGCTAGAGAAGAAATTGCAGAGCCCTGGCTGATATATTTGCACCATCGTTAGCCACAAGTGAGGTCCTGGAAGACTGGAGTGTAGCAAAGGTAGTGCCCTTATTCAAGAAGGGCTGCAAAGAAATATGTGGAAACCATAGACCAGTAAGCATAACACCTGTGGTAGGTAAGTTACTTGACAAGATTCTGAGGGATAAGATATACATGCACTTGGAAAGACAGGATTTGATTAGGAGTAGTCAGCATAGCTTTGTGGATGGGAGAACATACATTAAATTTGTTAGGTTCTTTGAAGTGACCGGGAAGGTGGTTGAGGGCAGGGCAGCAGACATAGTCCATATGGATTTCAGTAAGTCCTTTGATAAAATTCCACATCATAGGCATTGATAGGGTGAATGCATGGAGTCTTTTCCCAGGGTTGGGGAATCAAGGACTAGAGGGCATCAGTTTAAAACTCCATTTGCCATTTCTTGGCCCACTTCCCTAGCTGATAAGATCCTGCTGCAATTTCTGATAACCTTCCTCACTGTCAACGATACCGCCAATATTAGTGTCATCTGCAAACTTCCCAATCATGCCTTGTACATTCTCATCCATGTTATTGATATAGATAACAAACAGCAATGAGCCCAGCACTGACGCCTGTGGGACACCACTAGTCACAGGCCTCCAGTCCAACAAGCATCCTTCCGCTATTACCCTCTGCTTCCTATCATCAAGCTAATTGTGTATCCAATTCACCAGCTCTCCTGTGAGCCTCCTGGAAGGTTAGTTCACATGGATTGGTCGAGGTAGGACAAGCTAGGAGTTTTTTCTTTAGGGCGTAGGAGACTGAGGGGGGTATCTTATTTAAGTGTATAAGATCATGAGAGGAATTGATAGGGTGAACACATGGAGTCTTTTCCCAGGGTTGGGGAATCAAGGACGAGAGGGCATCAGTTTAAGAGGGGAAAGAATAAAAGGGAACCTGAGGGGCAACTTAGTTACACAAAGGATAGTACACATTTGGAATGAGCTGCCAGTGGAAATGGTTGAAGAGGGTACATTAACATGGCATTTGAACAAATACATTCTTAGAAAAGGTTTAGAAGGATAATGGCCCAAGTGCAGGGAAATGTTGTTAATGTGGATGGACATTTTGGTTGGCATGGACCAGTTTGGGCTGAAGGACCTGTCTCCATGCTATAGGACTGTATGGCTTTATCAGGGAGGAGTGTGTTATTGTCTGCTACTTTGTTCTACTTCATTTTTGATCCTGTTGTGTCGTGTGGGTCTCACCACAGCAGTGCAGTAAGTTTGGGGCCTCTAACTTGGTCTGGTACTGTCTCTTGGCATCTCTGATGGCCTTGTGGAAGTCGATCTGGATTTCCTGTAAAGGTCTTCAGTAGGCAATGGATTTCCCGGTTCATCCAAGGTTTCTGTTGGGGAACATACGGATTGATTTCTTTGGCACGATGAAGTCTGTGATGCTGGTGGCACATCTGTCTAGGTTCACATGATAGGAACTATACACATTCAGTCTGTGCCCTGACCAGGGTCTTTTATTGTTCCAGCACTGCATCTCTGCTGTTGTATTAAATACCTCACCCAATGAAGGAGAATATTCTTTATACCTTCTTCATCACTTTATCTGACCTGCAGGGATTTTTGGACACAAACTCCAAGATCACTGATTTCCTCCATTCCTCTCAAAATCCTCCTGTTTCTTGTAGATTGAGTTGCATTTGGGGAGAGCAAATAAAGCATGATCTTACACCTCTGAATGAGATTTCATTTACCTCTTTTCTACCCACTTAAACAAACCATTGTTATCAGAGTGCAGCCATATTCTTTACTCTCAACTTGGTTAGAGACAAAAACACTGCAGATGCTGGAATCCAAAGTAGTCAAGCAAGAGGCTGGAAGAATCTTTGAGCAAAAAGTGAGGTCTGCAGATGCTGGAGATCAGAGCTGAAAATGTGTTGCTGGTTAAAGCACAGCAGGTTAGGCAGCATCCAAGGAATAGGAAATTTGACGTTTCGGGCCAGAGCCCTTCATCAGGAATCTTAGGCTGGAAGAACACAGCAAGCCAGTCATTAGGAGGTGGAGAAGTCAACGTTTCAGGGGTAACCCTTCTGCAGGACTGGAGGTGAGTGTAGGTGGCCCTGCAGGTAAAGGGGGTGGTGGGGTGAGGATAGATGAAGACAGGCAGAGGGTATGACATAGTTGGTTGATGGGAGGGATGAATCTAGTAGATGGCTGGGAGGAATGGAAGGGAGGGGAAGAGGCAAGGCAGGGAGTAAAGGCAACACCTTATCTTCCGCTTGGGCATCCTATGGCCCGGAAGACTCAACATTGAGTTCTCCAATTGCAAATAACCTCCCTTCCCATCTCCTGACTCCATCACCCTTCCCTTCCACTCCTCCCAACCACCTACCGGATTCAATTGATCAACCAGGTCGTACCCTCTACCTATTTTCACCTATCTCCACTTCACCACCCTGCCCCAGCCAACCCCTTTATCTGCAACTTCCCCTACACCCAACCCTAAGTCCTGAAGAAGGGTTACACCTGAAATGTTGACTTCTCCACCTCCTTATGCTGCCTGGCTTTCTGTGTTCTTCCAGCCTCCTGCTTTTCTACATCCAACTACCTGGCCAGTTTTTCTGTTATCTGCAAACTTCCCTGTCATGCCTCACACATTTAAGTCTAACTGTTAGTAGATATTACAAACTGCAAGAAACCCAAAATGGAGCCCTGTGGGACATCACTGGACTCCCTTTCCATTCACAAAACATCTGTCAACCATTACCCTCAGTTACAAGCTTCCTCTTACTTATTGGTTAATACTTTGTTTGGTGTTCCCTGTCAGGGAGCCTATAAAATATTCCTATCTATGTTTTTAGTGCTTGTTATTCCAATAACAATTCTGCTTCCAAAAAAATCATTACTTACCACAGTCCTCATTTTATTATTGAGGATACCCAGCCTCGCATCTCTTTTTGTTTGCTTGAAAGCTGAAATATCTCAAATTTTGTTCTCAAACGTAGTTACCATGCAACTATGTTTCTGCAATGGCTATTAAATAAAATAAATGAATTAATGGCACAAATATATACATTTATATCAAATGCTTTGTGCATCAAAAGAGGCTTAACTTAGCCAATTTTCTCTGGTTTGACTTCAGTCAATGATGTATGTTTGCTAGTTTAAATCTTTGTTCTTTTACTGTCCCATTCTGTTTTCTTTTACCCAAATAACAAAACAAATCCTCTGTTGCCTTGACGTTTCTCTCAAACTTGCTTTGCCTCACTTCCCCCACCCACCAATCCTCACCTTTTTGAGTTAAAAGCCTTTGTACAGTTCGAGTTATTTAATTAAACAGACATTTGTCCCAGCCAGTTTAAATAGAATCCAAACTGAAGGAATACTTCCCTCTTTCCTTACTATTGGTTCCAATGCTCCATGAATCAAACCCATTTTCCACTATTCTTTTCTGACTTACATTCAGTCTCTGATTTGTTTTACCTGCTGCTAATTTGTGCTTAGGCAGTTATCCATAAATTTTTACCTGAAGTTCTGTGTATTGACTTGGATTCTGGTTCCATTTGAAATTCTATTAGCAGAACCTTGTGAGAGTCATACGTCATGGAAACAGACCATTCGGTTCAACCAGTCCCTTCTGTACCTTTTTTTTGCTATGGCACAGTCTATGATACCCTTAGTCCACCTGTTGCATTTCAAGTTCTTCTGCAGCTGCAAGGATTAAAATCACAGCCACACTCCTTTCATCCCTTCCACTTGAATTGCCTTCTCTACCTTACGTGTCACAGTTTGCTCATCCGGCCTGCAGACTTGTCTTCAGCCACACAGAACAAAAACCTTGAACCTATTAGACAAGGCAGAAGTTTGAACTTCCTTCATTGTTACATGTATAATCCCTTATCTGCCTGATACACATTCTCACTCGCTGGTCTATGTCCATTAAACAGGCCTGTGTCACTTACCAATTAAAGGGATGTAATTGCCTATGTCTTCCCACCTGCAACCCCCAGCACCTAATGCTCCACAGTCTGCAACTCTGACTTCAGCTCTCAATAATTCCAAGCTGAGGTTCCTTTAAAATGCAAGCACTTACTGCAAGTGAGAATATCCACAGTCACAATGCTCTTTACAAACTCCCACAGGCAGAAGTTGCAATGCATCACCTACACCATCATCCCTACCTAATTTTAAGAGTCATAGAGCTGGAAAGCATGGAAACAGACCCTTCAGTTCAACTTGTCCATGCTGACCTAGGTATCCCAAATAAATCTAGTCCCATTTGCCAGTATTTAGACAAATCGCTCTCAAACCCTTCCTATTCATTTACCCATCCAGATGCCTTTTAAGTGTTATTACTGTACCACCTTCCACCACTCCTCTGCTAGCTCATTCCATACACACACCATCCTCTGCATTAAGAAGTAGCACCTTACGTCTTTTTTAAAAAAATCTTCCCCCTCTCACCGTAAACCTATGCCCCCTAGTTTTGGACTCCTCACCACACCGCACTCCCCACCCCCACTCAGGGAAAAGACCATGTCTATTTACCCTATCCAAGTACCTCATGATTTTATAAAACCTCTAAAAGGTCACCCCTCAGCCTCCGCTCCATGGAAAGTAGCCCCAGCCTATTCAGCATCTCTCTATACCTCCAATCCTGGCAATACCCTTGTAAGTCTTTTCTGAGCCCTTTCAAGTTTGACAACATCCTTGCTATAGCAGGGAGACCAGAATTGCACACAGTATTCCATGTTTTCTTTAGTTAACTAGTTTACATGTATAATCAATTTAGCTATAACTACTTGATTTAGTTTTAAGTTATGGTTTGATTAAATTATGCATTTAACCTGAAACACAAACCAATGTAAGTATTGAAAGCACAAAACAACACCTCCTTGCCCAACTGTACCAAACGTCCATGCCCACCCTCAATCCTAACTTTTAGATTCTGTTTATCATACACTGCATTTATCAACACTCTGAGGGAGACTTACTCTATTTCTAACCTAGAAGCATTTGCTAAAGCATATGCTTTACTTTGCATATAGCTCATGCTAAACCAGTTGTTGGATCTGACTGGATTTAGTTTCGAGAAGTTTTTCTGCCTTCACCTGCCTTAAGAGTGTTCAATGAGACAATACAGACATTACTGTACTTCACCTCTATATCTGAATTCGGAGTGTTTGATGGTAATAGAAGCATTTGCTAACACCGACGGGCTTCAGTTAAGCAAGAACATCTTGCGTGTAAAAATGACTAATTAGATATTTGCACTCCAGAAATAGCGGAGATATTCCTGCTAATTTATATATTCCTGGGATTTTGGAAGAACATTAGTTTCTACACACAATAATTTGATTGCAGAGAGTCTCAGTTCTGCAAGACTTTACAAAACTTGAAGGTCAGCCAATTTCCCCTGGAGCTGGTAATGAGAATTGTCTTCTTGCTGCTTATTAGCTTAAATAAACTGTTACCAAGCTCTCCTTTTGCTTCCCTTTGAGACTAATTTTTGTTACAATAAGATTTGCATCTCAATTCCCAATCTCCTGCTTTTTATACACCAGAAATCTCTCAACACCAGCTTATAGTCCAACAGGTCTATTTAAAATCATTTCACCTGATGAAGGAGCAGCATTCTGAAAGCTTGAGATTTTTAATAAATCTGTTGGACAATAACCTGGTGATGTGTAACTTCTGACTTTTTCCACCCCAGTCCAACACTGGCATCTCCACATCATGGCTACATGCAAGTATTCTTTCTCCCCTCACCCTGCCAAACTTAGTTAGAATGGCTGTCCCAATTAAATATGGAACAAATATTTGCAATAGGTATAGCCCATTAATCGTACAATGTAAACTGTCTCCGTTGAAGAAAAAGTGTTAGCAGGAAATTAACTGTATGATAGAACACTGACTTTTCACATGTATAGGCAGGTTTAACCCTATTACGAGAGGTCCACTGTTGACAGCATGTATGTTTGAATATTGTCCATCGCATCTGGAGCTTTAGTCTTAACGTAGCGAGTGAAGGTTTTCTCTTCCTAATGCTCATTGCCATATGTCAGAAATCGTCCTGTGCCCAAACAGCTGAGTCTGAACGTCATTCCATCTTTGCACAATGGAGTGAGTAAGGTAAAACATTCTCACTCATTCAGAAACTGCATTTGAAAATTGTCATCTTCTCCCATGCAGACAATCTTTTTTTTGGTGGCTGTTTTAGATTTCTTAATCAACATAATTAATTCAGACAGTATTCAAAAATTTCCCAGCAGACATGATTCTTCACTGTACGATATCCCTTTAAAGTGATATTCATTCTGAATTATTTTCGTATTTTTCCAAGTGCTATTGATTTTAATACATAGTTCTTCAGAAAACAGCAATTTAAGTCTTCTTAACTTTCAGTTTCAAAATGGAATGTTTGTTGAAAGCAATTTAAGTGTCTCCCTTTTTTTCTGGTATTTTGAGCACTCGAATTGTCAACCATGAGGTACATGTAAGGGATCAAAGTCAACATTTACTTTAGTGCATTCTATTCCTGCCCATCTTTCATGCTATGGGAAAGGGAGTGTTTGCAAATTCTTCTTTTCATCATTTCATAAATTAATTGCAAACACCTATAATGAAGACCATTATCAAGTTTGAAAAGAATAGGAGGGCAGATGGGTTGAATAATGGTGGACAGTTTATGTCTAGCTTAGGTTTTCAGAAGCCTGTAGAAAGTTGGAGAATGTAAAGACCTGCGATGAGTAAGACTCGTGTGAAGCACTGATACAGAAAAATTGCAACAAATATCACATAAACACATTATACTACGCTTAACGAGATTAGAGTTACACACGTGGAAACAGACCTTAACTCCACCCAGTCCATGCTGAATATAATCACAAACTAAGCTAGTCCTGCTCCTGGCCCATATCCCTCCAAACCTTTCCTATTCATGCACTTATTCAACTATTTTTTAAATGCTGTAGTTGTGCCCACATCCACTCCTTCCTCAGAAAGTTCATTCCAAAGGTGAAGAATCCTGTGTTTTTAGAGAAATTGCTCCCAAGTCATTTTTATTTTTAAAAAAATCTCTCTCCTCTCACCTTAAAATGTGTGTCTTCATCTTGAAATCCCCCATCCTAAGAAAAAGACACCTGCAATTCACTTCACCCATGCCACCCTTGATTTTATAAATTTCTAAAAGGCCACATCTCAATCTCCTATGCTCCAGTGAAAAACATCTCAGCCTTTCTTTATAACTCAAACCTTCCTTAGCTGGTGGCATCCTGGTAAATGTCTTCTGAAGTCTCTCCAGCTTAATAATATCCTTCCTATAACTGGGTGATCAGGACAAGACACAGTATTCCAGAGGAGACCTCAACAGTGTCCTTGTGAACCTCAATATGACTTTCCAATTCCTATACTCAAAGGACTGAGCAATG
This sequence comes from Hemiscyllium ocellatum, assembly GCF_020745735.1. Classification (NCBI taxonomy): domain Eukaryota; kingdom Metazoa; phylum Chordata; class Chondrichthyes; order Orectolobiformes; family Hemiscylliidae; genus Hemiscyllium; species Hemiscyllium ocellatum. The sequence continues at coordinate 19,562,644 of NC_083423.1, read as the reverse complement.
AAGGCAAGTGTGCTAAATGCTTTTATAATCACCCTGTCTGTATCTGTCGCGAACTTCAAAGAATTATGTACCTGCACCCCTAGGTCCCTCTGCTATACAATACTACCTGAGGCCCTAACATTAATTGTACAAGTCCTTCCATTGTCTGTTATGCTAACATGCTGTACCTCTCATTTTATCCAGCTTAAACTCCAAAATTGGCTATGAGGCAATAAACAGAGGCCGATGGTAGACGGATGTTCCAGTGACTAGAAATAGCTTCCTATAGGTTTTGCAGGGCTTGGTTCTGGGGCTGTTGTTGTTTGTGGTATATATCAATGATTTGGACTTATGTTGGAGCCATGACCAAAACAGTCTTGGATGATATAAAGATTGGTAGCCTGGTCAATAGTAAAGATGGTAGCCACAAACTGCAGGTGGATCTTCAAGGGACTGGTCAGGTGGGGAGGGTATTGGTAAATGGAATTCAAACCAGGGAAGTGTGAGATAATATACTAACAAATCAAAGGATAGCACAATGCATGTTAGGATCTTGGAAACTACTGAAGATCAGGGGAACCTTGATATCCATAGATCTCTGTAGTTAAGAGGGCAGGTTGACAAGCTTATTGAGAAGACATAGGGATGCAGCCTTTATTAGCCAAGACATAGAATACATATTGATTAGGCCACAACTGAAATACTGCAATTCTGGTCACACATTATAGGAGGGATCTGATTGCTGTCCAGGGTATGCAGGGGAGATTGACTGCAATGCTGTCTGGGCTTTGAGGAAAGATTTGCTAGGCTGTGACTGACTTCCTTGGAATAGCAAAGTTTGAGAGATGATCTAGTAGACGTCTATAAGATTGAGGGGAATAGATAGGATGGATGGGAAGGCTCTTTTTCCATTAGCTGAGGAGCCAATAATACATGGGCATAGGTTCAGGGTAAGAGGTGGAAAGCTACAAATTAGAATTGAGGAGAGCTTTTCAGGGAAGATAGTGGGAATCTGGAACTCAATGCCTTCAAGTATGGTTACAAACTCTCAATAACCAAACGTCATTTACATATTTACTTGTGTTGCTATAACCTTCAGGGCTATGGGCCAGAAGTGACATTAGTATATTCAGATCCTTGTTGACCAGTGCACATGTGATGGTTCTCCTTTTGCATTGTAATTATTAAGTCTGGGGTGTACTTTGGGCCATTAGCAGCCGCATCATTGCATCTAACCACAATCTGAAAGCTCATGGTTCAGCATTACTGTCAAGCGGGGATCAACTCTGGTTCAATGAAAATAGCAGGAAGGCATTTTAGGAGCATGACTGCATAAAAATGAGGTATCAATCTGATGAAGCTACAACTTGCATGCCAAACAGGGGAAGCAACATGCAATAGACAGGACAAAAATAAAACCACAACCAATGGAACAGATGTAAACCGTACAGTCCTACCACTATTCCAGTTGTGAATAGTGGTGGACAATTAACCAACTAACAGGAGGAGCAGGGTTCTACCTATATGCCCATACTCAATGATGGAAAAGCTTAGACATCATTACAAATACAACTACAATATTTAAAAGACATCTAGTTAGATTAATGAATAGGAAGGGTTTAGAGGGATTTGGCCAAATGCTGGCAAATGGAACTAGATCAATTTAGGTTATTTGGACGAGTTGGACCAAAGGGTCTGTTTACGTGTTGTACAGCTTTATGACTAACAGACAGGCTAAGCATTTTGTATTAATCGTCAACCACACATGCCAAATGGATAATCAATGTCTGCCTCCTCCTAAACCTCCCAGCATCACAGATGTCAGTTTTCAGTCAATTTATTTCATTCCACATGATATCAAAAAACAGCTGAAAGATCTGGGTACTGCTAAAAGAATGGGCATTGATTCCACACACCTGGTCAAGTTGTTTCAATATGCTACAACACAGGCAACTAAACAATAATATGAAAAAAATTTCCAGGTATGTCCTGTACACACAGAGTAGAATAGATCCAACCCTGGCCAGTTATTACCCTATCCATATACTCTTGGTCATCATCAAAGTCTTAAATGGGGTCATCAACAGTGTTATTAAGTAGCACTTGCAAAGGAATAACCTGCTCACTGATGCTCAGGTTCTCCTAGGGTCATTCAGCTCCTGAGCTCATTTCAACCTCGGTATAAACATCAACAAAAGACCTGAACTCTAAAACTGAGGTGAAAGTAACTGACCTTGACATGAAGGCTGCTTTTGACTAAGTGTAGGAGCTTTAGCAAAACTGGAGTCACTGTGAGTTGAGGAAACATCTCCACTGAATACAGTCATACAGTACCTACTACAAAGAAAGATGGTTGTGATAGAGGGTCCATCCTCTCAGTCCAAGGACATCACTAAGCTCCTCCATCGTCAGCTGCTTCATCTCAACATGAAATCAGAAGTGGGGATTGTGCAGTCATCAGCAAACCTGCTCAGCATCATTAGGGTCTCCTCCAATCTGAACAGTCCTTTTATGTATAATCACCTAGGCTTGGTGTGTGTAGGAATTATGTATAACTCGCACCAATTGCAGGCAAAAATCAGATTTATTTATTAGAGATAATGTTTACTGGCATCACTATTGCTAAATCCCCACTACCAAAATATTGACAGTTATCATTGATCAGAGAATGAACTTGGCTATCCATTTTAATACTGTGGCTACAAGAGCAGGTCAAATTCTAGGAATTCTGCAACAAGTAATGAACTAACCTTCAGTCTGCACAATGTCTTTGCACCAACTGCTGTACAAAGCACAAGTTAAGGCTGTGTTGGAATATTTCCCCTAGGGTGGATGCATTCAAAAAGCAAACCTTCCCCCAAGTCAAAGCAGCCCACTTGATTGGGACTCCATACATCATCTTCACCTTTCACTCATCAATGAACAATAGAAGCAGTGTATAGCATTTGCAAGATGGATTACAGCACCTCACCAAGCCTTTTTTTTTTGACAGCATCTTCCAAACACAGAACCACTATCACCTTTAAGAATAATGTAGGTCCATGGAAATACAAACACATGAGACACCCATCCTGCCTTAGAACTATATCACTGCTTCCTCAATGTCACTGGGTCAAAACTCAGGAATTACCTTTCTTAACAGCACCTTTTGGATGCCCCTACATCCCAAGGACTGAAGCAATTCAAAAGGCAGCTTTCGACAGCTTCCTCCAAGGCTATTGGAGATGGGCACTAAATGCTGGCCTCGCAAGTAATACCCACTTGCCATGAACAAATAACTAAAAATCAGCTGACAGAAAAGACAAGGACCCTCCTGATGTGCACAGCTGAGTACAAACATGACAAATGTAATTATTTTACTGAGCCATCCATGGAACATTACTATCATATTTAAGATTCCCCGTTCCCCAAAAAGAGATTGTGTCAGTGATTTGACTAAGCATAGAATAGGCAAGTGATTAACAGCCTGAATAAAACAACGGCCACCTCACCAGAGATTCTGGAAATGCAAGTTTGATTGCTGCCGAGCTGTGTAGGCTGAGAATGATGGAACTGAATTAACCACCAGAGCTATAGTCATTAATCTAAGAGATTTCGATTTGTGCATTTTAATTCCACTTTCTTGCCCTGCAGGAGCAACAACATCCCCCGGCCTGGAAACAGGAGCCAGCAATCAACAATGTCTACTGCTAAACAAAGACATAAATGAAACCAAAAAAATGCTATCAATTCAAAGAGACGCTTGATTTGACGGATGGGGCTCAGGGAAACACATGTGGGTGCAGAGATTTTAAATTATCTCTTCTACTGTACAGCAGCTTTGTGATGAATGGTCATCTCAGCAGATGTTATAAGAAGATCGTAAGTATGACTCATGGGAGAGTAGAGCACATGAGGTATACAGCTGAGAGGAGATTTGATAGAGGTGTTCAAAATCATTTGGGGTTTAGACAGAATATGTAGAAATTTTCCAAGGTTGGAAGGGTTACAAATATCAATACAAATAACAATACAAGGTGAATGAGATGAGAAATTTCTTTTGCAAAGTTAAGAAGATTGTTTGGAATTGTCTCTTTCCATCCATATATAAGGCCCATGTGATTTCATTACCATAGCAATGGGCATTGGCCAAGGAAGAGTTCAGAGAGACATACTTGTAGCATTAACTGACAGGGTTTCCTCGATGTTACTGAAACTGATGTAAATGAATCAGTTGCAATAATCTGAGAGAAACTGGAGATGGAGGCAGTTGTCCTGCATTTAGGCAGATAAAATGCTGACCTAATTGTTCATGCAGAATACATGTACGAGCTTGAGCTTAGATAGAAGAGACAGAATTTAAGGGCGGAAAATTCACTTTGCCTGGGTTGAGGAGAAGGAACTTTCAGTATAATTCTCTCACAGTGAAAGTTTTATTTTTAAGATTAAAAGCTACCTGGTTTGAAAAGAGAAAAACAGCTTTTGGGAACTGAGGATAATGTGGAATTGGCTTGTGTTGAACATGAAACATAATCATGGTAGGAGTTTTCTGGCCAATTTAAAAGTTAGCTGGGGAAACATTTATGTAGTTTAAAATAGTGTTTAGTCAGTTGTGCTTTTTAATTTGCTTGCTGCAGTGGTGCAACTTTAAATCATATCATGAGGTTCATCTAGCTAGTCGCTAGAATTTTAAATATTTTTAAAGTTTGGATCTCTCAGGATTGTGACACTTGATGCAGTGAGTGGTTAGTACTTTTGTTCCAGAAAGTATGATGGAGGCAGATTCATTGTGATTTTCTGAAGGAAATTGGATAAATACCTGAAGACTAGAAACTCGCAAGAATACAAGGAAAAGTGGAGCACTAGAATCAACAGAGTGCTGTTGCAGAGAACTAGCACAGATACAATGGGCTGAATGGCTTCCTTCTGAGTCTTGACTATGAATTCTGAGCAGAAATAATGAGGTTGTGGAGATGAGATTTGATAGGGAGCAGAAGAACCAAAAGGTCAGTGACCTCACTTGGACTCGGGAGTGGACAATGAATGTTAAGAAATCAGCAAGTCTCAGGTTAAGTCCCATTACATCGTGGGGGACTCCAGCACGTATCAGTAGCTTTTAAGGTAATGTGCTGGATCCCAATAGATATCATTTCATCTCATGGTAGGGTGGAGTTGTGTAATCAAATTCATGTAGCAACAATGTCTTGGATGTCTGAAAGAATCCAGAATGCAGCATAAACCAACATGTCAAAGTCCCTCGGCAGATCCAATACAGACAAATCAGAATACTCAATTGATCTGATAGGAAATTTCAAGTACATCTTGTTAAGACGATTTGACTCTTATGATACATTGTTAACTTTTCTGCAGACCACAGCTTTGATTTAACTGAAATCTTTCAATAAATGATTACTTCTTTAACCTTTAGGTCATGAACACCCACCCACTTTGTACATGCTTTTCGTTTAGTTTTACATGCCCATACTGTACATTCAAATTAAACCTACCTTGTCCACCTCCCAGATGTTAATATTTCTTAAATTGCTCATAACCAGCACAGGATTAGTCCACTATAATTATTGTACCCCACTATTCCTTTACAACCTGTGTAACTTGCTCCAACTCTATGATGCTTAGACTAGATACACATGTCACAGGTGAAAACCGGGTATGTACTAGCATTTATGCTTTCATACTTTCGGAGGAGATCACTATCAGTAATTTTCTACTAGCCAGGCATGAATTGTGCGTTTTAACATGGCAAAATGTCTTGGTGGTTCACAGGAGCAATCAAATTAAAATGTATACAAGGCAACATCAAAGACACAAGAGAAAAGGTGACAAGAAGGTTGTAGGAAAGAGGTAGATTTTAAGGATTCCAAGCTCTGGAATAGTCCTTCCCTTACTCATCTTATCTCCAATTTTGTCTGCCCTTCCTAAAGATGTTCCTTTATCCTTCCTCTTTGATCAAGACTTTGGCCACTTGTTCTCAGTTGATGTAATTTGGTAATGATTCTTGTTTGTTAGTCACTTCTATGAAATGCCTTGAGATGCATTACATTACCGAATTAAAGAGACTATATTAATGTAACTTGTTGAACATAGTGTGTATAACTATTATAAGAAATAATCATCCTTTTAAAATTGAGAAGGGTAAATGCAATCCTTTACATTAATATAGTTTTCTGTAACCTTCATTTTGCCATATATTTATATGCCAATATTTGAAATTACTTGGCAATAATTTAATATTTTAATTATTTAACTAACAAGTAAAAAAAGTCACTTCCACACTGCACTACAAACATATTTCTTCAGCTATGATGCAATCCGCTTACCTCACTCCACCAAGAAATTTACCATTCATCCACTCCATTACTAAATAGTCAGTCATAAAGCATCTTGCTGATTTTGTGAATGTGTCATCTTAGTGTAGAAAGCTAGGTTTCAGATTCTTGTGAGGCAATTGTAGTATCCTTCCTTCTGGACCAGAAGATCTGGGTTTGGAGATTTCACCAGTTATAGAGGTGAGTTATTAGTTGATTTTAAAAAATAGTAAGTTTTAGGATGTTAGCTTTAAAATCTTTGGGGAGAAAAGCGGGAGATGTGGGTGGTGGAATTTAGATATTTGATTGGGAGGGCTAACCTAGGTGAAAGACAAGTTGGGAGAATTGAAGGAAGGGCCAATCTCTGTCAGGCATCACTGATTGAAAGGTAGGTAGAAGCAGTGAACAGAGACTCCAATAATCCACCTTAGATACACAACATCCACACAAAACTGTTTGAAAGTTGGGGTGGGGGATGCAATCTAGGAGTTTACCCTTCAAGGTAAAAGGATGATACAGAACAGGTGGTACCAGTGTTGAGTCCTGGTCTGACCTGAATAAGTCAAGATCATATTAGGATTGTAAACCCTATTTCTGACCCACCATTGGACAAAATTAACATACATTTACCTTCCCCTGATTTTTCTAAGTAATTTTCCAATGGAGGATTCTCCAGAATTTAAGCAGAATCTATGTCTTCTTTTTTAAACCACTAACAGTAAACCCTGTAAGTAAAAAATTTAAATGTCCCAAAGCTTCCTTGAAAAGCTATGGAGAGAATGCAAGTGTGAAGGGGGAGGGTGTAGGTTTACTGGTGATAATCTATTTGGATTGGGGCAAGTTAGACTGAGTTATAGTTTAGGAAAGTTGGTGAGTGTATTCAGGTGGATACATGTGACGAGGCTGATCAGAGAGTCAATGGGTAGTTGGAATGTTAATTGTACAGTCTAATTCTGAGGTAAGTTGTTTTTCCTGTCTAACATTTTTCTGGATAACAATCCAGGGAAGTAAATTGAAACAAGAGGTCTCCAACTTAATTCAGAACCAGGAGTCTTTGTGGAAGATTCTGGAGAATCTGACCTTCAAACTTCTCAGAAGGTTCCATGGAGTGAAATGACTAGCATGTCCTGGTTTAGGGAGCAGAAAACAATCCTTGGTTTTCACTCTTGATCTTTACCTTGTGAATACAGCTGTGTGTGTATGTATGTATTACAATATTTATCTCACCCAGGATGAATAAGAGGCTTAAGGTGGGAAAACTTATGGGGAGGATGAGGGGTGGAATTAGTTTGTAGGAGTTCTGGAAGTAATGGACCATATAATCCAAGGAAACTTCTTTAATTTTTATGCAGTTCAAACATTTGAAACAGTGAAGTATGAAGTCAGTGTATGCTTTCATCACTAATTACAGTGTTCACAATGTAACTTACTGATAGAGAGAAATGGCCCGGCTTTATGATTTAACCCATTGAACATTACCTACATTTTATACTAAGCCCTACAATTCACATTGCAACAGCATGAGACATTTACCCTGGTTGCAGACTGTTACATTAAATTGTGGTCACCTGTTTAACATGGAACCCTGGACTAATAATTGCTGGGCATCTCCTCTGTGACTGTGCCAATATCTACTGGAGATCACCTCAAGGAAAAAACCAATCTTTGCCAGGAATGTCATCTGGGTATATGCCAATATTTGCCAGGAATCTCCTCCATTGAGTGTGCAAATATTCTTGAAGTATGTCCTACACGTAAATGTTTGGAGTATGGCTGAAGTTGCATTCAACTCTGTTCACCTGAAATTGCACTATAGAAATTACAGTATAAAGTACTTCTTTTAGATATGCAGCAGGAATGGTCCAATGTTTCATTTCTGGTCTAAGCTTAACTCAGCCAAGAGGCTGGACTGGTATGGTAATTGTCTCCTGCTCCTGATTTTCACCTGGTAATGCATGCTGAAGTCATGTGCAGATGTGGGTGGATGTTACTTGAGCACAGATTTAAAACTGGTTGTGGTGTTTCCTAAAGGGAAATAGCACATCAACATTCTGTCTACGCTCTCATTTAGGCAAGCAACCAGATTGTGGATCTGTAACTCAGCACGAGATTGGCCTCAGGGGAGTGGGTTGAAAGGAGAAGGAAAATGATGAAAGTGAAGGAGGAACTGAAAAGCCTCACTATATTTTTTCTAGCAGATAGAAAGCTTTAATACAATCCCCTCCCAGAACACTCCTTGAAAACCTAATCATATTCAAAATGACAATTCTCTTCACATGTATCCCCCTCCAATGGGTTCCATGCTGCAGTCCAGTGCTGCTCATTGTTATATGTTCTGGGTTCCCTGCTTGATATGCAGAAGCCCTAGAGAGTGTGGGAAAGAGCAGCAAAGCTACCAGGGCTTTACCCTGCTGTATGAATAAAACAAATCACGCAGCATACTGCATTACCACATGACTTGCTGTTTGAACTGAACTGTTAGAGCAGCTGCTCTAATCCTCCATAGGGTGAATGCTGTCACGGTCTTACTGTCAACCTCTCATTACTTTTAGAGGCTTCATACTCTTTCCCTCCCCTAGCTAAGGGTGTGATTTTTCAGGGCTGGTCAGGATGATAAAAAGGACTTCACCAGCTTGTGAATACAGATCACTCCATCAGCAATCTTTTCACCTCTACTATACAATTTCCTTTCTGTTTTTCTCTCAGCTTTCTAGGTGGTTTTAGTTCATTCATGGGATGTTTGCATCACTAGCTGGCCAGTATATATTGCTCATTCATAATTGCATTTGAAGGCAATGGTGAGCTGCCTTTTTGAACCATTGCAGTCCATGTCTGTGGATTGATCCCAATGCTATTAGGTCACAATCCTTGAATTCCCTCCCTAGTAAGAATGAAGGATTGGCCATATTTCTAAATCAGGATTGGGATTGGCTTGGAGTGGAACTTGCAGGTGGTAAGTGGTCATGGGTTTTGAAGGCAGTGACTAAGGATCTTTTGAATTTCTACAGTACATCTTGTAGACTGCCTCTACTGTGCAACAGTAGTGGAAGTGTATTTGTTTGTGGATGTGGCGCTAATCAAATGGGCTGCTTTGTCCTGGAAGCCTCTGATCTGCTATTATAGTTCACTTGAGTTTCTCATCAATGGTAACCCCCAGAATTTTGATGGTCGGGGATTCAGTGATGGTAATACCACTGAATATCAAAGGGTAGATTGGAGATTGTCTCTGCCTAATATTCGTGTGGCACAAATGTTACTTACCACTTGTCCATCTAAGCTGTGACAGTGTCCTGATCTTAATTGTATTTTAACAGGAACTGTTTCAGTATCTGAGGAGTTGTGAATGGTGCTGAACATTGTGCAATCATCACTGAACATCCCCACTTCTTATTTTATGATGGAGGGAAGGTCATTGAAGGTGTAGATGGTTGGGCTGAGGAAACTACCCTGAAGGTCTACTGAGATGACTGAACCACAACTACTTTTTTACGTGCCAGGTATGACTCCAAGGAGCAGAGAGTTGTTGCATCATTACCATTTATTCCAGTTTTGCTAGGGCTCCTTGAATGTGGCCTTGATGTCAAAGGCTTTTAATCTTTCCTCACCTCTGGAATTCAGCTCTTTTGTCCATGTTTGAACCAAGGTTGAAGTGAGGCCAGCAGCTGAGTGGCCCTGACAGAATCAAAACTGTGTATCAGTGCTGTTTGATAGCACCGTTAATGACACTTTCCATCACTTTAGATTAGATTCCCTACAGTATGGAAACAGGCTCTTCAGCCCGACAAGTCTACACCAACCCTCCGAAGAGCAACCCACCCAGATCCTATAAGCCTATATCTACCTTTGACTAATGCACCTAACTCTATGGGCAATTTAGCACGGCCAAACCACCTGACCTGCACATCTTTGGAGTGTGGGAGGAAACCCACGCAGATATGGGGAGAATGTGCAAACTCCATACAGACAGTCGCTCAAGGCTGGAATCGAACCTGGGATCCTGGTGCTGAGAGGCAGCACTGCTAATCACTGAGCCACTATGTCACTCACTTTAGTAATGATCAACAGTAGACTGATGGAGTGGTAATTGGCCAGGTCGGATTTGTCCAACTTGTTCTGTACAGATCATACCTGGGCAACTTTTCATATTATCAGTTGATGCCAATTTTATAACTGTACTGGAAGAGCTTGCCCTGCAGAGTGGCAAGTTCTGAATCACAATTCTTCAGTACTATTGCCAGAATGTCATCTTATTATTGTGTGGAGTGAATCAAATTGGCTGAATATTACTGCAGAAATTTGTGGAGTTGCCTTCTCCAGTGAGTTGTTTAATTGTTCACCACCATTCACAATTGTACATAGCACGATGTAGAGCTTGGATCTGATCTGTTGGTTGTGGGATTACTTAGCTCTATGATTTGCTGCTTATGCTGTTTGGCATGCAAATAGTCCTGTTTAGTAGCTTCACTGGATTGACCCTCATTTCTAGGTATGTCTGATCTTGCTCCTGGCATGCTGTCCTGCATTTTCCACTGAAACAAGGTTAATCCCCTGGCTTGAAAAATGTGTTGCTGGAAAAGCACAGCAGGTTAGGCGGCATCCAAGGAGCAGGAGAATCGACGTTTCGGGCATTCCTGAAAAAGGGTTTATCCCCGAAACGTCGATTCTCCTGCTCCTTGGATGCTGTCTGACCTGCTGCGCTTTTCCAGCACCACATTTTTCAGCTCAGATCTCCAGCATCTGCAGTCCTCACTTTCTCCTAGTTAATCCCCCTGGCTTGATGGGAATAATTGAATGGTAGGACATGAAAATGGAAATTGTACTGGAGTACAATTCTGTTTCTGTTGATGATCCACAGTGCCCCATGGATACCTAGTGTGGATAATGCCAGATAACACAATGGAGTGGAGGGTATTCTCATTGTGTGAGACTGTGTCTTGGTTCACCTGAGGAGTCCCTCTCCTCCAAACACGGCCAATTAGCTGGTTTCTCCAGCTATTGTCCTGAATAGGTGAACTCTCTTGGCACGTCGTGATGGAACTCTTTGTCTAATATTACATGAAAATCACCATTTTTTAATTTGAATCCAGAATTTTGCCAAAGGACAGAGGCTAATAGAGCTAAGTCAGATCTTGTCCTCCTCCAAAGTTCAAGCACTGACGGATGCCATTTGGCTCACTAGGTCTTTGCTGAATCTTTTGAAAACAGCTATATAAAAGTTTGACCTCCCATACCCACTCATTTCCCATGACACTGGAAGTTTATACTGAATCTGTCTTCATCATCCGTGCAGACAGCACTGAGACCTTTTTGTCCAAAAGATGTTGCAGACCTTTTAACCTGTGGAAAGTTTTCCTTATTTATTTTTGAAAGTCATCTAAACTCCTCCACAAAATCTCTCAACCTTCTCAGCCTGTAACCTAACATCTTTAGCTCCATGACTATAGGAGAAAGTGAGGACTGCAGATGCTGGAGACCAGAGTTGAAAAATGAGGTGTTGGAAAAACACAGCAGGCCAGGCAGCATCCAAGGAGCAGGAGAATCGACGTTTTGGGCATGTATATTTCTCCAATTTCCTCATTTCCCCTCCCCCCACCTTATGTCAGTCCCAACCCCCAGATTCAGCATCACCTTCTTGACCTGCAATCTTCTTCCTGACCTCTCCGTCCCTACCCCCTCTCTGACCTATCACCCTCACCTCCTTCCAGCTATCGTATTCCCAGCATCCCTCCCCCAAATTCCCTCTCTCCTACCTTTTATCTCAGCCTGCGTGGTACACCAGCCTCATTCCTGAAGAAGGACTTATACCTGAAAAATCGATTCTCCTGCTCCTCGGATGCTGCCTGGCCTGCTGTGTTTTTCCAGCACCACATTTTTCAACTCCATGACTATAGGCCTCTTTTGAGAGGTGAATTGCACAAACTAGGAAAGATGCCCAGGATCTTTTGTCTTCATTGGCTCAGTATCACACTTAACCAGTTATTAAACATATTGATATCAGACCATCAGAGGCTGATTTTTCATATATTGCTTTTAATTTCATGATAGTGCAAGATTACTGCGAAGGACTGTCAAATTACACCAAATGCTTCCAACAGCTTTATTTAATGGTAATGAATATAGACATTAAATCTCAAATCACTAACCATTACACCTACCAGCTATTTTAAATACTATCTACTAAAATGGCTGGAAATTGCAAATTGCCTTGCATCCATCCTGTGGCCAATTCAAAGAGTCCAAATTTTTTCACTTCCTTTTCTGTGTCATTTTAAACCCAAACTGCATCAGTGCCCAGGAAAGGTAGACCCTTTAGATAACACATTCATAGCTCATCTTAGTCAGCCATACCCAGTGGACAGAAGTAATTACCCATTTGGCAGGAAAGCTCTGTGTATTTTATACAACTCCAGGGTAGAAGTGATGTCTGGGGTTCAGTACTATTCCCTGACCATCCCAGCACTTAAACTAGTGTTACAGCAGCAGTAAGTGAGGACACGACAATGACGAAGGAGATTGTATGTTGCCAATGCTACTTTTATTGAGACTGTAAGCATTAAATATAATGACAAGAGACAACATCAGATGAGGAAAGGGAATGGGGGTGGAAAAAAAATCATAAACTTACGGAATTACAAATGAAAAAAATCACTTGCAATCAAGTCACAAGAAAAATAGACAAAAAGAGAGAGAGAAAGAGAGAGAGAGAGAGAGAGGCACATAGCTTCCTAATATAAATTCCTCTGCATCAGCTATCTGTACCCACATTTTCCTCTAGATAAGCTACTGACTGCTAAGCAGATTGTGCATGGACCCTCAGAGTATTCTATCAGCACTTCATATTAGATCTGTATGTGGTCCAAGCTTGAGCAGACAAATCACTTCAACACTTAGCGGTTTTGCTGATATATAATTAAGACATTTAAAAAGATTAACTCAGGTATCTCCACTTCCCATTCTGTTTTGGTTAACCAACTTCTGTGGTGGTGATGGGGAGGGAGTGGGAGGCCCATGATCAACAAAATTCTAAGCCTGCTTTCATAAATGGATTCAACATCAAGTTATATAGAGGAATTTGTCAGAGCATAATAGGAAAAACTAACATCAAAAAAGTGATGCAATATACAGGGTTCTGAAACTTGGAAACATTTTTAAGTCTCACTGGCAATTCCCCTTAAAGATTCCATCTGTCCCGACCTGGAACATCTGCTCCTGCGTTCTTCCTCGAACAGGCTTGCTTTAATTACCCGTCAATCAGGTGCGACTATATTGTCAGCAGCCTCTTTGAATAATTGGATCTCATTTGAGATCAACTTGGTTCCTGTCTTACGTGATTATAAACTATTTTTTTTTAAAACAAAGAATATATTTTTTCAAAACCAACATGAATGGAAAAAAATTACCATGTTAATTTATTCTGCATTTCAAAAGGAAAAGGTGAAATGAAAGAGAATTTCAGTTTAAAGCAGGCGACTCATTTCCAGTTCATCTCACAAATTAACATCATAGTCCAATCATGATTAGTATCTCAGCCCCTGGCACTACCAACTGCTCATCTGAAGGTGCAGAGGATGAGTGCAATGAGACTCTGAAAGCCTGAAGGGAGAAAACAGAGAAAGTAGTACCAGAATCTCTCTTGTTGTGGACAGGGAGGACAGTAAGAGAAGAGGGACAGAGGGGAAGTTGGTGTGTCGCCGTCATCATGTCTGATTCTTTAGCGTCTGTAACCAAATTCGTCAGCATCATCAGCTCGGAAATCACCATAACGCCAGAGGTTCAACTGAAAAGGAAAGACAACTGTATCAGTACAGCAATAATTGCAGGCTAGTCAAACAGGGCATGTATCTGAGTTACCACCAATACCTTGAGGAGAGTAACAGATGAGAGGGAGGGAGGAAAGAGCCAAGAAATGGAAGGCTTCATGTCAGAAAGACTGACAAAGACAGACTTGAGAAATGCTATGAAAATAGGGAGAGACAAGAAATGAGGCAGTAACAAAGAGAAGAGAATACAGAAAGAGAAGTGCCAGAGAGGGAAGAAAGGGAAACCAGTACAAGGAGGGTGGGAAGGGCACAACAAAAGAGACTGAAAAGGGAGAGCAAAAGAAGAAGGGAACACTATGAGATAGGATGGGTGGAAGAATAGAAGTGAAGGAGGGATACAGCAAGAAAGGAAGTAGAGAAAACCCAATAAAAAGGACGATAATGAAATAAGGAGTGTCAGAGAGAGGTAGGGGTCAGCATGAAATTGACTGATGAAAGATGGTAGATTAGAGAGGGAGAGAAAGAAATTGCATGGGTGATTAGATTACTTACACCGTGGAAACAGGCCCTTTGGCCCAGCAAGTCCACACCGACCCTCCGAAGAGCAACCCACCCCGACCCATTCCTCTACATTTACCCCTTCACCGAGCACTACAGTCAATTTAGCATGGCCAATTCACCTAACCTCCACATTTTTGGAGTGAGAGAGGAAACCGGAGCACCCAGCGGAAATCCATGCAGACACGGGGAGAATGCTCAAACTCCACACAGACAGTTGCCCGAGGCGGGAGTTGAACCCGGGTGTCTGTGAGGCAGCAGTGCTAACCACTGTGCCACTGTGCCGGTGGTGGTGGTGCTGGAGGAATGGAGAAACATGTGAACCATCATTCTCACTTCATATTACTCTTACCCGAGCAGATTTGGCAGCCTCCTGAGCATTCAGGTATTCTGTAATCTGTGGAAGATAAAGATCAGCATTTAGTTTAATTGTGAACTGTGAAAACTCCCTTAATACAGTTTCGTGAAAGCCACGTGAAACCAGAATTGCCATTACTTGTTAGTTTGGTTTATCTCTGAAGCAGAAAATCATTGTTCAGACCCTTTACAATTCTTTTGTATACTGTTTATACTGGGATTTTAGGTCAGGCCTGAGGTAGTACTGGTCTCCTATAGATCTTCTGAATAAGATGTTGTGTTGAGGTCTCATTTCCTTGAACAAATGGACATAAAGATACTCCAAAACAAAATAATTTTCCTGGTCAACGCTTATCCTTCAACCAACATCACCAAAAAATGATTAACTGGTGATATTTCATTATTGGGAATAATTACTACAGATTTAATCTATATCAGCTACTCTAAAGGACGACTTGGTGTGATATGAAGCCAGTGGATGCGATGTCCCTGTCTTTGATTTCTGTTTCGCATGAATCAACTAATCAATAAGGTGCTGGAGTAGGCCATTCAGCTCTTCGAGCCATTCATTATGATCATGGCTGATCATCTACAATCAGTATCCTGTCCCTGCCTTATCCCCATAACCCTTGATCCACCATCTTTAAGAGCTCTATCCATCTCTTTCTTGAAAGTATCCAGAGACTTGGTCTCCACTGCCTTCTGGGACAGAGCAATCCATGTATCCACTACTCTCTGTGTGAAGAAGTTTCTCCTCAACTTTGTTCTAAATGGCCTACCCCTTATTTTTAAACTGTGTCCTCTGGCTCTGGACTCACCCATCAGTGGAAACATGCTTCCTGCCTCCAGAGTGTCCAATCCTTTAATAATCTTATACAATCAGATCCCCTCTCATCCTTCTAAACTCAAGTGTATACAAATCCAGTCGCTCCAATCTTTCAACATATGATAGTCCTGCCATTCTGGGAATAGACCTCGTGAACCTACGCTGCACTCCCTCAATGGCCAGAATGCCCTTCCTTAAATTTGAAGACCAAAATTGCATGCAATACTCCAGGGCCCTGTACAGGTGCAAAATGACTCCTTTGCTCCTGTACTTAATTCCTCTTGTTATGAAGGCCAGCATGCCATTAGCTTTCTTCACTGCCTGCTGTACCTGCATTCTCAGGGAGAATGGATACCAAAACCAACTGTTTGTGTCCTGAGTTGAAGAAAGATGTCACCATCCAATAACCTATACTGAAACTGACCTTTATTTTAAGTGATGATACTGGCAAGGTTACATTTGGGGATAGCTATTGACTTTCTTCTTGAGTGACTGTTTCTACAATTTAGCAGCTAAGAGTTGGTCACACAGCCATTTTTGTTGACATCATTCCATTGCAAGTGATGTACATTGACAGTTCATTGAATCATCAAGTGGGAATATAGTCCATTCTAAACAAGGCATTGACAGTTGAAGACATTGACAGCCATTGGAGATTGTTCTTTGTCAATGCTACATGCTCCTTTGTATTACTGTTTTCTGGGGCAACCGAAGGTGTGATTCTTCAAATTTCCATGCTTGAGTGCAGGGACTTTGTTGTTAAGTACATTGATCATGTGCAGACGGTTACTGAAGCCAATCCAGCATGAAATTATATCTCACTTGCATGAGTTGCACTTGTATTTTAGCTTTGTCTACCCAACAGGTTTTCTAGTATCATCAATCTCTCCATGTAGTGTATGAATTGGTAGGCGACAGCCATCTTTGTAATGGTATGACTTAGCTATTTGAGTTAATGTTGCCTCAGAATTAGTATGATAATTTCTTCACCAGATCTTTGCCAAACTCCCCATAGAGTTTTGGGGACTGTATGATGCCAATTGATCCCAAGGATCTCTCTCAAGCAACAGTACAGAATTAACTCTGACTTTGATGTAGCTAAAGCTTCAGTATCATGCAGGCATCTACTTATTACTCAAGCAACATTCTTTTATGGCAAATGAAAGTTTGAGATTTCTTTTGAAGTTTGCTTCCCAAGTACTACCACTACAAGCTGAAATTTCCTCATCAAGTTTCAGTTCAGTTGAGACTGTTGACCTCCAGTAGCAGAACTTGTCTAAATTGCTCACTATAGTGTTGTTTAGTTGTAGTGGTGCTTTGAGCTGACCATCTTGAGTCATTGTCACTGTTTTTTGCAGACTGATTGTTAGCCCAAATTTCTTTTTAACAATTGAGATAGTAGTGTTCACAATTGACTTCAGCCTAAAGCTGATGCACCACAAGAGCTACATGTCAGCAAACAGGAGCTAATGTGTCAGAATTGTAAGATGGTGTAAATGTAAATGTAAAATTACATTCAGCTAGATTTAGAATGGAAAGCAGGTTCCCTTCCTTGAAAGGCATTATCTGACTAATTAAGTTTTTACAGTGTTGTTGTAGCTGCCATTTTTCCTTGTGCTAGCTTGTAAATGACTAGATTTACTAAATCCAATTTTATAACTTAACTTGGTGAGATTTAAACTCTCAATCCTGGAAGTGATTGATATAGATGTCAGTTAAGGGCAGGCTGGAATTGGACATCTTTCTAATACAATGTTAAATCATCTTCCTCATCCAGTGGAGGTAAAGGGTTCCATGAAACTACTGAAAAAGGAGTCAGGGAATTCTCCCACTTCCCTGGTGAATAAATATCCTTCCAACACATTATCCGGCTGTCATCTGTTGCTGATTGTGAGACATTGATATGCACACATTACCTGATGTGATTCTGACTTTACAATTGCAAATACACATCAAAAAGTACTTCACTGGCTGCAAAACACATTTTGAATGCCCAATGCTTATGAAGCATTTTTCAGATATTCAACATTTTACCTTGATGTATGGTAAGTGGCTACCTGGATGAATTAGAGGATTGAGAGCAATCTTATTCAAATTAGGAGTCAACAAGCTTCAGAAGGGCAGGAACAGGTTTCAAAATTAGTCAAGAAAATTAGCATGTGAACACACAAAATTAAAGGTTAAATACAACACCTGTATATGACTTAATATAGTTCAGACACAGGCACATTTGATCACCCAGACACTGCCCTTCATTCCTCAATAAAGCAGTCGTAATTCTTTTATTAGACTTTTATGGAACTAAATTGAAATCCACAAAAATAAAACACTGCATTGGCTGGCATATTTTGCTTCATTTTAACTGCATACTTAACAACAGTGTGGGCTGAGATACAAAAACACAGTCTGATGATTGTGCTCCAGATGGTGGGTCAGCAGGAGGTTTCCCAAAATGGGAAAGAGCCATTTGGGTGTCTCAAAGATATTTTAACAGAACTGCACTTTTAGAGGTGCAACACATTGTGCATCATGAAGTAGGATGTTGTCAATTATTGACTGGCACCAGAAAAAATATATGAAAGCTGCCAAGTAGTTAAAAATACCCAACAGGTTCACTATTTTGTTTTAGGGGAAACAGTCTGCTATCCCTACCTGGTACGTTTCCATGCCAATCCTGTCCAAGCTATATAGTTGAGTATTACTGTCCTCAGGTTGATCAGTGATGGGATTAAACACTGCTCTGCTGGTGTTAAAAACATTGCCTTCAGCTGCCTAGAGTCCATGCTCTATAATACACTAAGATATTGCTTCTTTAAATTCCACTGTTTGTCCATATAGACTGAGACTTGTCATTTCACCTTTTTCCTCTTCCAAGTATTGTTAATTTGATCTGATTTCTTGTGGTCACATGGATCTAAATACAGTGAAAAGCGAGTGGTACAGGCAGATGATAACAAACAAGTACATACAGATTATCGGGTGCTTAGACAGAGTGAGGCATACACGCTACAACCGCACAGGAGGTGCGTAAAGTATGATCAACATTATTTGAAGTGAGTAGATTTTAAGCTACTCCAGTTGCAAAACTGAGTTTAAAAAATCCCATAGCAATCTGAGAATTTGAACTCAATTTTGAAAATCTGGTGCCGAAAAGCTGATACCAGCAAAAGTGCTTACAAAGCTGTCAGATGACCACAAGTCACATACCAGTTCATTAATGCTGTAAAGAAAATGTGACCTGGTGTTCTTAACTGGCCTGTCTTATATGTGATTCTAAAGCAGCCCCCACAGGCGAAGCCCACTGGAGATGTTACATGATGAAACATCTGGAAATGAGCCTTCCAGCTCAGCGAGCAAACCTACATCCAGAAACTCAACCTGAGCTACAAATTTTCTCAAATCCTGCTGATCTCTAAAGTGACAGAGCAAGACCCTCAATAAAATTTAGAATTTCAGCACTGTAAATACGAGCTTACTTTCTATAAATGCAGTGGAAGCATATTTATTTTAGACTGCATTGTTCTAAGATGTAGTACACTACCACCTTGTTAGAACAAGTTGGGATGGGCAATAAATGTTTGCCTGGTCACCAAAGTCCACGTTCCAAAAATGAATGGTTAAAAATCAGTTAATTAATGATTAATCAGTGCAGTTATTTGCTGTCAGGTGACAGTTAAAGGGTTTTTATAAAGTTTGCTGAGTAAATTTTCAGCAGAGGTCAGGCAACAGATTGCATTAAATTTCTGCACTAATTTCTGTCTCCCACTGCATCTTTAGAATGATGGAAAGGTTAGTTAGGTGATACTGTAGCAATCTTTTTACTGACGGTACATTGGAATTTGGCACAGCAAACAAATCACTGATCGGGGCAGAATGTTGCAGAAGCTGCTGCCACCCTATTATTGATAATTGAACTTAAATGATTAAAATAGTTGGTTGAGCATGGTGAATTCCCTCAGCTCCAAGCATTGTGAAACTGCTTCTTAATCTATAAAATCTAACCAGAATTCTCATTAGATTCCAGTCTTATGTTTTCAAGGTACGAGGAACTGAGAGGGTAGATAGAAAAGCAGACTTTGTTGTTTGGGCAGTCCAAGACCAGGGAACATAGCATTAAAAAGCTAGAGATCCATTTTCTCAATTTTTTTTCTTCCTTTTATACAGCACAGAAAAGGCCCAATAAGATTTGCCAGTACTCAGCCCCATATCTCTCTAAACCTTCCTACTCATCTACACATCCAGATAACTTTTAACTGTTGTAATTGTCCTAGCCTCCACCACTTCCTCTAGCAGCTCATTCCATATACTCACCACCCTTTGTGTGTTGATCACATTTTCAAGAAAAAAATTCTTATTTGTTAGGCATGACCTCTCTCTGACAAAGCCATGTCGACTATCCCTAAAGTGGATGTTAATTCTCTCCTTCATAATTTTCTCTGATAGTCACCCTATCACAAACATGAGACTTTAGGTGGAGTACGTTTTGAAGTCTGTTCCACTAATAGCAAATGACAGTAGATCAATTGCAAGCTTTAAATCTAAAATTGGTAGGTTTTTGTTATCCAAAAGTATCACAGAATTTCTACAGTGAGGAAGCAAGCCATTTGGCTCGTTGAGTCCACACCAACCCATGGAAGAGCATCACACCCCCTTCCTTATCCCTGTAACCCAGCATTTCCCATGGGCTAATCTACCCAGCCTGCATATCTTTGGACTGTGGAAGGAAACCGGAGCATCTGGAGGAAATCCATGCAGACATAGAGAATGTGCTAACTCCACACAGATAGATGCCAGAGGGTGGAATCAAACTCTGGTTCACAGTGCTGACTAATGAGCCAATGTACCGCCCAAAGGGACATTAGGTAAAGGTGGGTCTATAAAATTAAATTGCAGATGAGGGGCCAATATTTAAGTACAAAAACAAATACAATGTCTGTGAAATTTCTGTCACTCAATATGCTATGCAGATACATTGCAAGTAGCCTAATTGGGCTAGTGGTGGTCTCGGAATCCAATTGTTGGCACCAAATATTAAAAGATGGAATGGGAGGTATAGGCAGGTAACAGTTATAGTGGAACTGCTTTGCAGGAGAGAGGAGAGGCCACAATAGAAGGCCAGCAGCCTCACTGCACACTAAAATGGCTGTGATCGCAAAACAAGTGTCATGTGAATGTTCCTGAATTGAACTGACAGGTGTTTGGTAGCATGCATTAGGTTGATCAGATATGTCCATTTAGAAACTGAAAATCATCTTTTGGCACTCCTGACCTGCTAACAAATTCAAGGAGCGTAACAGACCCCAGTTTAACAGTCTGGAGATGAGAATGTTAAAAAGATTACCCATCCCTCATCTCAGTTTGAAAATTCCACAATGTCATGGAGGCGTAGCAATGCATCAAACTGCGATTTTGAAAGTGCATTTGCTCTTGTTTCATCCTAATGGGTGTCTGATAATCCATAATTTCATGTAGATGCGATGGTCAAGAACGCACAATTTCCTCAGGAGGCCCAGGAAATTGGCATGTTCAGAAGTACCCTCACCAGTTCTATAGATGCACCATTGAAAGCATATTGTCCAGGTGCATAACAGTCTGGTACGTCAACTGCTCTGCCCAGGACCGTAAGAAACTACAGAAGGTTGCGTGCACAGCTCAAACCATCATGGAAGCCAACCTTCCATCCATGAACTCCATTTACATGGCTCGTTGCCTGCCAACTAAGACCCATCGCACTCAAGTAATGCTCTCCTACAACCTTTTCTATCAGGCAGAAGAGGCAGAAACTTGAACACATGCACCAGCAGGTTCAGGAACAGCTTCTTCCTGGTCGTTATTAGACTGATAAATGGACTAACCAACTTCAAATAATGCTCATCTTGCTAATGTTGATCTTGCCTAGCGCAGACCCTGTGCAACATAAAACTTAGACAGAGACCTACAGGTTATTTTGTCACCCGATGATCTGTATGTCCTTGATAACGATAATCTGCCTGTACTGCTTGTAAACAAAGCTTTTCTCTGTACTTAGGTGCACATGACAATCAATGCAATCAATCTGGGAAGTGCCTGTGTGTAGGATGTTCTTCAGAGGGTTGGTGCAGACTCGATGGACCAAATGGCCTTTTTCTGACTCGTAGGGAATCTGCAATTCAATGTGGGCACAGCATATGTACTGACCACCAGGTAATCTACTTTTAGTGATGGTGGTTAAGGGTTGAGTAAATATTGATCAAGGCACTGATTCATGCAGGGACATGGTTCGAAAGGGATATTATGAAAAGTCAGCAAAAAAGTTGATCATAGACATCGGTTTTATGAAACTTAGTAAGGGAAGAAGGATGCAGAGGTGGAGGGGTTTAAGTAGGGAATTTCAAAGCTTAGTACCTAGGCAGGTGAAATCATAGATGCAAAATGCCCGAAACGTAGAAGTGCACATGTCTGGGAGCATCATGGAACTGGAAGAGAATGCACAGATGGAGGGGTGGGTTTTTTTTGGTGTGGCTTGGAGTGAGGGGCTGATACTGTACATTACCTCTAACTCCTCCAGCTACTGCACGGACCTCTGATGTCTGTGTAGTGGCTGGAAATTCCAGAAGTGAATGTGTTAGTATAGCATTGGCATGCTGCCTGGCATCTGTGGATTCTCAGACGGTTGCACAGGGAATTGGTAATAATATAAATTAATGTAAGGACCTACTCTAGATTCTTATCTATTGGTTGCTCTTCGAAAAGATGCTCATGGGTGCAGATGCAGACTTAGCCATGGTGCCCTGTGTGGATCAATAACTTTGCCAATACCCACCAACTAGGTTCATACATGAAAAAAAATTTGATTTCAGGTTTGTTACCAGTAAGGTAAATATTACCACAGTGTTAGGAGAAATATATAACTTCAAGTTTAATTTGTATTCTGTATTTTTGGTATAAGGAGGAGACATAGCTTGGTTTCATTTTTGGAGATGTTCTTGTGAATTTGGTGCTGTTAAGTTTGGAGGCCTGTTTGTATACATGCTCCTTTAAATAGAGTTATTACAACAACTGAAGTGAAGTGTCAGGACTACATATCTATATCTGCGGACGAGAAAAATTGTTAAGTTCATAATATGTAAGTATAGAAGCAGGGTTTTAGCTCCTCGTGTCTTTGCCATTCAAGAGATCATGGCTGATCTGATTCTCCTCAAACTCCACTTTCATGATTTTCCCCACAACTCTCAATTCCTTCGCTGATTAAAATTTTGTACATCTCAGCCTTGATTTTGAACTATTGGACATTTTCTGGAATAGAAAGAATTTTACCAAGGAATGTGACCAATAGTTTAGAAAAAACCTGCTCAGACATGTTATAAACACATCTTCTTGAATTCAGATACTCTGGCCTACAGATAATAACATTATCTCTGGGCAACGGTCTAAAACAAAAACAGAAATTGCTGGAAAAGTTTAGGTCTGACAATATCTGTGAAGAGACATCAGAGTTGTTAGGAAGGTGTAGGTATGTACTATACATTTGAGAGAGAGAGGAAGCTAGCAAGGACTGACTGAAAGCACAGTGTCCTGAACAATTTAAAATAGTAACACTTGATTGAAACAAATAGCTGGAGTTGTGTTGCCATGGAACAAAAACAAATTCAAATTATACCCCAGATACCAAAATCCAATCGAATTTGAATTTAGTGTTTTTATGACATCAAATCAATGAAATGATCCAATGGTTTGGGGTATAAAACTCGACATTTTGAACAGTTAGGGAGAGAACTGGCAAGAATATCAAGTATAGACTGGTAGCTGAAGAGCTCCTGAAAGGTACTGGTCCATAAGAAATTTGTGCAGCAGAACACCAAAGCCAAAGAATCTAGAGAAGAAAATTTACAAAGGAGAATCGACAAAGCTGACTGGTTTTGAAACATGATTAAGATTTACCAAAAAAAATCAATTTTTTTTTAAGTTGGATCAGTATCGTAGAGGGGGAGGTAAAAGATAGATTTAAGAGAAACGAGTTGTAAGTAGTTGTTTAATGTTCTCTTTTGGACTTGAAGAATAAAATTGTTAATTTTACTTTAAATAGTGACTTCTGGGATAGTTCTTTGCCTCACAAAATTTAACAGATTACAGCAAGAGGTGAGCTTCTCTGTGTGTCATGTTTAAATTAACAGAGAGGTTTACCCCGTGTCATAACAGAGTTAATGTTTCGGATCCAATAATCCTTCCTCAGAATGATCTCAAAACGTTAAGTGTGATTTCTCTTCACAGATGCTGCCAGATCTGTTGAGCTTTTCCAGCAATTTCTGTTTTTGTTTCAGATTTATAACACCCACAGTTCTTTTGCTTTTTATGAACCTTGAGTCAGCAGTTCAATTTGGGTGCGATTCAGTTGCTAAATTACAGAAAGTCATGTGACTTTGAAAACCAGCCAATTAAAGCTTTCAGAGGAGTAACGTGGGATTTGTTTCCCCTAACTGATGGAAGAGAATGCTTTGGTAAAGAGTATGTAATTCTGTACTGGGTTTCTAATGCACAAACTTCAGTCAGAAAACTTCTGAACCTTGGAGGTAAAGATACATGTCTCCCCTTTCTTTTTCAGTTGAAAGAATGAGGAAACTGGTAAAATTTTCACATCTTTGTATTTTGACTTAATGTAAACCCTGAAAAGCTGAACTATAACTACTTTCTAAAGACTATCTGAATCCAGATTCATTCTGAAATTGTTCCATTGGTCAATGCAATTCGCAATTTAATTTTGTTAACAAAAAACTCAGTGGATTAAGGGAATTAATCACATTCTTTTGTTTTTAGGCCAGTGGCCAATATGGGTTTTTTTTGCCCTTTTCAAAATACCAACTCTGCACATTCATTGTTGCCTTTTGTGTTTTGTGTGTTTGCTTTGGAATTAAGAAGGAACATAATTCTGATTCTGGATTACAGCTCAGGCACCAACAAGTCTGGCTGCTTGTTTTCAAAAATTCACTTCTTGAGTTCACTAAAGAAGCCTGATGAAAGTCTCTTTATTTTAAATTGTAGTATCAGAAGGGAAACAATTGGCCATTTTATTAATGGAATCAAAATATTCATATAAAATGATGCAAATCATGGAGAACAGCTTGATTATCAATGCATTCCTAACATCAAAGTTGTAATGGAACAGATGGGACATGTTTTAGTGCATTTAAAAGAAATATAGAAACAAAACTGAGTTGTTGCCCAGCAACAGGAGTCCAAGGACACCAAAGGCCACAGAACAATCCAGAGAGGAGCCAGTGTATCTGTGCAGAATGAGAGTATAGGCATTTGCGTTAAACTCTCTAAGAAGAAATCTTGCATGGCAGCTGAACACCAAGTTTTGAGAATACTTTGCTGTTAAGGTTGGTTTGGTTTGCAATTTGTTTTAGGTGTCTTGGGGATATACCAACTGAAGACAATGTACCCAGTGAATGTGAAAACGTTTGTCAGAAGGAAACCAGTTGTAGCTGTGCCAAGTTGATGAAAAAAACCAGAGGATATAGTAGATAGTACTGAATCTTCATTGATTTGGTAATTGTAAATATCTTGTTAGGATAAAAGGAATAGTTTGGAAATGAAGGTTTTCCTGGCTTATGTAATGAAATTCTTTGCTTGAGTCATTGAGATGTACAGCATGGAAACAGACCCTTCGTTCTAACCCATCCATGCTGACCAGATATCCCAACCCAATCTCGTCCCACCTGCCAGCATCCAGCCCATATCCCTCCAAACCCTTCCTATTCATATGCCCATCCAAATGCCTCTTAAATCTTGCAATTGTACCAGCCTCCACCACTTCCTCTGGCAGCTCATTCCATACACGTACCATCTTCTGTGTGAAAAAGTTGCCCCTTAGGTTTCTCATATCTTTCCCCTCTCACCCTAAACCTATGTCCTCTAGTTCTGGACTCCCCACCCCAGGGAAAAGACTTTGTCTATTTACCCTATCTATGCCCCTCATAATTTTGTCAACCTCTATAAGGTCACCCCTCAGTCTCCAACGCTCCAGGGAAAACAGCCCCAACCTGTTCAGCCTCTCCCTAGAGCTCAAATCTTCCAACCCTGGCAACATCCTTGTAAATCTTTTCTGAACCCTTTCAAGTTTCACAACATCTTTCCGATAGGAAGGAGACTAGAATTGCATGCAATATTCCAACAGTGGCTTAAACAATGTCCTGTACAGCTGCAACATGACCTCCCAACTCCTGTACTCAATACTCTGACCAATACAGGAAAGCATACCAAACACCTTCTTCACTATCCTATCTACCTGTGATTCCACTTTCAAGGAGCTATGAACCTGCAGTCTTTTTGTTCAGCAACACTCCCTAGGACCTTACCATTAAGTATAGAAGTCCTGCTAAGATTTGCTTTCCCAAAATGCAGCACCTCGCATTTATCAGAATTAAATTCCGTCTGCCACTTCTCAGCTCATTGACCCATCTGGTCCAGATCCTGTTGTAATCTGAGGTAACCCTCTTCACTGTCCACAACACCTACTTGAGAGGATATAAGTAGCATTTCAGAAATATCTATAAATCAGAAAGGGAGTGAGGAATTGAAGGATATTATAATTTCAAGGGAAGTAGCACTGAGTCAATTGGTAGAATTAAGAGTTGACAAGTCCTCAGGGTCCTGATGAATTTCATTCTAGGGACTTAAAAGAAGTTGCTACGTTGGTTTTAATTTTCCAAAACTCATCAGATTTAGCAACGATTCCTTAAAAATGGAAAATCGCTAATGTGACTTTTTTTTATTTAAAAGGGAAGCAGTAAGCAAGAAATGACAGGCCACTTAGCTTAACATCTGTCACTGAAAAATATTAGAAGCTATTATTGATGTTAATAACAGGGGACCTGGGTGGATTCAAGATAATCAGGCATAGCTTTGTCGAAGGGGAATCATGTTTAATTACTTTATTTGAGTTCTTTGAAACTGCAGATTAAATACAATCAGTGATTAGATTTCCAGAAAGCATTTGATAAGGCGCTTCCTCAAAAAGGTTATTGTGGAAAATAACAGCTCATGGTGTAGGGAATAACATATTGGCTTCAAGAGATTGGCTGGCTAACAGGAAAAAGTGTGTCGGAATAAGTGGGTCATTTTCAAGATATTATGAGTGATGTGCCACAGAGATCGGTGCTGGAGTCTCAACTTTTCACAACTTATCTCCTGGCTTGGGTGAAGGGACCGAAGTTAGCTAGCTATATTTACTAACGGCATGAGGCTGGTAGGAAAGTGCATTGTGAAGAGGACATAAGGAGCCTACAAAAACTGGAAAAAGATCTGGCAAGTGGAGTACAATGTGGGAAAGTGAAATTGTTAAGTTTGGCAGAAAGAAAGAAAAAGTAGCATATCATCTAAATGGTGCGATGTTGCAGAGATTTAGGTATCCATGAATCATAGGTTATTTTGCAAGTTCAACAAGGAATAAGGAAAGCTAATAGAATGTTATAGTTTATTGCAAGGAGAATTGAATGCAAGAGTAGGGAGATTATACTTCAGTTATTCAGGACATTGGTGAGACTATGGCTGAAGTATTGCACATAGTCATGGTCACCATGTTTATGGAAGAACGTGTATGCATTTGAAGTAATTCAGAGAAGGTTTATTAGACTAGTTCCTGAAAATAAGTATTGGCCTTATGAGGAAAGGCTAGTCAGGCCAGCCTATATCCGCTGTAGCGTGTGGTGCTGCAAAAGCATAGCAGGTTAGGCAGCATCTGATGAGCAGGTGAATCGACGTTTCGGGCAAAAGCCCTTCATCAGGAATGTATCCTGATGAAGGGTTTATGCTCGAAACGTCGATTCTCCTGCTCCTCCAATGCTGCCTGCCCGGCTGTGCTTTTCCAGCACCACACTCTCTACTCTGATCTCCAGTCCTCAGTTTCTCCTATATCCTCTGTAGTTTAGAAGAGTCTAGGTGACTTAATTGAAAATATTCTGAGGGGACTGATCAGGTGGATGTTGAAAGGATATTTCCACTTGTTGAAGAATGTGAAACTAAGCATTATCGAAATAAGTAGCACTGTCACCCATTTAAAGCAGAGATGAGGACTTCTTTTTGAAGATCGAGTGTCTTGGAATTCCCTTCCTTGAAAGGCAACGGATACAGAATCTTAATTACCAATTGGATGAAAGATTATCAGGGGTATGAATAAACATAGAGTTTAGTTTAAAATCAAATCATGCATGATCTTATAGAATGGCAGAACAGTTTTGAAGGTCTGAGTGGTCTACACTTGGTTAGTGTTCATGTGTTTACAAGAGAGCTGTGGTGGAGGAAGAACCACCGAAGTGAAGTTTAAATGAAATTTGAATGTTTCACTATGGATGAAGATCAAAATGATTTTAGCTTCTGGGAACAGGTAAAGTTTCAGGTTTAGTAATGGCAAAACTTTGAGATATTAAGTACACTTTAATTTGATTCATTTTTGGGATTATATAGAAAAGCCTGCAGTAGTATGTGTTTTTAATAAAGAAATGTTCAAGCTTTGAACTCTAGCAATATAACGCCAAGGTGGAAGAGGTGAGGAAAGATGACAAATAGAATAACCACCAAGTGTTTTAATGGATTTAGAATACGTAGATCAAAGTTAAAACAGGCCAATTCTAAAAAACAACTTGCTTGAATTTTTGAGCATAGGACTTCACTGATGAAAACATATCAAAACATCAGGTTCACTGGCATCCAGTTGTTCCCAGTTTTATTTCTGTGGTACAAGATTGATCATACGATGATAGTATAATACAATGGAGGAATAATTTGCTTCATCCTGCTTGTGCTGGGTCTTTGGTAGAGCTATCCAATAATACCACTTCCACAACTCTGCAAGCATGTTTCCTTCAAGTATTTCCTTCCTTCCAGTATTTATCCAATCTTCTGTGCAATGTTACTTTTGAATCTACTTCAGGCAATGCATTCCAGATCACAACAGTTCATTATGTAAAAAAAAAAGTCCTCCTGTCAACTCTTGTTCTTTTGTGAATTGCCTTGAATCTTTCTCCTTTGATTACTGACTGATTTGTCAGTGGGAACAGTTCCATTTTATTTATTCTATCAAAACCAATTTTAAAAAAAACACACATCAGTCAAAGCTCACCTTTACCTCAATGCTTCAAGGAGAACAACCTCAACTTTTCCAAATTCTACACATTAAACAAAGTGGCTTTCTGAAGCCACAAATTCTGAAGCTGAAGCACTGTCAATACTGATTGAATGTCTATATTTCAGATTTGTTACATTCAGTTGCAGAAAAGGTGGGAAAGAGAAATTAAAAATAAATATCTTGTTGAAACAGGCTGCAGGACCTATTCCTGTTCTTATTTATTGTGCTCAAACCAAATGCCAAGAAAATAGCAATATAGAAGTACATCCCAAAGTCACCTGGACTTGGATGTCTTATGTCATGCAGGTTGTAGTCAGTGAAAACTGCAGAATCTAAAAGGAATGAGATGTCGTTATTTATCATAAAGCAGTGATTTAATTTAATTTAGATAACTCTGGTTAGTTGAGATGAGTATAATTTTACAAAACTAATAACCCTTCATTTAGAGAAAAATGGCTGCTGAAATAGTGACAGCTTGATGCAAACAAGCAAAACCAAGATTACATTTTACAGCAAATACCCGTTCATGTACATAGATAAATATTTTCTAGTTGTACTGGAGTGATGCAGGCCCCACATGGGTGATGACTGCACTGATAGTGATACCCATAAAAAGTCTTCAACACTTGCACCTAATCGTCATTTTATGCCTCCCGATCTTTCAACGATGAGCTACCTCTGACCAGGGAAGCAGGACAGATGTTGACTAAAATTCCCTACTTTGGCTGCTATTCAGTCATCATTGCTGGGAAATGTAAGTTGTGACTACAATGCAAGGGCAGAATCAGAATGCATCAAAACATTGAAGATAGGAGCAGGAGTAGGCCATTCGACCACTTGAGCCATTCAGTATGAATTTGGCTGATCATTGAGCTCAATACCCTATTCCTCATATCCCTCAATCCCTTTAGCTATAAGTGCTATATTTATTCCTTTTGAAAGCACAATAGTTTTACAGAATAATTGAAACCCTACAGCATGGAAACAGGCCCTTCGGTCCAAGTAGTCCACACCGATCCTTCAAAGAGTATCCTACTCAAACCCATTCGCCTACCCTATTACTCTACAATTCCCTGACTAATGCACCTAACCTACACATCTTTGAACACTATGGGTAATTTAGCTTGGCCAATTCATCTAATTGCACATCTTTGGACTGTGGGAGGAAACTGAGCACCTGGAGGAAACCCACGCAGACATTGGGAGAATGTGCAAATTCCACACAGACAGTTGGCTGAGGCTGGAATTGAACAGA
Organism: Hemiscyllium ocellatum; assembly: GCF_020745735.1. NCBI lineage: Eukaryota > Metazoa > Chordata > Chondrichthyes > Orectolobiformes > Hemiscylliidae > Hemiscyllium > Hemiscyllium ocellatum. Next base: position 19,532,499 of record NC_083423.1, on the reverse strand, counting down.
GGTCCCTGGTGCTGAGGAAGCAGTGCTAACTACTGAACCACCATGCCACCCTTGGCTTCAACCACCTTGCGGTAGTGAATTCCACAGGCTTAACATTCTCTTGGTGAAGAAATTTCTCTTCATCTCAATCCTGAAAGTTTACCATCCCTCATCCTTAAACCATTGAGCCCCTGGTTTTGGACTCACCCTCATCGGGAATATCCTGCTTGCATCTATCCTGTCTAGTCCTGCTAGAATTTTGTAGGTTTCTATGAGAACCTGTCTCATTCTTCTAAACTCCAGTGAATACAATTCTAATCAACTCAATCCCTCCTCAGACATCAGTTCTACCACTTCAGGGAATCAATTTAGTAATCCTTTGGTGCACTCCCACAGCAAAGGAGGAGCAAGAACATCCTTCTTCAGATAAAGGGACCAATAATTGCAGGTATGGCCTGAACAATATCCAGTATAGTTTTGTTTTATTCATTCATTCGTGGGAGTTGCTGGCTGGGCCAGCATTTATTGCCTGTCCCTAGTTGCCCTGGAGAAAGTGGTGATGAGTTGCCTTCTTGAACTGCTGCAGTCCAACTGCTGTGGGTTGACCCTTACGGATGGAATTCCAGGATTCTGACCCAGTGACAGTGAAGGAACGGTGGTATGTTTCCAAGTCAGGATGGTGAGCATCTTGGAGGGGAACTTGAAGGTGGTGGTGTTCCCATATCTGCTGCCCTTGTCCTTCTAGATGAAAGCGGTTGTGGGTTTGGAAGATGCTGTCTGAGGAATTTTGGTGAATTTTCTGCAGTCCATCTTGTAGATAGTATATTTTGCTGCTGAGCGTTGGTAGTGGAGGGAGTGAATGCTTGTGGATATGGTCCAATCAAGTGGGCTGCTTTGTCCTGGATGGTATCAAGCTTCTTGAATTTTGTTGGGACTGCACTCATCCAGGCAAGTGGGGAGTATTCCATCACATGTCTGACTTGGTGACTTGTAGATAGTGAGTTGAGTGTGTGGTGCTGGAAAAGCAGAGCAGGTCAGGCAGCATCTGAGGAGCAGTAGAATTAACGTTTCGGGCATAATCCCTTCATGAGGATCTGCAGTCCTCACTTTCTCCTTGTAGATAGTGGACAGGTTTTGGGGAGTCAGGAGGGGAGTTATTTGCTGCAGTATTCCTAATCTCTGACCTTCTTTTGTAGTCAGTGTTTATGTAGTGAGTCCAATTGAGTTTCTGGGTCAATGATAATCCACCGGATGTTGATAATGGGATATTCAGTGATGGTAACACCAGTCAATGCCATTGAACAGTGTTAGATGGTTTCTTGTTGGAGATGGTCATTACCTGGCATTTATGTGCTATGAATGTTACTTGCAACTTATCAGCCCAAGTATGGATACTGTCCAATTGGACACTGACTACTTAATTTTCGGAGGAGTTGTGAATGGTTCTGAACATTATGCTGTCCAATCATTGGTGAACATCCCCAAATTTTGAGCTTATGAAGAAACAGCTGAAGATTAAATTTTTTGAGATTAGATTACCTACAGTGTGGAAACAGACCCTTCGGCCCAACAAGTCCACCCAGACCCATTTCCTTGGGTCGAACACACAATCCTGAGGAACCTTTGCAGAGATATCCTGGAACTACTGTTATTGATCTCTGACAACCACAACCATCTTCTTATGTGTCAGGTATGACTCCAACTACCAGAGAGTTTGACCCGATACATACTGATTCCAGTTTTGCCTGGGCTCCTTGATGGATAAACAGTTGAGCTGGAATAAGCGCAGCATCAGAGGAGAAGGAGTTGATGTTTGAAGTTGGAACCTTTCATCAGGACTCCTTAATGCCACACTGGGTCGAATGTAGCCTTGATGTCAAGGGCTGTCACTTTCACCTCACCTCTGGAATTCAGCTCTTTTGTCCACATTTGGACCAAGGCTGTAATGATGTCAGAAGATGAGTGACCCTGACGGAACGCAAACTTGGCATCACTAAGCAGGTTATTGCTGAGCAGGTGCTGCTTGATAGCACTGTTGATAACACCCTCCATCATTTTACTGATGATTGAGAGTAGACTTATGAGTGGTAATTGGCTGGGTTGGATTTATCCTGCTTTTTATGTATAGGATATATCCAATTTCATATATTATCAGGTAGAAACCAGCACTGTAACTCTACTGGAACAGCTTGGTGAGGGGAGTGGCAAGTTCTGGAACACAAGTCTCCAGTACTATGACTGGAATGTCAGGGCCCATAGCCTTTACAGTCTCCTTTGCTGCAAAACGTTCTTGTTCTTGTCACTTCGTTCGCTATGAAGGCCAGCATACAGTTTGTCTTCTTTATGAGCTTTCAGCAACTGATGCACAAGGACATTGAAAGGGAAATTTTGAATGAGGCCTCAATATACAGTTACTCAAAGAATAATCTGCCTTCCTGTTTTTGCCAGCAAAGTGGATAACCTCACTTTTATCCATTTAAAACAACATCTGCCATGCATTTGACCACTCACCAGAATGGCAATATGCAAAGTGGATTGGATGGGATGCACTGCATTTCTGTAACATGTGGAATTATACACCAGAAACAAAAGAGATGAGATGGGAAATGGAGAAGGAAAGCCCACTGCATTTACAACATCAACCTGCATTTGCATAAAATTTTTAATGGAGCAAAACATGCTACAATGCTTCACAGAAGTGTTATCAAACCAAATTTGACTACCATTCTTGCAATTTTTCTCTTCTTTTTTGAAATCAGATTAAAATGGTTTCCTAACAAACTAGCACATACACAGTTGAAAGTATTTGATGCGCCTGAGAATAATGTCTCTTTTCACCCTCTGAGATTGAAAAAAGACACAACAGGTTTTTCTTTTTAAAAATTGAATGAGGGTTGCCTCTGTGACCCTGGCTTCTATTCTAGATTTCTGTTTAATGGAAGAACCACTCTTGGGCAGAACAGATGGTAAACACATCCTTAGGTTTAATGGGCCATGCAGAAAATCTCTTCAACATGCAGAAACAAAGCATGCTATTAATGCAGCTAACAACCATTAATTCAGGAAAACACATGATTATGGCCACCAAAATATAATGGTTATAAAAATATAGGAATTGAGAGATGAAAAAAAAGAGACCAAGATCTATCTCGTTAATCTTCCATCATCCTTATGAAAACATAATGCACAATAATGGGGTTGTTGGTTACTTTGAATCAAGTAGGTTACAACAGACCCAACACAAACTTAAGGAAAGCCCCGAAACAATGGGTTTAAGTCAGGTGCTTTTTCCAAGTGCACTACACATACCACCTCAGGTCTTAAATCATTAATGTCGTGTATCCTAGAATATTGTTGTCCAAATAAAATTATTCTAACTTGCACTTTAACAGAACAGTTCTCCTTTCTTCCATGCTCTCTCTGGGAAGGCTTTTTTTTAAACAGATTGAGCACCCACTCATTAAAAAAAATTATCAGATTAGTTTTAAACTTACTCCCTTCATAAAGTCATCTGCTTTATTGTTCTGAAAGTGAAACAGCTTAATAGGTCTCTAGAATTCTAAAAACTGAAATCAACTCGCCTCTCAACCTTCTTCATTCCTCTGACAATGTGCTCAATTTACATATTCGCTCCTCATAACCTAATTCCTTTCTCCCTTCAAACATTCTGGTTGCTGCCTTCTGTATTTTTCAACTGTTACAATATCGTTCCTGTACTAAGGTGACCAGAACTCCTCTCAGTATTGTAAATGTAGTCAAAACAATGACTTATAAAAAGTGTCATGGCCACTTCACTGTTGTTTCTTATTAATTAACATTTTATTCCAATATTAGATCTGCTTTCCCCTCTACCATTAAGTACTGGTGGGATAGAGTGACTTTACTGCTGATTGCTACCCCCAATCACTTTCATTCTACATGCAAAGTTTTTTCTCCCCCATTTGTGTAATAGTCCTTTCCCTGAACTAGTACATTGAATTAATTTCCCCTTCTTCCTCCTAATGTCACGGTCTGGTTTTATTGCATGATTAAGAAACACTGCTTGAATATTTCATACAAGATCACACAGATATTCCCTAAATTGCACAGAGAAGGTAGATAAGGTGCCTATGAATATTTCCTTCATTAGTGGCTACACTTAGTACCACTCTACTATAGTATTAAAGTCTAGAAATTTAGTGTGAACAAAAGATGAGTGGGCACAACTCGGGTCTCATGGATGAGTATGAAGCGAGTGTCATTCACTATCAGTACCAAATCTCTGGTGATGCTTAATAAATCAATAACTGTTTCAGATTGAACTAAACACTGAAAATATTGCTCCTCGATTGTAAACCTCCACACTATCCGTTCTTCCCTCTGCTTCTATTCACAATGTTGAAATTAAGTCTGTAACTACTAATTCAGATTTCCTTTTCACCTATTATCCATCGGCTGTGAAGAGTCAAGATTGGATTTACACTTTTCCTCATTTGCCTTGGGTTTTTTTAAAACCACCTTTAAAAGTTCTATTATAAATGCACAGCAGCATAAGAACAGAATAGGCCATTCAATGAAATCATGCTTTATCTGTGGCCTAATTCCATAAACCTGTCTTTGGCCTTATTCCTTAATACATGTGCTTTCCAAAAGAATTATCTATCTCAGATTTAAAATTTAAAAACTGAGATAGAATCCACTGCTGTCTGTGGAAGATACAGGTAGTTCCAAGTCTCTAAACCCCTTTGTGTGTAGAAATGCTTCTTAACACTTCTCCTGAATGTCTGGTCTGAATTTTCAAACTATGTCCCCTAGTTCTAGAATTCCCTTTATCTGCCCTGTTCTTCCCTTTTAGTACCTTGATGACTTTGATCAGATCATCCTGAAACCTCTAAAATCTAGAGAAAACAGGCCTAATTTCTCTCTTCATAGATCCTGAAGTCCAGGTGTCATTTGTGAACCTACATTATACTCCCTCCAAGGCCATTGTATCCTTCCTAAAGCGTGTGTTCAGATCTGCTCTCGATAAAACCCTGGTTAGATCCCACTTGGAGTATAAAGCTGCCGCAAAGTTCTGTATCTTTGTACTCCTGTCCTCTAGACATAGAGCCAGCATCCCAATAGCTTTCCTGATTATTTTCTGCACTTGTTTGAGACATTTTAAAGATCCGTGCACTTTAACCCGTAAGTCTCTCGGGACATCAGCTGTATTTCTGGAACATGTCTGGGATAGTATCCTACAGTGATATGTCCGGATGCAACAGGGGACAAGCAATAATACACTTCTTAAAGCTTTGCCATTACTTGTACCTGAAGTAGGATTCCTGACCATTTGTTTACTAATGCAAGTTACAGAATGTATTGTACTTCTGAATGATGGCAATACATGCCCTGTGGCTCTTCATCTTGAGTTCACATTTTGCAATGTATTACCGGAAGATTCACTGCATATGGAAAAAACAGCTCTTGTAAGTGAGGACGAATTATTCGTTACAAAAGATGCTGCAGCAGAGCCGGCACATATGTGAAGATCAACTCTAAGAAACTGTCAAAGAATCTGGGCATATTTATTATTCTAACATTCTAAGTTACATTGTTTAAAAAATAGAAATTAATACTCGACGCAATGATTTCATGTGAAATATAACATTTTGCAAAACGTCAGCGCAAACAGACCTCATAGGGTTTGCATACAAGAAGCAGCATGCTGCATATGATAAATTCAGTTGACATATTGGCAGATCAGCCTGATAGAATGATACAAACCTTCTGGCCCATCATGTCTGTACTGCCAAAAATATACTACTACTAACACTATTCCTACTTTCCTGCATTAGGCTTATAACATTAGGGTATTTCAAGAATTGCCTCAACTGTCCTCCCAAAAGGTGCATTCCCACCAACCTCTGGGGAATAAAATTTTTCCTGAAATCTCTTCTAAACCTCTTGCCTTTCGCTTTAAAATTATGCCTCCTTATTAGTAACACCTTCAACTACGGGATACTCTGTTCACCCTGTCCAGGCCCCTCATAACTTTATACACCTTTATCATGACCCCCTCAACTTTTTCTGCTACAAAGAAAGCAACCTGAGCTTATCCAGTCTCTCTTCGTCGATGAAATGCTTTATTCCAGACAATATCCTGGTGAATTTTCTTTGCACCCCTGCCAGTGCAATCACATCCTTCATATAGTATGGTGACCAGAACTGAACATAGTACTCCACAAGTGCCCAAAGTTCTCAAAAGCTCCAATATGTTCTTCCTATATTTTTATAATCTATGTCACAACTGATGAAAGCAAGAAAACAAAAACAGAAATTGCTGGAAAAGCTCAGCAGGTCTGCAGCATCTGTGAAGGAAATCAGGGCTGAGGAACACTTCCTCACAACTGTTGAGGAAAGGTCACTGAACTCGAAACGTTAACTCTGATTTCTCCCCACAGATGCTGCCTTACCTGTTCAGCTTTTCCAGCAATTTGTTTTTGTTTCTGATTTACAGCATCCACAGTTCTTTCAGTTTTTATTTGATAAAAGCAAGTAGGTGGTCCTCAGAATTGGAATTCCCTGACTGGACCAGATGGACAGCCCCAATCAAGGTACCCTGCCTGATAGATATAACCAGGAGTGTCATGGGTTCTGTTCACTCTGGAAGCCGACTCAGAGTTAGCTGGGACTATTGTCATGTAAATAAAGGGGGACGTGGTGATGGGATACCAGCCTTTGTGTAGTTATTTCACCTTAACTACTCTATTAACTTGTTCTGCCACCTTCAGGTATCAGTCATGAGCACCCCAAGATCTCTCGGTTTCTCAGATTTCCCATGTCTTGCCATTAATTGAATACTCCTTACTGCTTCTTCCAAACTGCATCACTTCACATTTATCAGGGTTAAATTCATTATGCCACTGATCTTCCCAATGTGTCTGTATACCACTGTAACCTAACACCTTCATCCACAAACTTACTTAACATTCTTTCCACCTTCTCATCTACACTATTTATGACTTTCACCAACAATAAGTGACCAAGTACTGACCCCTGTTCTATGCCACTGCACACTGGGCTCCAGTCACACAACCGATCACTAAGCCAACTTTGGATCCATCTTGCCAAATTACCCTGAATTCGCATTAGATTTTAACATCTTTATCAGTTTTCCACATGGGACACTGAAATTCATACAAACTATGTCAACTCCCCTACCCTCATCTAAACGCTTGGTCCTCTTCCTCTGACAAAGCCATACTGAGTATTCCTGATCAAACCTAGCTTCTCTCAACGGAGATTAATTTTCTCCTTCACTAATTTCCCCAATAGTTACTCTACTATGGGGGAGGGGCAGGAGGAGGAAGGGGAAGAGGGGTATGGGGGGGGGGGGGGGGTATGATGGGGAGTGTGTCAAAATCCCATTATTACAAACTGAATGTGATTGGGCTGGTCACTGTCAGTTTTGATGCCTCATCAGTATTTAATAACTAAGGCAACACACAGCCAGAATGGTGTATGATAAAGGCAGCAAGATGTGACCATTCATATAAATTACTGCAGCAATAGTCAACTACTGCAGGCAAGAAAGAGATAGGGGGACAAAATAAATAAAACAGCAGGCATCTTCCTCATGAAAAAGTGTCCTTTTAAGATATCTATAGGGTACATCCATGGAAAAATACAGGGAAGTATCTGTCCGTTACCCTTCGTGCAATGGACTTGTGAAATGATATTTCCTTGTAGGTAGTAGTAGTATTAACATAAATGTTAAATTTGTCTTTAAGCTTATATTCCTGGTGGGAGAGCAGCTTGAGTGATGAGATATTTTTCCACAGAGACTCCTGCATTGAGTACTTTTGGTTCCGACTTTTTGACAAAAACATTATTTGGGACATTTCCTTGCATGAAAATACAAAACATAACTGTTGACTCAAATCACTGAAGTGTAGATGACAGCATGTCAGGGCAAAAAATGACTGTATAGTACTCTAGTGCAGCTGAGCTCCTGGAGGGAGTGGCAGGTTCAGGTTCCAAAGGACACCCTTCATCTCTGCACTGATGCAAAATGACTGTTGCCAGTAATTTTTCTGCATATATTAAAAATAACCTGCACAAGGTCTTCCATTCAGAGTGACCTAGCTCACTTCGTCCCACTTCCAGTTCAGTTTATTCTGGGCTGACATTTGACAAGCACATTTTTTATTGTTCTTTCTTTGATTTACTCTGATTACAGCACCTCTTTTATAAACTTATCCTACCTTCAAGATCATCCAAGAATATTGGAGCCATTTTACTGCAACATACACACATGCTGCCTCCAATAATGCAGAGATAGAATTTCAAAGGCAGACAAATGTGTGTTAGTTGTTCACAGTTAAGGTTCACCATTTTAGCAGAACATGTCGACCGTTTTAGTTGTATGGAATATTAACAGATACTGTTTAAGGGATATGGTCTATTGCCATTGATTAGGAGAAAGTGAGGACTGTAGATGCTGGAGATCAGAGTCATTCCTGATGAAGGGCTTAAGCCCGAAACATCGATTCATCTGGTCCTCGGATACTGCCTGACCTGTTGTGTTTTTCCAGTGCCACACTTTTTGATGACTGCCACTGACGCATCGGTAGGCAAAAGTACCTTCATGTGCAGATCCCTAATCTCTGACAGGTTAACAGTTGGCATTATTATTTGCCCTATCCTAAGCTAGAGAGGAACAACAAAAAACATGGGAAGAATTCTACCAGTGAGGAACTAAAACCATAAGATGTTGGACCAGGAGTAGTCCCTTCAGCCCAGTGAATCTGCTCCACCATTCAATGAGATCATGATTAATCTGAGAACCCTCAACATGATTTTTCTGCCTTTTCCCCAGAACCCTCGATTCCTTACTGATTAAAAAAATTGTCTAGCCTAACCTTGAATATCTAACTGCCCAGGAAATCCTGCCAAATATTACATACATTAAAATACTGGGGGGAGCTCAGATCAACGGGCTGCAGTACTATTCAATGGTTGGTGACAGTGACCATCTGAACCCTGACAGATGATAGCTTGATAGTTATGGAAATATAACCCAACAATTAACTCCTTAAAGAGAATAAGACTAGGACTTATTTTTAAAATCTCCTCACCACACCAGCAATTCCAGAAACAGGCTACTGGCTCAGGGGTAGTATTCCTCCCTCTCAATCAGGAGAGTGAGACAGGATCACCAACTTTGAATTTCAGGTTGACTGATATCCTATGGGCTTTGGCTAGTGGACGTGGACTGTCCTTTCTATGTGGATTTTAGATTCCCATGAAACAGTTTATTGCATCAAGTCAGATGCAACAGAGAAAGAGATCTTTTGTACCAGTACCAGTCCCATTTTCTTCCCAAATGCTCTCACCTCTTCCCAAGTAGTGCCTTCCGTATTCCCAATCTAAACCCCAGTGTCAGCTTCTATTTTCAATATGTCATTTTTGCCAATCCCAGATCGATGCCAAATCAAACATATCTTGCCCACTCCTTACAGCATTCTGAAGGTACTGTTCCCTCTGTCATATTCAAACCCACTCAATAAACCCTAAAACTCCATACCTCTCCAATGATACCTTTCTACACAAATACAGGAAATATAACAAATGCTGGTTTACTTGCTCCCCTCCATGACTATGGTCTCAAAGACTCTTCCCTGGTAAAGGTGCAATTTGTCTGCACATTTTAAAATTTTGTATTCCATATCTACTGCCCAAAATGCCGTCTTCTCTACATGAGGTGACCAGATTGCTTTGTACAAAGCCTACATTCAATCCTCAAGCACGACCCCAAGATTCTGATGATCTGGTGGTTTTAAATCTCTATCTGCCTTTCACACTGATATCCGTAACTTCAGTTTATTGTACTGTTCAAGTGAAGCTCTAGGAATGTCACCTCATGTTTCAATTAGGTACTTTACAACATTTAAGACCCAACATTGAGTTCAACAATTTCAGACCCTGCAAGGTTTGTAGCTCAGGTTGAGGTTTAGGATGTAGATTTCCTCGCTGAGCTGTAGGTTTGATAACCAGACGTTTTATTACCTGGCTAGGTAACGTCATCAGCGGCGACCTCCTAATGAAGTGAAGCTGTTGTCTCCTGCTTTCTATTTATGTTTTTTTGTCTTGAATGGGGTTCCTGGGGTTTGTTGTGATGTCATTTCCTGTTCGTTTTCTGAGGGGTTGATAGATGGTATCTAGATCTGTGTGTTTGTTTATGGCTTTGTGGTTGGAGTGCCAGGCCTCCAGGAATTCTCTGGCACGTCTTTGTTTAGCCTGTCCCAGGATAGATGTGTTGTCCCAGTCGAAATGGTGGGTTTTTTTTCATCCGTGTGTAGGGCTACGAGGGAGAGAGGGTAGTGTCTTTTGTGGCTAGCTGGTGTTCGCGTATCCTGGTGGCTAACTTTCTTCCTATTTGTCCTACGTAGTGTTTGTGGCAGTTCTTGCATGGAATTTTGTACATGACATTGGTTTTGTCCATGGGTTGTACTGGGTCTTTTAGGTTTGTTAGTTTTTGTTTGAGAGTGTTGGTGGTTTGTGTGCTACTAGGATTCCAAGGGATCTTAGTAGTCTGGCTGTCATTTCTGAAACTTCTTTGATGTATGGTAAGGTGGTTAGAGTTTCTGGCTGTGTTTTGTCCGCTTGTCATGGTTTGTTCTTGAGGAATCTGCAGACTGTATTTTTTGAATATCCGTTCTTCTTGAATACGTCGTATAGGTGGTTCTCCTCTGTTTTCCGAAGTTCGTCTGTGCTGCAGTGCATGGTGGCTCGTTGGAATAGTGTTCTGATACAGCTTTGTTTGTGTGTGTAAGGATGGTTGCTGGTGTAGTTAAGTATTTAGTCAGTGTTTGTCGGTTTTCTGTATATGCAGGTTTGTAGTTCCCCATTGTCCTTCCTTTCGACTGTGATGTCCAGGAATGCGAGTTTGTTGTTGGTTTCTTCCTCCTTGGTGACAGAAAACAGAGGAGAACCACCTATACAATGTATTCAAGAAGAGCGGACACTCAAAAAATACAGTCCGCAGATTCCTCAAGAACAAACCACGACAAGCAGACAAAACACAGCCAGAAACCCTAACCACCTTACCATACATCAAAGAAGTTTCAGAAATGACAGCCAGACTACTAAGACCCCTTGGAATCCTAGTAGCACACAAACCCACCAACACTCTCAAACAAAAACTAACAAACGTAAAAGATCCAGTACAACCCATGGACAAAACCAACGTCATCTACAAAATTCCACGCAAGGACTGTGACAAACACTACGTAGGACAAACAGGAAGAAAGTTAGCCACCAGGATACACGAACACCAGCTAGCCACAGAAGTCACGACCCTCTCTCTCTCGTAGCCCTACACACGGATGAAAAAACCCCATCTATTCGACTGGGACAACACATCTATCCTGGGACAGGCTAAGCAAAGACGTGCCAGAGAATTCCTAGAGGCCTGGCACTCCAACCGCAATGCCATAAGCAAACACATAGGTCTAGATGCCATCTATCAACCCCTCAGAAAACAAACAGGAAATGACATCATCACAAATCCCAGGAACCCCATCCAGGACAAAAAAAATTATAAATAGAAAGCAGGAGACAACAGCTTCACTTCACTTGGAGGTCGCCACTGATGTTACCTAGCTAGGTAATGAAATGTCTGGATATCAAACCTATACCCTAAATTTCAGACTCTGATTTCTACTTCCATTTTATTTTTCTTCCTTTTCTTCGATGTTTTAGTTTTTCTCTTGCTTTTGCTTTTAAACAGCAATACATCTTCTCTAGGCACATATTTCTTTCTTTGCCCAATCACCATTCATTCCCCTTGGCCCTTTAGGGTTAAATGTTCTCTCATTTAATTTCCCCTTTGTCATAGATCTTCCTTCATTCTTCTTCCACTCACCCCACGCTCCAAAGTCTATTACATTTCTAAATATTCCTGGTTTTGATGAAAGAAGATTGATAAATGACATGAGGTCTTACAGCATTTTCTCTTTACATTAATTTTAAAACTATTTCTGCTGTCACAGGATGGAGTTACAACACAACCAAGGATAATTAAGTAAGTCAGTGGAAGTAAGTTAAGCACTATCAAAAGCCTTCAAATATTGTTGGTGCAAATTCACCATAAATATCCAAAAAGCATTTGGTGAGTGCAAAGCCACACAGACCACAATGTAATGAGAGATGAAGCAGTGGGCAGAGTGATTATTTATGCAATTGTTTAGAAATAGGCAACTACCACAAAATACAATAGACAAAGGTCACTAAAGCCCTTCAGCCATACAACACAGAGGAATTGGAACCTGATAGTAACCCCTCAAGATACATGTTTCACATGTAATGAATATTTTAAATATGGATGGAAATTGTAAATGAAGTAATTAATATTCAACATTGGACGAAACTGATTTCTATGCAGTTTATGTAATGTTAACTTTGAACAGCCACATGATATATACAAAACATATTTAGCAAACAACTGGAGCATACCTTAGTAAGATACACAGTTCACTCAGGTACTGAGCTAGTGTGCATTGGGAACAGTTCTCTGTTCTCTTGGTACTGGTGACTTTTGAGCAAACCCAGAGTGACACCAGTTAAAACAGTTTTACAATCAGTATCTGACAGCAAACACTTCTCCTCTGGGGACAAAGGCAACAATGGAACTCGGATTTCTCCAATTAATCAAAGGAGCTCGATAAAAAGAGGACTCATAACCGTGAGCACATTCCAAGTTTTAAGCATGTTCAAGTATTCCCACCTCTCTTTGACCATTTCAATGGGTATCTGATGCAGTTTTATCACTGTAGTCATAACAGTGAACTGACCATCCCTTTCTTGAAATCTGTGTGTAACTAAATAGAAACAGAAGAATAACTTGAAGCACAAGTTCACTTTGTATCACCCTAGCAGTCACATTTTATTAAGAAGAACTTTGGACTAATCATTATGATGGAGTGGCATAATGTAGTCTACAGAGACCTAGAGTTGACAGCAAAGAAAACTCCATATGGTGGGTAGCTCTGGGTGGATTGGCCCAAAGTCTCTTTTATGTGCACCCCTACTTTTGTCCCCACTTGTCTCCTAATCCCATCCAATACACAGAATAGGTCTCTCTAACAATGATGACCAATCCAATCATTCCTAATTTTCCATCTCACAGCAGCATTTTGAGGAATTCAAGTGCCTGACTCGGTTGATGCTACGGTGTTTTCCGCTTTCTTTTTGTAGCCTTTTCACAATCTCTTCACTGTTATACCATCCTCCATTTTCCAACTCACCACAACACTGAGTTGAAATCAACAGATTCAAAGATCAAATATTAAGCCTGTGATCTTCCTGAATTGTTTCGCTCAACACTATCATATGGATCATTTTACCCTATGAGTCACAGAGGAAGCTCCCAAAGCTTCTATCAGATCTGTCTTATATGTCCCAAATACAACTAATTAGCAGGTGATTGATTCCGCTAATTTGGGTAGAACAAGTTGCTTAGGCATCTTACTGCTCATTCCTAGATTAAATCCAATAAATTCATGCTTGAAAGGTTTCAGTAACTTTACCCTTCCAATGAAAACTGTATACTGTATACTGGCCAACCTCAATGAAAATGAAAAAACTTTTTCTTGACTCCCACAGGAAAGTAAAACATTAGCAAGGGCAGTTGCTGTGTGACTCTTCAACTAGTAAGAGAACAGACATTTATTGTGGATATATATTGAGATGAAATGACAGCCTGTCAAACTTGATGACAAGGTGTCAGGAAGCCATATGGAAGATGAAAACAGAAGCAAATAAGTGACAGAAGACAGCAGCACAGAGATGGAGACATTATTACACAACAGCAAGAGCCAAAATCAAGATAATTAGCAAGCAATGAAGAGTCAACAATAGTATGAATGTATTATTGAGTCAAGCTTACATCTCAGGTAAAAGGCCATCTCATCGTTACATTAAAAGTACTGCCTCTCCTTTGATGCCATGCTAGATTTCCTGGTCCTGTTCAGTTGAGAACCCAATTCTTTTCTGGCTCCGCAATAGTAGCCCAGTGTTTTCCAAATAGTCACGATAGTCTTGCAGTGATAGAAGTTACAATGACAGTGCACTACAAATTGTCCCTGTTACTGTGGTTAACACTAGAACTGCCAATGTTGAGGTCAGACACCTGAAGATACTTTAAACAAGCTCCACAATTTCACAAGTATCGCTAAATGAATTTATTTGGTGGGCTGGATACAATTTTCTACTTCTGTAATTAAACATAAGTATAGCTTTAATAAATGAGCACCATCAATACAATTTGTATTAATCAATTGAGCAGTTCGCAATTTGCCAAATAACTGTCAGGCTTTCAGGTATACAGGGAGCCTTTGGCAATTGTATAAAAATACTGCTGCAGGAAAGCATGACAAAAATCATTGATAGTTTTATCTCAACTGCTTCACAGCCTCAAGAAGATTTATCAGTAACAATGACAATGGGTAGGAATAGGTCAGGGCAGTGCATGCCAACACCATCATCCTATATTTGTCATAAGGTATCAGTAAAGATTTATTAGCTAAGGAGAGGTAATATATGATCAATATTTCTCAATATGCACTATACTATGTCTGTCTACTATTACAATCACTTCCTAGCATAATGTGTTAAAGCTTTAACAGTTTTCAATCAATGCCCCTAAGGCTGTGTTGAATACTTAGGATTACCAACCTGCATCTGTACTACAGGATGATACTCGATTAAAATTGAGGTGTTCCTTCAACATAACACTTGTGTATGAAGGGATATCTCTACTGATGCTCAGGACAAATAGGTCCTGAGGAACAATTGCAGAAATGCTTAAATCATCCAAAAGGTTACCTTGAGTCTTGATTTTCTGTTGGTGTAGTCATATGGTTTGTTGCTTTAAAATGAAGGCACTGTAATAACTCTTAGGAAAACTAGACTTGCAGCAGGATGTGCTGCTAATCAAGAGAATGGAATACCTTCCTGTTAAGTGTAGAAACAACTCTTAACAAGGGAACAAATAGAGCCATGTAGATGAGATCAGTTATTCTTTCATCCTGTGTGAATCCTTCCAGTCAAACTTGACACAGACTAGAATTTGAGCTGGGACCTCCTAGTTTGCACTGGTTAGGTGCAGTATTTACTTAATTATCTACCTGGGGCAGAAGTGTGTCTCAGATGCTTTTCTGTTTCTGTTTTTTTCCCCAAGTTATTATATCTGCAAGGGCCCAAATGCCAAACTTTGCTTTGATGATTTACTGGGAAATGTGCAGGTGTGGATCTCTCTCCCAAACATTCTCATACTCAGTATTTCTCCAGAGATCTACTCTTTGCATCTACTTGGTGCTATGGTGAGATTAAGAATTAATCTATCGCAGAGAACGGAGGTTCCAATGCCATGTGGTACAGTATGCCCCAGCATACCATTTCCACTGATTGAAAAAAAAAGCATCAAGAGAGATCAGAAATCAAAGAAACAATTCTGTACCTTTCAGTTCAGTAACCTTTGCTTGAAACAATAAACTGGAAATATTCTGGTAGAATTTCATCACAGAACTTTGCTTATGGTTCAATTGATAAAGATAACATGCAATCAAGTCAAACAGGCCTGGGCAATTCCTGTTCAATGACGAGGTTACCAATCTTTGGGTTGTCAATACAATTGGTTTCAGTATCCCATAGGGCAAAAAGAACTCTATTCTATTAATTTTAAAACTCCTGTGGAAAAGGATATTCCTATCCTTTTAATCTGGTCCACAGGATAAAATTCTAAATTGGGGCAAGGCCAAATTTGACAGTATTAAACAGGAACTTTAAAAAGTTGACTGGGGGAGGCTATTTGCAGGAAGAAGGATATCTGGCAAGTTGGAAGCTTTCATAAGCAAGATAACAAGAGTTCAGGGCCAGCATGTTCCTGTTGTGTGAAGGGCAAGACTGGCAGGAATGGGGGACATTGGTAATGAGAGATGTTGAGACTCTGGATAAGAAAAAGGAGGCGGCATATGTCAGATATGAGCAGCTGGGATCAAGTGAATCCCTTGAGGAGATGGATATGTAGGAGTACACTTAAGAGGGAAATCAGGAGAGCAAAAAGAGGACATGAGATAGCTTTGGCAAATAAGGTAAAGGAAAATCCAAAGAGATTCTATAAGTATATTAAGGGCAAAAGAGTAACTTGGGAGAGAATAAGGCCCCTCAAAGATCAACGAGGTCCGTTATGTGTGGAGCCACAAAAGATATCCTGAACAAATATTTCTCGTCAACATTCAGTATTTACCGAGGTGAAAGAAATGGAAGCTAGAAAACTCGGGAAGTAAATGGTGACATCTTGAAAAAAGACCTTATTACATAAGAGGATGTGCTGGAGGTCTTAAAATGCATAAAGGTACATAGTCCCTCGGATCTGATCAAATGTATCCTGGATATTTGAAGCTAGACAATATTTGTATCAATGACAGCTATGGGTGAGGGGCTGGAAGACTGGAAGGTGGCTAATGTTGTGCTATTGTTTAAGAAGGATTGCAAGAAGAAACCAGGGAACTACAGATCGGTGACCCTAACATCAGTGGCAGGTAGTTTGTTAGAATTCTGAGAGGCAGGATCTACATGCATTTAGAAAGGCAAAGACTGATTAAGGATAGTCAATGTGGCTTTGTGCATGGGAAATCGCATCTCAAATTTGATTGAGTGCAGTGTGGTAGCCATTGTCTGTATGGATTTTAGCAAACCCTTCATTGAGTACTGCATGGTAGACATGTTAGTATGGTTAGATCACATGAGATTCAGGGAAAGCTAGCCAATTGTTCCAAAAACTGGCTTGACAGTAGGAGTAAGAGGGTGGCGGTGGAGGCTTATTTTTCAAACTGGAGGCATGTAACTAGCAGTGTACCACAAGGATCAGTGCTGGGTCTACTGTTACTCATCATTTAGATAAATAATTTAGATGAGCACATTGGAGATGTGGCTAGTAAGTTGTAGATTACAGTAAAATTGGTAGCATAGTAGACAGTGAAGAAGTTGTCTATGAGAAAAAGGTATCTTGATCTGCTGGGCCAATGGGTTGAGGAATGGAAGATGGAGTTTAATTCCGAAAAATGTGAGGTTACATTTTGATAAGACATACCAGGACAGGATTTACACAGTTAATAGTAGGGCCCTGGGGAGTGCAATTGAACAGAGATCTGGGATGCAGGTGCATAGTTTCTTGAAAAGTGACATCACATGTAGACAGGGTAGTGAAGACGGCGTTTAGCGTGCGTGCCTTCATTGGTGAGGCTACACTTGATTTACTGCATTCAGTTCTGGATACCCAATTGAAAGGATATTATTAAAGTGGAAAGGGTGCAAAAAAGATTTACAAAGATATTACTGCGACTAGATGGTCTGAGTTATAAGGAGAGGCTGGGTGGTCTGGGATTCTTTACCCTGGAGCTTAGGAGGCAGTGGGGTGACTTTATAGAGGTTTGTAAATTCACAACAGCCATAGATAACCAAGGTCTTTTTGTCTACAGTCGGCGAGTTCAAAACTAGAGGTCATATGTTTAAGGGGAGGGGAGAAAGATTTAAAGCGATTTGAGGGGCAACATTTTCCACACAGTGTGTGCTGTGCATATGGAACGAGCTGCCAGAGAAAGTGGGAGAGCTGGGTATAATTACAACATTTGAAAGGCATTGGACAGCTACATGGATCAAAAATATTTAGTTACTTATGGACTAAATACAGAGTTTAGATCAGAGTGGTGCTGGAAAGCACAGCAGGTCAGGCAGCATCCGAGGAGCAGAAAACTCTACATTTTGGGCAAAAGCCCTTCATCAGGAAAGTTTGCAGACCATCAGGTCACAGTAATACCTTTGTAAATCTTTTTTGCACCCTTTCCACTTGATTAATATCCTTTCAATAGGGTATCCAGAACTGTATGCAGTAAATCAAATGTAGCCTCACCAATGTTTTGTACAGCTGTAACATGACATCTGAACTCCTGTACTCAATGCTCTGACCAATGAAGGCAAGCACACTATACGCCTTCTTCTTTACCCTGTCTACCTGTGATGCCACTTTCAAGAAACTATGCACCTGCATCCCAGATCTCTGTTCAATCGCATCCCCAGGGCCCTACTATTAACTGTGCAAGTCCTATCTTGGCATGTCTTACCAAAATGCAACCTCACATTTTTTCTGAATTAAACTCCATCTTCCATTTCTCAACCCATTGGCCCAGCAGATCAAGATACCTTTTTCTCATAGATAACCTTCTTCACTGTCTCCTACGCTACCAATTTTAGTGTAATCTGCAAACGTACTTTTCCTGATGAAGGGCTTTTGCCAGAAACATCGATTTTCCTGCTCCTCAGATGCTGCCTGACCTCATGTGCTTTTCCAGCACCACTCTGATCTAAATTCTGGTTTCCAGCAACTGCAGTCCTCACTTTTGCCTCATGGACTAAATACAGGCAATTGGGACTAGCTTTGTTAAGAAAATCCAGTCTACATGGACAAGTTGGGCCAAAGGACCTATTTCCATGCTGTATAACTCTATGACTCTAAATTTCATGTTGTCTGAAAACTTATAAATCAGTCTACCTACATTTTCATCCAAATCATTTACATATATTAGAAACAACAGAGGTCCCATCACTAATCCTTGCTGAACACCAACTGGTTACAGTTCTCCAGTCAGGAAACCATCCATCTATCCTTTCTCCCATGACCAAACTAATTTTGTATTCAATTTTCCAATTTACCATGAATCCCATGAGACCAGCTCCTGGACCAACCTATCATGAGGGAACCCGTCAAATGCTTTTGTAAAGTCCATTTCGACAACATTCACTGCCCTACTCTCATCAATCATCACCTTCATTTCCTTAAGTTTGTGAGACAAGACTTAACCTGCAAAAGATCATGTTGACTATACCTAATAAGTCCATTCTTTTCCAAAAATGAGGCTCACTGGCCTATAATTTCCTGAATTATCTCTGTTGCCTGTCTGAAAGAAAGGAACAACATTGGCTAATCTCCAGTCTTGTGGGAACTCCTCTTTTTCCACAGACGATACAAAGATCTCTGTCAAAACCCCCAGCAATCTCCTCCCTTGCCTCCTTCAGTATTCTGGGATACATCTGATCTGGCCCTGGGCACTTATCTACCGTAACGTTTTTCAAAACCCCTAACACCACTTCCGCCTTAATGTTGTCATTTCCCTCCCTAAACCATCATCCATGCCCTTCTCCTTGGTGAATATTAATGCAAAGTACGCATTAAAATCTCACCCACTTCCTCTACCCGCTTTGTTCTCGAGTGCACCTGACCTTTTCCTCATTACTCTCTTACGCCTAAACCTTACATATGCTTCATTTGTCTTTATGTGTAAACTTTTAATATCACTGATCATTCAATGTTCCCAAATCTTGCCGTCCTTATCTTTCACCCTCAAAGGATGAAAGATTCAGCTGGTCCTGCATTCTGATCAACTGGCATTTTAAAAGATTCTACATGTCAGATGTGCTTTACACTCAAACCAGCGTCCCCAATCTAATGTCTCCAGTTCTGCCTAATGCTATTGTAATTAACCTTCCTCCAATTTAGCACTTTACGCGACCATTCTAAAATGCTTTGCAAGAACATCACAAAACAAAGTTGGAAAACAAGCCATGTTGTGATATTAGAGTAGATGATCAAAGTGGTTGATTTTACGGTGTACCTAATAGGAGTAAAGAAAGGAGGGCTGTAGGGAAAGTAATTCAGGTTTGTGGCCCAGAACCCGAAGTGGCAGCCACCAATCAGAGCAATTAAAATTGTGAATGTCCAAGGCACCAGAAATAGTGAGTGCAGATATGCTCAGAGAATACATTGATAGGGAAGGACAAGGCCTGGACGGATAAGGATTCTAAAATTAAGTGTGGTTTCATCAGGAGTCAACATAGGGAAGTGAGCCCAGAGGTGCTAGAGGAACAGCCTTGCTGTGAGCTAAGACACAGGAATCAGAGTTTTGGATGGCTTCAAGTTCACAGAGGGTATAATGTGGGTGCCCATATGGCATGTTTTCCATTTCCCTGTTATAAGGAAACAACTGACTGGCTTCTGACTACATTAAGGGGGCTTGAAATGCTGATATCTTCATCCTGATCTCAGCATGGGGACTTGTACATAGGTACGCTAAGTAGAAAAGCTAGAGAAAAATACAAAGTTCAAACGCACAGTGAGAGACTACAAAATGAGGCCAGTTGTTCCATCTTGTATATGTGTACCTATGGGGAAAAGTATCTTGGTTCAGGAGTTGGGAGGAAAGGGAGAAAGTTTTAGAAAAATAATTCAAACCTCCCAATCGAGATGATGATCCAGTGTCTGGCTGTGGTGGCAGAATTGAGGTGGACTGTGAAGATCCCTCCCTTTGAATATCATCCTGGTGACAATTTCAAATCACCATGAATAATGGACACAGTCTTGGGAGAGATAGCAAAAAGGTGAAGCCAGTGAAACTTCACCCCATCCTACTACCTTCAGGATAGAGGGGGAAGACGAAAGGTTTGTGGACTGTCTGGGAGGGGTGAAATGTAAGATTTAAGAGAATGGGGGTGGAAAGGCTGAAAGGAAAAGTTTGCGAGGTGCAGGGTAGGAGGGGTGAAAGGAAAGGGTTGGAGTTGGGTGGAAGGGGTGCAAGGAAAAAGTTGAGGGGCGAGTGAGAGAGCTGAAAACAGCAATTGTGGAAAATAGGAGCTGAGAAAGGAAAGGGGTGGGAGAGGTGATCATTGACAGATCCACATTTAAATTAATCAAAACTGTTGACCTATAACTTCCCACTGCTATGAAGTACTTAAACATGACAGCCAGCAAAAAGAAGCATATTACAGAACTGAACTGACTGGAAAATGTTTAAAAAATCTGCAAACCTGACAGCACGATTTGTAGTCCTTCACAGATATACATGTTAATAAACGGAAATCAGAGTATAAAGTCATTAAGGGTGACTGGTTATCAGCTATACCTGAGCCTTCTTGTGATTTTCTTTGTTAATAGAACTAGGTTACTTTCTCTTGGCCTTTGTCCAGTGATTCTATGTTGGTAAAATTTCTTACCAGTGTGACTAGCATAGCCGGTTAAATTAGTATTATGTAATCAAGTTTCATCTGCAGGGTCTTGTACACCTATGCATCCTTGGGCTAGAGACCACTAGAAAAATGATACCAATTAGTGAGACATGACTTGTACAACATGATTATTGAAAACTAAAATAAGGCAGAAAAAGGTGAATTTTAATCAAGTAGACCAATTCACAGGCTTTTGTTATTCAGGAATGAAGCTTCAGATTTCAATGACTTTTTCTCATTACTGTCTTCTGAAGTGGTATTCAAACATATTGCAGGAAGGAAGAAAGGACAGAACAGGAGTGTTATTCAGAGATAATAAAAGACCCATTCCCCTTCAATAAGGATAATAAAATTTCTATTTGAAGAAGTCTGTTCCTGGTGTTTAATTTAAACACAACAGGACACTTCCAGCCTTAGTCTCTTGAGTGTTTCACGGCAAAGTGTAAGGAAGTTTTACCGTGTTGTTATACATACTGCAAATTTGAATATTTGATGTGGTAGTGTAGGAGGAACTTTACTAGTATCTAATCAGTACTGCAACTGCCCGGGGAATATTTGATGAAGTAATGTAGTGGAGCTTTACTCTAGATCTAATCAGTGTTGTGACTTCCCTACAAGTATTTTATTGGGCATTGTAGCATGAACTTTCCTCCGTATCTGACCTATCCTATTAATGCCTCTTGGAGTTTATGATGAGGCATTGTAGTAACACTTTACACTGTATCTAACCCACCTTCTTGTACTGGAAGTGCTTGATTAAAATTGAGTGCACTCAATGTAAGTCATCCATTCCCCAACAGACAACCCTCACCTTGATGAGGACAGAACATTTTTTTTGAAAGGAAAGGAAAAAAGCCTGCAGCATTGGCAGTCGCACAGTTCACAGAATTGATGGAGCTTATTCCTCTGGAGAGTTGGCTGAAGAAGAGGTCATTCAAGGGAAAGAGGACAAAAAGTAAATAAAGTCAACACAGGTTTGTATTGTTCATTCAGTTAGTGAATTGGAAAGGCAAACTGAAATTCACTAATGGGTGAACTGTGCACAACCTAATTGTTCACAGGTCCCTTTTGCCCAGACTTACTGTGAACCAAAGGACTATCCACAAAATATTTAAATGCTATGCTTACCATTCTTGCCACTATAAGTAAAGGGATAGAAATTGTTGCGCCCCATGTTGTGCAACATTTCACCAATATATTTGCATTGAAATGTTTTTACACTGCAAAAGGTGAGCTGTATCTCCCTCTATCCTCTGTTGAAATATCTTGGATAGAATGCCCACTACATTGTCTATCTTCCACTTCCACAACAAAGGTGGACCCATTATTCACTCTCTCTTCCTACATAGGGGCATGTCTCTTTTTAAACATTGTAAACAACTTAGTAAAAGTATCCCATAAGTTTCAAGTAAGAAATGGCTATTCAGTGCATCAAGTTTGCACTTCACATAAAACACAGAGCTGCTGTAAATAGGATCCACCCATACCATCAACTTCTGTGGATCCCAGCAACTATTCTAGAAAACTTGCCCATGCTATCAAGTTCTGTCCAATCTTTTTGATGGGACCTTTTCCATCTGCACACTTCCCATAACTCCTTGATTACGAATTTCCTTCCTTTCACATTTACTGCACATCAGTGCAAAAGATAAGGCTGAAGCATTTGCAGCAAACTGCAGCCAGAACTGCCAAGTGGATGATTCATCTCTGCCTCCTCCAGCCCCAGCATTACAGATACCAGTCTTCAGCCAATTCGATTCACTGAACATGACGTCAAGTAGTGGCTGGGGACACTGGATATTTAAAAGGCTATGGGGGCTGACTACATTCTAGCAATAGCATGGAAGACTCGTGCTCCAGAAGTTGCTGCTCCCCTAGCCAAGCTCTTCCACATTTACTGTACTGGCATCTATCCAACAATGTATAAAATTGCCCAGGAGTATCCTGTACATTAAAAAAAGGACAAATCCAACACAGCCATTACCGGCCCATTAGACTACTCTTGATCATTAGTAAAGTGATAGAAGGTTCATCAATAGTGCTATCAAGCAGCACCTGCTGAGCGACACCCAGTTTGGATTCTGCCAGGTTCACTCAGCTCCTGACCTCATTACAACCTTGGTTCAAATATGGGGAAAAGAGCTGAATTCCAAAAGTGAGGTGAGAGTGACAGACTTAACTTCAAGGCTGAATTTGACAGAGTGGGGCATCAAGGAGTCCGAGCAAAACTGGACTCAAAGTATGAAGTGGCAAAATCTCCACTAGTTGGTGTCATACTTGGCACATAGGAAGATGGTCATTGTTGTTGGACATGATTTGGAGGTGCTGGTGGCGGACTGGGTGTACAAAGTTAAAAATCACACACCAGGTTATGGCCCAACAGATTTATTTGGTTGTCCAGCTAATGAAGGAGCAGCGCTCCGAAAGCCAGTGCTTCCAAATAAACCTGATAGACAATAATCTGGTGTTGTGCGATTTTTAACTTAATAGTTGTTGAAGGTCAGTCATCTCAGCTCCATTACATCTCTGCAGGAGTTCCTCAGCGTAGCATCCCAGGTCCGACTACCTTCAGCTGCTTCATCAATGACCTTCCTTCCATCATAAGGTCAGAAGTGGGGATGTTTGCCGATGGTGCATGATGTCCAGCACCATTTGCGACTCCTCAGATACTGAGGCAGTCCATATTCAAATTCAACAAGATCTGGACAATATCCAGGCTTGGACTGACATGGCAAGTAATATTCATGCCATACAAATGCTAGGCAATGACCATCATCAATAAGAGACAATTTAACCTGTGGTGTTACTATGACTGAATCCTTCACTACCAACATCCTGGAGGTTACTATTGACTTTGTACACCCAGTCCGCCACCAGCACCTCCAAATCACATCCAACAACAATGACCATCTTCCTATGTGCCAAGTATGACACCAACTAGTGGAGATTTTGCCACTTCATACTTTGAGTCCAGTTTTGCTCGGACTCCTTGATGCCCCACTCTGTCAAATTCAGCCTTGAAGTTACTATTCACCTAGACTTGCCACATGAACATAGTGGCTCCAAGAGCAGGTCAGAGACTCAGAATACTGTGGCAAATAACTCACCTCCTGACTCCTCAAAGCTTGTTCATCATCAAAGCATAAGTCAAGAGTATGATGGAATACACCCCAGTTGCCTGGATGGGTGCAGCTCCAACAAAAAATAAGAAGCTTGACACTATCCAGGACAAAGCAGTTGTCTTTTTTAGGCACTACATCCATAAGCATCCACTCCTTCCACTGCTGACACTCAGTAGCATGCATTGCAGAAATTCACCAAAGATCCTCAGACAGCACCTTCCAAACTCATGACCACTTGTACCTTAAAAGAAAAGGGCAGCAGATACAAAGAAACATCACTACTATCAAGATCTTATCCCAAGCCACTCACAATTCTGACTTGGAAACAGATCGCCTTTCCTTTATAGTTAGTGCATCAAAATCCTGGAATTCCTTCCCTAATGGTAATGTGAGTCAACCCCCAGATGTAGACTGCAGTGGTTCAAGGCGGCTCACCACCACCTTGTGAAGTGCACTAGGAATGGGTAATAAAGTACTGGCTGGTCAGTCAGCAATGCACACATCACATAAATGAATAAAAATAAATGCTTTTGGCCATGCCTAATGCAGATCATCGAGATATACAGCATGGAAACAGACCTTTCGGTTCAACTTGTCCATTCTGACCAGGTATCTGAAATTAATCTCGTTCCATTTGCCAGCATTTGGCCCATATCTCTCTAAACCATTCCTCTTCATATACATATCCAGATACCTTTGAAATATTGTAATTGTACCAGCCTCCATCACTTCGCCTGGCAGCTCATTCCATACACGCACCACCTTCTGCATGAAAACGATGCTCCTTAGTTCCCTTTTAAATCTTTCCTCTCTCACCTTAAACCTATGCCCTCTAGTTTTAGATTCCACTGCCCTGGGGAAAAGGGCTCATCTATTTCCCCTTTCCATGCCCTCATGATTTTATAAACCTCTATAAGGTTACTCCTCAGCATCCAACATTCTGGGAAAATAGCCACAGCCTCAGCCTCTCCCTATAGCTCAAATCCTCCAACTCTGGCAACATCATTGTAAATGTCCTGTATAGCCGCAGCATGACCTCCCAACTCCTATACTCAATATACTGACCATTAAAGGCAAGCATACCAAATGCCTTCTTCACTATCCTGTCTAACTGTGACACCATTTATCGAGGAACTGTGAATCTGTACTCCAAGGTCTCTTTGTTCAGCAACACTCACCAGGATCTTACCATTAAGTGGATAAGTTCTGCCCTGGTTTTACCTACCAAAATGCAATACCTCATATTTATCTAAGCTAAACTCTCTATCTGCTACTCCTTGGCCCATTGGCCGTTCTGATCAAAGTCCTGTTGTACTTTGAGGTAGCCTTCTTCACTATCACGGATTTGCATCCTCTTATACAATTATAATTCTATCTGGCATAGTCAACTTAAGATCTGTGGACCTAAATGGGAGATGTTAATTCTTCTCAACTGTGGGAATGGTACAGCGTGTCTGATCCACTTCAGATCATATTGATACAGTCTGCCCCAAACAAGAATAAACAAACATTTGGTGATTAAGAACTCACAGGGTTAACTACTATTAAATCTCACATTTTCTAAGTGTTAACTAGTCAAAGGATGCACAGCCTCTCACAGCACTCAGACATACATTAAACCATCATCTTATTAATGTAAAATGACCTCCATTTCTACATTTACAGCTTCTGAAGTGTAAATTAAATCAGCTCTAAGTCCCCTTCAAGCAACATCCATGTCAGCAATCTTGATCAAAGGCAGAATCCCAAACAATGTAAAATAATTTTAATCACACTGGCAGCTAAGAGAATCTTTTAAATTGAATTATCAGTAAGATCCAAAATGCTACCGAAAGGCCCTGGTGGCTGCTGGAGGTTAGCAGAAGTCCAGGGCCCTTGTTGTCCAGCAAACACTTAGTTTTGAAGGTAATTTGTATGCTTTGTTGCTTCCAGAGCAGCTCATAAATAACTCCGTTGCACTGAATACATCTCCACTAAAAGGATGACTTCAGACACAGTTCCATAGGGCTCAAGTACCTTGTCCAAATGGTTTTGCTTCACCTGTACAGTGAAGCATTTTGACTGTCAGTTATGGAAAACACCACAGCCCACCCCAATTCCTGTATATAAATGTTAGTATGTGTGGTAGCATAAAATGAATAGCACTTTTAACATTGTAAAAGATCTTATGGTGCTTCACAGGAACAAATGTCAAACAAAATTGGGTTCCAAGGTACACAAGGAAATATTAGGGCAGGTGACCAAAACTTATCAGAGAGGTAGATTTAAAACAGCATCTTACAAAGAGGAGAATGTGGCAAGATGTTCCAGTAAATTAAGGTTTTGACAGCTGAAAATATGACTGTCACTGGTAGTGTGAAGAAGATCAGTGGTGAGCAAGGGGTCAGAGTTTGAAGAGTGCACCGATCCCAGTATCAGAGAACTAGAAGAGATTACAGAGCTATGGATAGACAATAACAAAGTGCATGAAAACAAAGGTCTACTTCAAAAATCAAGTTACAACAATTACATTAAATTAAAATAAGGTAAAATCTTGGGTGGGTTTTAATTGCATTACATGCCCATGTCTCCAGGACACTTCCATTGTCCTCATGTTAGCAATCATCCAATTCAGTACAAGTCAGATATTAAACTTGCAACTGCATTGTTTTAGTGTTGTTACTTAAGGTTTAATTTTCCTGATTTCTTTATATTTAGGTTAGTTCATAGCATTGGTGCACTTTTCCCCACACAGGTTGAGTTTGCTTTAAAAGTAACCTTTGGGATATGCATGAAATTTAAGTAGTAACCTTGCATTTCATTTTTACACAGCAGCAATACTTCCAATTCACTAACCAGGAAAAAGAAATTACTTCCAGTTATGCTACAACATGAAGCCTAAAAATATATCCTGATTTTGAAATATATAACTGAATGTCAATATGGCACATTTAGTGAAGATACCCTTTGATCTTTCATTATTGTTTTCTCTCCCTAAGTGAAGAGCTGTAGTTTTAGATCACATGATAGTCACCAGTATTTTTTAATTTGAACAAAAACACTGGAATGTGATAAGGTACTGTGCAAGTACAAGTACTTCTGTGCTAAATGTAACTAATAATTGCCTGCAAATAAAACAAAATATAACACATATTAAGGCATCAGTTATTTACAATTGAACTGTTATTACTGAGTTTAGTGAAGACTACATTATGGTGTAGTAAAAATTAAACAGAAGTACTAAGCAACTTCTGCTAGAAAAATGTGCAAATTGTTCCAGAATGAAGACAGGATCAAGTTTGTGGAGTAACCTATACAGGCATGCATGTCTTGGATTGCCTAACCGGTTTGTTTTGTACAGTAATAACCTACTTTGAAGTTTGCATGACTGATGAACAAAAAGTACATACATTCTGTTGACATACACAACAGCAACAAAAAACATTTTATTTTTAAAGCAACTTTAGCACAATAATAATCCCAAAGCATATTGTAGGAACATAATCAAATAAAATCTGTTATGAAGTCATATTAAGATAGACATGATTTGGAAATGCCGGTGTTGGACTAGGGTGTATAAAGTTAAAAATCACATAACACCAGGTTATAGTCCAACAGGTTTAATTGGAAGCACTAGCTTTCAGAGCGCTGCTCCTTCATCAGGTATTTGTGAAGTACACAATCGTATGACATGAAATTTATAGTAAAAGTTTACTTGATGATGTAACTGAAATTATACATTGAAAAATACCTTGATTGTTTGTTAAGTCTCTCATCTGTTAGAATGACCATGTTAGTTTCACTTCTTTCATATGTAAATCACAAAACTTTCTTTAAAAGTTACATTCTCAGGTTAACTTTAGCAATTGGTGTCAGTTCAGATAATATATTGAAGGTGTTGACCCCCTGTGTGCTGTTGTCTGTGCCATAATGTTTCGACTGATTCTAATCTAAAAAATGAGGTAACTGAGTCTTAACATGGATTTATGCAGTTTTTGAGCAAAGTACAATGTAACTCTTAAGTACAAATTCACCCCACAAATGTATACGTGTATGTGTGCATGTGGGTTTGTGTGTGTGTGTGTCTTGTGGGGGGGGTTGCAAGTGTCTGTGAGAGTGTGTGTATGTGTGTGTGCGCATATGAGAGAATGTAAAATGGTCTACGTCTGTGAGAGGGTGCATGAGAGTGTGTGGGAGTGTGTATGCGTGCATGCGCACATGTGTCTCTGGGGTGGGGGGTTGTCAGTGTCTGAAAGAGAGTGTATATGTGTGTGTATGAGTGTAAGTCTGTGAGAGGGTGCATTTGTGAGGGTAGGAGCATGTGTGTCTGGAGGTGTGTGGGA
Source organism: Hemiscyllium ocellatum (assembly GCF_020745735.1). NCBI lineage: Eukaryota > Metazoa > Chordata > Chondrichthyes > Orectolobiformes > Hemiscylliidae > Hemiscyllium > Hemiscyllium ocellatum. Next base: position 19,503,995 of record NC_083423.1, on the reverse strand, counting down.
GTGTCTCTGCGTGTGTGTATAGGTGTGTCTGTGTGTGTATAGGCATGAATGTGTTTGTGTCTGTCCGTGTGTCTGGCGTAGGGGGGTTGTGACTGTCTGTGCGAGAGAGTGAATATGTTGCGTGTGAATGTAAAGGGGTCTAAGTCCGTGAGAGGGTGCATGAGAGTGTGGTAGTGTGTGTATATGTATATGTGTGTGTGTGTGTGTGTATGTATATGTGTGTGTGTGTGTGTGTATGTATATGTGTGTGTGTGTGTGTGTGTATGTATATGTGTGTGTGTGTGTGTGTGTGTGTGTGTCTGTGTGTGTCTGTGTCTGTGTATGTGTGTCTGTGTCTGTGTCTGTGTGTCTGTGTCTGTGTCTGTGTGTGTGTGTGTATGTGTATGTATGTGTATGTATATGTGTGTGCGGTGCAATGATGGTCACCTGTATGTGACAGGAACCCAAGGTCCTGGTTGAGGCCTTCCCTATGGATACCGAACTTAGCTATCAGCCTCTGCTCGCCCACTTTTTGCTGCTGCCTGTCCCGAAGTCCGCCTTGGAGGATGGTCACCCGAAGATCTGAGGTCGAATGTTCTGGACCGCTGAAGTGTTCTCCAACTAGGAGAGAACATTCCTGCCTGTTGATTGTTGTACAGTGGCCATTCATCCGTTGCCATAGCCTCTGCTCAATTTCACCAATGTACCATGCCTCAGGGCATCCTTGCCTGCAGCATGGGAGATAAACAACGTTGGCTGAGTTGCATGAGTATCCGCCACGTACATGGTGGGAAGTGGTCTCCACGCATAATGGTGGTATCCATGTCCACACTCTGACATGTCTTGCAGCACCTACTGTGACAGGGTTGTATGGAGTTGCCCTGAAAGCTGGGCAGTTTGCTACGAAAATGACCTGTTTGAGGATTGGTGGTTGTTTAAAGGTGAGCAGTGGAGATGTGGGGAAGGTCTTGGCAAGGTGCTCTTCCTCATTGCTAATGTGTTGCAGGCACGAAGAACATGGCTCCTGGGAAATACTGAACAATGAAGGGTACCCCGTCGGTTGCAGCTCGTGTCTGTCTCTTGAGGAGGTCATCACAGTTCCTTGCTGTGGCATGTCGGAACTGGCAGCCGATGAATTGAGTATCATACCCCGTTCTTATGAGGGCATCCTTGAGTACTTCCAAGTGCCCATCACGTTCCTCCTCATCTGAACAGATTACGTGGAACCAATCTGAAGTCTATCTATGCTGTACTATTCCATTTACATCCATATGTTTATCCAATGACCATTTAAATGCCCGTAAAGTTGGCAAGTCTACTACCGTTGCAGGCAGTGCGTTGCATGCCCTACTACTCGGAGTAAAGAAACTACCTCTGACATCTGTCCTATATCTATCACTCCTTAATTTAAAGCTATGCCCCTCAAACAGCGAAAAGTACAGCACAGAACAGGCCCTTCAGCCCACAACATTATGCTGAGGATTATTCCTAAACTAAAATAAAATAACCTAACCTATGTACTCTTCAATTCACTGCTGTTCATGTGCATGTCCCTAATGACTCTGCTTCATGTCCTAATGGGAGCCATTAGGACATGAATTATTCTATCAAATAGAGTGATGGAATCTTCAGTGATAGAACCTCAAATGACATTCTGCTCTTTTACTTGACAGGATTTCTGCACACATCTCTTAACTTGTTCATCTTCATTGCTTTTCACTTCTGGTGTTTGATAACGTGTTTCCCAAATTCGTTTTCACAGCCACATCTCTTTACTCAGTGATTGTTTTGCGTTCTGACCATATAGCCCACATAGCTTCCAACCAATATTCCATTACGTTTCAAATGCACTCCGAATTACAGGTGATTCAACTTTGTGAATTAATTTTTTGTGCGGCACCTTATTCAATGCCTTCCGGAAGTGCAGATAAATTACATCTCCATTATCTACCCTACTTGTTATAATCTTTGAAGAACGCTAGCAAATTAGTCAGACATGATTTGCCCTTCATAAAACCATGCTAACTCTGATGGATAGTGTTTTGACTTCCAAATATCCTGATATTGCTTTCTTGATAATTGATTCTAATACAGTCCCAACAACGGATGTTAAACTAATTGGTCTGTAATTTCCCATATTTTGCTTCCCTCCCTTTTTGAGTAAGGGCATTATATTAGCTGCTTTATAAATCCACTGGAACTTTTCCCGTTTCCAGGGAATTTTAGAATATTGTAACCAATGGCTCTATCTCTGCTGTCACTTCCTTTCATACCCCAGGATGTAGGCCATCAGGCCCAGGGTACTTGCCTATGCTCAATCCTAACAGTCTGCTTAGCAACTTTTCCCTATTGATGTTGACTTTATCAAGTTCTACCTTACCTATTGCCTCTGACTTACCTGTTACAACAGGAATGGTACTATTGTCCGCTACTGTAAAAACTGAGGCAAAGTACTGATTCAACATCCCTGCCATCTCGGTGTTCCCCACTAGTAACTCTCTAGTTTCATCTTCCAAGGGACCAACATTCACATTAATGACTCTCTACCCTTTTATGTACCTATAGAAACCTTTGGTATCGTTTTTAATATTTTGTGCTAGTTTTCCTTCGTAATTTACGAGGAGAAAGTGAGGACTGCAGATGCTGGAGGTCAGAGCTGAAAATGTGTTGCTGGAAAAACGCAGGTCAGGCAGCATCCAGGGAGCAGGAGAATCGATGTTTCGGGCATGAGAAGGGCTCATGCCCGAAACGTCGATTCTCCTGCTCCCTGGATGCTGCCTGACCTGCTGCGCTTTTCCAGCAACACATTTTCAGCTCTGATCTCCAGCATCTGCAGTCCTCACTTTCTCCTCGAAGATTTTAACCTACTGTGAATCCTCTTGCAAGGATGTCTTCCTTAAAGAAGCTCTCTTCCTCCAAAGGGCTCATGCCCGAAACGTCGATTCTCCTGCTCCCTGGATGCTGCCCGACCTGCTGCGCTTTTCCAGCAATACATTTTCAGCTCTGATCTCCAGCATCTGCAGTCCTCACTTTCTCCTCGAAGATTTTAACCTACTGTGAATCCTCTTGCAAGGATGCCTTCTTTGAAGAAGCTCTCTTCCTCCTGAAGGGCTCATGCCCGAAACATCGATTCTCCTGCTCCCTGGATGCTGCCTGACCTGCTGTGCTTTTCCAGCAACACATTTTCAGCTTCTTTCGTAATTTACCTTAGCTCTTTTTATTAATTTTTTAGTATCCCTTTGTTTATGCTTGCAAGTTTCCAAAACTTCCAGCCTACCACTGGCCTTATTTTGTGACTTTATATTGCCTTTGACCTCCTTGTTTAACCGTGGATTTTTTTTAACCCCTCTTCAGTTGGCTCTTCACAGATGCCAGAGCTGACTTTCTCAAGTATTTTTGTTTTCATTTCAGTTTTCAGGCACCTGCAGTACTTTGCTTTTGTATTATTTATGTAAAGGCTACTTTATAAACAACGTTCAAAAAGATAAATATTCATTAAAGACAATTTGAAAATAAGAGGTGAGAGCACAGGGAATAACACAGTTAGTCAGATAGCTCTTTCAGAGATTAAGCAGAGCTGCAACAGGTCCATTAGACAATGACTTGTAAAATTCTCTCATGTAAAAACCAGCTCTCATTTGCAGGAAATGACCCTGAGTCTTTTGTTAAGACAATAGCCTCAGAATTGATATGCCTGCCAGGAAGAGGAATACATCATAAATTTGCTTGCCACTGTTATTTTTACACAGATATTCCTCTATTTGCTTTGTTCACATGGAAAAATAATGTCTGAAATCACTAAAGATAGATCGATTTTGGATGGTCTGAAAAAAATCACTATGGACTGAAGCTTGGAGGATCAAATGTGACTTGTTTCTCTCACTGATTGAGGATTGATCAACCAGACTGTTTCTGCTCTCATCCATTCATTAGTATATCTGTTTGGAATATCACTTTCCAGAATTAAGGTACATTATATCAGGGTATGGGATACATCCTTTCATTGGATTAATGAGTTGTTACAGTAGATTCAGCCATCATATTGCTCTGAGAAAAAAAACAACTAACTTAGTGCTACTCTTCCACAATCTCCTCGCATCCTGTATTATCCTTCCTTTTTAGCTAACAGTCTAATTAGTTGATTACCTTGATCGAGCTGGTCTCCATATGAGAACATAAGAAATAGGAGCAGGAGTAGGCCATCTGGCCTACTGAACCTGCTCCGTCATTCAGTAAGATCATGGCTGACCTGTTCGTGGACTCAGCTCCACTTACCCACCCATTCAACATAAATTTTTGAACAGGAAAAAAATTAACGATTATCTCTGCCTTAAAAACATTCAATGAGGTAGCCTCATCTGCTTCACGGGGCAGGGAATTCCATAGATTCACAACCTTCTGGGTTAAGAGGTTCCTCCTCAACTCAGTCAAAATCTGCTCTCCCTTATTTTCAGGCTATGCCATCCAGTTCTAGTTTCACACAACAGTGGAAATAACCTCCTTGCATCTATTATAGCTATTCCCTTCATAGTTTTATGTGTTTCTATAAGATTTTTCTCCTCCACCCCCCTCCCCCCATTCTCCTAAATTCCAATGAGTAGTTCCCAGTCTACAGTACTCCAGGGATGACCTCATAAGCATCCTAAAAAGCTGCTGCACAATTTCCCTATTTTTAAACTGTGACCCTCAAGCAATGAAGGACATTTGCCAATTTAATTACCTGCTGTACCTGCAAAACAACTTCCTGTGATTCATGCACAAGGACACCCAGGTCCCTCTGCATTGCAGCATGCTGCAACTTTTCACCCACTCGCTGAGAGAGGGGATTATTTCTTGTGTTACTTTTGGCAATTACATTTAATCTGTGCTGTCTTGTTCTTGAACTTTTCACAAGCGGGAATATTTCACTCGATTTACTCTATCCAGATCTCTATATTTCGAAGTATTGAATACTTTTATTAGATCATCCTTCTGCTTTCTATTTTCAATAGAAATGAGATCCGCTTATTAATCCCTTCCTAATGTGTATATCCACCCACTTCTGGTATTAAATTTGTAAATCTTATCTGCATTCACTGTCAATGCCTAATATCGTTTTTGTAACATGGCAACCAGAATTTCACAAAAATCTCCAAGTGTGGTCTAATCAAGGCTCAATACAGGCATTACAGTATTTCCCTATTTTTCAATTCCATGCTTTTGGGAAAATAGATATGAAGTATTCTTTAAAATGTATACAATTTACAAAATATAGGAACAAAACTGTTCTGTTTGATCTCTGGTCTCAGTGTTTAGATACTTGGAACAGTTTATTGACCTTTAACAGTAGTTGAGAGGAGTGGGGTGAACTAATATAAATTAATCTTTTGGTTGTTATGGGTGTAGCAGTAACACTGTTACTGTTCCGATGGAAACTTACAATGTCACTACTTCTAATGAACAAAGCAATTCTTTGCCCACACAATTCCCAACTGAAAGAATTTGCATTTATATAGTTTCTCTCACAACCTCGGGACGTCCCAAAACAATTTACAACCAGTGAAGTACTTTTAAAGTATAATCACTATTCTAATGTAGAAAATGCAACAGCTGATTTGTGTACAGTCTAGTCCACAAACCAATACACCAATTTATGGTGCCCAGTACAATTCTGCAAGCTGTCCTCTCATTTCAAAATACAGACCAAAAGCACAAGATGATTGTCATTCATGTTAACGAAACACCAAAACAACTGAAATATAAATATTTTCAAATAATGCATTACTTTTCAAAATTCACTGAAATATGCCAAATGTAAAAAGAACATGATTGAAAAAAGTGCAATTCTCTTTTCCATGGATTATTATCGCTCAGACAGACTGAGAAGTTCATCTGCTCACTGTAACCTTCACTGCTCATCTTGAGAAGCACTCGCTTTTCTTTCCTGTGATTTGCATATTAATTTCATTCCCACAGCTAATTAATTTTAATGACCATAATTAATTAAAAATCAACCAATCTGTGATTTCATCTCATTGTGAATTAATCAGAATAGGAGATTGAAAAAACTATAAATTTCAAAGAGAAATTTTTTTTTGCATACAATATAGATATTTACTGGTCACTCTGCTATAATGCAACAGTTTCATTCATCTACCTCTGTGGAAAACCAGTACACCTGTTCAGTAGAACATTTGCGTTATCCAAACAGCGTCCACAGTTCATCAATTGCATTATAGCCAATTTGCACTGACGAAACGTGCATTTTACCAGAATGACCCATAATTAAGGTAAATTAAAACCTCCTTCCAATGGTCTAGCATGGGCCATCTAAGCTGTTGATTTATCTGGACAGAGATTGGTCTTTTTTGAGAAACTTGATGTGGTGGTCAGATGAGGGTAAAAATCAATATCTTTCGGATGAGGAGAGAAAACCTGCACGCTTTGCAACAATGAACAATGATGACCTTTTTTTTCTTAAAGCAGGCGTGCAGAGGTCAATTGCTGCTCACTACCATTCTGCTGGCTGATCAACTAATCCTGCACAAACTGCTCTTGGAATCACAGTACATTGCTGACCACGATCACTGGTAGCTTTGATATAGCTAGTTGCTGCATAGAGTTCTCAGCTCTCCTTCAGTTGCCAACATGATTACTGGAAGATCGTTTCAAGTGGACAATTGGCCTTAGCTACCAGGTCAATCATATTTGTACCTGGAATATTGATACTCTATCGAGTTATACATTTTAAATTTCCATTAAACATTGATAAAATATATCCTGTTACACTGACACTGAATTTAAGCAGGATACAATTAAGCTATTAGGCAGAAATGGGTACTGCAGATGCTAAAGATTAGAGTCAAGATTAGAGTGGTGCTTGAAAAGCCCAGCAGGTCAGGCAGCATCTGAGGAGCAAGAAAGTTGACGTTTCGGGCAAAAGCTCTTCATCAGGAATGACTGATAGAATTAAGCTATTATATGAGTACAAGAATTAAAAAAATTATGATAGCTTTCTCTAGAATCAAATATTTAATCTACCAACCAAAGTTTAGTTAGGTAAGTGTTGCAAGTTAGAAGCTTAACTTGCATTTATTAAGGTCTTTTATAGGAGATTAATCAGACAAAAACTGATACTGGGACAAAGGAGGAGATACTAGGAGGGGGGTGTTGGTTTTAAGTCCCAGTGCAATGACTAGAGGGAATTTAGAGTTTAAATGGCTGATGACGATCAGTTGCACAATAAGAAGTTTTTCTTTAAATCTGTCATCTTCCTTCCCTCAAAAACCCAACTATTTACTCCACGATCAATTCAAACTATGATCTTTTCTCTCAAAATGTATCCACATTTCCAATTAATTCCCACATTTCCTGGAACTCCATTTTTCAAACTGTCCGAACAAATTTTTTGCCCTAACACCTTTCCACTGTTCAGCTAGATGCAACAGTTTTCATCTGGTTCTGTTCTTTTCTACCTTATCTCACAGTCAGAAAAATTCAAATGCTTCCCACTCCACTAGCTCTGGCTCCCATGATTCCAGCCCTCAGCCCTTTCTATTGGTCATCTATGTGCTGTCCCTCAGCAAAACTATTGAAGGGACAGCCAAGGTTTCAGATGACCGCTGATGACATTTGTCTCTTTCCCACTACGCTTCTCTTGATTCCTTCACTGTTGCAAAATTATCAGACTGCCTCTCCAACAACTGGTCCTGGACGTGAAGAAATTTCATCCAACTGAATACTGGGAGATTTGAGCAACTGTGTTCTTTGCTCGATCCAAAATACATTCCCTAGCTTTTGACTCAATCTGTTATCCTGGCAACAGTCTGAGATTAAGCCAGTCACTTCACAACCTTGGTGTCACATACTATCTCAAGGTGACCTTATGATATCATATGACATCTCCTGCCTGCATGTCAATCTGAGCTCTAAGAGTACTAAACCACTCATTTCTTCATTACCTCTCAGATTGATTTTTGCTTGGCACTCCTGGCAGGTCTTTTACATTCTACACATAAAACTGGATGTCATCCAAAAAACTGTTACCCTTGTCTTAATTCAAAGTCCTTTTCCTCCAACACCACTATAATTTTGGTTTCTTGTGTATTCTCGGCACTAACTGCACCACCATTGACGGCTGTGCCTTCAGTTGCCTAAGCCCCAATGCTCTGGAAAATAATCTTACCTCATCTACCTTGCTTTCATCCTTTAAGGCAGTCAATTAAACTCATCTTTCGGCACAATCTTTTGGTCTTCTATCCTAACATCTCCAACTATGACTTAGTGTCAGATTTTGTTTTATAATGCTGCTATGAAACAACGAGGCACATTTCTTGTCTTAAAGAGTGCTAAATATATATATATAAACCATTACTGTTATTTGAGGGCAGAGCTGGAGGTATATAATGTCTTGGACAAGTATAGGCCTGGGTAAGGTTGGTATGATAGAGAGTAGCAAGTTCATTGAAGGCATTTGAACAGAGAATGCAAATTTTAAAATGGAGATGTTGGTGGACTGAAAGCTTATATAGATTAGCAAACACAGGCTGATGAATTGGAATGCAGATTAGAAGAATGTCAGAATTTTGGATGAGTTTAGGTTTAAGGAGGATGAAACATATGAGGCCATCCATGATAGCACTGAAATAGTCAGGACCGGAGAAGGCAAAAGCATGTGCAAATGTTTTAGCAGCTGACGATTTAAGGTAGGTTTTGAAGAGAAGCAATGGTAGCCAAGAGGACACAAGGGGTTTTGTAATGGAGAAGATACAGTTTTCAGACTGGAGGCCTGCGACCAGCAGTGTCCCAGTTGCATCCATTTCGGTATGTCATTTATATGAATGATTTGGATGAGAATTTAGGAGACATGGTTAGTAAGTTGCAGATGACATCAAAATTGTAGTGTATTCGACAGTGAATAAGATTATCTAAGTTTATAAAAGGATCTTGATCAATTGGGCCAATGGGCTAAAGAGTGGCAGACTGAATTTTATTTGGATACTCATTGTCATAGAGCTGCACAGCGTTTGAACAGACCCGTTGGTCCAACTCGTACATACCAACCAAATATCCTAAATTAAAAAGTCCCATTTACCAACATTTGACCCATATACCTCTAAACCCTTCCTATTCCTATTCAAATTCTTTTTAAATGTAAATACGAGGTATTGCATTTTGGTAAAACAAACAAGGGCAGGACTTAGTACAGTTATCAGTAGGGCCCTGGGTAGTGCTGTCAAACTGACAGACCTAGGGGTTCAGGTACACAGTTTTTTGAAATTTGAGTCACAGGTCAACAGGGTGGTTAAGAAGGCATTTAGCATACTTATATCAGTGGTCTGAGCAATGAAGGCAAGAGTTAGGATGTCATGTTGAGGTTGTACAGGACATCAGTGAGACCAATTTTAAGAGTACAGTGTAGTTTTGGATGCCTTCTTTAGGAAGGATATTATTAAACTGGAGAAAAGATTTACCAGGATGTTGCCAGGCCTATAATGATAGGCAGGGTTGTTTTCACTGGAGCATGGGAGTGGAGAGGAAATCTTATAGAGGTATATAAAATCATAAGAGACATAGATACTGCAAATAGCAAAGATATTTTCTCTTGGATGGGATAGTTGACACTAAGGGGCATATTTTTAAAGAGAGAGGAGAAAGATGTAAAAGTGACGTTAGGGGCAACATTTTCACATAAAGGGTGGTTTGTATGTGGAATGAACTGTCAGAGGAATGATAAATGCAGGCACAGTTACAACATTTAAAAGCTACTTGGATAGGTACATGAATAGGAAAAGTTTAGTGGAAATAGAGCATGTGCAGCCAGGTGGGACTAATCTAGTTTGGGAAATGGTTGGTGTGGACTGGTTTGACCAAAGGGCCTATTTCCATGCTGTATGACCATGACTTTTTAAGTGTAATTTCTACTCTTTTAAATCTGTGTTCATTCCCCCTCCTGAAAAAAACTCCTTCTCCCATGCAAGCAATTTACTGCCCCATCTTCAACCTCTCCTTACTCTCAAAGGCCCTTAATGTATTATCACCTCCAATACACAAGTTCATTTTTCCCAGAGCTCCATGTTTACATTTCTGCAATGAAGTTTCTATCACAGAATCAAAATATCTTTTATCTGAGTCATAAATTAATTCCTGTGTGAACTCTCCCTCCTCATTTTTTTAGACCTACCTGTAACCATCAATACTATCCTTCTCCATTCCCTCCTCACTGTCATCTTTTTCTATTCTCATTTATATAATTCTTTCCAGATTATCACATGCAATGGCCTCTCCATGTGGAATACTTTTATCTCTGGTGTAACCAAAGGCTCTATCATTGGTACCTCCTATTTCTCATTTTTGTGCTGCAACTTTATCCAAATGCACTGTTACTTTTTACATGGACAGTGAACACCCAGATCTACTTCATCCCCTGCATCTTGCAATTTCTCCACTAGTACTGAGGTATCTAATTACTTATTCAACATCCAAAAGTAAATGAGCAGAAATTTCCCCCAAATAAATATTGTGAATCCTGAATCTATTGATCGGGTCCCTACCCCACGCCCTATTGCCTGGATCTTAATTTTATTCCTATCCCTGGCAACAGTCTGAGACTGAACCAAATTGTTCGTAATCTTGGTGCCATATTTGACCCCAAAATGAGATCCAACCATTTCTAAAATTTTCTATTTCCACCACTTTAACATTACTCTACTTTATCCCTGTCTCTGGTGCTTAAGCCCTCATTTGTGCCTTAGTTATGTTTTGACTATTCCAGCAATTAACTGTATGTACATTCTTGTGGTACTGTGGTGGTAATGTTACTGGACTAGTAATTCAGAGATGCAGTACTCTCGGGAAATAGCAGTTGGTGAAATTTATATTCAATTAATAAATTTGAAACTAAAAGCTAGTCTAATGGCGATAAAGGGAAATGATGTTGTGAAGCTCCATTTAGATTCAATAACATCCTTCCTTAGGAAAGAAAATCTGCCATCCTTATCTGGTCTTGCCTACATGTGACTCCAGACACAAATCCAAGTGGTTGATTCTTAAAGGACCTCTGAAGTGATCTTGCAGACCACTCCGATGCATCAAACTGCCATTTTTGGGGAGAATATAGTGAGGATGTCTTTGTGCAGCCCAAAAAAAAGGACAAAATCCCCAATCCATTTGTGTCCCTTAAACCATAGGTCACATTGCAGACAAACTCAGAGATCTTGTTTGTTTGTTTTGTGCCTGGGTCCAATGCCTCTGCCCTTACTGAACTCACCTCAGCTCTATAGAACAAGGATATATCTTTTTCCTGATTTTAGAGGATCTAGAGATGTCCAACTAGAATGTCTAAAGGTAGTCTATCACAAATTGTCACTCCATACATGAGTACAGATATCATTGTGGGTAGGTTTTTTTTGCATGATTGCCTAAAGTGTGCTGGATTCTGAATAATCAGTGGTAGTTGTGACTTGCAAAGTACATTATTTATTTGAAAACCCTGGCAGAGACTCATAAAGCGGATTGATTGCAGAGAGACCTGGCTGACATTACTATGCTGTAATCTCTACTGCCTCGATAACATAAAACTGTGAAAGAACTCTTATTATGGGGTGAAATATGGCAGCAATCGGGAGTGTTTTTACCGCAGAGCAGATGATTTATATCACTGTAAAGTAATAGCAGGGAGAAGAACAGGGAAGCGAGAGAGAAGAAAGCCAGACAGACCAGAGTTATAAATCTGTAAATAGCAGCCAAAGCTTCCCGAGACCGTGTGACAAGCAGAGGTTTGTTAGGGTTGATTATGAGGTTCAGCATCAATAAATAAATTCAATACAAAAAATGAAAATGATATATGTAAATTGGACTGAAAATACTGCACCGGAAATGGATCATTGAAAGTAGAATATATCATATCTTGACTCTGTGAGGAGGGGTGATTCCTGCTGAGCTACTACATTTGTACTAATAAAACCATTTAATTAGCGTTTGCATAGCTCATATTCCAAAGGACAGGCATACATCTCATTTCAAACTCAACTAATTATTTCTTGTTGTAATTAAATATTCAATGAGTGTTGTGCTAGTGCAATAACAATAATGGGAAAAATATATTTCTTCTTATAATTGTAATTGATAACATTCCAAAATACTATCTTATCCTTTGTACTGTAATAAACTATAATTGGTGCTTCATTTTAGATTCTTCTAAGCCTTGATTATAGTTAACCATTTGTTCAAATTTAGAGGCATTTCTGACCACCTACTGCTTACTATTTTCTTTCTAGCTCTTCAAAACCCGCTGGTTGGCTATTCTTCACATGGGACCCTCAACAGAAGGCGTTGGCTGGCTGTTCAACCCTGGAAAGTACCACAGTTACTTTACAGGCAATTATTCTAGAATCACAGAATGATAGATCAGTTGTAGCACAGAATGAAGATATCAACACTATTGCATCTGCGCTGGCTCTATGCAAGAGAAACCCAATCAATTATATTATCTCACCTTCATAGTCACAGGCACTGGAGCTGGGACAAATGTGTTTGATGGGCATTGTATGCGAGTTTAACAGAGTTTTCTCGGGTTTCCAAAAATGGTTGAAATCCTCTTCCTAGTTTTGAATCCATGGACAAACAATTCCTTCCCATTTGGGTAATGTCCTCCTGGCCTATGCTTGGCCTATATTCTCCATTCTGTATTTATTGAATTTTCCATCTTAACAGTTGGCAATATATTTAGATAGAACAGAGAATTTTATCTTTGGAGAGAACACTCTCGACAAACTTCAATCCAACAGATTAATTTCAGAATTGCAACCATCATTGCCCTGAAAAGAAATGCAGCTGCACAACATCTCCATAAGAACAAATGGACAACTGATCGGATGATTTGGCTTTTGTTGAGGGATGAATGTTAGCCAGGTCAAGGAAAAGAACACCAACTCTTCCAATCAAATCTTCCCCATCCGTTTGACAGATGTAAAGGCTTGCTTTAACATCTAAACTAAAGGAGTGCACCTGAGTCAATGAGTACTCCCTCAGCCTTTCAAGGAGGGATCAGCCAAATTATTTGTTTCATACCATCAGGAAATTTGAACTGACAACTTTATGATTAATGTGAGTGTACCAAAAATTTGCTGATATTTCAGGCCTAACACCATGTCATTTTGGATTTTTGTAAAATCACTTGGCATTGTTATCCACTTCCCTGTCTTCAAAGACCTCTAAAGATTTAACATGTCTTGGTTTTGTCTTTTGTCTCCTTTATGAAGTCATTGAGATCTACAGCACAGGTACCCCAGTAGTAACAGAGACACGGAGGAGCAGATTGGGAGGTAGATTTTGAAAACATGTAGAAGTAACAGGGTTGTTGTCATGGATGACTTTAACTTCCCTAACATTGATTGAAACCTACTTACTTCAAATTGTTTGGATGGAGCAGTTTTGTCAGGTTTGTCCAGGAAGGGTTTCTGATGCAATATATAGATAGGCTGACTAAAGGGGAGGCCATATTGGATTTGGTGCTTGGCAGCTAAACAGATCAAATGTCAGATCTCTCGGTTGGAGAGCATTTCTATGATCTTTACTATACTCATTGAGAGGGATAGGAGCAGATGGTATGGGAAAGCATTTAATTGGGGTAGGGGGAATTACAACGCTATTAAGCAGGAACTGGGGCACCTAAATGGGGAACAGATGTTCTCAGGAAAATGCACAACAGAAATGTGGAAGTAATGTTTAGGAAGTACTTGCTGAGAGTATTGAATCGGTTTGTCCCACTGAGGCAAGGAAGGAATGGTAGGTTTAAAGAACCTTCGGTGACAAGGGATGTGGAACATCTAGTTGAGAGGAAGAAGGAAGCTTATTTAAGGTTGAGGAGACATTAGAGGTTACAAGATAGCCAGGAAGGAACTGAAGAATGGACTTAGGAGAGGAAGAAGGGGACATGAGAGAGCTTTCGCAGGTAAGATTAAGGAAACCCCTAAGGTGTTCTTCACTTATGTGAGGAGAACAGGATGGCCAGAATGAGGGTAGGGCCGATGAGGAATAGTGGAAGGAACTTGTACCTGGAGTTGGAGAAGGTGGGGAGGTCCTTAATGAATACTTTGCTTCAATATTCACTTAGGAGAGAGACCTTGACATTTCTTAGGACAGTGTGAAACAGACTGATATCCTAGAACAAGCTGATGTTAAGAAGGAGGATGTGCTGAAAATTTTGAAATACATAAAGATAGACAAATAGCCTGGACCAGGCGGATATACTGTAGATTACTACAGGAAGTGAGGGAAGAGATTGTTGTGCTTTTGGTGATAATTGTTGCATCCTCACTGTCCACTGGAGTAGTGCCGGATGATTGGAGGGTGGCAAATTTATTCCCATTCAAGAAAGGGAATAGGGATAACTCTGGGAATTACAGACCAGTCAGTCTTGCGTCTGTGGTGGACTTTAGTATTAGAGAGGATTCTGAAAGACAGGATTTATGATTACTTGGAAAACCATGTTTTGATTAGAGATAGTCAGCATAGCTTTGAGAGGGGCAGGTCATGCCTCACAAGCCTTATTGAATTCTTTGAAGATGTGACAAAACACATTGATGAAGGTAGAGCAGTGGATGCGGTTTTAATGGATTTTAGCAAGACGTTTGATAAGGTTCCCCATGGTAGGCTCATTCAGAAAGTAAGAAGGCACGGGATACAGGGAAACCTGTCTGACTGAATACAGAATTGGCTGGCCCATAGAGAACGGACGGTGGTGGTAGATAGAAAGCATTCAGTCTGGAACTCGGTGACCAGTCGAGTTCCGCAGGGATCGGTTCTGGGACCACTGCTCTTCGTGATTTTTATAAATGACTTGGGTGAGGAAGTGGAGGGGTGGGTTGGAAAGTTTGCCGATGACACGATAGGTGGAATCGTGCATAGTGTGGAGGACTGTTGTAAGTTGCAATGAGACATTGACAGGATGCAAAACTGGGCTGATGAGTGGCAGATGGAGTTCAACCTGGAAAAGTGTGAAGTGATTCACTTTGGAAGGTCGAATTTGAATGCAGAATACAGGGTTAAAGACAGGATTCTTAGTAGTGTGGAGGAATAGAGGGATCTTTGGGGTCCATGTCCATAGATCCCTCAAAGTTACCACCCAGATTGATAGAGATGTTAAGAAGGCTAATTTTAGATTAGATTACTTACTGTGTGGAAACAGGCCATTCGGCCCAACAAGTCCACACTGACCCACCCAGACTCATTCCCCTACATTTACCCCTTCACCTAACACTACAAGCAATTTAGCAGGGCCAATTCACCTCACCTGCACATTTTTGGACTGTGGGAGAAAACCGGAGCACTCGGAGGAAACCCACACAGACACGGGGAGAATGTGCAAACTCCACACAGTCAGTTGCCTGAGGCGGGATTTGAACCCGGGTCTCAGGCACTGTGAAGCAGCAGTGCTAACCACCATGCTGCCCACATTGCCGCCCTGGGAATTTAGCTTCTTGAAAAGACCAAGAAAATTCCAAGGAGAAAGTAGCACATTAGTAATTTTACTATTGACTGGCAAATTCTAATGTAGACTGGCAATGTTATTATAGATTGATAATTTTACCATACACTGTTAGTACAATCCGGTAATGTTACTGTAATATACCTGTAATATTACAACAAATTGTTAACATTATTATAGACTGGGAGAAAGTGAGGACTGCAGATGCTGGAGACCAGAGTTGAAAAATTATGTTAGCTTTCACTAGCAGAGGCATTGAGTTTAAGAGCCGCAAGGTTATACTGCAGCTCTATAGAGTCCTAGTTAGACTACACTTGGAATACTGTGTTCAGTTCTGGTCACCTCATCATAGGAAATATGTGGAAGCTTTAGAGTGGATGCAGAGGAAATTTACCAGGATGCTGCCTGGACTGGAGGGCATGTCTTATGAAGAAAGGTCGAGGGATTTTCTCACTGGAACGAAAAGGGTGAGAGGTGACTTGATAGAGGTACACAAGATGTTGAGAAGCATAAATACAGTGGATAGCCAGAGACTTATTCCCAATGCGGAAATGTCTATTATGAGGGGGCACAATTTTAAGATAATTGGAGGAAGGTTTAGGGGAGATGTCAGAAGTAGGGTCTTTACTCAGCGTGTGATGGGTGCGTGGAATGCACTGCCAGTAGTGGTAGTAGTGTCAGATACGTTAGGGACATTTAAGTGACTCTTGGATAGGCACATGGAAATTAGTATAATGAAGGGTATGTAAGTTAGTCTAATCTTCGGGCAAGATAAAACGCCAGCACAACATCGAGGGCCGAAGGGCCTGTACTGTCTTCTATGTTCTATGAGTCTGTAATGGTCAAAAACAACAACCCAATTATTCTAATCACATTTTCTAGCACTTGATCCATAGTCTTGTATGCCTTGGCATCACAAGTATACATCTAAATACTTCTTAAAAGTTTGAGGAGGATTTCTACCTCTACCATCTTTACAGGCAGAGTGTTCCAGATTCTAACCACCCTATTGGTGGAAAACAATTCCCTCACATCCCCTCTAAACCTCCTGCCTCTAACCTTAAAACCCCACCACCTAGGGAAAAGTTCCTTCTACCCACCCTATCCTTGGCCCATATCCCTCCAAACCTTTCATATTCACAAACTTACCCAAATGGCTTTTAAAAGCTGTAACTGTTCATGCATCCCTCACTTTCTCTTGCAGTTCATTTTACACACAAAACACTCTTTGTGAGAAAAAAATGTTGCTTCTCAAATCCTTTTACAATCTTTCTCCTTTTACCTTAAGAATACACCCCATAGTTTTGAACTCACCCTATCCAGGGAAAAGACCCTGGTCATTCACCTTATCTACGACTTTTTATGAATCTTGGTAAGGTCACCCCCTCAACCGCCTCTGCTCCAGTGAAAAAAGTTCCAGCCTTTTTAGTCTATTTATATATCTCGAACCCGTATTGCTGGCAACATTCTGGTAAATCTTTTCTGAACCGTCTCCAGTTTACTAATATCCTTTCTATAACAGGGCGACCAGAACTGCACACAGTACTCCAGAAGAGGTCTCACCATCATCTTGTACAACCTCAACATGACGTTCCAACTCATATACACAAAAGTCTAAGCAATGAAGGCAAGTGTGCTTAGCACCTTGTTAACCACCTTGTCTACCAGTGATGCAAATTTTGAAAAACTATGTACCTAAACGCGAGGTCTTTCCATTCTACAACACTACCCAGGGCCATACCATTAATTGTATATGTCTTTTGCAACAGCAATAGAAGTTAAATCATTTTAAAATATTTTCAAATTGCGTGTACTCCTTGGATGTTTATTTCACAAAACTATTAGTAGTAATGATCAACATGAAAAACGTGCACTTAAACATCTGCATGATTCATGCCTTAATCCTCTTTGAAAAACAATAATAAAGCCTATGTTGATATGTAACAAAATATTCAAGCTTGGGCTGAGAAGTGGCAAGTAATATTCATGTTAGAAAAATGTCACTACCTCATGACATTGAATGACATTAACGTTGTCAAGTTCTTCAGTATCAACATCCTGGGATTCATTATTAACAAAAGCTCAACGGACAATCTAGATTAACATCGGAAATAAATCAGCGGCTGGGTATCCAACAACAAATGATTTACCTCCTGATTTCCCAAACCCCTCTCAGGATGAGGCGATACACTTCACTGTCAGATTGTCTATGTAAATATAGCTGCAACAGTTGAGAACCTTAACATTATATGTCAAATTCCACATGATCAGCAGTTCATCCACTGTGTCAAAAATACACCAATTTGGACAAATTCCAAATCCAGCATTCAGTATATACTATCTATAGAATACCAGCAGGGAATTATGAAGACATCTTTGCCATTCTACCAAAGCTGATGACCATTAATTGGACAGTCAAGGACATCAGGTTCACAAACTATCAACTCCAAGTTTTATTTACATAAAATTGTAAATATTCCGATTTGTTCGCTGTTGCTGGATCAAAAATGTTCTTCTTATTGTGGGAGCAATTCCATCACATCAGTTGCAATATTGCTACACTATTGCCTTCTTAATAACAATGAGCAATAGGCAATAAATCATGATTTTCCAAGCTTATCTCACATTTCAAGAAGAATGTTCAAGAACCATCCCGATAATTGTCAACTAGGTTGTAGATCTTCAAAAATCATAGTTCATGTTTTACTTAGAAACTAACCTCAAATTACTAATTTCCACATTTTCGCAGACAAATGCGCTTAAAAACAAATAAATCTTTACTATTCACCCATTGCAAAGAAGGGAGAAATGCTGGCTCACCATTAATATATGAATATTCTGTTAATTAGTAACTAAAATGCAACTAGCCACTCATCCCAACTTGTGATGGACTGTTTTGCAAGTTAAGGATATTAAAAAAAAATCCATTAATGTATTTTGCATTCATTAATCATCATCTGAAAAGGGTCATTCATTTTGCCAGTATTTACAATGTAAATATTTGAGTAAATATTTCATGTAGAAACTCATTGACAAATCTTTGAATGCAAAGAGCATAGATATTGTAATTCACAATATTTGAAGAACAATTTTGTTCCAACTTAAACCAACCCTTAGTTTAGTTAGTGATTTTTTCTGTTTTTCTTGATGGCAGTGACCCATGCTGGCATAAAGATCTCCTCAGTTCCTCATCATTTAGCCATTCTTCAAGATGAGGTAGAATGTTTGAAGGAACTATTTAAATCGGTGTACCACTGCCTTTACCAGACATCGCACAAATTCCCCCTTTTTTTTATAAGGGTAAGTGAAAAGCCAATGCAAGCAGGAACAATGAATACTATTCCTCCTCCTGAGCTCAGGGATAATATGGCTACCAGCAGCAACTTTACTGCTAGGCCTGGTTGGAAAGGGGTTACCCACAACATGGTCTGAACCAGGGAATTTCCTGTCTTTGTGTCAATATGACATTCATTGACAAACTACATTATTAGTTCCAAGAGAGTTTTTAATTGGTACTAATTATTTGTTGAAGTACTGTCCACACTGATTTAAGATTCGTGTGTCTGTAGATGATAAATGCCTTTTGAAGGGTAATCATCTACCTTTGAACAGGTTATTGTCACCAAAGATAATCTTAGCTAAGATAACCTCAACTTTTACAATGGTGCTTTGAGTACAACGATGGGAGAACACCCGATGACCACACAGATCCAATCTCATCAACTGGAATTCTACACAATAAATGTTTCAGTAAATTCAGTATCAATTCTACTCTCTGTATTACTACTCTCTGTATTATCTGCTGTTGCCCGCAACAATAAGCATAATGGTAGTTTTTCAACAGTATTCAATCATCACCAACACACTTGAAAAGAAAAACTCATTAGGAACATTAGCTAACATGGGGCCCAGAGGCTAAATTAGGTAATCAGAAGTTTAATGGGAATACATTTGAGTGAACAGGAGGTGGGCCTCAAACTAGATGAGCTCAGAGAGGCAGGACCCAGAAGGCAGGGATAATGACTGGAGAATGGGCCTTTTGTGTGGACAGGATCCTGCAGCACTGTTCCTCTCCCAAGTGGCCACAATATGATTACAAATTTGAACACTCTCATTAGATTGCCCCTTTCTGTACTCTAAGGATCAATGTAAGATTTTCAGATCTCTCAATCCTTAGTACTATTTTGGTAAAACTCTAATCTCTCCAATGTTCAGATACAATAATGAAAAGTCAAAGAATCATATTTGTAGTTCATTGAGCCCGTATAACTTCTATAAAACAGCTGTCAAATTAGCTCTTTCCCTTACGCACTCCACTGCTCGTTTTACAATGCACAATCCCAGACACAATCTGAATCAGTCAGTAACTATATTCTTGGGTAAAACTGATTTCATGCTACCACCCAACAAATTTAAAGAGTACAGTAATGTAAGAGATGAAGATTGTTGGATGGAATCTTGTGCTGGTGACAAGATTCACCATTAGATGGACACCAGGTAAGCCACCCTCATCGCTTCTTATTATTATTTGGATAGGAATAACGCTATAAAATAATAAAACAATAATAGAAAATAATGAAATAACAAATAATGCAAGTGTATGGGGAAAAGCAAGAGGTTGGCGTTAGATAATGATGTTCATTTGATGGGCTTGACTTCTGTGCACTAATATTTCTGTGATTCTGTGGATACCCAGAATTTAGTACTACAAAGGGTTTATGCCCGAAATGTCGAATTTCCTGTTCCTTGTATGCTGCCTGACCTGCTGTGCTTTTCCAGCAACACATTTTCAGCATTCATTACCTACTTAAGGCTCTCGATTGGCAGTACCATTCACAGACCTTCCTCCCATGGAGTAATGCAGGGTTGATGTGGAAGGGTCCCCACACCTCCGCTACATATTCTCCTCATATTAGCTGGCATGCATTTGTTTTTTTCATTCATTATGACCATTGTATTCCCTTCAGCTAGAAAACAACAACAATAATATGGTAGATTGTAGCATTCAGTTTGAGAGGGAAGAACCTCTGTTGGAATCATATGTGCTAAGCTAAATAGGGATAAATTATGAAGGAATGAGGGCAGGCCTGGCAGGAGTGAACTGTAAAATGAGTTTAGCAGTGAAGAAGGTTGAAGAAAAATGGCAGATTTTCAAGAAAATTGTTCATGGCTCGCAGCAAAGATGTATTCCAGTGAGGGACAAGAATCAGTGTTGGGTATAAACCAACCACAGTTAACCAGATAAGGGGAGTGTCAAATGGAAGAAAAAAATACGTGGCAAAGATTTGTGGTAAATCAGAGGATTGGGAATATTTTAAACAAAGACAAATAATGAAGGAGAACATTAACTCTGAGGGTAAACCTACAAGTAATATATCAAGGAAAATAATGTAAGTTTCATTAAATATACAAAAAGGCCCCCTCGGAGAACGAGACTGAAAAAATAATAGGGAACCAGGAAATGGCAGAGGAGTTGGATAGATTAGAAGACATTAATGGCATTTCAAAATTACTAAATAATCAAAAGGCAAAAGGAGGAGAGGAAATAAACACAATAATTACCACCAGAGAAGAAGTATGAGGGAAATTAATGGGGTTAAAGACTAAAGACCCTGGACCTGACAGGATGCATCCTAGAATATTGAAGGAAGCAGCTGTACAGATAGTAGATGTACTGATAGTAATCTTCTAAGAATCTGTAGATTCTGGTAAAGCC
This sequence comes from Hemiscyllium ocellatum, assembly GCF_020745735.1. NCBI lineage: Eukaryota > Metazoa > Chordata > Chondrichthyes > Orectolobiformes > Hemiscylliidae > Hemiscyllium > Hemiscyllium ocellatum. The sequence continues at coordinate 19,482,831 of NC_083423.1, read as the reverse complement.
CCAAACAATTAGACAACTGGCAAGTTAAAAGGGGAAGGAGACAGAAAACTGGTAACGAGAGGCCAGTTAGCTTACTATCTCTATTGGGAAAATGTTAGAATCTATTATAAAGGATTTAATAGCAGAGCAAATATTATCAAACACAATTAGCGCGGCGTCATGAAGGAGAAATCATGTTTGACAAATTTACTATAAATTCTTTGAGTAAGCAACAAGCAGGATAGAGGCAGCAGTGGATGTAATATATTTGGAATTGCACAAGACATGACCGCAGTTAATAAGGCACCACGTGTTAGGTTATTTAATAAGATAACAGCCCACGTATGTAGTAGTCTCCCATGGGGAAGCTTGTTGAATGCCTTACTGCAGTCCATATAGATCATATCTACCGTTCTGCCCTCATCAATCCTCTTTGTTACTTCTTCAAAAAAGTCAATCAAGTTTGTGAGACATGATTTCTCATGCACAAAGCTATGTTGACTATCCCTAATCAGTCCTTGCCTTTCCAAATACATGTACATCCCGTCCCTCAGGATTCCCTCCAACAACTTGCCCACCACAACGTCAGACTCACTGGTCAATAGTTCCCTGGCATGTCCTTACCATCCTTCTTAAACAGTGGCACCACGTTAGCTAACCTCCAGTCTTCCGGCATCTCATCTGTGACTATCGATGACATAAATAGCTCAGCAAGAGGCCCAGCAATCACTTCTCTAGCAATAAAAGGAGAACTAGCCATTTGGAGGGCCTGTTTCCACACTAAGTAATCTAATAAATGTAGGGGAATGAATCTGGTTGGGTTGCGCTTCGGGGGGTCGGTGTGGACTTGTTGGGCCGAAGGGCCTGTTCCCACACTAAGTAATCTAATCTAATCTAAAAAGTAGTAGTATATTAGCATGGATAGAGGATTGGTTAACTAATAGAAGACACTGTACGATACTGTGAACATTTTCAGGATGGCAATCTGTAACTAATGGAGTGCCACAGGGATCAGTGTGAGGCCACAGTTAATGACTTAGAGATGTACTGTATGGAAACAGACCCTTCGGTTCACCCAGTCTATGCCGACCAGATATCCCAACCCAATCTAGTCTCACCTGCCAGCACGCGGCCCATATCCCTCCAAACCCTTCTTATTCATATACCCATCCAAATGCCTTTTAAATATTGCAATTGTACCAGCCTCTGCCACTTCGCCTGGCAGCTCATTTCATACACATACCACCCTCTGTGTGAAAAAGTTGCCCCTTAGGTCTCTTTTATATCTTCCCCTCTCACCGTAAACCTATGCCCTCTAGTTCTGAACCCCCTGACCCCAGGGAAAAGACTTTGCCTATTTATCCTATCCATGCCCCTCATAATTTTATAAACCTCTATAAGGTCACCCCTCAGCCTCGGACGCTCCAGGGAAAACAACCCCGGCCTGTTCAGCCTCTCCCTATAGCTCAAATCCTCCAATCCTGGCAACATCCCTGTAAATCTTTTCTGAACTCTTTCAAGTTTCACAATATCTTTCCAATAGGAAGGAGACCAGAATTATTCTAACAGTGGCTTAACCAATGTCCTGTACATCTGCAACATGACCTCCCAACTCCTGTATTCAATAATCTGACCAATAAAGGAAAGCATACCAAATGCCTTCTTCACTATCCTATCTACCTGCGACTCCATTTCAAGGAGCTATGAACCTGCACTCCAAAGTCTCTGTATTCAGCAACACTCCCTCGGACCTTACCATTAGGTGTATTAATCCTGCTAAGATTTGCTTTCCCAAACTGCATCACCTCGCATTTATCTGAATTAAACTCCATCTGCCACTTCTCAGCCATTGGCCCATTTGATCAAGATCCCGTTGTAATCGGAGGTAACCTTCTTTGCTGTCCACTATACCTCTAATTTTGGTGTCATCTGCAAACTTACTAACTATACCTCTTATGCTCACATCCAAATCATTTATGTAAATGACAAAAGGTAGAGGACCCAGCACTGATTCTTATGGCACTCCACTGGTCACAGGCCTCCAGTCTGAAAAGCCATCCTCCATCACCACCCTCTGTCTTCGACCTTTGAGCTAGTTCTGTATCCAAATGGCTAGTTCTTCCTGTATTCTGGGAGATCTAACCTTACTAACCAGTCTCCCATGGGGAAACTTGAATCAGTAAAGGAATGTAATGTCACCACATTTGTGGACAATGGAAAAATAGGTGGGAAGGTAATTGATGATGATGATACAGAGTCTGCAGAGAGACATAGACAAGTTGAGTGGGCAAAAACTTGGCAATAGAATATAATGTGGGGAAATGCAAGGTTATGCACATGGACAGGAGTGGAGTTGAATATTATTTAAATAGAGAACGGCAGAAAGCTATAGAACAGATGGATTTGGGACTCCTCATCCATGAATAACAAAAAGTGAGCATCCAATTTCAGCTGGTCATAAGGAGGACAAATGGAATGTTGTCCTTTATTTCAAAAGGAATGGAGTATAAAAGTAGAGAGATTTTGCTAAAATTATGCAAGATACTAATCAGATCATATCTGGAATACTGTGAACAGTTTTGGGCCCCTTATTTACGGAAAGCATTGGAGCCAGCCTGGAGAAAGTTATGGAAGAACTGCCTTATGAGGAGAGGTTCAGTAGGTTGGGTTTGTATTCACTGAAATTTAGATAATTGAGGAGTGACCTTATTGAAACATACAAAATTCTGAGGGGACTTGACAGGGTAGACATGAAGATTCTTTCCCCTTGTGGGAGAGTCTAAGATAGAGGGTAGTACATTTTAAACAGAGATGAGGAAGAATTTCTTCTCTCAGAGGGCAATGAATCTGTGGAATTATTTACTGCAGAAAGCTGTCAAGACTGTTTTCTTAAATATATTCAAGGCAGGGATAGACAGATTTTTCAACAGTAAAGGAATCAACGAATATGTGGAAAAGGCAGGAAAGCGGAGTTGAAGATTATCAGATCAGTCATGATCTTATTGAATGAAAGAGCAGACTTAATGGGCTCAATAGCTTACATCTGCTCCTATAGTTCCTCCAGATTTTTGAAGTAAATTATAAATAATACACTCAACCTACTGACTGTTCTCCTGGTACTTGTCAGACTGCAAACTAAGAACAGAAGTAATCTCTTGAATTTGTTTCACTTTTTGATTGGATGGCTGATACTCAACATACTTAAGAAACTGTGCTTGGCTTAAAATCAGTAATGAGGATGGGGCTAAAATCAGGGAGGATTTCTCCAGAGCAAATGATAATTAGTCTAACAGGGCAAAACAAAAACAAAGTACTGCAGGGTCGAGACATATGAAACAAAACCAGAAACCAACTGATATAACGCTGCGGGCTTGAATTCTGAACTGCTGGAGAGAGAATGAGACAGAGCTCAAGACAGGTCATCAAGCTGAAATATCAATTATTTTTCTCTCTGCCTCAGCTACTGAATATTTTCTTGCATTTTCTGTTTTCATTATGCTAATATGGTCCTGTTCTCAGGTCAACTATCCAAAACTGCTCCCCCAGGATGAAAAACCGAGAGAGTAAGATAGTCATTTTCCTCGTCTCTTAGACCTGAATTTCTTGAGTTTTTGGTAGGATTGCTACTGTACTCTTTTCTTCAATTGGAAGGGCTTCCCATAAGGATCAACAATGCCTACAGAAATAGCATATCAACGATCACTATACCAATCACTGCTCCATGTTGATGGAATCATCGAGTACTCACCACTTTTTGCAAATGCTTTTCCTTGCGAACATCCACCATGACAAGCCCCTCCTTGACCAGTCCAAGGCCAACATCATCCTTTGAATCAGCAAACTGCAGGGTAACAAATGAGCAGCTGGGTCCTCCAAATTCAACATTTAGTAGGCACTGGGTGTTCTGGATGTCTCTGACAACACTGTCGATTACATCAGCTTTAGCATCTTCCTATTGGACAGAAGGAAAAGATCAGATCTGCAACTAAGTAATAGTATTTATTAGTGGCAGATTATACCCAATCACAAAAACTCAATAAGAGTGAGGTTTTTGGCTCAGTGTTGGTATCCCCAACTCTGAAGTGGAAACTATACCTCTGGCTCTGAATTTTGTGAATCCATCTGGTAGGGTGTTTATGTCTCGTGGGTCTTGGTGCAAACCCCCCAGCAGAGGTTTTGGGAACCAATAAATCTCCTTTCCCTCCTCCTTCCCAAATCAAACTAACTTCTACCTTGGGCATGAAAGATGTGCTACTTCACATTGTCCTCCCTGAAAAGAATGTGGAAATGCAAAAAAACAACTTATCAAGTCTGAGCTGTCATTCTGACTCTGCTGGTAACACTTCTAATATTGTGGATTCAGGTCGCATTTCAAAACCTCAACGTGTGTGAATGTAACATTGAAGCGGTACTGCATTGTTAATGGTACGAGGATGAGATTTCAGCTGGGGTTCACTTTGGGAGGTTCATATTACTCCAATAAGTCATGACCTCCAGAGATTAGTGACGAGGCACATTACTGGAGCAAAGTTGAACTGGCTAAACAGTAATGAGATCAGTGTATCACAGGACACCCAAACAGAATGAAATATTTTTAAGAGTTAGGAACATCTCAACACAACATAGCATAGCATACTAAATTACCACCCAGTTTTGTGTTCTTCCTTCTGGCTCTCTTCTTTTCTTTAAAAGCCTTTTCTTATCTCATGGTTTTTGAATGCAATGCTTTTTTACAGTAGCGATGCATCAACCCACTTGGGGATCAAAGAGTCTAGAGTTGTTCATACATTTGTACATTTCATACATGGAGTTTGTGAGATCAAGAGTGAGTTGGCTCTTACTACTGGCTTATTTTGGCAGAAGATATAACGTCCTAGTCTTTCTCAAATCTGAGTCTCATCCGGATAAGGAAGCCAGATTCAGCACAGTAAGTAGTGGGAGCCAACTTGCAGATCCAAATCACCCAGAAGCCAAATGAAACAGTGTCAGAATAAATGTAACTCAAGATAAGACAAATTGACAGTCATCTGGCACCCCTGCGTCCCAGTCAGAAGATTGTATATTCAAGTTCCAATCCAGGATTTGCACACAAGTTAAAAGTGATACTGCAGTGCAAAGGTGGGAGGGTAGGTGGGTTCTGGACTCTGACAAAATGCTACCTTTCAAATTCCTGCACTGACAGAGGTTACCACAAAGGAACCTGCTTCTCAACCTCTCCCTTTACCTGAGGTGTGGTGATCCTCAGGTTAAACCGCCACCAGTTATCCCTCTCTGATGAGAGAGCAGCCCTATGAACTGATGGGACTATGATCACTTTACCAAGCTGATATTTGTCCCTCAAAGCCAGATTATGTTATCATTGTCATATTGTTATATATGGGATCTTTGTGTGCACAAATTGGCTGCATTATTTTCTATGCTACAATGGTGGTTACATGTAAAACCATTTCATTGGCTATGTAACTCTGAGACACCTAGTTGTCTTGAGAAGTGTGATAAATGCAAATAGTTTGTTTGTTTTTCAGTGTCACAGTGAACCTCAAATAAAGGATTAAGAGAAGGTTCTCTATTATTATTCCTTGCACACCCAGATTTGTAAATGAAAATCCATCCAATTTTGTGACATGGAGTCATAATTAGAAAGGCAGTGATAGAAACATTAGATGTTTCAGGAGGAAAGGTCTGGAGGATACCAGGTGTAAAATTCAGATAGCTCTTCATAACCAGTGAGGGAGAAGGTGTCTTAATTTGAAACAATACATTAAAATAGTGACAGAAATATTTTTAGCTGTTGACTGCATTCACCTACTCAGTGAGAATGTCTTTACCTGTCAACACTACAAGGTGTCAGGTATGCGTGGGAAGAAGTTGAATAAAGATACTCTGTATTCAATGGTTTATAAATATTTCTACAAATTGATGTAGCACTTAATTCAATTTCTGGAATCCATCAGGAAACGGGGACCAAAATGAAATGACTTTAACCAAATATATCGATTATTTGACCATTTACAATATGAACAAAATTAAATATATAAATTAACAATTCCCTCAGGGGAACATAATCATGCTCACAAATTATACAAGAACGAGAGGCTAACGGAATGAACTGAGGGTTGCTAGGGAACAGAACACTCTTAATTGAATGAGCATGCTGCAAGAGAGTTGGTAAGTGTCATGTTGAAGTGACAATGATGTTTCAGTGGCTAGAAGCTTGATATTTACACATGGTTTCAACACACACACTTCCAAGTATGGCATCCAAAGCACTCTACCTGGCCTGCATTCTCTGTGCACGAATTAATCTCTGTACACCACATCTAAACACAAAATGTCAAATTTATCTCCTCCTTTTCATCATCCAGACACTTATAAACCCTTATGCTTGTCAGGATCTAATTTCTAACAACACTTATGGAAGTAAAGGTCAATCAGTATTGGCAATGAGAGAGAAAAGACAGGTTAACATTTTGGGCATATCTAAAACACATACATTTTGCTTTAGGTGATATTTGCTCATGTCATAGGCACCTCACATCTTCCCCACAAAAACCATTCTACAGTAATGTGGGCCACAACCCACATTAGTCTCTGGTTCCATTCAATAGCCTCTTCCAACAACTTCTTATAGATTCGAGGAACCATGATCTATTTTGGCACATAGTACCAGTCAGCATCAAACACTCTGGGTAGATACAGTGTGACAAGCTGAAGTTTGCTCTGATTTGGTTTGCAGGACCATTTCCCAGATCAGGTTTCATGCATTTGAGGTATAAAGAAAAAGAATGCTGAAAACTAAAAGACTAAGAGTAATTTACAGTCTTTGCTTTTATTTCAGGAACAGAGAGAGATGTTATGCAAATCCTCCCCTGCTTTATTCCACCTATACCTCTTAACATCAGCCTTATTCAGCCAGAATCTGAGAGAATGCCAGTTTAGCTTCTACGTGCTGTGTTGTCAGTTTATGCACAACAAAAATTGAGCAAAAAGTTCATTATACTTTGGAATCTGAACCTGGAAAAGGTTAATACTGTAGCATCCTGGGCTGGAATTGAACTCAAATTCTAGAGGTGCCAATCATATCCTTTAGAACAGCTTTTGGACAAATGTACTGGTAATGCAGTCAATTGTGGGCCTTCAAGTAGTTTATACTGATTGGGTTAAGTGACTGTTATGATGCCACAGGCTGCAATCATTTTGCACTCATCAGATCAGATGAATGATTTAATTACAATGTTTTTGGCTGAGTGTAGAATGTTGACCAAGACACTTGGAAATCCCCATGTTTTTTTCAAATAATTCAAAGATACTTAACACTCAAATGAATTTCCAATGGAGGCTGACATAGCTGTGGTTTAATCCTCAATGGTTGAACAAAAAACAAAATCATCTACAATAAGTCTGCAGCAGACTTTAACTTAGGCTATAATGAAGGTGTTGATTGAGATGCAATCAACACCTTCATACACAGCGATTCGGAACCTGTTCCTGATGTTGATATTATGTTCAGGATGGTGGTTACATTGTAAGTTAGGGGCGAGCAGATAGATAGCAATTTGGTTACTTCTGACCAGACAAGAAAAACAGGGAGGTAGTGCAGAAGTCCTTACGAGTTCCTACCCACGAACTAGCTTTCCGTTCTGGATATTAGTGACGACGATGGTTCCTTGGATAAGCGCAGCAGAGCCAAGTGGTCCAGCTGTGCACGATAGGAGGAATAAGAACGGAAGGACAATATTCATAGGGGTTTTTTTTTAAGTTGGGGAAACAAACATGCATTTCTGTGATTGTTACTGTGACTCAAGGATGTTACAGAATGACCTGTAGGGCATTATTTTGGGGGAATGCGAAACAGCTAGAGGCCATGGTCCACATTAATACTAAATTTGAAATTTAGAGAGCTAGGTAGAAAAATTAGAAAATATAACTTCTGAAGTGGTGGATTACTCCTGGTATCACATGCAAGTGATTACAGAAATAGGAAGTTAAGGCAGATGAATATCTGACTGGAAAGATGGTGCAGAAGATCAGCTTCAGATTTCTGGAAGCATCTCTGCTGGAGATGGCACCTGTACAAGCCGGACATGTTATATCTGAAGAAAGCTGGGACCACATTTCTTGTGGGGTGTTTTGCTAGTGCTGTTGAGAAAGTTTTAAGCTAACATCAGAAGTGTGGAAACCAGGAGAGAATATTAAATAGTAATACCAGGGTGCACAAAATACTGGGAGAGGCAGACAATACCAAATTTGGAGTAATAGATATGAAATCAATGTATATGCCCAGTCCAATAATAAAAAAAAGAAGGAACCAGCTAGACTCCATATTTGGGAGTAAGTTGCGCCAAGTGAATCAAATAACAGTGATCATTATAATTTAAGATTTAGGATGATGGTAAAATAACATTGGTTAATCTGGACTAAGAATAATCAACTGGTGGACAGATGATTTAAAGGGGATAAAAGCAGAGCCAGGATGGATAGATGGGAATTAGAAGTTAGCAGGAAATAACAATAGCTGAAGAATGGGCTATCTTCAAAGAGGAGATGGTTCAGGCACAGTTAAGACATATTCCCTTAAGGGGAGAGATAGGACAAATGAATCCTGAGCCTTCCCAGGTGACAAAGGAGATAGAAACTAAGAAAAAGTGTGCTTCACTAACAAGTATGAACTGGACTGAATATGGAAGGTTTAGAAGAGTGGAGGAGAAAGCAAATACAAATCATGAGAAAAGGCTGGCTGTTCGTAGAAAGAGAAATCCAATGACTTGTATAACTGCATCAATTGTAAAGAGATGAAGAAGGAAGGATCACGGACAATTCGGGATGAAAAAGGCATTTTAAACATGGAGGCAAATGGCATGGCTGATGAGTTAAATCAACCAACAGTACGTGGATTGCAGCACAAGACAACAGTTCACCACCACTTTCTCAAGAGCAACTAGAAATAAGGGGCAATAAGTGATGGCCAGCTGGCGACACTCATTTTAAAGTGAATAAAAGAACCCTTTTTTATCTGTTCTTACCCACAAGGCAGATGCTGCCCTGACTATGGTGATACAGGAAGAAACTCAGTTATTTCAAATTTGATCAAGAGGAGGTACAGGTCAAGCGATTGGTACTTAAAAATTGTTAAGGCACCGGGATTGGATGAGATACATCCAAACATATTGAAATAAGTGAGTGGAAGTTGCAGAGGCACTGACAACAATCTTTCAATCTCCCCTGGATTCGGCGGCAGGGTCAATACTGTTGTATTACAAACATTATATCCTTATTCAAAAAATGTAAAGATAATTTGAGCAATAACAGACCAGCCAGCCTAACTTTGGTGGTGGGGAACCGTCTAGAAGCAATTAGTCAGAATAAAATTAATAATCACATGGGAAAATGTGGGTTGACTCAGAAGAGTTCTTCTGGCTCTAAGTATATTACTTCAGAAGAGAGAGGAGGAGTGGAGGGGAGAGGGAGGAGAGAGAGAGGGGGGAAGCGAGAGAGAGAGAGAGAGAGAAAGCAAGAGAGAGGGAGGGAGAAAGCGAGTGAGCGAGAGAGAGAGAGAAAAAGAGAGAAGGGGGAAGAGAGAAGAAGAGGGGAGCGGATGGGGGGACAGAGAGAGAGGGGCGACAGAGAGAGAGAGGGGCGACAGAGAGAGAGAGAGAGAGGCGACAGAGAGAGAGAGAGAGAGGGGCGACAGAGAGAGAGAGAGAGAGGGGCGACAGAGAGAGAGAGAGAGAGAAAAAGAGGGGCGACAGAGAGAGAGAGAGGGGCGACAGAGAGAGAGAGAGAGAGAGAGAGGCGACAGAGAGAGAGAGGGGCGACAGAGAGAGAGAGGGGCGACAGAGAGAGAGAGGGGCGACAGAGAGAGAGAGAGGCGACAGAGAGAGAGAGGCGACAGAGAGAGAGAGGCGACAGAGAGAGAGAGAGGCGACAGAGAGAGAGAGAGGGGCGACAGAGAGAGAGAGAGGGGCGACAGAGAGAGAGAGAGAGAGAGGCGACAGAGAGAGAGAGAGAGAGGGACGACAGAGAGAGAGAGAGAGAGGGACGACAGAGAGAGAGAGAGAGAGGGACGACAGAGAGAGAGAGAGAGAGAGAGGGGCGACAGAGAGAGAGAGGGGCGAGAGAGAGAGAGAAAGAGAGGGGCGACAGAGAGAGAGAGGGGCGACAGAGAGAGAGAGAGAGAGAGGGGCGAGAGAGAGAGAGAAAGAGAGGGGCGACAGAGAGAGAGAGAGGGGCGACAGAGAGAGAGAGAGAGAGAGGGGCGACAGAGAGAGAGAGAGAGAGGGGCGACAGAGAGAGAGAGGGGCGACAGAGAGAGAGAGGGGCGACAGAGAGAGAGAGGGGCGACAGAGAGAGAGAGAGAGAGAGAGAGGCGACAGAGAGAGAGAGAGAGAGAGACGACAGAGAGAGAGAGGGGCGACAGAGAGAGAGAGGGGCGAGAGAGAGAGAGAGAGAGAGAGGCGTCAGAGAGAGAGAGAGAGGCGACAGAGAGAGAGGCGTCAGAGAGAGAGAGAGAGAGAGGCGACAGAGAGAGAGAGGCGACAGAGAGAGAGAGGCGACAGAGAGAGAGAGAGGCGACAGAGAGAGAGAGGCGACAGAGAGAGAGAGGCGACAGAGAGAGAGAGGCGACAGAGAGAGAGAGGCGACAGAGAGAGAGAGGCGACAGAGAGAGAGAGAGCGAGCGAGCGAGAGAGGCGAGCGAGAGAGGCGAGCGAGAGAGGCGAGCGAGAGAGGCGAGCGAGAGAGGCGAGCGAGAGAGGCGAGCGAGAGAGGCGAGCGAGAGAGGCGAACGAGAGAGGCGAACGAGAGAGGCGAACGAGAGAGGCGAACGAGAGAGGCGAACGAGAGAGGCGAACGAGAGAGCGAGGGGCGACAGAGAGAGAGTGAGAGAGAGAGAGGCGACAGAGAGAGAGGACAGAGATAGAGAGGGGGGGAAGAGAGTGGGGGGGGGAAGAGAGTGGGGGGGGAAGAGAGTGGGGGGGGAAGAGAGTGGGGGGGGAAGAGAGTGGGGGGGGAAGAGAGTGGGGGGGAAGAGAGTGGGGGGGGAAGAGAGTGGGGGGGGAAGAGAGTGGGGGGGGAAGAGAGTGGGGGGGGAAGAGAGTGGGGGGGGAAGAGAGTGGGGGGGGAAGAGAGTGGGGGGGGAAGAGAGTGGGGGGGAAAGAGAGGGGGGGGAAGAGAGGGGGGGGGAGAGAGTGGGGGGGAAGAGAGTGGGGGGGAAGAGAGTGGGGGGGAAGAGAGTGGGGGGAAAGAGAGTGGGGGGAAAGAGAGTGGGGGGGAAAGAGAGTGGGGGGGAAAGAGAGTGGGGGGTAAAGAGAGTGGGGGGGAGGAAGAGAGGGGAGAGGAAGAAGGGGGGTAGGAAGAAGAGAGGGGGGAGGAAGAGAGGGGGAGGAAGAAGAGAGAGGGGGAGGAAGAGGGGGGAGGAAGAAGAGAGAGGGGGAGGAAGAAGAGAGGGGGGAGAGAGAGGGAACACTAGAAGGGGAATGTGGAATGCACAGGATAGAGTGCAAAAGACGTTTATGAGAATGGCCCCAAGGAAGAGAGATTTCAGGTATAAGCAAAGAGAAGTTGGGACTGTTTTACTTGGAGATGAGTCTGTTAAGAGGAGATTTGACAGAAATTTTCGAAGCCATCACAGATCTGAATAGAATAGACAAAGTGAGAGGAAAAAAATTATTTCCCTTTGTAAACAGTTTGAAAATCAGAAAAGACATCTGATCGACACTAAATTCAAATGCTCAGAAAACACGATGAGTCAAATAACTTCTTTCTTCTCTGCAACAATTCTCTGATTAGGTTCCCTGGAAAATGATCCAGATGTTCACTTTCTAGGTTACACACACACCTTTTAAGACCTGACCAAAGTAAACGCGTAACATTTTTCTGTTCAGTTTTACCCATTTTTCTACCACAACCCTGAATCCTTTTCTGCTCCTTTGACATACTGAATTGTCTCTTGGAAGATTTGATACCATTAATATCCATCCCTGGTGACTCATTGCACAACTTGAATAAACTAGACATGGCCTTTTGTGTTTGTTCAATAATTTCCTAAATTTAAACTTTCACATTCAGAAATCATTATCAGGTGAGAATGAGGGATTCTGGTGGCATTTGCAGAAGATGTTCTTATTCATCAATACATCCTATTTTTCCAAGTGCAGATGTCAACATGCTCGCTGTGTCACTGATGTGGAACAGAACCCGAGTGAAGTGTCAATCATGGTTTATGCAAGGATCCATATCTAGAGGTTGACTTGTCACCTGAAATCACATTGCTAGGATATACCAAATCCATACATCTTGCAGCAATGTCACTACAATTTTAATACAGTGGCAATGGGAATACTTTATGATTAGTACATTGAATCTTGAAGCACAGATTTTTTGATTTCCTTTTCTTAAGACTTTTATAATGCCTAGAGAAAGCAAAAGGTGAAAGACTGTTTGGTAGCAGGTTTGTCACTGGTACTGAGGGAAACATTAGGGGCATGGATTAAAAACACTTCACTACTTCACAATAGTGAAGAACACTGTCAGGCTTACTTCCCCTAATTAACAGGTCAGTACTAACATCTCAACAACATTAGAGTGCAATTCCCTCTCTTTGTTTACTGGGTTACAGCAATTACAAACCTACCCAACAGAAAAGTTTTGAACCATGTGCAGATTTCCTTTTCAAAAGGTTCATATGTTGTAATCTTACTTACATCTTGTGGCACCTGGATATATGCAAAGGTATACTCTGTGGCCTGGGCAGGTAGAACTCGTGTGCTGAAGGCAGGTGGCAGAACACCAAGACGAGAGGAGGCCACACACTCTTTCTAAGGGAAAGAACAAAAACAGTCAGTCAGTCAGTTTGTGCTGTGGCATATAGTGAAGACAAAAATAATCTGCATTTATATAGTTCCTTTGATTTACAGGTTTTACAGGAGCATCAGCAGGTAAAGTTTGACAGTGAACCACATGAGGAGATAATTGGATAAGTGACTAAAAGCTCAGTCAAAGAGGTAGAACTTTAAGACATGATTTAAGTAGGAGAGAAACAGAGGATTAGAGAGATTTGTGAAGGAAATTGCCCAGGCACATGAAAGCATAGCCGCTAATGGAGCAGTGAAGTAAATCGGAATATGCAAGAGACCAGTATTAGTGTGCAGATATCTCAGAGGTACAAGTGTAAAGAGAGGTGAAAGCATCAAAACCGTTGAACAAAAAAGACAAAAACTTCTAAAATTTAGAAATTGCCATATCAGGAACCGAAGTAGATTAGCAAAGAACAAAATGCAATGTGAAGAATCATCAGGCAGCAGATGAACTCAATTTTATAGAATATGGTCAGTGAAAGACTGACTGGAAAAGCAGTGGAATGTTTTGAAGAATGATACTTGTATTTGAATTTTAAGTATTAGACAATTTTTAAGATTACAAGTGATAACAATGAACTGATCACAGAGCAGCGAAGCATGAGGCCTGGAGGTTTTTAAAGACGTATTAGAGAAGATTATGAAAGACTAAAAGTAGTAAAGCACTGTAAAGATCAAATCACACATAATGCTGATGTCTGAAATGCTGGCACCTCTCCCCTCCCTCAGTCTTCTTTTACTCTCCTAAAGAACTGTATTTCTGATTGGATTAAAAGGTGGCAGGCATTTTCTCTCCAAAAGGTCAGCCATTGTTTATTTAGAGATGAAAGGAAGTAGTCCATTCCCATATATAAACAAATTTTATATGAATTCCAGTAGCAATACATATTTAAAGGCGCCTTTGAAGTGTCAATATAAAGTGTGAGGCAGTATTTCAACAGCACCCTACACATTTTACTGCTAACAGACTAAACTGGCATGGGTGGAGAATGTTTCGAAGAAGCTCGATCTGATCCTATTCTATCTCCGAACCTGAATTATGAACAGTTGCTTTTTCCATTTGTTGTGGAAGACATGTGAAGATGTGAACTGAAGAGATTGTTCTATTGCTGTGATGTGGAATCACTTCAGAGCTGTAGGAGAGATTTGGCAGGAGTGGAAATAATCCAAAAAGCAACTAATGCAAAATTCTTAACAGCTGCTACTAATAAGCTAAAGATATATTACCAACTGTCTGCCGAAAGAAAGCCTTTTCAGTGTCATGGAGCTGCTAACTCCTAATATTAAGAGTAGAAATAAACAGGTTGCATTTATATAGAAATTTTATGGAGTCCCAACGTTTCTTTTTAAATAATTGGTTTTACTTTATATTGTAGAAAAACGTAGCAGCCAATTTATGGACAGAAAACCCACAACATGGTAAGAACTAGCTAATCAGTTTTTACATATTAGTTGAATGATGAATATTGGTTAGGGCACTAGCATTAACATCCCTGTAGGTTAGGACATTATCAGCTATGAGGAGATGAGCAATCTTCAGTGGAGCTCAGTGTCAGTTACTGCACCACCAGGAACTGAACACTACTGCAGCTTTCAGATCTAGTTTTAGCCCAAATCGTACCCAAAATGGATAAAACGTACAGGTTCTTCAACTCTATTCAAATTCCTTATCAACATCAGCACATTTATTGCAAGGGTTGTAAAAATGCAACAAATGGACTGTGTGCAGTCATGAGGACTTGCCTTTCTGTTCAAAAAAATTCTAATTTGTGTATTTATTTAGATGTACAGATCTGACTGATTTGACTTGCATGGGTCTGAAAAAGCTGCTATTGATGCTGATCTGCTGTTATTAATTTGAAATATTTGCACGTGAACAGAACATAGAATGATACACCACACAAATATGTCATTTTGCTCAGTGTCCACTGGGTCTATGCCAGATCACAACTTTATACATGGGTTACAATGCTTAATAATTTGAAGCCAAATAACACTGACTGATAAAGTTAGTGTGATGTTCGCATTTCCTTATTGCTTTGGCTCATGAGACTGCAGATTTGATAAGGATTATGGTCACTGCTTCCCTATCTGGGCACAGTTGACAGAAAGATGACTGCTTCCACCTTATTCACAATTAATATCGACAGAACTGATAGTTGAAAGGAAAGTCAGCAACATGTGGTAGATCATAAGCCATCTGCATCTTTTGATAATAGTTGGATACTCTATTGGCAATCTTCAATATCTGTGCAGATCTTTCAGAATGTCTGTTTGCTGGTTTTATTCACTTAAGCAGACTTCTTAGCAATTCCTCAAGTCAGAATTGTAGAAACTTAAAAAAATTGTTCCTCTCTTCATCTGAAGGAAGTAGATTAATTATGTTAACAAGAACTGTGTGTGTTACAGTACTCAAATATTGATTTTTCTTGTGAGGTAAGATCAAATGTTCATTGTCACAGCCTGGCCCAATCTCATCCTTGTATGTTCCAATGCTCGTTAATAGATAGAAATTAGGAATGGGAACCAACTTTTTCTTTACATTCATTCGTGGGATGCAGGTATCTCTGGCTAGACCAGCATTTACTATCCATCCCTAATTGTTAAGAGTCAACTACATTTCAGTGGGTTTCAAGTGACATGTAGGCCAGACTAGATAAGGACAGCTGATCTCCTTCCCTAAAGAGCATTCGTGAAGCAGCAAGTGTTTTTTATGACAATTGATCGTGGCCATTCAGCCAGCTCTTAATTCAAGATTTTTCTGAATTCAATTTCCACCATTTGCAATGTTCCCTGAACACTGAACTGTGGTTCTGGATTGCTAGTTCAGTGACACTACCACTACATCATCACCTCCTCAGTAAAGATCTCCTCTTGTTCAGGGACGGTAGGGATATTCTTTATTATGAAGGTGATGCTGGTGGGACCACATTTATTATGATCCTTGAGGTAAAGAAAGCTTTTCAAATTAAATCTGCATTATTTTTGCATTAATAATTTAAACTGATGGAGTGCATGTATGGAATGAGCTGCCAGAGGAAGTGGTGGAGGCTGGTACATTTGCAACATTTAAAGGCATCTGGGTGAGTATATGAATAGGAAGCGTTTGGAGGGAAGGATGTGGAGGGATATAGGCCGGGTGCTGGCAAGGTTGGGATATCTGGTCATTATGGACGAATTGGACCAAAGTGTCTGTTTCTATATTGTACTTCTCTATGATGCTATGACTCCGGTCATATTAAGGAAGTAAGTCCAGGATACTGGTTCAAAATTGGAGGAGGAATGTAATTATACATGTAAGTCATGAGAAAACCCATTATATTTTTGCTTCTTCTCAGAACCAAAATGTTGATGTGGTTGGTCCATTAAGCTTATGGTCAATGGGTGATCCATGAGTCTCACAATATGTGCACTTGGTGATGCTGATGTTCTCTATAGTTAAAGGGAAATGATTGGACTCTGTCTTATTTGAGATGGTCATTACCTGACACCTATGTTTCATGAATATTACTGGCTGTTTGTCAGTCTAAACCTAATATTATCCAGGTCCTTCTATAGGATGACAAGAACATCTGAATATGGTGGAGATAATTTCCTTGAGAAGCTTCTGAAGTTAGGTCCTTGGGTTCCGATGACATTTGGCTGATCACCTTTCCACTCCCCATTACCTCGTGAAATGACATTTCATCTCTACTTGCCCTATACCATTATCCTCTGAACTCTAATCCCACTTCCCTTAAAAACTACAAATCAAGCTTGTGCTTTTTCTTTCAAGTCAAGGAAAGAGTTTGGATCCTGGCTCCAATTTTAATGCTTACCTTACTGGTGATCTAAGTTCATTGGTAAACCTTGATAACTAATGTTTCCACATTATGAAAGAAAAGTTCAGAAGCTGAAAAAATTTCCATTAACTGAAGAGTTTGATGTCCTAATTTATTTAGGAATTGATTGTTTGCTCAAAAACAGATAGAAAAGGCCCTCATCCTTTTACAAGACAATTTAAAGGATATAGAGGAGAAATAAATTGCTGATTCTGCACAAATCATTCAGGGGAATGATTCGTCAGAGGATGATGTTCCACATACTGCAGACAGCTAAAAAGTAACTCCTTTTCTCTGGTATCAGGTGCTTCTATATTGTACTTCTCTATGACGCTATGACTCCAGTCATATTAAGGAAGTAAGTCCAGGATACTGGTTCAAAATTGGAGGAGGAATGTAATTATACATGTAAGTCATGAGGTGAAAGAGAGAGAGAGAGAGAGAGAAAAAGAGAGAGAGAGAAAAAGAGAGAGAGAGAGAGAGAGAAAGAAAGAGAGAGAAAGAAAGAGAGCGAGAAAGAGAGAGATGGATAGAGATAGATAGAGAAAGAGAAAGAAAAAGAGAGAAAGAAAAAGAGAGAGAGAGAAAAAGAGAGAGAGAGAGAGAGAGAGAGAGAAAAAAAGAGAGAGAGAGAGAGAAAGAAAGAAAGAAAAAGAGAAAGAAAAAGAGAGAGAGAGAAAGAAAGAGAGAGAGAGAGAGAAAGAGAGAGAGAGAGAAAGAGAGAGAGAGAGAAAGAGAGAGAGAGAGAAAGAGAGAGAGAGAGAGAAAGAGAACGAGCGAGCGCGAGCGAGAGCGAGAGGTATACGCTTTAATTGAAATTCAAAAGAAAGAAAATTTACACAACCATGATCTGTGGCAGATGTACCATGAGTACCGAACACAAGGTATATTAGTTGCAAATAAACCCATTTTATCATGGCGAGGAAAAGCAATGCTGCAACAACAATTGAATTGTGGAGAGAACTTCTTCAGTTTTACTAGACTTTTAGTTTGCAACATTGCTAATATTCTTCAAAGTTTTTCATTCTTATGCTTACCATCTTATAAATCTTACTGGTGATAGATATCAGTTAGATTATGAAAGGCCGTGTCAGCGTAAATGTATAAAAGTCACTGTTACTAGGAGGATGATCTAAAGGATTTGGTGGATTTCAAGTACTTACATTGCCGTAATCAATATAGAAGACATGGACTTTGGCAGGTGATTCAACTTTTTCCACTCGAGCTCTGTACCTATTTTGAAAACAGAACAGTGGGATTCATGAGACAAGCAGTTATTATGGGACTAGTTCATAGCAAGGAGAAAGTGAGGTCTGCAGATACTGGAGATCAGAGCTGAAAATGTGTTGCTGGAAAAGCGCAGCAGGTCAGGCAGCATCCAAGGAACAGGAGATTCGACGTTTCGGGCATAAGCCCTTCTTCAGGAAGAAGGGCTTATGCCCGAAACGTCGAATCTCCTGTTCCTTGGATGCTGCCTGACCTGCTGCGCTATTCCAGCAACACATTTTCAGCTAGTTCATAGCAAGCCCTGCCGCTGAGATTCAGCATTTGTGCTCAGCCCCACTGCCGTACAAATTATGCAAGTGAAAGATGTACAATAGTGTCTGCTTTTAAAATCATGTTGTTTGACTTTGATAAATTGATTTTATATGGCAGTTCCTCCTTTGTATTAACCTGGCAAAAGTGAAACCAGTTAATCTCATCATAGCTTCCCTTCCCTTTTCCGTCACTCTCATCTCAGTCTGAAATTTAGCTCTTTTGTCCATGTTTGAACCAAGGCTCTAATGAGTTCAGGAGCGGAGGTTCTACAGTATAACTGAAGCAATACTTCCCCAATTTTGCATTAAATTCTCAATAGATTATAACATTCTAATAGCATTCCTAATTACTTGCTGGGCTGCATACTAGCCATGTGTTTCATGGACTAGGATACCTGGATCCCTTTGTATCTCAGAGTTCACCAAGGGCTCTCCATTTGTACTTGCCTTTTAAGATAATAATGCTTCTATTTATTCTTCCTTCCAAAATTAATAATTTCATATTTTTCCACATTATATTCATTTTGCTAATCTTTGACCTACCCAAATTAATTTATATCTTTTTGTAACTCTTTAGGTCGTCTTCATGACTTACTTAGTTAACTACCTTTGTGTCATCAGCAAACTTGCCACTAAAGTCACTAAAACAAATTTCAAACAGTTGTGGTCCTAACAGTAATCTCTGTGGCACACCATTCATTACATCCTACCAATCTGAAAAAGACCAATTTTATGCCTATTCCCAGCTTCCTGTTCGACAGCCACTCTTCCAGCCATGCCAACATCCGACACTATGAACTTCTCTTTGCCACCAGGCTGTAATGTTTGCTGACCAGGAAAAGACAACCGAGATATGAGAAGTAATGCTAGGGAGGCATCTGAAAACAAAGATGAGAATTTTCAAAACCTCAGCATTGCTGGACTGTAAGGCAATGTCCTCTGCTCAGAAAAGGCGTGATGGGTGGATTCAACTAGATGCCATTTAGGATTTGGACAGAAGGGATATGGATGAGCTTAACTTTACAGAAGGTTCAAGATAGAATATGGATTGAAGAGTAGTTTGGAATAGTAAAGTTTGGTGGCAATAAAACATGGATGAAGTTTTTGCTTTATTAGCAAATATGGTAGTCATATTATTGCACAAAGTTTCACAATCTACAAAGTTATAATGGAGCAGTTGGAATGAATGGCCTTTTTCTGTATGTAATGCCTATGGACAGAATTTAATGCTTGTAGTTTCAAATCAAAGAACAGCTCTCTGTTGTAAACCACGAAATGCCCCAGTTTCTCTTGCTTAACGCAAAATTGTAAAAATAGATTGCAATTTTCTTTTTTGATTCAGGTGCTTAGAGGAACTGGTCAGGTGGTTTCACAGCAACAATAGCCCTCAAGGACCTTGGCAAAGGAGCCATTTGTTTTAATCTACCTTTAACAATGATATAAAGGAGAATCATAATTAAGATCATCTGCACCCCACATACTTTCCAGTAATCAAGGGTGTGTGTTTTTTTCTTGGTGGGGTGGGGTGGAGAGCAGAGGGTGTGAATCGTTGAGGGGATCCTGCTAATTCAGTGTGAACTAGAAATAAATAGCTGTGTCTATTGTTTAATTGGCAGACTGCATTATCTGAGTAATCCAACTGGTAGAATGAAAGCAAAATCAGTCAATATATTCTGATACGAAAATGGACAAAATACAGGTTTGGTAGATGAAAAGTGGATTTGATCTCTACAGATCCTAAGGGAAGGGTGAGAGCTTGGCACATCTAATAACTTCTACATGCACTATTCTTCAGAGGCAATATGTTACAGGATTATGTCTGTCCTCCTGAGTAATCCAGCATCGCAGAGAAGTTGTGTAAGTCAACACTTGTTAAAATCTAGTGTTGTTTTTGAGATCTGACTGTGGTTGAAAAGATGATTCTAACAATTGCTGTCAGTCAATAATTGATCTAAAGCAAATATCATTTCTTCACAGAAGGTTATCATCCAACATTTGATAAGCATTTCAGAAAAGTACACACTTAAGGGAGGAATCAGAAGCAGGGTAAAATATTTGAACTCCAACAACCTCCTGAGTTCAGTTTTGTTTGCAGTCTATCTCTTTTGTGTGCACTGTGGCTGACTAACCATACAACTATGACCATAGAGGAAAAGAGCTGAAAATTATGAAACATGTTGGCGAAGTTAGTTTGGAAGATTTAGAAGCTTCTAACACTTGAAAGCTTCACAGTGACAGTGTGCCCATCACAATCCATTGTGCAATAACTCTGGTATCAGAGTTATTCATTATCCAGCTGCCTCTCCTTCCCCTATACAGTTCCTGCAAGTCAACAGCAAGTAAATGGGTGATGGCCCAAGTTGAGTGCGTATCAAAGCCAGATTCTGATCATGGCATGCTGCCTCAGAATCACGGGTTCGATTCTGGCCTTGGGCGATTATCTGAATGGAGTTTTCACATTATCCCCATGTCTGTGTGGGTTTCGTCCGGGTGCTCTGGTTTCCTCCCACAGTTCAAAGATGTGCAGGTTAGATGGACGGGCAATGCTAAACTGCCCATCATATCCAGGGGTGTGCACGAAGGAGGATTAGCCATGGGAAATGCAGGAATATAGAGTTGTTATTTTGGGGGGGGGGGGGGGTCCTGTTTGGAGGGTCAATGTGGTTTAAATGGGCCGAATGGCCTGTTTCCATACTGTATGGATTCTATGAACCCACATCAATATTCCTGTTATCATTATACCAAAGTTCAGGGATAATACCCTGAATGAACACCCTTCTAGCCATCTCAATGAAAAAACTTGCTATTTGGTCATTAACTTGATTTGAGCATGCCAGACAAGTCTGTAATCCCTTCAGGCCACATTGCAAAAATGTGATAATCTTCTGGGAATGTGACACAAAGTCACAAGAACAGATTTCCAAGTTGTTGAATTCTACATGTCACTTCCTCAAGGAAGGTATGCAACATTAGTAATAAATGAACGTTGGTCTTGAACTAAAGGAAGCACAAACTGCTAATCAGAGGTGCTATTTTTCAGATGAGACATTAGACCAGTCCTCATCTGCCCTATTAGCTGGAATAAAATATTCTATGACACTGTTTTCAAGAGGAGTTTTCTGCTCATTTACCTCTCGGCGATATCACAAAAGCGGTTATCTGATCATTACCACATCGCTGTTTATGCAGGCTTGCTGAGTGCAAATTGGCTGCACCATCTCCTACATCACAGCAGCGATCATTTCAAAACTACTTAGCTGTCTGCAAAGATCATAGGGATTCTGAAATTCAAAGCTGTATAAATATTTCAGTTATATTAAGAAAACTGTGTGTTGGTCCAGGACCTAGCACAGGATACCAAATTGTAGTGAGTATAATTAACTGCATTGTAAATTGGGAGTGATCAATAATTTATCCAAAAGGTAAATCACAGTTGAGGGATATAGAATAAATACAACTAACTGTGCAAGGTAACAAATTAACTGAAATATTAACAAAACCTTTTTTATCCTAAAGAGTGATTTTTTGTGATCTGGAATGCACGGGTGAGTCTGTTAGAATAGGTTTCACGGTAATTTTCAAAAGGAAATTGAATTCATACTTGAAGAGTGAGCTACATCAACAGTAATTTCAAATAATTGATACAGGCACAGAGACTTTCTTCAGTATTGTACCACTCTGGAAAAAAAAATCAATAATTGTGTTGACCAAACTTTGCCTAAACCTGATCGGTTTGTGTTTCTTCCATATGGTGCTGAATTAAAGTCTCTCAGCTAGTTGGTATAAGGTCTGAGCCACAATGGCACAAAAAGATATTTTGGGCACCAGGCAAAACTAATGCATATAGTCAATAGTGTCAGCCCCGCAGGTGGTAATGTATGAATGAGGAAAGAACACACAGTCCATCATTCAGTTAATTTTTCTAATTAATCTCCTGAGGAAAATGAATAAATATAGCGAAAACTTTCAGGAGAAATCTCGAACATTGGAAAGAAAGCTTCAGGACAAAGACTGTAATTAATAGTAAATGGTGACCAATGCTTTCCACAGAAAATGTTCTCGCTGTTCCAATAGAACTGCAATCATAAAGTCCCATTAGCTGTCTGTATTGATGGTCATTCCTAACTAAATTCAAACACTATTCAGTTGTTTTGTAAATAAGCCTTTTACTAAACCCTCATTTTGCTAATGGGAAATTCTTCCACCCTGGTGTAGTTATAGATAGAAACTTGTTCAAACCATTCAAGATTTTAACTCTTGATCTCCCGTTCTTAAGACTGTAAGATGTAAGAGGAGAAATAGGCCATTCATCTCACTGGGTAAAAAATGAGGTCTGCAGATGCTGGAGATCACAGCTGCAAATGTGTTGCTGGTCAAAGCACAGCAGGTTAGGCAGCATTCCTGATGAAGGGCTTATGCTCGAAACGTCGAATTCTCTATTCCTGAGATGCTGCCTAACCTGCTGTGCTTTGACCAGCAACACATTTGCAGCATTCATCTCACTGGGTCTGCTTCACTATACAATGAGATCAAGGCTAATCCTGACAATCCTCAGTTTAACTTTTCTGCCTTATTCCTATAAGGCTCAGTTTCCAATTGATCAAAACAAACTCAGTTCACCTCAGCACTGAAAATACTTAATGCCTCAGCCTCTACAACTCTCTGCAGTATAAAACATTCTACAGATTGACCTTCCTGTGAGAGAAAAAAATCCTTCCAATCTGCCTTAAATGGGTGACCCCTTGGGATTATGCTCTCTGGTCCTAGGCTCCTGCACAAGGGGAAAACAACCTCCCCATGTTTACTGTCAATCTGTGAAAGAACCTTCTAAGTTTCAAAAATGTATCCTCTCATTCTCCTAAACTTGAGGCCAACCTCTCTTTAAAAAAATCGCTCCAGACCAGGAATCAACTTAGGAAACGGTCTCTGAACTGCCTCCAATGGCAGAATATCATTTTTTAGATAAGTCCACAGTATTCCAGCTCTGGTTTGACTGGTGTCTTGTGCAGTCTTTTTGCAAGATTTCCCTCTTTTTATACTCCATTACCTTTGAAATAAAGGGTAGGAGTCCATTTGCCTTTCTTATGATCCACTGAACTTGGATGCCAGCATTTTATGATTCATGCTCAAATCCCTCTGTGCTGCAGTTCTCTGCAGTCTTTTTTTCCCCATTTAAATAATATTCAATTCTTCCTGCCAACGTGCCTAACCTCACAGCCACATTACATTCCATCTGCCAAATTTTTCTCCATTTGCTTAACCTATTCATATTCCTCTGTATATTGTGTCATCCTCACTCCATTAGTATGTTTTGTAAATATATTGTAAATAACTGGCCCCAGCACTGATCCCTGGCTTTGATACTCTTTTATTTGCATTCCCCATCTTGAAAATGTCCACTTTATCCCAAACTTTGTCTTCTGTTAGTTAACCTCTATCCATTTTAATATTCTACTCCCAACACCAGAGATTCCGCTTATTAAATTGCCTTATGTACAGTACCTTACTGAACACCTTTTGGAAATCGATGTCTACTAGTTCTCCTTTACCTATCTTGCTTGTTACTTTTTCAAAGTAATGTAATAAATTTATCAGTCATTATTTTCCCCTTGTGAAGCCATATACTCTGCTTGATTTTAAATACTAAATTATGTCATTTATGATAGACTCAAACACTTTCCCAATGACAGATGGAAATCCTTGATTTGCCCAGGACAGCATCTTCCAAACCCATGACCATTTCCATCTAGAAGGACAAGGGCAGGAGATATATGGGAACACCACCGCCTCCAAGTTCCCTTTTCAGCCATTCACTGTCCTGACTTGGAAATTAATTACCGTTCCTTCACTGTCATTGGGTCAAAATCCTGGAATTCCCTCCCTAATGGTATTGTGGGTCAACCATAGCAGGAGGTTCAAGAAGGCAACTCATCAACACCTTCTCAAGGGCAACTATGGATGGGCAATAAATGCTGGCCAGCCAACGATACCCACATTCCACAAAATGAAAATCTAAAAAGCTATAAGTTACGTGTTGTTTCTCTCCCTTTTTGAATTTGTTGTTACATGGTCAGTTTTCCAATTCTCTAGGACTTTTCCAAAATCAACAAATTTTCAGAGGATTATGAATAGTGCGTCTACTGGCTCTGTCACTACTTCCTTTAAAATTCTAGGATGCAACCCATTAAGTACAGGAGACCTGTTGGCATTTAGCCCTGTTTGTTTCCCTAGTATATTTTCTGTAGTGCCAGTTACTGTGTTCATTCTTCCATGTTTCATCTTTTTTAATTGAAAAGAAGTTTAATTTTACTGCCAATCTAAACTGTTTTGGTTCCAGGATTAATCTAACATAACCAATGACCTAATGAAAGCAAATCTTCAACTCATGTGCTTGAACACAATAATGTGCTTCCATTTTTGTCAGGCCATGGGACCAGAAAAGTATCACCTGTGGCATAACTACCAGTCAATAATGCACATTTATCTCAACATGCTCTTCTACACAGAAAGTTATGGACTGGAAGGAGTATAATTCTTTTCTGCAAAGAAAGAGGCCATTTGTCTTTGCCATTTGTCTATTGCTTCTGCTAACTCTACGTAAAAGTTTTTACTGCATGGATGAGAAAGCTTGTATTAAACTCATTCAGAAAGGCACCCTACATTTATACCATTCTAACATCCAATCCCGTTATAGCACTGCATATCTTAAATGTACACCAGGTTTTGTTACCAGAACTCAAACTGATAAAAGCTTCTGTTTGAACATGCAAGTCTCTCTGACCTTTTACTTTTTAATAAGTTGTAATTTATGTTGCTGATACATCTTTTTAAACTGTTGTCAAAAACAAAATCTCTTCCACGTTTCTGTATAAAATTTTATTTGCCCACAGGTATCTATGCAGAGATAAACATTAGAATTATTTAAGATACTTTTGGATGTTCCAATGTAAAATCTTTTTGAATGAATCAAGCAAAGTGGTCAAAAAGACCTTCGACCATCTTTCTTGTGAAAACAGGTGGGAGATGTTCCATAATAACTTGTGTGAAGAGCTACCCAAAGATGCTCTACAGAGGCATAATCAGACATAAATGATCATGAACAAAATAAAATGCTTTGTTTGAAGTGCAACTAAAAAAAAGATCAGAGTTTGATTTTAAAGAGGACAAATATAGAAAAATAGAAGGGATAGATAAAGTAACTGAGAGCTTTGGGCCCATACAACTGGGGGTCATAAATCAGGGAAAGGGGGTTGAAGGATGCTAAGAAAATGTTTTAGGTTTAAATAAGTTGCAGACATTGGGAAAGTGAAACCATAAAGAAATGGGAAAATAATTTAAATTTTGAGATATTGAGAGATCAGGAATTGAGGCTCCTATGGTGTATGTGGATAATTCGTGATCAGGTGTGGAGCCATTCCAGGGCAGAGGGTTTTGGTTTTGGGTATGTAAGAGGCTGGTAGAGGCATAGTTGAGGGAGTTTGTGGTAAATATGTGGTCAGTTCAATTGTTACTTACTTAGGGAGTTAGACTATGTAACGAGTAGCATAACTTTTCCTGAATAACTATTTAATTAATTTCAGCAATTAAATGTAAACTTTTGAGGGTTCCAGGTATGGAGGAATTGCCTGCAGGAAACTAAATTTCTTGGGCAACTCCTTCAGAATGTGGTATGATGAGGGCTGTACAGGGTCCCCATGTGCACCTCTGATTTTTGGTGGAATAATGTAGGCCAACAGAAAAGGTAGACCAATTTTCTTGAAATATTCAGATCACTTGTGCTTTATTTTCAAAAACTTCAAGGTCATTCAAAGTAGTAACAGCAGCAGCAACAGAGTGAAGGAAAGCAAACCTGGGTGTGAATAGCAGCAGTAGGATAAATACTTGAGGTGAAAATGTGTTGCTGGAAAAGCGCAGCAGGTCAGGCAGCATCCAAGGAACAGGAAATTCGACATTTCGGGCATAAGCCCTTCATCAGGAATCCTGATTCCTGATGAAGGGCTTATGCCCGAAACGTCGAATTTCCTGTTCCTTGGATGCTGCCTGACCTGCTGCGCTTTTCCAGCAACACATTTTCAGCTCTGATCTCCAGCATCTGCATACTTCACTTTCTCCTTAAATACTTGAGGTGAAGAGTTGAGACTAAAGTCAGTCCAAGCAACAACTGGGTTGTTATGGTGGATGGTTTTAACTTCCCCTATATTGATTGGGGATCCCTCAAGCTCTTTTTTGAAACAATATGTAAATAGCCCAACAAGGAAAGGGCCATACTAGTCCTGGCATTTGGAAAGGAACCTGCTCAGGTTATCAAAGTTTCAATGGGAGAACATTTCAGGAAGGTGCCATAAATGACAGAGTGGCATGGTGACTCAGTGGTTAGTACTGTTGCCTCTCAGTGTCAGGGACTGAGGTGCAATCCCACTTTTGGACAACTGTGTGTTGGTCTCCTCCAGGTGCTCCAGTTTCCTCCCAAAGTCCAAAGATGTGCAAGTTTGATGGATTAGTGATGGGAAATGCAGTTACGAGGATAGGGTAGGGTGTGGGATACTCTTCAGAGGTTTGGTGTGGACTCAATGGCCAAATAGCCTGCTTCCATGCTGTAGGGATTCTTCAATTCTCTAAATTTTAAGTTACTTACAGATAAGGATAAGTGCCTCCCTTGGGTGAAAATACTAAACTGAGGGATGACTAACTACCATATCATTATGCAGGAACTGGGAAATGTAGATTGGGGAGGCTATTTGATGGTAAATCCACATCTGGCATATGGGAATCCTTTAAAGGCCATTTGATTAGAGTTCAGGACCACTATGTTCTTGTGAAAATAGGGTCAAGAATAGCAAGATTGGGAACCTTGGATGACAAGAAAAGTTCAGAGCTTAGTCAAAAAGGAAAAGGAAGCATACTTAAAATGTAGGAAACTGATGACAGACGGAACCCTCAAAGAATACAAAGCTAGCTGAAAAGAATTCAAAGTAGTAATTAGGAGGCTAAAAGGGCCATGGAATATCTCTGGCAACAGATTAAGAAAAATCCCAAGGCATTTTATACATATGTAAGGAGCAAGAGGTTGGCTGTGGAAAGGAAAAAGCAGGGAACTTGTGTGGAACCAGAGGAAGTGGATGAGGTCCTTAAGGAATACCTTATATCAGTATTCAAAAGGATTTGGACATGGTGGATGGTGAGTCTTGGGAGGGCTATGTTGATATTCTAGGGCATGTCAATATAAATGGAGAAAAGATGTTGGGTGTTTTGAAAAGTATTAAGGTAGACATGTCCCCAAGACTTGAAGGAATTTGTCCTAGATTGCTGAGGGAGGCAGGTGAGAAAATTACTGCACAAGATTCTGAGGGATAGTACTTCCTCAGATTTGGAAAAGTATGGATCTCTTAGTGATAGATGGCATGGCTTTGTGTAGGGAAGGTTGTGCCTCACAAACTTTATTTGGAGTTTTTTGAGGAAGTGACAAAAATGATGAGGGCAGGGCAGTAGATGTTGTCTATACAGACTTTTGTAAGGTCTATGACAAAGTTCTTTATGGCAATGTAATACAAAAGATCAAGTCACATGAGATCCACAGTAAGATGGATACAGAAGTAGCTTAGTAATACAAGACAGAGATTACTGGTAGAAGGGTTTTTCTCTGATTGAAGATTTGTGACTTGTGGTGTTCCACAGAGATCAGAGTTGTTACCTGTTATTTGTAATATATGTAAATAGTTTGGAGCAGAACGTAGGTGGCCTGATTAGTAAGCTTGTGTACGACACTAAGTTTGAGGAAGCTGTGAACAGAGAGGAGGATCGTCAGTGGATACAGCAGGGTATAAATAGTGTAGTGTAGTGATTGTAATGAGGTTAGCCGGTAAACATCATAGAATCGGAGTTCCCTGATTGGGGCTATTGACCTAGTTCAGGTAGGGAATCCTGGCTGACAGATATAAACAAAGAGTGCCAGAGGTGCTAGTCACTCTAAGAGTTCTCTCTGAGGAAACAGAGTGGTATCAAGTGCTATGCATGTGTAAATGAAGGGTGATTTGATGACAGGATGCTGGCTTCTGTGGAGTTATTTCAGATAGGTTGGAGACTTGGGTGGAGAAGTGACAGATGGAGTTTAATCTGGAAAAACATAAGGTGATGCATTTTGGAAGATTGAATGCACAAGAGAAATCAACAATAAATGGCAAGATCATTAGAAGCATTCACAAACAGAAGGATCTAGCTGTACAGGTCTACAGTGCCTTGAAAGTGGGAACCTAAGTGGATAAAATGATCAAGAAGTCATATTGCATGTCTACCTTTACTATTTGGGGGATAGAGCATTAAAGTTGGCAAGTCATATTCTAGCTGTATAGAACTTTATTTTGGCCACATTTGGAATATTTTGTGCAGTTTTGGTCGCAATACTACCAGAAGGATATGGAGGCTTTGTAGAAGATACAGGAACAGTTTGCCAGGATGTTGCCTAATTTGGATGGTATTAGCTAAGAGGAGATATTGGACAACTTTGTTTGTTTTCACTTGAACAGGCCAACCTGACAGAAGACTACAAAATTATGAGAGGGTCTTTTCCCAGTATTCAGAGATATTTTTCCCAAAATAGAAATGTTGATTACTAGGGGACATAGGTTTAAGGCAAAAAGGTGGGTGGGGGGGAATGGAATTTAAAGGAGATGAAAGGCAAGTTGTTTTTTGTCCCCCCCCCCCAGAGTATGGTAAATGCCTGGAATGCACTGCAAGAGGTGATGGTGGAGCAGATACAATAGCAATATTTAAAAGGTATCTTAGCAGATACATAAATAGACAGGGATTACAGATTGCAAAGAGGCAAAAGGTTTTTAGTTTAGAAAGACATCATGTGTTGGTACAGTCTTGATGGGCCAAAAGGGCCCTGCTCCTGCACTGTCTTGTTTTTGGTTCTTTGAAGTGACTGTAATACAAGAATAAAAGCATGCCTCTTAATCCTGATGTCATGTCATGACTGATCTAACAAATTACTTTCACTGCTAGCCATCCACACTCCTTAAGTGTATTTCGTTGTCTGGACATGACAGATCCTGCAGGTAGTCTGCACTTCTCACTGAAAATTTAAAATCCAATAAGGGGGAGATTCAATGTTTGTTTATGCAAATTTAGCTTCCAAACATATAAACATTCCATACAAT
The DNA here is from genome assembly GCF_020745735.1 of Hemiscyllium ocellatum. Classification (NCBI taxonomy): domain Eukaryota; kingdom Metazoa; phylum Chordata; class Chondrichthyes; order Orectolobiformes; family Hemiscylliidae; genus Hemiscyllium; species Hemiscyllium ocellatum. Next base: position 19,453,480 of record NC_083423.1, on the reverse strand, counting down.
GTTTTCAGTTGAATGAATGATTCAAGGAATCCATTGGTCTATTGCAAGCATGGTGATTAACTTAAAATTGCAAGGAATTAATACATCTCCTGACAATTAATCAGGGATGACACCAATAACTTTACATTGAACAGATATTAACATGTGAAATCACCCTCTGTTTACAGCACCTGTCTTCAGCCCCACATATTGCTGCTTTGCAAATGTACTTGCTGTTACAGTATAGTATAGAGAAATTTAACCAGCACCTTTGAAGAAGTCACACTAGATTCAGTACGTTAACTTTCTTTTTTCACATGTGCTGTCAGATGTGCTGAAGTTTCCCAGTATTCTCTGTGCTTGCTTCAGATTTCTAGCATCTACAGTATTTTGCTTTTATAACCACGAGGTTATGCACAGGAAGTTTCCACAAACAACAAGGCAAATGACCAGATAATCTTTTTGAGGAATAAATGGTGGCTTGGACAGGGATAGAACTATCTTCTATTTCATTAAAAAGGTACCATGGATTATTTCACATCACCTCAGAAGTTAAGTGGCACCTTAGCTTCATATCTTATCTGTAACACAGGACATCCAACAGTGCAACAATCCTAGAATATCGCATTCAAGTGCTGTCTGAGATACGTGCTCAATGTTTGAGTGGGGATTGTATCAAGAATCTTCTGACACAGAGCTGGGACTACTATTATTAAGCCAAGGTTAACACTTATTAACTTTAGGCATTGTGTTGTGTGGTCATCAAAAAGAATCCAAAATAATTATCCATCATACCCAAGAAAAAACAAAGGTAACACCTCAAAAGGAGCTATATGTCTACTGTGACTACACCAGCTGAAAAAAATCAATTGAGCTCCACTTTAGAGTTTGTGGTCAATACAGGTGCATTTCCACCAATGTAGGTTTCTGCCTCCAGCACATTTATAGACGATGAGGCTGAGGCCACCATCTCATTTGAGTGAAAGTGAGGACTGCAGATGCTGGAGAGTCAGAATCAAAAAGTGTGTTGCTGGAAAAACACAGCAGGTCAGGCAGCATCAAAGGAGCAGGAGAGTTGACATTTCTGGCATAACCCTTCACATTCCCGTACTTTTCCAGCAGTATGCTTTTCAACCCCCACCTTCCCCTCTGGCAGACAAGAAATTCCCCAGAACTGTCATAGTATGGATGACTATTCCTTTTGCTCTTTCACTATCTTCCGTACTTTCATTCCTTAAAACCTATTAACATTGTTAATTTTTTCCAATTCTTACGAAGGGTAATGAATCCAAAATATCAATCTTGTTTCTCTTTCCACTGATCTCAACTCTCCTGCTGAGCATTTCAAGTATTTTCTGTTCTATTTCTGATTTCCAGCAAAGAATGACAGTTTGCTTTTGATTTCTGCAGGCTTGTGATAGATTAGATTAGATTAGATTCCCTCCAGTATGGAAACAGGCCCTTTGACCCAACCAGTCCAGACCGACCCTCCAAACAATAACCCACCCTACCCTATATTTACTTCTGACTAATGGATCTAACATGATGGGCAATTTAGCATGACCGATTCACCTGAAGGAAATACACGCAGACCTGGGGAGAATGTCTGTGTGGAGTTTGCACAGTCACCAGAGGTTGGAATCAAATCCTGGCGCTGTGAGGAAGCAGTGCTAACCACTGAGCCACTGTGCCGCCCACGGTGATTGGGATGCTTGCACATCTCACCTTAAAAATATTTTTGTTACAGTTTAGCACAGAGCTCATACTAAAAACAACAGCTTCAGTTGTAAAGAATGCTGTCAACCTACAAAGGGTAACATATTTTTGGGACTGAGCCATTATTTCTAACAAAGGGGAGACTGACATGTTTAACAGCATCTCTTGGTTACCGTAGTGATCCCAGGGGTTTATTAGGATTGAATTTATAGATAAGTATTATCATTAGGCAAATTCATCTGTAAACAGGACATACCATGGAGGTCTAGATGTAGTTAAAATAGAAGAATAGAAATGGATAGTGCAATGATAAGGCCCTGAAAGGTGGAAAAGACCCTCGCTCATATCACAACATAGTGAGATAGAAAGTTCACAATGCAATTAAAAATGTCAGGAATAGGTGCAGAAGAGACAGGGAAAGAGAACATAATGAGCCTGGCTGCTTTTTTAAGTACATTTTCAACAAATTGTGCTCCAGAACTAACCACGCCCCAACCAAGCAATTTAAAGTACATGCGCATTACCTGACAACGTAGAAAATTTCACACATTTGCCCCGTTCAAAAAACAAACATAACCTAGCCATTTACCTCCCCATTAATGTATCTTGATCATCAGCAAAATGATAGAAGGGATTGTCGATAGTGCAATGATGTGGCACTTAGTCAGCAATTACCTGCTCACTGTGGCTCAGTTCCTGAATTATTTACTATACAGCCTTCGTCCAAACATGGATATAATAACTGAATTCCAGAGATGAGGTGACACTGTTTTTGATATCAAGACAATTGCACATCAAGAAACCCTGGTAAAACAGATGGTAACTTTGTTTCAGCACACCACTGTAGATGTTATTCAGGCTAGTTACTGGCTGCTGCTATCTTCAGCTGCTTCATCAATGACCTTCCTTCCAACGTAAGATCAGAAGTGAGAATGTTTTTAATGACTGCAAAAATATTTATCACCATTTGTGACTCCTCATATACCAAACTGGACAATGTTCATGCACAGCAAAACCTGGCTTGGGATGACAAGTATCATTCACGCCACACAAATGCCAGGCAATGACCATCTCCTGAATGAGAGAATGCAACCATCTCCCCATGATATTCAATGGCACTACCATCATTGAATGGCCAGTCAGCAATATCCTGGAATTCGCATTGACCAGAAACTGAACTGGACCAGCAATATAAATACTGTCAATATATGATATGTTCAAGGCAGAGAATTCAGTGTACACTTAACTCCCGTCTCCTCCATGCCTGTCTGCAAGGTATAAGCCAAGAGTGTGATGGAGTACTCTTCATTTGCCTGGATGGGTGCAGCTCCAACAAAATTCCAGCAGCGTGATGCCATCTAGAATAAAACAGCCCACTATCTAGCATACCATTTCCCATTTAAACATTTACTTCCCCTACTGCTGGTGTACAGTAGCAGGCAGTGACATGATACACTGCAGCAACTCACCATTGCTCCTTTGAAGCACCTTTTAATTCTGCAATTTCAACCACTAAGTGTGGAGTTTGCATGTACCCCCATTGTCTGTGTAGATTTCCTCTGGATGCTCTGGTTGTCTCCCACAGTCCAAAGATGTGCAGCTCAGGTGAACTGACCATACTACATTGCCTAGAGTGTCGAGGGATGTGCATGGAAATGCCATATGAAATGCAAGGTCAGAAGGATGGGGGGAGGGGTCTGGATGGGCTGGTTGGACTCGATGGGCTGAATGGCCCACTTCCACCTTGTAGGGATTCTATGACCTGGAAGGACTATAGAGCAGATGTTGGGAACATCACTCCTGTAAGTTCACTTCAAAGAATCGTATTGCTGTCCCTCCAGTGTTGCTGGATCAAAATCCTGGCATTCCCTTTATAACAGCATTTTGGTGTACCTACACTACATGAATTGCAGTGGTTCAAGATAATTATTCTCTACCACGTTCTCAAGGGTAATTTGTGATGGGTAATATATTCAGCAATTTCCACATTTCATGAATGAATATAAAAAAAAGAAATATGGGGGAATTATCCACGATGTAAATGCTACAGTGCATGTTTAGACATGGACATTGATGTCAGCAGGCTGCGACAGAGCAGGCCTCACTAATCAACTGCAAATGCTTGATTACATTATTGTATTGTACCTGCACTGTTGTTAGCATCATTGCCTGTGCTATTGACGAGGGTGCTGGGGAGGCAAGGAGACAGGCACAGTCTGAGTGGGAGTACAGTCAAAATTTAAGAGCACAGAGGGGAATGGCAGCACCAGGATCAGGGGAGCCAGCCTGTTTCTCCATTTTGTGCCTTTGTATTTTATAAGAACAGACTAGCTGATGATTTCTGCGACGTATTAATGATCATGGCATTCTTTGTTCACATTTGCAGTCTTTGTACCATCTATCTATAGGCGGTGTTTATACAGGTCACATGTTGGACACGGGTTGCTGACTCCTGTGACTCGTTACATGCAGCTAAGGGAATAAAACTACAATTTTACTATAAAAAGACAGATGCAAAAAAAATTATAATTTGGCTTTCTTGGAGTGAGTAAACATATGTTATGCAAGCTTTGTATTTTAGGTGGCAACAGCCCAATACGGACAAATTCTCTTATCATTGACAGCCATGTCTTTGGCTGCCTATGTAATTAGCTGTGTTGGCCTGGTCTAAAATTTTTCTCTCAATTAATATCATTGAAAAAATTAAATAGTCATTACATTGCTGTTGACGGAACCTTACTGGACACCAACTGGCTGCTGTTCTTCCTAGTCATTTACCTCTTTGCCTTTAACTTCTCTTCAAAACCTACGTAACTGATCCTTCGATATTTAGATTTAGATTAGACTTACAGTGTGGAAACAGGCCCTTCGGCCCAACAAGTCCACACCGACCCGCCGAAGCGAAACCCACCCATACCCCTACATTACCCCTTACCTAACACTACGGGCAATTTAGCATGGCCAATTCACCTGACCCGCACATCTTTGGACTGTGGGAGGAAACCGGAGCACCCGGAGGAAACCCACGCAGACACGGGGAGAACGTGCAAACTCCACACAGTCAGTCGCCTGAGTCGGGAATTGAACCCGGGTCTTCAGGCGCTGTGAGGCAGCAGTGCTAACCACTGTGCCACCGTGCCGCCCACTAATTCTGACATAGATTGGTGCCAAATTTTATCTGAAAACACGCTGGTGATATGCCTTGGGGCATATTACAATGTTAAAGGGGCGGTATTAAATGTGTCATAATTATCCCGTTTGTATTGGGGTCATTTCACCATCACACTGGGCACAAATGGTGGTTAAAGTGTCACAGTAAGTCTGTATACATGCAGGTTTTGACAAAGCCTCTGGGATTAAGGTCAAACTTGAATGCAGATCATAGGGTTAAAGGCAGGATTCCTGGCAGTGTGGAAGAATAGAGAATCTTGGGTTCCACATTAATAGATCCCTCAAATTTGCCACCTAAGTTGAGAGGATTGTTAAGGCGGTTTATGGTGTGTTGGCTTTTGTTAGCAGGGGGTTTGAGTTTAAGACATGCGAGGTAATGTTGCAGCTCTATAAAACAACAATGGAATATGGTGTTATAGGAAGGACGTGGAAGTTTTCGAGAGGGTGCAGATGAGATTTACCAAGATGCTGCCTGGACTGGAAGACATGTCTTATAAAGAAAGGTTGAGAGAGCTCGGGCTTTTCTCCTTGGAGTGAAGGGGATGAGCAGTAACTTGATAGAGGTGTACAAGATGATGAGAGGCATAGATAGAATGGATAGCCAGAGACTTTTCTCAGGGTGGAAAGGGCTATCATTGGGTGGGGGGGGGCGCCATCATTTTAAGGTGATTGTAGGAAGATTTAGGAGAGATCTCAGAGGTAGGCTCTTTACACAGAGTAAAAAATGAGGTCTGCAGATGCTGGAGATCACAGCTGCAAATGTGTTGCTGGTCAAAGCACAGCAGGCCAGGCAGCATCTCAGGAATAGAGAATTCGACGTTTCGAGCATAAGCCCTTCATCAGGAATAAGAGAGAGAGAGCCAAGCAGGCTAAGATAAAAGGTAGGGAGGAGGGACTAGGGGGAGGGGCGATGGAGGTGGGATAGGTGGAAGGAGGTCAAGGTGAGGGTGATAGGCCGGAGTGGGGTGGGGGCGGAGAGGTCAGGAAGAGGATTGCAGGTTAGGAGGGCGGTGCTGAGTTGAGGGAACCGACTGAGACAAGGTGGGGGGAGGGGAAATGAGGAAACTGGAGAAATCTGAATTCATCCCTTGTGGTTGGAGGGTTCCCAGGCGGAAGATGAGGCGCTCCTCCTCCAGCCGTCGTGTAGTTGTGTTCTGCCGGTGGAGGAGTCCAAGGACCTGCATGTCCTCGGTGGAGTGGGAGGGAGAGTTAAAGTGTTGAGCCACGGGGTGATTGGGTTGGTTGGTTCGGGCGGCCTGGAGGTGTTCTCTGAAGCGTTCCGCAAGTAAGCGGCCTGTCTCACCAATATAGAGGAGGCCACATCGGGTGCAGCGGATGCAATAGATGATGTGCGTGGAGGTACAGGTGAACTTGTGGCGGATATGGAAGGATCCCTTGGGGCCTTGGAGGGAAGTGAGTGTGGAGGTGTGGGCGCAAGTTTTACATTTCCTGCGGTTGCAGGGGAAGGTGCCGGGGGTGGAGGTTGGGTTGGTGGGGGGTGTGGTGGGTGCATGGAATGCACTGCTAGCAGTGGTAGTAGAATCAGATATGTTAGGCACATTTAAGCGACTCTTGGATAGGCAATTGGATGGTAGTAAAATGTACGGTATGTAGGTTAGTTTGATCTTAGAGTAGGATAAAAGATTATCACAACACCGAGGGCCAAAGGGCCTGTACTGTGCTGTATTGTTCAATGTTAAGGAAGTCTTGTAGCAGATTGAAAAGGCAATTGCAGCAAACGTGCAATTAGTTCACATGTCTTAGATTGATAGGTTACAGTTGTCCTTATACTGCAACCTACCAGACAGGGCACAAGAGACTTCAATTAAATAACATTCCTATAACTATTGTTAAAGGGATTGATGATAAATCTATTCTATCTTGCTTTCAGGAAATTACATCCTGGCAGAAGAAATTATCTGCTTTGCTCTTTTTACTCAAGAACAAAGAAGTGACCTTGATGCAATGTGTTTTTTTTACCATTCTCCGTCGATGAACTTTGCGATACAGTAGTCTCCACGGCGGGGTGTGTAGGAGCCTTCCATAGGTGGATGAGCCGCTATCTCACTCCTCATACTCTCCATTAATTTTTCCAGTTGAGTGCCTGCAAGCAAGAACAGGACAAAGGATAATTAGGTTTAGATTTTCACACTGGCACCTTAATTAACACCTCACCACAGTTGTACAGCATTCCAACAAGAGTTGCACAGAAAAATGAAGTAACAGAGAGGAATACTCAATGAGTAACATATGAATCACCTTGAGAAAGTTTGAAGGAACAACCCTGTTTCTAACATGCGAATAAAATTCAAACTAACAACATTTATCTTGGAAAATTGCATTTCCTTTTCTTTGAAAGAGAAAAACTGTCATTTTTCAACATTATTTATGTGGAAATCAAAATCAGCAAGAGGGAAAATGCAACCACAATGCCTTCAGTCAAAATCATGCAAAATTATCTGCATTCTCAGTTTAATTTCAAAATAAGTGCATACAACTGCAAAGCAGCTGAAATCATAATTAGTTGAAGAACAGAAGAAATAATCTATTTGAAATCTATGGTCTCAAAAAGGGTAAAAATTGTTGATATGTGTAATTTCTATGCAGGAAAATATTGGAATAAGCTTGATTGACAAAATAGACTCTGTCAATTCTAATGGCTCAGGTCAGTAAAACCACTGAGCACTATTGAATGGAGACATATTGGTGTTCCACATACTTCAAATCAGCTCAAGTATCTTGAAAGTCCCATTCCAAAAATCAAAGAATGATACAATACAGGTCCTGAGCCAGATTTTGAAGAAATAGTCAATTAGTTCCTCTGTTCTTTTCCAATAAGCCTGCATACATTAAATCCTTCAAATAATTATCCCTTTCCTTTTTGAAAGATAGCAATTCAGATTATAATAGCTCATGGTAAACACTTTGTTCTTTATGTCCCCTCTAGTTCTTTTGCTAATGACTTTCAGACATTAATGACCACTGATTGTCAATGCAACTCCAAGTGAAAATAGCTTCTCTATATTTACTCAACAAAACCTTTCATGGTTTTGAACACCTCTCATTCAGTCACCATTAAAATTTATTTACTGTAAAAAACACTATCCTTTCTAACCTATCCATGCAAGTCCTTCATGCCCGTAGCGCACTCGTACTAAATTTCCTCTGCATCCTCTTCCAGGTCTTGACATCATCCCAAAAATTCTGATCATGTTTATTATTAATTTTGTCCTCCTTTACAGGGTCGGGCTGGGCTTTGATTACTCTTTGCTACCAGATACCTAGTTTTTCTTGTTTTGTGTAGGTGCACTGCAGCTAACAGAGAGGTGCTAATTGCTGCCGCAATTCACATTAGCTAACTCAAAATATATCAGTCATTGAACATGGGATGATTTGCATAGATTAGCAGCACACAAAACCCTATTCAACAAGTCATCTGGAGCTTGTGATCTATGGATTAATTTAAATTGTTCTGATCTTAGAGCTTCTTTTTAATTGCAAAGAAAATTTTATTAAGCCAAATTGGAGTCAAGAATACAAACGTGGCAGAGCATTTCATGTTAATCAGGGATAGTTTCCTCTGCATCAAAAGCTCCAACTCATTTGCATTACCTCAAAAGTGAAGAACATATCCAATACCAGCAAAAAAATGTAACTACCCTCAAGATAAACTGAGCCACTATTCTTCAATAACTAGAGCACAAATTTAAAACTCAGACTGTGCCAGAGAATCCTTAATTCTTGCTCAATGGAATCGCCAACTTGTACAGCAATCTAGAACGTTAACAAGATAACAGCAATTCCCTCCTGTTGTGATAAAAATTTAAGATAGATACCCTAATTAGCAAATAACTAAGATATTGAATATATGAGCATTTCACGGTCTAGTGTTCAGCGATGAGAGAGAATTTTAGCTTTGTATGCCTGAAAAAAACAATTGCTAAATCTTTCAGATTTGTTTATGTGAATGCAACCACCAAGTGGATCAATGCATCCACATGGCAGGCAGTGTGTATTGTGGCCAATTGACATCACTGGTTCTGTTTGTGCATACAATGACAGACATTTTATTGTTGGTCTTTAGCATATGGTCAAGGGCGAGTGGAGAAGTGGATAGGACAAGACGTAACAGGCACACCCGTGATCCCTTCAGCTGCAGAAAGCACCCATCCTACTTGCTCCAACACTTTTGAGGGCCCTCATCCCAGCCTGGTAAGGTCAATGGCATATGTGCATGTAGACGCTTTCTATGGCCTGTTTCAGCCAACAGACATTCATGATCTATGTCTGTTGGTGCCTGAGGTTGTTTTAATATTGCAGGTAATTAGTCCTCATCTTTATCTGGTGAATAATCCGTGAACATATCTACAAACAAATTGAACAAAAGTTTGGTTTATCAGTCCTAGTTTGGGACTGGTAAATTTATATTAAGCTAGCTGTTCCCAATTTTTTCCAATGAGACTCCATTTCGAGACGTGAAAATCGTTGCAACCCTTCTAGTGAGATCTTAGAACACAAAATGGGTTGGGAGGGGACATCTGGGAGAGTGGAGGTTAGTGGAGTCAAAGTGGAGACGTCAGCTGAAAATGTGTTGCTGGTCAAAGCACAGCAGGCCAGGCAGCATCTCAGGAATAGGGAATTCGACGTTTCGAGCATAAGCCCTTCATCAGCTTATGCTCGAAACGTCGAATTCCCTATTCCTGAGATGCTGCCTGGCCTGCTGTGCTTTGACCAGCAACACATTTTCAGCTGTGATCTCCAGCATCTGCAGACCTCATTTTTTACTCAAAGTGGAGACGTGTTTATTATAACTCAGTAAGAGCTCTACAGTGGCCATTGATCCCTTGGCACTTGTGGTCTCAAAATATCTGCTCACGATCTCAGTTGCGGTCTTGACCTCAACTTTGATGTTAAGCAAACATAGAGCCACAATTTCAAAACAAAACAAAATAAAATCCTCGAAGGCTTGCAATAAAGGCAAATTCCTCTCATCTGAAATAGTCTTTTGGTTGAAGTATTCTGGGAACCTAATAAGGTTTTCATACCTCAGTATCTTGAGGACTATGTGAAACCTGAAAAGCTCAATGATGCTTATTTTCCAAGGACATGGAACCAGCTTAATTTCCAACCAAATCAAAACCTTATTTTGATGACTTACCATCAGTCAATGGCTGTTAGTCAATTTGATTTAGTTGAGAGAAAACCCAGTGATCTGTGAGAAATAATCACATTGTATGCTTTGTTTTCAGACTCTGGCAAATAAGAGTTTCTTTACATCCATTTAAAAACTGTCGTATTGTGTTTGGGATTAAGAGGATGTGGTTTCAATTCAGATTATAGTTCAGATGTTAATCTGTGTTTGCCATTTGTTTTAAGAATAAGGTTGTTATAATAATGGATTAGTTTGAATTCATTTTAAAATCTAATGAAAGCCTAGTTATTCTGGATAGTGATACAATAGAGAAGCAACTTGCTGTTGTGATGATTAAATCAATACATAAATGGAATGATTGGTGGAGTAGTGGGGCTGGACACATTCATAACAGATTCACAGAACCAACTGTTTGCTGAGTCACTTGTGCCATTGAAGGTAGACATCAACCTTTGCTTGGACAAAAGACAAGATAGAGAGTTGCAAATTGGCAACTCAGAGTGAGAAATAAAAGATAATGAAGATCAGCAAAAAAAATGCAAGAGAAACTTAAGGGGTGGTTCAATAGCAGACTTTGATCTTGTAAGACAAAGCTTTACACTCTGGTTTGTTTAGTGTGACTCAGGAGCACTTAAAAACCAAAAGCCAACAAATCCCAAGAAGCTAACAGTCTACAGTTCTAAAAGAACTGATTGGAAAAATAGCAGATGAACGAAGCATGATTTTCTAAGAATTCTAAATCTTTCTTAGTAGGTCGGCTACAGCTCTATGGGGGACAATTACATTTAACCTTTTCTGCTCAATTCAATTCTTTGTAAGAGGCCTTTAATTGGGCTCTGGCAAACTCATATGTATTTACTCATTTCCCTTCAGACTACAGGTTTTATTCAGCTTCTTGTATTAGGACATAAATAAAAACTTTGAAATGACTTTGGGACAGCGTAGGGGGATGAGCTGAGAATAGTTCACAGGTCAGCACAACATCGAGGGCCAAAGGGTCTATTCTGCGCTGTATTGTTCTATGTTCTAACTCCACCAAGGCCAGTATCCTGTAAAAGTGACCCTTTATTTACATATGCATAAAAACTTGACATTGATCCAGCTAGAGCAGAACCGTCTCCTCTTTGTATGTGTCAGCCAGGTCTCCCTGATTGGACCACCTTAACAGCCCTAATCAGGGAAATCACATTGTACAAGATGCACTTGGCTGACGTCATTACAGACTTCATTGCTTATATACATTTTCAACAGGATGACAACTCCTCCAAAGTTAGCACTGAATGCTAGAGGTGTCTCCATATTTGCTCGGAACATCCCAAAATAATGACTTAAGTGTCATCTCTCCTACAAGAAATACAGCAGCTAATTTGCACATAGCAAGATGCACCCACCACTAAACTTAAATAAAGAACTGAGGATGCTGGAGATATGAAACAAAACCCGACAAATTTCAGCTGCTCTGATAGTATCTGTAAGAGGAAAACAGGATTAATGTTTTTTAAGCCTAGTGACTCTTCATCAGAACTGCTAGCAGCTGGGGAAAACTGCTGAATGTGCTTACGTATAAAATGAAGACAGGCTGTACTGAAAATAACCCATATAATCTGATCTTACACCTTAGGAGTAGGTGAGAATAGGTGACTGCATTAAAAGCAACCTATGACATTACAGGACCTGGTGTGGGGTGGGTAAAGAAAAATATGGAATAATAAAATCGGGCTCTAAAATTGTTGAGCCCGATGTTGAGTTCAGAGGCTGCAGGGTCCCCAAGTGGAAAATAAGATGTTGTTCTTTAAGCTAATACAGAGGCTAACTGGAACACAGCAGCAGGCATGTGACAGGAACGTTGCCAGTGCGGTGTGTTGAAGTGGCAGGCAACTGGCACTCACTGCTCGTTTGAGCAGTGTCAGGGCGTCTTTTATAATCAATGAGGAAGCATGCAAGTACTGTGGTTAATGTCTCACCTGAAAAACAGCAATTCAGACGGTGTGCAGCACTGGGAATATCAGTCCAGTTTAGGTGTTCATGTTGCTGAAGTGGTAATTGAATCCATAACCCATCTAACTCAGAGGCAAGAGAGCTACCCGCAAAGTCATGGCCGATAAATAATTTTAGGTTTTGCATATTCAAACTGTCAATGCAGTATGATGATATTGTTACAGATCTTGTTTGCCCCTAAAGTGGGGGTGGCCCAATTACCAAACGACCCATTAAACTTTAGAATTGCAGCCCATGAAATTCAAGTAACTTGACCTATTTGCATTTTTAAATTCATTCATGGGATGAGGGTGTTGCTGGCTAGACTTTATTGACTATCCTGAGGTCAGATAAAGTGAGCCACGTTGCTGGGGGTCTGGAGTTACATGTCAGCCAGACCAGGTAAGGATGGCATGTTTCTTTCCCTAAAGGGCATCAGTGAACCAAATGAGTTTTTCCTGATAATCGGCAATGATCATTAGACTCTTAATTCCAGATTTTCAATTATTCAAATGCCACCATCTACTGTGTTGTGATTTGAATCCAGGTCCTCAGAATATTACCTGGATCTCTGGATTAACAGTCCAGCGATATCACTAGTAGGCTGTCACTATCCTGTGAAATCCATATTCTTTGGTTTGTGCTGTTTGAACATTGTGGGGCTGGACCTGAACTTATCTGCACCTGAAGCACTGTAAGGCAACAACCAGGTTCTGATAAGTGGGGTTAGAATGGGTGGCAAATTTATTTAGAAGACACAGATATAATGGGTTGTATGTCCTGTTTCTATGCTGTAACTTTTTAAAAAATGTTTTATACTTCTAGAAGTGAACTGAGAATGACTGCTCTTGATATCAAAGCAGCAGTTGACTGAGTGTAGAATCGAGGAACCCTATTAAAACTGAGGTCAATGGGAATCAGAGAAAAAAAACTCTCCATCGAGTCACACCTAGCAGAAAGGATGATGATTGTGGTTGCCAGAGATCAATCATCTCAGCCCCAGGATATCACTACAGGAGCCTCTCAGGACAGTGTCAACACATCTGCTGCTTCATCAGTGACCTTCCCTCCATCGTAAGGTCAGAAGTGGGAATGCTCACCGATGACTGCTCTATGTTTGATGCCATTCATGACTCCTCAGATACTTAAGCAGTTTATACTCTCAGGAGAAAAACTGGATTAGTAATATAAATACAATGGCTACAAGGACAAGTCAGAGGCTTCAAATTCTGCAGTGAGTAATCACCTCCTACCTCCCAAAAGGCATAATTCAAGAATGTGATTAAATAATTTTCATTCAGGGATGAACTGCTCCAATATCCTTAGAAAAACTTGACAACATCAAGGCCAAAATAGCCTGCTTGATGAGCACTATTTATCACCCCAATATTCATTCACTTCACCACCAATGTACAGTGATAGCTGTGTATATGTTATCAACATGATGCATTGCAGAAATTCACCAAAGGTCTTTAGACAGTACCTTCCAAATTTGTAATCTCCACCATCTGGAGGGACAAGGAGGTTTATGAAATCACGAGGGGCATGGATAGGGTAAATAGACACTCTCTTTTCCCTGGGTGAGTCCAGAAATAGACAGCAAAGGTTTAGGTTGAGAGGGGAATAATTTAAAAGGGACCAACGAAGCAACTTTTTCATGCAGAGGGTGGTGTGTGTATGTAATGAGCTGCCAGAGGAAGTGGAGGAGGCTGGTACAAATTTCAACATTTAAAAAGCATCTGGATGGATATATGAAGAGGAAGGGTTTAGAGGGAAATGGGGTTAAGTGCTGGGAAATGGGACTAGATTAGTTTAGGATATCTGGTCCGCATGGACAAGTCGGACTGAAGTTTCCGTGCTGTACATCTCTATGACAGTAAAGCATGGAAACACTAGAACTTCCAAGGTTCCCTCCAAGTCACACACCATACTGGCTTGAAACTATATTGCTGTTCCTTCAATATCAGTGGGTCGAAGTCTTGGAATTCCCTTTATAACAGCACTGAGTATGTCCCAATAAAGTTGCAGTGATTCAAGGAGGCAGCATACCAAGGCAATTAAGGATTAATAAATAAATGCTGAATAAACAAACATTAAATAAAAGCAATAAATGCTGGGAAGAGCTAGTGATAGAGATAATGAACAAATAAAAAAAATTGAAAACTGCTGGAAAGGGTTTTTCTGAAAGTCATTACTTCTAGATAAATCTGAAATCAAAACCTCAAAATTTGTTAGCATCAGCAATGGAGATATACAAAAAAAAACTGAAACAGTGATTTGCACTTTTCTATGGCCTCAGAGGCAACAGGGAAAACAAAATAAACTCAGACACTTCTGCTACAAAATAATTGAGATTCACAGCTGCAATACACAGACTGACAATCTTTGATAATTACAGGTACTACAGGGAGGAAATTCCGTTACTGATCTTGCAGAATAAAAAATCCTTTAAAGCAAGCTTTACTGTAAGAAACATCTTTTGAAGTTGCAATCAATTCTTTCTCTCCTAGTTTTTAAACTACTGTAGCACAACTGTTATGTGCCATCAAGCCTAACATTCTGTACTAGAACATTGACCTGCCTACTTTTACAAGAAAATTTCTCGAGTATTACAATTAAGGATAGAAAAGCTGATTAGAGTGAACCAGTGATGACTGAGAGAGATTAGGTCATACATGACAATCTAATCGTATTTGTTTGAAGAATTGTGGACAGAGGAATTTCAATGACTGTTATTTACATCCATTTCAAAAGAGCATTCGAAGTCTCTTAAAGAGGCCATTAGCTACAGTTGATTGAAGCTCATGGAACTGAAGACAATTTATTGAGCTGGTTAAAAAGCTGACTGTAAGTAACAGAGCACAGGTGATGATCAGTGTTGTACTTGGAAGCATTTGACGAATGATATCCTACTGGTACCTGTATTGGGCCTCAGCTATTCACCATATTTATTAATGACTTAAAATGTAGAAATAGAGACACCCATTACCAAAAGGGCTTAAGAAACAAAGATAACAGGCATTAAAATCAGTGAAATATTAATAGATCAAATGAACTGACAAAATGGTTGCATATGGACATGTACACAATTGTGCAGTCATTCACCTTTCACCCAAAAAGGGGAGATCAGGGTACGTTTTAAACACTGACGAACTACAATCAATGGAGATCCAAAAAAAACTTAGGGGTCCATATCCAAAGAGGAATAAAATATTATGGACAAGTACAAAATATTTTAAAGCAAGTTAACAGAATTCAGGGCTAGAATCCAGTGGACTAGAGTACAAGGTGATGGGAGATATGCCAAGACCATTAAAAGTGCTGGTCAGATCACATTTGGGAGTACTATCAGCAGTTCTGGATTTCATATTTACTGGAGGGAGTGCAACCAGACTACGGAGGAATCTTGATTATCCGAAAGACACTGGCAGGGAGTGTTTCATTTGGTTAATCAAATTCCGGATAACAGTTTAGCCAAGCATCGAGACCTTGCGATCTTGACGGATAATTCAATATTCGGATTGTATACCTGGTCTAAGGTCTTTCAGGAGTGAATCTAGTAATGACTTTTCCATGTTAAGATTTATGAAGGCTGCTAGGATTCTCCTCTGCAACTGAAGAAAATTCCGTATTGAGTGTTAATTAAAAAAAAATCAAAACACTTTAAGATATGCCAAATATGGAACTACATGACATATCAATCATGATCTTACTGAATGGTAAAATGAGCTCATGGACTAAATGGACTATTCCTTGTCCTTTATTTCTATAACCCTGTATAACCTATTGCTTATCACCTGTGTTTGATTTTTACATATTTTCTAATCAACCTGTACAGAAATGTTATGATACACTTCTGGAACAGGGAGGACTTGAACTTGGTCCTCCTGCCTCAGAAGTAGGGATACTACTACTTCATCACAATAGCCCTAAGCTCTCAATTTCTATTAAAAACTTGCTTTCTGCTTCTCAGGTTCTGGTCATTACTATACACCACTTCCCAATTGACTGAACAATGTTGAAATAATGACAAATTATATTTTGAGATCCTTCAAAAATGAGAGAAAAGAATTATATCTTAGGTTGCTATTTATTCTGGATTTGTTAATCTGCCACTCTGTGTGCTTGTGTTTAATGCAGCTGTTCTATTGAGTTAAGTTAAACTATTTGCTTAAGATTTCATGTTGATCAAAAGCCCAAAAGGAACACTCAAATATAATCAACTGCCAGCCCATTAAAATCAGTAACAAAAGATAGTGAAAAAACAAGAACTGAATTGTAAAACGGATTTCTCTTTCAGGCAGCTAGTGTCAACATCAAATGCACTCAAGAAAGATACAGCATAAACTAGATCAAGAATAAAGCTCCCTCTTCACTTTTCCATCAACCAGTCCTGAGGCAAGTTCAACACAGGTTAGATGCAGACTAAATTAATCTCCTCTGTTCCAAGTACTCCTAGAGCAGCCAGAGCACACAGGTTAAACAGTAAAGCTTTTTCTACACTGTCCTGAGTACTCTCTGATGAAGAACAGCAATGGCTAAAGAAAGCTTCAAGCTGTCTCTATTGTTCCATTAAATGGAATGGGATCCCCCACTTTCCCAGTGCACGTTGAAGTGCAAAGCAATAATAGGTTTGAGCAACCTTATCCCAGTAAAGACAGCTTCACTGCACTGATGTAAGGACCGTCTCTTTATTTTTCTGACTTCCTAATTCTGGACTGAAATAAGGGAATAACTATTGTAAAAACAAGGATTTTTGAAAGCAAGTAACCTGGTGCTCATTGTAAATACTGTTGCACAATTGCTTGTTTAAGCAGTAGTAGAAGCCTAGACTGCAGATGAGCTGGAGCCAAAAGATGTGTTTGAATGAAACTTTAAATTATAGTAAGCAACTGATTAATCTGTGGAATAATGACTTGTCATTGATGACAAAGGCCTGCAGTCTGCCAATAATGATGTGATTGGCTCCCAGGTAACTGAACAGCTTGGGTGTG
Organism: Hemiscyllium ocellatum; assembly: GCF_020745735.1. Taxonomy (NCBI): domain Eukaryota; kingdom Metazoa; phylum Chordata; class Chondrichthyes; order Orectolobiformes; family Hemiscylliidae; genus Hemiscyllium; species Hemiscyllium ocellatum. Next base: position 19,436,491 of record NC_083423.1, on the reverse strand, counting down.
TGATTGTTTTGGTAGAAACCATTGGATTTTAGGGTGATAAAGGAATTATTTTTTGCTCCATAGGTCTAAAAACAGACAATTTATTTCCCCTTTCCAGTTGCTGTAACTGAACGGTAGCATATTGTCTCTGATCATACCAGTTGCCAGTGTTACAAATGCTTTTTCTGACATAAAGATGCTGACTGAATAAGATCTAACATCTAGTGAAGCATCTGGGCTCAGCACCACACACTCCACTGTCAATAAATCTCATGAATTACTCTGCCACCTGATGAACACCAGGTTTGGAATTTTTAAGAGTCCAAAAATTTCCATGTGGAAGCAAGATATTCTCCTAAAATGCTTTCTCTCACACAAAATACAGTTGTAAGGCAACTTCACTTCTGAAGAAAGGTCACTGGACCCTAAATATTAACTTGCTTAATATCTCCACAAGGAGAAAGTGCGGACAGCAGATGCTGGAGATCAGAGCTGAAAATGTGTTGCTGGAAAAGCACAGCAGGTCAGGCAGCATCCAAGGAACAGGAGACACGACGTTTTGGGCATGGGATTCCTGAAGATGGGCTCATGCCCGAAATGTCAACTCTCCTGCTCCTTGGATGTTGCCTGACCTGCTGCGCTTTTCCAGCAACACATTTTCAGCTCTAATATCTCCACAAATATTGCCAGACCTTTTCCAGCAATTTCTATTTTCATTGCTGATTTGCAGCTCTTTGTTCATTTTTGCTTAATTTTAAGAAATGGTTCAATGCACAAGGTGAAGTGCAAAGGTAGAGTGGGAATCCCAGAGTTTTGGCTTACACACCTGAAGATATAGCCATCAATGGTGCAGTGATTAAAACTGGAAAAGCTCAAGACACCAGAATTAGAGCAGCCCAGATTTTGGAGGGTTGTAAAGCTGGAGATAGGGTGGACCATACAGGGACTTGAAAACAAGAATGAAAGTTTTAAAATTAAGACATTGCTTACTGTGACTCAGTGTGTCAGCAAGCACAGAATTCAGCAATCAACTGGATTTGATGAGAGTAAGGAGATTGGTAGCAGAAGGTAGAATGTGAGATACCATACTGGACTATGTTAGAATTGTTGTTATTAGACTTCTGCATTGACATTTCAAATGTAACATGGATCTTGCAAAACTTCTTTACAGCCATCATGTTGTATCCCTTGCTCTGTTCAATCACCCTGTGATCTCTGTGTGTTATAACCTGCCTGTACTACATGCAAAACAAAAAAGCTTTTCACTGTACATGTGATATTAATAAATCAAATCAAATCTTGATGTAAGAATGACATGGATGAGGTTTTCAGCAGTAGATCAGTTGAAAGTGAATAAGAGTATGAAGATGGAAATAGTTAGTCTGATAGCGTGGATGTGTAGTTGAGACCACACTGATGTGTTACTGCAGTGCATCTTGTAAGTGATACACATTGTTGCCACTGTGCGCTGGTGGTAGAGGGCGCAAAGGTGGTGGACTGGGTGCCAAACAAATGGGCTGCTTTGTTCTGGATGAAGTGAGCTTCTTGAGTATTACTGGAGCTGCACTCATCCAGGAAAGTGGAGAGTATTTCATCGTACTTCTGATTTGTGCCTCACGGTCATCAGTGAGAGGGGGGAAAAAAAAACAAAATTGAGGCAAAACTTTAAGTGGAAACTTCTTATTTTTAAATAACGATCCCTAGTTCTAGATTTTCCCATAAGAGGAAACAGAATTGCTAATCCACCCTTTCAAGACCCCCAGGATTTTATATACGGCAATCAAGTTGCCTCTTACCTTTCAAGCAGATATATAACAGCATATTTAATCTTTCCTTATGAGAATTTTCTTGCTCTAGGTTGCAGTATGGTAAACCTTCTGAGCTGTTTATTATGCGTTTATACACTTCCTTAAATAAGGCAACCAATACTGTACACAACACTCCAGATCTATAACTGAAGCATATTCTCTGCATTTGAGTCATATCACAATAAATTATAACATTATATTAATTTCCTCACTTGTTTGCTGTATTTGCATACTGCCCTTGCAGAGCTCTGCAATCTGTCACCACTTAGATTATATGCTTCTTTATTCATTCTACCAAAACGGACAACTTCACACTTTCTGACATCATATTCCATTTGCTAGATCTTTGCCTAATCACTTAACCCATGTCTTTTTGTAACTTCCCTATGCCTCATCACAACTTACTTTCCTACCAATCTGTGTCTCAACAGCAAATTTGGTAGTCATATCTTCAATATCTTGATTAAAAATCATTTATATAAATTGTGAACAGTTGATAGCTCAACATTGACCTCTATTGCATACCATTCGTTACCATTTGCCAACCCTGAAAAAGACACATTTATGCTGGGTTTCTGCTTCCTGTTAGCCAATCTTCCATCCATGTCAATATGCTATATCTTATAAAGTGACTTCTACTTTCCACAGTAACATTTTGATGCAGCTCTTTATCAACTGTCTTCCAAAAGTCTAAGTACAGAAGATCTACAAATTCTATTTTAGCTACAAACCTTGTCATTTCCTCAAAGAACTCAAACAGATTGGGTAAACAAATTCCCCTCTCCAGGTAACTACAGACCAGTGAGCCTGACGTCGGTGGTGGGAAAGTTGCTGGAAAAGGTACTGAGGGATAGGACCTATTTATATTTAGAAAAAAAATGGGCTCATCAGTGATAGCTGAAAATGTGTTGCTGGTCAAAGCACAGCAGGCCAGGCAGCATCTCAGGAATAGAGAATTCGACGTTTCGAGCATAAGCCCTTCTAGGCAACATGGTTTTGTGCGCGTGAGATTGTGCCATACCAACTTAATAGAGCTCTTCGAGGAAGTGACCAAATTGATAGATGAAAGGCAGGCTGTTGATGTCATATACATAGACTTTAGTAAGGTGTCTGATAAGGCTCCCCATGGTAGATTAATGGAGAAAGTGAAGTCACATGGTGTGCAGAATGTTCTAGATAGATGGATAAAGAACAAGTTGAGCAACAACCTTCCCAATCACTGTCCTTCCATATTCCAAGCATGTTAGCTCCAGTCCCCAGAATTGACTTCCTCATTTGTGCCTTACCACAGTAGTGGCCCTTGATAATCCTCCTTGATTTTCAATGATTAGCCACACAGGTTTTACAAAGGCTCACATTCCAAACAAATTGGGCAGGCAGCTCAAACTGATCCATCTGCAGCTCCCTGACTGACTTATAGCAAATCCCCACACTTGTTGCATTGGCCTTGCAGGACTGATCCCAGACAGTAATGCTATAAAACTCTTAACCCTGACTGCTCTAAGTGGTTGACTGATAATTTCCAAACCCCTGAACTGAAATTGGTTGCTGCTTTTGAATAGTTGTAATTGGAACCTATGATGGGCTAGAGGTCTCTTTGACATGACAAAAGGACTACCACCTTAGACTTTGAGACATGGCAATTTGGCTGAGACACAGGCAGTGTATGTGCACATGGTATAGGTGTAACACTGAAGTAGCACAGTGCCCCATACACATCCCCTCCTTTGATTGCTCACTGCTAACAGACAGACCAAGCTACCTGGCTTTGATCTGTGGTAAAAGCAAGACAACACTGAAGTACTGAGCTTTTAAGCTGTGAATGATATAGCAGAGCATGTCAAGTCAAGGCAGGGCAAGGAAGAAACTGTCATCATTCAGGTGGAGCAAAGTGAAAGAACACTAAAAGAGAAAGTGAAGAGCCATGACATGCAACCTATTCCAATGCATGACATGGGTACCGGTGGCTGCACAGAAATTAGTCTAGCAGCAGCATATAATGCTAAGTGCTGGTACACTCTTGAGTGTAGCACTGAAGTGGAGAACTGTATTCTAAGTGAGTAGATGTTCCATGATGACGTGTGGCGGCTTAGGTTTTTGAAGCCTGCCTCTGTGGACATAATATGCAGGTGGCCAACCTGCATGGGGTGCGAACTCAGATATTGGTGACTGCTGTCCAAGATGGATTGCCAGAGGAGCAAGTGGTGAGTGGAATTGCCTAGTAACTGCTCTGACTGTTCAGATCAGGACTAGTCGCCACCTAATTTCTCTCCAATGCGTGGGAGAATTGGAAACAGTATATAAATTAGATGAGATTAGGTAATAATAAAATGTAAATGAATGCAAATAGGCCTCTTGCTTCTCACTAGTGTGAGCCTCCTCTTGCTGTTCAAACGTTATTTGTAAAATCTGACATTTATTTCTTGATATTGAGAATCTCATTTTTCTGATCTTGTCATATTTTCACAATGAATTCGGTATCGTCCATGACATGCAGGAATTGGGAAAATTTAGCCTATGTTCTCTTCATTATGCTAAGGATTTTATCAGGTCACCTCTCAGCCTATTCTTTTCCATAGAAAATGCCTTAGCCTAGATTAAATTTTTGCTGATAAGTGTGATTTCTTGTCTGAACAATGGTCAATTGAATTCAGAGAAACTGGTTAAAAAGACAAAGAAAAATACAAACATCATTTTGTGTTTGCATTTTCACCAACCGACTGCTTTTACCTCTTCCTTTTGTGTGCAAATGAAGTAGAGGTGTTTGTTCGAGTTTTTAAGGAGCCCAGGGCTCTGCAATTTACATTTAATCATATATTTTCAGAGCACAGCAACCTGGTCACTGCAGTGTCTTCAATTGTCATGGATACCTCAGTATCATAGCAATGGCTTGATGCATATAAGATTTAGTCTTGGACAGAATATAATGAAAAGGTCAGTGGGACTGAAAGCTGGATGAGAGGACAACAATTTTTAATATAAAATGAGTTCATTACTGATGAAGTTTTGTTTAATCTTCTGAAAAATCTATAGTTGTGAGCAAAATTCAAGTCTGTACTTTTAAATTTGTCCCACTCACCTCCAGTGGTAAAATTTTACCTCCACGAAAAGTTATATGCTTATCCCTAATTGATGAGTTTAGTGCAAATTAGCGCATCTGAATTAAATGAAAACTGAGCTATTATGAAAGCCACTTCAAAGTACTCCTCCCCTCCATGCAAGACAATGCTAATAGTTTCAAGTTGTAACTAAGTAATTCACTGCTAATTTTCTTCCCTCAACATTCAATCCCACAGCTGGGAGGTGTTCCAGTGCTGTTATCAAGCAGTGTGGATAATTCCATGACTGATAACCAAGCTGTGGAATACTGGCAGTACTTCAGATCTGCCGCAGACTAGTCTACATATATATTTTACAAAATGAGATCTGTAAAGTATCAAGATCTCTTCCCGAAATGAATATCTCCTTTGGAAATTGTTCTCTAAATTATAGTGAAGAAATTATCACTTTACTCGGTCTTCTCATCCTTCTCCCAAGCTAGGCTTCACTCTTGTCATTTAACTTCACATGTAAGTCTGGTGATGCTCCATTACAGTGACTTGACCACCACTCAGCCAAAGGAAAGCCTTACCTTCAACCCCAGAAACAGTTCAGGATGACCCAAGAAGTCACAAAAAAAAACACAACATATCTAAATACAAACATCCTACTGTCACACAAAATATAATTATCAGAAGGAATTTGTTGTTTTTTTCAATCATAGGAAGGGTTTGCACTTTGATCATTTGAGCCTGTTCTCCAGTTGTTCAGTAAGTCAATCACTTGGCAAGACAGTGAAAAAACTCTACTGCTGCTGATGTGACCGTTAGGTTACAAGCGTTAGATTCTAAAATCTTGCTATTAATTACTAAAATACATAGCCTCCTTAACATAGAAGAACATATGAAACAGAGGCATGAGAGATGCCCATCAACCAGCCAAATCAGCATGCAACACAGGATGAAGTGCTCTCACGATCAGATCTCAGCTCTTCTGTCAGGCTTCATTCAGTTGTGAATAGTGGTGGACTACTAAACAACTAACAAGAGGTAGAGGCTCTACAAATGTCCTCATATTCGATCATGGAGGAACCCAAAACGTCTGCAAAAGGCAAGACAGGAACATTAACAATCATTTTCAGACAGAAGTGCCAAATAAATATTCCATCTCAGCCTCCTCCCGAAGTCCCCAGTACTCCAAATGTCTGTATTGAATCAATTTGATGAATGCTATGTGATAGCAAAGAAACACATTGACAGTGGATACCATGACAACAGTATGCGCCTGGACAACATTTGAGCTACATTGTTAAATATTTATGTTTCTGAATGAGCCATGCCTCGAGCCAAGATATTTCAGGACAACACCAGCACCAGCACCTACCTTATATTGCTGAATCTTCCAGGATCAACATCTTGGGGCTAACCACTAACCAGATACTGACCCAGACCAGCCACATGAAAACTGTTGTTACATGAGGAATTCTGTATGAGTAACTTACATACTTTTTCCTAATGTTTGTCCACATGAGGAGTTGGTGGTATAGTGGTACTGTCAGTGGACTAGTCATTCAGGACTCTAGGCCAAAGTTCTGGGTTTTGAATCGCACCACGTTGAAAAGGATTTGACTTTGGTGGTGAAATTTGAATTGTATAGAATTCTGGGATTGAATAATGGTGACCATGTAACACTGCAGATTGTTGTGAAATGCACCTGGTACACCAGAAGAAGGAAACCGATCATCCTTCTCTGGTCTGGTCTACAAATGACTCCAGACTCTCAACAATGTGGATGGCTCTTAATTACCTTTAGGCTACTGGGGACTGGAAAAAACGCTAAGCAAAAAACCCACACCCCATGATGTCCAAGTTAAGTTTGCAATTGAACACTGTCCATTCAAGAAACTTGAGAATAGTTAATGGGGCAGCACAGTGGCTCAGTGGTTAGCACTGGTGGCTTGCAGAGCCAGGGATCTGCATTTGACTTTACCCTCAGATGACTGTCTGTGTGGGATTTCTCCGGGTACTCTGGTTTCTTCCCACAGTCAAAAGATGTGCAGGTTAGGTTGACTGGCTATGGTTGTTACAGGATTGCAAGGAAAGGGCAGGATGCTCGCTGAGGGTCAGTGTGGATTTGATGGGCTGAATAGCATGCTTCTATATTGTAGGGTTTCTATCATTTGATATCTACAAGTACAGCACCTGCAACGCTCAAGAAACTTGGCAATACTGGGCATCTTGACAAAATAGTCTGCTTGATTGACACTCATCATTCACCACTTTCACCATTCATTTCTTTGACCTCCACTGTGCTATGGCTGCAATTTGTACCAAAACAAGAAATCCTTTGACAATACTTTACAAACCTGCAACCTCCATTACCTAGAAGGACAGGGACAGCAGATGCATGGGAACACCACCAACTGTAAATTCCCCTACAAACCACACGCCATCCTGGTTTGGAACATGTTGCTGAGTCGAAATGCTGGAATTCCCTTATAAACAGCACTGTGTGTCCCTACACCCCAGGACTGTACAGTTGAAGAGGGAAGCTCACCACCATCTTCTCCAGGGCATTTAGAGATGGGTAATAAATTATAACGTAGCCAGTGACACCCACATTTATCAATTCATAAACAAAAAGGTAATTGGACCCTTTAAGCCTGCTCAACTATTCAATCATAACATTGCTGAACTGACCATTCACCACTAAACATCTCACTGATCCTCCATACTCAAGCGAGACAGAACAAGTTTGATTACATTTAGAACATATAGTTTCTAAAAAGAAGCCAAAGGATAATTCAATTGTAAAGATAGATTTACATTTTTCGGAACAATTTCATGACTAAGCATGGTAAAAGACAAGATGGAGGCTGGGTTCATGGTTTGCCAGCTATTAAAATGAAGTTTTGTGATTAATGTATCAGAACCAAGACACCTCAGATAAAACAATCATAAGGCAGGTCGAGGTGAGAAGGGCATTCAACTCAGCTTTACACTGGATCTTGGCTAGCGCATGCCCTTTGCAATGTAACCTGTACGCCTCTGCCTAAATCTTTTTGATCTGTATATCCTTGATTAGTATGATCTGCTCATAAACAAAGCTTTTCACAGTACGTCGGTACATGTAACAGTAAATCAATCAATCTTCAATCTTCATCAATAGAAGGGACAGAAAGAATGCGATGGGGAAAACAAAGGAAGGATGGAATAGCACGAGAGGGAATTATATTAATTGTGGACAAATGCAAGGATGATTACTTGATATAATTTAATATTTGAAAGCTATTCCTGTGGTAAAAATGAACATTCACTGGCACCGGATTTGAATTAAATTTGAATGATAGAAAGGTTGTCACCTTAATTAAAAGAATACATCAGCATTTATTCTATAGAAGGAGGAGATGACGACAGTAGTCTATACCTTACTGTATTTCTACACAATTTAACTGCAGTGGGTAATGCACCACACAAATTTTGACTCAAGAGCAGCTGCAATGTTTCTACAGCATTTAAATGTTAAACAGGGACTTCATAACAGAACAAGATGGGTAGCTAGGAAGCTGTTTTCTTGAAATTACGACAGGCAGATTTCAACAAAATAGTGTATTTAATCCTCAAGTGATGCTGGCGTCATCAGATGTAAACTTGACTTTTCAACTTAGGAGAAAAACAGTTCCCAATTCGACTTACATACTCTTTGATTAGAAACAAATCACAAAGCCAGACTCCTGACAAAATTTGCATTTCATAATGCTTAATCTGTTTTACGTTTGAACAGCCTTATGTAACATTTTTCAGAGTGAGAAGTGTTCATATTGTTCGTATTTGGTGGAGGAAGAGCTGGAAATCCTGTGACAATAAAAATATATTTTGACCACAAATGTTTCATGGATTTCTGCTAGCATCTTTGTGAAATCAAATGAACTCTAAGGTTTCTGAGCCAACCTTAAGTCATACATGGTGATAGTGCATGGTAGAAACCAGACTTTTATTTTGAATTACTCCTATCACTCATAACAAGGGACTTCACGTTGAAAATAGCTTTTCTAAGTTTGGTGCACCTGTACTACTTAAGATGTTCCAGGCTGGTCAACATTCTTACTTTGATCGAACAACGGACTCAGAATTCAAATCTGTCATTTTGAGTATTAAGTGACCACAGTATGTCTATTTAAAGAAATCACTGGAGCAAAGGCACGATTGAGGGCATAATACTGAAGTCACCTAATGGTAATTCAGAAGCCTCAACCTCATAATTATCCTTAAAGTAGTGGTGCCGTGTCTTTTTCAAATATTGCAGTCCTTGGGTTTAGGTATACCCACAGTAATGTTAAAAAGGAAGGTCCAGGAGTTTGACCTAGTGACAATTAAGAAAAGCAATATCGTTCAACGTCAAGGTAGTGTGTACCTTGAGGAGAACTTGCAGGCTGTGGTTTGTTCTGCCGTCCATCCTCCAAGTGACTGAAGTCATGTGTCTGGAAGGTGCTGTACAAGGAAACTTAGTGAGTTGCTGCAGTGCATCTTGTAGATGATACACATGGTTGCCACTGTGCCTTGGTAGTGAAAGGACTGAATGTAGAAATTGGTGCAAGGTGTGTCAATCAAATGGGCTGCTTTATCTTGAATGCTGTAAGGACCTTGTTTTCTTTTTGAACTTTTAAAAATTCATAAAATCATAGAATTCCTACAGTGTGGAAATTGGCCATTTGGCCCAGCAAGTCCACACCGACCCTCCAAAGAGTACCTTACACAGACACATTCCCCAACCCCTATTACTCTATATTTCCCCTGACTAATGCATCTAGCCTACACATCCCTGAACACTATGGGGAAATTCAACATGGCCAATTTACCTAACCTGCACATCTTTGGACTGTGGGAGGAAACTGGAGCACCCAGAGGAAAACCATGCAGACATGGGGAGAATGTGCAAACTGCACACAGACAGTCAACCAAGGCTGGATCAAACCCAGTCCCTGGCGCTGAGGCAGCAGTGCTAACCACTGAGCCACCGTGCCTCCCTCATAAATTGTGGAGAGAAATGAGAAAAAACTGTTTTAAAACCGGTGTTTGAAAAGGTAGGCTTTGAAAGGAAGTAACCACACTAAGCATAATGGGAGAAAGTGAGGACTATAGATGCTGTAGAGTCACAGTTGAAAAGTGTGGCACTGGAAAAGCACAGGTCAGACAGTATTTGAGGAGCAGGAAAATCGACGTTTCAGGCAAAAGCCCTTCATCAGGAATATAATATAAACAACTGTTTGAACAAGCAGCAATTAAATTTTGAGTTGCAGATGATTTGGGGTTGTGGGGTTGTACAGATGCAGCACTTGTTGCCAAGAAGTAGTTGATTGGTCTATAGGCTAATGACCTGTTATCAATGACAGAGACCTTTTAATTATGAACTACGCAATTGGTTCTTCAGTAAATTTGCTGAAAGCAAGTTATAAAGCGAGAGAACTACTGAGTTCTTTCACAGCCCAGGAGCAATCTCTCTGTTCTGTACAGTCAAAGCTAACTTTAAACCTGGAGAAAAACTAGTTTATCTTGACTGCAAGATTTTTTGTAAGTTGTGACTTTTAACTGACAAACCAGAGACCTCTTATCAGTGAACTAGCCACCTTGTGTCTCTTACCAATCATGTGCTTGCCAGCAGAAGAGTCACAAGGCTCAACTCAGTAACACAATTTAGAAAGAACTACTTTCCCAACCTTGCTCCATGACTAATTTGTCTGTGTATGCTTGTCCACATGGAAGAGGGAGTTTATAATTAAAAAAATACAATTTAAATTAATAATGTTATATCCTGATGGTTTATAACAGTTTACTTTTTGCTAGAGTCTAATTACTGGTAATAAATAATAATCCTTGCTTAGCATACACAACCTTTCCATTAACCTGGGTCTGAAAAATCAGATAAATTAGGGAACTTAGTGCACTTTTTAAAATCTCTAACGTTTATAAGGACCCCATGAACAGCAGGGCTCGATTTCCACTGCGCTACCCAAGTGCGTCATGAGTGTTGTTGGTACTGCATCCAACCAAACAAAATGTGCATTGTTTTCCATCAGACTCCTGACTTGTTCCTTGTTCTGGTGGACAGGCTTTTGGGAGATAGGTGAGTTACTCACTGCAGGATTCTATTTCTGAACTGTTCTTGTAGCTACAGTATTTATATAACTAGTTCAATTTAATTGCTGGTCAATGGTCACACCCAGGATGTTGATTGTGGAGAATTCAGTGATGCTAATGCCATTAAATGTCAAGGGGAAATGATTAGATCCTCTTCTGCGATGTGAATGATGCTTGCCACTTATTAAGTGCAAGTCTGAATATTAAGCAGGTCATGTTGCATATGAATACAAGATGCCTCAGTAACTGAGGAATTGTGAAACGTGCTGAACTACACAGTTTGGCAGTTGGTGAAAATTAAAGTCAATTCACAAAATCTGGAATTGATAGCCAGTCACACTAATGATGACCATGAAACTATTATCAATCTTCATAAAACTCAATAATACATGATCTGACCTATATGCAATTCCAGATCTGTAACAATGTGGTTTACCCTTAACCATACTTTGAAATGGTTTAATAAGGTATAAGGTTCAATGGCAATTAGGGGTAAGCAATAACTGCTGGCCTTGCCAGTGACATCCCCTAAACAAATTTTAAGGAAACTGTCATGAATGCTTCAAACAGACGCTCTCTTTCCACAACCTCTGCTCTTGTGAAGGGCAAAGAAAGTGCAGAAATATCATGGTAATTTCATCACTCCTGACATGGACACAATCTGCTCATCATTCACTTTCACTGGATCATATCCTGAAATGCGACAACCATAATCTGGAATGAACAATAAACACAGATTGGCCAGCTCCACCTTTACAGAAATTGCATACTGAACATTAGAATTCTGTCCACTGACTGAAAACTTTGAATACTGGGTCCATAAATAGATAAGACAGCTAAAATTCCAAATCTCCCTGCTGCTTTGAAGTAGTCTCTTTCCAGAGATACAACTCAATCAAAAGGGAGTTCCCTTCCTTGCTCTCAAATTTTTACTTTTTTTAATCCCCTGTAAGGGTGACCTATGTTTGAAAAACACAAAATGGCCCAGGGTTAAACAGAATGAGACAGCCTGCTCCAGCATTAAGACACAAAATGGCTGACAAGAGATAAACATAATAAACAGCCTGCTCTAGCATTTAAGTGAAGCATAACAGTATCTTTGAACAGGACTATTCCAAGGTCATCGAGGGGCCCTGCAAGCAACCATATGAGACAGTTTGATAAGAGGACGCCTAAGGACAGACAAGTGATTGATTCCAGCCTCATTAATGAAAGGATGTTGCCCCATTAAGTGAACAGCACCATTAGAACAATGAGTGTAAATCTCAGTTCATGATTCAGCCAAACTAACTCATTAAGGGCAGGGAAAACAACAGCTAAATTTATTTTGTAGTAATTGGTTGTTTCTTTGAAGTAATTCACAAAATGAGTAAATAGGTTCTAGTTACAGATTATTCAGATAATCATAAAGATCGATTTCAACATAAGCATAGATACATGTATAGCTGAAGTATAATTAAAGCATTATTTAAACATATTTAAACATAAGTGTGAAAGTTAATTAGTCTCAGGAAACACTTTTGCTTATCTCTAAAAAGGTGCCTGGTAAGCCCTGAACAAAACAGATTGGTCACAACTTATTAATCACAAAGTGTTAACTGTAGAAATAACTGCATATCTTTACACTTTAAAACTAACAGAAATTAATATAACAAATTGTATAGCAGTTAGTTAAAACAATATGTCTTTTATATTTTTTATGTATATAATTGGGACAGTTATATATCGGAATATGATACAGATAGCACATGGAAACAATGAATAACAGAATTCAAGTAATTCTTAGAGATAAGCAAGTCTGGGACAGACCCAAAGGAGTATAATCAGTAACTTTGGAATGTGAATTAATAGGATGCACAAAAAGATCCCAAGGCCTGGAGATTATAATGCCTGTTAAACACCGAGAGATCATGGAAACCTGGAGCTATCTATAGGACTGCCCATCATTGATTAGGTGTTTCACAGGATTGGATTTTTGGAAATAAGAGTGAAGGACATAGTGAGCACACTGTATGCGATTACTGTAACACAAAATGTATAACAACGTAGTATTCACTGGAAAAATCAGTGTGTGTCATTGATCTCTCTTCCAATCTGAGCCAAGATTAAGGGAATAATTGTTTTCTCACATTGAGGCCAGATTCAGGTAAGATCCTTTGGCCCTCTCCCTCCATTAACTGGTTTTTGCTTGAAAAGAAGTCTGCGACTTGTCAATCCTGCTTCCCTTGTCAGTCTTCTCCCATAGTCGGGGGTTACGCTCCTTCATTCTCAGATCAAATTTTCTAACTAGTGGTTTGGAACCACATATTACCTTTGACAGTTAATAAATATAACAATGTAATCACTCCTATAACCTTGGTATTAGCATCTAACTAGTGGAGGTTGGATCTCTAAAATTATTCAAAGTTGAGTTGCATAGATTTTTGATAGGCAAGGGGAGGTTAAGGGTGCAGCAAACGAAGCTGAGAACATAACTCAGCCACTATCTCACTGAATGATGGAGCTGGGTGAAACAGCTAAAAGGCCTATTCCTTCCAAAATGTTTCTTTATTAGAGACAGTCCCCAAATTATGAATGTCCTATTTACGAATGCTCGCACTTTCAAACACAATACCATACACGGGCAAATTAGTGTTAAAGAATCAATATGCAAATGTTTTCTTGCACTTACAAATGACTATTTTATATTGTCCTGTATTGTGTTCAGAATTGCATACAAATTGACTTGCAGGCAGACACAAGAAAAGAACTCATTCACAATCCAGGGACTGCCTGTACTTACATTTCAACTATATAAAGTTCCCCAATGTCTTATTTTTCTCAATTCCAATGAGTAACTGGTATAGGCTTCGACCTTCATCTCAATCGGAATACAAGCAGTAAGTAAGCGCTGTAGAACAACTCAGTCCTACAATCAGACAAAATTGTTCACTCACCATAATTCTGTTGGCTCAGCAGACAGGTCTTGGAATTGGGGAAGGAGAGACAGTGGGTCTCTCAAAGAAAAACAAGAGTGTAAGTCTCAGCCAATCAGGTGTCAACAGCTTCATTTAATAGCCATTCACCAGGGGGGGGGGGGGGGGGGGGGGGGGGGAGAAGGGAGGCAGTGGCTGCTATGGTAGCACACATCCAAGGACAGCTGCTGGATCTCAAGCCACACATGAGTGATATCATGAGGAGAGTCAGTGGCAAGGGCATAGGGATGCTTTCATATTTGCGATGCTAAGTCCCACCTTCAGGTATTAAGACCATAAGACATAAGACATGGGAGTGGAAGTAAGGCCATTCGGCCCATTGAGTCCACTCCGCCATTCAATCATGGCTGATGGGCATTTCAACTCCACTTACCAGCATTCTCCCCGTAGCCCTTAATTCCTTGATACAACAACAATTTATCAATCTCTAGCTTGAAGACATTTAGCGTCCCGGCCTCCACTGCACTCCGTGGCAATGAATTCTACAGGCCCACCACCCTCTGGCTGAAGAAATATTTCCGCATTTCTGTTCTGAATTGACCCCCTTTAATCCTAAGGCTGTGTCCACGGGTCCTAGTCTCCTCGCCTAATGGAAACAATTTCCTAGCGTCCACCCTTTCTAAGCCATGTATTATCTTGTACGTCTCCCCTTAATCTTCTAAACTCCAATGAATACAATCCCAGGATCCTCAGCCGTTCCTTGTATGTTACACCTACCATTCCAGGGACCATCCGTGTGAATCTCCGCTGGACACGTTCCAGTGCCAGTATGTCCTTCCTGAGGTGTGGGGACCAAAACTGGACACAGTACTCCAAATGGAGCCTAACCAGAGCTTTATAAAGTCTCAGTAGCACATCTCTGCTTTTATATTCCAACCCTCTTGAGATAAGAGACAACATTGCATTCGCTTTCTTAATCACGGACTCAACCTGCATGTTTACCTTTAGAGAATCCTCGACTAGCACTCTCAGATCCCTTTGTACTTTGGCTTTACTAATTTTCTCACCATTTAGAAAGTAGTCTATGCTTTTATTCTTTTTGCCAAAGTGCAAGACCTCACATTTGCTCATGTTGAATTCCATCAGCCATTTCCTGGACCACTCTCCCAAACTGTCTAGATCCTTCTGTAGCCTCCCCACTTCCTTAGTACTACTTCTATTAAGTGCCTTTGATCAAGGGAACCATCCCCAAACATCACTCCACAGAAAATTCCATAAGGGTTTCCTCGTCATGTTCTGAGCTTGGTGAGTCTCCTGTTGGGGTAATGTCAGCAGTATTGGTATCATGTGCTTAAGTAAATGTTAATTGTCCATATAAAAAACACAACATTAATTAGAATGACTGTGGGAACATGATGAGGTTTCTGCTTGCCACCCCCTTGGCACTGACATAGGGGAAGGTGAGTTCCACCCATGACATGAAGTCGTGTTTCAGACAGATTCTGATCAGGGCAGGATTACACTAATTAAGTTACGATTTGTAAAAGAATGGATCTGACTCAAGTACATTTGGTCTCCCTACACTAAGTGAGTCAGACTATACAGCTCATTTCCTGAAGGAGACTGCTGAAAGCGTCACAATGACATTTGTTTAATTTTGGTCCTCTGACCAGCACGTATGTGTGCTTGGGGGGAAAAAAACCATGAAAAAAATCAAGTTAGAAAAAGAACTTTAAACCCCATTCTTAATACATGCACGTAGATGGCTTGTTCAACAGTGTTGTGATCAGAGCTCAGTCCAATTCTATCTAAGCACAGGTAGTTTGCAACAATAGTAATGGATGATGATCAAGAGTAGGAACTGTTTGTCCCCTAAACCTGAAGGATTATAATAAGCACCTCTACGGAGATCAGCTAACAATAGATTGTGAACTTGAACATTTCTGCAATGAGTTAAGTGCTGCCTTTATCACTGTGGAATTCCTGCAACAAATTTCTGTTCATACTCCCATTATTCTGTTGAAACTGGGACGAAAGGATGAGAAAGCTATTTTTAAAAAGATGGTAAATTTTACCACTGGGGCAACAAGATTCAAAAAGGTAATGCAGATGCTGGAAAAACTCAAAATCAGGCAGTATTTGTGAAGAGAAAGCAGAGCTGACATTATAGATCCAGTGATCCTTCTTCAGAACTGATGGTAGCTATAAATGTTAGGGAAGGGGTGGGGGAGGGGAAATGAGCAAATGATAGGTGGAGATGGAGCCTAAAATGAGAGGAAAAACACACAGTTGGACAATCAAATGAGTGGATAAAGGTCAGTCTAGGTGAATCAATAGCTGCAATGAGAATTGTTAGTGGCTCACACTGGGCTGGTTGTGGTAACAGCCCATGTGATGGCAAGGCCTGGTGTGTGGGGTTGAGGCGGGGGGGAGGGGGGGAAGAAGAACATGGGTGAAGATGCTTAAACCCTAAAATTATTGAACTAGATATTGAGTCCACAAGACTGCAGAGTTGCCAAGCGGAAAAGGAGGTGTTTTTCTTCCAGGTTGCATTGAGCTTTCATGGAGCAGTGTAGCAAACTTGAGACAGAGATGAGAATTAGATTTAGAGTTAGCTTTATTGTCAAATGAGTACAGTAAAAAATTTATATGTCGCCACTTGCGGCGCCATCTTAGGTGTAAAGGTACCTGGGTTAGGATTCTTAAGTACAAATGCTTAGAGAAATGAAATTAAAAAATAAAGAAATAAAATGTCTAGCATTACAGATAATAGGAATAAATTAGAAAAATAAAGTAATAAGTAGTTCAGAATAGTAGCCCTTCCAACCCAGTCCAGGCTGGCACCTAGCCTCTCGTCTGCACCAGGCTTTGATTCCAGAACGAGCTGGGCTTCACCTAGAGGCTCTTGAGGCCAGGTGACCACTCCAGAATAATCTTGAGGCTTGAAGTCCACACTGGGCCAAATGACTGCCATGTTGGGTGGCTGCGAGATCACCACGCCAGGTCTGCGCTGAGGCAGAGTCTGATTCTGTGCTGGGGCCGGGAATTCAGGATGTCGCTGAGAAGGAAGGAAGGAAAAATAATACAAAACAGAGAAAAGAAAGAGAAGAAATGGACAGAGCAGACGGGTTCTAGGTCAACAGTCCTACTCCACTGCCACCTTGCAAAGATGCAAGATCTTGGCCAGGGAACATGGTGATGTGTTGAAAGGTAACAGGAAGCTCAGAGTCATTTGAACATGTGTTCTACAAAGCAGGCGCCCAGTTTGTACGACTTCTTCTCAAAGTAGAGGAGATCAGAGTGAATACAGTTCACCTTATGAACTGGCAACATTTTCCAAAGGTTTCCCATTCTCTTGAAAAGAAGAAAGCTTAACATTCAACCTGATTCTGCTTTTCCACAACTTAAAAGCATGAATCTTGGTAACCTTCCAGCAATAATAACTAATTTACACAAGCAAAATGTTGTCCTGATAACATTATAAGCCTTAATCAAAATCAACAGATTCTCTAATGTGGACAGGCCCAGATCCTTGGGTCTTTTTGTGAAACCGGGGTATTTTAAACTGAAGTAATTTTTTTAGATTAGATTATTGAAACAGGCCCTTCAACAAGTCCACACTGACCCTCCAAAGAGTAGCCCATTCCCCTCTGACTAATGCGCCTAACACTATGGATAATTTAACATGGCCAATTCACCTGACCTGCACATTTTTGGAATGTGGGAGGCAACTGGAGCACCTGGAAGAAACCCATGGGAAGCATGTGCAAACTCCACACAGACAGTTGCCTGAGGCTGGAATCGAACTTGGGACCCCGGCCCTGTGAGGCAGCAGTGCTAACCACTGAGCCACCGTGCCATCCTGTATTCTCAGAGCAATCCTTCACATCGTCAAATATTTATCCACTTACCTTACTTTGACCATTATATTGTTTGCAAAGATTTCTATATCCTTATAATCCTCTGTTAAAATAAAACCTTTAATAACTTTAAAATTACCAAAATGTAAAGTAATCAGATTCTTCTACACAATATATTTGTGGTCTTGCCATCCCTAATGATATTCTAAATATGGTTGAAATAACAATGAACACAAGTCTCATAACAGAAATAAAATTCTGATGATTTCATAGTGTCTAGACTTAACTGATGCACAAGAAGTCATTTGAAGCAAATTAGAAGTAAGAATTTGACAATATAACATAGATTCTTCTGCATAGTTAATAGAAATCTAAAGGAATTTTGTCTCAGTCTTATAAATGTAACAATTTCATAAAACTCCTACTGCGACAGAAAAATCTTATCACATTAAATATTTAGTAGCATATTGTTGTGATTTACCTCCTGTAGAATGAGACTTTTAAGTAGTTAAAAATAGATAAACTGTTGCTGAAATAATTTGCAAAATAGCTAGAGTTTGTCTACTGAACCACACAGACATGAGGTTCATACAAATGTGTCTATTAGCTGGCTGGATATTGTTGGACCAAACGGGGTTACTAAGACTGGTCAGAAAAAATTACCATAGTTTCTGTCCTAGGACGTAAATGCATTCAAAACAGAACAATTCACCTGAATTTATTACACTTAATTGTTGTCAGCTCAGCTTCAACTCCTCCGAACTCAGAACTCACCCCTACGATGAAGAAGAATTAATTTCTGTCTACTTCCATATTGTTTATGTCAAATATCGAACTGTACAGCACAGGAACGATATTGTGCCAAATTAAACGAGTCCCTTCTGTCTACCCTTGGTCCATATCAGTCCATTCCTTGCATATTCATATGTTTATCTAAAATTTTTTTAAATGCCCCTATTGTATCTGCTTTCATCACCACCTCTGGCAGTGCATTCCAGACTCCTACCATTCTGTGTAAAGAACTTGCCCCTCCCATCTCCTTTGAATTTGTCCCCTCTCATCTAAAAGGCATGCCCCCTGGTTTTAGACATTCCAACTCTGGGAAAAAGATTCTGACCATCAATCCTATCTGTGCATCTCAGAATTTTATAGATGATAGTCTCCTCCCAGCCTTTTCCGCTCCTGAGTTTTTCTAGCCTCTCCTTATAGTTCATACCTTCTTCTGCATGTTGGTCCTAACTCTCAATGTAAACTAAAATAACTCAACTTTTGTTTCTGAGGGTCAGTGCTTAATAGTTCTGATTGAGGCTAGGATCCAGGGATAGTGCAGTTTACAGATTTACTGTTAACACGTGTGGAACTAAATTGGTGAGCCATCCTCTTATCAGTTAATTTCCATCCTGTGATTATTAACAATAATAGCATACTAACCAAGAGAATGGAAAAAAATTACACTTATAAGAATTAATTGAAATTTCAATTCCATTGTGACCAGTGATTGATCAAGGCTTTCAGCACAGTCAGTGGACTATATTGGATTTCTGCAATTGCTATCGTTTTGAATAATTGCAGGATCTTCTGCTTGTATTCCGTCTGAAAGCTGGCAAATAGAACAACACTCCCTGCATTACATGGTAGGGTAGTTTGGATAAAGTGCTCATTACACCATTGGTTAAGTTAATAAACTGGTCTGGACTGTCATAGGGAAATGTTTGAAACATCCTTGGAGAAAAAGTTTTTTTTTTGGGAGCTTTTCCAGTTATCCTTCCTGTTAGTCAGACCATAACTTAGTTAACAGACTTGCTTGCAGCCTTAATAACCTTAGGCTACCAGAGTTACTGGCTTCTAATAGTTGGGAGTCCTTACAAGTGATTGAGGAATTGGACATAACATCAGTACATTATTACCGTTAATGGTATTGATGAAGGAGAGAAAGAAGGACGGGTGAATGATTTTTAAGATCTTTAAAGGTCAGCACAGTTTTAAACTGAAAAGAATGAAATGCTGCCATGAGACTGCAACTCAGATTTTGGAAGAATGAGTCAACCATATTGCTGCTAGCACCATCATTAGTACGTGACATAAGTGATGTGCGCGGGTGCGAGAGAGAGAGAACGAAAGTAAGAGAGAGAGAAAAAGAAAGAATAACTTTCTTGATGCTGCACATGCATAATTATTACTTTCTTGGAGGTGATGTATCTGCATGAAGTGATTCATGGTGTCGTGGTTTTCTCTGGGTTCCAATCCAGAAGCTGTTATTGTACACCAAATTGCTGTCCTGAGTGAGACTAGCTAGATGAACTGGATATAACCTTGGACTATATGCCATGGTTCATTATCAAAAGGTCATCAAGGAGTTTCACAAATTCACAACAACTATTCTTTAATATTAGTTGAAGAATGTCATCGGATAAAAGCAGTTGGAGTTTCTCTTTGGGATGTCCTCAAAGGCTCAAAAAACATTACATCAACAGCAAGTTTTTCTTTAAACTGAAGTCTTGTTTCTCAAACTGCTGTTTTCACAGTAAAACAACATTCTATGATGTTGTTATCCTGGGTCCACTGTTGCTCGTCATTTATATAAACGATTTGAATGAGAATTGTGGAGGCGTGTTTAGTAAATTTGCAGATGACACCAAAATTGGTGGTATAGTCAACAGTGAAGAAGATTATGTCAGATTACAAAGGGATCTTGATCAATTAGTCCAATGGGCTGAGAAGTGGAATTTGGATAAATGCAAAGTATTGCATTTTTGTAAAACAAACAAGGGTAGGACTTTTCCAGTTAATAATAAGGCCCTGAGTAGTGTTATTCAACACAGACCCCTAGGGGCTCAGATACATAGTTCTTTGGAAGTTGTGTCACAGGTATTCAGGGTGGTTAAGAAGGTGCTTCTTAATGCTTGCTTTCATTGCTCAGACAATTGAGTACAGGAGTTGGACGTCATGTTGAGGTTGTACACAAGACATTGGTGAGGCCATTTTCACAGTATTGTACAGTTCTGGTTGCTCTGCTACAGGAAGTATATTAACAAATTAGAGGGGCTTCAGAAACAATTTACCAGGATGTTGCCAGGATTGGAGGGTTCGAATTATAAGGAGAGACTGGATGGGCTGGGACATTTTTCACTGCAGAGTAGACAGCTCAGGTGTCAGAGAGATTTACAGCATGGAAAAAGATTCTTCAGCCCAAGTTGGCCATGCTGCCTAGTTTTCACAATAAGATTAGTCCCATTTGGCTCGCGTTTTGTCCATATCCCTCCATATCTATCCATGTACCTGTCCAAATATTTCTCATACAACAAAATTGTATTCACCTCCATTAGTTCCTCCAGCACCTCGTTCCAGACACTTACCACCTGAAGAGAAATAAAATGCCCCTCTGGACCCTTTTGGATCTCTCCTGTCTCAAGTTAAAGCTGTGCCCTCTCATTTTAGATTTTTCTACCATGGGGAAAAGCTGGTGGCTATTTACTTAATCTGTGTCTTTCATGATTTGATAGACCCATATAAGGTCACTCCTCTCCCACGCTCCATGGAAAAAATCCCAGCCCAGTGATACACTGATTCCTTATGAATCAAACTTTCCATTCCAGTTAACATCCAATAAATCTTTTCTGCACTTTTCTGACATTATAGAGGTTTATAAGATCATAAGGGGCAGAGACAAGGTGAATGATAAAGGTATTTTCCCTAGAATGGGGGAGCTCAAAACTAGAAGGCATATTTTTAAGGTGAGGGGAGACAGATTTAAAAGGAACCTGAAGGGCAACTCTTTCCCTCCCAGAGGATGGTTTGTTTCAACTGTTATCGCAGTAATGCAATTAACCAATTCTGGACACTGTTTCTAAAGCTCAAAATTTTAAAACATGTGTTGACTGTATTGTGATTACAGCACCAACATTTTCAGCGCTGCTTTCAAAGTCCAAATCTTCTATAACACAGGGTTGCTCAAGAACGCAACCATCGCATTATAGAAGAACTGATTGTACGTGGAATGAATTGCCAGAGGAAATCGTACATGCAGGTATGGTTACAACATTTAATAGACTTTTTAACAGGTACATGAATAGGAAAGGTTCAGAGGGATATGGGCCAAACTCAGGCAAGTGGAACTAGTTTAGTTTGGCAAACTTGGTCGTCATGGATGAATTGAAAAAGAGTCCGTTTTCTGGTAATTTTTTGATAACTTAATAATGACCTCACAATCCACTTTGTGGACATTTGCCACTTCTGCCATGTCGGATTGAACACCTGCCTCTCAAGCTAACTGTCCAGAAATCTCAACATAGAACAGAGGTCAAAGTCTCCCTTAAAAAAGAGAGGTGGTACTTTTCACAACAATGTTCTATAGTATGCATGGTTTCATTACTAAAACATCCAATGCATTTTTATTGGCAACAGAACAATCAGACCCAAATTCTGGTCTCTCTGGAAAAGGTGTCAGCTTGAATGGCTAAAGTAACAGCCCTAAGTTAAATGAATGATCAGAAATATCGAGGGAATATTTGCACTCAAAAGGGCAATGGAACTATACAAGAAGTTGCTAGAAGTATTATTTAACTTGATTTAACACATTTAAATAGGATGTTTTGAGGACATATCTGAAGTGGCTTCTTTAAAAAATGTCACTGAAAGTTCAGGTGAGCACTGCAGATTTTTTTTTAAACAAGGCTTCTTATATATCACATGACTGGTTAACCCAGAGACCCAGATAATGTCCTGAGGGTATGGGTTTGAATCCTGCCACAGCAGATGGTGGAATTAGAATTCAATAAAATATTTGGAACTAAGAGTCTCATGATGACCATGAATCCATTGTTGGAAACACACATCTAGTTCACTGATGTCCTTTAGGGAGGAAACTGCCATCCTTTCCTGGTCCGATCTACATATGACTCCAGACCCTCAGCAATGTGGTTGACTCAAGTGCCCTCTGGACAATTAGGGGTGGGCAACAGATGCTGCCTGGCCAGTGATGCCTTCATCGTGTGAATGAATTAAAAAAAAACTTCTTGCTCTGATGTTGACCCTGTTAGGGTGTTTATGAACAGTGAGAGGCTTCGAGTGGTTCTTGTTTTATTTAGCGGAGTTGGAGGAAAGCCTGCTAAGAGTGATCTGCTTTGGAGGAAAGTTTACTATGTACAAAATGACCAGCTGATCTCTCCCAATTCTGAAAAGAAAAACTTCTACATTAATTCAGGGTGAAGTCTATTTGTTCTTTTGAAAGAATGATTCAAAGAACATCAATGAATTTCCTGAGCAATTTGGTTTCTGAAACTTCAGAGACAACCTGGTATGATTAGGGATTTGACCCACATCTGCTATAACATCAGAGCAACAGACTCCGGAACATCCTAAACTTTTTATTTTTTTGCCTTCAACAATAACCCATTGGTCAAAGTATGCCTCCAGCTCCCAAATGCCAATATCTATAGAGAAATGTTTCCCTCATTTCCGACCCAGAAAAACGTGTGTGTGTTTTAAGTTATGCTTTGAGGACATTTAGAAGGATTAAGCATTTATATTTTCTACTTTACCGACTGTGTTTGTTAACCAAATATTGCATCTTTAATGAATACACCTATAATTGTGTCTATTATGCATCGGGTTAATAGATCTTGTTGTTCAAAAACCTGACAGAGAAGTTACTTTAATGGGTAATCTTGGTAAGTGGAAAAAGAATTTTAATTTTGTGTTGCGACCATGGAGCAGTGGAACTAGAGTGACAGTACAAACCTCCAGCCATGATTGTAACAGCACAAAGAAAATATGTTTACGCCGAGGATTGAAGCCTAGTTACCTTTGGAGAATATGAAAAGAAAGTTGTTAGTTTCTAACAAAAAAAGGATTAAAGAAAGTACTCGAAAGAAATTGCACTGTTTTCTGTCACAACACAATTATTCTGACTGTGGTTGGATGAGCAATTAAGCTAAAGACTTATAAAAATACCAGAGCACTCAGGGGCAAATCAACATTTCCCCATAGCATCTTGTCAGTGCTCAACCAGATTTTTGGATGCAAGCCACGATATTGTCTAATTCCTTTAACTTTTTATTACATTTGGTCCTAATGATCTAGTACTGGAAACTTCCAACTAAATGGGCCATCCTGAAGACACCACTATCTACAGATGCCAAATGCTGTTAATTAGATGCTTTCAATTACAGCCACTCTAAAAAGACAAAGCATATAGATAACATTCCTCGAGTTATTCAGAAAAGGAGCTAGCAAATGGTATCAACCTCCAGCCATTACGTCTTATGAGCTCCATCTGAGCTGACCTGATATTTGACCTTTCGGATACCTAATTGGTTGAAGGAAGAAAGAAAATTTACAGAAATAAGTGTCAAGTAACATTCAAATTCAAAATAATCACAACCCTGTCTTCCTTGAAAAAAATACGTTAACACTTAACATTTTCCGACAGAAACTACTGGATAAAGAATGGGTAGTTGCAACACTGCTGCTAGCACTGTAGTCAGACGTACTTTGTTATTCACATACTGATTTGCAAAACGCTCATTTTAAATATAATCTTCGTCATTATGAAGAATTCAAAATTTGATTTTGTGGTCAGTGGTAATACAAAGGATATTCACATCAGATAAAAAAAAATGTTAGTAAGAGAATGAAGTTTAAAATCTATCTATCCACACCCATTTATGAACAGCTTTGAGAGACTGATTGTAAATTGCCACTAGGCAGTCCCAGGTCATGAATTCAGGAATAGTAGAGATTGTATGCACAGTACAGCTCTTTCCACAGTGAACCAATAATATGGTAAACATAATTCATTCAATTATTAACGGCAGAAAATGTTAGCACAATAAAATTCAAAAGCTTTTCACTAAAATATTTTGGGATTTTCCACTTCCTATACCATCTCTCTCAATGGACTTTCAGAAAGGGATATCGAAATTTGGCTAGAACTATGGACAATTTGGAATGCAGATTCACAGCCACTGAGATCCAAAAGCTGCATTCAAATATAGGTTACAGGGATGATAGATGATTTGTGTGCCTACTTGTATGTCTTGACTCCTTCAGCCAAATATCCGGAATTCTAAACATTTGGCATTATTAGCTTTCAAAATACCTAGACGAACATACTGAGCTTCCAACTGGTTGTTCCATTGCTGGCGATCAAATACTTCCAAATATTACTTAACTTCATACCTTCAGAAAAAGAATGCCATTGCTTACAACAATTGCATGATATCATAAATTTCACAGAACTAATACTCTCCACTCTCTGCTATTTCTACTACAGTACAAAGAAACTGCAATAAATCGAATTCAGATAATTTTGAACTCTGCTTATGGTGAAGTTATCTTTCACTCCTCTGGCAGAATAAGAAATCCAGTTAAAACAAGTTTCTGTATGTAATTTGGACTGGTTACTCTGGAACAGTTGAACCTGTGCACACGTCACATGATTGCAACAACCAATTAGAAATGAATTAGACCACATTAGTGTAGAATCAAAAACAAGACGGCAGCAATGGCTGCAAAACGATCTCATCCATATCGTGAACAAGTATGCAATAAAACACATTTTTTAACACCATTAAATTGGATTGTTTTTATTGGCCTATACCAAGTTGCTCTTTAATGGTTCAAGGTTAAACCTGTTATGGTGGAAAGCAAAGTTTGGAGTTTATCACATTCTGGTCTGTGCCACCAGGCATAGCACTGAAAAACTGCTGCTACTTGTTACAGCAAAGTCCAAGAAGGCATTTTGCTTTCAGAATGTCAAGACATTACCCACACAGTATGTGGATGACCAAGTTTGGATGGATGACTGCTGTGGCCACTTCAAGTCTTAGGTTCAATAAGTAGAACTGTATTCATATATATGCTGGAGTCAAGGTATTATTCCATTATTAAATCCAGTTTCACAACTTTCTATTTCCAGGAAAAAAGACTTTCCTTGCACTGTTTTCTGGAGTAGACATTATGCAAGTATTATGATCACAAGGGGAGCAACTTCTACTTAATTTCCACTGATTTTCTGAATACAGTAAATATGTTCTTAAATCCTTCAGGATTTACAATGTTTCCCACATTTATATAACTGTATACTACTACAGAATAAAACAAAAATACTTGTCAAAAATAAACTTGAGATTCCTGGCTCTAAATGGAAGATAAATATTTCAGTGACACACAATCTATCACAAAGCTGTCAGTGAAGGATTCCCCTTTTTTTACAGTAAAATATTCTTTTCCCATGTACAACCACCACAGTAATACTGGATTGCATTGATTACCACACATTAAATGAAGCTACTTAGTAAATTCTGCTGATCTGACTCTGAAATGAAAAGTTAAAAGCGTAACAGCAAACGTCACCATCATATAAAAAAGGTTTTATCCGCTATTGGGAAACTTGATCTTTGTACAAACAGCTTGAATACATCCCAAATTTCAAACAAAATACAGCCATTTCCTCCACCCACAGTTAACTATATTCTTCTGTTATACCTACTACACTGATGGAAGGAAATATTACTAAATTTAGCATGTTGTCTTTGCAGTATGAACAGTGCTGTAGCCCACAAAGTGACTGAATTTATTCTGCAAGGATTTGCACATTAATTCTTGATGGTTATCTTTAGTCTCCTTCAGCCAAGGAAATAAGGTTGAAAGATCATCAAAGGACATCTCTACCCCCTCCCCAGATGTAGGGTACTGACCAGTTTCAACGTCTTGTACATAGAAGTGGAGATCATCTGTAATCTCAGTTACAAAGACAGGCTTATAGTTGGTTGTGCGCTCCTTTTCCTCTGCAACCTGCAGCACTGCTTCTTCTGCTGGCTGTTCCTCATAATTAGACCAGACCTGCAACAAAATAACTGAGTAGTGAGTAGTGACTCAAAACAACATTGGAACTTACTGAAATTAATATTTGGGATTTTGATTCCAGAGTGCTGTGGATACTTTGTCATTGAATATATTCAAGACTGAGAGTGGTATATGATTGAACACCAATATAATCAAAGGATGTGAGGATGGGATCCAAAAGTGGAGTTGAGATGGAAGATCAGAGATGAAGTTAGGGAATGGTGATGCAGACTTGGAGTGGTATGTCCCACTCCTGTTTATTGTTTTCTTATATTTTCAATTGGGGCCTTTCATCAGATGCCCAATACACCTATTTTGTCTCAAGTTCTTTAGGTCATATACTTACCAAAACACAGTTAGGTACCTATTTTCTCTAAAATTGTACTTAAAAGGACTGCATGCTTGTTCAGGAAAAATTGCGAATGATGATGTCGCCAACAGTTCCTGGTTGGTGGGATACAGGAACTTTTATAACTCAGTATCAACATTGAATACAAGCAGCAGCATCTTGCATTTACACTGCACCTGTTTATCTTGCTCAAAACACTTCCCATTTTACTTATTGAGAGAATAGCAATCATTTTGCGCACAAGAATGTTCCAGAAGTTGGTATTAAACAAGTGATCAGTGAACCTGTAACTTGTACATTGGTTGAGGGAGGAATGGCTTGGACACGAGGAGAACTCATTGTGTCTTCAAAAATAACTGACATTTTTATTTTGAGTTGAACCATTTGAACAGTTAAGTTTAATTCTTCATCCACAGGACAACCCTCAGACAATGCACAATTGACTCAGGTTTTATTTAGCGAAGTATTGGTCCACAAAACAATGACAGAGGTGAGAATGCAAACCAAAGAACCAAGTTAATATCCGATTTCCTTTCTCACAGTTTGTTCTTCTAAATGGTAAAGGTCATCGTTTTGGAACAAGAGCTGGGAAAGGTATGAGAGAGGGTGTATGAGAGCGAGAGAGGGTGTCAGAAAGGGTGAGAGAAGGAGAGACTGTGTGTGTGTGTGTGTGTGTGTGTGTGTGTGTGTGTGTGTGTGTGTGTGTGTGTGTGTGTGAGACAGAAAACACAAGCGAAAGCTAGGGGGTATGATTTGGAGATGCCGGTGTTGGACTGAGGTGTACAAAGTTAAAAATCACACAACATCAGGTTATAGTCCAACAGGTTTATTTGGAAGCACTAGCTTTCGGACCGCTGCCCCTTCATCAGGTGGTTGTGGAATATAAGATCGTAAGACAGAATTTATAGCAAACGTTTACAGTGTAATAGAACTAAAATTATATATTGAGAAGGACCTGAATTGTGTGTTAAGTCTCTCATCTTTTAGAACAAAAACATTAGTTTCAGTTCTTTCAAATGTCAATCGCGGAACATTTAAAAGTTACATTCTCAAGTGAACTTTAACAATTGGTGTCACGTCAGTCCAGAAAATGCACTGAAGGTGTGAGCTGTCCTGTTTGAGACTGTGCCACAATGGTCAGACTGATTCTAATCTGAAAAAAATGGATTTACAGAATCTTACATGGATTCATGCAGTTTTTGAGCAAAATAAAATGTAACTCTGCAAGTACAAATTCACCCCACAAACTTGTGTGTATGTGGGTGTCTTTGGTGGTGGTGGGGGGGGGGGGGGGGCAGGGGTTATGAGTGTCTATGAGACAGTGTGTATATGTGTGTCAGTGTAAAGGGGCAGAAGTCTGAGAGAGGGTGCATGTGAGAGTGTATGCATGAGCGTATGAGGGAGAGTCTGTGGAATGTATGGGTCTGTAGGAGTGTGTGTGTGCACGTGCGTGTAGGTGTGCCTGTGTCTGTATGTGTGTGTGTGTCTCTAGTGCAATGGGGTCAACCTGTAGTATGACATGAACCCAAGATCCCAGCTGAGGTTAGAGTGTGAGTGTGTGTGTGTGTGAGAGAGTGTGTGTGAGTGTGAGTGTGTGAGTGAGTGAGTGAGTGAGTGAGTGAGTGAGTGAGTGAGTGTGTGTGAGTGTGTGAGAGTGTGTGTGAGAGAGAGAGAGAGAGAGGATACAGCAATGTGACAGGTGGGACAGTGAGTGTGGGGTGTGGCTGAGGAGAAGATAGTGAGCACGAGGGTCTGGGAAAACGAGTGTGAGAGGGAGGGGGGACAGCGAGTGACAGAAATGTAGAGACAGTAAGCGAGAGATAAGGAAAATAGCAAGACTGAGACAGAAAGTACAACAAGTGCAAGAAAATACTGAGTGAGAGAAAGATCAAAGAGAGAGAGGAAAGTGACATTTGAACCCTTTAGACACCCAAACACCTCTGCTGATGTAATGGATACATTTTTAATTGCTTGTGTAGCTGAACACAGTGGCATTTACACATTGCCACATCCTGCAAATGGGAACATTTGTTTTGACGGTGAATTACCAGCTCCTTTAAATTCCCTGATGACTTTCAGGGAATCTTTAATTGTACAACTTGAGGGAGATGATGGGAATTTTACAATGCCTCTTGTAAACGATACATGTCTGGTATAGCATCATTCTCTATATTGTAACTATGAATAAACTTCAAAAAATGCATAATTATCTATAAGGCATGTTGAAACATTCTGAAGTCATGAAAAGGTACTACTTAAATTCAAAACACTTTTCATTTCTTGAGCTACTCTGGAATCTCAATTAGTATGATTGAGTTGATGAAACCTTCTTACATTAGGATGTGCAAGATGGGAAAGACTGAGAGACAACTAATTTGCTACAAATCTCAACTGATTGAGGTTTGGCAAATGTACAGAGTTTTGCAGAAGTAGCATTTTTGAAGCTGTATAATTCTATAACTGGCATTCTTGGCACTAAAAATACTATTACTATTCATCGCCAATAACCTGCCAAGCAAGACTACAACATACATATTTATCCAGTGAAGTATTACTTCTAAAATTGCTAAGTTCATGCATTTCAGTACGAATGACTGAGCAGATCACAGTTATGGAGCAGCAGGCCTTAACATGACATTCTTGGTAGCAAAATTTTATTAATGATTATTTTATCACCAACAATTCAAAACTCATTTTTATTTAAAAGGGACATTTACATCATCTCTCTGTACTGGGATATTTGACTGATTACTTCACTGGTTTCAACATCCAAGGCTGGATGTGGCAGGAATAACTGGAAGTATAGATTTAAAACAGATTCACTGGGAAGACAATGACCTAGTGGTATTACTGCTAGACTACTAATTTGGAGACCCAGGTAATGTTCTACAGACCTGAGTTTGAATCCTGCCATGGTGGAATTTCAATTCAACAAAAAACTGGAATTACAAGTGTAATGATGATCATGAACCACTGTCGATTGTCACGAAAAAATAACATCTCGATCAGAACAATACTGCCATCCTTGTCTGGCCTACATGTGACTCTAGCCCAACAGCAATGTGGTTGACTCTCAACATGCCTCTGGGCAATTAGGATGGGCAATCAGTGCTGGCCTAGCCAGCGATGCCCACATCCTGTGAATGAATTTAAAAAAATTCACGATTCCCTGAACCTAAATCATTGTTGGAAAGTGTGTGCAGTAATTTAATTTTGGGTGTAACATGGAGACTTGCCTGAATTATCCTGCACAGATTGCTGAATTGGTTGGCTTTAGTTTCAATCTCTGTTGTGGCTACGGATTGGATAAGTTGCACACCAAAAATTGTGCCACTGGCTGGAGTACTCCCTGGCTTTAGCCTGTCTCTGGTTATTTTTCCAAAGGCAATTTGTGAGATGATTTTATTAATGGCTATTTAAGGCCAATTTAAAAGAGTGGCTGAAATTTTCTATTCAGCCTTTATGCTTCATCAGGTGACAGGGGTCAATTTAGTTGCAATGATAGGCATCCACCAATGATCCTGTGGTCAAGGCATCTGACAGGTCAGAAGCCCCCTTTGACTGCCTAAGGTCACCATTTTCATAATGGTGGCCTGACGATAAAGCCATCTTTAATTTAGATGGAAACAGGAATTTTCATTGTGAAATACCCACTTCCTTACTTAGCTGTCACTACAACTTGCTGATGCTTTTAAGCTGGAAGGTCCTCTAGCATTCAGAACCAGCTCCCTCCCCTAAATTAGACCGAAATCCTGCCCTCACTAGTCATTAGTTGGCCACACTGGACTAATCCCAATAAGTAACTGTTTTCAACAAACTGGAGGCCTCTGTGCACCCCCCCCCCCCTCCTCCCCCCTCCAGTGGGGTTCAAAACTGAAGCATATTGTTTGCACTCAATCTGAGTTACTGGCTAAATGGCTTTTATTATTGCCTAAATACACCTGGCCTCAAGTATTCAGTGTCCTCTAGTTCACGAGCCTCTCAGCCTATTAGGAAGAACAAGGATGTGCAGGATTTGCTCAGCTCTTACAGGCAAATATTCACTTCGTTGGAACTAATTTTGATAGGAAAGACTCCACATGCATATTTTGTGAAATTTTCCTAATTAGAAAATATTCCAAAGCAACAGAATTGCTAGACCCAGATATTTCGACTCACTCCAGATTATTTCTCTTTCCCAACACAAGGCACATTTTCCACAAACAAGATCACACTTTCCATAACCTCTGATTGAGCAACCAGCACACTCTCAACTGTAGATCTCAAGCTACAAACTACAAGTCATTAAGTAGAAAAAAAGACATTAGATTTTACGAGATGACAGAATTTACCTAATTTTCAATTCCTATTTTACACTGAAGAACCTCATAAGCCTTTGAATCTCTGGTTTTGTATTTTTTGGATCAATACACGATACAGAAATTATATACAAAATTGAATGTTCATAACATTTCTGCTAACTCCAGCTTGTTAGGTAGTTGAAGCAGCAGAGAATCATTTGCTGGAGGAACTGGTTAATGTGTAGGGTTTGCAGAATTACACAGTTTATATATCAATCTCATCACCCTCAATTTCAATGCTATCCAGTAACCTGTTTGAAACTTCATGACTAATTACTTCATATCGTCACTGTTCCCGTAGCTTGGATGTTTCAGGAATTGTGCCGTCTCACAGGCCTTCCCATATTTTTCTGACAGATTAACCATCCAGTTTGAAAGGAGTACCCAGTAGATAGACCACTCTCATATTGCAGGAATTACAAGTTACCATGCCCATTAATGTATTGGTTACACAAGACCACCAAATTTCAATTCAATGTTGATTTTAAGTCCCTGGACCTGACTACCAAATTTGTGTTACATCTGGCTAGGAACTATTTTTAAAGCAGACAAAATGTGGGCTTTACTCAGAGAATAAAGCTACAAGATTCCATAGTTACAACAAAGAAGAACATACTACACAACATTCGAACAGGAATCCAATCTACAATACATAGATAACTTATTTCTAATATTCAGAATTAACATGTGATAGGCATGGGTAACAGATGTTAATTGACCACCTCACAACACACATTGAAGAGAAAACGTGAACATGGCAGATTTCAGATTTCTCAGCTATTCACTAGACATTAGTGACACGGTGGGTCTCCCACTATCATTAAAATTCAAAAGGATTCATAAATATTCACTTCTGTTGATCCAGCATTGAAATATCATCTAAGAACGGTTCCAATATGGTCTGTTCAATGACTGCTTCCGTTCTGATTGATCCCTCTCCTTTCCTGAGTCTTAATCCCCCTAAACTCTGAAGCAGCACTCTAATCCTCATTCACAGGCACAACTCAAGTTCATCACCACTCATCAAGCTAAAATTACACCTGGGGTTTTTCCCGGAGTGCCAATCTTGACGGTGGCATCCAGCAAATACCGCTTTTGGACTTTTCAAACCCCCTTTCACTCCACTGAAGCATTGATTACTTGTTGGATTTTGTTGAGGACCACATAACTTCCAATACAAAGCCAGGTTCTCAACTCCCCAAACTTCTTCCTGAGTCTATTTTTATTCACTGCCTACTAATTCCTAGAACTTCTTCCACAGTTCTGACAGCAGAGAAGAATGAAATTGCTCAGCATTCCCCATGGAGTCTCTTACACAAAATCTGTGTTGTTCAGCTGCAGCAGTCCTAACATTGAGTCTACATCTCTCTCTGACTGCCTTTTTCTCCTTCTTTCACTAAACCCCAAACAGTCCTGAGTGATCTCCCAGAAACCTTGCAATAAGCCCCTCATGTACTACTGGGTAGAACTGAATGTTATCATCTAGCAATTCTTGGAACCATCTGTTCCTTAAATGCTATTAGTTATAGATTTCTTTGATATTGAGAAATTCAGCGAAGGATAGAAAGAGAATTTCGTCACACATTTGCAAATGTTTAATTTCATTATATCCTGTTGATGGTTACTTGTGAAAGATGGATGTCTTGTTCTTTTGACTCTGGGCAATTCTACCTGTAAACCTATTAAAGGCAGCTCCGCAGCTTCTTTCTTACTTCCTAGACATAGGAGAATGGCTTTAAGGACCATAGAGAAGGAACAGCAAGGATAACAGAACTGGTTTTCGTAGGAATTAAGGCAGCGAAGATGGACATAGGTTAAACCTATCAGTAGCTGCAGAAGTGTAATGGTAAATGGAGGGTCAAAGGCTAGACAGTTGGAATTTTGAAATTGCAGTTTTAAGTATGTTCTAATCAACAATGCCACTTTGAAGTAATGGATCATGTCAACAAATCAGATTTAAAATGCTGGGTATCGGGTCTTTCGTTCTGGTGAGTTGTTGTCTGAGAGTGGCCGTTGTCAACAGAACGAGGACATGCAGCAACCCAAAGGACTAGCCACACCACCATACATCAAGAACATTTCCGAACTGACAGCCAGACTACTGTGACCACTAGGACTCATAACAGCACACTAACCAACAGCCACTCTCAGACAACAACTCACCAGAACGCAAGACCCGATACCCAGCATGAGCAAAACCAATGTAGTGTACAAAATCCCATGCAAGGACTGCACAAAACACTACATAGGACAAACAGGAAGACAGCTAACGATCCACATTCATGAACACCAACTAGCCAGGAAACGACACGACCAGCTATCCTTAGTAGCCACACACGCAGATGACAAGCAACATGAATTTGACTGGGACAACACTACTATTACAGGACAAGCCAAACAGAGAACAGCCAGGGAATTCCTAGAGGCATGGCACTCATCCACACAATCAATAAGCACATCTACCTGGACCCAATATACTGACCACTGCAACGGACAGCTGGAACTGACAATCGGAAGCGGCAGATCCAAACCACTACATTGCCGGAGGAAAGATCACAGAAGCGCTTCACAGGAGGCACCCAAGCACTGAGGATGTCACCTAGACAGGGGATGAAACGTTTGCAACACAAACTCCCAGCTCGGCGAACAGAACCACAACAACGAGCACCCGAGCTACAAATCTTCTCCCAAACTTTGAAAAGCCAAAAATATTAAGGTAGTAACAGTGAATTGATTATCCAAGTTGCCATTATTAATGTGTAAATTCAAACAATCAACAGAAGCAAATTATTGTGGATGCTGGAATCTGTACTGAAAACAAAAAATGCTGGCGATCACAGCAGGTCACACAACATCCATAGAGAAAGAAAGCAACCTAATGTTTCGAGTGAAGATGACTCCGTCAGAATTAAGTGGGACAGCATTTATGCAATTGATGGAGGGTGGGGATTTAGGGTGCTGGGGGAGAAAGGATATTGATACTTCAGGTTAAGAGATTAATGCGAGAACAGCAGAATAATGGTGCGTCTAACTCCAAACAATTATTGTTAGGCTATTCAACTGTGGAGTCAGTAAAGCACAATCTTTCCCTCCTCTTCTGCCCACACTATAAGCATAGAGTCATTAGAGATCAGCAATGAATGCCGGCCCCGGTAGCGACACCAATGTCCCATTAGTGAATAAAAGATATTAAATTGTGAGGAGGAGAAAGAATGACCTCTAATTTTTGCCATCCTCGAATTTGAGTATGTCGGGCCAAGTATGACACTTCTAATGTCTTGCCTGAATTCAACTAACTAGGCACAGATTGGGAATCAAACATGGGGATCACATGATCTGTGTGGCTTTGTGCTATGCTGGAGAGTTACTTTGTCTATTAAACCAGTCAGCAATATTTAAGAATTAGAGCCAAGGAGCAGAAGTCAAGGTTAATGGATTATGTAAGAAAGAATAGAGTTATACAGAATTGATAAGGATTCACAACTGACTCACATCTGGATTATAAAATGAGATAATGGGTCATCAATTAGGAAGAGACCTAAAATAAATGCTTGAGTTCCTTGATGCAAAACACACCAAGAACAGCATTCATTGCATAGTTACAGGCAGACCTGATTTTTGCCGAGCTTTCATCAACTGAAGCAGGTTATTTGCTTTGACACTATCAGGCAGATAGCACAAAATTCATCTCATATCTTTGCTTTCATTGCTTCTACCTAAAAAAAATCAAAAGATATAAAAAATGCATTTTGGTTTATTGAAGCTCACCTTCCTGTAATTCTCAGTTGATTTTTAAATTCCTGCTTCTTAATTATCCTTCCTTACTCCTTTTCCTTGAAGATCATCTTTCTAATGTGAATCTGAATTTACTTTTTAAACTGTTTAAATTCATACCTTAGGGACCTACTAACCTGTTTACTTGAAAGGGTATACATTTTGGCTTTAGCTTTTTAAACCAATGTAACTTCTCCACTTCATTGTTTTCATTGGGGTATCCTTCCTCCTAATTTAGCCCCTAATCCTGAAAATCAACTGTGCTAATCTCTTTTTATTCTTGTATTGGAGATTCTGGACAAGCTAGGGGCTAATATTCAAACTTGCCTGCATCTTAGAGCAACTGACTTTCTAGGATCAATTTAATAGTGGTGCGCCATGACAGCAGACAAGACTTCAGATTTAGGATGATCTGGTTTCATTACCTATTAAAGGAAGTCATTAGGGCTGCTGGAACTTAAATGAATGTTGCATTTGCAAAGCACAGACACATGCTAGCATTGCCTTTGTTTTGTGTTTACATTCCTTTTGAAGACAGAGAGAGTGCAGAGAAAAATAAATCACGACTGAGTACTCTAAAGGTACTTCTGTTACATAGATAGGAGAATTTGTATCGGTTTTCCTTGGAGAAGAGAAGTTAAGAAGGGATTTGTCAGAGATATTCAAAATCAGAGTTCTGGACAGGTAGGGAGAAGCATTTCCCATTAGTACAAGGACTAGTAAATAGAGCAAAGGTTTAAGGTAATTGGCAAAAGAATCAATGTTGGCTCGAGGAAAAGTAATTCCACATAGCGAGTGGTTAAGATCTGGAATACATTGCCAGAGAATGTGGTGGAGGCAAGTTCAATTGAGACATTCAAGAGGAAACAGGAAAGTGTAAATAAGAATGGCCGAGCTAAATGGAGAAGACACTAGATGAATTGCTAATTTGGAGAAGCTGTGGAAGCACAATGAGCTGAATGTCATCCTACTATACTAGCATAAGTTTCTGATTCACTATAGCAAAGAAAGATTACAGTTAATAAAACCATTTCCTTTGAGGTTTTTAAAAGTGTTAAGCTAGAAAACTTAAAGGGAAGCAACAGTGCAATAAACAATTAACTGTTTGTATTAATAGACATCACTCAAAAGATTTGGGAATAGATGTGCATGAGTCTGACCTTTGACATAGGCAAAACATACATGAAAAGGCATAGTTTTCAACAGATCTTTGGACAACTCAGAAGATACAGAAACCAAAAGTATTATCTTTCACTGAATACTTTTGTCTTATCACTGTGTTTTACACCAACAAGGTCTTCTGTATATTACACAGCAAGAGGTTTTTGTTTATTTGAAACGTACTATTATGTATCACTGGAGGATGGAAGACCCCGGCTAATTTTTAAAATTCATTGCTTTGATATAGGTATTTTTAATCGAAGTTACCATTTATTGCCAACCCATAGCTTTCTTGAGAAGGTGGGATATTTGGTTTGTCTGCTACAGTTGTGCAGGGTCTCTCTCTCAATGGTCTTCAGCAGTTCCAGGATTTTGACAATGTAACGATGAAGGAACAAGGATACATGCCCAAAACAGGATGATGTGTGTCCAACGTGTTACAAATGTTGGACTTCATAAGATGTGTTAAACAGTCTGCTTTAATACAAGGAAAAAGAGTAGCTTTGGAAGAGAGATGTGACCTTAAGTACCTAAATAGAAAATGCTGTATAGCAAGGCCACCTGTTCTAAAGAAGAGTCATATGACTCTTCTTTAGAACAGGTGGCCTTGCTATACAGACTGACAGTCTGTGACAGAGATATGGAAAGGATGACCCGCAACAGATATTGCTATGCCAGAAAAATTTCTGGTTTTGAGTGGACCACCAAGCAGTGTGCTGGTGAAGATTAATCCCCTGGTTTGCAAAGGTCTTGCACAGATTAAAAGACCAATGGATCACCAGAGTATATCTTGTTACTTGAAGCCCATTCAAGTTTGTTCAAAGACTGAGTGAAAAGAGTTTTGTTCAAAAGACTGAGTGAAAAGAGTTTTGTTTAAAAAAATACTAAATGATTTACCTTGGTAGCAGAGGAAGAAAAGATCTTCTTAAAAATTGGGAGAAGTTTGAAACTTGGGACATAAGGACACATGTTGAACTTTCACGTTTTCAGTCAAAGGTTTTGTTGAGCAACATTCATGGTGCCTGTCCACTATGGTCCATGATGACTTCTCATGCAATTTTCAGTTGTTCACCTCAGGAATATGTACCTGGGCTCTACAGTGCCGTCCTTATGGAATCGAGTGGCAGGTAAGATGGATATGTTCACACTGCCACAACCTAGTGGCATTCACCCTGCAATATTTAAAGTCCAGCTACACATCAGTTCAAATGCTGCAACATCTTACCACATGTCCTGCTGCCGCATCACTTTGAACAGCTCTCCCATTCACTTCCATCTGTTATGACGGTGTTGGGAGCAATGTGCTGATAACCAAAGCTGATTAAGGAAGAAAAATGGGTTCACCCTCCGGATTGACACTTCCAAAGTACTCTGAATGATTTATCTGTCATTCCTGGACTACTTGCACTGACTGTGGGCTAATATCCAGACTGCAAAGGCATGAATCCATGGAATCTGGTAGCAGCAAGTATAGAACTGACTGTAGGCACACCCTTGGACTGGAATCTGATCAGCCCCTGACTTACATTAGACTCTCCTGATCTCACTCAGTACTCTTCTCTTTGGATTTCCAAACATCCACCCACTGACTGTCCAGTGATTCCAACTGTGATAGGTTGTCTGTTTTTTATTGCAAGGCGAGAGACAATGTAAGCCACAGAGACAGGCAGCCTCTGAGTAACTTCTAAGTGAACGTGCCCTAAGAAATGAAGTTCTAGTAAAAGAACTATTTCGAGTGGATGCACCGAACAAAAGTAAGTCATAGGTGTGCCTGAACTCCAAAGTGGAATTCTGAAAGGTTGA
Organism: Hemiscyllium ocellatum; assembly: GCF_020745735.1. NCBI lineage: Eukaryota > Metazoa > Chordata > Chondrichthyes > Orectolobiformes > Hemiscylliidae > Hemiscyllium > Hemiscyllium ocellatum. Next base: position 19,398,479 of record NC_083423.1, on the reverse strand, counting down.
AGCAATGTGACAGTTGGCCAAAAAGCAGCAATAATGTTATGGTGAGGCTGGTGGCTTGCCGATGCCTACTTGTGTACAAATGGTGGATGATTGTGTCTATAGACCATGCAAGAGTGTAAACAAGCAAATAGTGAGCTGCTGACACGAGGCAACTACTTTAACTTTTGTATCGGGAATTGGCATTACCTAGTTTCTCGGGGAACGAGATGAAAATTAGGAGTGGCGTATAAATGATCTAATTTGGGCAAATAATAAGATGCAAATGAATGGAAATAAGGTAGTCACTGGTGAATTGGGAAATCTGTTTTGATAGATGTCAAGATTCTGATTTTATTTATTCTCACCACATTTTCCCTACAGATCGCTCTGCTAAACGAGCATTTCATTAATGCAAATTTGCTGTAACACGATTGACGAATTAGGGACATGGTTTCTAAAGTGCGAATTTTTAAAATGTGTTGGCTGTAATGTGATTACATCACCAACACTTTAAATGCTGTTTCTAAAGCATGATTTTTCTATAACGCGGGGTTGCATAAGAATGCAACTAATGCCTTACAGAAAAACTACCTGTACATTCTCACTATTGCTGCGCCACTCTAAGAAGCAGAAAGTTCCAAACTACATTTCTGCTAAGAATTTAATGCAATGTATGGAGTGGAGTTTTCAGTTGTGTTATGACATTAGTAGGGTATACCTATTCTCTAACACAATGTCATTGTTGGCCACGAAGTGATGCTTAGTCAAGATTGATTTTATTTTATTACAGTAAAAATCTCAAAAAATGTGAAATCTTGTCTGATCCATTGCTTCTGTTACTGGAAAATTCTCTTTTTAAAAGTTAAGAGTCTCTTTGGAGGCCATAACAAAGTTAGTTGAGAAGAAACTGAGCATTGACATTTAAATCTTAGTTATTTCAACATTCTGGATTGTGCAAAGTGGGGATACGTTTACACGAACACAAAAATGTACGTATTCAGTTATTGCTATTGTGATTTATATGCAGATATTTTTCAAAACAAACCCTTTCACACTGTTAGCTCACTGCATAATTAATTCCATATATCTAAAATTCCATTAAGCCATTCCCTTTCTTCGCTCAATGAATTATTTGTCAAAGTGTGAATCTGTCACATTGCATTTTTAATTTGAGTCAAATTAATGCTATATTCTTCATAACATGGCAAATTATAAGCTATTACATATTCATTAAAAACTGCTGTCCCTTTGAGGATTGAAAATCTTTATCCTTTGTCCACCATCAAAATTAGAGCAGGGGAAAATATAAGAGTTTGTCAGCCAGTTTCATATCTATTTATTTCAGATTAATGGGTCTTTTTGGAAAATTCTAACAGTTCCTAAAGACATTACTGAATACTGAAAATTGTACACAGTGAGCTAAGTGAGAAAATGCAACATTCACAGGACCATGGATTGAGTTGCAATTAAAAGCATACTTTGTTATCAACATGAGGGACTTCACTGGACTTCTTAAGATACTAAATTTAACAGCTCAATATCACAGAGTGGCAGAAGATAGCCTCATTCTTGCCAATCTGCCAGACAGGGAAACTAAATCTCATTGTGCCACTCAAGTACGACACAAAGATGAGCTAAATATCATAACTTGGAGGTACAATTCTTATTCCACACTGAATTGGAGGTTGGTTTGGTAGGGGAGAATGGCATTGATGGGTATTGCTTTAGAAATGGGAAGGATTTTCCCAAATTGTCTGAAATTAACTGAGCTTGGCCCTGCTTATTGAAATTATAAGAACAGCTGTCATTCTGAACCTTTCGAAAAATGTAGAACCTTTCGTTGTAAAAACTAATTATTCTTGAATTGTAAAAGAAAGAGGAAGCAGAACATGTCAGAGAGAACATATGCAGCATGAAAATAGAGCAAAAACACAAAAATCCCAAGGAAGAATGACAGTGAAGATCATTGTGGTGAAGTACTAGCACATGCACCTTCAGCATATATACTATATCAAGGTTTTGTTTGAACCTTGCCTTTTTTAATCTATTGAAAGGTCATCAATTCAAAGTGAAGTTGTACATTGTAACAGCAGCAGTGACAATAATGTGATAACAAAACACAAAAAACTAATATTTCGTCACGAATGTTAAATACGAGATGCATTATACTTTTTAGTATCCAAATTATACTATTCTAACAGGGCAAGGGTGTCATTTATTGAAAAGTAGTCGTCAGTAGTGTGCTATGAGTCTGCTTTACTTTATTTGAGGGTTATATTAAAGCAATTTTCCTGGGGAGTAACACAACAGATTTCCTGTGATGATACTGGTCCATTTGAACATTGTGTGCTAAGCTCTACATTGTAAGTATAAAGATTCTTTGCCTACACTTAAAAAGCCTCAATCTAGTTTCTTGAAGTAAATTAAGCGAAGTAGCAAAGAATTACCAAAAAACATTTGAGTCTTGTCATTTGCATTAAAAACCTAGAATATAGCACAACAACAAAATGTAATGTACTTGAATATTTATAAATATTAATCAAATCTTCCAGATTCTTCATTGTTTTCTGCTTCTGTATGTAGTGCTCCTTTCGATCATGATTGTAATTTTTCCACTCTGATATTGATAAATGCACATAACAGCATTAACTAAAATCATTCCTTGGTCTTATGACTTTCCCCATTTCTTGGCCTGAGTTCTGTGAGGAGTGCACCTGGGTCTGTGACTGAAAGCTGTGAATTAAAGTGCCACATAAACTAACTTGACACATCTCTGTGCAATAAAGAACTGCTGCATTGTCAGAGGTGCTGTCTTTTGAATCAGAGATTAAACTTAATCTTGCTGAGGTTGATGTTGTAGATTCCATAGAATCATTTAGAAGTTAAAGTAAGCTTCAAGTGATCAGCCCAAACTTTTCCCTCAAGCAACCCCATCAAAAACAAATTAATCTGTGTATTCTTATTGATCATGGGGCCTTACCAGGTACAAAATGATAGCTACATTTAACTATGCTGCAAGAATGGCTGCAATTCAGAGTAGATCATTGTAAACGGTGGACAGCAGCGTCATGATAATGTTACTGGATTAGTGATTCAGAGGCTTGAATTAATGCTCCCAGGGTCAAATGTGCCCATGACAACTGGGGAAAAGTATATTTAATAATTAAATCTGGAATAAAAAGCTAGCCTCAGAAATGAGATTGATTCTTAACGGACCTCTGAAATGAGTTAGCAAGCCATTCAGTTGTATCACATTACTACACAAAAGTTAAAGAAGATTGACCTGGGTACAAGGCACATTGAGGTCTCCTAAAGAAGATCAAGAGAACAATCTGACATAGTATTACTGCCTGAATCACATTTTAAAGCCAATACCCCAGGTAATCAACACAGATCCACTGAGTATTTATAATTCAAAGGAATTTTTTGAGGATGTAACTCTGAAGATGGACAAGGGAGATCTAGTGGATGTAGTGTACCCGGACTTTCAGACAGCCTTTGATAAAGTCCCACACAGGAGGTTAGTGAGCACAATTAGGGCGCATGGTATTGGGGGCAAAGTACTGACTTGGATTGAAAATTGGTTGGCTGACAGGAAACAAAGAGAAGTGAGAAATGGCTCCCTTTCGGAATGACAGGCAGTGACCAGTGGGGTACCGCAGGGATCAGTGCTGGGACCGCAGCTTTTTACAATATATATTAATGATATAGAAGATGGTATTCGTAATAACATTAGCAAATTTGCTGATGATACAAAGCTGGGTGGCAGGGTGAAATGTGAGGAGGATGTTAGGAGATTACAGGGTGACCTGGACAGGTTAGGTGAGTGGACAGACGCATGGCAGATACAGTTTAATATGGTTATCCACTTTGGCGGCAAGAACAGGAAGGCAGATTACTACCTAAATGCAGTCAAGTTAGGTAAAGGGGCAGTACAAAAAGATCTGGGTGTTCTTGTACACCAGTCAATGAAGGCAAGCATGCAGGTACAGCAGGTAATGAAGCAAGCTAATAGCATGCTGGCCTTCATAACAAGAGGAATTGAGTATAGAAGCAAAGAGGTTCTTCTGCAGCTGTACAGGGCCCTGTTGAGACTGCACCTGGAATATTGTGTGCAGTTCTGGTCTCCAAATTTGAGGAAAGACATTCTGGTTATTGAGAGAGTGCAGCATAGGTTCACGAAGTCAATTCCTGGAATGGCAGGACTATCTTATGTTGAAAGATTGGAGCGACTGGGCTTGTATACCCTTGAGTTTAGAAGACTGAGAGGGGATCTGATTGAGACGTATAAGATCATTAAAGAATTGGACACTCTGGAGGCAGGAAACATATTTCCACTGATGGTTGAGTTCTGAACCAGAGGACACAGCTTAAAAATAAGGGGTAGGCCATTTAGGACAGATATGAGGAGAAACTTCTTCACCTAGAGAGTGGTGGCTGTGTGGCATGCTCTGCCCCAGAGGGCAGTGGAGGCCCAGTTTCTGGATTCGTTTAAGAAAGAGTTGGATAGAGCTCTCAAGGATAGTGGAATCAAGGGTTATGGAGATAAGGCAGGAACAGGATACTGATTGGAGGATGATCAGCCATGATCATATTGAATGGTGGTGTAGGCTCGAAGGGCAAAATGGCCTACTCCTGCACCTATTGTCTACTGAAGTGGTGCTGGGAATCTTCCACATTGACTTAAGTTTTCATGGAATCTGGAGTCAAACGAATAAAGAAGTTTCCTGATTACCATTTATGCCCTCCTTCAGCTGATGAACCAATACTCTTCGTATAAAAGACAACTTACAAGAATCACAAAGTAGAAAAGGCAGGGAATGTAGTCTGGGGGTGCCAGAGTCAGAAAGTTAATGCACATCGTCAAGTGTGGCTTGCAGTACCACTGATGATGGAGTACTGAAGGATAACTCAACTAAAACTCAACCAGGCAGGTGGTGATAGAACCTGCAAAAGGGGCAAACTTACATAACATTTTCCTCACTGGTTTATCTGCAGGCGGTACAGCTATCCTTGACAGCATTGATATGAGGGACCACTACACAGTCATTTAAAAGACTAACTCCTGTCTGAGAATATGCTCCATGGTACTTACTAGATGAGATAGATTCCAAATAAATCCAGAACATTAAACCGGGGCATCAATTCAGAACTGCAGTTCTGCAGGAGCAGCAGAACTGATGCTTCAACTTATAACTTCATGGTTTTGACATATCCCTCACTTTACCAGTACCTATCAGGGAAGTGACCAACCTTGGTTCAATAAACAGTAGGAAAGCATGCCAAGACCAGCACCAGTTAAACTTGAAAATGTGCAGACAACCAAGTAAAACTACAACACAGGACCATGTGAACACTAAACAGAAGCAGCATGCGTGTGGGAGAATTAAGCAAGTTTACACTCCATGATTAATTCATAGCTCGACAGTGCTGCCATATCCAGTCTTGCACAGTCACAGACAATTAAACAACTAGCCAGAGGAGAAAACTTCACTAAACATCTCATTTCTCAAAGATGACAGAGGTCCAGTTCAGGCAGAACTGTTGAGCTAGTGATCCACATTGGACTCTTAAGGTGCCCTGGATTCGAGGTGCCTAAACTCTTTGCTATACATGATATCAAGAAATGGTTACAATAAACACAGCAAAGGCTATGGGGGCCTGTCAGTACCCAGCTCTAGAACTGAAAATGTGTGCTCCTAAACTATCCATGTCCTTAGACAAGCTGTAGAAGGTACAACATTGGGGTTTACTGATCTAGATGCAAAATTTTCCAGTTATGTAATGCCCACAAAAGGGAGGACAATCAATCCAGCCACTTAACATCCTTTCATACACTCTCAATTATTAGAAAAGTGATGGCAAGTATTCTTGACAGTACTATCAAGTGGCACTTACTCAGCAATAATCAGTTTATGAATGCTCAGTTTGGGTTTTGCCAAAACCACTCGGTTCCTGATGTCACTCGAGCTTTGGACCAGACATAGACACAAGCTCAATTCCAGAGGTGAGGTATGGGTACCTGCCCTTGCTGTCAAGGCAACAGCATAGACTGTGAGTGGCATTAAGATCAATCCCAAGCAAAACTGAACTCAATGAACTCCAAAGGTGTACATCTTTAGAGCCATAGAGATGTATAGCATGGAAACAGACCCTTAGGTCCAACCTGTCCATACCAACCAGATATCCCAACCCAGTCTAGTCCCACTTGCCAGCAGCTGGCCCATATCCCTCCAAACCCTTCATATTCATATACCCATCCAAATGCATATTAAATGTTGCAATTGTACCAGCCTCCAACACTTCCTCTGGCAGCTCATTCCGTACACGAACCACCCTCTGTGTGAAAAAGTTGCCCCTTAGGTCTCTTTTATATCTTCCCCCTCTCACCCTAAACCTAGGCCCTCTAGTTCTGGACTCCCTGGCCCCAGGGAAAAGACTTTGCCTATTTACACTGTCTATAGTTTCCTTATATAACAAAAGAAATAAATGCATTACAAGTATTTCAGAGAAAGTTGAATCAACCAAGTCCTGGTATGAGGAGCATACCTTGAGGATACTGGGTCTCTTTCATCGAAGTTTACAAGAATGAGACATAGACTTACTGAAACAAACAATATCCTGACAAGATTTGAAGAGTAGATGATGAAAATTGTTTTTTGACCATTTAAGGAGGCTAGAACAAGCAGAATAGTTTATTAGAAGGTACCTCCTATTTGAGTTGGATAGGAGGTGATTTTTTTTCTCAGAGGGTTGAGAGTCTGGGGAACTTTGAGAAGTCTTAGGTCGCCATATAATAACATCACGGTGGGATGGGCAATAAACAAAGAAATAACTGATGCATGAAAATATGGTACATCAATTATCATGGAGTATTTTGATCGACATATTTGTTGGTCAAACCAAATTGCTCCAAAGAGTTCATAGAATGTATCCATGACAGTTTCCTTGAACAGTGCATAATGGAATTTAGATCTGGTCCATGTAACGAGACAGGAATAATTAATTATCTCATAGTTAGGGCTCCTCTCGGAAGGAGAAATCACAGCATGGTTGAATTTAAAATACACTGGCAGATAGTGAGAAGGTAAAATTCAATACTAGTGTCTTGTGCTTAAACAAAGGAGATTACGGAATGAGGGAAGAGTCGGCAAGGATAGACTGGGAGCAAAAACAATATAGTGGGACAATTGACGAACAGTGGAGGACTTTCAAAGCGATTTTTCACAATGCTCAGCAAAACTACAAGAAAAGTAGGAAAAGGGATTATCAGCCATGGATAACTAAGGAAATAAAGGAGCTATTAAATTGAAAGCTAATGCATGTGAAGTGTCAAAGATTAGTAGGAAGCTAGGGGATTGGTAAATCTTTAAAGGTCAACTGAAAGCCACAAAAAAAAGCTACAAAAAAGTAGGCTGAATAATGACAGTAAATTAGCTGTGAATATAAAAGCAGATAGCAAACATTTCTACAAATATATAAAATGAAATGGAGTGACTAGGATAAAGATTGGTCCTTTAGAGGATGAGAAGGGGGATTTAATAATGAGAAATGACCAAGGCATTGAACAGGTATTTTGTGCCAGTCCTCACAGTGGAAGACACAAATAACATACCAAAAATTGATGACAAGGAGGCTATGGAAGATGAGGACCTACAATGATCATTATTACTTAAGAGATAGCATTGGGCAAGCTAATGGGGCTATAGGTAGATAAGTCTCCTAGCCCTGATGGAATGCACTGCAGGGTACTAAAAGAGTTCTTTTTTAAATTCTTATTTTATAGAATCCCTACAGTGTGGAAACAGGTCATTTGGCCCAACAAGTCCACAACAACCTCTGAATGGCAGGGCAAATAGCAAATGTGCTTATGGTAATTTCCCAATCTTTGCTGGAGTCTGGGGTGGTTCGACAGATCGGAAAACAGCAAATGTGGTGCTACTATTTAAAAAAGGAGGTCACTATAGGCCCATTAGCTTAACTTCTGTAGTGGGGAAAATGCTTGAACCTATAACGAAGGAAGAAAAACCGGATAGAAATTGTCTTGTTGGACAGATGCAGTATGGGTTCACGGAAGGCAGGTCATAGAGTCATATGGCACAGAAACAGATCCTTCAGTCCATCCAGTTCATGCAGAACATAATCCCAAAGTAAACTAACCCCATCTGCCTGTGCCTGCCCTATATCCCTCCAAACCTTTTCTATTCATGTACTTATTCAAATGTCTTGTAATTGCGCCCACATCCATCACTTCCTCGAAGTTCATTACACACGCGAACCACCCACTGTGTAATAATTTATCCCTCATGTCGTTTTTAAATCTCTCTCCTGTCACCTTTATCAATGTGTCCCCTCGTCTTGAAATCCTCCATGCTAGGGAAAAGACACCTACCATTAACTCAATCTATACTCATGATTTTATAAACTTCTACAATGTCAACCTCCAATGCTCCAGTGAAAAAGTCCCAAAATATCAAGCCTTTCTTTATAACTTAAACCTTCCATAACCGGCAGCATTCTAGTAAATCTCTTCTGAACCTCTCCAGCTTAATAATAACCTTCTGATAACTGGGTGACCAGAACTGCACAGAGTTTTCCAGAACAGGCTTCACCAATGTCCTATACAACCTCAATAGGACTTCCCAACTCCTATACTCAAAAGACTGAGCAATAATGGAAAACATATTAAACGCTTTTTTAACCACCCTGTCTATATGTTGCACAAACCTCAAAGAGTGATGTAGTTGAACCCCTTTGCCCCTCTTTTCTACAACATTATCCAAGGCCCTACCATTAATTGCACAAGTCCTGCCCTTGTTTATCTTACCAAAAAATGCAATACCTTGCATCTATGCAGATTAAACTCAATCTGATGTTTTTCAGCCCATTGACCCATTTCATCAAAATCCCTTTGTAATCTTGGAAAACCTGCTTCACTGACTCCTACGTCACCAATTTTGGTGCTGTCTGCAAACTTACTAACCATGACTTCTAGATTCTTATCCAAATCATTTATATAAATCAAAAACAAAAAGAGGACCCAGTACTGATCCCTGTGGAACACCACTGGTGACAGGCCTTCAGTCTGAAAAACAAACCCCCCACTACCCCTCAGTCTCCTGCAGTTAAGCCAATTATGTACCCAACTGGCAAGTTCACCCAGAACCCCATGTGAACTAACTTTATTAATTAGTCTACCATGCAGAACCTTGTTGAAGGATTTACTGAAGTCTAAGTAAATAATGGATACTGCTCTGCTCTCATCAACATTTTTGGTAACTTCCTCAAAAAACTCAATCAAGTTTGTAAGGCACCATTTTCCTTGCATAAAACCACGCTGACTATCCCCAATCAACGTTTGCTTCTAAATGTCCATAAATCCTATCTTTTAAAATCACTTCCAACAATTCACCTACAACCGAAGTCAGCCTCTCAGTTCTATAGTTCCCTCCTTTTAAAACATACGTTTTTTTTAAAGCTTCTATATTTAAAATAAAAAAATATTCAGTTGTTCACTGTTGGCCCCGAAAAGCTAATAAAAAGTGTAAGTTTTAAAAAAAAAAATCCCTATTATTTTTGTTTCTTTTGGGGATTTTGAATGTTAAAGAAACAAAATGCATATAACAACTGTAATAAAACTATAATAAATCTTTGAGTAAGTTGGCAATCCCAGGAGCAGCTGCAAGATCCACATGTTACATCCTCTTCCTCCAGAGTAAAGACAGATCCAAAGTACTCTTTAAACACTCTCCCACTGGCAGGCAAGATTAGGGAGAATCCCATGATATTTTGCAAGTTTATGAATTGGAAGTGAAAAACCAGGGAAAGGCCCATTAGGGATGAAGGGGAAAACCTGTGTCTGGAGCTGGAGGACACTGGCTAATTTCAAATATCATCAGTTTGTAATAGAATTGATGATATCTGATATTCTAGCTTTACCTTTTCATATTATCTCATAATGACATTACCCATATCCAATCTACAACATTGTAACAAATCCCTATTTTAAATCAAAAATGAGTACATAATTTTCATCTACATGATAATTTTAAAATTATACTATGCTTACAATCCCCATCCCATCATGCTTTTTGATCTTTATAAGCGTCCTATACTTCAACACATTGCATTAATTCTGATATTTTTTAGGTGAGCCTCATCACTTAATTCCTCCTTTTTTGATCGATGTTAATGCCTTAGATATGAATGCACATGGCACAATTTCAACATTTGCAAACAACAGAGGAAATGTGGGGATGCACAAATCATTGAAGATGATGTCAGGCAGGATAAGATAGTAGTAAAAATGACATAGGGATGCTGCACTTTCTGGAGAGGCACAAAGAATAAAAGTAATTAGGATGATTGTTAATCAAGTACTGGTTTGGCCTCAACGGGAGCTGTGTCTCCAATCTGAATACTGCTTTTAAGAAAGATGTGAAGCTTCAGAGAAAGTTCAAGAAATATTGACAAGAGTGATTCCAGGGGTGAAGGACTTGAGTTACACTGATAGACTGGAGAAGTTAGAGTTGTTTTCATTAGAAAGAGATTTGACTGGTGTTCTACATCATGATGAATCTAGACAGAGAGAGAAAGTGCTTTAGTTGGTCAAAGGGTCAAGAAACAAAGGGCACAGATTTATAAAGAGTGGCAAAAGAAGCAAAAAGCCTTTTTATGCAGTGAAGGGTTATAATTTGCAATGTACTGCTTGAGTGTGTAATGGAGTCAGATCCATAAGAGGGCTTCAAAAGGAAACCGGACACAAGAAAGATTTTCAGGGTTATAGACAAAGGACTGGGAATTGAGGGCATCTAAACTATATCCATTTCAAACAAGCCCAATTCTAACTGTATTGTCATAGAGATGGACAGCATGGAAACAGACCCTTCGGTCCAACCAGTCCATGCCAACCAGATATCCCAACCCAATCTAGTCCCACCTGACAGCACCCGGCCCATTATCCCTCCAAACCCTTCCTATTCATATACCCATTCAAATGCCACTTAAATGTTGCAATTGTATCAGCCTCTACCACTTCCTCTGGCAGCTCATTCCATACACATACCACCCTGTGTGTGAAAAAGTTGCCCCTCAGGTCTCTTTTATATCTTTTCCCTCTCACCCTAAACCTATGCCCTCTAGTTCTGGACTCCCCCACCCCAGGGAAAAGACTTTGTCTATTTATCCTATCCATGCCCCTCATAATTTTGTAAACCTCTATGAGGTCACCCCAAAGCCTCTGACGCTCCAGGGAAAACAGCCCCAGACTGTTCAGCCCCTCCCTATAGCTCAAATCCTCCAACCTGGCAACATCCTTGTAAATCTTTTCTAAACCCTTTCAAGTTTCACGACATCTTTCTGATAGGAAGGAGACCAGAATTGCATGCAACATTCCAACAGTGGCCTAATCAACATCCTGTACAGCTGCAACATGACCTCCCAACTCCTGGACTCAATACTCTGACCAATAAAGGAAAGCATACCAAACGCCTTCTTCATTATCCTATCTACCTGCAACTCCATTTTCAAGGAGCTATGAACTTGCAGTCCAAGGTCTCTTTGTTCAGCAACACTCCCTAGTGTCAGCAATGCATGGGCAAGTATCAGGAGCAGGTCCCAGGCTGATTTTTTTACGCCTTTATCGAGGGTTATTGTTTTGAAGTTGAAGGCGTGTACTGTATTCTTTAAGACAGAGTGAATGCTGTTTTGAACGGAGAACTTTCAAGCACCTGTGTATATGACTAGACGGCAGACTCAGGGTGAACTGGAAAATTGAAAATATGTAACATTTGGCTGTGAAGTGGATACCTGAGTTTTGGTTGCTGTTTTTACAACAACTCGAATTTAACCAGCTTAAATTTTACCCCGGGATACCAAAACCCAATTGAGTTTGAATTTATTGTTTTACCAACATCAAACCAATGCGATGATCCAATTTTGAGGATATAAAAATACAGACATTTTGAAAATTGACAGAGAGCAACAGCCATCAAGACAGATCCAGACAGAATTCAAGACAGAAATTATGAAATACTCTTTATCAAAGGTACCTTTTCATATGAAACATATGCACAATGAAAAGAAAGAAACCAACCCAGGATTTCAGCAGCCGAAAGAGTGGAGTCACAGAATACGATAGTGACTGTGTACTTTTGAAATCAAGTTGATGCAATTGTAATAAATGCTTTATCGGAACAGCATATTGTTATAGAGTTGGAGGCAGGTAATAAGCAGTTAAGAGAAAGGGGGGCTTACAGTTGTGAATAGTTGTTGTTTAATGTTCACTTTCAGAGTTAGCAAATAAATTGATGCTTTTTTAAACTAGTAGAATTTGGGAGTTCTCCGCCACTCATGTTTTAACAGATTATGAGGCAATGTGAACTTTTCTGGATGTCTAGTTTAATTAACAGAGGGGTTCACCTCTGTGTCGCAACAGTATCAAAGCACTGCCCTAGCTGAGACCAGCTAGCTCGGTACAGTCTTAAGAGCATACTTAATTCCTTTTTCATCTACAATACCAGTTATCAGACAAGCTTGCTGAATCATCCAGCAAAGTTTAAACACTGCTTCTGTAATCCTTGTTTATACAATTGAAGTTATACTATACCTAGTTTGCTACTATAAATGCCCAACGCAAGCATCTTAGTCATAATGTTTGTATATTTGTTCTGTAGTTACTTAAATTAAGAAAAATTCAAATACAATTCATATTCTGTTCACGTAGCTATTCTCTCTTTCCCACCAAGTGGCAGGTTTTACTTATCTATAATCATTATCTTGAATTCTCAGCGTTGAGAACTGGTTAAATTAATCTTCCCTGATATTCATAGTTCACCTTTTGGTTTGTGCCGTCATCTCGACAGATTCATAGTTCATATTTTGCACACAAATTCAATTTAACCCCTGAACATTTTCAGCTATTTATAAACTTGTCTGGATTCGACTTATGCCAACCAGCTTGCTGCTAATTTACTTGCACAGTTCTATTAATGAACTCTTTTCCTTTCTCAGGGACTAGCAACAGCTCAGCTTTGAAGAATCACTTTACGCTTCCTGCGTTGCATTATAAAATAATCTATTTGGAACATTCACTTTCTGGTTCATTATTTCCTATCCGGACTCTTGCCGCTGGATTCTCTCCTACGCTCTGCATCAGCACAGCGACCATCTCAAGATCCACAATTTCAATGTCTGATGACTAACCAAATCCTATTAACTACCATGATAGAAGTTAACTGTTCAATCACACCCAAATCAGCTGTTGCAACAATGGCTGGTCTCTTCCTTGCAACTATATTCTCTGTTCCATTATATTCTAATTTTTCCTCAACTAATTCTTTCTTCCTTTGCGGTACCCACAATGTTACCTTAAACCTATATTACTACTAATGGCTGTAGCACCCCACTGTTGTTGTCATGTTTTTAAAGCAGCCATTAAGAATATGCTCAGATTAAAAAAGGTTTCCTTAATGCAATCTAATCTTTGTCCACTGAGAGCGCCTTTTTCTTCATTGTTCTTTTTTCTATCCTGCATTCACATATTCTAGTTGCTTGGTCTCCATATTCAGTGGAACAACATTGTCACATTGTACTGTGTGAACATTTCATACTCTGATTTCATAAGCATTTGGACACTCCAAATCCACTCTCCTCTCATTCAGCTTCTTAATTACCAAACAATGTTTGTGACAATAACTTTGTCTGATCTCCTCTGACCTGATGAGTGTACTTGTCACAGTATACACTGATCATCATTCTCATTTCAGCTTCCATTTCCTGGAACAGCTGAGGCCCACGCCTAAATGCATTTACAAACTTTGCTGAACCATAAAAGCCTCTTCAAACTTCGCATACTTTTCATTTAACGGGAAGGGAAGTTGAGAAGGGAGTATCCTTTAATTCGTTTTTTTATTGGCTGCCCCTTTGTTGAAAAGAAATTGTAGCTGGACTGAAAATGCTTTAGTAACACTCCATTCATATATAAGACAACAATTAAATCTGTTGGGAAAGAAGGAATAGGAGCAGGAAAGGAAGCCATTCTTTGATGCCTACCAGAGTCAAATATATTTCCACATTGCAGTTCTGCAGTAGAATATCAAATCTTACTCAGTTAGAGATACAAATCATATTGATATTGTGCTCTTGTATCGATCTTGGGATACTCAATGGAGAATCATTCACAAAGTAATTTGGAGTGGGTACTTGACAAGCAAGGTAAGAGAATCGTAACACAAGAACGTGCACTTCCAACATGGGTTGGTGTCAATGTTTGAGGTGGGGAGAGCAGTGAGGTTGTCTGGCATTCTGCTGCAAAGCCAGTGTAAAATTCTATTTTACTGTATTTACTGGCGACTTATGGGAGTCATGCCATTGATAGTTTGTGTTCATATTTTTCTCCAACTGGAGCTACAAATGCATTTCCTTTACTACGAGACAGGAACTGAAAGAAGGAAACAGATAGACTTGCTTCATACAGCACTTTACATGAACTCATGAAGTGCCATATGCTTTACAACCAATGAATCACTTTTACTTTTTATGTCTGTTTATTGTTGTCATGCAGGAAACATAGCAGTAAATCTGTCTCTTGCATGGTCCCAAAGCAGAAATGTGATAATAATCAAATCAAAATTTAGTGATATTGAGGAACAAATGTATTCATGTAATTGGGAAGAAAGCCCCTGCTCTTCTTAAAAATAGAGAGAAAACAGGGTTTTAACTTGTCTCACCTCCAACAATCTGACACTGTTTTGCAATGGGAGTGTCAGTTTATTTTATGGTTCAAGTTAATGGAGTAGGGCTTGAACCCACAACTTTTTGACTCAGGGACAAGAGTGTGAAGCACACAGAAAGAGGTGAGTGATTAATTTTAAAACGAATAACTTTAAACCCAATACATTTTTAGAGATCCGGGTTTTCCTTCCTACATCCACACCAGGTATTCCAGATTTTCTTCATGAAAAGTGAAGTGGCTATGCTAGTTCTGTTGAGTGAAAACATGTACCTCATCATTTACTTTTACTATGCATTCAATGTACTGTGACTAATTTGCTTGACACTTATTCAGGACAATGTATTTACCAGCAGATGTGAAACTCACTGTGGTGGTAAAACCTATTTTTATGGAGAAGAGTTATTTTATATTTACAGTAATAGAATTTATCTTTGTTTAAAGAGAGTAGAATATGACATTTACACTGGACAGAACTAAGCAGGAAAAGAATAATAATGAGCTACTAATTTGACCTGTTGAGATGGACAATTAACCTCTCATTAATGCACTGTTTAAATATAGAACATATAAAAATATAGTGTAGTACAGGTCCTTTGGCCATGGATGTTGTGCTGATCCAAGCCCACCTAACCTACACTAGCCCACTATCCTCCATATGTCTATCCAATGCCCGTTTAAATGCCCATAAAGAGGGAGAGTCCACCACTGCTACTGACAGGGCATTCCATGAACTCACGACTCGCTGAGTAAAGAATCTACCCCTAACATCTGTCCTATACCTACCACCCCTTAATTTAAAGCTATGTCCCCCTCGTAATAGCTGACTCCATACGTGGAAAAAGGTTCTCATGGTCAATCCTATCTAAACCCCGAATCATCTTGTACACCTCTATCAAGTCACCTCTAAACCTTCTTTTCTCCAATGAAAACAGCCCCAAGTGCCTCAGTCTTTCCCTATGCCCTGTGTATAAAGAATGGACTGAACAGAAGCCAGTGTGCAGCAGCACAGGACAGCACCATACATAACCTACCCCAGAGCAACGTATTTAGCATTTTTCCCTTTTCATTGTGTCCTTAACATTCTCTTCTTCTCATTAAAGTGCTCAACAAGACCAGTCTTGGAACTATTGTTGTTAACTCCTTGTATAAACAATGTCATCAAGGAATCAGAGCACAATATTAAAATTTACCGACAACAGCAAACTGAAGGGTTTTATCATTAACAATGAAAATGATTACCACAAAACATAAGAGGATATTAAGAAACTCGAAGAATGGATAAACAAATGACAAATAAAATTTTATAAGGAAGTGTAGGAGGAATAACAAAGGCACCTATTCCATTGAAAATAATAGTCTTATAGTGGAAGCACGTAAAAGGACTTGGAAGTACAGATGCAAAAATACTAAAAATAGCAACACAAATTAACAAGGCCATTAATAAACAAAGTATTTGGATTCATTTCTCGAAAGGTAGGATTGAAAAGCAAAGTTATATATTCTACATACAGCTTTGGTTTGACCACATTGTTCCCTGAATTATGAAAAAGGTAAAGAATTTCTTGAGCTGTTGCAGAAAAGCATGCTAGAAGAATCATACGACTGCAGCACAGAGGAAGGTATTCTGGCAGTACATAGTTTTGACAGAGAAATGCCACGGAAACAAATTGATTGTAACTAAAGAACAAACTGTACTTCTTTGCTCCAGAAGAGAATAGGAGATAACCTAATTGTGATTTTTAATTAATGTAGGCTTTTGACAGGGCAAACTTCAAGATGCTTCTACTTGGGAGGAAATCCAATACTAGGCACTATATATAAAAGCTAATGTCTAAAAATAATCCATTAGATTGAGAGAAACTTCTTTACTCAGAATGGTGAGAATGTAAAATTTGTTATTATAAAGAAACTGTTGTGAGAGCAGGGGAAACTAAATGAGTACACGAGGGAGAAAAGAACAGATTGATGTTATATCCCAGCCAATTGTATTGCTTGACAAGTCAGGTCCCAAAACAAAATCCATCTTAATAGTTCACTTTTTTTTGTTTTGTTAGTTCAGATGATAGTCATTGAAACATATTCACATAAGACTGGAGGTTTTATTTATCAGCAAAACAGAATTTTACTGCACTGAGGAAGCACTGACAAAAACGAGCTGTCTTAACATAGAAGAGAGTTCAGCAAGATTTAAAACATATAGCAAAAGATGGTTTCAGACTTTTTACCAAATACTATTACTCATCAACAGTTAAGCAACAAAGTATGTTTCATTGCTGTGGACTGTGGAGACAATTCAAAAAGTCCTTTCCAAGTCTGCAAACAAGAACTTTTCACAAATCAGAGACCATTAACTTTCTCAGTTTTAGTAATGGAAAGACTTCGAACCAAACTTTCCAGTTTGTAAATTTCATAAACTAAGCATGACAGGTTCCCTAAACTCTGAACCTGACAGAACTAAACCTGCTTCTAAACTTAGGTGACTTCAGAGTAAAATTAAAAAGACAACCTGCTCAATGCCAGATTCTTCTGAACTGAAAATAAATTTAACAGTCATAAAACATTTTCCCTACCTGTCCTAAATCCAACAGATTAACTAACTTTCTATTACCACCATCAGGGTCTGCAGACACCTGCTGTATGACAAATGCTGGAGTTAGTCACTGTTTGGAAAGGGCTTCCATTTTAAAAAGCCTGCATAGAAGTAACCAGCACACATCTGCCTCTATTCTAAAATCCAAATTCTCAAAATGATGGTTTAATATATATAAATTATATACCTTTCATTGTATTAACATTAATAAGATTAGCTGAAGTAAAGTGGGAGGATGTTGGTGGGGATCAAAGAATGGCTTGTTACTGTGCGATAAAATTAATATTAATATCTTAAGTCACTGTTCTGAGTCATCTGTTCCAGTCTGCATGATGAACAGTGACAAAATAACTTCAGTCAGATTTGAACTTGCAACCTTTTGATTCAGAGTAGAGTGCTAATAACTAACAAAATCCAAAATTATATCCTACTGCCACTGTTTAGTTAATTAATACTAGATTGATTAGATTCCCTACAGTATGGAAACAGGCCCTTTCGGCCCAATAAGTCCACACCGACCCTCCAAAGAGTAACCCACCTCAACCCTATATTCACCCCTGCCGAATGCACCTAACACCATTGATAGTTTAGCATGGCCAATTCACCTGATGTGCACATCTTTTGGAATGTGGGGGCAAACCGGAGTAACTCTACGCAGACGCGGGGAGAATGTGCAAACTCCACACAGAAGCTGCCCGAGGCTGGAATCAAACCCGATTACACAGGCATGATACTGGAGGAAAACTGTAAGTATCAAATGGAGTAAAAGTTAGCAATATAGTGACCACTAACTCCAAATATGGAATCAATTTTTATTGTGGACAACAGTCACATTGTGCTCTACAGAAACGAAGGCAGCAGGCCACAGGAATTTCAGGGTCATTTCTTGGGCATTTGGAAGGAAGGATTTGTAGACGAAAGCTGAAGCTGCACATCATGATCTAGCAGAGTTTCTCAGGTTGGCAAGAGGTTTTTATCACTGACCAATTGCAATGGAATGTGAAATGCTTGTTTTGTAGAGCATCAACTAACTTCTGCACAAAGAGATGACACCTTAAACCAACATCCTGTAGGTAGTAAGCAGAAACTTACTGGTCAGCTGAAATGAGAAAAGTCATGTAAAGTCTGCCCTTTTGAAGGAATATGTACGTTTAAGTGTTGTAACTCAGCAGGTGATACAACGCGTCTTGGTCAAGTCCTATTTAAATTAGATGCAGGGTACCAGATGTGATAATTGACCATTTGTCAGCAAACCACAGGGTTTGCTGTGATGTACAAATATTAGGCGATTGAATAGATGACACAAAGGCTGTAAGGAAATAGCCTACATGGGTTGCTATGAGCAGACTGGCCTGGGCCAGCTGTCAACTGATCAATTGCCAAATACTGGTCAGTGTTGAGGATTGATCATGCAGGCTCCATGCAATGAAAGGGTTCTAAGGGAAAGTGCTTCAGGTTGATAGCTAGCTAACTCCGGAACAGTAGATATCAGATCAACGACTGGGGTTTGGGACAGATCCAGCCCATCACCTGTTCGGTCTGATCCTTGGGGAAGTCAAAGTAAACTTGCGATTCTAAGCATCATACAGGTAAACAGTTGATGTATTCCTTTTATTGCAGTATTTTAGAGTATATTTTACGTCAATAAAGAACAATTGGGTATTCTACATTGTTCGGACTGCTTTGAGTTACTGATATCCATGGTAAACGTGATAGATCAGAGAAGATTGGAATAAAAGCTCACAGTCCCATCTGGCCTCTCAAATAAATGTAAAAGATTCCAAGGCATCAGTGGGATAATGCACAGGGCCCAGCCAGTCACTATCAATGAACACCACAAAGTTATTTCATTGCTTGCAGGATACTACCCTACGCAGATCAGTTGCTTTACCAGGAATTTCCTAAAGTGCTGATCTCTACTTTCTCTATTGACTGGTTCTGTTCTATTCCCCATTTAAAAAAGCTTCAGTGTAAATTGCTGAACATACTGTTATATAGGGTTCCATTCTTATCCATCTAATTATGACTAGAAGATCATTTGGAATGGTTTCTCTTGCTTCTGTACTGTTACCTCTCATTAGCAACCAATCCTTTGGCAACATCATACAGAAACAGTGTTAGCCTTCACATGTGCACTGACAATGTCTAGACGTACTTTCCCACTAATCGGTTTCAACTTCTCCACTGTTGCTAATTTATAAAATCGCTTAGCCAACATCCAGTCATTGATGAAGAGAAATTTCCTTCAAGTAAATATTTGGAAGACTGAAACCATAATTTTTGGACTCCACTTCCATAGTTACTTATGCCTCGGCTTCTCTTTTTGTGCCATCATTATTTCCACCTCCTTAACCTAGCTGAACTTCACTCCAGTTTCAGCTCAATTACTGTTGAAACCCTCATTCTTATCTTCGTTACCTCCAGTCTCAACTATTTTAACACAACCTGACTATTCTCTTGAATTGACATTACATTTGAGATTCTCTTCTTCCCTTGTCTTGATGCACCACACAAAGTCCTGTTTCCCTTACTATTCCTGTTCGCTGGCTTACATTGTTTTCGAAAGAAAAAGTGAGGAGTCTGAATGTTTTCTAATCCAGCAATGCTTTGTATTTAAAATATTCTCATTCTTGTTTCCAAATATTTCTACGGGTTTGGCTCACCCCAATACAGCAATCTCTTTCAGCCTCACACTTTTAGATAAATGCACTCCTCCAATTCTGGCCGCTTCTGCATTCCGAATTTTTACTTCTCCACATACACCACTCCATCTTGCTTTTCTGCTTTAAGACAAACTTTAGTACCTACCTCCTTGACGAAGCTTTTGGTTGCTAGGCTTGAGATCTCTTAGGCAAAAGTGGGTACTGCAGATGGTGGAGATTAGAGTCAAGATTAGAGAAGTGCTGGAGAAGCACAGCAGGTCAGGCAGCATCCGAGGAGCAGGAAAATCGACGTTTCAGGCAAAAGTCCTTCATCAAGAATGATGCTGGGAGCTCGGAGGGTGCAGAGATCGGAGTGGGTGGGGCTGGGGATAAGGTAGAGTGCAATAAGTGGATGGAGGTGGGGTAAAGGTGATAGATCGGAGAGGAGGGTGGAGCAGATAGGTGGGAAGGAAGATTGACAGGTAGGAGAGATCATGAGGATAGTGCTGAACTGGTAGGTTGGAACTGGGGTAAGGTGAAAGAGGGGAAATGAGGAAACTGGTGAAGTCCACATTGATGCCATGGGGTTGAAGGGTTCCGAGATGGAAAATGAGGCATTCTTCCCCCTGGCATCGAGTGGTAGTGGAGGAGGCCCAGGACCTACGTGTTCTCAGCAGAGTGAGAGGGAAGTTGAAATATTTGACCACGGGGCGGTGTGGTTGATTGGTGCGGGTGTCCCGGAGATGTTCTCTGAAGTGCTCCGCAAGTAGGCATCCTGTCTCTCCAATGTGGAGGAAACTGCAACGGATACAGTAAATGACATAGGGAAGAGCAGGTGAAGCTTTGATGGATGTAGAAGGCTTCTTTGGGGCCTTGGATGGTAGTGAGGGTGGAGGTGTAGTGTAGATTTTCAATGTCACCATCGACATCCAGTCCCTCTACACCTCCGTCTGCCATGACCAGGGCCTCCAAGCTCTTCATTTCTTCCTCTCCTAACATCTCCACCAATAACTTCCACTGACACTCTGATTCGTTTGGCTGAACTGGTCCTCACCCTCAACAATTTCTCCTTCAAATTCCTCCAGGCGAAAGGGGTAGTCATCGGTATCCACATGGGCCCCAGCTATGCCAGTCTCTTTGCTGGCTACGTAGAACAGCCTATCTTCCGGAGTTACACCGGCACCACTCCCCACCTGTTCCTCCGTGACATTGACGACTGCATCAGCGCTACCTTGTGCTCCCATGAGGAGTTGAACAGTTCGTCAACTTCACCAACTCATTCCACCCCGACCTTAACTTCACCTGGACCATCTCTGACACCTCTCTCCCTTTCCTGGGCCTCTCCACCTCCATTAATGGTGACCAACTCAACATTGACATTTTCTACAAACCCACTGACTCCCACAGCTACCTGGATTACACTACCTCCTACCCTGGCTCCTGCAAAAATGCTATCCTCCTATTCCCAATTCTTCCGCCTCCACCGCATCTGCCCCCAGGAGGATCAGTTCCACCACAGAACACACCAGATGGCCTCCTTCTTTAAAAACTGCAATTTCCCCATCTACATGATTGAAGATGCCCTCCAATGCATCTCATCAACGCCCCGTACCTCCGCCCTTGAACCCCACCCCTCCAACCACAACAAGGAAAGAATCCCCCCCCGGGTCCTCACCTTCCACCCCACCAACCTCTGTACACCTTGTATCATCCACCGACAAATGGACACCACACTAAAAATATATTTCCTTCCCCTCCCCTATCCGCTTTCCGTAAAGACTGTTCCCTCTGTGACGATCTGGTCAGGTCCATGTCCCCTAACAGCCCACCCTCCCCTCCTGGCACCTTCCCCCTGCCACCGCAGGAATTGCAAAACCTGTGCCCACACCTCCCCCCTCACCTCCATCCAAAGTCCCAAAAGAAGCTTTCCACATCTATCAAAGCCTCACCTGCACTTCCACATGTCATTTAGTGTATCTGTTGCTCCCGGTGTGGTTTCCTCCACATTGGGGAGACTGGACATCTTATTGCAGAGCACATGCCCAGAGAACATCTCCGAGACACCTGCACCAATCAACTACACCACCCTGTGGCCGAACATTTCAATTCCCGCTCCCACTCTGCCGAGAACATGCAGGTCATGGGCCTCCTCCAACGCCACTCCCTCAACACCCGATGCCTGGAGGAAGAACGCCTCATCTTCTGCCTCGGAACCCTTCAACCCCATGGCATCGATGTGCTCTTCACCAGTTTCCTAACTTCCCCTCCCCCAACCTTACCCCAGATCCAACCTTCCAACTCAGCACCATCCTCATGACCTGTCCTAACTGTCAATCTTCCTTCCCACCTATCACCTTTACCCCACCTCCATACACCTACTGCATTCTCAGCTACCTTCTCTCCACCCCCGAGGCTCCCAGCCTCATTCCTTACAAAGGGCTTTTGCCCAAAATATCGATTTCCTGGTCCTCGGATGCTGCCTGACCTGCTGCGCTTTTCAAGCACTACTCTAATCTGGAGATCTCCTTATGCAGCTTGTTGTCATATGAACTGCCTTGGGATGTTTTATTACATGAAAGACTACACATAAAAAAAGTATAAATAAATTCAATGTATATAATTATAAAGAAATATAATTTCCTGTTAATCTCATTCAAATCTAATAATGTTTGAATATGTGCTGCATTCATTGTCCAGTACAGTTCAAGATACACTATTTAAACAGAGAAACTACAACTGGTGATGGAAAAGCTGGCGCTCATTAGCCTTGCACATGAGGTGGGTACAATAACACAATCAACTGCACAGCATTGCCCATAGATTTCTTATGCAAGCTCCCAGGTGGGACGTGTACAAATACTGCCTTTGATGTATATTACCTGTCCAGTATTCTCATTTGTATATCAGAAGGGAAAGATTCCAGCACAGATTTCATGTTAAGCTCTGTGGGATAAAATCTGTGTGCAACAATGTTAAAATAGTCAGTAAATAGGATTTTAAAAATATACATCCTAAGTCAGAGGGAATTCTCAGCAATTCAGGACTGATTAAAACACTTCAGTGGTGCATCACAAAGGCTGAGAATCAGATGTATGCAGTTTTTGTCATTATCACAAGAGATATATTATGAGGACTGAGGTGGGAGTGAGAGGGGGAATACATAAATGGATTGGTTCCATTGATGTGGCAAGCATTTCAATAGCTAATTGGCAGAAAAAAGGTACTGAACATGCCATATTGATTCATCCTGAGTATACATGGGGAGACAGTGATGTTCTAGTAATGTCACTGGACTAATCAAGCATATGCTCTGGAGACAATGGATTAAAATCCTGCAACAGTCACCAGAAGAAATGAAATTCAATGAATAAACTGGAATATTAAAAATAAGTATGAATTGTCTTAAAAAGCCATCTGCTTCATTATGAGAAGGGGGAACAAAAAGTCTGTTGTTTTTATCTGGACAGGCCTACATGTGACTCCAAATCTATTCTTATGTGCCCCATGAAATGCCTTAGCCTCTCATTTCAAGGCTATTAGGTCCATGACCATGAAAGATTAAAGGGGAAAAAAAACACTTCCATGCATTTCCTCATCAGGGTTGAAGAATAAACATCTTGTGATTAAGTCTGACCCATAATTTTACAATGCCAACTGAGATCATTCAGTGGTAATCATAAGCAGGGACAGGGAGCTGAACTGAGTTTTCCTTTTCCCAATCCAAGGATGACAAAACCAACTGTGCACATTAGCTGCCCTGGAAGCAGGCACTGGAAATTAAATCAACAGAGTGAGTGCTATCATTGTTTATCAAAATGAGGTGGGGTAAGTAATTTATATTTCTGCATGTACCAGTGAATATTTACTGTAATGTTTTCCCTCGGACAGTTGACACTATTTGCTTTAAATTAAGGAGGAGAAACCTTGGGAGTTTGCTAAATATTTACAAAGGGCTCTTGGAAGTGTGCCATTATTTACAGGGTGTCTTCGAGTAAAAAGTGAGGTCTGCAGATGCTGGAGATCAGAGCTGAAAATGTGTTGCTGGTTAAAGCACAGCAGGTTAGGCAACATCCAAGGAACAGGAAATTCGACGTTTCGGGCCAGAGCCCTTCATTCCTGATGAAGGGCTCTGGCCCGAAACATCGAATTTCCTGTTCCTTGGATGCTGCCTAACCTGCAGTGCTTTAACCAGCAACACATTTTCAGCTTTACAGGGTGTCTTCAATAGAATGATAATTTAAAGGACATCTCATACAAACGTTCAAATGCACCAACTCAGAACCACCAATTAGTACAGCATTTATATATATTTCAGAGAGAAAAATAATCTTCACCTTTCTCCTAGCTCGAGTAATATTAATTGAATATGAGGTACTATCCCAATAGATAACATTTACTGCGCAGAAACAGGCCATTTAAGCGAATTGGTCGAGGTCCGTGCTCTGCGTCAGATTTCTCCTACCTCACACCATCCAATCATGTATTTCTACAGCTTCCCTCAAATATAACTAAGCTATCAGCCTCAAATTGCCTATATGGTAATAAGCTTCACTTTTTAATCACTTTCTGAACAAAGAAATTTCTCCTAAGTTCCTTATTGGATTAATTAGTGTCTATCTCACATTCACAGCCTCTAGTTCTAATTTCTCAGTCAATACAGCCTCCACATCTACTTTATTAAACCCTCCTGCAATCCTAAAGAATTTCATCAAGCTACCCTTAGTTTTCTCTTCACTGGCTAAAAGATCTATTGCATAGCCTAACTATTCTGACAAGTATAACATTGCAGGTATGGTATCATTCTAGGAAATCTAAAGCTGGTGGGTGGTCGAAAATAGATGTGTAGCAAGGAGACAATTGTGATGCTTTCATCGGATTCAAACACACAAATTTGGAGCAGGAGTAGACCACATATTCTTTTGAGGCGAAAGTGAGGACTGCAGATGCTGGAGATCAGAGTCAAGATTAGAGTAGTACTGGAAAAGCACAGTAGGTCAGGCAGTATCTGATGCTGCCTGACCTGCTGTGCTTTTCCAGCACCACTCTAATCTTGACACATATTCCTCTGAACCTGTTTCACCTCTCAGTAAGATCATGGCTGATCTGATGATTCCACATTCTTGCCTATTCCAGATAACCTTTCACACAGAAACTACCTCCTGCTGTCGTATGAATAGACAAGGACTCTGCTTCCACTCCCTTTTCAGGAAGAAAGTTCCAAAGACTGACCAGCTTGTGAGAAGAAAATTCTCCCTTATATTTTCAATCCCCCTCAAAATGATAGCATTCTATTTTGCTGTACCCACATTTTAACCTTTTACAAACCATGAACTAGGGACGTTCAGGTCTGTCTATATCTTAGAGCTCTGCAATCTCTTATCATTTAGATAATATGGTTCTTTTTTCCCTTCCTGCCAAATGGACAATTTTACATTCTTCCATATTATACTCCATTTGCCAAAAGTTTGCCCACTCATTTAACCTATGTACATCTCTCTGTATCCTCATTACATCCTCTATGCAACTTATGTTCCTACTGATCTTGATATCATTAAATTTGGCAACCATACTTTTGGTCCATGCATCCAGGTTATTTATTAAATTGAAAAAGTTAAAGTTGCAACACTGATCTTTATGGCAAATCACTAAAAATGAAACATTTGTTTCTTGTTAACTCGTCAGTGTTCTATGGATGGCAATATGCTAACACCACATTGTTAGCTTTTATGTGCCACAATAATTTTTCTGGAGGTACGTAACCAAACAATTTCTGAAAATTTAAGTACAGAACATCCATTAGTTTCCCTTTACCAATAACATGCAATATTTCTTCAAATAATTCCAATAAGTTGTTTAAACAGGATTTTCCATTCATGAAAACAACTGAATTCGCCATACAAATGCAATACCTGCAAAGGCATAGGTTTAAGGTGAGAGGAAAGATTTATAAGGGGCAACTTTTTCACGCAGAGGAAGGTGCATGTATGGAATAGCTACCAGAGGAAGAGGAGGAGGCTGGGACAATTACACCATTTAAAAGGCATCTGGATAGTTACATGAATAGGAAGGGTTTAGAGGGATATGGGTCAAGTGCTGGCAAATGGGACTAGATTAATTTAAAATATCTGGTCAGCATGGACGAGTTGGATCAAAGGGTCTGATTCTGTGGCTGTACATCTTAATTGACTCCGTGACTCTAAGTGCAGCTTAAAGGTCAGGAATATTGCAGCAAGTAACTCTTGCCTCGCCAAAGCCTGTCCACTATCTACGAGATACAAGACAATAATGAAACACTCCCCACTTTCCTGGATGAATGCAGCTCCGACAAGCAGCCTGACACCATTTAGGACAAAGCAGCTTGCTTTATTGACACCACATCCACAAGCACCCACTTGTTCTGCCACTGACGTTCAATAGCAGCATAAGATGCATTGCAGAAATTCACCCAAGATCCTTGATTTGCTCAAGACAACACCTTCCACAATCAATTCCATCTAGAAGGTCAAGGGCAACAGATACATGGGAACAAAACACCTGTGAGTTCCCCTTCCAAGCCACTTTCCACCCTGACTTGGGAATATATCGCTGCTTGTTCATTGTTTCTGGGTCAAGATCTAGGTATTCCCTCCCTATTGGCATTGTGGGTCTACCTATAGCACAAGAACTGTAGCGATTCAAGAAGGCAGCTCACTTTCTCAAGGCCAACTAGGGCCGGGGAATAAATGCTGGCCAGCCAATGTCATCTACGTCCCACAAAAGAATAAAAACAAACATTCTGGTTCTGCCTGATTACCTCAAACCTTTCAAAGTCCTGTCATAATGTTTTAATTATTGCTTCCAACACCTTCCCTCCCTCCCTCCTTTTTCGAATAAAGGAGCTACAATTTCCATTTTCCAATCTAATGGGATCTTTCCTGAATTTAGGGAATTTTGGAGATTCAAACCAACAACCTCACTAGTCATTATCAGAAGTGTTATTATGTTCATGCTCCTCAACTCAAACTCCCCCTACCAGCCGGAACATAGTTGGTACTTGTATTACAACAATCCAAATGCTCTCTTGACAGAGAGCAGGTTTGGGAGGCTGAAATCTATAAATCACTTGCTGTTTCCCACTTCTCAACTAGAGGACTTCCCATACTCACCATAGTATTTTTAAAGACAGTAAGAGCACAGGCAAAGAGCGAAAAGGTATATTTCATACATTTAATTCAGCAAAATGCAGTATTTTCACTTCTTTGTTTAAGTGTGAACAGTCAATACACAATTCAATCTGCTGGCGGCATTTTTATTGGAACAGACCTAACATAACTTTCTGTCCTAGCCTGCCCAGAGCAAAGTCACAGCAATCAATACACTGAGTAATATTTTGACAAAATCTTCCCTACTGTTCAACAAGCACCTTGTGGTGAAGATCACAGAGGCTGCCAAAGGAACTGAGGTATGAACTGCTGTCTGTTCAGTCAATGTGAGTCAAAGCCAGTCCTCTTGATCCTGTGATAAGACATTCTCCGATATTGCTGATAAAATTATAATCCATTCAAATACTGAAAGCAAATAAATTAAAACCACTTTCTATAAATATAAACAAATACTGCTACGATTAATATTGCCAGGTTATGTTGAACCTTAAGCAGCAAATCTGCATGTGCTTAAGAAACCAAAGCCATGACAAGACTAGTGGAAATTTAAAAAAATAATAGATTTAATAACAGGTAACAATAGGCCCAGCAGATAATTCAATGTATATGGTCAGCTTTATATTCAAATTCAGTACTTTGCACAAAGTTGATTTCTACTTTACAAAAGCAGATACACACACTGTAGAAGGTGTAATGGAGATTAACAAAGGCTATACTAAAACTGAAGAGGTTACAACTAATTGGTAAGAGGCTCTTATTTAGAATAGAGAAGGCTGAGGAGTAATATTATTGAAATATCTGCAATGAAGTAGTAGTTTGATAGGGTCACAAATAAAATTTTGGGTTTGCGGGAAGACTAAAACTAGGGTTTGTAAATATAACAGTCACTTGGAAATTCAAAGAATGCAAGAAAATTTGTTTTTAAATCCAGAAACTGCTTAGAATAGCTCTTTTAATAAATGTGAGTATCCTTTACGTGAGTTTAATGCTTCTCTCCAAGTTTGAAAATAATAATTCACTGCCATTCTCTACTTCTGGTCTCTTAGATATGCTTATAACCAAAATGATATTGTATCTTTAATCCCAGAATAATAAGGGTTTAAAGGTTAAGCATAGAACTTCAAAAAATATTGACAACTCGATAAATGACAAATGAAATTCAACACTGAGAAGTGTGAAGTGACACTTTTTCGTGGACAGAACATGCAGCAACGATATAAAATAAAAATAAATTCAAAGGTTTGGAGGAGCAGACAGATCTAGATGCATATATGCACAAGTCATTAAAGGTGGCAGGACAGATGGAGAGCATGGTTAAGAGGATTCATCAACAGTAGCACAGAATACAACAGCAGGGAAGTTATGCTGAAGTTGTATAAGACAGTTGTTAAAACTTCAGCTAGGGTATAATGTACAGTTTTGGTCACCATAATTTAAGGAGGACACAAATGTATTGCATGGAATGCATGAAAGTCTTAAAAAGATTAATTTTAGGGATTAGAAACTTGAATGATGGAGCTGGATCAGTGAAGTTGGGACTGTTTTCCTTATAGAAGATTGAGGAGAAGATTGAGAGGAGATCTGATAAGTTTGCAAAATCAAGAGCAGTCTAGATAGAGAAGCCAGGGAGAAACAGTACCTGCTTATAAATGGATAAAGAATGAGTGTAAAGTTGAAAGAAAGTTGCAAAATATTTAAGTGTGATATGAAAAAAAACTTTTGCATAATATGAGAGGTTGGCTTTTGATTCAGGTTCAATTGTGGCATTCATATGACACTGGATACTGCAAAGATAATGGACAATGAATACCAGAAAAACTGTGAGCTCTGACAATATTCCAGAAGTACCACTGAAGACCTGTGCTCCTGAACTGGCTCTGCCTGCATTAGCTGCTCCAGTGCAGCAACAACACTGGCATCAACCTGACAATATGGAAAATTGCCCAGGTTGTATTGCATATTGAATACCCAAAATGAAAACCAAATTCAAGTTAGTTAATTATTGACCCAATCCGTCTATTCAAGCATGGTGATGAAAAGTGTCATTGACAGTAATATCAAGCAGCATTCACTAAGCAAGAACCTGCTGACCTATGTGCAGTTGGTGTACTGCCAGGGTCACTCAACTCCTGACCTCATTATAGCATTGGTTAAAACATGGACGTAACAGCTGAACTGAGAAGTCAGTGAAGAATTACTGTGTTGACATCAAGACAGCATTGGAGCAAGTGTGACATTAATGATTCTTAGCAAAACTAATGTCAATGGGAATCAGGGAAAAATTCGCTTCCAGTGGAAGTCACACCTAGCACAAACAAAGACGGTTATGGTTTTTGGAAGTCAATTGCTTCAGGCCCAACTGTCTTCGGTTGCTTTGTCAGTGAAGTCCTGTCCATCATAAGGTCAAAAGTGCTGAAATTCATTGATGATTGCACAATGTTCAGAAGCATTTGCGACTCATCAGATGCCAAAACAGTCTATTTCCAGAAATTTCTAGATAACATTCAGGACTAGGCTGACAAGTGGCAAGTTACATTTGCAACAGACAAGTAGCAAACAATTATCCTCCTCCATCAAAAGAGCATATAACAGTCTCAACTTGACATTGAATGGCATTACCATCATTGAACCATCCATTACTTATATCCTGGTGGTTACTATTGACCAACAACTGAATTAGCCATGTAAATATTGTGGGTACAACAGCAAGTCAGAGTCCAGGAATTCTGCAACAAGTGTCTTAACTAACTCCCTAAAATCTATCCAACATCTACAAGACTCAAGTCAGGAGTACGATGGAATACACTCCATTTTCCTGGATGAGTGCAGCTCCAACAGTACTCAAGAAGTTTGACACCCATTAAGACAAAGCAATCTTGATTAACAACCCACCCATCACTTGGAACTTTATTGATGCTCATCTGTTACTGGGTCAAATCTGAGAACTCTCTTCCCAAATGCACTGTGGATGTAACTATTAGACATTTAATGAAGATTGAGGAAAGCAGCTCACCACCACCTACACAAGAATAATTAGGGATAGGCAATAAATATTGTCCTAGCCAATGACACCAACATAACATGAACTTTTCAAAAAAAGGCAACCAAAGAAAAGAAATACATAAAGATCAAGAGAAAGATAGGAAGATGGAGCAAGAGAGATAGAGAGATAAATAATGAGAGAGAGCTAAGAGAATACAAGAAAGGACCATTCAGGGCTTAGAACCAATCTACCCTTTAATTAGATCATGGTTGATCCATACCTTAACTGAACTGACACTTTTAATTACTCCTAATACCACAACATTCTTATCAAACAAAAACGTATCTATTTTCATTTTGAAGTTTTATTAAATTGAACCTGCAGTTGCAACAGCTGGGGTGTGTTTTGCTAACCTTTATGAAAATATGGTTCTTGGCATGATTACTGAACCTATTTTTAAGGCTTTAGTTCATTGTTCTGGACTTCGCTATTTAAGACAAAAGAGATATTGCAGAATCACACAGGAGATGGTAATTCAATCTGTTGGGTCTGTGCATACTCTTTCAATGACCAATCTGGGCACACAGCCCTTTCCTCATTAACTGTGCCACTTTTTCTTTTGCAGATATTAACCCAATTCCATCTTTACTACTTCAACCAATCATAACATTACCACAGCACACTCAGACTATGCACTCTGGCAATCCAATACAGCCAACCACTCGTTGTATGAACAAGATTTTCCTCATGCCATTATCTTAATCTGCATCCTCTTGTTCTCAATCCTTTCAGCTATGAGAACCATTTCCCCTCACCTTTCCCTAGATCCCTCCTGGTTTTGAATACCTGCATCAAATCTCCCTTCAACCTTTTCTCCAAGGAATACAGACCCACTTTCGCCAATCTGTGCAGCAGAGGTTCCTCATTCCTGGAATCATTCTTGTGAATTGTCTCTCCAAATATTCACAGAAGGACACACACACACACACACCAATGCTTGTGTGCATCTGCATCCTCCAAGTGCAACATTAATCTCTGCTGCTCCTTCTGTTTCTGCTTTGGTTGTGTCGGCAGAGACTAAAATCCGTATTCCATCAATACTTTTTTATGAAACATGGTTACCAACATGATAATCTGTTTTTGTGATGTTAATTCTAGATCTAGAAGCCCCAATGGCATTTTTAACAGATTACGATATGTTACAGATTGCAATTCTATGCTCAGGCTAAATATGCGCTATGGTGGCTTCATTGCCTCTAGAATTACTATCAGGAAGATTAAACTGGATAGGTGCCATGGTAGATGGGGTGGAGGCGGTGGAGTGTGAAATGAAGAATCAGACAGTATCAATGACCATTACTCAGTATTCATTACTTTACAGAGGGCAACTAAAAGGCATTATTATAAATATAAGTCCTTTTTTGTATTTTCCATCAAAGAAAAATATGATTGGCCATTAACTGAAGGAGCAATTCAGCCAAGTCCACAATGGTCAACAGCTGGATGTAGTTTAACAGATGTACTAGAAGAACGGTCACTGCATCAGTTATTGAAGGGCTAGAAACACCTGTGAGATTGTGCTCTAGTGGGCAATCAGCATCAGAGGTAGTGGTAAAACAGTCAAAAATAATGAAATGTTTATGTTTAATTCACTGGATTTTATTTAAGTGCAGTTGTAAGATGGCAACTAAACCTCAAAAGACGAATATAATAAAGCAGGCAACAGATCATAGAGCTATGTCAAATAAAGTCATAGTCTGTCATCCAAATCAGCGGGTGGCAGCAGTGACAACAAAGCTGAGCAGACCATGCAAGCTGGAGCTGGATGCACAAAGCACAGCTCAGCGTAAATAAACACAGAGGGAATGTTATCACCTGGCAGCAGTTTTTGAAGATTAAATTCTTTCCTCAGCAACTTGAAACAAGTTAATCTGCTTCTGATTACTGGAGTTGATTGAGCAATTTGCTTCAAAAATATCTGAGCTGTGCATTGCAAACAAAACTGATGCAGTATTTAAAAAGTCAGAGGCACAGTTAAAAATAAACCTGGCAAGGTTATTTCCACATTCTGATAAATTACTGCTAATCGTATCACTGGAGCAAGTAGAGGCTGACATCACTACCCTCTTGTTATTTACTGATTGTTTCTCCTTCCCAACTACAAACCCCTCCTCCACCCATTGAAGTGAATGAAGAGAAAACATCTCAGGAAAGACAGAGTTACTAAATAAATCTCAAATGGATATTGTTCTGGCTGACTGTTCACCTGATTTTCAATCTGTTCAAAGACTAGTGGCTTTGGGGTGGGGGGGGGGGGCGGGGGCTGGTGTAGACAGAAAGTGAGGACTGTTTTGTTTATTTCACAGGAGATAATTGGTTAACTTAATGGAAGTGTTTCAAATTATGAAGGGTTGCTGCAATTATTCAAAGATCTCGGAAAAAGGAACATAAAATGCAGAATGTAAGAAAATAATTGGAATAATATACAGGAAAACCCAGAGGGTTGTACAGCAATGGAAAACGTGGAATTGAGGATTAGAACTCAATTTAAAACCAGATTAGCCAGGTAGTCAAAGGAAAGAGCAACACAGCAGGAGACGGTACATGGAAACAGAACTAATGTGTATTTCTGAAGACAACAAACATCAACATTTTTTTATTCACTTGTGGGCTGCTGAGCATTTATTGCCTGTCCCTGGTTGCCATTGAGAAAGGCTAATTAGGTTGACCAGGGAATATATGTGCTGGCATCTCAAACAATACCATTCACTTCTGAAGGAATAAAGTCTCTTCTGTTTCAGTTGTCACCATCCCTCAGGAAACGAGCACTGACATTTTGTCCCAAAATCTAGATTTCTGTAACCCAATAAATTCCCATATTCTAGATTTCATGAAATAATCAAGATCATGCAAAGCACTGCTGTCTTTGTTCTAACTTGCATCCCACCTTTGGTCTTTGACCTAAACTGACCATGAGGCAGCACTAGCAATGACATACATCCAAGTTGGCTTGGTGTTCCATTTTGAGGAGAACTGGATGCTCTCATGCATTTTTTCTCGTTGCCATTTTAGGTGATGTAGATGTTGGGTGTGGGAGCTACAAATTGTAAAATCTGTAAAATCTGACATGGAGGTGGAAGATGAGAGGAAAGAATCAGCAATTAAGATTTAACATCCTGACTCGTCATGTGGTCAAGATCAGCCATTTGTTAGATGTTGCTGAGAAAAAGGAACAAAAGATCTCGGGCTCTTCTTCCCAAATGCCAATCTCAAGGTATATTTAAATTGAAATCTATGATCAAGACCATATCTGGCTGACAATTGGGAATGTTTCTACATTTTTTTCACATTCATTCTAACCAATTTTATGTTGCTCCAGACCATGACAACTTTTAAACTATAGCCAAGAAGTTACATGTGAAACTGACCCCTAAAAGGGAAACAATTCAGCATTGGACTATAAACTTCAAAAATATAAATACATCTGATGACTCCGAGGTTGGGGCTGGAAGGCATGAAGAGATGGTTGCTCAGGTTTGTGGTCATGAATCCCACCATCTAGCTATTTTGATGTCCTGCAACAACACAACAGAATTTCAATTTTGAAATCTATCACCCATTTCTTAATGATAATTAAATAAAAACTTCTTTAAAGAGAACCTATATCAAACTTAAAACAAAGGTTGCAGGACAGTCTTTTGACATAGAGTCATCGAGATG
The DNA here is from genome assembly GCF_020745735.1 of Hemiscyllium ocellatum. Taxonomy (NCBI): domain Eukaryota; kingdom Metazoa; phylum Chordata; class Chondrichthyes; order Orectolobiformes; family Hemiscylliidae; genus Hemiscyllium; species Hemiscyllium ocellatum. The sequence continues at coordinate 19,364,689 of NC_083423.1, read as the reverse complement.
TACAGCATGGAAACAGACCCTTCGGTCCAATCTGTCCATGCCGACGAGATATCCCAATCCAATCTAGACCCACCTGCCAGCACCCAGCCCATATCCCTTCAAACCCTTCCTATTCATTTACCCATCCAGATGCCTTTTAAATGTTGCAATTGTACTAGCCTCCACCATTTCCTCTGGCAGCTCATTCCACACACTTACCACCCTCTGTGGGAAAAAGTTGCCCCCTAGGTCTCTTTTATATCTTTCCCCTCTCACCCTAAACCTATGCCCTCTAGTTCTGGACTCCCCCACCCCAGGCAAAAGACTTGTCTATTTATCCTATCCATGCCCCTCATGATTTTATAAACCTCTATAAGGTCACCCCTCAGCCTCCGACGCTCCAGGGAAAACTGCCCCAATCCGTTCAGCCTCTCCCTGTAGCTCAAATCCTCCAACCCTGGCAACATCCTTGTAAATCTTTTCGGTACCCTTTCAAGTTTCACAACATCTTTCTGATAGATAGATAGAAATTATAAAATTAAAAACAGTCCAATTATTTTGGGATTGAGCAACACATATAATTACCTTAGTAAAAAAAAGTCCTCAATCATTCTCCACGGGATCTTGTGGTGCAGCAATAGTGCTCTTATCTCTGGGCCAGAAGGTCCAGAAACAAGAGAAGTAAAGATTTCAATAAAACTAATGACTTAAAAATACACCCGTGATGCCAAAGGTTCCTGAAAACGAACACAACATTACTATTAACCTTGCAACATTGTGCAAGATATAAAGTGCTGCCTAACAGAAAAATAAAAACTTCTCACTTAGGTCTTGTGAAAATTATGGTTATTTAGTGCAGGTAGACATCAGTCTTTAGCCATCCTACCTCCAAGGTATATGATTTATTATGCATGATGTCTGAGCACATCAGTAGGTAAAAAGTGAAAAATAAAGATTTCCCAATATTACTTCAGACCCCTTATAAATTAATCAACTTGTCTTTGTCATGTCTCACAGCTGCTACTTACAGGAGGACCAATCCTCATAGGCTTTTCACTGCCTCAGTATTGATCAACAGCTCCCAACATCTGCTTGACTCTGCCAGAACACAGTAAATGCCCAGCATTACATTGTTGTGTTTCTTGCATGAAGTTACTGACCACCTGTTTTACTTTCTTCAGCTGACTTTGTACCTTGCTCACTCAATGGAACAGTTTAAGGGATTGTGTCAACTATGCCGATATATACTTAAGGTTTTTCTCTCTCTCTCAACAGCCCTAGAACTGTAGTTTTACACATGTAAAACAGCCAATGTGAAAGTGAAACCTCAAATTCCTCCTTCCTCATTTGAATCTAATGTGTTGTTTAAAAAGACTGAAACCTTCAATTAGATACCAGCCTGTAATTTACTCACTGGTGTCTGCTGCTCCAGATATAAATTTTATGCAAATTCCAGACTTCAGTCAATAATAGAGTTTTAGGAATTCATTGATCAAAAAATTCCTAGAATGCCATAATCTATGACGAACATTATGAATTAAGCTATGCTCTGATCTTCCCTTATGAAAGAAAAAAAGGCAAGTAATTTGAATCAAAGACCTTCAACAGTGACACAGCACAACCAATAACTGACTTCCATTTGCATTTATGAATTAATTGAGCATAACAATAATGACATGGCCAAGTCATAGAATTCTGATTCCTTCAGTATACTGAACTTGATGTTTTGCAAAACATTTTGTATGAATTTTGAGCACAGTTGGAAAACAGTTGAAAGTAAATGCACTTCAAATATGCTAACCATTTCAGTCTGACACGGAATCTAAATAATTTGCTTCATTACTTTATCCCATCATGGCATGACAGCTGTCATGCGTCACATACCCCATGCTCAATTCATACACAAAATTGAAAACAATAAACAAGTACTTTGATGGATTTTGGATCAGAATCAAAAACATTAAGTGCAGAGATTTTAATAAAAATGTTATCAACTTAAAAATTTACATCATGGGTGGGGAGAAAAGTAGCAGATATCATGGAAGTTTGAAATTACCACTGACCAGACTGGGGACAAGATGATAAATCAATTTTGCCTAGTGTCAGCAAGGTTATTGATAAGATGACAGAAATGTTTGAAGAATGTATGTATGAAGGAATAAATCAGTGACATAATAATTTTTTGGCAAATTCAACAGTGTAAAACAAGATCAATGATACTGTATGGCTTCAAAATATACTGGGTCATTGACTATGTAATGTGCAGACATTTAATCTCCAAGAGAAAAATAATATTCTGAAATAGTATCCAGTAAAATTTGATTGTGTCAAAAAAATTCAGAAAAAAATTGCAAAATGCATTCTGAAGCAAATTAGAAGGCCCTTTGTTTGATAATAACCAATCTGTGACAAGTTAATTAGTTTTCGGTGAGCTAGCAGTTAGAATGCTGTAAACATTTGCCATATTTTTGGCATCAGGGTATGTCAGGTTGCCCAAGGGTGAGTGAGAAGTTCCGCTTGGGTGATTATTAATAGAACATGCATTCCATGGTTCAAAAGCCCACAAAGGGCTCAGTAATGAAGAGCAATACTTGGCTGAGGTAGTAACCATAAAGCCAATGTGAACCAGAGCCTTCATGAGTTAAAGAACTGAGGTAGATAAGATGCATTTTGTGGCACAATTGTTGATATCAGAAAAATGTGCTCTGAACCTGTAAGAAATGTAAATGTTTACTTTTATATGCGATGGAGAAGTACTCTCCTCTTAAAATGATAATGCATGATCCATGCTGGAAAACCCACCAATGTGAATGTCAGATCAAAATGGTGAGGGCTCTGTGGCAGACAGAATCAAAGAATTAAAGATTTGTAGAGTACAACAGGAGACCATTCAGCCTTGTGAGATTACACAGGCTCTTTGCTAGAGCTATCGAAGTAGTTGGACTTGTTAGAAACTTCAAATTTAATAAAATCATTTGTATCCTTGGAGCATGATATTCCAAAATTAACAATGATTTACTAGTGCCATGGTTCTTTCTTTTGTGGTTTAAATAATACATGTCTAAATAACTTTTAGCATTTCTTTCATCGGATATTATCACTGTTGACAAGGCCAGCGTTGCTCAAACCTAACAGAGATGGTGCTGGTAAGCCACTTTCTTGAACTGTTACAGTCCCATCTGGTGTAGATACAGCAACAACACTAGTTGGAAGGAAGCTTTACCTTTTTTAATCTTTTTTTTGAAAACAAAAGAACATCACAATATCGCTCCAATTTAGGGTGATGTATGACTCGGGGGAAACTTGCAGCCTATGGTGTTCCAATAGGTCTGCTGTCCTTGACCTTCTCGGTGGTGGAGGTCATGGGTCTGGAAATTACTATTAAAGGAGATTTGGCAAATTGCTGTAGTGCAGCTTATTATGGTACACACTTATGCTATTGTGGGCTGGTATTGTAGGGAAGAGAACATTTAAGGTAGCAGTTGGGTTGTCAGTTAGTTGGTCTGCTTTGTCCTGGATAATGCATGTTGTTGGAAACAGATTCATCTTGATGAGTGGAGATTATTTCATCACACTCTTACCTTGTGCCTTGTAGATGGTTTTCAGACGTTGTGTGGTCAGAAGGTAAGTTACTTGCTGTGGAATTCTTAGCAGCTCTGATTTATTCTTGCAGCCACAGTATTTATTTGGCTGGTTCAGTTCAGCTTCCAGTCAATGGTAACCTCAGGGTATTGATAATACGAGATTCAGTGGTGGCAATGAGATGATGGGGACCTCAGTAGAAGACTGAGATAGTTACCCATTCAACCCTTGGGGCAAAAAGTTGATTGAAAATTCTTCAGCTTCATCTTTTGCACTGACATGTTGTGCTTCCCCACCATTGAGAATGGGGACATTTGTAGAATGTCCTCCTTTGCTTAATGCCCACCAGCATTCAAGACATTTAATACAGAAGGTCTTTAGACCTTTGATGTGATAAGTTGGTTGATGGTTCATTTAGCTCTGTCCATCATACAATTAAATAACTGGGAATACATCAAGTTTAATTGACTAACATATAACAGTACTTTTGAAATGATGCACAGTTAATGTTTTAGATCTTTCAACAAAACAGGGTCATCAACTTGAAATGTTAAGTGTCTCTCTCCCCACACATGCTGCCTGATTTTCCAGCACTTTTTGCTTTTATTGCAGATTGTCAGCATCCGCAATGCTTTGCTTTCGTATAATTTTACTATCTGGTGCAATAAAGGAATCCATCTAATTACACTACAGAAAGATAGGGGTCAAAAAATTCATTGTTGCAAAGGATTTAAAAATAGTTAAGGCAGGAAACCTTACTTTAGAGAAGTGGCTTTGAAGCAAATAACTGCACTGCTTTTAGATGATGGCAAATAGAGTATAATGTAGGAAATTACAATATTGTTCATTTTGGAAGAGAGAACAATAGACTAAAACATTATTGAAATGCAGAAAAACTGCAGAAAGCTGCAAAGCAAAGGGACCACAGTGTACTTGTGTATGAAACACAAAGCTGGCACAGAAGTGCAGCAGGTAATCAGAAAGGCTAACAGAATGTTGGTCCTTATTTCAAGGGGGTTGGAGTATAAGAGGACGGAAGTCTTACTGCAACGGTACAACTTGCTGGTCAAACCATATGTGGAGTACTGTGAGCAGTCTTTCTTATTTAAGGAAAAATATCATTTCATCTGAGGCAGTTCAGAGATGGTTCACCTGGATAATTCCTGGTGTGGAGAGACGGTCTTATGAGCAAAGACTAAACAGGTCGGGACTCTTCTCGCTGGAGTTTAGAAGAATGAGAGATGACTTCCTTGAAACATACAGGATTCTTAAAGGGCTTGACTGGGTAAATGCTGAATGATCGCCTCATGAGAGGGTCTAGCACCAGAGGGCATAGTATCAGAATAAAGGTCTGCCTATTTAAGACTGAGAAAATGATAGATTTATCTTTTGGGGGGTTGAGTCACTTTGGAACTCTCTGCCACAGAGAGCTGTTGGTATGTTTAAGAGTCCTGTGTATATTTAAGGCTGAGATAGGTTCTTTATTGATAGGAGAACCAAAGACTTATGGGGAAAGCGCAGCAATTGGATGCGAGGAATGTCGGATCATGATCCTATTGAATGGCAGATCAGGCTCAAAGGGTGAACCTACTCTTGTTCCTATTTCTTACGGTCTTATATTACAACTTACTGTAAAATGTGATTTTCTCTCATGTTGGCTCTAGTTTCTTTTCTCAATCACCTTAAATCTGTTCCCCCGGTTACCAACCTTACTGGCACTGAAACTTTGAACACCTTTATCAAATCTTCCCTTACCCTTCCCTTCTCAAAGAGAATTTGAAGGAATGTGTTTACCATTGTCCAGAAGTCTGCTCACAATCACTGACTGGGTTCACGAATGAAAAATAACCATTTGGCTGATCTAGTAACCGTAAAACCATAATGCCATCAGCAACTAGCACTGTAAGGAAAAATGATGGCAAACTGGCAGGAAAGACAGGGACAGGTAAGATAATCAAATCACGCATGAAGGCAACAATCACAAAGTGAACTCTGAACCAAGTGACTAATCACTTAACTGCCATAGAAAAATATTTTGCTCTTAATCATCATAAGTGAATATATCAATGGATTCTGGAAGTGACGTGTGGGAGGCAGCAACTAAAGCTGGAAAGGGAATTGACAATTTTAATGGCCGGTCACGGAGCATAATTGGAGATTAAATTAGAACCGCTGGTGGAATTCTCTGCTGGCTGCTTATGATCGAACTGATTGGCTATGAAGTATCACAGATCTGTGAAGGAAAAACTGTGAAGGGAAAAGAATAAAATGTACATGAAGCTTCCCTTGCTGAAATCATTTAAAATATTGCACACATCAAACAAAAAACACATGGCTGTTTTAATTCTTCAACATATTCCTTTCAATTATAACCACTGCAAACCCAACTACAAATGGTGTGTGATAGTTGAGAGAAGAAATAATTATTTCTTTCCAAGATGACTTTCTTGCTCAATTATCCACTAATTCCAGACCCGTTGGCAATTTATTTTCTTGTGAAAGAGAATTGCTGTTTTTCACAGGCATGTAGTCGAAAATGTCAGCAGTTGATTCCACCAAATTCCCAATGCTATATTTGGCAGTTTTCCAAAAGTCAAAAAGAAAGGGACAGCTAATGATAGGCAGAGCTTGTCTTCGATCCATTTCCCCATATCTAAATGCAGTTTGCCTGCACCACCAGATTATCAGTGGTTGAAAATTCCAGATTGATCTGACTTCATTGGGATGATATCAACTTGCATACATATAATGATTCTGAAAGCAATCATACATCCCAAGATACATGGACACATGGGCTCTGCATCTCTTGACTCGAGAGGAAGATCTATCTGCCTGCTGACAAGGTTTTACGAATACATAGGAATATAAGAGTGCAGACTCATTGTAAGCCATTTTTTATGTCCCTTCAACCTTATTAGTCAAAATTTTAGCCAAAGTTCCAGAACGCTCATTGCCCAGGTCAAGGAGTGGCGGTAGTACTTAAGGAACTAGTTGTGCCTTCAGAAGGGGAAGGAAGAAAACTGAAAATATAAATTAACATATTTAAATGAAAGAGATCCCAAGCCGAGTTTCAAAATATCCTTGGTTTTATAGTAGTCAATGGGGCACGTGATTTGATAGATCTATGAATAAATTAATATAAAAGCTGTCTTAATTATTTATTAAGTAATACTTCTCCTTGACTTTGATGCCATATTTTCTGAACTTCAATTGCAAGAGTGTCAGTAAGTTAACTCACTCAAATGAGTGGTGTTGAAGGATTATTAATAAATCCACACAGAACACTTTTTCAAATAAAGAATGATGAGGAAAAAATATGTACATCCCAGTGGTAGATGAGGAGGGATGAAGGTATACGAGAGTCCATGAGGTGGGGAGAGGGAAAGAAAGGCTCACTTTGGGCAGTTGAGAGAACAAGCAAGCAAAAGACAAGATAGGGAGGAGGCCATGGATGGTTGGGGGGCAAGGTAAAGCGGAAAGTGGATATGAGAGGTGGGAAAAGGGAAGGGCGAGAAGGGAGGAAAGGGGGAGGATGAGTTGTGAAGGAAATAGAAGGTGCTAGGAAAGGGAAAAAGTAGGATGGGGGGGATGGGATGAGAAAGGGGAGTTTGGGGTAGGGAAGGAAAGGGTAAGGTGGGAGGGAAAAGAAAGCACAAGGTGTCAAGCAGAAGGGGTGCGAGAGGTCAAGGAGAGGGATGCATGGGAGTCAATGTAAAAGCGGCCTGTGGGGTCAAAGTGTGCTTGGATGGCTAGGTAAAGAGGGCACAAAATGGCCTGGGAATTGGGGCTCGAGGGGGAATTGGAATTGGGTGCAATATAGCAAGGAAAACAAGGCGTTGTGGAAATAGAACAGTGAAGTGCAATCAACAGCAAGTACTTCTCTTTCATACAGAGAATATTTGCTCTTTCCAATGCCTGGATTGAACACAGATTACTTTATTGAAGCAGGAAAATTAAAATTTGGGCTTCTTTGTGAGCAGACATTTACTGCTCTGCATGATCTGTTTGAAGCCCATTACCACTTTAAAAGGTGTTGCAGAGTTCTTGCAGATGGCATAATTACATATGTTTGAAGATGAACGAACTGTTACAGACAATGAGAGATGGTACTAAACAGTAGTGGTTACCAGAAAGGAGCCTTAAAAACAAAATCCAAGTTAAGGGTTATGCATAATATGAGACATGATGGGAAAAGGAGGTGGGATGCTAAGAAACAGGAAAAGTAGGCCATTCAGCTCTTCAAACGTGATCTTCCATTTAATGTAATTACTGTTAATCTTCTACCTTAATTCCATCTGCGTTCAATAATACCTATATCCAGAATGGGTTAATATTTAGAGATCTATCAATCTTTTTAACATGTTCAGCCATTTATCATCCACAATCCTCCAGGATTTTGACCCAGTGACAGTGAAGAAATGGTGATATATTTCCAAGTCAGGATGGAAAGTGTCTTAGAAGGGGAACTTGCAGGTGGTGTTTCAATGTAACTGTGCCCTTATCCTTCGAGATGGAAATGGTTGTGGGTCTGCAAAGTGGTGTCTAAGGATCTTTGGTGAACTTTTGCAGTGTGTTCCTCTATCTTATCTGCTAGGCACCCTTTCCAATTGACTCTGGCCAGCTTATTTAAAACTACAATGAAAAAATTAAGCTGGTAGTAGTAGTAGCCTGGATGAGACATTCATAGAACATTAGCTTTAATGAACTGGGATACTAAAACTGGGGATTAGATCAACAGAAACGCGATGGCAGACATTGAAGTGAATGTTTTAGAATACTCAGATAAATATGTTCATATTGCAAAGAAAAATACTCAAGAGAGGACACATCATCTCTGGTCAACTAAAGAAATTAAGGAAATCATCAAAATTAAAGAAAAAAGCATATCACTACATGGCAGCTTAGATGATTGGTCAGAATGTAAACAATAATTAAAAATACTGATGAAAACTAATTATTCTAAATGTCCATCATTTCTTTATTTTCATTGACAATATCAATAATTTGGTTTCTGGGAGCCTTAATGACAACAGACGATCATTGTTTTCCTGAGAGAATTGCAAAATTCCTGTGTGCTGACTCTGATATGTCTTGCAAATTTATTTTTTCAGCTTCCTTGTGGCTTTTATTAGGTTTTGTCATCCACAACTATCCTTTGTATTCTGTCATTTGCCAGGATCTATGTATTCTATGCATTTTTAATTTTTATTTAGCGTTTGGGTAGTCTCATCTTTTTGATGATTCATGCTTTTTTTTATGGATAGGGCTGTTTTTACTTAGGAATATATACTGATCAAATATCATATTAAATTATTTTTCTGAACATCACCTGTTGACCTTATTAATGTAGCTACTAATACACATGCCCAGTCTACTGTTGTCATTAAATCTAATATAACTTGTCCCCTTCTTAGCATCGGGGCGATGTTCCCCAATATCTTCCACACTTTAGTCAGGTTAAGAGAAGAGGAGGAGGAGGAGAAAAGAGAAAGTGAAATTTATGAGAGCAAGTGACGGTATGAGAAAGCTCAAGAGATCTGGAGGAGGATGTGTTTGAAAGGTGGAGGGGCAGAAATGGACTCAGGGCTCTGCAATGGCCATTACTGCCTTGGAGCTCATAATAGGAAAATTTACCAATACCTTCCACCCCGACCTCAAGTTGACCAACACCTTCCATCCCGACCTCAAATTCACCTGGATCGTCTCAGACTCCTCCCTCCCCTTCCTAGACCTTTCCATTTCTATCTCGGGCGACCGAATCAACACAGGCATCTACTATAAACCGACTGACTCCCACAGCTACCTAGACTACACCTCCTCCCACCCTACTCCCTGTAAAAACGCCATCCCATATTCCCAATTCCTTCGTTTCCGTCGCATCTGCTCCCAGGAGGACCAGTTCCAATACCGTATAGCCCAGATGGCCTCCTTCTTCAAGGACCGCAGATTCCCCCCAGACGTGATCGACGATGCCTTTCACTGCATCTCCTCCACTTCCTGCTCCTCCGCCCTTGAGGCCCCGCCCCTCCAACCGCCACCAGGACAGAACCCCACTGGTTCTCACCTACCACCCCACCAACCTCCATATACAGCGTATCATCCGCCGTCGTTTCTGCCACCTCCAAACGGACCCCACCACCAGGGATATATTTTCCTACCCTCCCCTATCAGCGTTCCAAAAAGACCACTCCCTCCGTGACTCCCTCGTCAGGTCCACAACCCCCATCAACTCAACCTCCACTCCCGGCATCTTCCCCTGCAACTGCAAGAAATGCAAAACTTGTGCCCACACCTCCTCCCTTACTTCTCTCCAAGGCCCCAAGGGATCCTTCCATATCCGCCACAAATTCACCTGCACCTCCACATGCATCATCTATTGCATCCGCTGCACCCGATGTGGCCTTCTCTATATTGGGGAGACAGGCCGCCTTCTTGCGGAACGTTTCAGAGAACACCTCTGGGACACCCGGACCAACCAACCCAACCACCCCGTGGCTCAACACTTTAACTCCCCCTCCCACTCCACCAAGGACATGCAGGTCCTTGGACCACCTCCACCGCCAGGCCATAACAACACGATGGTTGGAGGAAGAGCGCCTCATCTTCTGCCTAGGAACCCTCTAACCACAAGGGATGAACTCTGATTTCTCCAGTTTCCTCATTCCCCCTCCCCCACCTTGTCTCAGTCAAATCCCTCGAACTCAGCACCGCCTTCCTAACCTGCAATCTTCTTCCTGACCTTTCCTCACCCACCCTACTCTGGCCTATCACCCTCACTTTGACCTCCTTCCACCTATCACATCTCCATCGCCCCTCCCCAAGTCCCTCCTCCGTACCTTTTATCTTAGCCTGCTGGACACACTTTCCTCATTCCTGAAGAAGGGCTTATGCTCGAAACGTAGAATCTCCTGTTCCTTGGATGCTGCCTGACCTGCTGCGCTTTTCCAGCAACACATTTTCAGCTTGGAGCTCATAATAGCCAAAATTTCAGCCTGCAAACCCCATTAGGATCCTGACCCCCATTTTGGAAAGACTTGTTCTAGGAAATGCTGCTGCAGACAATCATTCTGGGCAGACTCCATAAAATCACTATCTTTCTCACATGTGCTAGTGTGGATGTCCCAATCAATAAGAATGTTAAAATTCCTACATTAAAACTACTGTTTTTGTTCAATGCTTCATCTAAGTTCTGCATTTGTGCCATGTATTACTTCACAGCTGTTGCCAGGGGATCTGTTACTTCTATTACAGTCTTAAATTATTTTCTATTCTAGTCACTCTGCTACACGAAGATTATTATTAAACTGGAAGGGGCGTAAAAAAGATTTACTAGGATGTGGCCGAGAATGGAAGGTTTAAGTTATAAGGAAAGGCTAGATTTGCTGGGACTTTCTTCGCTGGAGTGTAGGAGGCTGAGGGCTGACCTTTTTGAGGTTTATAAAAACATAAAGCCACGGTCTTTTCCCCAGGGTAGGAAGTTCAAAACCGCAGGGTTTGAAAGGGTTGAAGGTGAGTGGGGCAAGATTTTTCCACACAGGTGGTGCATAAATGGAATGAGCTGCCAGAGGAAGTAGTAAAGGTGGAACATGGTGGCACAGTGGTTAGCACTGCTGCCTCACAGCGCCAGACTGTGTGTAGTTTGCACGTTCTCCCCGTGTCTGCGTGGGTTTCCTCTGGGTGCTCCGGTTTCCTCCCACAGTCCAAAGATGTGCGGGTCAGGTGAATTGGCCATGCTAAATTGCCCGTAGTGTTAGGTAAGGGGTAAATGTAGAGGTATGGGTGGGTTGCGCTTCGGCGGGTCGGTGTGGACTTGTTGGGCTGAAGGGCCTGTTTCCACACTGTAAGTAATCTAATCTAATATTAAAAGAGATTTAGACTCATGTATGGATATAGAAGGTTTAGAGGGATTTGGGCCTAATACTGTCAAATGGAACAAGTTGGGCCATAGGACCCGTTTCCATACCGTATGACTCTGTGACTCTACTTCTTTATTCTCAATGTCTTCAGTGAGTGTTTACCTCTTGGTGTATCATTATTTGTCACTGAAGTGATTTAATTCTTAACGACTAAAGCTAATCCTCTTCCTCTATTATTTATTTCTTGTAAACCTTATAACCGGGTATGTTTAACTTCCTGTCCTGGCCATTTTGTTGCCATGCATTAATAATAACCATGACATACTCTCCAAGTTGAATTTTAATGAATAATTGGTTCACAATAATGGATTGCCAACAGTTCCTACGGCAACCCCCAAGAAACTGCAATATCAGTGGTCATGCCACATACTCATATGAAATAAGCATAAAGCCTCTGACTTTGGTATGCAATCACATGGTATGGGTTTGAACCATAAAAAGCAGAAAGATGTTTGGTTATGTCAAGCAAGTGTAACTCAGATGATATAACAGCTGTGATTGAGTGCCAAGAGTCCTGTTCATGATCACCTTCCAGCGATTCCAATCAAAAATGTGGATATTAGAACCAGTACAGAACAATTGTGAGCTATGAAGTCCAAAAAAAATCAAACAGGTTATCAATGTTTACTAGTAACACTCGTATGAACATAGCTGAGGTACCAAAGACCCACCACTGCCTGTGATTGGGTACCTACATCCCAGCTCGAGTCAAAGCCCTTAGGAGAGGGAGAAACTGGAAATTTTAAAAGTTGTGGTGGTGATGTAAATTGTAACATTAAAAAAATTAGCATTAGCAAAATTAGCTTTGTGCAACAGGAAGACAAAATCTCACCTGCTGAGCACTGGAAATAAGCTAGAATTTTGTTTTAAATTAACAGACCTATAAAAACCTAATGGAATTTTCTTCTTCCCTCAGTGCTAATTATTTTTAATGAGTGCATCCAACAGTGACACTGAAGTCATGGGGGTCGTGCAGCTTAGAAATGCAACTCTTCCTTTTGACAGACCATGTTTAACAGCAAAGCAAAACGGTTTTACCTGCAGCACGATGGCTTGAACAAAGGGATCTTTGAAACAAACCCATCAACAACTACTAGACCTGAGCTTAATGAAAGGTGGGACCGGACAAAAACGTACCCAAAATGATTTGGTGTCAACAATCAATGAAAACATTTCAATACAGATTTAAGATTTAATTTACTGTTCATTACAAATAGTATGAATAATAGCGTCAATCTATGATTTTATGGACTCCCAACAACCGAGCCACCAAGGTAATGGAAATCCACTATTAGCTATATTAGGGGTTCAGATACATAGTTCTTTGGAAGTTGTGTCACAGGTCGACAGGGTGATTAACAAGCCATTTAGCACGCTTGCCTTCAGTGCTCAGGCCATTGAGCATAGGAGATGGAATGGCATGTTGAGGTTGTACAGGATTCTTAACACTTCTGTGTATAGTTCTGGTCACCATGCCATGAGAAGGCTATTAATAAATTAGGGAGGGTTCAGAAAAGATTTACCAGGATGTTGCCACACAGGTGAGTTTGAATTATGACAAGAGACTGGATAGACTGGGACTGTTTTCACTGGAGCGCATAAATTTGAGGGGTAACCATATAGAGATTTATAAAAACATGAAGGGCATAGATAAGGGAATAGCAAAGGTCTTTTCCCCAGGGTGGGGGAGTTCAAAACTAGGGAGCATATTTTAAAGGTAAGTGCAGAAAGATTTAAAAGGGACCCAAAGGGCAACATTTTTGCACAGAAGATGGTATATATGCAGAATGAACTGCCAGAGGAAAATGGTAAATGCAAGTACAGATACAACATTTAAGGTACATTTGGACAGGAACGTGAGTGGGAAAGGTTTAGAGGGACATGGGCCAAACGCAGACAAACGGGACTAGTTTAGTTTGGAAAACCTGGTTGTCATGAATCAGTTGGACTGAAGAATTGTTTCCGTGCTGTATGACTCTATGAAAAGTCAGTGCAGTTGGCAATGCAGAGTAACACCAACAGCATGGGTTTAATTCCTGTACCAGTTGAAGTCCTGTCCTCACAACCTTGTGCCTCACCTGAGACATGGCGACCCTCAGATTAAATCATTGTGCTTCCCTACTGTCCTCTGGGATTATAGTGACTTAACTGAGGAAGCATTGGTCTAATGGTATTATTGCTAAACTACTAAGCCAGAGATGCAGGTGATGTTTTTGATACCTGGGTTTGAATCCCACCATGGCAGATGGTGAAGTTTGAATTAAAGTATTTATTGGAATTTATGACTACCATGAAACTGTCGCTGATTATCAGGAAAAACCATCTGGTACACTAAAGTCCTTCAGGGAAGGAAACTGCAGTCCTCACCTGCTCTAGCATACATGTGACCCCAGACCTACAGCAGTGTGGTTTGGGCAATTAGAGATGGACAATAAATGCAGGCTTGCCTGGTGATGCTCACATCCCATGAATGAATATTTTAAAAATCTGCCTGGTCAATTATGTCATTGCTTATATGTTGCAAATTAAAAATGGTTTTAAGATGAATATATGGATTGGCTTTCCCTGCTAGCTGAATGGCTATACAACCACGCTTGGCTGTCCAAATCAAACATGCCAGAGTTTTTCTGGTTTGATTCCCAGCCTACAGGATGTCTACTGTGACAGCACTTTGGGCATTATAATTAGACTCAGATGTATATTTGGTTTTGGAAAATGGCCTTGTTTCTGAATGTTAGTGCATATTGCCTGTCTTGTGTCTATCAGTTGCAGTTATGACATTCCCATGATTGCATAACCCCTGACACACATTGTGGACAATGTTTATCTGAATAACGGATGGAGAGCGGTCACCTCTATGAAAATATAGCTGGACAATGACAAACTTTCCATTTTACTAAATCTGAATTCTCAGGCACAATGATGAAGGAAAAAGGAACAGAGACTTCTAACATTATGTACATTTCATGCCTGTGCTTTCTCTGTGATTTCTTGAGGCTTCCTCAACCAGCAAGGGTCCTATATTGTTGGTCTCATGAGGTGGAAAGGTGTTCCCTCTGGTCGGTGGGAAGCCTAATTGCAAGATTGGCTCTAATTAGTAGAAACATGTGCCTGGCCCACTGGGACCTCCAATAGTTGTGAAGCAGACCAAAGATTTCTGAGGCAAGTTGAAGAATTTGTTATGGCTAATACCCCTATACTCAACAGCTGGTGAACAACTTCAGATGAATTCACATTTTGACCCCAATTTGCTTTGAGATGAAATACCAGCTGGGATCCATCCTGCACCTGGAGCTCACCTCATGATTGTAAGTTACACAAGACAAGTACAGACAGCTGCTTGCTTTCCAAGTGAAATATGCCTTAGCTCCCTAATTTTCAAGTTTTGAGTAAGGGAAGAAAATAATTCGAGAATGATATACCACTATATTTAACAAAGTATAGCTCATTCAGTCCATTGCAAATTGACCCTGAAGTGGTAAGGATGGAAGAGGAAGTAAAGAAAGAAAAACAGCAAACAAATCACTTTAAATCGCTTGGGTGCAAACCTAATTTTTTAAACCTTTTGGAGGTTCAGAGATTTCAGAGATCCAATCCATGAGGTCATATCTATTTTCTCAGTTCTGTTTCATGTAAGCGTCAATTTTGTTTTCGCCACCTAACAAAAATCAGCTAACTTGTTTGATCCCTATTAATTTTTCCAGCACCTGACATTCATTTTCATACAGATAAATCACTTAGGGAAGAGAATATCAATAAGTCTTGCGGGTTATAGACAACTGGATACAGTAACCAGCTCTAATATTGGTAGCCAGGAAGCAAACACGTTTCAATGTGGACAAATCTAACTTCATACGTTTTTAAAAACATAACACGAAATAAAATATATGCTACACTAGGGATATTCCAGAGACAGGTTTTGTGCAAAAATGTGGCTTTTAAGCTTTCTTTGGCCTGAGTCAGTCTTCTTTGCACATTTAGAATAAATTACTTTGTACCGATACTTAGAAGTTACTCCGTGTGAGGGACTGGAAAGGATTACTTGCATTGGGAAACAGCTAGATTCAAGAAAAAAAAAATCCACATTCAAACTGTGGTAAAAAACAAACATGAAATATTAGAAAAATCCTGAATCTGGAGTCTTCATATTTTGGTGCGTAAGGGTGCACAAAATTGTATTATCATATGCAAGCCACTCATTACTGGATATAGATTTGCAAGAGTTAAAGTGTGTGGTACCAAGCAAGTACAAGTAATGGATGATGCTGATAAATTACAACTGCTGGTGAATGAGAAGTGCACTATGGGAAGCTAATAAATAAGAACAGGATGTGAGCAGGATAAAGGTTACTGTTCTGGTTATTTCTGATCAGGGTTCTTATTGTTTGAAGATCAAGTGTGCAAAGTAAATAGAAAGGGAATTTGAACACTTAAAAAAGAATACCACAAATTAATGAGGATGGTATAAGGGAAAAGTTATGGGAGACTTTGAAAAAAGGGTATGTCTGTTGAAGCAGAAAAAAATAACGATAGATGTAATTGAAAAGCTTAAAATTATGAAAGTGTTTGAGAGTAAGTAGTGAATTGTTTTTTACAGATTGGTGAATGGAAATGTGAGGGGCATAAATTAACAATTAGTACTTAAAAACATAAAAGAGAAGATTCGAATGAATTATTATTTTCAAAGGATCATTATAGAATAGGATTAATTGCAAGTAGCCAGGTAAATCATGACATTTGAGAGATAATTAGGTAACACTTCAATAATAATAAAAGAATAAAAAGACAGGGCAGAGACATTAAATTGCAACAGTTAGTTCCAATGTGGTTTCTGACATTTTTAAAGGGGCAAATTGATCTGAAAGGCCTTTCCTTTGTGCTTAAATCTCCAAAATTCCAGGGTCAATTTAAAAAAAAACAAATAAGCATAGCATCAACTCACGCTTATGTTATAAGTAATGAAACAAATTAAATTTACAACTGGCAAGCTGGAAATGTGAAATTGACACTGGAAATTTTTAGCCCTGCTCAGGGAGAAAATATGGAATGCACTACTTTGCCAAGCCCACCACGCACTGGCATTGCTAGAAAATGGAGGTAAAAATATCTTAAGCTTCTAAACTAAACTGTGTCACATTGATAGGGCAAAATGAATTAGCTGGGAGGTGGCTCATAGGAAGCATGTCCTTTTGGGCTGAATATCTGTAAATACTAGGTAATCAGTTAGCATCGGTAAAGAGAGAAGCACCTTTGTTTCAGGTACATACTTTTCATCTAAAATGAAAAGCAAGATAAACTGGATATTTAGCAAGGCTGGAAAAAGTATTCCAGATGTGTTTATGTCTGCTCATCTTTCTGTGGTAAATTCTGATGAAAGATTCCACGTACAAAATGTTAATAAAGGGAATTAAATTAGTAGGGTCAGTTATCCTATTGGAACAAACAAGAACCCGGACATGGAATGGAGACAACAGGTCTGAGATTCGAATTACATATATTCTGCAATCCTACACACCTGTGCCACTGCAGAGATGTCAGGTGCTCCTCACATTAAGCAGGAAACAAGAAAGCAATGGTCAGCACCCTGGATATTCATCTTAAACAGCCAAATACCCGCTTACAGAATGTCATTTTGCAGAGTTTCATGAATCGGTCATGTCTTTTGCAGGAGGCCAAGAATAGGAAAATGGAAGAAAATGTTCTTCAAAACCAGGAGTCATGATTCTCAAAAGCAACTAAAGACCAAAATAAGAGCACAGCTGCAGCAGCCTGGGAAAATTACAGAGTTAGAGGAGATCTCACTCCTCAGACTTTAATGATCCTATAGTTGGACACTAATTACTAGCCTTTTTAAAAATATTTTCTTCTCACTGAGACACCAAAACACACAGTATTTCAATGAGCATACTTCGAAACATCAATACAGCAAAATCTTTTGCAGTAATTATGATTTTAAAAAGTACCAAATGCACAAACCTTCCTACTCCGATCAAGTACTTAATATTGAAGTAAAACTCCTAATGCACATTACATAAAAATCATATCAATTTCTAAAATTAGTTTCTGCTTGGAATCTAGTGTCTGTAACTAAATTAACAATTAAAAGTGGTAATCAGTGGTTTCAAGTAGGTAGGACTCTGCAGTGGAAACTACAAGAGCCAAGAAAATCTGGATCTGTGGTGAACTGACTGACCTCAATCGACTGCATCTGGACTAGGTGAGCTTTGAGGTTGAGAGAGCATGGATATCAGAAGAAAAACAGCTATTTTCCTACTCAATATCAATATCCATGAAACCCAATTAAATTCTGGACCAATACAGGATAGGAACAGGTTAAAATGTCTACGCAGCGAACATTCATTCAGTTGGCAGGAGGAAGTTGTGGCCTTAAGTTCCACTCCAGACTTCAACACATCATCCAAACTGACACTTAAATGTAGCTCTAAGGGCAGTGTTGTCTTTCAAATGAGACGGTGAAAAGGATATTCAATATCCCATGACTTCCTGGGTTACTTGTCAATATTTATCCCTCAACCAATCGACTATTTAGCCATTATCTCATTGCTGTTCGTGGGACTTTCATTCCTGTAATTTGGTTGCCGTATTTCCTACATCACAACAGTGGCAATGCTTCAAAGTATTTAATTGGAGGTAAACTGCTTTGGGACAGTGATATTGAAAGGTGCCATTAATGCAATATATCTGGGCCAAAAAACAATGAGTGTTAATGGTCATCTGGGTGACCATTAGAATGATAACCACAAGTGAAGGTTCTTCAGCCAGTCCATTCCTGCAGGAATGAAGTGAGAAAGATGACAGGTTGGTAATTTCAGGGATCAGTGTAAGTTTAGATCAATTTAATTACAAAAAGTTTCATGAAATGGGAGTGAATGCCAAAGGGTTTGATCACTGATGTGTTACAAGTGAATAATTTCTCTTTCTCTGCTGCAGTCAGCATTTCCTCTATTGCCTTTACCTCCTGTACAGTTCAATTGGATTATTTCACTGAAAAACAGGTTTGTAAAGGCAATTTTAAAAAGATATCAGGATTAATGTCCAATTGTCAGCTGCAGCCAAAATAAATGTACATACTAAAGTATAGGTCCTCGCTGTCTCCTAATCGTTATAACCTGACTGCAGGGCTTCTTCCAAGGATGCCCATCTTGAAGTAGTTCTACCCTCCCTCCATAAGGATCTCAGCGAATCTCTCTTTCACTGCAGCCCCAGGTTGTCTAGGCCTCAGTCCCCTTGAGCCATCCTCACATTCCTGAGGGGGTTATGCTTGAAACGTTGACTTTCCTGCTCTTTGGATGATGCCGAACCTAATGTGCTTTTCCAGCACCACCCTTTTTGATAATAAAATATAAGATGGTCTGATAATTGTTGCAGGAAAACATTTAGCCAAAACCAGGTAATTTGAGGTCCATACTTTACGGCTTGAAATCACCTGCAGTAGTATTTGAAACAAACTGTACAACTTGGGAGCAGTCAGAGATGAGAAAAAGATTCCTGATGAAGGGCTTTTGCCTGAAACATTGATTTTCATGCTCCTCAGATGCTGCCTGACCTGCTGTGCTTTTCCAGCGCCACTCTAATCTAGGCTCTGATTTCTAGCATCTGCAGTCCTCACTTTTGCCAGGGATGAGAAAAAGCTATTTTGCTGGTTGAAGCTGATTAATCGATTACATGAATGCTCCCATTAAGATTTTTAACCACATTTTAAGACCATAAGACAAAGGAGCAGAAACTAGGCAATTTGGTCTATCGAGCCTGCTCTGCCATTAATCATGGCTGATAGGTTTTTCAATTCCATTTTCTCCCCATAATCTTTGATCCCTTTAACTGTCAAGAACTTATCCATCTCTGTTTTAAATATACTCAATGACCTGGCCTCCACAGCCTTCAGAGGCAATGAATTCCATTGATTCACCACTCCGTGGCTAAAGAAGTTTCTCCTTAACCCATGGCTTGGACTAACAAGTGGCAAGTAACAATCACGTCACACAAATGTCAGGCTATAAGAGACAATTTAATTACTTCCCCATCACATTCAATGGTGTTATCATCACGGAATCCCCCACTATCAAAATCTTTGAGGTTATTGATCAGAAACTCAACTTGACTCGGCACATAAGCAAAGTGGCGACAACAGCAGGTCAAAACTGTCGAATACTGTGGCGAGAAACTCATCTCCTGATTCCCTACAGCCTGTCTGCATCATCTGTAAGATACAATTCAGAAGTACAATAGAATTCTCCTCACTTGCCTGGATGGGTGCAGCTCTAACAACATTCAAGCAGCTTGACACTATCCAGGACAAACCATCCTCCTTATTTGTAGATGTGGTGCCAATCACCCAGTCCTTCCACCACCAACAGAAGTGCATAATATCTACTATGCAAAAAAATGAAAAGAAAGCAGAACTCAGGAGAAGTTATTAAAGTCTCCAGCACAAAAAATAGGACAGTGTGTTTGGAAAGGGTTAGGAATCAAACTTCAAATTCACTGGATAAACAAATAACAGTGAGAAGAGGTACAGTCACTACAGGACTGAAAGCATTGTATCCGAATGCGCGCAGTATGCAAAATAAGATAAATAAGCTGGTGGCACAGATTGAAATTGGCAGGTATGATGTGGGCATCACGGAGACATGGCTGCAGGGCGATTAGGACTGGGAGCTAAATATCCAAGGATAAACATGCCATCGAAGTGACAGGCAGGTGGGCAGAGGAGATGGGGTTGCCTTGTTAGTAAAATAAAAATGAATTAAATCAATAGCAATAAACAAAGTACGGTCAGATGATGTAGAATCTATGTGGGTAGAGTTGAGGAACTGCACAGGTTAAAAAAAACATAATGGAAGTTATGTACAGTTCTCCAAACAGTAGTCAGGATTTGGGCGTTAGATACACCAGTAGATTGTAAGGGCGTATAAGAAAGGCAAGGTTGCAGTGATTGTGGGGGATTTCAATATGCAGGTGAACTGGCAAAATCAGGTTTGTAGTGGATCGTAAGAAAAGGAATTTTGAAATGTCTGTGAGAAGGCTGTTTGGAGCAGCTTGTAGTGGAGCCCATGAGGGAACAGGCAATTCTGGATTTAGTGTTGTGCAATGAGGCAGACTTGATAAGGGGACTTAAGGTGAAGGAACTCTTCGGTGGCAGCGACTATAATGTAATAGAGTTTACTCTGCAATTTGAGAGAGAGGAGGAGGAATCTGATGTAATGGTATTACAGTTGAATAAAGCAACTACACAGGCATGAGGAAGGAGTTGACCAAAACTGACTGGGAGAGGAGCCGAGCAAGAAAGACAGTGGAACAGGAGTTTCTGGGAGTAATTTGAGAGACACAGCAAAATTTCATCCCGAGGAAAAAGAAGCATGGTACAGGGTGGATGAAGGCTGACCAGGGAAGTCAGAATCAGCATAAAGGCAAACAAGAAAATATATAAGGTGGTGAAGGGCAGTGGGAAGCCAGAATATTGGGAAGCCTACAAAGACCAACAGAGGACAACGAAGAAAGAAATAAGGAGGGAGAAGATTCAAACCTGGGTCCTTAAAACATTAACTGAGTTTATGGATTAATAGTCAAACAATATTATTTCTGGTCATCGCCTCCCCTCCTTTATGACATTTGTTTTAAATAGATTTTTTTAAAAGACTAACTTCATTTGTGCTCCAATGGCTTAAAACGAAGGTACATGGCTTTTGTTATTTAATATTTACCTCAATCCTGCAGCCCAAAATTCCTCAATTTACAAAGCTGCAATAAGAAGACAACCTCAACAGTTTCTTGTATTCTTGGTGGTGCTATTAAAAGCTCCATGGACTACAAGATGTTTCTATGCATATATTAAACACGTGTCAGATTAGAATTTTTGTGTGTTTTATATGCTATTTCTATTTGTACTGACGGCTGACTTAAAATAGTGGCAAGCTGATTTCAATTCAAGTGAGGTTATTTCAGGCAGAAAGCTAATGTCAGCACGGTATCTGGCACAACTTGGCTGGGGTGGGAATGAGAGTAACGATTGGGATTGCAGGAGTAATGCGATATTGTGTGGAAGTGAGAGAATGCATTAACGTACATTAGATTCAGCTGCGATTCTTTTCACCACCAAAATGGCATAAGCACTCAACAGTCTGAACTCAGACTGGCATCTGCAGAAATGTACTCCAGAAATTACTCAGTTTAGATTAGATTCCCTACAGTGTGGAAACAAGCCCTTTGGCCCAACAAGTCCAAACCAACCCTCCGAAGAACAAACCACCCAGACCCATTTCCCTCTGACTAATGCACCTCACACTATGGGTAATTTAGCATGGCCAATTCACTGTACCTGCACATCTTTGGATTATGGGGGTGAAACCGGAGCACCCAGAGGAAACCCACACAGACGCGGGGAGAATGTGCAAACTTCACACAGACAGTCGCCTGAGGTCAGAATCGAATCTGGGACCCTGGCGCTGTGAGTCAGTAGTGCTAACCACTGAGCCACCGTGTTGCCTGTGGGTTTTTTTGCGCCATGTTAGGAGACAGGAGTCCAGGGACACCATCCGGATCCATCCTCTTCCATCCGCCACCACCAGTGCTCACTCCGGCCTCCCTCACCCTTGGCATCTGATCCCGCACCCATTAAACTGACAAAAAGCCACAAAACAAAAATTGTAAATATATTGGCATGTAAAAATGAACTAATGGTCAGTTGGGAAACAATAGGATGATTTTGGAGCTTGCGAATCCAACCCTTGAATCTTCTCTGTGCAGCCAAGGACAGTATGCTCATACCTGTGCAGAAGCTTGTCCTGTTGGAAAGGGAACTAGCCAATCTCACTCATCAATCACACTTCAAAACAATTTTGTGATTATTACCTTAGTAACACACAGAACTATTTTAAAACTCAGTGTAAGAGATGATCAAACCAACTAGAAGTACATTACAAAACTGAGAATTGAATGTCAAGTCTCAAGATAGAAATCTGAAAAGCTTTCTGAAAAAGACTGGCAGTATGTAAATTGAACATCACTGGGATTAAATATAACAAAAACAAAGAGCATGCTGAGGTCAGGAGAATAGTGCCTGATATCTTAATATAAGAAATAAAGAAACCAAAGTGTGTCCCAAACTCTCAATCACTATAAAAACAAGTTACCACCTAACATGTGAACTCGTCTGCCCTTCTCTCTTCAGATTCAAATGAGATACCGGGAATTGTGGCGTTTGTTTTTAAGAATGCATTTGAGTTTGCAGTTTGAGAGAATATCATTCACAGCAGAATACTAAATTAGATTTGAGTGTTGGATAGCACAGAGGGAAATAAAAACAGAGGGATTGTGCCCGGTCACACGCTCACAAGCTTGCTAATTTCAGACCTGATTTTCAACACTGTTATGGTTATATTTAAAAACAGATTGCTGGTGATATTGCTTCAGGTGGGAAAAATAGGAAAGAATTGCGGTCGAGAATCATTGATCCAGAATTATAATTTGATTCCCTCCCCTGCTGAACTGCAAACTTGTACAGAACTTCAATACATAGGCTTTGGAACATTTTCCTCTTAGCTCTAGATGCTTAAGAAATGTTGAGGAGAGCATTACATCGACTAGTGTGTCTTGGAAGATTGCTATAAACTTATTTTATAAATAATCTTAGGACATGCATGATTGATTGTGTTCTCGTGACTTCAGCAGACGAGCTTGTGATGCCTTATAAAGGTTGATTGCCCTTTCAATGTTCACTATTGAGATCCATACAGTAAAAATGGTAAAAGTGTTGAGCATGATGGCAACTCCTGGGACCTATCTTCTTCTCGGAATGGGGTTCAATAATGATGCAATAAAAATGAAGTTAGTTTGAGATTTATGTTTAATTTAGCACCATATGCAGAGTCATTAGAGTCAGTTGAATTGAAATTTTAAAATTAACATTCAAATTCCATCAATAGTAGTTTCAGATACAATTCTCATGCTATAGAATTACCTCAAGAATGGATTATTGTACCCCATGGCTATGCAACGTAATATTTGAAACTATGATTGATAATGTATGGGGAGCAATGGGAAAGGGTGTTGGTAATCGTTTCTACTAATGCTTGTACTTTGGGTGTTATTATTAAAATAAAGTGAAAAAGGTGAGCACAAAAGTTTGTGTTTCAGAATTGGTTCAAAATGTAGACAACAGTGTGACAGCAATTCAAAGAGCAATATTTTCAAAGTGGTGGAATAAGTCTGTGAAGAGTTCTTTAGAAGACAGATGAAAATAGTGAAAGAGGGAGTTACAACAAAAATGGTGATGGAGTGGAGAGAGAAACACTGGCAAGCAGTGAAATATTGGAATACACAAAGGATTTGGAAGATGATTCAGATTTAACAGATAGGGAGAAATTATTTCCACTGGTAGGGAGGTTGATAATGAGGTCACAGATGTGCAATTAATTCACAAAAGAACCAGGAGGAAAATAAGGAGAAACACAAGGATGTGAGGTGCCCTACCTGAAAGAGTTGGAAGCAGATGATTCAATAGTAACTTGCAAAGGAGAATAGACACTTGAAAAATAAAAATTAGATGGCTACCAGGAAACGTGCAAGATAGGAGAAATAATTTGATAGGCTGTTTAAGGAGTTAGCCTAGACTTATTGGGCTGACTGGCTTCTGTCTGATTCTACAAAAAGAGGAAAGATTTAATGCCAAATCACTTGTTGAGAAATTATCAATAATCACACAATTTTTTTTGTTTTTAAGAAAATAGTGACTTATATTCTCCTTTGCAAGAACTGCACTTGCTGCTCTTGCTAGGGTAACTATAAAATTATAGAGAAGGAAGTATGAACTACAAAGTAAGTTTTACAAAATGTTGACAAAAATGGCTTGTTAAGTGTTAGCAGAGAGACTTACCAGCACAGCACCAAAGCTGAGATCCAGATATTTATTTCAAAAAGGTCAGTGGAATGACATACAACGGCAGTAGGCTCTTAAATCATAATTCTCAAAGGTCAAATTGCACTGCATGGGTGGTGGATATGATAGCACTAACATGTGAAAGGTCAGCATTTGTGAGGGATGGGTGCCTCATGTGGTGCATTAAATACCCTCATTGTAGTTATAGGGACCATAGCATTGATGCCTAGAGATTAACAAGAGGCCATATATTTGTGAGATACTTCTTGCAACTGTGACCAAACACTGTTGCTGGAAAAGCGCAGCAGGTCAAGCAGCATCCAAGGAACAGGAAATTCAACGTTTCGGGCATAAGCCCTTCATCAGGAATGCCCAACACATTTTCAGCTCTGATCTCCAGCATCTGCAGACCTCACTTTCTCCACTGTGACCAAACAGCCATACTTGATCATCTGAACATGGAGCAATATTGAGAAGATTATTACCCTAGCAGAATGCCCTTTGGAAATGGATAGCCTATTTTAGGCCAGATGCCCATGAGTGTTGTTTAAAACCAAACTAGGAAGTGAACAACCTCGCTCTCAATTGCTTTTCTCCACAGAATGTTTTTCCTACCCACGAGCAGAGGGATTGCTGTTGTCTCAAGTGTAAAAAAAACTCACTTGTTCTCCTTAATGCAGTTTTGAAAGGGGGAGAATACAGTAGATCCAGTGAGGGTTTTCCTCACTAAGAGCATTACTGATGATCGACTCATTCCTCCAACCCTACAGGCATGCTTGTTCAAAATATAATAACATTTTGTCCTGCCATTTCCCCAAATAAAGACACCATCGATTTCTAATTTATGCTACTACATTTGGAATTATAATCACAGTAGCTGACTGCACGAAGATGGAAAATAGTTGTGGAGAGCTCTTTGCTCCAGATGACTTTAAATGAACTCTATTGATTTTGTTAGATGTTATAAACAAGGTGTGACAAATGGAGTGAAATTTAGGAACCATTTTGAAATCAATGCACCTGAGTAGTGATTGAAGTCACAGTTCCCATAGGCACAGAGATGGGATAGGACAGAAAGCATAAAAACAAGGGAACAAATTTTTAAGTGATCACAAAAGATCACTGCAATCTCTTCCAAAACAACAATGTTTGAAGACCTCTGCAATCTGCCAGTTCTGACATCTTGTGAATTTATGATGTTTGATGCTTCACCACCAGCAGCGTATCTTTAGCTGCCTAAACAGTGTAATCTGGAATTTCCTTCCTAAGCGTGTCTCTCTCCTCTTTTAAACTGCTTCTTTAAACTAACTCTTTAACCAACCTTTTGGTCACCTATCCAATTACCTCAAAGTCTCAAATTTAGTTTGAAAGCGCTCCTGTGAACCGAGTTCCTGTGCTAAGGGTTTATATAAATAAAAGTTGGTGGAATTGACATTGACTTAACTAGAGCTTCACTCATGATCTTGTGTTAATAAACTCAGTAAAAAAGATTTTGAGATAGTAAGATCTGCAGATTCTGGAAGTCAGAGTCGATAAAATGTGGAACTGGAAAAGCACAGATCAGACACCATTAGAAAAACAGGAAAGTTGATGTTTCGGGTCAGGACCCTT
The DNA here is from genome assembly GCF_020745735.1 of Hemiscyllium ocellatum. NCBI lineage: Eukaryota > Metazoa > Chordata > Chondrichthyes > Orectolobiformes > Hemiscylliidae > Hemiscyllium > Hemiscyllium ocellatum. Next base: position 19,338,703 of record NC_083423.1, on the reverse strand, counting down.
CATCAGGACCTTGGGACTGTATTGCTCTGGAGGTTCAATTGCACTGTGACAGTCACATGGGTGTAAGACTTGATAATAAACAATTTTCTAAGATAGAAGCAAGTGTGAAAATTCAACAATATAATTGTTCTTTCCTTAATAATAATTCCACAATTCCTATTGGTTTCAAAGATACTGCTGCCCTCCATTAGCCAGTGCTGCACGGAGACTTAACTGCTGACTTGGCTGTGAGAGTGGGCTCAACATGGATGGAGAATTGAATGATGAAGCTTCATAGCTCAGTGTGCAACATCATTAACCAGTTAGCCATCAGGGGAGCTCTATCATACTGCTTCTAATAACAGGATGAAACATGTGTTCATCGCTACTGATCTTTCCACCTACACTCTACATGCACTTGCATACACACAAATACAAAAATAAAAAGGTTTGTGTAGTTGCCAGCTGGCTGTGTGGTGGAGTGTGGATTAATTAGTTGTAATGTAATGTATAGTGTCAGATCTTGTTATAGTTTGCATCATGAATGAGTACATTATGTGTTGATACACTAGCTGCATCATGTCTAGCCATGATATAATCCTTTTTCCTGACCTCCTGCCACCTCACCACTCTCTTCTCCGCTCACCCCCACCATACCCCTTATCTTCAGGATCCAGGCCATGAACAACTTCAGTCTGCTGACAAACAGTAGCTAATCGGCAAGCAACTACCTGCACTACATGGTTACGTGTTACTTAAAGATTGTATTTTGTAAATAAACTAACACCAACACAATCTCTTCACTTGACGTGTAAAACATTTTATAGGTCTGCTTGCATCATCATTATCTCTCTATCTGAAGGTTGCAGATTCAAGGTATACTCCCAACAATGCTCAGTTTATACTGGCATTCCAGCTGGGGAGACAAGTGCTATCAAGTGGCATTTACACAAAAATAAGCTGCTTGCCGATGACAAACAGCTCAGACTATGCCATTCAGTTTCAGGTCTTATGACTACCTTGGTCCAAACATGGTGAAACAGAGTTCAAATCTAGAGGTGAGGCAAGACGGACTGCTTGATGCCATGTCAACATTTGACTTATTGTGGCAAAAGAAGCCTGAGCAAAAGTGAGTCCATTGAGAATCAGACGGGAAATTCTTTATCGGTTGCAGTTAAAACTAGTTCAAAGCAAGATGGCTGTGGTGTTGGAGGCCATTCATGACAACCCTTGGACATCATTGCAGGAGTTCCTCAGGATAGTGCCAAAGGCACGACCATTTTTAGTTGCTTCAGCAATTGCCATTCCTCCTACATAAGGCCAAGAGGATAATGCTTACTGATGATTACACTGCTGAATCACTTCTGACTCCTCAGTTAGTGAAACAATTCATACCAACATGCGACATTCAGGTTTGGGCTGATAATAAACAAGTACTACTTACACAACTGCCAAGCAATGATCATGTCCTACAAGAGAACATCTAGCCATGGCTCCTTGATACCCAACTTTATCATCACTAAATTCCTCACCATTAACATAAGGGTTACCATTGATGAGAAATGAAACTAGATCATCTGTACAAATACTGTTGCTACTGTGTGGATCACAGGCTGAAAACTTCAGCTCCAGCTTTCCCAATCACAAGCTTCTTCTCACTACCGCCCCTCACTGTTCCTGCAATTACAGATTCTATTTCTGAAAGAGAAACAAGAACAGAGGAACATGGACTTGTGATCTGAGGAGCTGGAGCTGTGATTGAAAGAGCAATTCTTTCTTGCCCATGCCGGCTGTGCCTCCAATCACAACTCTGCAATGAAATCCACTTTCTTCAATAACTACAGAGCTGCAATTTAAAAAGAAAACACCAGTAGCAAGGTCATAATAGATATATAAAATAGTGAATTTCCAAGATGCTAAAGTTGGAAATCTGCCAAATTTCTAATGGTTGGCAAAGGTGGGGTGGGGGTGGAAGCTGTGTGCTTGATGTGCATTTGTAACATCCAGACCTCTATTATCATGCTTTCATTGTTGCTGGGCCAAAATTCTGGACTCACTCTTTAACAGCAACTCAGGTATACCTACACCAGATACACTGCACCAGTTCAAAGAAGGCCACTCACAACCACCATCCCAAGGATAATTAGAGGTGGACCACAAATGTTAGCTTTTGACGTTTACATCCCACGAATGAGTTAGAAGTTAAAACTGACCTTAGCTTCAGCAGCTATGGATTGGTAAAAGCAATCATGACTTCTGTTCCTAAACACAATCTAATATGCTCTTACACCAAATGGCTGATGAATAATTTGGCCTATATAAAAAAACATTTATGGCATAGCTCTGTATTTGGTCTCTGTTCAGAATCTGCCACCATTACATGGGAGAAGGAGAGGCACTTGCCTTGCAACAGCTTCTGAAAACAAAACGATACTAATTATGCAGTTTAGTGTTTATTCATTTTGCAGTATCACCAGTCACTGTTTCTCAGGATAACAAATATGACAATACTGACACAGTGTTAAAAAGAGATCAAGAACAAAGCTGCATTTGCAAAACACGTTGCTGATGCTATAATAAATGATCTTGAAGAATGGTGGCCTTTGTGGAAAAAAATAGCTGCTATTTTATAGAACAGGCATATAAATTTTTAATGGTGTTGGGTAAGGGTGATTGCTCTCTATGACATCTGTTGAGTTTACCTGGATCAGTCAGATAGGGAACTTGATTAAGATTTAACACTTCACTTAAATGACACCATTCTTAACAAAATAATACTTCCGTAACACTAGTGCCAGCATATACTGCACGTTTGATACCCTGAGTGGAACAGGCGTATTAGCACATGGATCTGTAAAATGATGTGTAGAGCTGTAAATGAAATCATTGCTGGCTAATGTACCTGATGCCAAGGAATAGCATGATGGATTATTTCCTTTCTCTTCTTGAACTGGGAGAAACTAGTTCATTACTCAAGGAAATTAGCCTTCACAAGCAGGCACTTTCGTCTCTTGGGTGAGCACACTCTCCCTGTAAAATATCCTGTATCCTCATCAAATGTAAATGAAGTTTGCTTGAATTGCGACTGAAAACAAAAAAAAGAGTCTATTGGGAATGATTCTTTCTTGATCTTTCTGATATATAGGATGAACCAAAAAGAACAGGCGTTTTGAAAAACTTGCACATAACACCATTTAGCTGCTGGATTTACTTTTGACAACAGTTTTATATATAGGACAAGCAGAAATTACCTGAGACATAAAATAGTGTTACCTCTGGAAATCAGTTGTTTCAAAACCTTCCTTTCGAATGCAAGATTTAAACAAAAAAATGCAGCAACATTTTTCTGAATGTGTCAGAGATGTAAAACTGTCAATCAGATTAAAAACAAATTTGAGAATCTTTTTTGCATTGCGCTGACAAGTTGGCTATTCCATGTTACAACCATAGCTCCAGGCAAAGCCCATCAACAAATATTCCATAACCTGCAAGTGCAAAGTCAATCCTCTCTGATCAATTACTAACTCCTGAAGGGAAACAAACAAGGAACCGGAAAGATTCTATTATTAAATAATTTACTTTATGGACAGTCAGAAACAAGCAAGCAAAACCACTTTTTTTTGTAAGAAACTGGCAGGAAGGCAAAGTTGCTTACTTGGAGACAATTCCATGGGTACCAATCATCCAGCAATACTGCATTTGAGTAGTCATTCTGCATTGATTTCTGACAAGTCTTTAATGTTTTGCTTTGTGTTAGACTCCCAATTCATCACTACACATACATATTTCATGGAAAGCCAGGTGCAGCCCAACTTCTCGACATCAGCTAAATCAGCACAAGTCAAAGATCAAACCAAGGAATAGAGTAACCTCGCTTGTACTGAGCATGCACGGGGAATGGGATAGCCAGGGTTTAAAATGGTTCTGACCACAACTGGCAGACACTCATAAATACTGTTAGCAAGGTCTGATCAAAAGGAGAGAGGTGAGCAATCGGTTCTCAGAGTGGGGAAATCTAATTCTGTTGATTGCTGATTGCATGAAAATTCAGGATACCGAAGACTTTACGATCCACCCAAAGAGAGGCTTTTTAGGCAGGCCTTTAACGTTTTGTGACTTTTCTACAAAATTAGCTATAACTCATATTGTGTTCATTCATTCTTGAGATCGGCATGGCTGACATTCATTCTCCATCCTCATTGTTTATTTGATACAACTGAGTGGTTTGTCAGGTCATTTAAAAGAACAGTAATAGGTTAACCATATTTATGTGGGGCTGAAGTCAAACATAGGCCAGGTGGAGTAACAATGGCAGGTTTCCTTCCCCAAAGGGCAGTCGAGAGAGTTTTCACATTCATTTTGAGACCAGTCTTTTATTTCTAAATTCAAATTCTCAAATTACAACAGTGGGATCTGAATTCACATTCTCTCCATGATTAGCCTTAGCTTCTGCATTCCTAATTTAGTCATATAATCATTATGCTTCATTACCCACTTCTCAAAAAAAAACTCAACCCCACTCAGCCATTACCATTAAGCTAGGAAATCAACCCTGGTTCAGTGGCGAGCGAAGATGAGGTGTCAACCCGGTGAAGCCACCAAACAGGATTACTTGCACGCCAAACAGCATTAGCAACAAGTGATACAGAGCTAAGTGATCCCACAACCAGTGGATCAGATCTAAGCTCTACAGTCATGCCACATCCTGTCATGAATGGTGGTGGATGATTAATATCATCCATCGCCCAGCACATCAGTGTAAAAGATAAAGCTGAAGCTTTCACAGCAATCTTCAGCCAGAAGTGTCAAGTAGATGATCCATCTCGGCCTCCTCCAGTGGTCCCCAGCATGACAGATACAAATCCTCAGCCACTTTGATTCACTGCACGTGATATCATGAAATAGTTGCAGGCACTGGATACTACAAAGACTACGGACCAGGACAACTTTCCGGCAACCATACTGAAGACTTGTCTTCCAGAAACATGCTGCTCTCCTAGCCAAGTTGTTCTAATATAAATTACAACACTGGCATCTACCCAATAATTGGAAAATTGTCCAAGTATGTCCTCTACATAAAAAATGGGCAAATCCAAACTAGCCAATTACCGCCCCATCAGTCTACTCTTGTTCATCAGTAAAGTGATGGAAGGCGTCATCTAGAGTGCTATCAGGCAGCACGTGCTCAGCAATAACCTGCTCTGTGATGCCCAGTTTAGGTTGTGCCAGGGCCATTCAGCTTCTGACCTCATTATAGTTTTGCTTCAAATATGGACAAAAGAGCTGAATTCCAGAGGTCAGGTGACAATGACAACCCTTGACATCAAGGCTTTGTTTAACTGAGTATGGCATCTAGGAGCTGTAGCAAAACTGGAATCAACAGGTAACAGGGGACAAACTCTCTAGTGATTAGAGACATACCTGACAGTTAGGAAGTTGGTCGTGGTTGTTGGAGGACTGACAACTCAGCTCCAGGACATCTCTGCCTCAGGGTAGTGTCCTAGGCCCAACCATCTTCAGTTGCTTCATCTATATCTTCACTTCTGACCTTATGATGGAGGGGAGATGTTCGCCAATAATTGCATAGAGTCCGGCATCATTTGCGACTCATCAGACACTAAAGTAGTCCATGCCCAAACGCAACAAGATCTGGACGAGTAACATTCGTGTTACTCAAAGGCCAGGCTATAACCATTACCAACAAGAAACAATCTAACCACCGCCCCTTGATATTACCTTTGCTGAATCCCCCATTACCAACACCCTGGGAGTTATAATCAATCAGAAATTTAACTGGACTCACCACATAAATGCAGTGGCTACAAGAACAGGTCAGAGGCTAGGAATACTGCAGTGAGTAACTCACCTCCTGACTCCTCAAAGCCTGTCTACCATCTGCAAGGCACAAGTCAGGAGTACGATGGAATACTCCCCACTGGCCTGGATGAGTGCAGCCCAACAACACAAGAAGCTTGACAATATCCAGGACAAAGCAGCTTGCTTGATTTGCACAACATCCACAAGCATCCACTCCTCTAACACTGACACTCAGTAGGAACAATGTGCACTATTTACAGAATGAACTGCAGAAATTCGCCAAAGATCCTCAGGCAGCACCTTCCAAACCCACGACCACTTCCATCTAGAAGGAGAAGTGCAGTCAAAATCCTGCAATTCCCTCCCTAATGGCATTGTAGGTCAAACCACAGCAGGTGGTCTGCAGCAGTTCAAGAAGGCAGCTCACCACCAACTTCTTAAGGGCAATTAGGAAAGGGCAATAAATACTGGCCAGCCAATCATGTCCACATCCCATAAAAATGAATTTATAAACTGGCTAATGGAATAACTTAGAAGACAGATGGAAATATTTGTGCAATCTTACCACACAAAGATGTAAATATGACGGAGGCTTGCTGCTAAAGTATTAGGATGTCAGGGTAAAGCTGGGGAATCTTTGCACAAGTTGGGACTGCTTAATGGCAATGTTGAACAAATTTGAAGGGCAGTTATTTCGTCATGTAGCCCAGTACGTACTTAATTTGGGACTGCTTCAACTTGACACAACATAAATGTTGCTTTCCCCAAAATATTTCAACAAATAGGAAGAGAAATAGAAATCAAATGTAAAATTTGCTGATTGAATTTATTTATTGAAAACATAAATAAAATTCTCCATTACAGAGAATGAAAGCTGTACATCCTGACATTCCTCCTGAATAAACATAAGAACTAGGAGCAGGAGTAGGCAATTCAGCCCCTCAAATTTGCTCTGCTATGTAATACAGTCATAGTTGATCTAATCTCAGCCTCAACTCTACATTTCTTCCCGCACTCCATAAGCCTTCAACCTATTATTGATTAAAAATCTCCTTAAATTATTCAATGCTCTGGCATCAACTTCACTCCAGCAGAATGAGTGCTATAGATTCATGACACTTCGAGGGAATCAACTTCTTCTTCATCTGTGTTTTAAATATGCTATCCATTATTTTTAAACTATGACCTCTGCCCCATAAAGCAAACACCCTCTCTACATCTACTTTGTCAACCCTTTTTAAACATCTACCTCAATTAGATCTCCCCTCATTCTTCTAAATATAAGAGTATAAGAGTAATCTGTTCAATCTCTCTTCATAAGACAAACCCCTTAACTCTGGAATCAATCTAGTGAAACTCCACTAAACTGCCTCCAATGCAACTACATCTCTCAAGTATAACAGGACCAAAACTGTATATTCCAGGTGCAGTCTCATTAATGTCTTTGTGTTGCATAGAACAGACTATTTGATCCACTCCAACACCATTCATTATTGAATTATTGGGAATACTATGCCCGTTAGGTGAGACAACAAGTGGCCTATCCAGACCTCTAGATTTAAAAGATGCTGATGACTATCAACCAAGTTGAGGGTTGAAGCTCACGGCATCTGATTAATTGCCTTCTCAAATCAAAAATGGGAAGAACTGACCAATCATCTCATTGCTACCCCCAGGATCTCGAAAGAGGTAATGCACTGAATGTGTTGCTTTAACACCACCTTATATTCTTCCTATTTTCTATGTTCAGCAGAACACCATTCCTCACCTAGCATGTAGGCCACTACTACTTGCTAACTCACATTAAGGCATACAGGGAAGGCAGGGTTTCATGTCAATATAATCATCAAACGGCCATTCTACAGGCCGATTACAGATTGAAATGGAAAGGCTGTGACTTTAAAGAAAAAAAATCAGAGTTGAAAGAAATGAAATGATTATTTTAAAACTTTAAATTAAACAATATAAAGTCAGCTCGAACTGTCCTTGATTATATTCAGGATTAAACTGAATTGAAATCGATCACCTTATGGCCTTAAACAGAATCAGATTGCAGCAAGAAGGTTTATGGGTCAAACACCTGCTGATTACCGTACACTGACTCCATCAATTTAAGAACACTGACCCTTCATCCAATCTTCCAAAGGCTATTAACCTTCATCACCACTATGCCAAAACTTTTCAAGTCAATAAGAGTCATCTGGTTACTGACTTGCTATAATGTTGACTTCTTTCACAGGGTAAAGCTGTTACATCAATTGGCATAGAAGTATCGAGCTCAGCTACACAAGTTCTGCAAAAGGTTAAGGACCCAACAGCAAATCATCAGTGTGGTTTGGCTTAGTCTTGCTATGGCATGCATTACTTTCTTCACCCTCTCTCTACATATCCTCAATCTTCTAACACCATTCTCAAAATGAAAGCCTTCACAAGTCAGGGGGACTTTTACCAGTACAGGGAACTGGCAGCTTTTAATTACTGAGTCCCTTAATTTAGAATAAAACAAATGTCTCTAGGGAAAAAAAATAACTTGCATTTATAAAATGCCTTTCACAAACACAGAACACCCCAATGTGCTTTACAACCGAATATGTATTTTTGATGAATATTTATTGTAGTAACATAGGAAATGGGGTACTAGTTTTGATATGTACTCAGCAAAGTTCCAAAACCATCAATAAAATATTGATAAGTTCATTGTTTCAAAGATGTTGGTTGAGGATAAATGTTGGTCAGGACATTGTGGAAACTCCTTTGCGCTTCCTCAAAATAGTGCTGTGGGATCATGTAGGACAAACAGGTCTTTATTTCACAGCTCCTCTGAATTACTTATGGAAGATCAAGACAAGATCATAATCTCATTGTGCTGAAGGACCTTGCATACCAAAGTAACATGCCATCCATCTCTCAAAGACATAGCAGATCCCAGTTTTTGTCCAGGAAACTACAATAAAGGAGCGCAAAGAATGTGTTTTTTAATCATTTGAGGTTTTACCAAAATATCCCTGCGTAATCCAACAAGATCTTTGGAAAAGCACCACTTCATGCAGTACTGAGCCATGCAGTCCAGTAAGCCCTGGGTTTGACCCTTGGTCTATGCAAGAGAAGCTTATTGAAGCTTGGATATTCTTTGACTTCAAAGTCCATGTTTGTGGTAGGAGTTTATGATGGTTAAGAAGAAAAAGTTTGGACCTCTGCAGATTTCTGTTCTGGAAACTATGAATATGCCAAATGACAACAAGACTATTCAGCTGTAGTTCATTCGACAAAACACAGGCTGACAAGAAGAAAAGGCTGACGTTTGGTTGAGAACAGGAGCCAACAGTTCCTTTGTTAGTGTGGATATAGAGTCATAAGATGTACAACATGGAAACAGACCTTTTGGTCCAACCAGTCCATGCCGACCAGATATCCCAGTCCAATCTATTCCTACCTAACAGGACCTGGTCCATATCCCTTCCTATTCATATACCCATCCAAATGCCTCCTAAACGATGTAACTGTACCAGCATCCACTACTTCTTCTGGCAGCTCATTCCATACACATACCACCCTGGGTGTGAAAAAGTTGCTCCATAGGTCTCTTTCATATCTTTCCACCCTCACCCTAAACCTATGCCCTCTAGTTCTGGACTCCCCCACCCCAGGGAAAAGATTTTGTCTATTTACCCTATCCATGCCCCTCATGATTTTGTAAAGCTCTATACGATCACCCCTCAGCCTCCAACGCTCCAGGGAAAACAGCACCAGCAGTTCAGCCTCTCCCCATAACTCAAATCCTCCAACCCTGGCAACATCCTTGTAAATCTTTTCTGAACCCTTTCAAGTTTCACAACATCTTTCCAATAGGAAGGAGACCAGAATTGCACACAATATTCCAACAGTGGCCTAATCAATGTCCTGTACAGCCGCAACATGACCTCCTAACTCCTGTAATCAGTACTCTGACCAATAAAAGAAAGCATACCAAACGCCTTCTTCACTATCCTATCTGCCTGCTACTCCACTTTCAAGGAGCCATGAATCTGCATTCCAAGGTCTCTTTGTTCAGCAACACTCCCTAGTACCTTACCATTAAGTGTATAAGTTCTGCTAAGATTGCTTTCCCAAAATGCAACACCTCGCATTTGTCTGAATTAAACTCCATCTGCCACTTCTCAGCCCATTGGCCCATCTGATCAAGATCCCGTTGTAATCGGAGGTAACTTTCTTCGCTGTCCACTACACCTCCAATTTTGGTGTCATCTGCAAACATACTAACTGTACCTCTTATGCTCGCATCCAAATCATTTATGTAAATGGCAAAAAGTAGAGGACCCAGCACTGATCCTTGTGGCACTCCACTGATCACAGGCCTCCAGTCTGAAAAACAACACTCCACCACTACCCTCTATCTTCTACCTTTGAGCCAGTTCTGTATCCAAATGAATAGTTCTCCCTGTATTCCATGAGCTCTAACCTTGCTAATCAGTCTCCCATGGGAAACCTTGTCGAACGCCTTATTGAAGTCCGTATAGATCACATTTACTGCTCTGTCCTCATCAATCCACTTTGTTACTTCCTCAAAAAACTCAATCAAGTTTGAGAGACATGATTTCCCACACACAAAGCCATGTTGACTATCCTTAATCAGTCGTTGCCTTTCCAAATACATGTATATCCTGTCCCTCAGGATTCCCTCCAACAACTTGCCCACCACTGACGTCAGGCTCACTGGTCTATCGTTCCCTGGCTTGTCCTTACTACCCTTCTTAAAGAATGGCACCATGTTAGCCAACCTCCAGTCTTCCGGCACCTCACCTGTGACTATTGATGATACAAATATCTCAACAAGAGGCCCAGCAATCACTTCTCTAGCTTCCCACAGAATTCTAGGGTACAGTTTTATATGCTGTGCATTGTTTTGGAACTTTGGGGAAAAAAAAGTCAAAACAACAGCAGTTTTAAAAGGGAGAAGAACAGACAAAGGAAACACATGGTGAGGACAATGCAGGAGACGGAGAGAGAGAGAAAACCTGCACAGTTACTGTCTTTGCTGTTTTTGAATTCATGAGTTGCTGGACATCGGAGTGCATCTGGGAAAATTAAACAGTGAATTTCACAACTAATTTTGGAGGAACCAGTTTGGGCGAAGTTCACAGCACAGAATCAGATAAAACAACAATTAATTTAAGTCAGTCCAAGAGAAAGGCTGTATTAGTGAGTACAGTGAGTTCTTTCTTGATTATGTGTTTTGGAGATAAGTCTCTTGATTAAACTTAAAATATAAGCCACAGCTATTAATTTAACCTGGCGCAGTGTTTTGTAGTGGAATAAGAAGGCATTATTTTCTGAGTCTGTAGATTGTGAAGGAGCAAAGATGGCCTTTGCAGTGACATGTACTTCTTGTCAGATGTGAGAGTTTAAGGATTACTGCGGATTATATCTGTTATAAATGCTGTTGGATGTGAATCTGATCAGATCGAGTGGATCGGTTGGAGAGACAGATAGAAGCGATGAGGAATTTGCAACAGCAACAGTATGTGATGGATGGAAGTTATAGGAAGGGGGGAAAGTCTCAGATACAGTCACATAGATGGGTTAACTCCAGGAAGGGTGAGAGAGGTAGGCACCTGCCCTTCTTAAATAGCAGCACCACATTTGCCAACCTCCAGTCTTCCGGCACCTCACCTATGACTAACGACGATACAAATATCTCAGCAAGAGGCCCAGCAATCACTTCTCTAGCTTCCCATAGAGTTCTAGGGTACACCTGATCAGGTCCTGGGGATTTATCCACCTTTAACCATATTAAGACATCCAGCACTTCCTCCTCTGTAAGCTGGACATTTTGCAAGATGTCACCATCTATTTCCTTACAGTCTATATCTTCCATACCTTTTCCACAGTAAATACTGATGCAAAATATTCGGTTAGTATTTCCCCCATTTTCTGTGGCTCCACACAAAGGCCGCCTTGCTGATCTTTGAGGGGCCCTATTCTCTAGGAGAAAGTGAGGACTGCAGATGCTGGAGATCAGAGCTGAAAATGTGTTGCTGGAAAAGCGCAGGAGGTCAGGCAGCATCCAAGGAGCAGGAAAATTGACGTTTCGGGCATGAGCCTATTCTCTCCCTAGTTACCCTTTTGTCCTTAATATATTTGTAAAACCTCTTTGGATTCTGCTTCATTCTATTTGCCACCGCAATCTCATATCCTCTTTTTGCCCTCCTGATTTCCGTCTTAAGTATACTCTTACTCCCTTTATACTCTTCTAAGAAATCATTAAGAATTCCTGAAGAAGGGCTCATGCCCGAAACGTCGATTCTCCTGCTCCTTGGATACTGCCTGACCTGCTGCGCTTTTCCAGCAACACATTTTCAGCTCTGATTTCCAGCATCTGCAGTCCTCACTTTCTCCTAAGAATTCACTCAATCTATCCTGTCTATACCTTACATATGATTCCTTCTTTTTCTTAAAAAAAACCTCAATTTCTTTAGTCATCCAGCATTCCCTATACCTACCAGCTTTTCCTTTCACCCTAACAGGAATATAATTTCTCTGGATTCTTGTTATCTCATTTCTGAAGGCTTCTCGTTTTCCAACCGCCCTTTTACTTGTGAACATCTGCCCCCAATCAGCTTTTGAAAGTTCTTGCCAAATACTGTCAAAATTCGCCTTTCTCCAATTTAGAACTTCAATTTTTAGATCTGTTCTATCCTTTTCCATCACTATTTTAAATCTGATAGAAATATGGTCACTGGCCCCAAAGTGCTCCCCCACTGACACCTCAATCACCTGCCCTGCCTTATTTCCCAAGAGTAGGTCAAGTTTTGCACCTTCTCTAGTAGGTACATCCACATACTGAATCAGAAAATTTTCTTGTACGCACTTAACAAATTCCTCTCCATCTAAACCCTTAACACTATGGCAGTCTGTGTGGAAAGTTAAAATCCCCTACCATAACCACGCTATTATTCTTACAGATAGCTGAGATCTCCTGACAAGTTTGTTTCTCAATTTCCCTCTGACTATTAGGGGGCCTATAATACAATCCCAATAAGGTGATCATCTCTTTTCTTATTTCTCAGTTCCACCCAAATAACTTCCCTGGATGTATTTCCGGGAATATCCTCCCTCAGCACAGCTGTAATGCAATCCCTTATCAAAAACGCCACTCCCCTTCCTCTCTTGCCTCCCTTTCTATCCTTCCTGTAGCATTTGTATCCTGGAACATTAAGCTGCCAGTCCTGCCCATCCCTGAGCCATGTTTCTGTAATTGCTATGATATCCCAGTCCCATGTTCCTAACCATGTCCTGAGTTCATCTGTAAGGCCCCTTGCATTGAAATAAATGCAGTTTAATTTATTCGTCCAATCTTGACCCTGTTTGCCTCTCTTCTTTCTCAATTATAACAGTCTCAGATTGATCTCTTTCCTCACTATCTCTCTGGGTCCCACACCCCCCATCCCCCCACCTTACTATAAATCCTCCTGAGCAGCTTTAGCAAATTTCCCTGCCAATATATTAGTCCCCTTCCAATTTCGGTGCAAACCGTCTTTCTTGTACAGACTACTTCTACCCCAAAAGAGATTCCAATGGTCCAAAAATGTGAATCCTTCTCCCGCACACCAGCTCCTCAGCCATGCATTCATCTGCTCTATTCTCCTATTCCTGCCCTCACTAGCTCGTAGCACTGGAGTAAAGCAGAGAAAACAAAAAAGTACAAAGTAACGATAAAAATTCTCTCTCTAAATTTGAGCAGGATTGACTTCTATGTTAGAGAAGAGGATCTTCATCTACATGGAAAAATTGATGATGACAGATAGGTAAAAACAATGACTGCAGATGCTGGAAACCAGATTCTGGATTAGTGGTGCTGGAAAAGCACAGCAGTTCAGGCAGCAGAGGAGCAGTAAAATCAACATTTCGGGCAAAAGCCCTTCTTCAGGGCTACAGGCAGAGTGCCTGAATGGTGAGAGATAAATGAGAGGAGGGTGGGGAGAAAGTAGCATAGAATAGATTCTTGTAGAGAGAGGAGGAAAACTTCTTCAAGGCAGGCATCCTTGCAAGAGATGACTGATTTTCAATTAATCTTATTGCTGGATATTAAAAAATATGCCTATTAGCATTAGATTATAATTACATTCAAAATAAAAATAAAACATGAAAAGAAAAGCATTTAAACTGGTTGATAGACTATTGCTCAGATTATAGCCCTCCATTTTAATTGGGATGTCAATCATTGGGATGAAAATGGCTAATCAGGTTAACAGGAATGCAGAGTACTGGGCTAATAGCAAGATTCTTGGTAGTGTAGATTAGTAGAGATCTCTGTGTCCATGTACGTAGATCCTTGAAAGTTGCCACCTCGGTGGATATGTTAAGGAGGCATACAGTATGTTAGCTTTTATTGGTAGAGGGGTCGAGTTTTGGAACCATGAGATCATGCTGCAGCTGTACAAAACTCTGGTGCAGCCACATTTGGAGTATTGCATACAGTCCTGGTCACCGCATTATAAGCAGGATGTGAAAGCTTTGGAAATGGTTCAGAGGAGATTTACTAGTATGTTGCCTGGTATGGAGGGAAGGTCTTACGAGGAAAGGTGGAGGACTTGAGGCTGTTTTCATTTGAGACAAGAAGGTTGAGAGACGTCTTAATTGAGACATACAAGATGATCAGAGGGTTAAGACAGGGTGGACAGTGAGAACCTTTTTCCTCGGTTGGCGATGGCTAGCACGATGGGACATAGCTTTAAATTGAGGGCTAATAGATATAGGGCAGATGTCAGAAGTAGTTTCTTTACTCAGAGTAGTAGAGGCGTGCAACAGTAGTGGACTCGTCAACTTTAAGGACATTTAAATTGTCAATGGAAAGTTATATGGACGAGAATGGAACAATGTAGGTTAGATGGGCTTTAGATTGGTTCCACAGGTTGGTGCAACATAGAGGGTCGAAGGGCCTATACTGCGCTGTAACGTTCTATGTTCTAGGTTATCAGGAAGATACAATGGGGAAACCGGCACTGTAATAAGCCATTTCTGAAATCCATGTTCCTCTTTCAAGTTCTTTTGACTATCATCCATAGAAGGTCTCAGCTGATCCCAACAATAGCTCTGAGGTTTTGTAATTTCTATATTTGCATTTTTTTTGCCGTTTTGCTGTTATACACCCACTACAGTTTAATTACCATTTTAAAATAAGTATTTCCTCAGTGTCCAAGGTTTGAATGTAGTTGTGTGTCATGAGCAGGTATTGTACAGATAAACATAGCTAACAATCAAGGATGAGAATACGGTAACAGGATCAAAAACCTGATTTGAAACCTAATTTCAGGAAAGAAAAGATTTGCATTTCTATTGTATTTGTCACAGCCCCCAGGCATCCTAAAGCACTTTGCAGCCAATTATGCACTTCTTGAAGTGTAGCCATAGGAGTAGACAAAGTTAAAAATCACACGACATTAGGTGGTAGTCCAGCACATTTATCTGGAAGCATGAGCTTTTGAAGCGTTGCTCCTTCATCAGATAGCTGTGGAACACAATTGCTCAATATAACATTTCTGTTGTATGGCACTGTAATTTTCTGCTATAAATTCTGTGTCTTATGATCCTGCTCCAACGCTTCCTGATGAAGGAGCAATGCCCCAAAACCCGTTGGACTATAACCTAGTATTGAGATTTTTAATTTTATCCGACCCAGACCAGCACCTCCACACCATGGGAGTAGCGCAGTTTAGAACAGAATAGTCCAAGTCCAAAAGGAGATTATTTATTCAGTTAGATCCATGCCAGTTTTCTGCAAACAACAATTCAGCTAGTCCCAATTTTGTGCCCTTTTCTCCCTTTCAGATAATTCTCCAATTTTCTTTTCAAAACCAAAACTGAATCTGATTATAATCACTTGTTGCACAATAATAAAAATGCAGACTTTGATTCTTTCACCAATCACAACATTTTGGTTCTTGACCAGAACCATTTCTATAAATTTTTTTGTACTTTCTCATTTCTCCTAAAATGCACTACCCACAATAAAATTCTAGTTGAGGCTGAACCAATGATTTATAAAGATTATTGGTAAGTGTCTTGTTTCTGTACCCTATAATTTGAAAAACCCAGGATCCCATATGCCTTTTCAACCACTTTTGCAAACTGCCAAATCTTCAATAATCTGTACATATATTTCCAGGTATTTGTTCCAGTATCCACATTATACCTCTTGAGAATTGTAACCTCAGTTTATTGGTCTTTCCTTGATTTTCCAACTGAAATTGCCACCTCATTACTGCTCGTTCACTCCATCACCCTGTTCCCATTCCTGCTACTTACTGAGTCACTCTATGAAGTAGTTCACTTTTTCCCTATTCCCTCTTTTTACTCATTCTCCTTTTCCCCATTCTTATTCCTTATTCCAAATTCCTCGAGTAATAATACTTTTTAAAGTTTTTAATTCTTCAAAATATCATCATAGGAACTTGGTGTCATGGAATGTTGAGTTTGTGTTTAATGTAAACAGGTGGTTGCCTGCTCTCACTGTACTTTTATTTAAATTTTAATAAAATTTTTATGGAACCTTAAAATCTTGTTTGGATAATTTGAATTTCAAGTAATTGATGTTCAGATAACAAAGGTTGCACTGTCCTCCTGTAGAAGGAATCTCTTGAACGTAATCCAGGAATTATTTTCTCTTGCAGCTCCTTTACATTCCCACAATCGCATTCCAAACACAGGTAATTGAAATACTCCAGTTTTTAAAAAGTCATTCATGGTAGTGTAGCTGGCTAGGCCTGTATTTATTACCTATCCCTAATTGTCCAGATGGCAGTAAAGAATCAACCACATTGTTATAGGTTTGGAGTTGGCCAGACCAGATAAGGATAGCAGTTTAGGTTAGATTCCCTACAGTGTGGAAACAGGCCATTTACTCCAACGAGTCCACACAGACCCTCTGAAGTCAAACCCACCTCCCTACATTTGCCCCTGACTAAAGCATCTAACACTGTGGCCAGTTCACCTGACCTGCACATCTTTGGATTGTGGGAGGAAACCAGAGCACCTAGAGGAACCCCACACAGACGCAGGGAGAATGTGCAAAGTCTACAGAAGGCATATTGAACATTTTTAACTTGGAGTGAGATATGTTATTGTTAGGTAAGGGAATCAAAGATCATCAGAGGTACATGGGAATGTGCAATTCACAACACAAACAGATCAGCTGTAATCTCATTAAATGGTCAAACAGGCTCAAAAGGCTAAATGGCCATACTTTAGCCCTCAATTTGTATGCAAAATCATGAACTCCACTGATTACTGTATTGTGTTTCAACACATTAAATTCCAAGTCTTCATCCTCATTTACACATTCCTCTGTGCCTCAAGTTTCATTTGGTCCTAAATCTCTGTCACGTTTACTTTCAAGCACAAGTCAGGACAGGGCAAAGCTCCCTTCATCTTGTATTCCACATCAATTATTACGTTTCCTCATCTGAGTTACATGGCATTTAGTGCTCTCAATTCAAAATCACTTAAGAATTAGGTTAAGAATGCCTTCGGCTCAATCATAAAATATTGTAACAGCTAACAAAAGTTCTAGTCAATCTGCTGCTAGTTGCATCCAATCCCTAGTTTCACAGTCAGATGGCGGTGTATTAAATGAAACACCTTTCAACATTTTCTCATTCAATGAGCTGCATTGACTAAAGATGATTTAACAATTTTAAAAATTGTTTGCCATTGTAACTCTGGACCTTGCTCCTTTGTCTGGATGCTCTGTTTACACTGTACTGTATTTTCTGTATTTGCTTTTAACGTAGTTAGCTCAGTTGGCTGGATATTTGGTTTGTGATGCAGAGTGATGCCGACAGCCTGGGTTCAATTCCCACACAGTCGAAGATTACTACAAAAGATTCTCCTTCTCAGCCTGTTCGCCAGAGATTTGAGCACATAGCATAGTGTAGTAGAGATTTGAGCACATAGGTATATTATAAATTAGAGGTAAAAGGTCAGGTTGCCCTCATTTTACCAGGTCATAGAAATGACAAAAAGCAGCGGACCTCACAACAGTCTAGGCCTCCACAGTCTGAAAAGCAACTCTCCTCCACCACCCTTTGTCTTCTACCTTTGAATTCTTATCCAAATGGCTAGTTCTCCCTGTATTCCATGTGATCTAACTTTGCTAACCTGGCTACCATGTCGAACTTTGCCTTACAGAAGTCCATATAGATCATGTTCATCGTCTGCCCTCATCAACCCTTTTCGTTACTTCTTCAAACAAGTTAATAAAGTCAGTGAGACACTACTCCCCATGCACAAAACCATTTTGACTATCCCTGATCAGTCTTTGCCTTTCCAAATAATGTAAATCCTGTCCCTCAGGATTCCGTCCAACAATGTGCCCACCACTGACGTCAGGCTCACCTGTTTATAGTTCCCTAGCTTTTCCTTACCACCTTTCTTAAATAGTGGAACCATTATAGCCAATCTCCAGTCTTGCAGCTATCGATGATACAAATATCTCAGCAAAGGTCCGACAATCACTTCCCTAGCTTCCCAAAGAGTTCTAGAATATGCTTGATCAAGTCCTGGGGATTTTTCCACCTTTGTATGTTTTAAACCATCCAGCGCCACCTCCTCTGTAATATGGACATTTTTCCAAGATGTCGCTATTTATTTCCGCACATTCTCAATCTTTTATATCCTTCTCCACAGTAAACACTGATACAAAATACTCATTTAGTATCTCCACATTTCCTGTGGTTCAACAAATAAGTGACCTTGCTAATCTTTGAGGGACCCTATTCTTTCCCTTGTTACACTTTTGTCCCTAATGTGTTTGTAGAATCCCTTTGGATTCTCCTTAACCTTTTTGCCAAAGCTATCGCGCGTTCCCGTTTTTGCCCTCCTGATTGCCTTCTTTATTATACCCCTACTGCCTTTACACTCTTCCAGCGTTTCACTTGATCCCTTCTCTGTTCCTGACGTATACTTTCTTCTTACTCTTGAACAAACCCTCAATTTCTCTAGTCATCCAGCATTCCCTACACCTACCAGCCTTGCCCCTCACCCCAACGGGAACAAACTATCTCTGGACTTATGTTATCTCAATATGACTATAGAAAATGGAATCTCTGCTAATGTGAATAACCCAGTCTCAGTAAACAATATCAATTTTTTTTTTAATTGGCAGTTAACTACTTTTTAAGTGATAAAAAAAATTATTCAAGAGTTCAAGAGTAGGAATAGGTTTAAGGCGAGGGGGGAAAGATTTAAAAGGACCTTAGGGGTGATTGTTTTCACGAAGAGGGTGTGCATATATGGAACGAGCTGCCAGAGGAAATGGTGGTAGAGGATACAAATTAGAACATTTAAAAGGCATCTGGATGTATAAATGAATAGGAAGGGTTTAGATGGACATGGGCCAAATGCTGGCAAATGGGACCAGGTCAGACTGAGATGCCTGGTTGGTGCAAACGAGTTAGATGGAAGGGTCTGTTTCCATGCTGTATGACTCTAAGTGAATTATAACATTAAGAGTTATTCCACAGATAAAATTAAAATCCTAGGCACTTTCTTGGACACTATTTGCATTAGATGACCCTTTCTGACTCTTTTAGCCTGAGCATTTGTGATAATCCCCATCATTTTTCACTGTTGCTCAATGACTGCTTTGTAATCTATCCAACCAAAGGTAGAGACATGAGTGAGTGTGGAAGGAGGTTCAAGAAGCTCCCAGAAAAGGGAACTATCTTAAAAACTAAGTTTTTTTTGAGGTGGGACTTAAAAATGTGATGACTATTCACTCATGAGACATCGATGTCACAGGCTGGTCTGCACTTATAGCCCACCCCTAGATGCCCTTGAGGTGGTGGTGGCGAGCTGTCTTCTTAAATTGCTGCAGCCCACATGCTCTAGGTTGACCGATAATGTCCTCAGGGAGGGAATTCCAGGATTTTGATATAGTGATAGTGAAGGAACAATGATATAAGAGGTGATATGGTGGCTCTGTGAATAGCACTGTATTTCATGGTGCCAAGGTTTCGGCTTTGATTTTAGCCTCAGGCGACTGTCTATGTGGAGTGTGCACATTCTACCCATGTCTGCATGAGTTTCCTTTGGGTGGTCCAGTTTCCTCCCACAGTTCAAAGATGTGCAGGTTAGGTGGATTGGCCATGCTGAATTGCCGATAGTGTTCAGGTCTGAACAGATTTACAGGGATAAAGTGGGTCTGTGTTCGAAGTTCTTTGGAGGAGTGGTGTGGATTCAATGGGCTGCTTCCACACTGTAGGGATTCTATATTTCCAAGTCAGAATGGTGAGTGACTTGGAAGGGAACGAGCATATAGTGGTGTTCCCATGATTCTCACTGGAAGTGGTTGTTTGTTTGGGAGGTGCTGTCTATTTCATCTTTGGTTAATTTTTGCGGTGCATCCTGTAATAGAAAACACTCCTGCTGAGCATTGGTAATGGGGGAAAATGGATGCTTGGGGATGTAGTGCACATCAAACAGGCTGCTTTATCCTGGATGGTGTCAAGCATCTTGAGTTTTGCTGTAGATAGTGGACAAGCTTTGAGGAGTCAGGAGGTGTCTTAGTCATTGCAACTTCTCAGCCTCTGACTTGTTTTTGAGCCCACTGTATTTATGTGCAGAGTCTAATTGAGTTTTTGGTCAATGGTAGCTCCAGATGGGGGGGGGGGGGGGGGGGAGGGGGGAAAATCAGTGATGATTACAGCACTGAATGTCAAATGGCAATGTTTAGCTTGTCTCTTACTGGAGATAGTCATTGCCTGGCATTTGTGTTGTTACTTGCCACTTGTCAGCCCAGCTGGGTTATTGTCCAAATATTGCTGCATTTAAATATAGACTACTTCAGTATCTGAGGAGTTGCAAATGGCGCTGAATATTGCGCCTCATTGGTGAGCATCCCCTCTTTTGACCTTATGGCGGAGGGAATGTCTTTGATGAAGTGGTTAAAGATGGTCGGGCTGAAGACACTAACCTGAGGAACAGCTGCAGAGATACCCTAGAACTGAGATGACCGATTTCCAACAATCGGAAACACCTTTCCATGTGTCAGGTATGACTCCAACCAATGGGGAATTTGCCCCCGATTCCCACTGATTTCAGTTTTGATTGGGGGTCCTTGTTGTCACAGTCAGTCGAATGCAGATTTTATGTCAAGGGCTGTCACTCTCATCTCCCCATTGAAATCCAGAGCTTTTTACCATATTTGGACCCAGGCTGCAATGAAGTCAGGAGCCAAGTTGCCCTGGTGGAACCCAAACTGGGTGTCTCTGAATGAGTTCTGCTTGATAGCACGATTGATAATACCTGCAACACTTTACTTTTGATCAAGAGTAGACTGAGGTGGTGGTAATTGGCTGGGTTCAATTTGTCTTGATTTCTATGTGAAGGACATACCTGGGCAATATTCCAAGTTGTCCGATAGATGGACCTGTTGGGCCGAAGGGCCTGTGAGCACGCTGTAGGGAATCTAATCTAATGGAACAGCTTGACTTAGGGAACAGCAAGTTCTGAGGTACAACTTTTCTGTACTATTACAGAACGCTGTCAGTACTCATAGCTTTCTCAGTATCCAGTGCCTCAATTATTTCTTGATGTCACATGGAATTAATCAAATTGGCTAAAGACTGATGTCTGTGATGCTGGGGAACACTGAAGGAGGCTGAGATGGATCATTCATTTGGCACATCTAGCTGAAGATTGTTGTGAATGCTTTAATCTTATTTTTTGCACTGATGTGCTGAGCTCTCCCATTATTGAAATGTAGACATTTGTGGAGCCGCCTCCTTCAGTGAGTTATTTGATTATCCACCACCATTCACAACTGTATGTGGCAGGACTGCAGAGATTAGATCTGATCTGCTTGTTGATGGAATCACTTCGCTCTGTCTATCACTTGCTGATTACGCTGCTTGGCATCTAAGTTGGTTGGTAGCTTCACCAGTTTGACACCTCATTTTAGGCATGTCTGGTGCAGCTCCTAGTATGCCCTCCTTCATTCTTCACTGACCTATGGTTGATCCCGACTTGATGGTAATACTTGAATGGGGTTATGCTGGGCCATGAGGTTGCAGATTGCTCGAGTAAAATTATGCAGCTTTTGACAGCCCACATACCCAGTCTTAAGATTGTATATATGCTTGAAATCTGTCCAATTTACTGCCACACAATACAGTGAAGGTCACTCTCAATATGAAGACAGGATTTCATCTCCAATAAGGACTTTGTGGTGGTCACTCTCAGCAATACTGTCATGGACAGAAGCATTAGCAGCCAGTAGATTGGTAAGGATGAGGTGAAGTTATTCCATCTTTTTGTTCCCTTTCCTTCTGCTGCAAGACCCAGTCTAGCAGCTATGTCCTCAGGACCCAAACTACATGAACAGTAGTGCTCATTCCAAGCCACTCTTGATGGGAACATTGAAATCTCCCACTCAGTGTAGACTTTTCACCCTCGGCGCTCCTCTAAGTGTAATTCAACATGTAAGGGTATTGATTCATCATTTGAGGGAGGACAGTATGCGGTAATCAGCAAGAGGTTTCCTTGCCCATATTTAAACTTGAAGCCTCTGGACTCATTGGGTCTGGTTAATGTTGAGGACTTACAGAGAAACTCCCCCCCAAACGGCATACAACGGTGCTATCACCCATGCTGTTCTGCTGATGGTAAAGGACATATCCAGGGATGGTGACAGTGATGTCTGGAACATTGTTTGTAGGGGGTGATTCCTTGAGTAAGACAAATGTCAGGACGTTGCTTGAGTAGTCTGTCAGACAGTTCTCCCAATTTTGGCACTTGCTCCCAGATGTTAGAAAGGTCAACAGAGCTGTTTCTGCTGCCGGATGATCCACGGGTTTCAATTCTTATTGAATTTTTGGCGACTGGCACAACTGGGTGGCTTGCTCAGCCACTTCAGAGGGCAATTGAGAGCCAACTGCATTGCTATGGGTCTCGAGTCACATGTAGCCCTTAATTCCTTGCGAATCAGGATTTAATAAACTCTGTCTTGAAGACATTTAACATCCCAGCCTCCACTGCACTCCATGGTAATGAATTCCACAGGCCCACCACTCTCTGGCTGAAGACATGTCTCCTCATTTCCATTCTAAATTGACCCCCTCTAATTCTAAGGCTGTGCCCATGGGTCCTAATCTCCCCGCTTAACAGAAACAATGTCCCATCGTCCACCCTTTCTAAGCCATGCATTATCTTGTAAGTTTCTATTAGATCTCCCTTCAACATTCTAAACTCCAATGAATACAATCCCAGGATCCTCAGCTGCTCATCGTATGTTAGGCCTACTATTCCAGTGCCAGGATGTCCTTCCTGAGGTGTGGGGCCCACAATTGGACACAGTATTCTAAATGGGGCCCGACTAGAACTAACTAGAGCTTTATAAAGCCTCAGAAGCACACCGCTGCTTTTATGTTCCAACCCTCTTGAGATAAATGACAACATTACGTTCGCTTTCTTAATCACAGACTCAACCTACAAGTTAACCTTTAGAGAATCCTGGACTAGCACTCCTAGATCCCTTTGTATTTTGGCTTTATGAATTTTCTCACCAATTAGAAAATAGTCAATGCCCGCGTTCTTTTTTCCAAAGTGCAAGACCTCGCATTTGCTCAGGTTGAATTTCATCAGTCATTTCCTGGACCACTTTCCTAAACTGTCTAAAGCTTTCTCCATTCTCCCCACCTCCTCAGAACTACCTGTCTGTAACTTTGTATTATTGGCGACCTTCATCAGAATGCCCCCAGTCCCTTCATCCAGATCATTAATATATTATGTGAACAACAGCGGCTCCAACACCGAACCCTGCGGGACACAACTTGTCACCAGCTGCCATTCTGAAAAAGAACCTTTTATCCCAACTCTCTGCCTTCTATCAGTCATTCCCCAATCCATGCCAGTAGCTCACCTCAAACACCTTGAGTCCTCACCTTACTAAGCAGCCTCCAGTGGGGCACCTAATCAAAGGCTTTTTGGAAGTCTAGATAGATAACATCCACTGGGTTTCCCTGGTCTAACCTACTTGTTATCCCTTCAAAGAATTCTAACAGGTTTGTCAGTCACGACCTTCTCTTATTAAACCCATGCTGACTTGTTCTAATCCGATCCTGCACTTCCAAGAATTTAGAAATCTCATCCTTAACAATCGATTCTAGAATTTTACCAAGAACCGAAGTGAGGCTATTCGGGCCTATAATTTTCCATTTTTGTGTTAATCCTTTCTTGAACAAGGGGTTTACAACAGCAATTTTCCAATCATCTGGGACTTTCTCAGACTCCAGTGACTTTTGAAAGATTACAACCAATACCGCCACTATTTCCTCAGCCATGTCCCTGAGAACTCTGGGATGAAGCCCATCGGGGCCAGGAGATTTATCAATTTTTAGACCTTTTAGCTTTTTTAGCACTTTCTGTTGTGGCTCTGTTTGCCGAGATGGGTGTTTGTGTTGCAAACGTTTCGTCCACTTTCTAGGTGACATCCTCAGTGCTTGGGAGCCTCCTGTGAAGCGCTTCTGTGAGATTTCCTCCGGCATTTATAGTGGCTTGTCTCTGCCGCTTCTGGTTGTCAGTTCTTGCTGTCCGCTGTCGTGGCCGGCATATTGGGTCCAGGTCAATGTGTTTGTCGATAGAATCTGTGGATGAGTGCCATGCCTCTAGGAATTCCCTGTCTGTTCTCTGTTTGGCTTGCCCTGTAATAGTAGTGTTGTCCCAGTCGAATTCATGTTGCTTGTCATCTGCGTGTGGCGCTACTAAGGAAAGCTGGTCGTGTCGTTTCGTGGCTAGTTGGTGTTCATGGATGCGGATCGTTAGCAGTCTTCCTGTTTGTCCTATGTAGTGTTTTGTGCAGCCCTTGCATGGGATTTTGTACACGACACTGGTTTTGCTTATGCTGGGTATCAGGTCTTTCGTTCTGGTGAGTTGTTGTCTGAGAGTGGCTGTTGGTTTGTGTGCTGTTATGAGTCCTAGTGGTCGCAGCAGTCTGGCTAACAGTTCAGAAATGCTCCTGATGTATGTTAGTGTGGCTAGTCCTTTGGGTTGCGGCATGTCCTCGTTCTGTTGTCTTTCCCTTAGGCATCTGTTGATGAAATTGCGCGGGTATCCGTTTTTGGTGAATACCTTGTATAGGTGTTCTTCTTCCTCTTTTTGCAGTTCTGGTGTGCTGCAGTGTGTTGTGGCCCTTTTGAATAGTGTCCTGATGCAACTTCGTTTGTGTGTGTTGGGGTGGTTGCTTTCATAGTTCAGGACTTGGTCTGTGTGTGTGGCTTTCCTGTATACCTTTGTGCTGAATTCTCCGTTCGGTGTTCTCTGTACCATCACATCTAGAAATGGGAGCTGGTTGTCCTTTTCTTCCTCTCTCGTGAATCGGATTACTGAGAGTGTGGCATTGATGATCCGGTGTGTGTTCTCTATTTCTGTGTTTTTGATGATTACAAAGGTGCCGTCCACATATCTGACCCAGAGTTTGGGTTGTATTTGCGGTAAGACGGTTTGCTCTAACCTTTGCATTACTGCTTCTGCTATGAGTCCAGAGATTGGTGAGCCCATGGGTGTTCCGTTGATTTGTTCGTATATCTGGTTGTTGAATGTGAAGTGTGTGTGGAGTCACAGGTCGAGTAGTTTAAGTATGCCGTCTTTGTTAATAGGTTCAACGTCCTGTTGTCTGTTCTGTATGTCCAGCAGGTTGGATATTGTTTCTCTGGCCAGGGTTTTGTTGATAGAGGTGAACAGTGCCGTTACATCGAATGAGACCATGGTTTCTTCCTTGTCTATGTGTATATTTCTGATGATGTCCAAAAATTCTTGCGTTGGTTGTATAGATTGTCTGGATCCGCTGATTAGGTGTTTCAGTTTCTGATGTAGTTCTTTAGCCAGTTTGTGTGATGGAGTCCCTGGTAGTGATACTATGGGTCTGAGTGGGAAGTCTGGTTTGTGTACTTTAGGTAGTCCATAGAATCTGGGGTGTTGTTGCTTTCCGGTTTCATTCTTTGTAGGTCAGACCTGGTTATCTGTCCGCTTTTTTGTAGATTCTTCAGTGTGTTGCTTATCCTATTGGTGAGCTGTGGGGTGGGGTCAGACTCCCTCTTTTGGTAGGTGTTGGTATCTGCAAGTAGTTGTTGTGCCTTTTGGATGTACTCTGCTTTGTCCAGTATGACCGTCATTCTGCCTTTGTCTGCTGGTAGTATGATTATGTTCTTATCGTTTCTTAGTGATTTTAGTGCTTCTCTCTCCTTGGTGTTGAGGTTATGTGTTTGTCTTTTCCTCGTTGGAAAAGGATTAGCTAGATTCTTTTTCCCAGGGTGGGAATGTCAAATCTTAAGTTTGGGGGGGGGGGGGGGTGGGGGGGGGGGTGGGGGAAGAGAGAAGAGGGGCAAAAGTTTAATGGAGACGTGCAAGGAAAGTCTCTCCCCCACCACCCACCCCACAGAGGATAGTAATTGTGTGGAACCAGGGAAGCAGATGTGATTGCAGAGTTTAAGAGGCAGTTAAACAGACGCATGAACAGGCAGGGAATAGAGGGATATAGACCATATGGAGGCAAATGGGATTAGTTTAGACTAGCATCATGGTCGACGCAAAAATAAGGTTTGGGTAGGAGGTTTGTGGCTGGAAGGTGGAGGCTGTAAGAATGGTAAAGGGGTTAGAAGTACACTGTGAGAGGCAGTGGGAAGGAAGAAGTGACAAGAGGAGTTAGTAGGGAGTAGAAGTAGGAGACTGCGAGGGAAGGAAATTGCATGATGGGAGGGGTGAAGACTACATGAAGGGTGGGAAGAAGGGGCTGCAGAAGAATTGACATTTGACTGCATCTGGCTATGCTGGGACGACATGAAGCAGACAGCGGAAGGTTAGAGAAAAAAAACGAGTGCACCAACATAACTTCCCATGAGTAACATGGATGGAAGACATATGGATGGCAAAGCAATAAACTAACGTGTTTTCTGGCCAGCTTGAGTTGAAATTAATTTCTTGATTTGCCATCATGTAAAGGGGGAATATTGAAGACTTGTTCAATCCTCTTCATGGGATCTGTTACATCTTTGCCATTCCAGGCTTACACCTGAAAAGGCAAATGAACAATTGCAAAACTTGGCTTCTTGAAAACATGTTTGGATATCTACTTTATGTAAATTTAACTTGCTGTGGACCGAGGGATTTGTACTATGAGAGAGGTTAAGGTCAAATGTGTGTGAACAGCTGCCTCTATTATTCAGTCAAGAAGTACTCTCAAGTAATGGGTCACTGAAAACTATTTCATAATCCTACCAGAGGAGTCATGCAAATGGTTTCATTTATTAAATCAGACTCCCAGGACATTGTTCACTTTTATTTAAAATAGTTCTTTCTAAACTAGTCTTACCTTCCAAGATGGCGCTCTAAGTAGATAGTCAAGCCAGAGCTGGTATTTTCCGTCCATTCTTCACCTTTTCTTCTTTTTTTTTCATCTTCTTTACTGCTTTTCTTCTACACCTCTGACAATGCCCAGCCTCCAGTGATGACTCCTAACCTCTGGCGCATGATTCCCAGCCTTCCAGCAATGACTCCTGGCCTGGCACGGTGACCTCCTGGTCCAGTGCTGTAGCCTCCTCGCCTGGTTGTCTGAAGCGATCTCCCAGCCTCACGGTCCTCGAGGTGAAGCCTGATGCGGTCTGGAGCCAGGACCTGGTGTGGACTGGAAGCTAGGTGCCAGCATGGTCTGCTGTTATGAAATTTCTTTAATGCTGGACACTTTCCTTCTCTATTGTCTAAGTTTGTGTAACTAATGAAACTGTACCTATATAACCGTGGCAAGTCAGTCAGCGCTGGAAGTGGCAACATATAAACTTTTCACAAAACTTATTGAGTATATGTGACAATAAAGGTTAAGTCTAATTTTTGGTGAAAATAAACCTTTCAGCAAATGTCCCACATCTTCAAGATGTATAAAGCAAAATGCAAGTTGTTGCGTTTTATACTATCAACTCTGAAAGATTACATTAGACGAGAGGTGTCTGGATGCATTAAATTTGAGGTGGATTGTCTGATGAACATTATAAGCTCAGATATTTGTAGCATTTTAAAAGTTACAACTTTTTTTTTAGAAAAAAAGAATATTTCAATTCAGTTCCTACCTTTTCCCGTTTTAGCTTGGCAGGCTCTTCAACCGATAGAAGTGCTTTGTAATAGGAACTCCGCTCTGCAGTGAAGTGAACCTTTGAGAGGGAGTTCTCCACAAGAGCGACAGAAAGGTTGACGCCATCTATGTGTAACCAGCCAATAAAATTACCAGCTTTATCCATGCTTTCCACTTCTACCTCCACCTGAAATTGGAAGGCAAACATAACATTTTACTGAACCAAGTTACAGAAATTTTACTTTCTCAATCCAAAGCCTGATCATTCTTTAAAAGATGTTTCGAAGGATAACTCTTAGTACATAAAACAGAAATGTATTAACTACAAAGCAGAAGAATACTTAGTACACAGTGATTTGTTTTCAAAATGCAAGTGGCACTGGGAAGGTTGTCATTGTTTCTTCTCCCTAATTGTCTTGAGGGCATTAGGAATCACGGCCATAGCATAGGACTGGGTCTCCACATAGACCAACAACAACTTGCAGTTATAATGCACTGAAATGCCCTCAGGTGCTTTAGGGAAGAAATATAGAACAAGTAGACATCAAGCCACAGAAGATATTAGGCTGGATCACCAAAGATTGGGGTGAACGCTTTGGGCATAAGCCCACCATTCCTGATGAAGGAAGGGCTCACACCCAAAATGCTGACCCTCTAGCTCCTCGGATACCGCCTGACCTATTGTACTTTTCCAGCAACACACTTTTCGACTCTGACTCTCCAGCATCTGTAGTCCTCACTTTCTCCTAGGGACAGACAAAGTGATGAGAGAGAGAGAGCGAGAGGTGAGAGAGAGCGCGAGAAGTGAGAGAGAGCGCGAGAGAGAGAGAGGGGTGTGACAGAGAGAGAGGGGGGTGTGCGAGAGAGAGGGGTGTGTGTGTGTGTGTGTGTGTGTGTGTGTGTGTGTGTGTGTGTGTGTGTGTGTGAGAATGAGAATGAGAGTGACAGTGAGTGTGAGTGTGAGTGTGAGAATGAGTGTGAGTGAGAGAGAGAGAGACTGTGTGTGTGTGAGAGAGAGAGAGAGAGAGAGAGAGAGAGAGAGAGAGAGAGAGAGTGTGTGAGAGGGAGAGGGGTGAGGGAGAGGGGTGAAATACACAAAAGATCAGAATTAGAGGAGTGCAGATGATCTCAAATGGCTGAGCACTGATTCTTATATAACAGAGGCTTTTTTGATGTAGACTTGGGGAAAGAAAATAGATGAGATATGGTCATTTAGCCCAACCTATTCTTATTGTTGATTGCCAGACTCTCGATTCCTCCCATCTTTTCTCATCCATATTTGGGATATTTCATGCTCTCCAATGGTGTCCAGAAACTACTGGGTTAAAAGTGTTTTGACCTGACATTATGCATCCTCTCAGACAGCCACAGTTTTAGCCCAGATTAAACATACACTGTCTTGAGAGGTGACCGATGTTCTAATATACTGCATAACTCCTATCTTCAACCCAGTTTCAAAACACATTTATTTGTTTAATTTATTTTGCACTGACAAATTCAGGAACAGAGAAATGGCAAGGTGGAGGTGAAATTAGTTTAATGATAGAAAGAGAAGGAATTAACATCAACCAATTGATTGTTCATCTTATCATCAATGATTTCCTTTCAGGTTTTGCATAGGTTATTTTGCACACCTTGTAATATTAGTATTCTTGATCCCTCAAGCAGTGACCAAAATACGTTTTTGAAAAATGAAACAAAATAAACTAAATTCTCAAGCCCCTTATCCTGTATCACTAAGATCTAATAACCACAGTTATGTAAATTCAAAATGAACAAGGCACAGAAAGGAAACAGTGGCAAAAGGATGAATCAGCTGAAAATGGAAAGAGGGTGAATTAAAAGCCACAGAAAGGAAAGAGAGATAGAAGCCAAGTGGCAGGAAGAGCAAACAAGTAGCTACAATGCAGACAAAGCAAGTTGACATGAGGACAGAAATTACTGGAGGTCTCAGCAGGTCTGGCAGACTTAATGTTTCAGGTCCAGTGACCCTTCTTTAGAACGGAGTAACTGGCAGGTGGTGGTGCAAATGCTGAAGTCAGGGGGTAAGAGGTGAGAAGCGTCCCCACCTATCCTCTCACTCCTTCTACCCCCTTTCGACTACAGCGAATGACACGGAATGGAGAAAGAGAAAAAATAAATGAAGGGAGAAAGAGAAAGGGATTATAAAAAGAAATAATGTCAAAGATTAAAGTCCATCCTTGGCTAGTTCTTTGTAAAGAAAATGATTAATCCTGAAACAACATGAAACAAACAGAGCCTAACAATATGATGGCAACAGATTCATCCACCACTTTCAGAAGGGATTTGGATATTAATCTGAAGAGAGATAAAAATGTTGAGGGGAAAGATGGAGGAGTGGGGCTAACCGAATTGACCTTGCAGACAGACAGACAGGCAGGACCAAATGGTCTTCTACTGTGTTGTAACCATTCTATATAATGCCAAAAACAACTTCGTCCACAACATTCTCACAACTAAATATTGCTGTTTGTTGCATTTCCTTAGTTAACAGGAACTGAAATACAAATTGCTTTCACATTTAAATTTCTTTTCCAAGTAAACAAACACTTCTCTCTCCTGAAGAGAATGATTCAAATTAAATCATTGCCTATTTCATTTAAAAAAAAGCTTCCATTGAAAAAGCAGTAAAATAGACAGAATAAGCTTTATTGCACAGCACACTGGATTCTAACAAACCTCCTCCTGAAATTATTATGTAGTTAGTAATGGACAAGAGAGCAATCTTACTAATCATTATAAATAAAATTCTCTCAAGCAGCATCAATCCCATCATGTTCTCCAGCAAAGCTGAATTAGCTAAACAATCCATCAACTGCATCAAATATTTAGTGAACTGTAACAGAAGCGTCTTCAGTTTTAGTAACTTGCTCTCAAGTCATACACATCATCTCACTTGAGATGTTTGTGTTCCAGGAGGAAGGATGTTGGGGTGGGGGTGGTTTGGCAGGTTTTGACATTTAATATTCTCCTTCATTACTAGGATCTTACCTCTGATCAGCTCATTGAATGCTGTAATAATCAATAAGGATCTTCACCCTCCCATTCTGCCATGCATCCTGCCAGCCCCAATCAATTTTGTATGCACTTATTATGACTCCTTCTGAAGAGACCAGTTCAAGAATGCTCAGTTACCATGGAATCCACTATCAGCCCGCAAATGAACAGCAACTCAATTGTACCCAGGATTTAATTTATGGTTTCTTCAATATTTTAGAATTTCAAGCAAGAGACTATATTAGTTATTCATACAAGACATTTAAAACAAAGATGATTTTTCTTCTATATAATTGAAGCGGGCATGTTTGTTGATTGTTGCACAATGTCCAACACAGTTCACTTTGTAGATTCTGAAGTAAGTGCAAACAAATGCAGTAGTACTCGGATTGTATCCAGGCTTGGGCTGACAAGGGTTGCACAACCTGAGAACACCTTCACCTCGAAGTGCCCCTCTAAGCCACTCACCATGCTGACCTGTCCAGAACTCCTGCATCTCACGAATGAATTAACAAAGGTCTACAACTTTTCCCAACAATCTCGCGCTAGCATCTGGATCCTTAGACATCTGAGCCCTTGCAACCAATGTTCAATCTTTATGGAGAAGCTGACAGTTAGTGATAGCAAGTTATTCTAGTATGGATCACATCATGTATGAGAGAAGATCTGGTCTCATCCCAAAGCATTTGTGAACCTCCTCCTGCAACCACCGAAGAGGAGTCATTAATTCTAACAAGTGTTGCTGAGTGTTTTGTCTCCTAGTCAATGATAATCTCAGCATAGAACACACATTCCAAATGGAATAAGTTGTCGCTTCATGGAATCCACAGACTAGCATACAAGACATACATGAGGGACAACTTTTTCACACGGAGGGTGGTTCACATGTGGAATGAATTGCCAGAGGAAGTGGTAGGTGCAGGTACGGTTACAATATTTAAAACACTTTCGGATAGGTACATAAATAGAAAAAGTTTAGATAGATATTAGCAAATGCAGGCAAATGGGACTGGGTTAATATGGGGAAACTGAGTCAGCATGGATGAGTTGGACTGAAGGGTCTATTTTCTTCCTATATGATTCCATGAAGAATACAGACCTGATGGGCCAAATGGCCTTTTCTGTACCAAATGATTCTATGATAACAGCCACTTTGGAGACATGTCTACGTTTCAGATGTCACTATTGTGTTAAAGTGTCTTCCCTAAAACCATGTAAGTGTCATATCTGCTGATAAATCAATGGCTGCCACATTCCAGTGAGAATGGAATCCGTGGTGGCAGCATTGTCTGTACTAATATAGTTCCATAAAGCACAAAGAACACATGATAATCTCAGATTTGAAGGGCATAGAATGAGCCATTTGACTTTGCCCCAACCTGGTGTATGAAGTGTCTCAATTACAGCAACACTTTAATATTCTGTATTGAGATGTGGATGGCCAACCCATGTAACCTGCACATCTTTGGACAATGGGAGGAAACCAGAGCACCTACTGGAAATCCATGCAACACAGGGAGAAAGTAAACTCCACACAGTCACCCAAGGCTGTAATCAAACCCAGATCCCTGTGACAAATCTAGAAGACAAGAAGGAGCAGTGCCCCGAAAGCTTGTGATTTCACATAACCCTATAAACTGGTGTCACGCGACTTCTGACTTTCTCCACTCCAATCCAATACTGGGACCTCCACCTCCTGTGAAGGTAGCAGTGCTAACCACTGTACTGCCCCCATATTGTAATTATCACTATGGAACCATCACTACTTCATTTCTTTTGGGTCGGTCAGGAAAAATCAACTGCTCAACAGAACATAACTTATCACCATTTGTTCACTCATTAATAGAATGCTGATGCAACACATAACACCTTTCACTCATTGAAGTCTTGAGTATTGTTAAAAAACACATCAAAGCTTTTTATCTTGCATTTATTAGAACATTTACAAGAATACCAATGCAAGGGGAACCAAACATTTTATATCGTAAGAGAAAAATGCTGATTGCAGAACCGAAAGCTACAACCAAAGTGGCAGTCTAGTTCAAAAATACAAGCAACAGATAATAAGAAAGGATACACTTGCCATGGAGGGAATGCATCATGGGGTTTATTTGTCTGATACAGGGTATGACAGGACAGCCCAATGAGGAGTGCAACTGGGCTTGACTGGGTGCATATTCATTGGAGTTTAGAAGGATGAGAAGGGATCTGATTGAAATGATTTGATTTATTGCAATCACATGCACCTAAGTACAGTGGAAAGCGCCATTTTGCGAGCAGTACAGCAGAGCAAATGAGGCCATAAAGATCATAGGGTGCTTGGACAGAGCGAAGCATACAAGATTACAGCTGCATAGGAGGTGCAATATTTATAGGCTTAGAATTTAGGTTTTTAAAAGTGTGGAACAGTAATAAGAAATGAGGGAATAAGATGTGCTATCGAAAGCTCAAAGGGTTACCTGGTGTTGGCCCCATTTTGAGATAAGAAATCTGCAAACTTCTAACAGATCTGGACAGATTAGATGAAGGGACAATATTTTCCTGAGGTGGGGAGTCTAGAACGTGAGGGCATAGTCTCAGGATACAGGATCAGACAATTAGAAATGAGATGGGGAAAATGCCTTCACTCGAAGGGTAATAAACCTATGGAATTCTCCACATAGAAAGCTATGAAGGTCTTGTCACTTATCACATTCAAGAAACAAACAGACAAACTTTTAGAGTTTAAAGACATCAAAAGGTATTGAGTTGGAGGATTAGTCGTGATCATAATGAATGGTAGAGCAACGTCAAAAGGCTGAATGGTTTACTTGTGCTCTGAGTTTCTGGTTGCTACTATCAGTAGTGGCATACGTGATGCTCGCACTAGCAGGACACTGCCATCAAGCCAAAAAGATATCATACTTATCACACAAATGAATATGAGCCACAGAAATTTCAATTGCAGTGTGATGCTGAGTATGTAAGCCTCTACCTTCCGAAATCGGTAGATTGTACCAGGCAGCAAGTCTCTTCAGTGGCTCACAACAGGCAAGCAACTTATTGCAATACTCTATTTCGAGTGTCCAACATTAGATGCATTGCTGCGATGGGATTATCTAGCAATATCAAGAGTATGCTAAGGATTGAGGTGACAACCAATTTAAGATGGTCAGTCAGGCTCACAGTATGCTAGAAGCTACATATACATAGGCCCCAAAAACCCTGCATACATACTGTCCGTTTCAACTTCCCAAAATAGGTGACAGCCCTTCCTTAGTTCAATCCTCAGGGCAATGCCTTAACCAATCAGAATCAACTTGCTTGGTTTAGGTTTTAGAAAATCTGTTAACTGTCAATCTTCTAAATGGCACAATTTCCACAACTAGAATTCTACCAGGGTCTACTTGCCTTCTCAATGTTGCATTGCCTTGACAGTTCTCGTGAACATTCTGATGCAAGATGAAAAGCTTTGACAAAATGTCTTTTTATCCAGCAACACAATTTCTGTATTACCAAATGACTATTTAAGTGTTCCCGAGTAGCTAAACAATAAGCTTAAGCTTAGTAACATCTGTTCATTTTGGTATATAGATACTTCCTGCACAATTCAAATTCAGTATGATGCCCTTGCTGCAATAACCCTCTCTCAACTTTGGCTTTTGTGGTTTGTTCCAATTTTCAATGTCCAAGCAGTGATACTCTAAACTGTAGGATGTTTCAATCTCTGTTTCAACATACCTCCTTCAACAAACCAAAAAAGTGAAAATCTTTCCATAAAATAGGTGTCAACATCAACAAAGATTATCATTTTGATTGAATTAAAACCATTTTCAAAGCTTTCAGCCTTTTGGAAGTGAGAATGTGGAAGGGCAATAAAACTAGATAGAACAATTTTAAAGTGGTACAGGAACTGGCATAACAAGTTAAAAAGACAACATGGGAAGCATAGATTACAGTCCTTTACAAATCACTGGTTAGACTCAAACTGAAATACTGAGTCCACAAATCAGATTAATATCTTTTAGGAGGAATATAAAGAGGTCAGCTAGAGTACAGAGGAAGTTTACTAGAATTGTATTCAAGTTCAGGGATTTCAGTTAGTTTGAGAAGCCAGAGGAGTGGGCTGTTCCGAAGTAATGGGGATTTTCAAAATGTTGTTGAAAATTAAGAAATGTTACGATTGAAGAAAAAAACAGTTCCCATTCACAGATAACTCCACAACCACGGAGCACAGATTTGAGATAACTAGCAAAGGTAAGCTGCTCTCAAATTTGTCTGCCCATTAGACCACAAAGAAACTACATGCAATCTGTGGAGAAAATTAAATGGCAAGTCACATTTTGGTTAAGGTACAAAGGGGCAAATCTATAAGAGAAAACCATATAATTCGGAAGGAAGTGGGAGAGAGAAAATAGTTTGATGCCCATTTTAATGCAGGAACATTTTATGTAATAAAAGTAGAAAATACTATCACTCAGCAGGTTACGACAGTGGCTGCACATTAAAAGCGCCATACTGGTTGTGAAGCACTTTGGGTCATCCTGAACAGACAACAAAACTAAAGGCAAAGAAAATGGAAGAAGGGAAAAAAAGATAAACACATATACACACTAGCAGAGGCAAGGAGAGAGAAAAAAAGCAAGGAAGAATGAGAAAGGATGAACCAGCAGCTTTGCCAGAGTCTCTACAGGAAATTAAATAATTGACCACAAGGTGTTTTCACTGTCGAGTCCTTGTACATTTAATGAGGTTTTGCTTTTAGTGCAAGATGTTGTTTCTAAACACAGCCACAGACAGATCCCAAGGCTCTATTTGTTAACTAATATTTGCATTGCAAGCAGGATTGGAAGTAAAATAAATACATGCAAAGTCAGTGCTTTTTACTTGGTACAATATAACTGGTCGGAGCACTAATGAGGCAAAGCTGAGAAATGACAAAATAGTGCAACTGAATGCCATTTACTACACAGCTCAAGCTTCATGTAAGCAGCAAATAAGTGTCCTATACAGCGGGAAATATACTGAAGTTGTAAAAAAAAATTCTTGCAAACAATTTGCTGCTTTAATACTTTTGGGACACATTGTAATTTTTCAAGCAGACAACATATTGGGAATGACTGAAGAAACCGTCAAACATATTTTGAATGAATCTGCTGACATACTCTTCTGCCCCTGTAGTTTCAGCTGTGCATAATTACAATTTTCCCCCTTTTCTCATTCTATAAACATGAATCATGCTTCTGAATCTGTTGTTTCCTCTCCTTGTTTGAAAAGCAGAGCCATGTCTTTATAAAGAATGTAAATGAACTTAAGAATTTTAATTTAAAAACAAAGCATTAGGGAAACTCAGTATACCTGGCAGAATCTGTGGAGAGCGGAACAGAATTAATGTTTGAATGCCACAATATTTATTTGGAAGTGTTCTGAAGAGGAGTCATTGGACCTGAAAGGTTAACTCTGCTTCCATTTCCACAGATGTTGCTGGACCTGCTGAGTTCCTCAAGTACTTTTTATTTGTGATCTCCAGCATCCACAGTATTTTGTTTTAAGAGTTTTAACCCCGATCTCGATAAACAATGGCACACTACTAAAGGGTTAACATGGCCCAGAATGGAGGGTGGAAAGATTATTTTCTTAACTAGCTCTAAGGATCCATGCAATTAATTTGGAGGAATGCTAGTCAAGTGTCTGGTGAGCATGAATCCCCACGGTAAAAAGCAGCCATTTAAACTGCTTAGAAAAGCCGCAGGTTAACCTGCATGAGAAACTGAAAGTGACAGAGTATACAATAAGATTAAGCACATTACTGAAAGCAGAGTGGAAGCACCACTACTGTGTCTAGCTGCTACATGTGACTCGAAGGTCTGTTAAGTTAGGTGAGAAAATAACTTCATTCTCAATATAATTCTGACGTAGCTGCCTTAGAAAAGTTTGACATAAATATAGAAAAGGCTGACTGAAGCAAGTCACACAGGATGCGTACAAAAATGATGAAATAACATTTCAAGTCAACGATCTTTAATCAGAACTGAAAAATTAGGGGTTAAAGCAACAAGAGAGACAGGGAAGTGGATTGGGAGGAGGAAGAATGGGAAAACAAAGGAGAAAGTTCTGTGTCAGGGCGGAAGGCTCGAGACCATAAGACAAAATAAGTGATGATGGAAGGTTAGTAATGGGGCAAGTGAAATAACACAAAAGATCTAAACAAACTGGAAAGGATGACAGTGATCACAATTCTGTAAGTTTTAGAATACTCATGGACAAAGACGAGAGTGGTCCTAAAGGAAGAATGTTAAATTGATGGAATCAAAATTTGGCAGGAGCTGGGGAATGTGGATTAGGAGCAGCTGTTTGAGGGTAAATCCACGTTTGACATGTGGGAGGCTTTCAAAGATAGATTGATTAGAGTGCTGTGAAAATGAGGAATAGAAATGGCAAGATTAGGGAACCAGGGATGACTGGTCAAATTGTGAGACTAGCTAAGAGGAAAAAAGGAAGCATAAATAAGGTCTACATGATTGAAAACAGATGAAGCTTTGGAATAATATCAGGAACGTAGGACCAATCTGAAACGAGGAATTAAGAGGACTAAAAGGGGTCATGAAATATCTTTAGCAAACATGGTTAAGGAAAATCCCAAATCCTTTTATTCATATGCAGGGAGCAAGATGGTAACTAGAGAAAGGGTTGGCCCACTCAAGGACAAAGGAGGGAAGTGATGCATGGAGTCAGAGAAAATGGAGGAGATTCTTAATGAGTACTTTGTGTCAGCATACACCAAGGAGAAGGACATGACACATGCTGAGGTTAAAGATAGATGTTTGATTACTCTAGGTCAAGTCAGCATAAGGAGGGAGGAACTATTGGGTATTCTAAAAGACATTAAGGTGGACAAATCTCCAGGTCTGGATGGGATCTATCCCAGGTTACTGAGGGAAGCAAGAGTAAATGGCCGTAGCCTTAACAGATATCTTTGCATCATCCTTGAACATGGGTGACGTCCTGGAGGACTGAAGAATTGCTAATGTTGTCGCCTTGTTTAAGAGGGTAGCAAGGATGATCCAGGTAATTACAGAGCAGTGACCTGATGTCAGTGATAAGGAAGCTGAAGATAGTGAGGGATAAGATCTATTTATATTTGGAAGACAATGGGCTTATCAGTGACAGGCAGCATGGTTTTGTGCAGGCAAGGTCATGTTGTACCAAATTAATAGAATTCTTTGAGGAAGTGCCAAAGTTGATTGGTGAGGGAAGGGCTGTAGATCTCATATACATGGACTTCAGTAAAGTGTTTCATAGGGTTCCCCATGGTAGGCTGATGGAGAAAGTGAAGTTGCATGGGGTCCAGGGTGTACTAGCTAGATGGACAAAGAACTGACTGGGCAACAGGAGACAAAGAGTAGCAGTGGAAGGGAGTTTCTCAAAATGGAGAACTGTGACCAGTGGTGTTCCACAGGGAAACCGTGCTGGGACCATTGTTGTTTGTGATATACGTAAATGATCTGGAGGAAGGTATAGGTAGTTTGATTAGCAAGCTTGCAGTTGACACTAAGATTGGGAGGTAGCAGATAGTGAGGGCACAGAATATAGATAGACTGGAGAGTTGGGCAGAGAAATGACAGATAGAGTACCATCTGGGCAAATGCGAGATTATGCATTTTGGAAGATCCAATTCAAGAGCAAACTATACAATAAAAGTAAAAGCCCTGGAGAAAACTGACGTACTGAGAGATCCGAGTGTTCAGGTCCATTGTAACCTGAAGATAGCAACGCAGGTTGATAGAGTGGTCAAGAAAGCGTACTGCATGCTTTCCCTCATTGGACAGGGTATTGAGTACAAGACTTTGCAGGTCATGTTACAATTGTATAGGTCTTTGGTTCGGCCACATTTGGAACCTGATTGAGGTCTACAAAAACCATGAGAGGTATACACAACGTGGATAGCAAGAAGCTTTGTTCCCCAGATTTGGGTGGGGGGGGGGGGGGGGGGGGGGGGGGGGAGGGAGAGAAGAAAGAGACCTCAATTCCTAGGGATCTTAAGTTCAAGACGAGAGGGGAAAAGTTTAAGAGAAATGTGTGGAAAGTTCTTTACACATAGGGTGGTGGATGCCTGGAACGAGTTGCCAGTGGAGGTGGTAGAGGCAGGCATGATAGTATCTTTCCTGATGAAGGGATTTTGCCCGAAACATTGGTTCTCTTGCTCCTTTAATACTGCCTGACCTGCGGTGCTTTTCCAGCACCATACTCTCAACTCATTTAAGATGTATCTAGATAGATGTATGAATGGTCAGGGAGCAGAAGGATACAGATCCTTGGGAAATAGATGACGGGTTTAGATAGTGGATCTGGTTCAGCACAGGCTTGGAGGGCCAAAGGGGCTGTTCCTGTGCTGTAATTTTCTTTGTTCTTTGATGTTTAGAAGCATTGCAAAACCTGCTTTTGATGAAAATGGGAGTGCTGCTTTATGGGTTTTGATTTAGCCTGCACTGTCCTATTCCTCAGGATCAACGTTCTTCACTGTGCTCATGTCAAAATTAACACAGCAGTAAATTCATCTATGGTCATATTTTCTATGGAATTGATCTCAATGTCAAATGGATTAAACTGATAAAGAATGGCTCAATGGAGAAGGGATGAAGTAACACGAGTACCAGTATATCTTAAAATAACCATTAGCTAAAAGCACAAAATCTCTTTTCTACGTTCAAACCTCCCACCCAATGTTGTTAAAGGATGCAATAACAAGACTGAAATTCAGTGCAAGGTATGTTCAAGCTGATCATCGACTTAATGTTTACAATCCACAAGGATGCAAGAGAAAGGCGATTCTGAATAAAGAGGACATTCATGAAGATCACTTACATACTGTCATGCGCTTTTAAAAAAGCATAATCAAGGAAAGCATTGAAGTAGACGATATTAACAGGTTTAAATAACAATTAAAATCACTTTTGGAGAGGTCAGGTTGTAAGAAAAGGTA
Source organism: Hemiscyllium ocellatum (assembly GCF_020745735.1). Classification (NCBI taxonomy): domain Eukaryota; kingdom Metazoa; phylum Chordata; class Chondrichthyes; order Orectolobiformes; family Hemiscylliidae; genus Hemiscyllium; species Hemiscyllium ocellatum. The sequence continues at coordinate 19,298,810 of NC_083423.1, read as the reverse complement.
TGACGGAAGCCAGGAAAAGATAGCATGGTGGATGTAATTGCAATTTTCTGTTCTGAAATATTCTCATTCTGTGGAAACACACAAGTCATCAATAAATGCCAAAAGAAAATCTGCAACCAGTTGTTTTTGAACTGATTAATTCTGCTTGCACTCCATTATTCACTTGCTTTCAACAATCTTGCCTTTACATCACATCTTTAATGCAATAAAATTATAAGCCATCAAGCCACCTTAAGAGATAATAGGTCAGATGACAAAAACTTGACCAAAGAATTAGGTTTTAAGGACCATCTTAATGGAAAGAAAGGATATGGGATGGACTTCCAGAGATTAGACAACTCATGACATTACATCAAGAATTGTAGCATGATTAACACTGTGGATGCTCAAAGATCTCACAGCGCCAGGGTCCCAGGTTCAATTATATCCTGTGTGGAGTTTGCACATTCTCCCTGCGTCTGTGTGGATTTCGTCCAGGTGCTCCTGCTTCCTCCCACAATCCAAAGATGTGCAGGTTAGGTGAATTGGCCATGCTAAATTGCCCACAGCGTTCAGAGATGTGTGGGTCAGGTGTATTAATCAGAGGTAAATGTAGAGTAATAGGATAGGGGAATGGGTCTAGGTGGGTTACTCTGGAGGGTCAGTGTGGACTTGTTAGGCCAAATGGCCTGTTACCACATTGTAGGGATTCTGTAGAGTTCTGAGACTACTGGAGATTACAGAGTTACTTTTAATTCTTTCATGGGATGTGGGTACAGCGAACTTATCCCTAATTGCCCTTGAACTGAGTGAATTTCAATTCTATTTAGATGGCATTTAACAATTAACCACATTGTTATAGGTCTGGAGTCACATTTGGCAAGACCAAATAAAGCCATATTAACTATCCCTAATCAGCCCTTGTCTTTCCAAATACATGTACATCCTGTTCCTCAGGATTACCTCGAACAACTTGCCCACCACCGATGTCAGGCAACAGATCAGGTGAAAAGTGATTTTTCTTCCCTCAAGGATATTAGTGAACCAGATGATTTTTAAAAATTTAACAATTAACAATGGTTTTACGATCAGTGTTACACTTTTGATTTCAGATTGAATTGCTGGGATCGTATTTGAACCCAGGTTCCAGAACACTAGTTGAATTTCTGGATGGCTGATCCTTTGTGGATACAACTATGCCATCACCTCTCCATGTTATCCATAATAACCACTGGATTGCAAGATGTTTGTTCACATTCCAAAGAACTTAAGGACAGCAGTGATGATAGTTGAGCCATGTGCAGAATCCAAGGGTTAGTTTGACAGGGAGACAATTAACAAGAACAGTCCCCAGCTGGTGTATAGGTAAGAAGGTTGATGAGAGAGTGAGCCGAGGTAGTCAGAGTTGTTGCTTGGGAAGAGGCAATGATGGGTGCCTTGATGAGCCTTTCAAAGTATTTTAAGAGCAACATTCAGGCATTTATAGATTTATGTAAAAGTGAGTCAAGACTGGGACAACTACAGGAATGAAGGAAGATTAAAAAGAGTTGAAGACAGTACAGAAAATGACAGATTTGAGAAAGGAGAATACCTAAGGAGGAGAAATGAAAACAAGGATAAAGATACATGTATGTAGGTGGTGGAGCATAGACAGGCAGTGGGGAGAAATAATGGTAAGGAAATTGAAAGGCTAAGGTCTGCAGTAGCAGCTGAAGAACATATGAAAGAACAGCGCTGGCTACACAAAAATGAACAAGGCTACATCCCTCATGATTGTTAGAGCTCTGAGTAAATTCTCTTTGTGCCTTTATGATTTAGTTCTGTATTCGTATGCTTCATGTCTGCCTCTATTTGCCCAGTTTTATAACCTCTCTTCTGTATTTCACTACAATGAAACAAAGGGAAGCCTGAAAATGACAGTGAAAAATTGCAAAGTTCCTGGACCGTGCAATGGCTAAACGGTTTGCAATTATAATTTCACATTTATTTTATAGTGACGTTTTTATTATTTTCTTTGAAGGGGGTAGTTAACTTTTTTTTAATCCCTTTTTTGGTTTGGGAACTACAGGCATTAATCATAGCTTCTTGAAACAATCAATTCATTTCTCAGACTCATTTCCCGCACAATGGAGCATGCTGCTCCTGATCCAATATAGCTCTTCTTCCTCTGCAAACAATGTCATGGAACGGTGGCCAATGGGTGGAAGATGATGTCTACATATACCAAATGACAGTTCTATAGGAATTCATTGCATCAAGACATTTGAAGAAACAGAAGAGAATGATAATGAACTACTTAGACTAGGGTGGTACCATTGAGTTGAGTTGAGAGGGTCTTGTACCCTCAGCTAGATTGGCAGATTAGTTTAAATCAGACAGAATTCTCATTCAATTATCTGGCAAAATTTCTGACAGAACGCACAATAAGGGAGGAGAAGATCATGTATGAGTGATATGACTGGTCTGGTCCCAGGTGATAGCAGCCTAACACTTGGTATTTCAACTAGCTTCACTGTTAAAGGGATTGTGTTTAAAAGCAGGAAGGTTGTGTTGCAGCTGTATAAAGATGCCGGTGAGGCCACACCTTGGGTACCGCATGCAGGTTTGGTCTCCTTACTGGATAATGGATGTACTGGCACTAGAGGGGGTGCAGAGGAGGTTCACTAGAGCCAGAGGGATGTACAGCATGGAAACAGACACTTCAGTCTAACTCGTCCATGTTGACCAGATATCCCAATCCAATCTAGTCCGACCTGCCGGCACCCAGCCCATATATCCCTCCAAACCCTTCCTATTCATTTACCTATCCAGATGCCTTTTAAATGTTGCAATTGTGCTGGCCTCAATCACTTCTTCTGGCAGCTCATTCCATACACGTACCACCCTGCGAGAGAATCAGTTGCCCCTAAGGTCTCTTTTATATCTTTCTCCTCTCACCCTAAATCTATGCCTTCTAGTTCTGGACTCCCCCACCCCAGGGAAAAGACTTTGTCTATTTATCCTATCCATGCCCGTCATGATTTATAAACCTCTATAAGGTCATCCCTCAGCCTCCAATGCTCCAGAGAAAACAGCCCCAGCTTGTTCAGCCTCTCCCCATAGTTCAAATCCCCAACCCTGGCAACGCCCTTGTAAATCTTTTCTGAACCCTTTTAAGGTTCACAACATCTTTCCGATAGGAAGGAGACCAGAATTGCATGCAATATTCCAACAGTTGCCTAACCAATGTCCTGTACAGTCTCAACATGACCTCCCAACTCCAGTACTAAATACTCTGACCAATAAAGGAAAGCATACAAATGCCTTCTTCACTATCCTATCTACCTTCGACTCTATTTTCAAGGAGCTATGAACCTGCACTCTAAGGTTTCTTGGTTGCTAGGCTGATTTTGGAGTTGAGGGGGCTGGCTTATGAGGAGACACAGTAGACTGGAATTATATTCACTGGAATTTAGTGGGGGGATCTTATAGAAACATATAAAGTTATGAAGGAAATAGATAAGATAGAAATAGAGGGAATTGTTTCTGCTGGTGGGTGAAACTAGGACAAGAGAGCATAGCCTCAAAATTAGGGCAAACAGATTTAGGACTGAATTGAGAAGGAACTTTTTCATCCAGAGAGTTGTAAATCTGTGGAATTCCCTGTCCAATGAAGTAGTTGAGGCTTGCGCAATAAATGCTTTTAAAGCTAAGATACACAAGTGAGAGAGTGTGGGTAAATGGAGATGAGGCCACAAAAAGATCAGTCATGATCTTATTGAATAGTGGAGCAGGCTCGAAGGGCCAGATGGCCAATGTCTGCTCCTAAGTTCTTACGTTGAGCAAGGATCACCTGAATGAGGGTTAGATTGCTGCGTAAACTCAGGCCAAATGCACCAAACAGAGTGGGAAGAAAACAAGTCTTCCCCTCATGGGAAAAGGTTTGGCTATCTGACTTTCAAATATGAGTGCTCTATTTGTTTGGAAACGTGTCAGGGAAAACGCTCAAAGCAGTGACACAGCTGCATGCAGTGGAGTGCTCACTGCTTGCATATATATCCATGGTTGTGAAGGTAGCAGCTCTGAAGCAGAAAACTGTTGCATCAAATGAGCCTGCACAGGAAACTGTCAATTTGGGCTTTTTTGCTGCTCATTGTGAAAATTGTTCCATTCAAGCCTCCCTAAAGACTTGTGAGTTGCAAAATATTGCTTACAAAAATAAATTAAGTTTCTGATTTAATTTTACTTATGTGAATTTATTTATTGTCTCTTTCTTTCCAAGAGAAATACATTTTACAAATCATGTTTCTTTCTTTAAAAAAAGACTACAAGTCAAGTCCCTGCAGGCCCACACACATCATTATTTTACTTCTCTCGCAGATCACAAAAGAAATGATTATGTTAATACATTTTAAATGGATTTGGGAATGAGATGATTTGTGCATTATAGTACAGATTGCTTGTGCTTGTATGGAGAATACCAACACCAGTTCAGGTCCTGTCTCAATAGTTGTGACTTTATAATTGATTTCAATTACCCAAGACAAGAAATGGGTTGGGGAAGGAACTATAAAACAATAAAGGTGCTCGCAGCAGTAAAATAAATTCTGACATAATTCTCAGGGAGATTAAAAACAGCAAATACTGCAAATACAAAGCAGGTCTAAACTGTATTCTCTTTAATTTTGTTTCCTTCAGGTTGGACCTCCAAAACTTATTCACAGCAGACACTTCCAAAATCAAAGTAAATGCGGGCAATAGCATTGGAATGCTGATTTGTGTGAATGGACTCTCAGAACGGCTATGCAGTCACGCAAGTTAAAAGGTATACAGGGACTGGGTCCAAGAAAATGTAGAAAGAGCAAAGATAGGTGAATGTTTTAGGTATAAACATTTTGCTATTCACTCAAACTAGTCTGAAAAGAAATGGAGTTACATTAGCCATATTCTACAAAATTCTCTGGATTCAGATCTTACGCCTTCTGATTGGAAAAATTGACAATAGCATCCCATTATTGAAAGAAAGGGAAGAGGGAGAAACCAGTTAAACATCAGGGATAAAGTGGGAGACAGTTGAAAAAACCAGCAGGTGAGAGAGAACCAGGTCAAACTGATGGAAAGTAAATCATATCTAATTAATTTATAATTTTTGAAGAGGTTACGAACATGGCAGATAGGCAAGTGCATACTTTCAGAAGGTATTCAATAATGTACTGCCTAAGAAAACTGAAGGAAGATTGAAAATGCATAGAAGTGATAACCTTTTTGCCCTTTATTTTAAAATTAATTCTGTTTTCCAAATCTTTCCAGGCCTTGGCCTCCTTCAACATTGTAAATTCTAATGTTCAATGTTAGGATGTAACAGACTAAGTTGCAAGAATTTGGCTTGTATTTCTTTGAATTTAGAAGGTTCAAATGTGATCTAATTAAGTTATTTAAAAAATGATAAATTGGATTCATAAGAATCGAGATAAAAAATAATGGTTTGATGGGGGAAGGCAGAGAGTTGGGTTACATTTTTGCACAGTCTTAATGTTAGGTCAGTCAGGAGCATTTTAGGAAGCACATTTTGTACACACAAAACATTGCACCCCAGATCTTGTGCTCTCAAAAGCTATGGACACTGGGTTAGCAGTACATAGTCCTTGGTGCCTTACCAATTAACAATGAAGCAAAAGCAATTAAATGGAGTTGAGCAAAGGTCTGGACTTCAACTAACAGCTAGTGGGACTAAATAATCTAAACTTGGTTTTATAATGACTAAAGTCCTATACATGAAATGCTAATCATTTCCCTTTTCACACATTTATTTACTATATAGTTCCTGTTTATTTGCTTGTCTCTCTAGCAAGTTCATGACACCTACATGCAATGTAGATGTGATGATGAGAAATTACCTTACATGCAGAAATGTTATCCCTGTGTGCCAATTAACCTATGGTAGTTCCTGCTGACGGTTCTAAAACGCAAACTTTATTGCAAATAGAAAGATAACTAGTTAGTAGATCTAAACTCTTGAAATGTTGTAATCACTGGTTATGAGGTAATGAAGGTTATGAAGTAGATGGCAGAGAAGAGTAGCAGAAACCTTAACTAAGGGTATTCAGGGAAGTCAATCAATATGTAAATTCCTTAAAACAAGAAACATAATCTTAAGATTCCAATAAAATTAGCTGGATGAACAAAATCAAGAGGCGTTTTAAAACACATCTATACTATTAGCCAAGAATGTTTCACTGGAGTGCAATTAATGAAGAGGCATTCATAATGTTATATGCTATACACCAGGAACACAGCAATATTCTCTGACAGAAGATGAATGTCAACTGCATATTACAGTGACTATCACTTGCTAAAAGTATCCACTGATCACAACTGCTTTTACCCTTCAATTTACATCCGTTGGGGTCTTGCCTGCTGTATTTCAAAATTTGGCCTGTTGAGCTAATCCACAGCTGAGCATATCAGTGCATTTCCTCCTCACTTCCTTATTTACCTATAGAAGCCAGTGAAAATAACCTCCATTGTAATTCAAACATGATAACACCATAACTCAGGAGTTCCATCCTTCAAGTTGCTTCCAGACACATTTTATCAAAATTCAAATAATAAAAGAAAAAGGGGAAAAAGTGTTCCTTTGAGTTAAGCTGCACCATTTCCAATCAATAAGAGTAACACTTGATTTTCTCAGGTTTCTCTTTTAGCTGTTCTTAAACATCTAAAATGCTGTTTGCCAAAATTCATCTGCAAATGTGGAGGATATAAGCAAATTTGAAGACCATCAAAAAGATGATGGTCAACTAAGCCCACAAGATTCTGGCAAAGCATGCAATTTTTCTCCAACACACCTAAGTTACCCTTCAAGTCCTTCACCATCTAAATCAAAATTTACTTTGGAAATATATCACAACTTCAACATTGCTGGGTCAAATCTTGGAATTCCCTCCCTAATAGCACTGTCGGTCAACCTACAGCACATGGACTTAAAACACCGCAAGACATACACCATCACCTCTTCAAGGGCAACTATGAATATGCAATTAATGCAGGCCCAACTAGCGATGCTCATATCCCACGAGTGAATAAAAAAACTATAAGAAATGATAAAAGAAATCTCTTGTGTTGTAACAAGTCTTTTGTTCAAAAATGAGGATGCAGAAAGTGAGAAGTGTGTGCAGAATTAGTACCTATCACAAGGGAACGATTCCATGGAAAATTGCTCTATGAATCTGGTTTAACTTATCTCACAATAAACCAATGCTAATTTCTAGAAGGGCCTTGCAGATTAAATTGGATAGTTACACATTATTATAATATCTTGCTGAAACTGACTTTAAACAAAGCCACTATTCCCTATTACATACAAACCTGGACATTATGCGCTTACAAATCTGAACAAAATGACATTAGAAATATATTTAGCAAAGGAAATCACAATAACTATCAGCTGTGACAAGACAGCAATATTGCTGATATAAAACACTGGATATGTAAGACAGCCTAATAACCAATTATTGTGAAAAATTAGACTGACTCATTTTATGATGTTATAAATATTCCAGTACAGTTGGTCTTTCCTGGTCACTGTAAACCAGCTTGTTACTAAGGCAAAAATCTGGCTTCATCAAACATGGAGAGATTCAACCAGCACTACGCCAAATAACTAATGACCAGTGTCACAAAGCTGGTTTCTTTTTTCTAAAAGCTTTTACTTTTCTCAAGGATACTATGTCCTTGGTTTTTTCAGATGCATAATAAACCACTCTTGGTTCCGATTAGTCTGCTTTGGTACAGAGATTAAAGGGCATTGAGAGGCCTTTTTGATTATATGCAAACAGATGAGACTTCAGGCCAAAGTGGTCATGTTTTAGAAGTGACCTGTATAGTGAAAGGGGACTGGGCAGCTCTCCAGCTGAGCAGTTTAGTTCAATCCCAAACTGGTTGGCAGTTTTACAGTGAGCGATGTGGAAACTCTCTCTTCTGCCCTTCTAACTTCAACCTGTAAGCATCTGACCCTTTTTTTGTACGGCGTTTTAAAGGGGGTTTGCTTATTGGGACTGTTGTGTATATTCAGACCAGCACATTTAAGTGTGGTTTGGACAGACTGAGTTCTATACGGATTCTTTATTCTGTTCTTTGTATTTCATTGTGTAATTTTGTGAATACATTTTTTGAATACATTTTTTGTCTGTTTTAAATGCGGTAGTCAACCTTGCTAACTTAATCAGAGTAACCTTTGTTGTACACTTACTGAAACAAATTGCAAAGTTATGGTTTAGGCTGCCTGCTTAAGAACGTTAAGTGGTCTGGCCTAGTCCATAACACCAACATGGTATGAACTTTGCACCTAGATGAACAGAACAGAAGCTGTTAATGTGAAAAATACCCTGTGAGACTGCTCAAGACCCACTTGAATTTAATTGTAAAATAGCTACTTCAACCATTTGTGGCCTACAGATATTTGTTTTTCCCTCTCTCCTCAATTCCTTGATTGTGTCACCTCTAGCTGGTGAATGGAGAAAAGGAGTGCGTTTCTAACCCGAACATAATTACTTCAGTAACTATTTTTATGAATAGCATCCAATAGACATCAGAGTAAAAAAAGGTCCATGTACCATGAGTAGCTTAGAGAATGGTGAAATTCTCTATGATCAAAAGCCACCATTATCATTATAGCAAGGCTTCTCTGATTTGACAATGCTTAAGGATAAAACATCAATGTCACGAGCTAAAATTTCACCAGTACAAAAAACATTACAATGACAAAACTGCTCCGTTGGATTATGTGGTTTCTACAAGGATCTATAATTCTATCCCAATTTTCGACAGCCTCCAGTGGAAGTGGCAGTATTCCAATTCATATCTTCCTGCTTAAGTGGCTTTTAAACAGTGGAATATACAATCCACTGGTCAAGACCATATAGTTCTCATTTATTGTGTTTCAATAATAGTCCTCAAAACAACAAAGAAATTCACTGGATTTGTTTCAGCCACTCCACATGCATTCTTGCAGTGGGTTTTGATTAATTCCAGCTATTTGTGTTGTCATAACATAGATATGAGCTTTCCAGTGACCTACCTATTCCCAATTTACTTACATTTATTATAGTCAATCTACTTATAATGCATCCATACGTAGACAAAAATAAACTTTGTCACTGGGTTTGTTCTGCCACATTCTGCACCTTGAAATTTAGATGGAGGAAAGCAAACCAAAACAAAGAAAGTGATTGAAATCACCTCATACTGACCCCTTTCAATGCGAGTGCATTGTCTCTACTTCAGTACATCAGTGCGTTCTAATGTGAAGCTGCCTTTGATGTCTTCGTACCAACTACCAATATTTTTATTAAAAGTCATTACCAAAAAAATCCATTTCATAGTCCACTTCATTTTCTTAATAGCAAATGGATGTTGAATACATAGAAAGGAACACAATGTATCCTCTGTTTATGGGGGAGCAGGAGTGGAGAAAGTGCATCCCTATTAAATAGGGATGTCCTCACCCATTGGAAATTTCAGTTTATGTGACGGGCAGTTCAAAGTGGATAGCAAGCAGCATATTTTTCCAGGTAGTCTGACAGGGTAAATGCTGAGAGATTGTTTCCTCTCAAAAATGAATCCAGAACCACAGGGCATAATCTCAGCGCAAGGGGTCACCCATTTAAGACAAAGATCAACAGGAGTTTCTTTTCTCTGAGGGCAATGAATTTATAGTATTCTTTATTGCAGAGGGCTGGCAATGCTGGGTCATTAAATATATTCAGTGCTGTCATGAAGATTTTTAATCAGTAAGGGAATCGAGAGCTATAGGAGAGAAGACAAGAAAATGAGGCTGAAAAATATATTGGTCATGATCAAATGAAAGGCCAGACTTTGATGAGCACAGTAGCCTAATTCTGCTCCTATATCTTACAGTCTCATGGAAAAGGCAAGAACATAGAGTTGAGAATAATCAGATCATCCATGATCTCATTGAAAGGCAGAGCAGACTCGATGGACTGGATGGAGTACTTCTGCTCTGATATCTAAAAGAATATCTGCTGACACTCTTTTGGTCTCAAATGCAATGTTGAAGCAGCCCCTTATGACTTAAGTCTGCATCCTCAGGGAGAAAAACTTGGGGGAGGAAAACTGAGAAGCTGGTACCTCTAACAAGAATGCAAATGTATCTGTATTTAATTACTTGTTCATCCATGTCTCGTTGGCATAACAGGTCATTTTGCCCTTACATTCTAGGCAGTGTTCATAAAAATACCACCTTTTCAGATCAAGCAATATCAACAGTGATTATTTATAATTATTGGCTAGTACATATGGTAAATGAGAAACTGAAATTTTCATTTTGGTATGGGAATGCTTAATGCTAAATAAGTAGGAAAATGTAGAGTTAAAAATTCTGAATGAGGGAGAATGTGCTCAAAAGCTTTCTTAGATGGTGTACAACAACCATTTCTTTCATCATATTTCCAAAGCACAATCTTCAAAAGATGAAGCAGAACATTTGGGTACAGAACAAAGGGAATTGCTTTAACTCATACTAACCTCTTCTGCAAACAGTTCACTGAGTACCAAAGCTCTGTAAATCAGCTTGTAGTCGCCACTTCTTGCAAGTAAACTCAAGTATAATGTCAGCAATACATACAAATACAGCAATTACTTCAATCCGTGTCACACGAAAACAATTATTATTGATTTTATCAAATCTGAGCTCTGCATAGTTTTTCCTTTTTAGAGGATTGTGAAGCTACTATTGCATTTGCAATTGGGTTGTAGGAATAAGGACATCCTTCAAGTACTACTGTAGAACTTAACACTCATCCCATCTGATATAATTGCTTCTTAGGGGAGAACTGAGAAGTACCTCGACAAATATGCTTGGCTCTTCATTCAACCCTCTTTAATTATTAGGAAGTGGAAAGTTTGTTGCACTTCCAAAATAGTCTTTATAGTTCTGATTGTCCATGCTATTAGTTAATCAAAAAACAGTAAAATAAAAATTTTACCAGCCATCACAACTATTGTTGGCGAAAGCCCTTTCAATACACTGATTGCAAATGCAACAGAACCTGTGGGAAGGGTTAAAGCTGTTGCTGAAGGTGGGCGAGGTTCCCTTGCATACACTCTCCTGCCAAGTCAACTTTCAGCAAAGGAAATAGAAACATGGGCAGTGTGCTTTCATTACTTTCTACCCATCTGTCCTGATGGTGGTTAAGAAAGCCAAGATTTAAAGAATATGGTTATATCTTTAGTTCTTTAAATTAAAGGCAAAACAAAACCATGCAATCTACAATTAGTTCTGCCTGGCAATATGCTGTATGCTTTAACTGCTGTGGAGTTAGGTGAGCCTGGTCAAATGCTATAATCCATGCGTCAGACTGTCTT